>NC_045432.1:33851720-35102970 GCF_902635505.1 Sarcophilus harrisii
GATTCCCGATGCTAGCAGGCGGGGGAGGGGGGCGATGCCGCGGCGGGGCGGCCGTGACCGAAACGGGGCCCAGACGGGACTGGGGAAGGAGCGGAGCCCCCCCCCCCCCCGCCCGCTTCTCTTTGAGCTTAGATCCCTTGACTGCCCCCTCTCCATACAATCGAGGGCTGGGAGTTGAAGGGGGCCGAACGAGAGGCCTGCCGCTTGACCCTGGTCCGAAGGGGCGGACAGTTTGAGTAAGTAGCCTCCGGTTCGGGCTGGGGGGGAGGGGAATGCGCCGGGCCCCGGGGACCCCCCTCAGGCAGGCAGGCAGGGACTTCGCCGGTGCCAGACAGTCAGCTAGTCGTGGCCACCACCGGGCGCGGCGCCCGGGCCCAGGGTGAAGAGCAGTGCCTTCCGAGGGCTAGGCGGGGCGGGGCGGGGGAGGGGGGTGGGGTAGGGGGAAAGGGTTGAGGTGCAGGAGAATTGGGCGGTGGGGAGGGGAGAGAGGGAGGCGGCTGGGGCACGAAGAGGGGAATTGGGGGAATTATGAGGGGAGGATTGGGGGGGATCCCGAAGGGGGGAAGCGGGAGAGTGGAATCTTTTACAAGCCCCTAGGGGTGGCGTGCCCCAGTAGAAACACGGGCTGCCTCTCTGACTCGGTGAGATTAAGGGTTTGTGGAACTGGACTATTGGGAAAAGCTCGACGTTTCAGAGTAGAGGGGGGGACGACCCCAACCCAGTCGTTTTACAGGAGGAAACTGAGGCCTAGAGATATGAAATGACTTCCTCAGGGGTCACTAAAGTGTGTCTGAATTCAAATTTTCCTGACTTTTAAGTCCAGAGCTTTGGCCATGTTACATCTTGCTGCCAACCTCATTCTATTGAGAGAATAAGGCAATAAGAGTAATAATAATTGCAGTACTATTTCATTTGGTTTCCACAATAATCTTGAGTGAAAGGGGTAGAAACTGAGGCAAAGCGTGGTGATTTTTTTTCAAGGTCGCACGTGGCATCTAGGAAGTACACGTGCCACTCTTAGGCGCGCTTTGAACTTGGGCGGTTAGCCTGGCGACGGGCGCCATATTTAGTGTCCTAGAACTGGTAGGGGCCATGTGGCCTCTAGATCACACCCTTAAAGTTCTTCCACTGCCCAATCCCTTTTCCCAAGAAAATTTTATGCAATCCTTATAAAATAGGCATACAAATCAAGCTTTTACTGAGAATCATAAATTTCATGACCCCCATATGCAGTTAACGGGATCCCCTGTAGAGTCACGGCCCACAGTTGGAGAAAGGGGACTCTTTAGGGTAGTCCACCTGCCCCATTATTTTCCAGAGAAGGTATCCAAATGATGAGGGAGAGATGAACTTACCAAAAGTCCCACAAATAGAAAAATTGGGGATGAAAGAGGATCTAGTTCTTTATTGTTACAGATCAAAAAACTTGAGATTCTTGCAACAGCCAATGTTTCTGCTCTGCTGATGACTTCCTTAGCTTGGCCTTGTCACTTGATCCTTGTAATAATAACGCATTAGTTTTCTCCATCCTCCCCCCTCTCTTTTCTCTTTTATTTGGACTTCTAGTTTCATAAAGAACTCTGCATGAGTTAATTCCCTCTACCATGAGAAATCAGCACTGGGAGGTGTAGATAATGCAAATTTTACATTTTACTGGTACAGGAACTTAGCCTTAGGAAGGGCATTATCATATTATCTTACTCTTTAAAGTTCTTTCCCTCACACCTTAGTGAGGTAGGTAGTATAAATGTCCCCATTTAATATATAAGGAAACTAAACCTTAGGAAAGGCAATTTTCCTATTCCCTTTTTATTTAAAGTGCTTCCCTCACCTTACTAAGGGGGATAGTACAAATACCCTCATTTTAAAACTGCGGAACTGAACCTTAGGAAGGGCATTTTCCTATTCATTTAAGATTTAGAGTGCTTCTCTCACACTTGTGACGCACATAATACAAATATCTTTATTTTACAGATGAGGGAACTGGGAAAAACTATTTTCATACCCCAATATCAATTGTAAAATTCCTATTTTACAAATGACAACATGCATTTTCATATTGCCTTATAAGTGCTTCTTTCTCCCTTGTGTGGTACATACTATCTATTTGTACTACAAATACCCCTATTTTACAAGTGAAGGAACTGGACCTTAGGAAGGGAATTTTCCTATTACCTTAAGATTTAAAGTGCTTCCTTCACATCCTTATGAGGTACGTAGTATAAATATCTCCATTTAATAGCTGAAAAAATTAAACCTTAGGAAGGGCAATTTTCCTAGCCCCATGTTACTTAAAGTACTTCCCCTTACTAACAATATTCCCATTTTACAAGTGAGGAAACTAGGAAAGGACATTTTCATATCCCATTATGAATGGTAAAATCCCCATTTTACAAGTGAGGAAAGGCATTGCTTTTTACATTCATTTTCATATTCCCTTAAAATACTTCTCTTACACCCTTGAGAAGTACATAATACAAGTATCCCCCCATTTTACAGGGGACGGAACTTGGTAAGGGCATTTTCATATTCCATTATAAATTTTACAATGACCATTTTACAAGTGAGGAAAGGCATTTTTTTATTCCCTTATTATTTAAAGTGCTTCCCTTGCACCTTTGTGAAGTAGATAATACAAATATCCTCATTTTACAGGTGAGGGGACTGGGAAAGGGCATTTTCATATTCCCTTATAAATTGTAAAATGACCATTTTACAAGTGAGGAAAGGCATTTTTTTATTCCCTTATTACTTAAAGTGCTTCCCTCGCACCTTTGTGAAGTAGATAATACAAACATCCTCATTTTACAGATGAGGGAACTGGGTAAGGGCATTTTCTTATTCCCTTATAAATTGTAAAATGACCATTTTACAAGTGAGGAAAGGCATTTTTTTATTCCCTTATTACTTAAAGTGATTCCCTCGCACCTTTGTGAAGTAGATAATACAAACATCCTCATTTTACAGATGAGGGGAGTGAGAAAGGGCATTTTCATATTCCTATTATAAATTGTAAAATTCCTATTTTACAAGTGAGGAAAGGCATTTTCCTATTCCCTTATTATTTAAAGTGCTTCTCTCACACTCTTGTGAAGTAGATAATACAAATATCCCCATTTTACAGATGAGGGAACTGGGTAAGGGCATTTTCATATTCCATTATAAATTGTAAAATGACCATTTTACAACTGAGGAAAGGCATTCCTTTTAATATTCATTTTCATATTCCCTTAAAATAATTCTCTTACACCCTTGTGAAGTATATAATACAAATATCCCCCCCCATTTTACAGGTGAGGGAACTTGGTAAAGGCATTTTCATATTCCATTATAAATTGTAAAATTCCCATTTTACAAGTGAACAAAGGAATTTACCTATTCCCTTACTGTTTAAAGTGCTTCTCTCACACTCTTGTGAGGTAGATAATGCAAATATCCCCATTTTACAGGTGAGGGGACTGGGAAAGGGCATTTTCATATACCTATTATAAATTGTAAAATTCCTATTTTACAAGTGAGGAAAGGCATTTTCCTATTCCCTTATTATTTAAAGTGCTTCTCTCACACTCTTGTGAAGAAGATAATACAAATATCCCCATTTTACAGATGAGGGAACTGGGTAAGGGCATTTTCTTATTCCCTTATAAATTGTAAAATGACCATTTTACAAGTGAGGAAAGGCATTTTTTTATTCCCTTATTACTTAAAGTGATTCCCTCGCACCTTTGTGAAGTAGATAATACAAACATCCTCATTTTACAGATGAGGGGAGTGAGAAAGGGCATTTTCATATTCCTATTATAAATTGTAAAATTCCTGTTTTACAAGTGAGGAAAGGCATTTTCCTATTCTCTTATTATTTAAAGTGCTTCTCTCACACTCTTCTAAGGTAGATAATACAAATATCCCCATGTTACAGGTGAGGGAACTGGGTAAGGGCATTTTCATATTCCATTATAAATTGTAAAATGACCATTTTACAACTGAGGAAAGGCATTCCTTTTAATATTCATTTTCATAGTCCCTTAAAATAATTCTCTTACACCCTTGTAAGTATATAATACAAATATCCCCATTTTACAGATGAGGGAACTGGGTAAGGGCATTTTCATATTCCATTATAAATTGTAAAATTCCCATTTTACAAGTGAGCAAAGGCATTTTCCTATTCCCTTATTGTTTAAAGTGCTTCTCTCACACTCTTGTGAGGTAGATAATGCAAATATCCCCATTTTACAGGTGAGGGAACTGGGAAGGGCATTTTATACCTATTATAAATTGTAAAATTCCTATTTTACAAGTGAGGAAAGGCATTTTCCTTCCTTATTATTTAAAGTGCTTCTCTCACACTCTTGTGAAGAAGATAATACAAATATCCCATTTTACAGATGAGGGAACTGGTAAGGCATTTTCTTATTCCCTTATAAATTGTAAAAGACATTTTACAAGTGAGGAAAGGCATTTTTTTTATTCCCTTATTACTTAAAGTGATTCCCTCGCACCTTGTGAAGTAGATAATACAAACATCCTCATTTTACAGATGAGGGAGTGGAAAAGGTCATTTTCATATTCCTATTATAAATTGTAAAATTCCTGTTTTACAAGTGAGGAAAGGCTTTTCCTATTTCTTATTATTTAAATAATTTTCTCACACTCTTCTAAGGTAGATAATACAAATATCCCATGTTACAGGTGAGGGAACTGGGTAAGGGCATTTTCATATTCATTATAAATTGTAAATGACCATTTTACAACTAGGAAAGCCATTCCTTTTTAATATTCTTTTCATATTCCCTTAAAATAACTCTTACACCTTGTGAAGTATAAATACAAATATCCCCCCATTTTACAGGTGAGGGAACTTGGAAAGGCATTTTATATTCCATTATAAATTGTAAAATTCCCATTTTACATTTCAAAGTGAACAAAGGAATTTACCTATTCCCTTATGTTTAAAATCTTCTCTCAATTTGGGGGTAGATAATCAAATATCCCATTTTACAGGTGAGGGGACTGGGAAAGGATTTTCATACCTTTATAAATTGTAAAATTTATTTTACAAGTGAGGAAAATTTTCCTATTCCCTTTATTATTTAAAGTGTTCTCACACTCTTGTGAAGAAGATAATACAAATATCCCATTTTAAGATGGGGGAACTGGGTAAACTTTATTCCTTATAAATTGTAAATGACCATTTTTAAAAGGGAGGAAAGGATTTTTTATTCCCTTTTCTTAAAAGGATTCCCACCTTTGTGAAGTAGATATTCAAATATCCTCATTTTAAATAGGGGAACTGGGAAAGGCATTTTTAATTCTTATTTTAAAATTGTAAAATTCCTGGTTTACAAGTGAGGAAAGGCATTCCTTTTAATATTCATTTTCATATTCCCTTAAAATAATTCTCTTACACCCTTGAGAAGTATATAATACAAATATCTCCATTTTACAGATGAGAGAACTGGGTAAGGGCATTTTCATATTTCATTATAAATGGTAAAATTCCCAATTTACAAGTAAGCAAAGGCATTTTCATATTCCCTTATTGTTTAAAGTGCTTCTCTCACACTCTTGTGAAGAACATAATACAAATATCCCCATTTCACAGATGAGGGAACTGGGAAAAGGGCATTTTCTATCCCATTATAAATTGTAAAATTCCTATTTTACAACTGAGGAAAGACAGTTTCCTATTCCCTTACTGTTTAAAGTGCTTCTCTAACACTCTTGTGAGGTAGATATAATACAAATATCCCCATTTTACAGGTGAGGGGACTGGGTAAGGGCATTTTCATATTCCATTATAAATTGTACAATGACCATTTTACAAGTGAGGAAAGGCATTTTTTTTATTCCCTTATTATTTAAAGTGCTTCCCTCGCACCTTTCTGAAGTAGATAATGCAAATATCCTCATTTTACAGATGAGGGAACTGGGAAAAGGGCATTTTCTATCCTATTATAAATTGTAAAATTCCTATTTTACAAGTGAGGAAAGGCATTTTCCTATTCCCTTATTATTTAAAGTGCTTCTCTCACACTCTTGTGAAGAAGATAATACAAATATCCCCATTTTACAGGTGAGGGAACTGGGTAAGGGCATTTTCATATTCCATTATAAATTGTAAAATGACCATTTTACAACTGAGGAAAGCCATTCCTTTTAATATTCATTTTCATATTCCCTTAAAATAATTCTCTTACACCCTTGTGAAGTATATAATACAAATATCCCCATTTTACAGATGAGGGAACTGGGTAAGAGCATTTTCATATTCCATTATAAATTGTAAAATTTCCATTTTACAAGTGAGCAAAGGCATTTTCCTATTCCCTTATTGTTTAAAGTGCTTCTCTCACACTCTTGTGAAGAAGATAATACAAATATCCCCATTTCACACATGAGGGAACTGGGAAAAGGGCATTTTCTATCCCATTATAAATTGTAAAATTCCTATTTTACAAGTGAGGAAAGGCAGTTTCCTATTCCCTTATTATTTAAAGTGCTTCTCTCACACTCTTGTGAAGAAGATAATACAAATATCCCCATTTTACAGATGAGGGAACTGGGTAAGGGCATTTTCTTATTCCATTATAAATTGTAAAATGACCATTTTACAAGTGAGGAAAGGCATTTTTTTATTCCCTTATTACTTAAAGTGATTCCCTCGCACCTTTGTGAAGTAGATAATACAAATATCCTCATTTTACAGATGAGGGAACTGGGAAAGGGCATTTTCATATTCTTATTATAAATTGTAAAATTCCTGTTTTACAAGTGAGGAAAGGCATTCCTATTAATATTCATTTTCATATTCCCTTAAAATAATTCTCTTAAACCCTTGAGAAGTATATAATACAAATATCCCCCCATTTTACAGGTGAGGGAACTTGGTAAGGGCATTTTGATATTCCATTATAAATTGTACAATGACCATTTTACAAGTGAGGAAAGGCATTTTTTTTATTCCCTTATTATTTAAAGTGATTCCCTCTCACCTTTGTGAAGTAGATAATACAAATATCCTCATTTTACAGATGAGGGAACTGGGAAAAGGGCATTTTCTATCCTATTATAAATTGTAAAATTCCTATTTTACAAGGGAGGAAAGGCATTTTCCTATTCCCTTATTATTTAAAGTGCTTCTCTCACACGCTTGTGAAGAAGATAATGCAAATATCCCCATTTTACAGATGAGGGGAGTGAGAAAGGGCATTTTCATATTCCTATTATAAATTGTAAAATTCCTGTTTTACAAGTGAGGAAAGGCATTCCTTTTTATATTCATTTTCATATTCCCTTAAAATAATTCTCTTACACCCTTGTGAAGTATATAATACAAATATCCCCATTTTACAGATGAGGGAACTGGGTAAGGGCATTTTCATATTCCATTATAAATTGTAAAATTTCCATTTTACAAGTGAGCAAAGGCATTTTCCTATTCCCTTACTGTTTAAAGTGCTTCTCTCACACTCTTGTGAAGAAGATAATACAAATCTCCCCATTTCACAGATGAGGGAACTGGGAAAAGGGCATTTTCTATCCCATTATAAATTGTAAAATTCCTATTTTACAAGTGAGGAAAGGCAGTTTCCTATTCCCTTATTATTTAAAGTGCTTCTCTCACACTCTTGTGAAGAAGATAAAACAAATATCCCCATTTTAAAGATGAAGGAACTGGGTGAGGGCATTTTCATATTCCATTATAAATTGTAAAATGACCATTTTACAAGTGAGGAAAGGCATTTTTTTATTTCCTTATTATCTAAAGTGCTTCCCTCGCACCTTTGTGAAGTAGATAATGCAAATATCCCCATTTTACAGATGAGGGGAGTGAGAAAGGGCATTTTCATATTCCTGTTATAAATTGTAAAATTCCTGTTTTACAAGTGAGGAAAGGCATTCCTTTTAATATTCATTTTCATATTCCCTTAAAATAATTCTCTTACACCCTTGTGAAGAAGATAATACAAATATCCCCATTTTAAAGATGAAGGAACTGGGTAAGGGCATTTTCATATTCCATTATAAATTGTAAAATGACCATTTTACAAGTGAGGAAAGGCATTTTTTTATTCCCTTATTATTTAAAGTGCTTCCCTCGCACCTTTGTGAAGTAGATAATACAAATATCCCCATTTTACAGATGAGGGGAGTGAGAAAGGGCATTTTCATATCCTATTATAAATTGTAAAATTCCTGTTTTACAAGTGAGGAAAGGCACTTTCCTATTCCCTTATTATTTAAAGTGCTTCTCTCACACTCTTGTGAAGAAGATAATACAAATATCCCCATTTTAAATATGAAGGAACTGGGTAAGGGCATTTTCATATTCCATTATAAATTGTAAAATGACCATTTTACAAGTAAGGAAACCATTTTTTTATTCCCTTATTATTTAAAGTGCTTCCCTCGCACCTTTGTGAAGTAGATAATACAAACATCATCATTTTACAGAAGAGGGGAGTGAGAAAGGGCATTTTCATATTCTTATTATAAATTGTAAAATTCCCGTTTTACAAGTGAGAAAAGGCATTCCTTTTTATATTCATTTTCATATTCCCTTAAAATAATTCTCTTACACCCTTGTGAAGTATATAATACAAATATCCCCCCCATTTTACAGGTGAGGGGACTGGGTAAGGGCATTTTCTTATTCCATTATAAATTGTAAAATGACCATTTTACAAGTGAGGAAAGGCATTTTTTTATTCCCTTATTATTTAAAGTGCTTCCCTTGCACCTTTGTGAAGTAGATTAATACAAGTATCCTCATTTTACAGATGAGGGAACTGGGAAAGGGTATTTTCATATTCCTATTATTAATTGTAAAATTCCTGTTTTACAAGTGAGGAAAGGCATTTTCCTATTCCCTTATTATTTAAAGTGCTTCTCTCACACTCTTGTGAATAAGATAATACAAATATCCCCATTTTACAGATGAGGGAACTGGGAAAAGGGCATTTCTATCCCATTATAAATTGTAAAATTCCTATTTTACAAGTGAGGAAAGGCACTTTCCTATTCCCTTATTATTTAAAGTGTTTCTCTCACACTCTTGTGAGGTAGATAATACAAATATCCCCATTTTACAGGTGAGGGAACTGGGTAAGGGCATTTTCATATTCCATTATAAATTGTACAATGACCATTTTACAAATGAGGAAAGGCATTTTTTTATTCCCTTATTATTTAAAGTGCTTCCCTCGCACCTTTGTGAAGTAGATAATACAAATATCCTCATTTTACAGATGAGGGAACTGGGAAAGGGCATTTTCATATTCTTATTATAAATATTGTAAAATTCCTGTTTTACAAGTGAGGAAAGGAATTTTCCTATTCCCTTATTATTTAAAATGATTCTCTCAGACTCTTGTGAAGAAGATAATACAAATATCCCCATTTTACAGATGAGGGGAGTGATAAAGGGCATTTTCATATTCCTAATATAAATTGTAAAATTCCTGTTTTACAAGTGAGGAAAGGCATTCCTTTTTATATTCATTTTCATATTCCCTTAAAATACTTCTCTTACACCCTTGTGAAGTATATAATACAAATATCCCCCCATTTTACAGGTGAGGGAACTTGGTAAGGGCATTTTCATATTCCATTATAAATTGTAAAATTCCCATTTTACAAGTGAACAAAGGCATTTTCCTATTCCCTTATTGTTTAAAGTGCTTCTCTCACACTCTTGTGAGGTATATAATACAAATATCCTCATTTTACAAGTGAGGGAACTGGGTAAGGGCATTTTCATATTCCATTTTAAATTTTAAAATGACCATTTTACAAGTGAGGAAAGGCATTTTTTTTATTCCCTGATTATTTAAAGTGCTTCCCTCACTCCCTTGTGAGGTAGATATTACAAATGTCACCATTTTACAAGTGAGGGAACTGAATCTTAGGAAGTGCTAACTCACATATTACCTAATATTCCTATAGTGCTTGGAGGTTTATTGATTTTAATGGCTCCTAAGGAAACAGAAGTTCAAAGAGGAGTATCTCTTTTATTATAATAATATCTGACCCTTTGTTGCCCGTTAGAGGTTGTTTAGTAGGTGTATGACCCTAGGCAAGTCATTTAACCCTGGTTGCCCATGACAGAAACAAAAAGTTCTTCAAAGCAGTCTTAAAAAATCATAGTTTGTATCATTAGTTTGCAGGCAAGAATAATTAAGGCTCAGAGCTAAAAAGTGACTTTAAGCAAGTAAAATAGATCCAGTCTCGTAATGAAGATTTAATATTTAATTTATTTTAATCTCTTTGGCTCTTAGTTCCCATATCAGGACAGTGAGAAAAATAACATCTCTCTACCTTGCTTTGGCCTTTTTGGTGTGCAATGTGGATAAAATGAGATAATAATAGATGTGTGAATGTCTTACAAAAAGCTTAGATAAAAGTGTCTTAGAAATGTATTGTTACTTTTAATAGACCAGGCTTTGCCTTCCTTAATTTTGTGCAGCTTAGACCTTGATTGAACATCATCAATTAAAAAACTAGAAACTTTCCTTGAAATGGAGACTTTTGATACTAGAGAGGCTTTAGACATTAGCGCTTTAATAATTTGGCCCGGGGTCACACAGCCAGTGTTAGAGCTGGGACTCAAGCCCAGTCTCCTGCCTCTGAATTCAGTGCTTTCTCCTTCCCCCCCCAACTCAGCTGTGACTAATAAATAATTCTCCCACTAAGTGATTTGGGGGGCAAAATACTCTTAATAGCTTTGCACAGTACCCAATGGGAGTTTGAAATTTCTGGTGACTGATGAAAAAACTGATCTGGTGAGCTGCCCATGTGGGTGCCAGCTTTTATCCTATCACCATCTTATCTGTACTTAAAATAGCCCTCATAGTGACCACAATCATCAGCATTACCTGTGCCAAGGGAAGGCCCTCACTGTTGCCCTAGTCAGAACCATGAATTCTTCATGGTGGCTAGTAAATAATCACATTGACTCTGAGGTGGTTAAGACTTTGGCAGCCTGGTTCTGCTCATATCAGCTCTGCCTACTCCTCTAATCTGTTTCTTTTTTAATCAAGCAACTTTCCAGTCCTTAGAGCACACTGCTATCTGTGCTATCCTTTAGGTCTGCATTAGATGCCTCCCATTTCTTACCTTGCCAGGTCATCCAGGCGACCTCATTCTGGACTGTAACTGGTCCTCTAACCCGGCAAGGGCTTGACCCTCTGCTGTGACCCTAGTCACTTATGTTCTAGGGTCTGATTAATCAGTTTAATTTTAATGGTTCAGGATACCTTGAAGCTTGGTACTCCCTGTGTAATTTTCCCCCATATATTTTTAGCAGATACTCCCTAAAGGATGGCATATTAAATAGTTGTTATTTCATCCTAGTGTAAGGTCAGACCACCTAGTAGCTTATAAATTCTACAAAAATCTCAATAGGTTATTAGAATTATCAAATAGAACATCATTTTATTTATTAATTTAAAAATAGTTTTCATGTTAACAGTGAGTAAACTTCTGATTCAGACTGGATGTCCTTATAGGGTGTGGTATCTCTGTGGGATTAACATGGTTCAGACTTTCTCATTTTAACTGTCTTCAGCTTGCCTGAGAGCACACCAGGACCTAGCTTAATTAGTATAGCCAAAGTAGCCAGAGATCTATTTGCACCAGAACAATATTTCATTATTACCATCATCATCATCATCATCATCCACAAAACCAGGCTGGTTAAACCCAGCCTTTTCCTGTGTCCTGTCAAGTAAAATTCTGCACCTTGAGCAACACGGAAAAGGTTCTTTGGCTGTCTGTGGCTCTCCTTAGAGCAGTGATAGTCTGTCACTTTATAAAGTGCACCCCTGAAGTAGATGATAGCTAGAAAGTTCTTTTTAGTGCACACATTATTGCATTTGAATATTTTGAACAACCCTCAGATAAGAAGGACGGGGATTATTGCCCCCTTCATTCCCTAAGGCCCAGGACCCAGTCTCCTAACTAGTAAGTAGAGCAGTAAAAACTCACTTTTTGTTCATTGCTGTGCCACACTGTCTCAGGTGTCATTCTTGATTCAAATATAATATTTACATGTTATCATATTCACATTATAATAACATGTTTATAGTGTTATTTATTCACACTTCCATATTAACTAATATCTGTATGCATGTTTATTGTTAATTAATAAAATTTTTATTAATTAATGATAAAACACCTGTATGTATACAAATCTATTATGATTTATAATCTATTCTTCCATATACCAGCTGTATTCATTACTCAGTTACTAAAAGTAACTTAGAAACTGAATTAGTAAACCAAGTTTGTGTACAGTGACCATGTAGTCAGCAAAAGGTGCTAGATGGTCTCAAAAGATATTTCCCATAGGCCATGATGATGTATTCTGATTTCATCATCAAAAACAACATCCTAGTGACCATATAGTTTTGTCTGAAAGTTAGTGTCTCTTGAACAGTACTTGATAAAAATCTGATTTTTACTTGTTGAATCCCTTTTTTCTGAACCCCATGAGCAACACATATGTAAAATAATATAACCTTCAACTGGTTTTCTTAACGTGCTATAAATTGCAGAGGTATAGATTATTCTTTGTTGATAACAGTTTAGGCTTGCTGTTTACAAATCCAGAATTATTAATCTCATCATTAAAGTTTTTCTAAATCTCATTGATTTAAGGAGATGTTTCTAAAAAGCTTTCCTATAGACTGCAAATCCCATTCATGGTGTGTGGTTTCTTTTGTGTTATGTTTCTTGGTAAGTCAGATTACATTCAGGAGGTTTTCTTGCTAAGCAAGAAAATAGGAGAGATTTATGAGGTTGCCTTCCCCATAAGGGAGTTCTCAAATCCTGTACCAAGTACTCCATAGATCATGGTGTATAGCTGACCCTGGACTCTCAATGCTTTGGTCCGGAAAGTCCTATTTACTAGGAGGCCAAGACTTTGAGCACAAGCCTGATTAAGAAGTATTCTTCGTTTGAGGACTGTCCTCATTCAGTGTAATGAAGTTCATCCCCTAAAGGTTGAGAAATGAAGAATTTTTTTTTTTGTAGCCACCCCAATGCATGATGAAGACCATTCTTTTAATAGGTGCAATGATCTTTGACATTCGGGAAAGTGCCCTCATTGATGAAATCACATATCTTGGGAGGATTGCCAATCTAGATTAGGAGCAAAGCTCTTAGTTTATCCTCTGCCAGGAGTGATGCTGGCTTCTCATTGATCCTTTCTCGGGCAAGCAGAAATTTTTTGTTTCAGACTCTTCTACAATCTCTTGGTAGTAATGCTTAACCTTATTGCTTCCTTATGACATTCTTTTATCTTTTTCAACTTCAACTTTCTCCTTTAAAAGGATTATGGCTAGATGGAGGGTTTAGACTCATTTCTAGCTGCAGTTCCCTGGGCTCTGGTTTTTACCGCAGGGCTATCATACTGTTTTATGGAGACCTCAAAAGATTACAGTCCCCTTGAAGTGTTTACGCTGCTTCCCAGTGCTATCCCAAGTCTACTTTCTTTTACTTCAGAAGTATTATATTTGAGTAAAGTTAACATAAACCAACAGAGTCCCTCTTTGTCCTTTACTTTTTACCTAGTTTGTGGTGGCCATCTGGACTTAGAAACCTCTCTTCTATTTCCTTCAAATACTTTCACAGGTAGCCTCATGTAAGAAGAGTCCCATATTAAGCAAATAGAATTCAAGGAAGGGAAGGCAGGATGAGAATTCTTCCCACAAATCTGGCTAGGCAGTTTTCTTCCCCTAGAGTATCTTTGTAAAGCTTAACAGATGTTTAAAAAAAGAAAATGGAAAAAAAAAACCTAAATGAGAAAAGCATAAGACAAAATGGAAAGTTAACCCAGAAAACCAATTTCACTTTTAAATGAGAAGAACTGAACAATTTGAGGAAGTCCTTTTGAAGAATGGCTCAAATTAATTGCTTTTCAAAAGATCAAGTGACAACAGGTGATACCTTGATTACGGGCCATCTATTTCATAAATAGCATCAGCTTTACAGTTCTTGTATTTTATTCTAAGGGATTTGGGGGTCAGTCAAAACTTTTATGTGGTCACATATATCCCACCCCACCCCACATCCTCATGTGGAATTAAAAAGATCATTTAAGGGACAGTTAGTCCCATAGGAAAAACAAGAATCTCAGATGGATTTGCCAAGCTGTTGGATTTTTGTGATCTGGTTATAATGGCCCGATGAAATAACGGTGATGGGGGCAATGTTTTGTGGGGTATAGAAGTATAAAACTTGATTTAAAATGAACTTTTAGCTTTGGGAAGCAAAAGATGAGAATTTTCTTGTTCAATTTGTATATTTGGAAACATGTCATATGGCTTAGCTTGTAAACATTTATAGGGTGAGGACACATAACAGTGTTCTTTATATCATCTACCCTGCTGTGAGTTGTCAAAAATAACCCAGGCCAACCCTTTGGAGCAATCTCTAGCTGTCACTGATGCCCTTCCTATACATATCACAGGGAACCACATGCACAGGTAGTATAATAAAATGAGATTTTGTGGCCAATATCTTCTAAGAATGTAAATTCTCAATATGAATATAACATTGGTGAGGCAATGTGTACTGGAAAGAGCGCTTGATTTGAAGTCAGATCATCTGGGCCAAAGGAACCCAGCTTTTCACCTTAATTATGTGGTCATCTCTCTGCTTCAGTTTCCCCATTCATAATGACAATAACATGGTAATGAGAACATAATCATAATAACATATTAGCTCCTTCATGGTGGGGTGTGAGGTTTAATTGAGGTAATGTATGTAACGAAGTGTGTCACCTTAACCACAGAAATGGGGACTAATATTTGGTACTTTTAACATTTTTCATTGGTTGCTGCTCTTAGATCCATCCTTCTGTTTCCTAGGTTATTAATCCAGTTTTATGAAAAGGAGGTGCCTGTACAAGATGTCATTGCTATTAATAGCCACTTTAAATGTATACAAGGTACAAGCTTTGATTACTTAGATAGTTTCATAATTTCCCTCTTCAGTATTGTTTTATCTTGGCATCACGTATACTCAAATCCAGTCACAATAAGTGTTATAAAACAACTGTAAAAAGATAAATTATTCAATCCACCATTAGGAGGATATGTGCTTTGAATGGTCCAGGAAAGATTTTAAGTGGATTGAACTCTTTTATTTATTTTTTCAGGATTGATGATTTTTAGCATTCTTTTAAAAAAAATTACAGTTTAATTTTTTAGGTTATACGTGTACGTTCATTTGTTTTACATATTTCCATATGAGTCATGTTGGGAGAGAAGAATCAGAACAAAAGGGGAAAATCATGAGAAAAAAAGGTGAAAATAGTATGCTTCTATCTGCATTCGGTCTCCATTGTTAACTCTCTGGATGCGAATGGCATTTTCCATCCAAGTTTTATTGGAATTGTCTTGGATCGCAGAATTGCTGAGAGAGAGCCAAGTCTATCATAGTTGATCTGGATTAAACTCTTCACATCCTCTTTACATTCTCTTGTTGGCTCACAGTCTAGGGTTAAGAGACCAGAGCTTCTCTCTTTGACCTGTCCCTTCATTTCACTTCTTATAACCTGCCATTTTCACCTGCAACATCCCTCACATTTATCCCCCTTCTCTGTTCCCATTGCCACCACCCTAGTACAAGCCCTTGTAACTGCCTGGCTGGACTAGGGTAATTTACTTGCAATAGATTGTTTTCAGATCCTCCTCCAATCTTTTCCTTCACACCGCAGCTCAACTAATCTTCCTTAGGCTCAGATGTGATCACAGTATTCCCATGTGCAGAAATCTTCAATGGTTTCCTTTTGCCTAATGCAGAAAGGTCAGACTCTTTGGCCTGGCATTCAGGGCCTTCCCAAATGTGTCACTACCCTACCTTTCTAGCCTTAGTTCATGTTAACTGTCTCCTGTACACACTCTACACTTCATTCAATCTATCCCGTAAACCTAACCTGTGCTCTCACCTCTATCTGCTTTTGCTCACATTGTTCCTTACGCCTTATCCAAACATTCCCATCTGCCTTATCATGGAACATGGTGCCCAGTACACAGTAGGCATTAAATAAATGTCTTGAATTGAAATTGAATTGAAATCTGCTGATTAATTCACATGCAAAATGGACCTGCTACACTTACTGACCCAAACCATAGTTTTTATTCTTGTTTGAAAGTGTCAACATTTTATGTATCTTTTGCCATTCTCCCCATCATGTGAAATTCCAACTCTTTGGGTTTTGGGGGGAAGCCCAGCCCAACCAAAGTATTTCACAGTCTGTAGTCCATATTGCTAAACCTTAGTTTTGATGAATCCCAGGGAAGTAGATTTCAGGGGGAAAGTGGACCTCTGCTCTTTTGAATTCCTAGCTAGGGATTGAGAACAGAACGTATGTGTTATATCATTTCACAGTAGGTGCTAATTCTGTAACCTCAAATTGAATGGAGCTGGGCAATTGAACACTTGAGGGTGGTTTTACAATGTCTCCTTTGGGCCCACCTGATTTAGCAGGCAAAGAGGAAGCTTAGTGTACCTAGGGAGCTTTTAAGATAGGCTTGGCTAGAATAGATTACTGAGTACCATGAGTACTGTTATCAGCACAGCACTGAAGAGATGGGAGCTATTTGGCTAGCCACATGTTGTTTTAAACCAGACACCTCCATGCCTTGTTATGTGAATCTTGGTAGGTTCCATCAATATTCCAAATGTGAAATATCCTGCAGCCCCTTACCTCATTCAGCTAGGGAGTGGGGGAGCCAAAGCGAGCTCTTAGTTCTTGCTCTGCTTCCTGGAAACCTTGTGTTCCTCCTACCTCAACAATCAATCTTTCCCACCCCCAGTTCTTCAAATCACAGATGGAAGGGAGAAGAAACAGTTGCAAATTATCTTAAATTGTGATATTTTAGCATTTTTCTCTGGGATTTAGAAACGATTATCAGTCTACTATTGGGTTTCTTAACCATGGATCCTCAAAACTTCCAAGGAATACATTTTAGGGAGTCTGGGCACTTGGATGGGGAAAAAAATTACAGCTTTAATTTATACTAACTTCCAAGTATAGTTGAGCATTTCCTTCCATTATGACTTTTAAAAAATGCTTTTTTTTTAAAAAGGGGGTTTGTAGGTTTCCCCAGACTGCCAAAAGAGTGCAATAATACAAGAAAAGTTTAAGAACACTGAGTCTTATTTTTATAGGGGGGTATTTACTTCTTCCATAGCCTATTTACTTTCCAATTTACATATTATTTATACAGGTTGCACATTGCACAGAGCTAAAAGAAGACACTCTGCAGTGTTTGAATTCTTTTTTTGGGGGGGTGGGGGGTGGGGGTTAAATGACTTGCCCAGGGTCACACAGCTAGTAAGACTCTGAGGCTGAATTTGAACTCCGGTTCTGACTACAGAGATGATACTTTATCCTTTATGCCACCTAACTATCCCACTCAATTCCTCATGGGTTTTTAATTTTTATTGTTTGGGGTGTGGGTCCAAATTCAAAATTGTTTTAAACTACACTTTCTGAAGCTGGAAAGACTCATTAGCACTCTGTTATCTACCTCACAGTCTCTTTGCCACCATTCAATTTAAAGACCTTTGTTCTGACTCCTCCTCTCATGGTTCTGCTGATAGTGGGGGAGAGAAAAAGTTGAGATGACATGAGGTCCTCTCCTCATGAAACTCACCTTTTCTCCAAGATGATAATGCATGAATTCAGAGAAATGAATGAATTAGAAAGGGCCTGTCCTGCCTGTGCCCAATGCAGCATAAAATAGACTAGGGCTATAGCAGGCAGAAGATTGTGTCTTTTAGTGAGGTGCAGAAAGACTTTGGGGAAGAAGATGGCAATGATGGTCTTGCAAAGCTAGGTAGGAATTCATTGGGCAAAGACATGAAGGCAGGAAAGCTGGGGGAGGGGGGTGTAGAAGAGACCAGCTTGGTTGGTAGCACTTGTAGCAGAAGGAAGTGATCTAAGATAATGTTACAAAAGTTTGGTGCCACCAGATAGTGGTGAGCCTTGAATACCAGAAATGGGAAATGAACTGTATTTGTTGGGCAATAGGGAACCACTGAAGGTGTTTTGAAGAGGGAGTGACATGCTATTTGCACAAGAATCAAATGGGTGCTTTTGCAAGTGATAAAGATCTATGGTAGAGACAATAACAGGAGTAGGCTCCCCTGCACTAGAGGGGCCATAATCAGAAGGCTAGGAGAGGGAGGGACCCTAACAGTACAGTTAGGGGAATCAGACACAAGAACACATGGCTATAATCTCCAGTAGTATTCATACACATATATCTGAAAGAAAGCCAAAGTGAGGGAACAGATAGGTACTATAGCTTCCAAAGCAGGTCAGAGTCTAAAGGGAAGAGAACTTAACAGAAAGTAGCGAGGACCAAAGAAGAGTCCTGATCCTCCAGAAGGAGCCAGTAACTGACTGGCTGCCTCTTTGAGTGTGCATGGCTCTGAGATCATAGGTGCTAAACATAGCCAAAAGGCAGTAGAAAACCTGCAGATGAACCATGCTCCCAAGTGGCTTGGATCCCTAGGAAGGTCATTCTAGAACACTTCTATGTTAGGACTGTAATTTCTGGCTTCTGAGGTCCCTTATTTACCTTTAGTCTATAAAAAGAAAACATCAGAAAAACTAGTTGATTAAATCTGGTTATTTTGTTAAGGGGAATAAAATCTCTAAGTAGAAAACATCAGAAGAATTAGTTTATTAAATCTGGTTATTTTGTTAAGGGGAATCAAATTTATCTTCATTTGAATTTATTTTGATTTTATCTCCTGTCCTGTATGAACTTGTACTCTAGGAGTTTGCCTTGTTTTGAAGATTCCCTTTGGTTATCTGTTCAGTTAATTTTTCTCTTAGTTGATCTCTGTGCACTCTCAGAAGCTTGGATGTATTTTGAAAAGGGCAAGGCTTTTCTGAATGAGTTTCAAGACCTAAAAGTGATTATTGAAGGCAGTAATGTCATTTGAGTTTGTAATTCTTTTGATGTTTGTAAATTATTTTTCTCTTACTAATTCATGTTTTTTTCCTAGAAGCAGATGAAACTTTACTGATTGATATAGCAGCCAACAGTAAGTATTTTCTTGAATAGCATAAATCTGGGAAAATAAGCAAGGAATATTCACTTAATTGAACATTTGCTATAAGGAAGGCAGGGGAGGGAAGGGTGCCTCTTAGCTTGTTTTCCATCTTTTTAAGGTACCTGTATAATTAGCTGGAGATCAAATGCAAAAGAAATCTGGTAGTAAGTTAGAATTTTAGTAAAAATGGAAACCGGGCTGCTCCTTGAGATGCCCTCAGGCTATCAGTGCTTGTTGCCTTGAGCCAAATCACTAATTTGAGCTTTCTAACTTTGTTCTGTATGTATTCTACTTTCTCTCAGCCCCTGGGGGGTTTTTTCCCTTGACTCATTAGTAGACAATTCTATTTTCATCTTTATATTGTCTTTGGGGACTACAGAATCACTGAAATTCCTTGTCTCTGATGACCCCTTTTCCCATTTTTAACCCCCTCTCTTCCTCAGGAATTTGTATCTAGGCCAATAGGAGCTTTGTCCGGCTCTTTGCTTCCTTTGGACTTTTCAAGAACACACTCCTCTTTGACTTCCTCTACTAGGTGTTCTTCACTATTTACTATTTTTCATTGTAATGTGTTATAAAGAGGAGAAAAATCCACACTTGGGAAGTTGCTGTGGGCTAGCTGATCTGAGCACTGAAATAGAATCAAATGAGCTGACTGTTCTAACCTGGACTGAGCAGTGCATGACATGGTGCTAGAGGAAATGGGCCATATACATGGTTTGGTTTGGACACAGTTCCAGCCTTTAGCAGTGTCAGAGTATAATGTTCAGGCAGCCACAGCTTCCGTAGACCCCTTCCAGTTCTGATATTAGGATTTACTTGGCAGTTTGGAGTAGCGGAGCTGCTCTTCCCATCTTTCTGATCTTGTAAGACTTAAGTAAACCCAGCTGCTGGCCCTTATTTGCAGATGTCCAGGGGAGAACATCTTATCCCTATGTTCTTAAAGAAGAGGGAGAAGATGAAAAGAGAGCAAAAGCAACAATAGCCTGAATCCTTAGCCTTAGCTGTAGCAGTAGCAGCAACAGCAGTAGCAGCTGCTGACCTCTCTGTCAGAATGAGATAGTAGTGGCAATTTTTGTTCCTAGTGAGAAAGTAGATAGCTGACCCAAAACTGAAAAGTCAAACTTAGCAGCATTTATCAAAAATGAGCTTTATTGTATCCTTTCCTCTAGAATAGAAATCAGTCATCTGTTAGCACATACATTGGCAGTGTAGAGGATTGGACTGAGGGGAAATTTAGCAAGAATCATACTTGCATTACAGGAAAACCTAGAGGAAAGCCAGTTTTCCCTTTGATCTCTGACCCAAACATTGCCTGCCCTTCAGGGCACATAGGGTTTATTGCAAGGGAGCAAATAGTTGAGCCTTTGGGCCCAGCATTTCATGAGGTTTCTCGCGGTCCTGATTTGCCTCATTCAGGTGATTCAACCATCACATGGATTTTTGTAGGCATTTGCTCGCTGTGAAAACTTTCTCATGTTCAAAATTAATGGAGGATTGAGGAGAGGACTTTGTTATCAGCAGCTGATTAGCTGAAATGACAGAATTAACTTGTTTGAAAGAAGTCGTCTCTGTAGCCTGGGTTTAGGTTGGCACTCTTCCAGATTCTCTCCCGTAAAACACAAGGGTTGGCCTAGATCTCTCGGTTCTCTTTCAGCCTCAGGTTTCTCTGATTTTTTATGAGAAAGAAGTAACCTGATCTGCAGTTGTGGTTTAGAGATCACTCGAAAGGGCTTATGTTCATCCTGGGTTCTGTGAAAACCCCCCCTGGGGGTTGGAAATGGTCTCAGAACCATTACAAATTTTCTTAGCTTCCTGCTTTGAGATCTCTTTGGTATTGGTGCCACAGGATTTCCTAGCATGCAGCTGGAGTCCTCTGTCCAGATGCTGTTGTCTGGTGGGATATATGGCGCTCTCTGAATCAGTCTGGGGCTTTAATCTTAGAAGTGTTCAATCAATTTTGTCAAAATGTCTTTCGGGGGTTGGGAGTATTCTTATTTAAAATATCTTACTTACTTATCACAGTCTTATGCATATTGACATTTTTTCATAAAGATTCTCTAGGAAAGGAGTGATGATGGGCTTAGTTGAGCCCCAAAGGTGTTTCTTTCTTTGCCTCCAGGCTGCATCTGATTGCCAGATCTCTCCTCAACCCCTTGCTCCCATCTCCAACCCCCGTCTCTTTTCTTTCTATCCTGCATTTTACTCTATTCTGTGCCCTTGTTATTTATTTATTATTTATGTCCTGCCTGCTCCCAGAAAGGATTTGAGGCAGCCTATTCATCACTCAGTGCCTTTCCCCTGGGTGCTCTCCTTTTAGTTTTATTCTTCTTGCTCAAGCTTTCTTCTGATGCCTTCAAAATAATTTTGAGTGCTCCCAGTGTGTGCTTGCCGTGTAGTAAACCTCTTTTTCATTCTTCTTTTTCTTAACTAAAGCTCACAGATTATGAGCATGAGGGAAAAGAAACTAGCCAGAGGTTCATAAATGGGTCACTGCCCTAACAGGACAAGGAAGTTCATTCTGTGCCTGTCATTTCTGCCAAGTATTTTGCAAGTTGGAATTCTTTGTTACATATAAAGAAAAGACCCAAGATAGCTCTTCTGCTTGGCTACATTTATTTTTATTTTTATTAAATGACTAAAGGATATTGCTTTTCTATTGTATTTGGAAGGTAAAATTTTAATAGCCATCATAAATAGTAGTTATGATTACTTATTAGTGATTTTCCATTTGGAAGAGGATTTGGTAAAGTGTTCCTGTTTCTTAAAGGCCTAAGACAGTTCTGTATACTTTAAGGTGGCTGTTAAGTTAATAAATCATGTTGCTGGCCTTTTGTCCTCTGGTTTGAAGCTGTAATTAGTGAATAATTATGGGGTCCTACAGCTAAGCATCTAGGCTATTTGATAGTAGTGGATATATCTTCACTGAAAACAGATATCTCTTCCCACTACCCCATCCCCACCTGCAACATCCAACATCATGGGTTGACTTTTGACTTTCTTGGAAGTAGATTACTAGAGCATGAGGGTACAGTGGGCATTACTACATTAGCTTGCCCATTTTTCTGATCCATCAGCCTTTGGGAACACTCAGTTCTATTCTGGGCTATTCCTATCCACATCTTGGACTGGTTTTTGTGATAGTTGGTTCTTTAAAACATCAATTTACCTTGTGCATCAGCATAACCAGGCTCCTTTCGATCCAAATTCTGGTCCTCAGAATTTCTGGGCCAGCCTTTTTCCCTTTCTATTTCTTAATCTGTAGAAGAGCTTGAGGAAGTGTAATGTTGTGGAAAGAATATTGCCATTATAATCATGAAAAATTCAATTTAGATGCCTGGAAATACCTACCTCCCAGGATTATTGGGAGGATCAAATGAGTATACATAAGGGGATATTTTCATACTTTGAGGTATTCTGTGGATGTCAGGTATTAATATTTTATTAGTGTTCTGTATTCTTTGTGATCCTCATTTTCCCATTTGTCAAAAAGTTAAGAGTTAAGCTACCGATCAATCAGTCCTATTTCCTACCCTTCTGTTCACCTCTTTCCAGCTCCCTGCAAAATCCGGGTCCAGGGTGATTGGGGTACTGACGAACGTTTCTTTGAAATCCCTGATGAGGATCGGTGCCTGACTTTTCTCACAGACATCCTTGCTGCTCAAGATGGTAACTTGATACGTGGTGGTTTGTTTTCTTTTTTTTTTTTTTTATTTTAACTCTGCCTTGAGTAGAATTCTTATATATTGACACAGAGTAGAATTTACCTAGATCATTAAACAGGGTCCCCAGCACTTTAGCCTAGAGGCTCCCATCTTTTCTAGATGAACTTGGGAGGATAGGTTTGGATATGAACATTCAAATCTAGAACTACCTTGGGAGGCAAAACTGTCACTGTTTTATAGCCAATTTGGATTCCCTGAGTTGACTCCAGGGCCATCAGAATTGGCTTCAGGGGAAACTGATAGGTTTGTAGCTGTTGAAAGCCCTGAGCAAATAGCTTTTTCTTTGTAAATTCTACTTGATATTGGGTGGCCAGTTTTTTATGATTCTCTCTCTTTCTATCTAGCTTATAAACCTAGTGCAGTTTCTGAAATCAAGGAATCCACCAGCTGGTACCAGAAATTAGAAACTTCAGAAAAAACTGCCAGTGAATCCGATGTTGCAGGTATGAAAGAAATAACTCTTTCCATGGCTGCTCTGATCATTTGTAGTCATGAGATTTTTATCTGGGCAGATGAGGTGACGTGAATAAATGGCAGTGTGGGAGTGCTTTGTCTAGGGGCCCATTTTCCCCTGATCTGCTTTAGTTTCCCCAAGGTTCCTTGTAATCCTCCTTGAAGTGTATGGTATCTCTTCAGACTCCAAGTTAATATGTCTCTACTTCTACTTACTATGTCAACTCTTCCTAATTAATAGACTTACTGCTTCCCCCCTCTCCCCCCCCACCCACCCAGACTTCCAAGGTAATGTTTTTTCTCCACCCTCCTTGGTATCTTATTTCAGTCTGAAAGTGCTCAAATTTCTAGTCCTCACCTATCTTACCTGGAAGTTATCTCTTTAGATTTTAACTTTTTTAGGGGAGGGGGGGGGGCAAAAACCTTGCTAACTCTAATATTCCTTGCATTTTCAGGAGTGCTTGGATTTGAAGACAACTTCACTGAAATGAGTTTGGAGAAGAAAAGAAATATACACAATAGGCAGATGAGGACCCGCCGGGAGCCTCCACCACCTCCCAGCCACATAAGCAAATCGTAAGTTCTCTTTGAGAAGTACCTAAGTCCTATATGAGAGACTTCAACCCAGAAGACTTGTGTTTCTGATTTCTTTTATTTCTTTGCCAGGTTTTTACGTGAAAAGGAAGCTGCAGGCAAAGATCAGCCAAAAGTGACTAACACTATGCGGAAGCTGTTTGTGCCCACCCCTCAGACCGGACAGCGAGAGGGGCTCATCAGACACATTCTGGCTAAGCGAGAAAAAGAATATGTGAATATTCAGCCTTTCAGGTTAGCATTCTTTTCCTTTCCTCACTACCCAAAAGAAAGGAAGATAGATGTATCATATATGGAAGGGGAGTGTGAGTTTGCGACCTTTAACCCTTCCCAGATAATTCAGAGAATGGTAGGGGGCATTTGATTCTCTCCCTTGCTTCTGACTTGGTTAAGGGCCAAGACAGGTAATTGTGGTCTCTTGGACCATCTGGAGAGATTCTACAACCTCCTTTAGAATTTCTAATTACCAATTTATTGCTAAATTCTAATTGCTGAAACACAGGATTTTATTTCTTTTTGTGGTCATTTGTGAGAATACTGTCAGCCTTTAAAGCCACGACAAGTTCTTTTAGGTTAATAAGAAAAAATTTTAAATAATTTAAACTAAAATTGCTCATCCAATATTTCCTTTGTCTGTTTACTTGTGAAATTGTTTTTGAAGAAGGTGTTTGGGTGATTAAATATTAAAGACCTTTCCCCTCTCCCCATCATCACCAGATTCTGATTTAGAGCTGCCAAAAGTTTGCTTACTGTCTCCTTGGACAGTTAACTTAGTGCCCTATGCTATTTTGTACATATAGTACCTTAGTGTAGGTTAGAGTTACTTGGCAAGGAATAGAGTGCTTGCATGACCTTAAATGGACGCTGAAGAATTCAACTTTATGGGAATGGGCTCCTTATTTTTATTGCTTTTAAAGAGCTTTTGACTACTTGGTCAGAAAAAAGAAGGCACAGTTTCTACTCTCATAAAGCTCATGGGCGGGGAGAGAGATGGGGATAGGATTTGTGTACAAATAATTACAATGTACAAACTCAGAGTACAAATGATCTGAGATGCATGGGAGAAAAGGTCAAATTTCTACATCTAAACCTACTGTATCCTTATTCATATTCTTCCCAATGTCTGGGATGTGTTCTCTTCTCTAGTCATCCTTTAAAATTCAATTTTGAATCCTTCCTCCTATAAAAAGACTTATAATTTCCAGCCTTTACCAAAACTGGTAATGGATTCATTTTGAAACTTTAATTCACTTTACTGTGTGATATCATTGTAAAGAACTTAGCATGACGCCTTGTCACAAAGTAAGTGGTATGTAAATGCTGATAGTTGTCATTATCATTATTTTTATGATTCTGTGTCTTATTCTCTTACTAGATTGTAAGCTCCTTGAGGGTAGGGAAATAGCATTTTGTCTAAACCTTGTATCTTCCCCTCAGCACCTGGCAGACCACTCTGAACACAATCATATACCAAGTAAACATTTGTTTGGTTGACTTGCAGTGCCATCTTCCTTTCAGTCTTTCTTGAACAATATAGTCTGGGATTTCAGACTTTCTTTTCATATTCAATGCATTCTAATGAAGTTGTCGCCACTGTACTAAGTCGTACCCTGTGACCTTTATATATGTATGTAAACAATTTAGATATTCTAATATCTAAATTGTTGGAATATCTAAATTGGAATATCTAAATTGTAAGGAGGCAGCATGGAGTAGTGGTTAGAGACCTATCCTGAAAGTCAGGAAGGCCTTGATTCCCATTCCTCTCTCTGGTACATACTATAGCTGTGTGACCTTGAATAAATCACTTAACTTCAAAGGGCCTCAAAGCTACTCTCTAAGATGAGAAAATATAAATGAGTCACTAATTTGTGTGATGGAGAGAGTTTGTCTACTGGAACCTTCCCCACATTGATGAAATCACAGGTCTGTACAGTCCCATGGTAATCTGTGGAAACAAAGTTGGCAGGCTTGACTTAAGCTTCCAATAAAGTTCTATCTTCCCACCGCTCTTGGCCTCCCATTAAAAGTTCTAGAGTCTGAGTATGAATGAAAAGAACTTTGCTGTCTCCAGATTATTCCCATCAAATAGCTGCCTAGTTACTCTAGATGTAAGAGTTGGGAATGAAAAATAAATAAATTGGTGTATTTGGTTAGCTTCATGACTGTGGGCAAGATTCTTCCCTTTACTAAACCTCAGTTTCTTCTGTAAAATGGGGATAATCATTCTTATGCTATGTTGTGAGGTGAGTGTTTTATATTATTAGCACTTTTAAAGTGCTAGAAAAAATGTGAGCTATTATAATGCTCATTTTAGTAGATTTTCCTAAGGAAATCAATTTAGGTGATATGTGGCTCCTAGGGAAAGTAAGTCTAGTGTATTTATGGGTGCTGGAACAGGGGTGTTTGTTTAAAGTCTGGCCAGATCCTGTTTGCAGTAGCATATTTTTCTCCTGATTGCCACAACCTCCAATTTGGATAATATAAAGAAATACTTTATAATGGTTTTTATTTGGATTTGTGTATGTGTGTGTTTGTTTATTAAATAATTTGTTTTGGTCATTGGTATGTGCCAGATTCTTTATTGGAACATGGAATGTGAATGGTCAGTCTCCAGACAGTGCTTTGGAACCGTGGCTGAACTGTGATCCTGATCCTCCAGATATTTACTGCCTTGGGTAAGGAATTCTGTTGTCATTTTTCTTTGCCTATTTACCTGAAGCCAATCTGCCGCTCTCCTTGGTTTTCTTTCTTTGGAAAAATCTTTTTAATTCTATGAAAACCAGCAGTATGAATTGACTTATGACTACACATGACATATGTGGTCTATATGACTACAGACAGACTGGTAGTATATACAACATAAGGAAACAGCTTAGACAATTCCATAGAAAATCACATTTGAGGATAGATTTTTCAAATTTTAAACTTAGTAACCATTGGCAAATCAAATTTTAGAAATGACTTTAAAACATAAAACCAGTCATCCAAATGAGTTATATTTTATGTATGATTATTATGACAGTGAGAAGAATGCCTTGCTTCTGTGTCCCCTTCTGTTTTTTTTCCCTCACTGTGGATTTCATTGCTGCTTTTTATGTAATTGATATTTGTAAATGGTCTGATTCTGCCTTCTTTATGTCTTCATGTAAGTCTTTTCATATTTCTCTGTATTATTTCTAATTGACACAGTAATAATATTCTGCTTTATCAATACACCACTGTTTATTCAGCCATTCACCAACACTGACTCATGTTATTTATAAGTTTTTGCTATTAAAATGAAGTTTCCATTAATATTTTATATAGATTTCTTTTTTTCCCCAAATCTTTAAAAACCGAAGTTGGAGATAATTTTGTAGCAACGACTTTCTTAGATCTCACACCTCCCTTTTTGGATTCAACATTCAGTGAATATTTTTATATGGTTTCTATAAATATAATGTTATAGAATTTTCAGAAAAGAAAGTCCCATGTCATCACTGGACACTGGGGTGACACAGTTGCAGGAAAGTTCTAATTGTTTTTCTCTTCCCCTTTTTCATCTTGTATTTCTAGATTTGAAAGAGTGAGCTAGAAATAGCCAAAGCAGTCTGTATTAATCTCTTTATCTCCTTCTTACTAGATTTCAAGAACTGGATTTAAGCACTGAAGCTTTCTTTTACTTTGAGTCTACCAAGGAGCAGGAGTGGCTGAACTCTGTGGACAGAGCCTTACACTACAAAGCCAAGTATAAGAAAGTAAGTCCAGTTGAATTTTCATCTTTAGCATGGGATTTATAAACATCCATAACTTGCTGTAATAGGATAGCTGAAACTGAATTTGTTCCAGCCTGGAATAATGCCAAACTGATTCAGTCCATCCAATACCTGGGTAAAAAATGCTCCAAGACTAAAATTGTTCTTAGATAATGTGGTCAGACTTGGATATTTTACTCAGAAGATCACAGAATCCCTAAGATTCTGTGGAAGGGCCCTTCTACAGAGGCCATCAGGTCTAAGGCCCTCCAAATCCAAGGCTCCCCTACAGAGACTTATCAGGTCTTTGAACTTGAACAAGAATTACTGCTAGTGAAGAGGAACTCACTACCTTCTAAGGCAGCCCATTCTACTTTTATCTTTTATGGTTCTATCTTAAAAAAATTTTTTTCTATCAGAATTTTCTCTTCATTTCTCTTTTAAAATGTGTTTTCATTTTTTAAAAATTTAAATTAAGTGCTACTGGAGAAATTTGCAGTTGTAGAATGGCAAGTTTGGAATTGAATTTAGGTTTTCTTTAAAGTATTTTGATCATTATATTACACTATACTCGTTTTCCTTTGTAGTCTTATGTATTTTATTTTATGCTTTTAAAAAGCTTTTTCTGAGAAGGGGGCCCTAGGACGCAAAAAAGGTTTAAATAGTCTGTATTACAGAATTATTTTTTTCATGTGGAGGTTTCTCTTTTTCTCTTTTATCCCCTAGTATTTCCTCAGTGCATTAGGACCTCTTTTTTGTTGACTCATTTCTCAATTCTCTGTTAGTTTCCTGTCAAATGTTCCTTGGGAGGATTTCTTCAGTGCTGTCCCCTTTTTTTGTCAAGGTGATTATATTTTGGGAGATTTCTTGCTTTTCTTGAGGTAATGAAGTATCTTAGGACTTTGATACAACTGCCGACCCAGTCATCTGGCCAGAAGTTCACATTCCACTTTGGATCAGCTAGGATTTTTAGGAATTTTTTTCTTTGATATTGAACAAAAAAAATGTCTCTCTCCAAAACTTTTGTCTATAGCGCTTCCTTTTGGACTTTGGAACCAAGCAGAATAATTCTAATCCACTTATACATGACAGCAATTTAAATACTTGAAAATGGCTTTCATGTACCTTCCCTACTTCCCACCCTCACAACTTGACTTGCTTTTCCAAACTTAATTGTCCTCATTTCAATCAGGTTTCATGGGGCTTGAGCTCAAAGCCCTCTGGCATCTTAGTTGTCCTTGCATCCTAAAATGGAGCCCCCAGAGCTGAATACTGCATTCTATATTAAGTCTAACCAAAGTAGAGTGGTTGCTAAGGTGCCTTCTGGTGCTAAAATCCTATAAACCAATGAGGTATTGGGGGGTGGGGAGAGCATTGCATTAGGGTTCAGAAGTCCAAGGTTCATGTCCCAGCTTTGCTACTTCTTATCAGTTTATCCTTAACCATGAGTCATTTCTCCTTTCTGGGCCTTAGTTTCTTCATCTGTAAAATGAGAAATTGCAAATGCATTCTAGCTTCTTAAATTGGGTTGCAACCTCATAGGGTCTCATAAATGAAAGTGGGAGTTGTAAATTTCTGATTTATTATCATTGTTTGCTTTGTGTATCTATTTTATATACCTGTGGTTATGTAAAAATCTCTCGTTAAAAAGGGGGTCAGGAGTGGAAAGTTTAAGAACTAGATGGCCTTTTCAACTCTTCCTATGTCCTCAAAAGGAGTAGTGAGTGATAGTCTGGCAAAGTGGGGTAGCTTGTTGAACTTTAGAAGATTTGTAGGACAAAGGTCGCTTACTAAGTAAAGCAATAACTTTACTCACTGGTCTTTTACCTTGCTTCTGTGAGAGGCTAGCCCATCTGTAGAAATTTTTCTACTTTTGAAGGTTCCCATTGGGCATCAATTACTTGGAGGTTTTGGTTTATTTAATTTTCATATGTTTTCCTTCTTTCTGACATGTCCCTAAGCTCTCTGTATTTCAACCACATCTGTAGTCCTGTATCTGTAATTAAATGATTAAAGTAATAAGCTTTGTTATATAGCATGGCTCTGCAAAGAGGGGAGGGAGGAATGCTGGAAGACGTTTGGGCAATGTAAAAACAATAATAAAATAATTCAGTAATGAATTTAGTAAACAATAAATTAGTGGATTAAATTTAAATAAGTAATAAACAAAGCAGTAGCATTTATTTTTAAGAAATAAAACAAGATAATAAAAATTAAAAGGATTGGGACATTTCACAGATGGAATGGTTTTGGGGGGAAAATTGAAAATGCAACACAGGCATTTAGAGAGGGCTAGGAAGGCTCATAGTTCTGAAAACTACTTACATGGGGAATGAATGGGTTAACGTGGGAACTATACATATATACACCTTGAAGGGGGTATAGCATCCAAAATCTATAAAGAAATAAGGGGAGAGGGAGTAGGATAAGGTGTGATGGTTATAGAAAGATGTATAGATTTATGGCCATGGAACAAGGGTGTATAAGATTAATGGGAATGGAATAAAGGATAAGGTGGGTTATTGCAAGATAGGTAGAGTTACAGCAGTGGGATAAGGTGTGTAGATTAAATGGATAAGGGATAAAGAGGGAGGGACACAGTTGGGGGAGAAGATAAGAGAGGGATACATGGGTGCGGGGAAGTTAAATAATAGCAAGGCAAGTTAAAGAGTACAATTAAAATAGAAAGAGTTTTAACAGGGATAAGAAATGAGAGATATATACAAAAATAACAATGATCAGGAGTAGAATTTATTAGAAAAAAAGGGTAGTTATCACCAAACTCAGACTTTAAAAAGATTTCAGTCAAGAGAAATCTACATTATATGTCCACCATGTTAATATTGTTTTAGATATACACATATGTACATGTATATGTGTGGGTGTGTATACGTACACACACATATACATACATACGTAAGTATATCCATGTTTAACTGTAGCTTCCTTGCAGAAGGTGGGAAAGAGGAAAGGGGAAAAAAATAAAGTAAAAATACATATTAGAGAACAAAAGGAAACCTACAAGGAAGTAAAGAAAAGATAGACAGTCATGAATATAATTTCTTCCATTATGTATGCTTTCTTGAAGTGGAAATTTATCGTCATATTTCAAATATTCTGATGTTCTGCTGGGCACAGGATAATTTTTTTTCTTTGTTTTTTGTTACATTGCATTTAAATTTTAAATAAATACATTTAAAAAGAAAGGAACTATAAAAATGGTACAGTAAAAAAAAAAAAAAAAAAAAGAGTTTTGGCCAGGAGAAGATCAGTCTCTTTTCAGTATTGCTCTACTTGAATTTCACTCTAACTCTTTACTCTTTGTTCTTTCATCTGTGAGGCTGGATCTCCCTCTGTATTGGATGCTCTTCATGAGCTACTATCTTGTCCCCTCAAAAAAACAAAAACAAACAAAAAAACCAAATTAACCCAAATGCTTGTCCTCAGGAGGTTGACATAAATGAACCTCCTGTGCTTGACAGCTCTCTAGCTTGGTGCAGGCCTTGCCCAAGCTTGCAGTCCTTTGATGTAACTTTCAGAAGCCATGGGGCACTTGAGAAAGAAACATTTTGTTTTCTCCAGGTGTTTACATTCTCATTTTCTAGTGGACTCTTTTTAAAAATTCTTAATAGTTTTTTATTTGGATTTCCAAACACATGCAAACATAGTTTTCAACTTTTGTAAAATCTTGTGTTCCAAATTTTTTCTTCTTCCCATAAACAACAAGCAGTCCAATATAGGTTAAACATGTTCAATTCTTCTAAACATATTACCATATTTGTCATGCTACACAAGAAAAATGAGATCAAAAGGTGGGGGGAAAAACAACAAAAAAGTGAAACTGCTCTGCTTTGATCCACATTCAATCTCTATAAGTTCTCTCTCTAGATGTAGATGGCTCTTCCCATCACAAGTCTATTGGAATTGAATCACCCCTCAGTGGACTCTTTTTATTTGTTTTTATCCATTTTCAAAATTTTGTTTACTTAATATCTTTTCCCAGTTAAGATTCAAAACATTTTTTAACGTTTTTAAAGTTTTTGAGTTCTTGGTTCTCTTTCTTATCCTCACCCACAATTAAGTAACCACATGTGAAGTTGTGCAAAACATTTTCATAAAAGTCAAGTTATGAAAGAAAATATAGCTCTTTTACCCTACTGAAAATAAAAACTGAAGAAAAATTAAGTTAAAAGAAAAAGAGAGAATGCTTCAATCTGTATTCAGATACAATTGATTCCTCTGGTTATGGATGAGATTTTTTATAAGTCTTTCAGAGCAGTCAAGGATAATTGTACTCTTTACAATAGGAAAATCATTTACAGCTGGTCATCCCAGAACCCAATGTTTTTCAGAGTTCAGGTTTTGGAATCAGCTTCTTGATAAAATTTACTTTGAAATATTATAGATATTGGAAATAGGCAGTATGGTGTTGTAATTCTCAAGTCTTAGTAAGAATTATGATTGTATTTGCTCAAGTCTCAAGTACTTAGCTGGCTCTTTATTATTCTGGGCAAGTTAACTTCTGACTTTCAATTTCCTTATACTTGAGAATAGAAGTATATAGACACAGAATAGAAGTAGATAGAAGGACTTACCTGGAAGTCAGAAAGACCCAGCTCTTCTCATCTGTAAATGAAATGCTGAGCTCTAAATCTTATGGTCTTGGCATAAGCCTTCCTTCTAACATACTATAGTTAAGTGACCTCAAACAAGTGACTATTGCTTAATTCCCAAGACCAGATGTTAGAGTTGGGTGACTGATCTGCATCAGTGAAGGGGTTTTCCTTACTACAGGGCATATATTCTTTACTTTGCAGAGTTGTTGGGAAGAGAGTGTTTTGTAGATTTTAAAGTGCTCTATATATTTCAAGTAATCTTAACCGTCAATATTTCTGCTAATCTCTCAAATATTCCTTTCCATTCTTAGGTTCAGTTGGTCCGCTTGGTTGGGATGATGCTACTTATATTTGCCAAAAAGGACCAGTGTAAATTTCTCCATGATATTGTGACAGAAACTGTGGGAACAGGACTCATGGGAAAAATGGTAAGTTGCGTCAAGTTGTGTTTATGTGAAATACCTTGGCTCTCTTGGTTTTTGTGACAATTGTCCATCATTGCTCTTCTCACCAGGGTAACAAAGGAGCTGTTGCCGTGAGATTTTTGTTCCACAACACTACATTTTGCATTGTTAATTCCCATCTGGCTGCCCATGTGGAAGACTTTGAACGTCGAAATCAGGATTATAAAGACATCTGTTCCCGAATGTCTTTCTTTGTCCCAAATCAGGGCCATCTAAACATCATGAAGCATGAGTGAGTACCTAGCTGTTCTTTAGCTTTCCAGGGGCATGATGGGATCATTTGGAAAGGTTGCTATAAAGGATAAGGTCTTATCATTTGACAAAAATGGATCAGGAGAAGAAGGAAATCTCTTAAGAGTAGTGGTCTCCTAGAATCATAGGCTTAGATCTGGAAATCTTAGATCTTACAGGTTACAGAATTATAAATCTAAAGTTAAAAGGGCCAAGATTTGAACTCAGAGGCCTTGACCCTGTTTCTAGTACTTTTTACAGAGTTTTGGGATTGTTACAAGGGTTTTTTATGTTTGTTGGTCATGGGAACTCAGGGTCTGTTGGCAGGCATCATGGGGGGATTTTGTTCCAGGAATGAGGGAACAGTGAAATCTTAGTGGTGGGCATTTAAAATGGATAGAAATTGATCATTTTGAAAGGCTATGAACTAAATATTGGAGGATTTTTTAACTGTTGGAGTAGAGGGAAGGAAATGTGAAGCATTAGTATAGTTGAGGGCATAGGTGAAGATTAGTGATAGACAGAAGTCAATTGAAAGTGGATTGTCAGTGGAACAATTAGAAAATGAGTGATTGTGTGTGACTGATTTCTAATTGAGAGAATTGGGAACTGTGAGGTGAGTTGAGCAGCCAACTAAGCTGTCAGATGAGCTCAGAGATCTGGGAATATCAGGATCAACATCACATGAAATAGGGGGTGGTGAAATGGACACATCACCAGCCCTGGAGCCAGGAGGACCTGAGTTCAATTCCAGATACAGACACTTGACACTTAAGGGTTGAGTGACCCTGGATAAGTTACTGAAACCTGATTGCCTTGCTAAAAAACAATGTAGATGTAGTGAAATGCAGAAGGGGGTAATGGTAGCTAAGAATAATGATTATATTTGCTCATATCCAGACTGAACCATTGATGAGAATTTAGAGTCCTTTGATTTGCTCTAGATTCTGCCCATTTGAAAATACAACTTTGATCAGCAAAATGTTCCTTCATACTGTGTGGTAGTGGGCAAATCAGTTGGGGTCTCTGGGCCTTAGTTATCACAGCTCTAAATTAAGGACCAAATGATTTCAGAGGTTCCTTCCACCTATTAGGTTATCCTAAATAACCACTTGGAGGTAAAACTTGAGTCAGACAATTGATGACCAAAAGTCCTCAGGCTCCTTAACATTCACGTACAGATAGTTTCAGGTGCCCCATGGGACTCCAATCATAGCAGCCCATTTGGGGATTTATTGTGAAGGTCTAGAGTCCTCAGTCCACATAGCATGACAGACTACTATCTCCCATGCCAGAAGTGTGACACCCAACTAGAATGTGCCAATGAAAGTCACGGCCCTTGAGCTAAGTTGGGCCTTGGGAATGGGTGTCCTCACCCCTGTGAGCCCTGACACTGCTTGTTCTGCTGAAGGGAAAGGGAAAGCTCTTACAGCAAACTCTAGTTTTCTCTCTCCTGAGGGCCCGGCAAAAGTCTGAAATGGTTCAAGAAATCTCTCATATTTTAGACTTCTCCCTCCTTGGAGTCTGAATCTCCTGCACTTCTGGATTTTTTGCCTCATCAGATTTGTATGGGAGAGAGGGAGTTATGGGTGTGGATTTTTATTTCTGGAGGGATTTGCAAGGCAGAGCCCCTCTAGCTGTGGGCCAAAAGATGCTAGATGAATCATGTCATATCAGCATCCTCCCCTCCTTCCATTAGTGCCTTCAGGGAGATGTTTTGGCTGAAGTGTACTCAGTCTGCCTGAGTTTGGCTGTTCATTCTTGTGTCTGTCTTTCCCTTCAGCGTCGTCATTTGGTTGGGAGATTTGAACTACAGACTCTGCATGCCTGATGCCAATGAAGTGAAAATGCTAATTCACAGAAATGAACTTCAGAAGCTCTTGAAGCTGGACCAGGTGAGATAATGGGCCCCATTTGCATTCCATAACTGTTCTCTGAGATCAACTTTAGGGTGGCAGAGAAGAGAGTGACTAATTAGGGAAGGGCCTGGTGACTTTCCAAGCTGGGAAAGTGAGTGGAGGGCCTGTTTTGGGAGTCCTGGACTTGGGAAGAGTATGTGTAATCATTGTGAAAACAGCTGTGTGTCCAGTCATTCAGCACATATGGATTGTGGCTCCACCCCCGGCTTTCTGCTAACACATAGATGCTGGGAAAGTACGTATTAAGCATTAGATAACATTTCTCATCTCAAGGAATTTCTATTCTAACAGGTCAGACAGATACAAGAGAAATTAGACAAGTGATGGGCCAGAGGATGGGGAGGGCTGATTGGGAAGAGCTTTATGGAAGAGGCCAGACTTGAGGGTAGATTTAATTGGGAAGAGCTTTATGGAAGAGGCCAGACTTGAGGCTAGATTTAAAGGAGGAGGAGAGGTGTGGTTGGACTGTGGGAGGAGGTAGGACTGTTCCATGATGATTTAGCAGGCTGAGAAAGTGGGAGGGAAGAGCCAAGTGTGATGATTGGTGGGAAGTACAGGAGGACAGTTTGCCTAGGCCAAATGATGGAGGCTGTGCTGTGGGAAATGAGACAAGCCTGGTGTGTGTGGGGGGGATGGGGGGAGTAGCGGTGGAGAGATATAAAGACTTTGAAACCGATGTTGAAATTTCTCTGTAAAAGACAATGTTAGGGGAGCTTGACAGTTATTCTTTTTTCCCCTCCACTGGCAATAAATTTGTTTTCAAGTCCTACATGTAACTTGAGGATTTCTCAGTGAGGTGATTCCTTGTAAAAAGGTACTGAGCACAGTGCCTGGCATATAGTGGATACTATATTTAATCTCCTTTCTCTTAGAGCAGGAGCACACACTTGGAAATTCCCAGAATGGTCTTGTGGGCAGGAACAAGCCTAAGAGTCAGGAGATCTGGCTTTGGAGCTGAGCTTGGCCTTAGCTTGTTGGGAAGCTTTGAGCATGTCACTTAATTCAGTTTACCCAAATATTTATTAAGTGCTCCTTCTGTGCTGTGAGCCAGGGATCCCAAATTACAAACTAGTCCCTGTTATGAGGGTACTTCCATTTTGGGAGGTGAAGCCCCAAGCAAGCAGATAGTTTGAGGATAGAGAGAGAGAGCTTGGTCTTATCAGAAGTTAACTAAGGGTTCTAAGAATTAAGGAGCAAGTCCACTCCAGGCATGGGGAAGAGACTACAAAGCTAGAGAGGCAAGAGACGAAGTGCCAAATTTAGTAAAAAGCAAGCAGGCTAATTTTTGATTGAAAGCTAGACTATGTCGGTAATAAGCCTGGAAAAGGGGAATTGGAGCCACATTATGAAGGAATGAGGAGTGAATGCCACTATCAGGAGTTTTATGTTTTATCCTAAAGGGAATAGTGAGCCATCTAAGTTTCCTGCACAGGGATATAACATACTGAAACCTGTGGTGTAGGAAAATTATTTTGTTAGCTGTGTGAAGGATGCCCTGGATAGGGGAGGGATGTGAGGCATAGAGAATAACTAGGATGCTCTTGTGATAGTCCATTAGTGATGGGAACCCCAAATTAAGGGGGTGGCTATGAGCATAGAAAGAAGGAACAGTTAGTTTCAGAGATAAAACTGACAAGATTTGGCAGCTGATTCGATAAGAGGGTGAGGGACCAAAAAAAGTCCAGGACTGTGCCAAAGCTGTGAACCTGGTGACTGAGAGAATAGTGGTGCCCTTAACAGAAATGGGGACCTTTGGAGAAGGGATGGTTTTAAGGGGGGGAGAGACCATGACATGTCCATTTTGGATGTGTTGCTTTTTGAAGGTACCACTGATATGACTTCCAAGGGAGTTGCTGACAGGAATAGAGTTCAGAGGAAGGACTAAGACTGCAGCTATCAGTTTGAGAGGAGTCAGTGGGATTTCTGAGAAGACAACTCAGATTAGAGCCTTGAGGGACCAGAAGCTTAAGAGAACAGACAGAAAGCAATGTCACTGAAATTTAGTGGAGGGTATTGTCAGGTGCTCCCGAAAGGGAAAGAAAGCACGTGAAGAAGGGAAGCCAGTAAACGTGGGAGGGTTAGAAGGCAGATGGCAAGGGGCTGAAAAGTGAAGCAGTGTGAATGTCTACTGCAGGCGAATGTTTCTAGAATTTGGGCTATGAAAGGGAGGGGAGACATAGGTTGATAGCTTGAAGAGGTTTTGTTAAGGATGGGAAAAGGCCTGAGCAGGTTTGAGGATAATTGGGAAGAAGTTAACTCGTAAGGAAACGTTGAAAATGAGAAATAGGAGATTATCGATGGGCCAATCCTGGATGAGGAGGAGGAGGAAGGGCTCAAACGTAGAAGTAGAAGCCTTGGACTTGGTGAGTAGAAGGGATACCTCTTTCTGAGCTATGAGAGCAAAGAAGAATAAGAATGGGGGACAGCGCAGAGCACTTTTAAGGCATGTGAAGAAGGTGGAACTTGTGACAGATGATCGTAATTTTTTCTTTTTATTCAGTAAATTGGAGTTTAGGGTTTTTGCTGGAGTGAAGTAGTGTTAAAAGGTTTAGCGAAGTCAATGTGGGGCTCGATCAATGAGGGAAGAATAACTTGGCGGGGGCGGGGGGGGCTAGCAGACTCCAGTTGTTATTATTGTGGTGTCATTTCAGTTGTATCCAACTGCTTGTTATCCCAGTTGAGGTTTTCTTCACAAAGAGACTGCAGTGGTCTGCCATCCTTCTCCAGTTCATTTTAAAGATGAGGAATCTGAGGCAAATGGAGTTAAGGGACTTGTCCAAGGTCATATCACTAGTCGTTGTGTGAGGCCAGATTTAATTCAGTCTTCCTTACTCCAGGCCCAGTGTTCCATCCACTGCAGTGCCACCTGCCGGCCCAGTAGGGGGATCAGACAACATAAATTTATAGCATTTCCAGTATCAGTGTTCAGTAGTACCTGAATAGGAGTGGAAAAGGTGAGTGGGAGTGGTGATAATCAGGCTTGAGGTTGAGGGAAGTGTGAAGAGTAGGTATTTAAGGTGCCATACACAGGGTAGAACTAAGTTAGTTGTCTATCAACAGGATTGGGACTGCAAAGGAAGCAGTCAGGCCAGACTTGTGCCTAGAAATTGGTGAGCAATGTAAGCTTATTATAAGTAGGGATTATTCCATTCTGTGTACCTCTATCCCCAGAGCTTAGAAAGTCAACAAGGCTATGTGCCAGGCACTGTGCTGAGCACCAGGGCTACAAAGAAAGGCAAAAACACAACCTTTTTTCAGTCATATTTTATTTTTCCAAATACATGTCAAGATAGTTTTCAGCATTCGTTTTTGTAAGGCTTTGTGTTCCAAGTTTTTCTCCTCTCCATTGCTTCCCCTCCCAAAGACAGCAAGTAATCTGATATAGAAAACAGTCTCTTTTTCAAGGAGCTCACAGTCTAATGGAGGAGACAGTGTTGTAGGCACCTGTGTACACACAAGCTCCATGGAGGAAATATTGAGGATAGTCAGTAGTGGGGAAAGCACAATTCAGATGGGGGAAAGGCTTTGTGCAGAAGGTGAGACTTCAGTTGAAAGCTGAAGGGAAAGTGGAGATGAGGAAGGTTTCTTGAAGAAGGTGGGATTTGGGTTAGACTGGCAGGAAACCAGACCAAAGAGACAAGGGAGGGAAAGTATTTCAGTCAGAGAAAGTAGCCAGTGAAAAAGTCTGGGGTAGGGAGATGTTGGAAGAAGAACCAGGGAGACCATTGTCTCCACATCATAGATTATGCACAGGGAAGCGAGGGTGTGAGAAGACTATGAAGGGGTCGAAGTTAGGAAGTTATTGAAAGGAATTTATGTGGTATGAAGGGATTGAAAAGACATAAGATTTTGTATTTGATCCCGAAGGGGTGATAGGATACTTTATTAAGTAGGAAGGTGACATGGTTAGACCTGTGCTTTAGGAAGATCATTTTTGGCAGCTAAGTGGAGGATGGACTGGAAGAGGGAGGAGGGATACTAACCCAAAAGGTATGGAACTAGTCCAGGAGCAAGGTAATGAGGGCCTGTCCTGGGTGCTAACAGTGTCAGAGGAGAGAAGCAGAGTGGAGAGGACCTAGGTCATCAGCTTGGGGGTGATTTGAAGGACGGGAGGAGGATTTGAGGGAAAAGATAATGAGCTCAGTTTTAGACGTGTTGAGACTGCTTAGGGGACATCCATTACGAGATGGCGGGTAGGTAGTTGGAGGCGAAACACTTGAAGTCAGGAGACAGGTTAGGGCTGCAGAAATAGATCTCAATCATTTACATAGAGATGATAATTGAATCCATGGGAATTGATGAGACATGGGATGAGAAGGTGGTATAGAGGGAGAAGAGAATCAGGTCAAGGACAGACCTTTGGGACACCCACAAACTGAAGAGCCAATAAAGGAGACTGAGGAGAAGTTGGACAGGTAGGAGAACTAGTAAAAAAGCAGTATCATGAAAACGTAAAGAGAAGGGAGTATCCAGAAGAAGAGACCCGGCAGAGAGGTCAAGAAGGATGAGGACTGACTGGAAAAAGGCCATTTGATGTGGCAATTAGAAGATCATCGGTAACTTTGGCGAAAGCAGTTTCAGTTCAATGTTGAGGTAAGAAGCCAGACCACAGAATGTTAAGAAGAAAAAGAGAGAAGAGGAAGTAGAGGCATTAATGGTAAGATGAAGGATGATAATAGCCATGGACAGATCAACTGGAAAGACTTTTTGTTATCAGGAGGGAAGTGGCTAGGAGGCGGGAGGAAATTGAAGAATTAGGGGGAGTGTGGAGATGATGAGGGAGGGGTGAAGGAGAAGTTGGGGGAAAATTTCTGAGTGACATGAGATGAGGAGGGGAGAAGAGGGAGCTGTCAGTGAACAGCATCACAGATTTTCACTGAAGTTAAGAGATAGCATTCTCAGCTGAGAAGCACATAGCAAAAACTTAATGAATACTTGTTGTTGTTGGTTAGATAGATTTAAGAAGTTTGGAGGGAAAGCTCTAAAATGATTTGGACTAGATTAGGGCTTCTTAAAGTTTTCCACCCGTGACCCTTTTTCTCCTGAGAAATTTTTAAGTGATTCTGGGCACATAGATAAGCAAAGTAGAAATACAAACCAAACATTTACTGATAGCATGTCATAATTTCGCAACCCCCATATTCATTTGTGAAACCCAACATGGGGTCACAAACTACAGTTTAAGAAGTTGGGAGCTAGATTATCCCTTATTGTCTACAAGTCCCTTGTAGGCTCCAACATTCTCTGAATCCCAGTCCTTAAAAGTTCAAAGACTTACTTTGTGAATTTCTACCCTCACTTCTGTATTAAGGTTAATTTTAGGACTGATTATCTGTTTCCCCCATCTTTTCTTTTTCTTTTCTGCTACTCAGCTCATCTTTTAGCTATTTTGCTCTCCTAAGCAATAGTTTTGCTACTTGTATATCACTATGGTAAAAATAATTGATTAAGGAAGAACTGAAAAATTCAACCCCGTCCCTAGTGGTAAAAATTATTGGTAGAAGCTAGAGATTTCGCTTTTCCATTTTATCCTTGACCCCCATTAGTTCAGAGGGATGGCTGGATGCTACTAATGAGCCTCTTACTTGTTATGAAATGGGTGCTTTAGAAGTGCTCAGAGGAGCTGTTGGTTCCTAAGATGGAAAACTAATTGTCTTTCTTTCAAAGAGCTTTGGGGGCTATAGAAATGGGTATTTAGAAACTAGGAAAGGGTGGTGATTAACTTGATGACAGTGTATACTAAGATGCTTTTTTCCTTCTCTAGCTAAACATTCAACGTTCTCACAAGAAGGCATTTGCTGACTTTACAGAAGGGGAAATTGGATTCATGCCCACCTACAAGTTTGACCCAAAAACAGACAGATGGGATTCCAGGTAAAGCAGGAGCCACCTCCTAGAAACTTAAGGCCTGATGAAATGTGCCTTTGAAACATCCTAAATCCCTCTGTGGAGTGTCAGTGATAAAAAGAACAATATAATATAATATCCGAGAAGTTTTTGTTGGGGTGGAATTAAGTTCTGGTGATAAATAATAGGTATCTGCAAGGACAGACACCATTATTTCTGTTGGTGACATTGGGAAAGCCAAATTCATGCCGACAGTCCCTTCTCATATTTTAATATCACCAAAGATGTGCTTAGATTTGCTGCCTTCTTATTCATCCACTACCACCACTACTCCTCCTACTGCTCTGGATCTTTCTTCTCAACTGCTTCTCTGATAAAGAATTATTATTTTGAGGGTTGTGGGAGTATCAGAGTGAGGAAGGAGTGATAGCTGTGAGGATCCCAGAAGAGTGAAGGGGCGAGGTGATCAAAAAGCAATGGAACCTTCCTTGGGAACCTCTGATCTTTTAATCCTTGCCCCTCAAGATTTTGTTCCCTCTTTAGGCAAGTTCCTGCCACCTCTTTGTTGGCTTCTTCCTAAGCCCTTGCTGTTCACCTTTTCCTATCTGGCTGAATGCAGAATTCTCAGGTAGAAGCGATGGGGCAGGCACCAGGCATGCTTGGCTGTCTTAGATGGGGATTGGTGTGATGCTTCTGTCACTAGCATTGAACTATACAGATGCAAACCAACACCCCTGAGGCGATTTGGAAAGATCTTGTCTTTGCATTTTGGTCTATAGCCACCTTCTGCATGGGGCAAAGGTTTCCCTGTTTTCTCAGCAGATTATTGAACTGGGTCTCTTCACTGGCCTCCTAATACACTGTGAGCAGTTATATGTTCTTATATTTGTTTTAACAACTCTAAATTTGAATTTGATTATGAGAAGACAAAAGTCATAATTTCATGAAAACTGAGAAGTTTTATATCCAAAATTTGAAGACAGTGAGCCTGAAGTTTAGGGGCAGGTAAATCCCTTTTATTAAGAATGGTGTTGTCCAGGCTTCCCATTCTAGGGAAAGTGATTGGAGGCATGATTAGTTGGCCGGGATGGATAGCTCCCTTCCGTTCTGCTGCTATCATAGTCCATGTAAAACAAGGGAGGGCTAGGGTTGTACTCAAGGTCACTCTTGTGACTTCCCACAACAGAGAAAAGGGACTTCAGGTCAGATTTACCATTGGACTCACCCAACTTGGTGTTGATGAGCTCATTCCTTTATTGCAGTGGGAAATGTCGTACTCCTGCATGGTGTGACCGAATCCTCTGGAGAGGGAGTAACATTAATCAGGTGCGCTACTGGAGTCACATGGAGCTCAAAACCAGTGACCACAAACCTGTCAGTTCTGTCTTCCTCATTGGGGTAAGTGCATTTTTGTTGGGTTTTTTACACCAAGCATTTATGAAGTGTCTTCCTTTGTTTCAAGAGCATTAAACGGGAAGTAATTCACTCAAAGACAAATGGGATCCCCAGTCAAACAATCAGTTTCAGGATTAAACTCTTTCCTTTTCTCTGGACCTCAGTTTCTTTCTGTTCTGAAAAATGATGAGGGTTGAACTAAGTCAAGGGTCCTTGAAGTTGTTCTCTTGAATATTTTGATCAACATATTTCAATATAATTGGTTTTCTTTGTAATAACCACATGTTGTTTGTTTTATGCATTTACAAACATGATTCTGAGAAGGGATCCGTAGGTCTTACCAGACTGACCAAAGGATTCAGGACACTAAAAAAAGCTTAAAAACCTTTGAATGGGCTGAGCTCTTTTAGCTAAGTCCTATGACCCTATGACTTTCATGAAGCAGGGCTCCTGTTGTCCCCAACTTGGGAATAGTTCAGTCAGCAGTAGTGTCAGTCAACAACATTTCAGCACCTTTAAAGGGCATCGAACAGCCATGAAACATGCCAGCTAGCCAAACAACCCTGCCTTGGCCATAGGGTTCTTTCTAGGCTGTCGAGATCCTCCCAGGGATGTGGGCCTAATGGGAAGACCCAGTTCTGTGCTTGTACGGGAGTCCCCCAGTGGGATGGGTCATATAGAGATGGGGAGGCAATATTTTTACCTTCTGTGTAGTGAAGGTACAATTTATGAAGCACTTTTGTGGATGTTATACTGTTTGATTTTCACAGCTTTGTGAAGTAGGCAGGAGATAGAAGGAAATGAAGAAACTTGAGGCCCAAGGTCATATGACCACCCTGTGGTTGAGCTGGGGCCCAAACTCAGCTATATACTTTTTTTTTTAGTTTAATAGCCTTTTATTTACAGTTTATATGTATGGGTAACTTTACAGCATTAACAATTGCCAAACCTCTTGTTCCAATTTTTCCCCTCTTGCCCCCCACCCCCTCCCCCAGATGGCAGGATGACCAGTAGATGTAAATATATTAAAATATAAATTAGATACACAATAAGTATACATGACCAAACCGTTACTTTGCTGTACAAAAATATAGGGATTGGGAATTCAATGTAATGGTTTTTAGTCATCACCCAGAGTTCTTTCTCTGGGCGTATCAGCTATATACTTATAACAGTGGTGCTGTTATAAGCAGGCCATATGGCCCTGGAAATGTGAGCTCAATCCTAGAGAAAAAAGGATATGCATAGAAATGGAGCTGAACAAAGGTCTTGGACCTCTGCTGCCTTCTTTTCAGGCTGGTTTGGCTCTGGGTTAGGTTAAGGATGTGACTTGGGAGAAATGCACAGGTGAAGGGTCCTGTACCAATCCAAGTCTACAGAACCAACCTTGATTGGATCTGACCATAGCCTGGGCCAAGATTAGGATTTGGGATATTATTGAGGCGGGAAGTAATGGGAAATCTCCTCAGAGGAGAACGCTGACCTTCCGGATCCTAACACTCCAAAGTGTGGTGCCTTCAGTGCGTTGCATGTGTCCAAATGGCCTCCCACAAGTTAGGTTGGGGTTCAGAATGTTCTTCTCTTACCTCTTGATATGCAGAAAATGATGAAGGACAGCACACCAGAATCCTTTGTATGTTTGTAATGGTTTAAGGTACCCCAACCTTTTTAAATAAGAAGCTCTTTGGGGTTTTGGTTTCCTTTCTTAGATGAGAAAACTATGAAAGACAAATCATTTGCTTTTCAAATTAAGGACAGTTATATAAAGCTTTAAAGTATTTTTTGATCTTGTACTTTTGGCATTGGAAAAGGGAGCCTTCCAGCCCAAGAAAGATGGAGGAAGTGGCATCAAAGAGAAAGGAAAAACAAAAGCAACAGGGAAGAGACCATCATATCTTACCTATCCAGCCCAGGGCCCCGCTCCTGTTTCATGCTCTTTTTTTTTTTTTCCCTCTGGGCCTACTTTTAATCCCATGATTTTTAACTCTAGCAGAGAAAGTTGGTCACTCAGCAGTCATCTCTCCTTCTTACAATTTTTAAGGTTTAAAAACTTTGATCACAACTGTTTAGGGAGATAACTAGTACATGTGTTATTCCCATTTCAGAGATGAGGGAACAGGCTCATGCAATTGAGTTATTTCCTCAGCTGTTTATATGTTGGAGCTAGGAGTTAGACCCAGTTCTCCTGATTACAATCTTGATCTTCTGAAGATAAAACCTTGGGCATATTAATTCTTATGTTCTCCCAAAGGCCAGAGCACTGGGCTGGAAGAACATTTGACCCCCTTGTGGTATTTGTGCCCTTGCATAATAAATATTCTGTAGCTGTTTTCTACTCCTTGGTGTCTTTTAAAGAGTTTCATTACTGTTTTTCTAGTTGTTAGTCCTAATTCCAAATTTCTCACCTGTCAAACCGTGCAGACTTCACTTTGTTAACCATCTAGGTTTTTTTATAATAGCTTTTTATTTTTGGCAATATATGCAAAGATAGTTTTCAACATTTGTCCTTGCAAAACTCAGTGTTCCAAATTCTTCTTCTCCCCTCCCCTAGATAGCAAGCAATCCAATATAGATTAAACACGGGCAAGTTCTTCTAAACCTATTTCTACATTTATCATGCTGCACAAGAAAAATCAGATCAAAAGGGGGAAAAAAACCAAGCAAACAACCAACAGTAAATAACCATCCAGTTTTTGAAAAGTGCCTGATTTCCCTTCAGTAGGCTCTTTGAATTTGCCAGTCAGTTCTGGGTGGTGGTTTGTTTGGGTAAGGAAAAGAAGTTTGTTTTTTTAATACCTCACACTTTTGATAGAAATATGTTAGGCTATTAATATGGTGTTTTAAAATAGACTTTAGGCCTCTTGTGAGATAGTGACTGAATATTTCACCTTAATACTTATTTCTTAACTAACACCTTACCTGTATTTTGCCATATTCTCTTTTTTCTGAAGTGGAATAAGTGAGGAAATTCTTTTTTTCTCCCCTACCTGGATGTTGAATTTAGTAGTGCTCTGATTCCTTCTACCATAGTTCACTCTGAGTGAACTACTCAGAGTTCACTGAGTAACATTTCCATCTGAGAGATTCTAGACTGTTACTGCAGAAGACTTAAAATGATGGATTTTGGGGGTGTTAAAGAAAGAAAGAAGAAGAAATTATGCATTTTCGTATCTGTAGAGATGAAGTCAAGTAGAGAAAGAAGGGATGCCCAAGAGATAATTGGTAGCAGAGAACTAGTTGTAGGACAGTGAAAATTAACCCAAGAGTTGAAGGTTTCCCCAGCCCCTCCTCTAAGCACTTTCAGTTCATTAGTAAGGATTCCAGTAGCAATTAGAAGCTCCGAGTCCTAGACCACCCAAGGAGCTATGTGCTTTCAGGAACATCCCTTAACTTTTCTGTGGTTATTTCTTTATAAAATCAGTGCAATGTTCCTTTATGAGGTGCTCTTATTAAAATGCTTCTTCAGTACTTTAAAGCTGCATGATTTCATCCCCCCACTGATGCAGATGGCACCCCCTCAGTAGCTTCATTGGTTTTCCAGAAATTCTGTGACCTGAGCCTAGAGCTCAGTGAAGTTGGACTTAATGCATTATTACATGATGGGTCCTAGTGAAGAAACATATTACAGTCATGGCTTGTTGAAATTAAAATCTCCTAACACTTAACAGATATGTCTAGAAATAATATTACTTGTAAAATTCAATTTCATAAGCATTTATGAAGCGCCTACTATGTACCACGCACAAAAACCAAACGTCTTTTGTCCTCAGGTAACTTATATTGAGGGTACAGCCTCTATACAGCTGAGGAAATACAAAATAATATTTAGGGCTGGGAAGAGGCAAGAAAGGCCTTGGGTAGGAGGTACGACCTGAGCTGAAACTTGAAGGGGCATTCTTAGAGTCAGAGGTGAAGAGAATGTTGTGGCCTGTGCTGAGGTACCAAGTTGAGAGAAACAGTGCAGAGTTTGGGGTAGGCCACTTTGGCAGACTTAGCTCCACTTCTATAAAGTACTCAACTGGGATGGGAAACCATCCTACTTGTTTAAGTAGCTGCCTTGATTTCAGAAATATTCTTCCAGTGACTTCTTCTGGCCAATGGTTAATGTGATGTTATTGAACTCAATAGCCACATTAATAAACCATGCTAAATTACCAACTGTAACGGGTTGGAAAATGTTTCCTATTTGTTGGCTGTAACTGATTGGTGTTATCATGACTTTATTCTAGTATCTTTTTTAGAGTCTGTTTCTGAAAATATGAATAATGTTGTTACACCTCTTGGCATCATCCACAGAGCCCGATGTGTTGCTTCCTCTAACAATTTATCCTGTTGTTTAACCATTATAATAATTCACATTTCTGTAACACTTTGTACAAAGCTTTACTCGCAGTGTTATGGAGCCTAATTGACTCAACATTTTCCTGTGAGATAGGAACTTGTATTATCCCCATTTTACAAATGAAGAAATTGAGGGTTGGAGAGGTTAAGTAATTCATGTGAATTCACCTAAGTACAGAGTCAGGACTCAAGCTTAAGTCTCCCCACTTCAATTTTCCACTGTATTATGCTGCCTGTCTTTTAGCATTGTCACTTTTTATTGGCATTATTATAAATAATTTTGTAATTTTGTACCGGTTGGTATCATTTTGATTTATTCAAGAACTCATTTTGCCATGTCATATTTCTTTTACCAAAGAATTTAGCACCTTATAAAATTCATCCTAAATAATCAATTATTATCCATTTTCTTGATCATTTGAGGTTTTAATTCATGGGAAGGCAGCCAGATAATTGCAAGCTACTGTGTTTAGGGTTCAGTATAATCCCCGGATGATTGTTAATGATCATTTCAGGATTGTTTGAAGTCTTGGAATCGGTGAGATATAGGAGGAGGATGACATATGAAACTGAAAAGTGGCCTGTTTTTTTTTTCAGGTGAAAGTAGTAGATGACAGAAGATACAGAAAAGTATTTGAGGACAGTGTTCGCATTATGGATAGAATGGAAAATGATTTTCTTCCTTCATTAGAACTCAGCAAGAGAGAAGTGAGTTGGATCATAGGCCTCCTTTGCATGCCTTATATGTTAGCTAGTCTAGAGGAAATTGGGATTACTTCCCTTTCAAAGATTCTGTGGATTTCGTCTCCGTAACACTCTTTGAGTAGAAATCCCGAAGCTGGATTTGGTCACAAGGCCATTAGCAGTAGGTGACCCTGGTGAAGCTCAGACTACTGAGACACCAAGAGTGGTGACCTGGAGAATTAGGCAGTGACAAGGACCAGCCAACATACATAACCTGCTCCCTTTATTCCTTCCCCTTCCCCCCTCCTCCAGCATCCATTTAGGGACTCAATCATAGGATGAACACCAACTAACAGGGAGTCAGGTGGCAGAGGAAAAATGTTGGGAGGGCATGGTCTGGGTTTAATGATGGAGTTCAACTGGTAGCAACATATTTAGCAAAGACTAGCTCTGGTGCCCATTATCTAGATCCTCTTTGAAGTCACTGGCCCAACTTCATTCCCCCTGCTGATGACATGAATTATTTACCCCTTATTCTCATTCTCTAGTTTGTATTTGAGAAGGTGAAATTCCGTCAGCTGCAGAAGCAGAAATTCCAGGTCACCAACAACGGCCACGTGCCCTGCCATTTTTCATTCATCCCTAAACTCAGTGACAGCCAGTACTGTAAACCCTGGCTTCGGGCTGAACCCTGTGAAGGCTACTTAGAACCAAGTGAGTTCCTTCCTTTATCTTCAGTGCTCACAGCACTCACTGTCTAAAGACTGCTAGGCATTTCTTTCCCTTATCTCTGATAATTGTGGTTCTTACTTTCACTTTCTTTGTGTGTGTGTGTGGGGGTGTATGTTTTATGTTTCTAACATCTACCTCTTCTACCCCCGCCTCCATTGGCAGTTAATTCTCTTGGAGGCATCTTTGGATGTCATATTTTTGGTTTTCCTTTAAATTTTACTTACATTGCTATCACTTGCTTAGCACATCCATATATGTCCCTCTGTCCTTCCCTAAAAATAGAACCCTTCCTTGTAACAGAGAAGGGCAGTTAAGCTAAACAGAGCAACATATTGACCATGCCTGTTGACATATGCCTCATCCTGTACCCTTAATTCACCACTTCTCTTCTGAGAGAAGAGGAGGCCTTTAATTTAATCCTTTAATTGGTCACTATAGTGAGATGAACATTCTGATATCACCATTGGTCTGATGTCTTTTAAGGATGTTTTCCTTTACATTTTTGTGATCATTGTCTATTTTCTCCTGGTTCTTAGATGAGCAGATCCTTTCTTGTTAATCTGTATTTCTCATATTCATAATTTTTTAGAGCACAATAATGTGCCATTATGTTGCTTTACTACAATTTTTTCAACTGTTCCCCAGTCAATAGAGCCCTCCTTTGTTTCCATATTTTTTGTTTCCACCAAAAAAAGTGTTTCTATGAATATTCTGGTATTGGGACTTGCACAAATTTATCTTTGAGCACCTTGGTGTCCATTCCCAGTAGCAGTGTCAAAGGGCTTGAGTGGTTGAGCCACTTTTATAATAAAGTTTTCCATAGTATTTACTCTGATGTTTCCCAGTTACTTTCTTAGAGCAATTAGACTGATTCTAAGGTCCATGCTACACTGTTTTATTTGTGTACCTCTGTTTCCACAGTCCATCCTACATTATTTCCATCTTTCTTTGTCTTGGCTGGGTATCAGGTGAAACTTCCAAGTTCCTTTTATTAGTGATTTGGAGTGGGTTTTTTTCACATGATAGTTAAGCGTTCAGATTTCTTCTTTTGAAAAATTATCTACTTAATGGTTTTCCTCTGAATGTTTGTATAGCCAAGTTTTGTCTGCCTCATTTCAGGTGAGACTGTTGATATTTCCTTGGATGTCTATGTCAGTAAAGACTCAGTGACAATCCTGAATTCTGGAGAAGATAAGATTGAAGACATTCTTGTCCTTCATTTGGATCGAGGCAAAGATTACTTCTTGACCATCAGTGGAAATTACCTCCCTAGCTGCTTTGGCACATCCTTGGAAGCTTTGTGCCATATGAAAAGACCAATTCGAGAAGTTCCTGTTACCAAACTCATCGACCTGGTAAGGAGAATTCCTAGAAGGACATTTGCCGTGCTTTATCTTTCACCTCCATGCGTCTGTCATCTTGTGTTGATCTTTTGTCATTGTCTAGTTTTTTTCCCTCCAGTCTTGGGTTAATAACAGAATTTATAGGTCAAGGATGACCTCCATGCCAATAGACTAGAGGGAAATAAAAGGTCTTTAAAAATGTTGTAGCTGGTTTGGGGCTGCTAGTGATTTGACAGATCAACTCCAGTGAATGAAATTTAAGTCTTCCCATTTCAAAGAAGGCACTTTCATATGTTGTCTTACAATAGCATTCTAGGGTAGTATTCATTCATAGCTTAATTGTGTTCTGTGCAGAAATCTGTGTGTGAGTGAGGATCCTGTAGCATAGACATAGTAACTTGCTTAACATCTCCTAGCAAGTCCATGTTATAACCAGGACCAGAAACGAGGTCTTCTTAATTGCTAATCTATTGCTCTGCTCACTATTATTGACTGTCTCTCTAATGAACCCAGGTATTTTTCTGGAGTAGGGACCTTTGAGTATGTAGCTGCTTACAAAGGAATTATTATCTGTTTCTCCAGCCAAACCTTGATTATGAAAGTAATATTTATTCTCAATAGTAGAAAATTGATAAGAACTTTTCTCCCCTATGTAAATTGCATTAGGCTTTTCTCCATATCTGTTCTGGCTCTAAAAGTTTGGAACTCTTGGTTTTGAACCAGAGTAAATTAAATGAAATGATGGTCAAACATGACATTAACATTCAGGCCCAGCTGTAGCAAATGATTGAGTTGTCCATGGGAGGGGTACGGCCACAGTAACAGTGGTGGGAAGGTGGGCAACAGCGGGCAGCTGACTTGTCTGTGGGTAGTCTGTTCTGTTGTCATAGCATTATCTCAGCTATGACTCAAATACATGAAAACACTTCTATCTAATTCCTATTTCCTTCCTTGGAATTTACTTATTTCCCTGGAGCCTTCTTGCTGCTACAACAGGGTTCTTTAATCCTGTTTGAAAGAGAATGATTTCCCTCAGCACATGAGAGCCCAACATTTCTGATTATTTCTCATGATACCTGTTCTCTTCTATCTCTGTACCACAGTCTTTCATATTTATTGCTTCATCACTTAGAATGCCAATGATATCATTTAATAAAGATACTTCCCAACTTTATTTTTGACTGGTAAAAGCTGAGAAATTAAACTGCAGCCATGTACTACTCTTTTGGCACTAATTGCTATTACCAAGTAGTAAAATGATGTTAGAGCTTCAAGTTAAGCCATCTTATGTAAAGATCTGATACTTGAAACACTGGCTCTGCAGAAAGTCCTCTTCCATCCTGGTTTCTATCAGTCCCTGTTTATAAGGGCGATTTGAAGCATTTTATTCTTAAGTTATCTCCCACCCCTTAGAAAGACCATCCTTTTAGATGGAATTCTAATTAAAAATCTGTGTTTAGTTGTAACCTGCTTTGTGCTAGCCTTTTCTTCCTACAGTTGTGGGATTTGGTATCCTCATTCACTTTACAGCTCTCAGTATTCCAATATTCTCCAATTCCTGCATTCTCCCCTAGCAGGGGCTATGTTTCAGGCCTAAGTGATTCAAATTAATGTTTGACAGCAAAGAGCAAATCTAAGATTACTTGTGAGCTGTCTAGTACTCATGCTCCCATCCTGTCAATTGACTTAATTATGACCTTCTAACATATTTTCTTTGGGCCTTAATATTTTTTATATTATATAAATAGATATATAAATATATAATATATAATTATATTATCTATACAAGAAGGTAGTTAAATATTATGAGATAGTGTCACACACTGGTATTATATTATACTATATATATATATATATATTATACTATATATTATTCACTTTAAAATGTGAATGTAAAAAAAAGTAAAAGCTCTTTTTTCCATGGATCTAGATTTTCAGTTTGCTGGCCATAGTCCCTGTTCTCCCTCACCCTCTTCTTAACCACCTTTCAGGTGTCTGTGACTTAGGCTACCATATGTAATTTCCTTTGTACATAATTGTTTGCATGTTGTCTCCCCCATTAAATTGGCAGCTCCATAGGATCAGGGACTATCTTTTGCCCCTTCTTGTCTCTAATACTTAGCGCAATGCCTGGCACATAGCATTGAACTGATTTTCCTAATCTTAACACCAGCCATATTCTCTGAATTATGTCTGATATGTTGGGTACTTTGTCATTCTGCTCTAGCAAATCTATGTTTTACAAATTCAGCAGCAGTAAATTCTGCGGCTTGGAGTTAATAATAGATTTTTTAAATTTCTTGGAAAGTTTGTTCTAGTCCTTGAACTTGAGTGATTGAGCTAATCTCAAAGTCATACAATTTGGGATTATAGATATGACACATAGATCGTTCATATGACATAGGAAGAAATTAGCTAAGTTCAGTACACAATAGAAAGTGATGCTGGGATAAATGGGGGAAAACTTTCTGAAAGAACTGAAATTTTGAATCAAATCCAGAGGCCTGAAGAGTACTTACTGTAGGAAAGTTCCTTCTAATATAAACAGGGGAACAATTTGAATCAAGAAGTGTTAAGTGCAAACAAGTCCCAAGGTTTCTCTGGTTGGAGTAGATAGCAAGGATTGAGTAAATAGCAGTCATTCATCAATCTCTCTATATAGGAGAAAGATGGATTATTGGAGTGCCTGGAGTTCACTAACAGGAGTTAGCCTTTGATCCATAAGCCACCTGGAAGGTTTTGGAGGATATACAATATTCTCAATTTGTATGTCTAGTACAGGGAGAACTTTCTCCCTCCCCTCCCCCCCATTAGACTGCAAGCTCCATGAGAGAGGGAACTAGTTCGGATTGTTTTTGACATAAGTTTTGTATTGCCAGTGCTTAGCAAATAGTGGGCATTTGGTTGACTGACCTGGAGGGAGGCTAGAAATGAGGAATTTCATGAAGAAAAGGATAAGGACTGGACTTGTAGATTCATTGATATAGAGAACTCCCAAATGTGGAAACTCTTTTCCCAATGGATGCTGTTTCTCTGCTGGAGTTGCTTAGGATGTGTCAGACAGGACATGAAACTTTAGTCTCCCTGAGTTCAAGGGAGGCTGTCTCATGGGAAGGTGTTAGAGTAAACTGAAAATAAGATGACTAGAACCTAATGGAAGGTGTGGATTGGATTTGGGTCATTTGAATGACCCAAAGGGGAAAAAAAAGGCTGAAGAATAAGTAGCAAAACTATTTGGGGGGAGATTCCTTAGGAAGGGAATAAGAATAAAGCCCTTAGATCTAAATTCTTTCAGGATCCATTTGCTCTTTTTCTGACTCCTCATTCTACATCATCTGTGTATAGATTTCCACAGGCTTTTTTGCTTTTTCATTTTGAACACCGATTCACATTGAGTATGAGATTTCAAGGTCTGAAAAAACCTCTATGCAAATGTAAAATTGTAGCCTTCCCAGGGAGTAGCTCTTTAGTAGGCCATAGGCCACTGCATTGGCTGGACAGTTTTGTGCTTGAGAAGTGACCACTTCTCAAGTGACCATTTCTGCTGTGACCACTTAGGCATTTTTAAACAAATTTGACCTACCCTTCCCTGGCTAAGTGAAGGGAGCCCTTTTCAGTTTTGAGTCCAGGCTTGAACTTCTCCCCACTTTCTCCTCAGACATGAGGGATTTTTACAGAATAGCTGTCATCCTCACCCTCGTTCTTCCCCAGGATCCAGTCAGAAATGTCTATTTGCGATTCATTCATTGATGTGACTTGCTCATATCAATCCTCTTCCTAGCCATTTACATTCCTAGTTCACAATCTCGCAGCCCCAGGCTGAGACAAATAATTTGACAAATGAAAAGCAAAAGGAGTAGGTGTTTTGTTCTAGGAATTTAGAGTTCTTGCCTTTCCTTCCACCCCCTTCCCCAATCATTCAGTTCACCTCCTAACTGGTTTTCTTCCTTCTGGCCTTTGTCTTTTTAATCCAGCCTGTATCCCATCATTGAATTAATATTTCTAAAAAACTGCTTTAATCATCACCCTCTGGCTACAAATGTTCCTGTTCCTGAGTTGCTGCCCATTGCCACAGGAAATCATTCAGACTACTTAGTCTGGCATCATAGGTTCTCTCTTATGTTTCCCATCTACCTTGTCTACCTAATTTCCCACTATTCATCCCACCTGTCAATTTCCAATGTCACAGTAGCCTCTGGATGTTGCCTTGTATGGCTGCCTCACCACTTTTGCTCATGGTCATACCATTCCTTCTGCTTAAAATGGGCTGCCCAAACTTCTCTCTGCCAGCTCAACTCCCTCTTTCTCTTGCAAAATCTTCTCTTTCTTTGAAGACTGCTCAGACGCTGCCATCAACACCAAAATTCTCGCACGTGTTGAAAGCACTGGGCAATGCTTGCCATCTAGGGGAGGGGGGTGGAGGGTGGGAGGGAAAAATCGGAACAGAAGTGAGTGCAAGGGATAATGTTGTAAAAAAAATTACCCTAGCATGGATTCTATCAATAAAAAGTTACTATAATAATTAATAAATAGATAGAAAGAAAGAAAGCACAAGCAAGCAAGCACTGGGCAAGTCAGAGGATGTCAGTTCAAATTCCTACTCTACCACTTACCAGCTATGGGATCTTGGACAAGTCATTTAGCCTCTCTTTACATAACCATTGAATATCTTCACACTTGTCACGGTCTCATGAGAGACAGCAGGGAGATAATCGCTTAATGGGTTTTTCTTTTATTATGCCCAATGGTTGGTTCTATAATGTCATCAATCTGGGCTGGTTCCCTATTACCCCCTTATTTCTTATTCTGAGACTCCTAGTGATTGATCTACCTACTTCTCTTTCCACTGTTATCAACTGTTACTTACAACCACAGTTCCTCTTCTTCTCTGGCCCAGTGCAAAGAGTGGTTCTCTTTGTACTGAGCCATTCTCCCCTACATTTCTGTCCCTGAAAACCCCCGCACCTTATTAGATGTTTTCTACATCTAACAGAAGAAATAGGAATAACAAGATTCATGCCTTTTTCTGTTGGCTCTCCCTGCTGCCTTTCTCCTTTTTTACTGTAGAGAAAGGCAAAGGAACACATAAGTGAGAATAGTAGACATTGGAAGTATTTAAAGGATTGAAGTGACCTTTAACTGCTCAAAGTCAGTAAGCCTTCTAGATCTCTGGGAAGAAGGGTGACAGAGATTGTGTGGGTAAGGCCAGCTTTGGGTAGAACAATGATGGCTGGTGAGGTAGAGGGAAGAAAAATGACTTGGAGGACTTTGCATCTTCCCTCTTTCCATCTCTGCCTCCTTGGTCCTGCTATTCTAGATGTACTTCAGACCAGCATTGAAACAAGGTAAGAATGGGCAGCAAAAACTTGGTCTTCAATAGACAAGAAAGGAAGTTCCTAGAGCCCACTGGTTAAGGTCATACATTTTCAGGTAGCCATTTATATGTGGAGATGTTAAGTCAGGGATTGCTAATGGGCTTTTTTCTCCCTGTTAAAAAACAAAAAGACATTTTTCATAATGACTGCTAAGAGTAAGATTCCCTGGGACTGATTTCCTCTAGCATACCTCTTAAAAAAATTGTGTGTGTGTGTGTGGTGTGTTGGGAATTGTGCTACATGTTTCCCACTTATTGAACAATCCAAGACTATTTTAAAACATTGTCAAAAGAGCTGGTTGTTCTGATAATACTGATTTCTGCTTCTATTTCTGTAAATTTAACCATTTTCTCTGTGTGAATAACACTCTCTTCCTGCTTTTCTTTCAGGGAGAAGACACCTTCGTAGAAAAGGTAATGCAATCAATTGGTGGGTTCCAAGTTTCTCTGGTCTCAGTTTTTTTGTATTTTCCCCTTCAGGTTAACCCTCTTACTCCTGAATATCTCCAAAGTAAACGAAAGACATTAATTATGCAAGTGTAGTCATTGTGCCCCCAGTGCAGAAGAGCAATAGAACTGTAAGGGTTCTGAATGCAGATTTAGAAAAAATAAGATGTGACTCTCCAGTGTTACAAAGGTTTATGGAAAAAATGAGGGAGGACTCAGTATTCCATCTTCATGGAGGACAGAACTAAAAGAAAGATTTCCGTCACTATTATAATCGCTATAATTAGGTTAACAGTACTGATAAATCATTTGAACACTGGTCTCAAAATCTTCTGTTCCTAGAGAGCTTCTAGAGCTTGAATCACTAACAATGGGAAGAGCCTGTTTGGAGACAGGACTCTCAATTTAGAATAGATTAAAGATATTTGTGGAGAGTTTTTTAATAGCATCTGGCATGATAGTGACCTGCAGCTGGCTTTAATGATGGTTTTGTTATTACGTGGCTCTGCATATTCTAGAGGGGAGCCATAGCACATTCGTGTTGCCCTTGAAAATTAAAATAAAGTTTACTAATATATCTCAAAAATTTTTTAACTTCTCTCTCTCTCTCTCTCTCAATACATATTTATATATTACAAAGAGAACTTCTGTATTCCATTTTAGAGGAGAAAAATTACCTAGTTCCTTCCTACATTGTACAGTGGAAGAAAGAGTTAGTCGTGTCTGACTCTTTGTGATCACTTGGACTGTGATAGCACACCAATGCTGTTTTCTTGGCAAAAATACTGGTGTGGTTTGCCATTTCTTTCTCCAGTGGATTAAGGTAGAAATGAAATGCCTTGTCTAGTCACACAGCTAGTCAGTGTCTGAGGCTGCATTTGACTTTAGGTCAAATTAAGTTACTTGGCTCTTGAGTGTTTCAGTATGTTCATATTTAAGATCACAAGATTTGTACCCAAGTTAGTGGCAGTAATGGGGCTGGTTTTCGTGAGCCTTCCATGGACAGAGTTTAACATTCATCAATCTTCAGAGACTAAATGAAGGCTCTTGAACTGTTGATGTTTATCACATAATTTTCAGTCAAACCCCATTGGTTTATAGTCCATGCTACAGTACAAATATAGAGCTCTGGCTCTCACTATCATTTTTCTAAAATGGCTTATAATTTAAAAGAGATGGGTCTACCAGAGGCATAGAGGTATAGCACCACAAAGCATTTCCTCAACAGTGCCTAAAGAAAACCTGGAAAACACTAGACACTCCAGGATGGGAGTGCCAAAGACATATATAGAAGATTTTTTTTAAAAGGGAGTAGGGGGATTGACTGAGGAATTTAGTCATGTGTGCTTCCATCCAGATATGTCTATGACAGGGACTGAATGAGAATTCTCAAAGATGAAAGGGAAGCTATATTGCTACTCACAGATATAAGGAATTAAAATAAACAACCCTAGGAGCCTCTTTTAATGTCAACTGTTGACCTTCATCCCTTTTTCCATTTTGATAATTAGGAAAGCCCTCTTCTGCCATTGGCTGCTCCTTCAGAGGGGAGTGTTGACGACAGACCTCTTCAGGTTCCCAAAGAAATCTGGCTTTTAGTGGATCACTTGTATAAGAATAGCTGTCAACAGGTAAGTGGGAGATATTTGTTGTGTATCCTTTGAATATAGGCGAGTGCTGTGTGAAGTTATGATACCTTCAATTTGTATGGTTTTCACTTTTCAAAATAGCTTTACACGTTCATGATTTTACTGGTTGTTCCTTTCTAAAATTTTATATACATGATTTCATTAGAGCCAAAAATTATTACTCTTAAGCAAGTATTTGCTCTTTTTCCCAGTTTACATTTAAGATTGGGATCCTGATTGGGGCTAGGTAATTTGCCTGAAATCCCATATAGTAAAGTAGAATGGCAGAACTGTAATTTGAATTTAGGGTTTCTAAATTCCAAGTTATTCTGTGTCCACACAAATCAGTTTGGGGAGCATTACTTTTTATATAGATGTAATATTTTAAAAGCCCCAGAAAAATTGAAATCAAATAGTTTTAAGACTTGTACTTAATGTGCCTTTTTAGATTGACCTCAATCTTCAGCAGAGAACGATATCTCTTGAGGCAAAACCAGAACAAGGGGGAAAAAAGATTGTAAAATATCTTTGCACCCTTTAGTAATATGAATAATATAGGATTCTACTTTATTGATGATCTTGCCTCACTTCCCAAGTTGAGTGCTCAAAGTTGTCTACCTGATCTAGGGAAAATTCATTTTTTCAGCATCTTCTGCAGAGCAAAATGAGAAAATGATTTTTTAAAATTTTTATCCTGATTTGTCCATTTCTGTGTGTCATCCAAATGCTACCCCTCCTTTTGCCTTCTCACTGCTGTTTTCAGTTGCTAACCGATCTCTGTAATCCTAGGATTTCTGGGATTTGGTTTGTTTCCCCTCACTCTTGACTTCTTCGATAGGAGGACCTGTTCCAGACCCCTGGCATGCAAGAAGAATTACAACAAATCATTGATTGCCTGGATACCAGCATTCCTGAGACAATCCGTATCCTTTTTAATACTGGTTTAGGAAACTCAATGCATCCCCAGCATCTTTTTTGCCTTCCTTTCCATCTTGGTAGTTATGTTTTCATTCTCTTACCGAATGCCTTTTTTAAAGCCATCTTAGACATTTCCTTGGCTTGGCTCTTCACGACTATTAAGGAGCCCCTGAATTCTTACCAACACTACGTTGGTTCTGAAAGAACTGAGGCAGCTGGTGAATAGTAACTGGAATAGGCACGAAAGATGTGATCCACGGCATTGCTATTGCTTTCCTTTGGGCTATTAATTATCCATAGCCATCAGATAATAACATATAGTACTTTTGTACTCAACCTTGTAAAATTGGTAGAGCAAATATTCCCATTATATGGAAGAGAAAACACTTTACTGGACTTATTTATGATCACACTTAAATAAATACTGGAGCTAAGAGTGAACCTCTCTCAACTACCAAGTTCAGCTTCTGATCATAATACCCAAGTCAGATGTTTTGCCATTGTGATTTTGATGCACAAGGGATCTGAGATTTTTTTTCCAGCATAGAGGACTTCCAGTGTGGGACTTACTTCCACCAATGCAAATTATAAACCAAGTTCATGTAGAAGCTTCATAAGCTTTCTAGATAACAGAGCAAATGATTTGCCCGGGATTATCTAGTTAATAGCAGATCAATTCTTGAACACTGGTCTTTAGTGTAGCACTATGGACCAAGTATTAGCCTCTCTGTCCGTCTTGGGAGTGGAAAAGAACCATGATTAGTTTGGCCAGATGGGAATTGGAATCATAGACTTTAAAAAACACTGGCCCTGAATTCCAGCAGAAATCCTGGTTCCCACCAGCTCTTACATTTTAAGAGTGTTGATTCTCAGAGTCTTCAGAGGCAATAAAATGTGAAACCCCTGTGAGAATCAGTGGGACATGAATAAGAAAAACAAATCCTGGTAGACTACGCTCAGGGAAGTGGGCATACTACCTAGCTTAGAGTTATTGCCCTCATAGTCGTGAGGATATCTGCTCCTTGACCTATGTTTGTTCAGCTGGTAACAATCACTCTGTGGCCGAAGCACTTCTCATCTTCCTGGAAGCCCTACCAGAGCCTGTCATCTGTTACGAGCTATATCAGAGATGCCTTGACTATTCCCATGACCCACGCCTCTCTCGACAGGTCAGTTCTTCTATCTGAGGAGACAATCTGGTTGGAATGACCCACCCTAAGGGACAACTCTTAGGCAGTCAAGTCATCACATGGCTGTGATGATTTGGGTATAGGTCTAGTTTTTTCTCTTTCTTTTTTTTTTTTTTTTTAATATTTTCAATGGCATTTTATTTTCCAAATACATGTAAAGTTAGTTTTCAACATTTGTTTTTGTAAGACTTAGTGTTCCAGATTTTTCTCCATCCTTCCCTTTCTTCTTCCCCTCCCAAAGATAGCAGATAATCTAATATGGGTTAAATATGTGCATTTCCTTTAAAACATTTCTGTATTTGTCATGTATGAGAAAAATCAGTTAAGTCTGTTTTTTTCACAGTAGGATATTAAAGTTGATACTTTGGATCTTTAAGACTTAGACCTTAAATTGTATCATTCTCTATTCTTTTTGCTGCTTTTTTGGTTAGCCTTTTTTTGTTTGCAGAAAACATAGTGAGGTAACCACTCTTGTACTCCAAGGTGAAATTAATGGCCCTTTCTATACAAAGTTATATCTTTGGGATCCCATTTAGAGTGGCTGGTAGCCATTTTCTCTTTTTGGTGTTTGTTCTTAATTCTAGAATAATTTCATGGATTTATGAGTAGTACTTGAGAATTCCTATCTCCATCGGAGATAGATCACTGTGAACCTGACAACTTTGTACCGGCCACACTAAATGACATTGGGGAGATCTCATTTGTTTGACCTAGTTGTTCCTGGGCTGGCCTGCATGGGGAAGGTGGAAACAAGCAGACTGTAATACTGAGCGGCTGGTGAGGCAGAGCACACCAATAAAGGTGGCGATAGTGTGGCTTGGCCTACTGGGTGAATGTGAGTCGGGCGAGACCATTAGCTCCCCTTTTGTGTCATAACTTGGCGGGTGTTGTTCCAAAGTAAGCAGTGGGTAGTCAGGTTATCTTTAACGGAGACCCGTGTGTAAAATTTGGAGCTGTAGCCAATAAGATTTGCCGCTCTGGGATGGTTTCACTGCATACATTAATTTGTGCATTGGCCAAGATGAAGAAGGGGTGAGGAGGGCGTTGTAAATTTCGAGGTATAAACAGGTTTTTGGCAGTGCCTCTATTTCCTTCTTCCTGATGCTTTTTTTTTTTTTTTTTTAAACAAAAAACAGGTGATTGCACATCTTCCACGGTGTCACAGAAACGTTTTCCGGTACCTGGTGTCTTTCCTTCGGGAGCTCTTGAAGCATTCTAAAACAAATAATATCAGCGTCAACATGATTGGTAAGGTTTCTTTGCGTTTGTGGCTGGGTTTTTTCAGAAGCTGCTCTCTGATTTGATTGGACGGGGGGCACTCAAGTCATTTTTCTCTGTAATCTCATCCCACCCTCTGAGTCCATGTGTAGGTGTAGCCTAATCAGTAGGTCTGCCTTCTTCCTTCTTCCTCCAGCCAATCTCTTCTCTGGACTCCTGCTGCGGCCTTCACCTAATCTGATGTCAAGACAGACTCCAACCGATCGCCAGCATGCTATCCAGTTCCTCCTGGGGTTCCTGCTTAGCGGTGATGAAGACTAATTCTCTTCATCTCACATCCTCCACCCCTTCCTGAGATTCTAGTTTGGAGGATCATTAGCTTTGAGTATTAAGAATTAGTTGAAAGAGTTTTTTGCCACCAGGGGAGAGTTGCACAGCTTTGAGGCTGCTGGCCATCAAAAATCTACAGTTTACAGTACTTAGGGGAGTCTTTTAGTAGCTCCTCCACCCACCAAAACACAAATGACATGTCCTTATACATTAGAGAATGTCCTTATACATTAGAGAATTTCAGACTCGACATATTGCCAAGCCAAAGTCTCCACATTTTGGTAGTTATGTGCTTTATCTTTATGGGACAAAGAGATCTGTATTAACACTTCAGTGTTCTCCAAATCTGTTTGTTGCCCAAATCTGACTGTCTTATCTGTGTTTAGCACCCTAGACTTGGGATTTGAGATGTGAACATTCTAGACTGATATATGCACTATTTTACTTTAGATGAGATTTGTATCTGGTCATTTATCCAAAACATCTTTGGCTCTCTTCTCCCCATTCCCATTTGCACCCCCACTTTACCAGTAGTATCACTTTGGGGAAGGTCTGGCTGGGTAAGGCTCCTTGGGTGACTTACTCGTCTCACTGCCAGAATTTGTGCACTTTTACTATAGTGACATTTATGTGTCTCAGTCTGTTTATGTGCCTCCAGTGGCTAGGGCCATCTTCCCATCTCTCGAACCATATCCAGCAACTGAACCTTAGTGACTACTGGAAAAGGAACTTAGTTCTAATAGCCCATTGTTCTCAGAGGCCCACAACCAAATTGATTGCAGCTTGGGTACCTTGAGGATGAAAGTGTTTCTCTCTCTTGTAAATCCTTCCGTCTGGGGGATGCAGGTATGAGGAATAATTGGCTCTGGGTGTCCCTGGGATTCCTCCCAGCCTTGGAATCTCATCTTCTTCCCAAACAGCACTTAGACCATCACATCAAAGTGTTGGGGCTAACCTCAGAATCCTCAGGAACTTCCTGCCATTCATCCTCAGTACCAAAGGGCAATTAGAATCCCCTTGCTCACAAAAAAAATATGCTCCTTCAACAGTTTATGGTCAGGGTATACAATATTTGGGGAACTTCTAGTATAACACATAACCACCTTTTGAAGTACTAGGTCAAAGAGGCAACAGTTTACCGAGATGACATCGGGGCCAACAAAGCACCTTATTACCCCAACCTTTAAAATCTCTCTGAATTGTTCATTGAGTGGACCAGTAGGTCGTTCGTTCCCTTCACGCCCACCCCACGATTTGTTTTTTTGTTTAACTTTTATTAGTAAGCAGGTTGGTTTGCCCATCAAATTGCTTGATGGGGAAACCACCCCACTCTACCCCTTGAGAGCCACAATAGGAAGTGACTCATTCTTGCCTTCTCTTGAAAATGCCATTAGAAGTGCTTGACATACAATCCTTTTATTCTGTTTGTGCATTGGGCACTTGTTCCTTAAGCATACTTAGTGGAGGGACATTGGAAGCCATGCTCCAAATGGCTCTTCAGTCTCTTGAAAATTATTTTTGACATGGAAGAAATGTTATTCCACCTGACTGAGAAAGCCAACCTGATTCAGTCCTTTGGAAATAAGCAAGTTTCGGTGCCAAACAGTTTGAAAGATCTGTTAGCCAAACTAGACAAAAAAAATCCCCCTGAGGCTAACAAGACAGTAATCAGAAGGTCTTACCGATTTCCAATGGTCCTGAAAGTTGGGGAGATTGTAGGAATTAGGATGTGGGCATGGCAAAGGGCAGGGAAGGAGCTTTGCAGATGAGCTTTCTGCTTGTTGGTCATCTTGGAATCTCAAAGGTCAGCAAGGATGTGTGGCTACTGGCTTTTTGTGGGTAGTAAATGTGTGGCCACCATACCGATTCCGTTTTAAGATCAGAGTACCAAGTCATTTTTCTGCCTCTGTCTGTTCCGTAGCTCTGGCCACAAGATTTTACCAGAGCTGAGGGCTTTGGACAATCTGTAGTAGGAGTTTGGGGGGAGGGGGAAGCCCCAGGTCAGAAGTACTTCTCTGTTCTGGCCCACCTGCTCCAGGCTTCCAGCCTCCACTTAAGTACCTCTTGTGTTCATTCATTATTGCCTCTGAAGTTGGATTCTACATCCAACCGATGGGGAGAAAGTTGGCATTTACTGTTGTTGTTGTTGTTGTTTGTTGTTGTTGAAAACGATTCCAACCCTTGGGGGCTTTCTTGTTTCTTTACGTTTTTTTTTTTTTTGTTGTTTTGACTCAACTTCAAAATAGGTTTTTTTTTGTCTCGTTTTTCCCCAAGGGGTCTTAGCTGCTAGTAGATCCCCCCCTTTATCTTTTTGGTATCTTTTTTATTATTATAATTTATTGGAAAACTCAACATTTCCTTGAATAAAATCTGTGTTGTACAATATATGAAAATGTTTTCTTGGGATGGAGGGGCTGAAGTGGGTGGCTTGGGGTGGGAGTTCACAGGCTGGACTCTCCCTGTGTCTGAAAGGGCCTACTTCCCCTTGTTTGCTGTCCTCATCTTAAAATTCCAAGACTATGGTTGAGAAGGACCTTCATATTACCCTCATCAAAACAAAGGCCTCCCCCCCCTTTTTTTTTTTTTTTACTGAAAATCGGAGAGAGCTGATCCAAGATCACCCAGCCATGTAGTAGTTTTAGAGTGGAAGAGTAATGTAGTGAGTGGAAGGTATTCTGGATTTAGCGTCAGGTGGGCTAGGACTTTAGGGTTATTTGAAAAAGGGGATATGAAATTAACATTTTCCACACACTTCCTCTTGTAAAACTGGAGGGGCATCAGACTCCTAGGCCAGTGTTCTTACTAAATCTTGCTCCTTTGAGAAATCTGGCTTTGACAAAATTTGAATGCCTGATCTCCTGATGGGATCCCTCTGGCAAGGGGGTGAATGGGTCTGGGTCTTTGTAATTTGAAGCTCACAGGTTTGAAGTACCACCAGAAGCTTGGAAATAGCCATGATTTCCTTTATGTCGACTCACTGACACCAATCCCACCCCTGTCTTCGTTAGTTGCCAAAGTGGAAAAAAAAAAAAGAAAAGATGGAGAATGTCCTGTTGATGAGCTTCTCCAAAATGAGGCAAGCTGGTTGAGTCCAGACCCATACTTGGTGCCATTACAGCTTGGGAAACTTACTGGGGGCTTGCATTATTTTTTACTGAATCCGGGGCCACCTCCATACCAGGAAGAGCCATATACTTAAACTAGAGTCTGATGTTTAGGAAAATATTTATCATCTCCTTTAACAAATCCATTCTGGACCTGCCATCCAGGACCACCGAAACCTTTTTAAAGGTCTCTGTAGGCTGTCCTGGTTGTTGGGGACAGTGAGTTCTATAAGCTCTCAAGCTGTTAAGTTTTGAAAAAGAATTTTTGCCCCACACTTTCATCCCTTTCAAACATTAAAGGAGAGAGCCCCTGGTGTGAGTGTTATAGGATGTGGGGGACAAAGTCACTTCCTTCCCCTCCATAATTGCGTAGCCTGTAGAGCTCACCCCCTCTGGGTCTTCGTGAACCTCAGAATTTCCTCACCAACCCAGTGGCTTCCTCCCTCTTCTGGGGTGAATGTGCTGACAGAATGATCCTAGCCTGACCTCTCTAACCACACCCAGAGCTTCGAGAGTGCCATCAGCCAGCAATGACACCCAGCAGCAGCGGCTCGTGCAGGCACGCTGATGATGTGGCAGGCCCGGCTCTTCTCAATTTTCCCAGAAATTCAGAGGAAGAAGCATGTTCATATTGCTGACTGGCTGAGTACCAGAATGTTAACTGCACACTAGGAGGAGGTTCCCTGGGGTTTCCCGATCCCATTTCCAGCTACCTCTACAAAGTGACCATGACATATTTCTTGGGAAAATGATAAAAACAGAACTCTGAGGATGGGGGCTGGGGTGAATTAGGACTGAAAGGGATCTTCCAAGATCATTAAATCCAAATCTCTCACTTTGCAAAGGAGGAAACATTTAAAGAGGAAAGGAATTCCTGAGAACTGTGGAACTATGAGGGCACAGGACCCAGGTCTCTTTAGGCCCAAGACAATTGCTCCTTGAATGACATACTATCTTTTGATTACAGCAGAGGTTTTTAACACTTTCCCTGGCAGGCTCCTAAAGCTCCTCAGAGTAACAATCTTAATGAATAAAAGAAACAAGATTTTAAATGTCCATTAGGAACATCTTCCTTTCAGCCTTTTGTCATCTTGGTTTCCCTTACAGAATCGCTTGATTTGTCTTGATAGTATCTTTTGCCCAATTATATGTAGTTTTCAATATCCATCTTTGTAAGATTTTGAGCTCCAAATTTTCCTCCCTCTCTTCTCTCCAGGACAGCAAGAAATCTTTTTATAGGTTATACATATACAATCATATTACATATTTCCACATTAGTTGAGTGAGAATCACTTAATTTGAGAGGTGAAAGGATCACGGTGGCTGTCTAGTTCAACCCGTACACAAAAAGAATCCCCACCAAGACCCAATGCCTTGAAGACCTTCAAAGCGCAGGGGAAGTTACCACCTTTCTAAAGAGCCCATTCCACTTTTAGACAACATCAGTCTTCCCTGACATCAAATTGAAAGTTGCTTCTTTTCAACCTATACCCATTGCTTCTGGTTCTCTACCTTTTGGGGTCAAAAAGATTTAAGTCTAATCCCTATACAAAAGTCAGATCCTTCAAAAGCAGTTCATGTGCTGCCCCCCCCCCCCCGCCCCGCTCCAGTTTCACAAAAAGCCTGCTCTTTCCCTTCACGGTCCCTAGACAGATCCTCATCTGCCATGGATGGACTCCAATCCCTCCCTTATCCCGATAGCTCTATTCTAAAAAACTAATATAATACTCCCTACAAAGTCTGATGAAGGCAGAGCACATTGGGACTATCACTTCCCTAATTCTTAGAAGCTGTGCCCCTCATATCAAAGACTGCCAGTTTTCAATGTCCTTCAAATGTATCACTCCAAAATAAACACAACACTCCAGTCAAGGACAGGGAAGATAGCCCTTCTCTAGTCCTAGATCTTCAACCTTTCTTAGAATAGGCGTTAGTGTGATGCCGTAGTGCATCATCTGACTCATTACTGAGCTGGTGGTGCACTAGGTCATTCAGGTTGTTTGCAGGGAAACTGCTATTAGTGTCACACCTCCCTGACGTACTTAGGAAGTTTTTTCTTATCCCAAGTGTTAAGACCTGACACGTGTCCCTATTACAGTTCATCCTAATGGATTTTGCCAAACCTAGCTTGTCAAAATCTTTTGGGATCCTGACAGCATTGTCCGGCTATCCCTCCCAGTTTGGGTTTTCTCCAAATAAGATATACTGCCTATGCCTTTATCCAAGTCACTGATGAAAATTTCAACTGCCCAGGATCAAACACAGATCTCTGGAGCATTCCACTAGAGGCTTCCTTTTAAGCTGACGTTGAGTTTTTAATAATGACCCTTTTGGCTATGGCCATTCAACCAGTTCTGATCCCACTTAACTGTACCATTGTCTACCTCAGTTTCCTCATCTTGTCAAGAAGCATAGGTTGAATGACTATCAAGTGCTTAGCTAAAACTTGGTTGGGTGTTATTGTTTGTTGTTGGCTTGCCCAGGATCACACAAGTAGTAAATGGATAAGTCTAAATTTGAGCTCTGGAAGAGGAGTTGTCTCAACTCCAGACCCAGTGTTCCTACGGTATGGCGCCACCTAGCCACCCAAATGTGCCATTGACCTTGATTTGCTATCTAAAAGGCCAGGGTTTTAAGGGCTGGGTTTGTGAGTTCACTGGTATATAGAGGTCTCAGATGAGAAAATTCCCTTTTCCTAGACAAGCTGGCACCTTCTCTGCCACACATCGTCTTAGTGAGATACCTAGAGCACTAAGGTTAAGTGATTTGCTCAGGGTCATACAGCCATTGTCAGCAACAGGATTTGAACTTAGCAGGTCTTAGGCTGCTAGGGGCAGAGTGGTTACAGTGCTGACATTGTGGTCAGGAAGACCCAAATTAAATACTTGCCTCAGATGTCAGTTGGAGAACCCTGGACAAATGACTTCACCTCTCGGCTTCAGTTTCCCCATCTGTAAAATGAAAGAGTTGGACTCTTTGGCCTGTAAGATCCCCTCTTGCCCTAAATACATGACCTGTGACCTTTCAGGCTTTGAGGCCTGCCCTGTATTCACTTCCTCTAACTGTCTAGTAACCCTGTCACAAAAGAAAATGAGGTTAGTGCACTCTTAAACCTGCTTTTGATGCAGACATGCCGACTTTGTCATCACCACTTCCTTTTCTGAACTCACTGTTCCTTTGACGATATGTTCTAGAATCTTGACAGGAATAAAAAGCCAAGTTCACTGGCTTTAGTTGCCAAGCTCTCTTCTCTTTTAAAGAAAATTGGGATTTTTCTGTTCTCCAATCCTATGGTGCCTTTCATTCCCACAGCTTTTGAAAGATCGCTACTCAACAAACATGAGCATTGAAAACATTACAAACTACCAAGAGCTATGCGAAAAAATCTACCAATGGTGAATTCGAAAAAGTGTCAGAAGATGTAGAGCATAAGCCCAATTTCCACCCTGGTGATTTGGAAGTCAAGAATAGTTTGCCGCTTTCTTCCATCTCTCTTTGAGTTTCAATTCCTTGTTAGCCATTTTTATTCTGTGAATTTTGGTCCAAAGACCATTTTCCGTGGCAGAGAAAAAAGAAGTGGTCAGTGACTCTATCCTCTTCCAATCTTAATAATAGCCAGTGCAAAAAGCACTTTTGGTTTGCAAAGTGCTTTACAAATTGTATTTCATTTGCTCCTCATGAGAATCCAACGATGTAGATGCTATTTTATTTCCTGTGTTTTATAGGTGGAAAAAAAAAAAACTGAGTCTGAGAGGCTGACTTGTTCGACATCACCCATCCAGCCATCAGTTATTTCAGTTCCACCAGTTAATAAAAGCCAAATCCAGCATAGAAGTTCCTTTTGTTCATCTTTTGAAGGATGAAATCATTAAGGCAAGTCAAAAAAGTATTAGTTGTTCCGCTTTTGGCAGAGAGAGCCGATTTCCAGAAAATCAAAGTCCCCATCGCTACCACATTAGGCCTTTGTATCAACCTTGTGATAGTTCCCAAACTCCTCATCCATTTCTTCTTTCTGTCCAAGTAGTCCATAACCATAGTTCATAACCATTCTGTCCCCCCTTGCTCCCAACCTTTAGTTACTGGATTTCCTCATATGAATGAAGAATTCTATACTATCCTTCTTCTCCTTATCTTGTTCCTTTTGAATAAGGTCTGCCATTCTAGAATCGTATTCTAATTATGAATTTCATCTCAGCAATATCAAAAAGGTCCAGTTTTCCTCCTTGTATTAGGGCTCCCTCGTTAGATAAAGCCTGTATTGAGTATTTACCATGTGTTAGATAAATATATTTCTGCCAGCCCCTGTTAAGTGCGTTCTTTTCTGGCCGAGACCCTGGCGTTCCTGTAAATTTCAACTATGGTCTAGAAATCCTAATTCCATTTTAAGACAGTGTCTTCTTAACTAGCTGTTAACTTCCTAAGTCTCTTCTAAAGCCCTTTGCTTTAATAGGCAGCAGTGATGAGAACACTAGAAAGTCTTCAATTTCTTGCCCAAGATTTCACAATCTTTTGTAATGCCTCAGATATTTGTTAGCTGTCAGATCCTGGGCATGTCACTTCCCCACCCCCAGTCTCAGTTTCCTTTTCTGTAAACTGAGAGAACTGGATTTGATGATCTTTAAGGGACCTCAGCTCAAAGTCCTATGGAGAGTTATTGCTGAAAAGAACCTCAAGGATTATGTGGTCCAATCTCATCTGAGAAAGGAGGAAACCTTGACCCACTGAGGAGAAAGGGCTTGTGTCAGATCATTCAACTGGGTAGTAAAATAGAAAATGTCAGAAACTATTCTAACATAACTGTCAGCTTATAAATAATAATAATTATGGCTTTTCCCCAGTTCATACAGCAAGGTAGTAGTAGATCTGGGATTACCACCCTCTTTCCTGATACTTCATCAGGAATCATCATCATTGTACCACGTCCTGTCTCATGAGAGAGCTGAGCATCATGTCACCGAAAGCACCAGCCCCTCCTCTTCTCCTTTTTTTTTTTTTTTTTTTTTTTTTTGGCTGAGGCAATTGGGTTTAAGTGACTTGCCCAGGGTCAAACAGCTAGAAAGTGTCTGAGATCAGATTTGAACTCGGGTCCTCTTGACTTCAGGGCTGGTGCTCTATCCACTGCATCACCTAGCTGTCCCAGCCCTTCCTCTTCTATGGACATTACCTTGCTTGCTTCTTGGGTGGCAACATCTTCCTATTCCTACTTCTTCACTCTGCAGAAAAGCTTGTGGGAATTTTAAGGAATCTACAGGTAGTCTCATACTACTGTCCTTTATAGTTCATCTTGGCCAGGGCTTCTTCAGCTTTTTCCACTCACAACCCCTTTTCACCTGAGAAATTTTTCCATGACCTTGGATATGTAGTTATATAAAACAGGTCTACAAATGAGGCATTTACTGAGAACAAGTCATGTTTTGTGACCCTCCACAATCAGTTACATAATCCCATATGGGGTTACCAACTGTAGTTTAAGAAGCTGGGGTCTAGTCTACCCTTTTCATGTTACAAAGGGGGAAACTGAGACCAGGAAAGGGAAATTTGCCCCAGGATCGTGAATGTCAACCTAGAAGTGACCTCAGAAGTCATCTTGTCCAACCATCCTATTTTACAGGAGAGCAAAATGAGTCCTAGGGAAGTAATTGTCCAAGGCCTCAGGGGTAGGAAGTAGCAGAGCCGTGGATTGAAACGAGAACCAGGGCTCTTTCTGTGTTTCACTGTCCAGTTTGCAATACAAGAGTACCTCAATTCAACAAACATTTATTAGGCACCAGGCACTGGGGATACAGATATGAAAATAAGACTCCCTGACCCCAAGGAAGCTCCATTCTACCAGGGGAATAGAGTGTGTTCATGAATAGTTAAATACAGAAAATATGTACAAATGAATAGTGATGATGGGATGCATTGGTGGGTGGGGGGAGGATGGTCACTAACAGCTCAGGGAATCTGAAAAGGCCTCTCGAGCATGATGACCCTTGAATTGAGCCTTGAAGGAACACCGGGATTTCAGGAGGCAGAAGTAAGGCAGAGAGCACCCCAGGGTGGATGAGTGAGAACAGCATGATGGGAAAAAGTATGAAATAATGCTGGAAAGGCGATTTGGAGCCAGGTTTGTGGAGGACCTTTCATGTCAGGCTAAAGAGATAATGTTTTACCTCATCAGCAATAGGGAATCTTTGAACAGGAGAGTGGCTCATGAGTTTTAAGAAGATGATTTTGGCAGCTACGAGAAGGATTTGAGAGGGGGAGATCTGAAGGCAGAGAGACCAGTTAGGAGGTGAGAGGTGATGATGGTGTGAAATGAAAGAATAGCGGTGGCTGTGGAGGAAAGATGGATTCAACAAGACTTGGCAACTGATTGAAAGTGGGTCGTGAAGAAGAGGAAAAAGTCAAAGGTGACTTCAAGGTTATAAGCCTAGCTTCCTGGAAGAATGGCGGTGTCCTCAATGGAAATAGGCAAATTGGAGGAAAGGAGCAGGTTTGGGGAAGAGGAGTTAAATTTTGGTCGTGTTGCATTTGAAACGCCAATCATCGGTCCAGCTGGAGTTCAGTGGGGAGATTTTTCATAGATACATTAAAGCACGGAAACATGAAAAATAGATATGTCAATTTGGAAGTCTCTCACGTAGAGATAATTGAACCCATGGGAATGGATGAAAATGACCCATGGAGGGAATGTATCAAGAGAAGGCGAGAGGGCTTGAAATAAGCAAACTGGACACTAGTGGCGATAGCCAAATGTCCCTGGAGCTCGGGCTCGGCCCAGGGAGTGGAAGGTTGCTGGTCCTAGAAGCAGCCAGCAGGTGGCAGAGGTCTCCCAGGATTTTACTCTAGCAGCAATGATAGCAATAATCAGCATCCCGATAGTAGTCATAATAATATTGATAATGATGGTAAGCAGCCTTTCCCTAGCATTTTAGCATTTTCAGTACACTTTATGTATACTATTTCATTTGATCCTCACAGCAACCCTGGGAGGTAAGTGCTATTATTATTATCATCTCCATTTTCTAGCTCAATTCTCACCGGATAGAATGCCAGACTTGCAATCAATTTCTCATTTTTCTATCGCTGTGCGTCTATTTACCGGAAATATTATGGACTGTTCACTTTACCTTCCTCCTCTGAAAACAAGCCTGTTCAAGCATGTGTATCAGGTGGGTAGAAGGGCCAGGGGAACCAAGGGAAAACAACTCTAGTCCTGCTTAAAAGAGTCCGGAGGTGAATTTCCGGTCTCGAGTATCCATCTGCGGATCCCTGCCGGGTGTGGCCTTGAACAAGTCAATTCGGCAACTCCAGCGTCCAAGGCCCTTTTGGGATGGGGTCGGGGAATAAAACGGCAAAAAACCAAAAGGGTCCCTGCCTTCGCGTTGACGCTACAGTATGTGTACAAACAGCAGAAAGAAAGATCTCGTAGAGGAGCCAGTGCCCGAGCTGAGCTCCAAAGGGAGTTGGGCGTTCCAAGAGGTGGAGGTGGGGAGGAGCAGAATCTAGACCTGGGAGCCCTGCCACCTGTGCAGAAGCACAGGCTAGAAATAGAATGTTGTATACAGAAACAGCGAGAAGGCTGGTTTGACTGGAATGGAGAGCATGGGAAGCAGAGGAACATGCAAGAAGACTGAAAAGGTCATGTGGGAGCCAGATGGTTGAGGGATTTAAGTGCCAGGCTGAGGATTTTGTATTTTGTTCTGGGGAATAGAGAAACACTAGAGATTTTTGAGTCAGAGAGTAATGTGGCCACATTTCTGTTTGGGTATGTCACCTAATCTCTTGGGGCCTCCGTCTTCTTATTTTTAAAATGAAAGAATTGGACTATATGACCTCAAAGATCCCTCCCAGCGCGAAATCTCTGCCAAGCTCGGTGTGATCCCCCACTCCTTACTCCCACTTAACCCAAAATGTCCAGTCTACCGGTGAGACTTCTCGTTTCTGCCTTCCCATCTCTTTTGTACGTCTCCTCTCCACTCACACGCACTTTGGTACGGGCCCTCATCCCTCGGCTAGTTAAACCCGCCCCTTGTTCTCCCTGCTTCCAGTTTCTCTTCATCCTCCATTCAGCTGGCAAACGGACCTTCCTAAATCGAAGGTCTGAGTGACATGCTTAGCTCCCTCCTCACTTCATGTAAACCGCAGGACTTCCCTATTACCTCTTGGATCAGATGGAAAACACTCAGCATGGCACTAAATCTCAACAAGCAGGCCCCCTCCTGCCTGGCCAGCCTTTTTGCATTTGACTGTTCCAAAGATAGTAGTACCGAGTTGTTTGCATGTTGTCTCCTCAATTGGAGCGTGTTTTTGTCTTTCTTAGTATCCCCAGAAGGGAAGGAAACAAACATTTATGTGCCAGGTTAAGCCCTTTACAAACATTATCTCATTTGATACTCACAACCCTGCGAGGTAAGAACAATTGGTAACATTTTTATAGCACTTGTTACGTGCCAGGCACTGTACTAAGCACTTTGCCAATATTACCTCATTGATTCTCATGACAACCTTTTGGTTAGGTGCTCTTATTTTCCCTACTTTATTTTTATTTATTTATTTATTTTTGCCGAGGCAATTGGGTTTAAGTGACTTGCCCAGGGTCACACAACTGGAAGTGTTAAGTGTCTGAGATCAGATTTGAACTCAGGCCCTCCTGACTTCAAGGATGGTGCGCCACCTAGCTAGCTCTTCCCTACTTTATAGATGAGGAAATTGAGGCAGCTGAGTGACTTGCCTTACATTTACACAACTAGTAAGTGTCTGAGGGCAGATTTGAACTCAGGTCCTACTGGTGGAGGGCTGGTGCTCTATCCACTGCACTACCTAGCTGCTCCTTCCCTACTTTATAGATGAGGAAACCGAGGCAGCTGAGTGACTTGCCTTACACTTACATAGCTAGTAAGTGACCGAAATCAGATTTGCTCCATCCACTGAGCTACCCACAGAACCAAAAATCCCTCAGGTTGGAATCTGGTTCTGTCCTCTTCAGCCTCCCAACCCCAGCAGAGAAGCAGGAAAGAATCAGCCTTAAAGTTTACTGTCTTATAGAAGCCTTCCCATCTCAGGAAAGTGGGAGGAGGACACGATTAACTCAGACACTGAAGAGCTTCTGGCTCTTCTCATGGTTGCATTTGCTAGAGTGAACAGGGCACCACAGTCTCAGAAACAGGGCTGGAAATACCCCAGGTGACTGTCCGGCTCATGTACCTGGATGTCCTTGAATCCCGAGTCAGGGGAGAGGAGCTGTGCTTAAAGGCTCCGAGGGCTTACACCGCCCAGACGTCACGGGCAGGGGCAGCTCTGTCTGCCCTGTGCCCCTGGCCGTCCCGGTGCCTCGGTCTCTGTCCTTTCTCCTTCACACTTCACACACCGCCCTTCATCGGACGGCTCTCAGTCCATGCCGACTTGAAAGGCCAGAAAGATGACTAAAGCCCTGTCCGAACATCAGAGCGCTGGCAACCGGCTAGCCCGTCCGTTTGGCCATCAGCCTTCTTTCTTTTCCTCCCTTCTCCCTTGCCCAAACTTTCCTCCCATTGTTTCCCATATGGTTAGCCCTGACTCTCTACTAAATGAATCATTGAATTGATATTATATTATTGTGTGTGTGTGTGTGTGTATATATACATATATATACACACATATACAATAAATGATATTATATTGAATTATAATACTACACGCTTATTAAGCACTCACTGTATAGAGAGTCTTGTAGTCAGTGCAAGGGAGATAGCAAGTTTAACTAAGGAACCATCCCTGCTTTCATGAAATCCATTCTAATAAGGGGACAAGACAGAAAATCCAAGAATTATGCATGATTTTAGATGAAGCTCTGGCATTTCTATGTGGCCTTGGGCAGGCGAACACCCTGGGTCTCCGTTTCCTTATCTGTAAAATGAAGAGGAGGGTCAATGAGACAACCTCTAATTTCTTTTCCAGCTCGAAATCTATGATTTTGTGATTATAAATATGTTAGTGTGAGCAGCTCTTTATAAACCCTGGGGGGGGGGAACAATAATAATATTAAAGGGAAAAGAAGTAGCTAAAAAAAGCCACATGAAAACAACTAAAATAGAAAATGAACAAAGAGAAGAATGGCACAGATGTAAAACAAAATACTAACAGGCAATGGAGGTACCTTCAGATGAACCGCTGGTGCAGTCAAAGAAATTCTCCTCTAATCCACGGCCATCGGTCTTACCCATAAACAAAACATAGAGACCTTTGGCAAATTTTTTTTGTTGAGGTAATTGGGGTTAAGTGACTTGTCCAGGATCACACAGCTAGGAAGCATCAAGTGTCTAAGTCTGGATTTAAACTCAGATTCTCCCGACTCCAAGACCAAGGCTCTATCCACTGTGCAGCCCAGCCGCCCCCCTTGTTAAATATTTTGCCAAAATCTAAGCATATTGTGTCTATAGCATTCCCTTGACTTATCTGTTTAATGACCCTGTCCAAGACAAGTGATCCAGTGGATTCAAATTCTGCTGCCTGGGTGATCATAAGCAAGTCATCTTGTGAATTTTCAAGATGGTCAAGCAAGTAGCCAGAGAAGGATAGGACGATTGATTTCAATGAACAAAGCAAGTCCTACATGCTCGACGAACCTCATTTTGTTTTTTTGACACAGGTGAATGGATCTTAAAGCTGAGGATTGGGACGTAAAAGGGATCGAGGGATTGTCGTGGCCTTCTAGTTCAACCTTTTTTTGGTTTGTTTGTTTTGGTGAAGCATTTGGGGTTAAGTGACTTGTCCAGGGTCACACAGTTAGGAAGTGTTAAGTGTCTGAGGCCAGATTTGGACTCGGTTCCTCCTGCCAGGGCCAGTTCTCTATCCACTGCATCATTGAGCTGTCCCTTAGCGCCTTCATTTTTACAGAGGGGGAAACTGAGGGCAAGAAAGAATTCAAAGAAATGTGGATATCGGTTATTCAGTTTAATTCCCAAAGGCCCTAAGTACAAGGCGCAGTGCTAGATATTAGGAATACAGAGATAAAATGGAAAACTTCTCATGTTCAAAGAGCATATATTTTATTGGTGAGATCCAAAATGCAAACAAATAGAATTATGCAAAGAAGGAGAGAGTACTAACAACCAAGGTGGGGAAAGGATCAGGAAAGGCTTCCTGTAGGAAATGCTACCTGAGCTGAGCCTTGAAGGTAGAGTTTCTAGAAGACAGAAACAGGCCAATTGTGCTGGAACAGAACATGCAAAGAGAATTCTTGTGAAATAAACCGGGAGAGAGAGGCAAAGTCAGATTGGGAAAGACTTTAAATGCTAGCCTGCCAGAGTGGGTGTGGGTGCCCTATTTTATCCCAGTGGCAATAGGGAGCCACTGAAGTTTCCTGATCCAGGGGAGTGTCATGGGACCTGAGAAGATTACTTAAGCAGCTTTGTGTAGGATGGCTTGCCAAAGGAGAGATTAGAAGTGGGGAATTGAATGATTTCCATTGCCTGGGGAAAAGTAAAGAAGGTCTGAACTAAGGTGATGCTAATGTGAGTGGAGAGAAAGTGATGAATGTGTGATTGTGGTCGTGACAAGATTTGCTCACTGATTATATATGGGAAGCAATAAGAGTCAAGGATGATTATGAGATCAAGAACCTGGGTGATTGGGAAGGACAATGACCCCTTCGACAGAAATAAGGGAGTTTGAAGGAGGGGAGATTTTAGCGGAGAAGATGATGGGTTTTGTTTGGGATCTATTGAGTTTGAGGTGCCCGTGGATCATCTAGCTCAAAATGTCAAATGGGCTTGTTGATATAGCACGAGAGCCCATCAGAGATCCTAGGGTTGGCTATTTAGGTCCGGAAATCATCTGCATAGGGATGATAACTCAACTCATGGGAGCTGATGAGGTCGCCAAGTGAGAGAATATAGAAAGAAAAGAGGATCCAGGACGTAGAGCCTTGAGGAAACTTTTGACTCGGGAATGGGAGATGGAGGATGATTCACCAAAGACTGAGAAGGAGCAGGTAGAAAACTAGGTTGGGGGGGGGGGAGAGGAGAGAGAGAAAGAGAGAGAGAGAGAGACAGAGAGAGAGAGAAAGATTTACCTACATATTAGCAAAATATTTGAGAAAGTGATTTGTCATTCTTGAGGAAAACGTGGGGTGGGGTGGTCAAGATGCTCTTACTTTGAGGTGGATTTGAAGCAAGTGGAAAGATCAGACATAATTGCCGGTTTGATGTTGGCTCAGAAGGAAGTTTCGAGCGAAGCATCCCAGAGATCCGTGCTCGTCCCCAGAGAGCTGTTTTAACATCTTTAATCAATGGCTCGGATAAAGGGATGTATTGGAATGCTTCTCAAGTTGCAAATGACACAGAGCTGGGAGAGATAATTAACACATCCCTCAGATGACAGAGTCGGGATCACAAAGATTATGACAAGCAAGAACATTGAGCCAAATTGATGAGATGAAATTGAACAAGGCTGAATGTCAATTCAATCCCCAGAGTCCAAAGAAAACTCCAGAAGTGCAATACTGGGAAGGAACGGCTAGATGGCAATTCCTGTGACAAAGATCTGGGGGTTTCAGCGGACCTGGGTTCTCATTATGAAGCACCAATACGCCGATACCCCAAACCGATCGATTTGCAAGATTAGGTTGCGTTAAGAAAGGTGTAAGTTAGGAGTGGAGAGGATGTCCAGGAGGAAAGGAAGGAGTAGAGAAGTAATGCTAGTGCTACTCAAAAGATGAAGAAAACAAAGAAAAGAACATCAATGAATCCTTTGAAAATAAACGAGAGAGGAAGAAGAAGTTCAGAAGGAAACACAGACGGATGGGACAGTGTTGGAACAGCCATATCTAATTTAAAATCCACAAAAAAGAGCAAGCCTTTGAGCTGTATGTGGTAGAGATTTGGGGTTTCGTAGGCTGTCCTGCCTTTGTTCCTTCAGGCCAGGAAACTGCTCGTGTTAGTGGATGGTGATCAAGTTCAGTTCTGGGCAGCGGCACATTTCAGGAAGGAGTTTGATAAGCTGGAGGAAGTTCAAAGAAAAACAACCAGACGGGTGAAGGTTCTCTAGATCATGCTGTACATAAACGGGTTGAGGGGATAGTTAGCTTCAAGAAGGGAAGACCTGAAAAGGGAAATGGAGTTAATAAGGGGAGGGAGAGATTGGGGAGCCGTTGTGAGGTGTTTGCATATAACTGTTCCAGGGAAAAGGAAGAAAAAGAGGAAGGGGAGCCGAGTTATCCCAAAGTAGAATGAGCTTCCTGGGAAGCGGTGGGACTTTTCTCTCTGGACAGCTTCAAAAAAAAAAAAAAAAAAAAAAAAAAAAAGGTTAGACGGTCTTTGGTCAAAAGACTCTTGTTCACATAAGTCTTGACCTAAATGGTCACCGAGGTCCCTTCCAACCAGGAGATTCTGTGACTTACTTAGCTATGGCTTTTATTATCACTTGAGACCAGGATTAGAGCTGTCAGACTGGGGTCAGGTTGAAGAAACAGAAAAACGAACGGAGGTTGGGAAAAAATACAATGAGTTTGCATTGGGATCTGGTCATGTGCTATTTGTTCATGTGGCTTCAGTTATTCTTCCCTCAAAATCTGATGAACCTTAGAACACGGAAGATCAGAGCTTGGAGGGACATTCAGACATGGAGTAGCACAGCTAGGGAGGATCTTAGACCATAAAATGCCAGAATTTGGAGGAAACTTAGGTCATGGATTGTTAGAGTTGGGATGGGGACCTTAGAACACAGAAGACTGGGAAGTACCTTAGCCCTTTGAACGCTAGAGCTGGGAGGGACTATAGAACATGGAATATCACAGCTTGGAGGGACCTTGGGATATGGAATGTCAGTGCTGGGGAGGGCCTTAGGAACTTGGAATGTCAGAACTTGAAGGGGCTCGAGAACATGGAAAAGCAGAACTTGGAGGGACTTTAGGATGGGGAAGATCAGAGGTGGAAAAGCCCATAGAACATATGTCAGAGCTGGGAGGGCTCTTAGGACAGGAAATGTCAGAGATTAGACTGTCTTTAGGACATAGAATGTCAGAATTGGGGAACTCATTAGAACATGGAACGTCAGATCTTGGAAGGACTTTAGAAAATGGGATGTCAGAGCTTGGAGAAAACGTAGAACATTGTATGTCTGAGCTGGGAAGACCCCCTAGAACGTGGAATGTCAGCGTTTCGAGGGACCCTAGAATAAAGAATGTCAGAAAGTGCAGGGACCTTAGGGACATGGACTGTCAGAACTGGGAAGAACCTTAGAACATGATATGTCAGAGCTGGAAAGGATCTTAGAGCACAGAAAGTTGGAGCTCAGACAGATTGTAGAACCCGGAATGTCGCTACTCAGAGAAACATTAAGACATGAACTGCCACAGTTTGGGGTGACCTTAGAACGTGGAATTTCAGGGATGGGAGGACCTTAGAATATGGAATGTCAAAACTTGGAGTGACTTCACAACACGGAATGTCATAGCGAAGAAGGACCTTAGAACATGAAATGTTAGAGCTCTGAGGGACTTTGAGACATGGTATGTCAGAGCTGAGAAGGACCTTAGAACATGGAATGCCAGAACTGTAAAGAACCTCACAACACGGAATGCCAGAGGTTTGACAGACCCTAGAATATGTAATATCACAGCTGGGAGGGACCTCGGTACATGCAATGTCAGAACTTACGGGGACCTTAGAACATGGAATGTCAGATTGCACCTCCATGGAACATTGAATATATGAGTTTGGACGGACCTTAGAACATTGAATTCAGAGCTTGTCGGGAGCTTAGAATTTGGACTGTCAGAGATGGGAAAGACCTTAAAACATGGAATATCTGTGCTTGGAGGGCCCTTGGGACACGGAATGTCAGAGATGGAAAGGACCTTAGATCATGGAATGTCAGAGCTTGGAGGGTTCTTAGTGCGGAGTATTTTAGAGACGGATGAGAACTTATAGTATAGAATGTCAGAACTGGGAAGGACCTTAGAATGTGGAATCTAGAGCTGTTGTGCCCCCCATTCTCCCGGTTAAACATAGATCGTCCAGACCATGTTGATTTTCCCGTCACGGTACCTGGGGGAATAGACACTTGAAACAGGGGAAGGAATAGCAATGATCTGAGCCAGTTGTCCTTGACATTTGGTCCCATGCCCCGGCCTCCCGGATGGATCCTTCTCTAATCAGTTGGCTTGGGGATGGCCGGACGGCTCGGACTTTTCGAGCCGTGGGGGTGGTTGGCCGGTAGGGGTTGGGGATGAGGATTGGGGACCCTGCCGAGCGGGCTCCCGAGTCCCCAAGGCCAACATTCACTTGAGGACGAGAATGGAAAATCCATCAACTTTGAGGCAGGAAATTCCACAGTGAAGGCTCCTTGAGTGTCATCCTCTCCATGCAGCCCCCTCCCCCAATGGAGGCGGGGCTAATTCCCATTTTGTTTTGTTTTTCAGATTCAATGTTATTGCCTCTCTCCCCCCGATGTTTATATGGACGAATGTTTACCAGAATTCAGCCACGGGGCCAATTCCTTGTGGCTGCACCCCCCTCCTCCCTGCGGCGTTTCTATCCTGCCTCCCACCTGATTGAAGCTGCCATCTTGACCCCATTAATGCTCCTTTCCCATTGCTCCACTATTTTAAAGGGGATGGTCGAAGCGGGAAGCCCACTACGAAGAAAAACAAGCTACCTCTCCCATGGTGAAAGAACATGGGCGAGGGCAGCATGTCAGAGCTGGGGAGAGAAGGCTGGAAATTAGGGGCTAGGTCAGTTGGGCTCCAAATTCCCTCCCGGCTCTGCCATTCTGTATTCTAAGGGCCCAGCTCTGCCATTTTCTAATCTAAGGTTCTTCTCAGTCCTGGCGTTCCGTGTTCTAGGGGCCCTCCCAGCTCCCACCGGTCTCTATTCCAAGATCCCCTCCTGGCTCTCCCATTCTGTGTTCTTAGGGTCTTTCCAGCTCTAACTTTCGGGGTCCTTCCCAATTCTGATAGTCCGACTCCTAAGGCCCTTTACAGCCGGGATACTCTCAGTTCTAAGGTTCCTCCCGGCTCTACTATTTTATATCACATTATAGATTGTAAAGTCCTCCCAACTCCAGTGCTCCTTGGTTAAAAGAAAGAAGCTGACTTTTCTCACGTCACAGAGCGGTGGAACCAGGACAGAGCCGAGTTCGAATCACAATTATGGCACTAACTGGCTATGGGACCTCTGACGGGGACGTTCCCCTCTCTGCACCTCAATCTTCTCATCTTGAGAATGGAGATGAGAACACGTGCCCCCCCCCCCCCCCCGCCTTGCATCCCTGGCCACAGGGAAGAAAGCACAACATCGACCGCTATTAGAACCGAGCTATTAATATCATCATTAGCGGGCCGGAGAGAGCCGGGCCATCTGTTTGTGGAGCTGTAAGACGGGGAAGGTAGGGTCTGGGGCCCCAGCCGCTCAGGTCAGAGGGAAGCGGCCCGCCTCGGAGCAGCTGCAGGGGGGAGGCCGGAGCGCGGGAGCACATCCTGCCCCGGGAAATGCCTGTCAGTAGCTTTCTAGCGGCTTCCTGCTTCCTCCTTCAAGGATTCCATCTCCCACTGCATGTCCCCCGCACGCCCCCTGCTCTGCCCGAGCTTCTGGCGGGCAGCTGCGCCCCCCCTCCCGCCGTGGGCCCACGTCACCAGCCTCTCGGGGCCACGGCTGTCCTCTCCTCATTGTTCTCGGGCCTTCTCCGCATTCCTAGGCTGATGAGGGGAAATGCCTGGAGCCCCCCCCCCATTCCAAAGAGGGGCGCTTTGGTCCCGGCCCCTAATGAGGGACACGAGAGCGGAGAGGCCCGGCAAGGCCGGCTTGGGCACCTGCACGTGCTGTGAGGACAGGATTACTGGGGAACAGTCGGGGTGCTCTGGGCCGCGTGCCCTGCCGGGGCCAGCCAAGGAAGATGCTCTACATCCGCAGCCCTTCTGCCTTAGCCGGGGGCTGCCCCAGAGTGTGGGCAGTGTGGTCGCTGGGGCTGAGCCGTAGAGCCAGGGACCTTAGAAAAGGGGACAAAGGACAGCCCTGGAAGGGGCCTGAGAGGTAGAAAAAGGCCCATGGTGGGGGGAAAGCGTGACATGCTCAAGGTCACACAGCAAGTCAGTGGCAGAGACAGTGGGACAGGGCATACTCTTGAAGTATGGGAAACCCAGGTTCAGAAAGGTTTGGGAATTAGCTACAGGCTTTTGAGGAAGGTGCTGAAAGTGACTGTTGGACCATGGAGGTTAACTCCTTTTATTTGACAGATGAGGAAATTGAGGCAGAGAGCAGTTAAGTGACTACTTGTCCAGTGTCCGAGATAAGTAATCTGAGATAAAATGTGAATGCTGTAGTGGATGGAGCGCTGGGCCTGGAGGATCCAAGTTCAACTCTAACCTCAGACACTGACTAACCGTGTGACCCTGGGCAAGTCATTTAACCTTGTTGCCCTTAGTTTCCTCTACTATAACAAAAAAGAGCTGAAGAAGGAAATATCGAGCCCCTCCCAACACCTTTACCAAGAAAACCCCAAATGGGGTCATGAAAAGTTGGACACGACTGAAAAAATGAACAAGCGCACAGCCTTTCCCCGCAGCAGATTGTAAGCTCCTTAAAGACAGGGACTCTTGATTTCACCTTTGTGTCCTCAGGCACGAGCCCAAAGCACCTGGCACGCAAGGCGGCCCCAACTCGTTTTCCTGAATTGAAATTGAGCCGACGTTTGATTTGGAGGCAGGGGGTGGATTAGGAAAGGTTCTAGAGCATGGACTGCCAGCTGAGGAAGATGTCAGAATATTTAACTTCTGCCCCGGGGGGGGGGGGGGGGGGGGTGAGGGTGGGCACAGGCAACGAGGGAACTGTCAGGGTAAGAAGGCCCCCGAGACTCAGTAGTGAGTGTAGAAAGTCAGACGCCGAGCTGCCCCGAGATCGTCCGGACTTCCTGGCTGTGTGGCCGCCGCTGGGATGCTCGGGCCCTCCGGATCCAGGCCCTCTGGATCTTAGCCCAGGACTCAGGAAGATGGGGGCAGCGACACCTCGGGCACCTACCTCACTATCATTGGGACAATCTGACAGAAGCACATGAGGTGCTTTGCAAACTCTGAAGCGCTTGGCTGAGTGCTAAGGATGCTCTGCCACCATTTGGGGGTCCTCTGACTCTAAGTGTGCCAGGGGAAAGTGGGAAGCACAGGGGCCAGGGAGGGAGCACCCAGGCCAAGTAGGTGAAGAGAGCTCTGGTTCTTCTCCTTTCCATGTCCAAGACCCAAGGGGGTCTCCCTCATTTGAGGGAATGAAAAGCAGAGTCAGGGGACCTGGGTTCCAATCCTGACTGCTGGTAACTACAATGTGACCCGGGACAACTTCCTTCTCCTCCCTGGGACTAAATGGAAGGACTGGATCCCCTTCCAGCTCCCCTTCTGGAATCTTATAAGCCTATTGATTTGGGCCTCACAGGCCCCCCCTAGCCATGAAGGTGCCCCAAAGCAGCATGGGCCCCTGGGCCTCTCGCAGAGGGGCTCCGCCAGGCTGGCTAGACTCGGGTCCGAGCCGCCGTCACACCGTCAGGCATCTGGCGAGTGACTCAATCAGCTTCAGAGCCATCTGCAAGGTCGCGACTGTGACTTTGGTTGGTCTTTGAGAGGGAAGCCCAGAGCAGAGGCCGTCAGGACCAAGGACAGCCCCGGGCCACCTGTCTGCCCAGAGAGAGGTGGCAACCATTGGGCTCTTCTGGCAGACCAGGGCCACCAGAGACCAGGGAGGCGCCTGCCCGTTGGTTCTCCGGGAGGCTCTTCCTGAGCCCCAGCTACAGAGACCTGTTGGCTCATGTCCCGCCCTGGCCTGAAAAGGCTGCTGTCCAGGCCCGCTCTGGGCAGGCTTCGGCAATGGCATTACTTCAGGCAAATGCTGGCACCCGGGGCAACGTCCAGGGCAGTCTTAGCCTCCCAGGCTTCATCACTGTGACCACTCGGTGCCCAGTGCCATTCCCATGGAAACACATCAAGGCCATTTCTGCAGCCCAGGCACTTCCCAGGACTGCTGGGGGGGGGGGGTAATCCTCAGAGGTGTCGCTACATCCCTCATGCCCTACAGCCACTGGTGGAGGCAGCCCTGGGCACCGTTAGCATGGCAAGCCCACTCGAAGATGTCTATTCAGCCAACACGTATGGAGTGCCTACCGTGTACCAGGCGCCGAAGGGGGCCGAAGACATGACTGAGGTACGATAGAAAGGACTTTGTGACTGGAGACAGAGGAGCCGAGTTCAAATCCCACCTGTCACTACGCGTGTGACCTTGGACGAACCCCTAAATTCCCCCGGGCCTCAGATGCCTCATGTTGGACTGGAGAGTCTCTGAAGTCCCTGCCAGCTTTAGGATCTGATTGGGGGCAAGTCCCTTCATCAGGCTTCTCCTTAACTTCTTCTGTAGGATGAGGCAGTTGGACTAGATGGCCTTGGAAGTCTCTCCCAGATCAATGATCCTGTATGGGACTCTCTAAGCCAAGTTATGAAGGACTTTGAACACCAAACAGAATTTTATATTTGATCCTGGAGGAAATAGGGAGCCATTGCAGGTTATGGAATGGGGGGGAATGGGAAGGGTAGGTGATGTGGATCTTTAGGAAGATCACTTTTGTTAGCTGAGTGGGGAAGAGACTGAAGTGGGGAGAAAACTGAGTCAGGGAGCCCCACCAGAAGACCCAGACCGATAATCTGAGCGTGGGGTGAGGAGGGCTTGGGACCAAGGCAGTAGCAATGTCGGGAGAGGAAAGGCGGCCTTCATGAAACGTTACCGGGTCTTGGCAACCGTTTGGATTGGCCCCTCCTCTGCAACTGATAATGGCAGAGACATCAGCCAATATGTGTCGGAGGCAGGGCTTCCTGTCTCCAAGGTCAGCTCTCTATCCACCCCATAGTGCTATTAACTCAATTCAATAGGAATAGGGGATCAGAGGCCGGCCTGTGATTTCTATATTGGTGAATATAGAGAAAAACTCCCTCATAAGGAAACTAACTCCCAGTGCAGGGCGACTCCTGTTCTGGATCTTAAAGACTTAGAGACTTAGCAAGAATACAGTGGGGGCACAGGTTTCCCCCTTCCCCCCTTCTCTCTCTGTCTCCCTCTCTCCCTCCCTCTCTTTCCCTCCCTCCCCCCTCTCTCTCTCCCCCTCTTCCCATTCCTTGTCCCTGCCTCTGTCAATGAATACACACATACATATATCAAGAATATGTTGGCAAATGTCTACCAACCAACCCTCCAAGGAAAACAAACATAGAGGCACACTTTGCAGTTGGAACTGCCTGATTACCATTTCCTCCATCGCTTTCTTAAGTCTACACAATCACCGAAACAATAAATCAAATGCTAATATGATGCTTTTGCCGATTTCCAAGGTAAAAACGTTCTCCGTGAGAATTTAACAGTTGGATCCCGGCAAATTGGCTGCAGGACACCCTGTGAACAGAGCACCTCACGGGTTTTGTATCGTTTGATCAAAAAGACGACGAGGATGTTTTAGGGCGGAGGGAAGGGATGTGGTCATTCCATGTTCCGCTGTGCCAGATGCCCACGCAGATGGAGAGCTCTAGAGAATATAATTAATCAACAAACATTCACTGAATGTCTACTGGGGGCCAGACACAGAGTTCAGCGATGGGAATACCAAGATAAAAATAAAACAGTCCCTGCCTTCAAGGAGTTTATATTATATTCCTGGAAGAGACCTTAGGAGAGAGATCATCTAGTCCAACTCCCATTTTAAAGAGGAAGAAACTGAGGTTCCGGGAAGGGAAGGGATTTATTGAAGTTCACGCAGCTAATAATTATCAGAATTTGAATTCAGGTCCCTCTGACTATAAAATCAGCGCTCTAGGAGAGGCGATAAATGCCTGCCAGAAATTTAGATCGGGGAGTATCTCCTCGAGCTCCCCCATCCCTTTACTCTGGGGGATCAGTAAAGGGATGGAGGATTTCAGCCAACAGATGTGAACTTTTCAGACCAGATGTGTGAAAAAGAGAAACAGCTGCTGCTGGCTAAGGAGCCTGTTTCGTGCCCAGGAGAGGAAGTAGAGACACTTGTTGCCGGAGCCATCCCAGAAGAGGGGTGGAAAGACAATCAAATTTATCTTCTCGGTCCATTTGCTACATTTGACACTAATGCCCATCCTCTCCCGGATACACTCTTTTCCTCTGGATTTTTATGCCTCTGCTTTCTGCTAACTATCTTTCTGCTTCTTTCTTTCTTTTTTCCTTTCCTGTGAGGCAATTGGGATGAAGTGACTTGCCCGAAGGTCACACAGCTAGTAAGCGTTAAATGTCTGAGGTCAGATCTGAACTCGGATCCTCCTGACTCTAGGGCCAGTGCTTTATCCACTGCAGTGCTATCTGGCCGCCCCCTTCACCTCGCTTTCTGACCACTCCTCAGTCTCTTTGGCTGACTTATCACCCATATCTGCCGACCAGCATCTAACCATATCAGAATTGGGTCAGGAACTTCATCAGCTTTCATGGATTTAACGCTCATCTCTATGGAGCTGACTTTCAGATCCATATATCCAGCCCCATAGATCTCTCCCGAGCTTTAGCTCCCTATCACCAGCTGCCTATCAGACATTTCAAACTGGATGTCTCGGAGACATCCTAAACTCAATATATCCACAACTAGACTCCTTATCTTTGTCTTTTAAAAATTCATTTTCTTTTCAGTTGCAAATTCTCTCCTTCCATCTTCTCACTTCCTACCCAGAGGAGAAAAACACATCCCGTTACAAATAGATATCATAACCGTAACCCTATAAATAAATTTCTGCATTAGATATATCCCCCAAAAAAGAAAGAAAGAGAAGAGGCTATGTTTCATTCTGTACTCTGAATCCATCAGCTTTCTTTCTGGAGGTGGATAGTATGTTTTATTAGGAATTCATTATCTTTCTCCCTAAATCCTATCTTCTCCCAAATTTCCCTATTTCTATGGAAGATGTCATCTGAAAACACCATCTGCATCCAGAGAGAGAACTCTGGGGACTGAATGTGGATCAAAGCATAGGATTTTCACCTTTTTTTAGTTGTTTGTTTGCTTGTTTTGTTCTTTCTCATGGTTTTTTCCCCCTTTGATCTATTTTTCTTGCACAACATTACAAACATGGAAATATGTTTAAAATAACGGCACATATTTAATCTACATAGATTGCTTGCTGTCTTTGGGAGGGGAGAGGGAAGGGAGGGAAGGAGAAAAATTCAGAACACAGAGTTTGGCAAAAAACGAATGTTGAAAACAATCTTTACATGTATTTGGAAAAACAAAATACTATTAAAAAAAAAAAAAGAGAGAGAGAGAGAAGAGACCATTATCCTTTCAGTCTCTGAGGTTTGAACCTTAGCATTATCTTGGCTTTCTCACTCTCCTTCACTCCAGGTGTTCAGTCCCATCTTGCCGTTTCTACCTCTACAACGTCTCTCACATCTAACCCTTTCTCAGCACTCACGAGGTCAGCTACAACCCTAGCTGTGGCCCTCGTCACCGCTCGGCGAGATTATTCCAATGGCCTCCTAATTGGTCTCCCTGGAACAAATCTCTCCCAACTTCAGATCAATGAGTCAACAAGTACGCACACATACCCGCACCAACCTTTCCGACGGCCAGTGCTTCCCCTTCCACGTTCTGCAGTCCCTCCAAACTGACCTTCTTTCTTCCCCATCCACCATGGATGTGGGGACACCATATTCTACCCCCATACGCCAAACTCCATCTCCCACCTCCAAGCCTTCTTACTGGCCATCCTCCATGTGGGAGCGCCCTCCCTTCTTGCCTCCTACTTTCCTTGGTATGTACTTTCATTTGTTCACTTTATGTGTGTACTTGTTTCCTCCATTAGGACGGAAATCCCTTTCGAGTAAGGATCCGTTCTTTGTCCTTGCATACCTAGCGCCTCGCACCGTCCCAGGCACGCTGTTACCATTTGGATTCATGGATTTATTGCATTGGGGCTGGCGTTTGTTTTCTTGGTCTGGCATGAGTCTGAGGCTCTGCCAGCAGGGGGCATCCACTCATTCCACGTGGACTTGGGACTAAATCAAATGTCAGTGAAATTTAGAGTTCGTGAGACAGAGTCTCTCCAGATATTCTCACGGGAAGGAACCTCAGAGGCCTGTAGCTAGATGGAGGCTCCCTCTAACTCACTCCCAGGCTTGGCTTAAAGACTTTGAAGAACGAAGAGCTCATGGCCTCCCCAGGCAGCCCGGCCCGCTCTTGGACAGCTCCGATTGGGCCGCCAAGCCTAAGTTTTCATTAGTCTGTATGCCTTCTGGTCACGGCACCTGCTTCTGCCTTTCCAGGAGTGGTATCTATCGTGGGAGAGAAAGGGCACTGCCTAGTGCATCCCAGGGCCCGAGCTGGGATCCAGGGGCTTCTGTTCTCGCCAGATGTTCTCAATAAACAGTCTTTCAGATTCACAGTTATGATTGCTAACTATATTTCCTTCCATCTTGTTCCCTTCTATTTATACTTCTCTCTATCTCTGCCTCCCCCCTCCCATCTCTGTCTCTGCCTCCCCCCTCCCGTCTCTCTGTGTCTATCCCTGTCTCTCCTCTCCCTCCCTGTCTCTCCCCTCTCTGTCTGTGTCTGTCTGTCTGTCTGTCTCTCTCTCTCTCTCATTTATGCTAATTGGTTCAAGGAAACTGGGACACTAGTCACTGAAGGGTATTGATGATATAAAGACGATACTAATTATAGCTGGTGATTGATAATGGGGCCCCTCTCTGGGTCTCAGAGCAAACCAGGCTTTGTTGAGGATGGAATTGATAGTAGCAGAGAACTCTGAAACTCCTCAGGGGCCCCCATAGATCCCCGAGAAAGAGATGTAGCGCCAAGATGCCACAGTGAAATGAGAATTTCTGCTGAACTCTCCCAACCTTCTAAACATCTATTAATAAATATGTCAAACCAAATTTTCTTTTTTGAATTTACCAAATATATAATTTATTAATAACAAAATAAAAAACAAAGATTATTTGTAGCACTTCAGCTGGGAGAAAGATCACAGCCAGTGTCATCTCAAAACTTTCCTATAATTGCAGATGAATTCTCTTCAAGTCCAAGGACACAGTTCCATATCATTTAGTTTATTTGTGATATTCAATACAGTTTCTTCATGAAATTTTTTCTTTCTATAAGACAAACATTGTGATAGTTTCTTTTTTATATTTTTTTATTTACTAGATATATATGCATGGGTAATTTTTCAGCATTGATAATTGCAAGACCTTCTGTTGCAACTTTTCCTCTTCTTCCCCCACCCCCTCCTCTACATGGCAGGTAGACCAATGCATGTTAAAAATGTTAATGTGTTAAATACGATACATGTATACATGTCCATACAGTGATTTTGCTGCACAAGAAGAATCGGACTTTGAAATAATGTACAATTAACCTGAGAAGGAAATCAAAAATGCAAATGGGCAAAACAGAGGGATTGGGAATTCTATGTGGTGGTTCACACTCATTTCCCAGAGTTCTTTCTCCGGGTGTAGCTGGGTCTATTCATTATTGAACGAACGGAACTGGTTTGGTTCATCTCATTCAAACCAAATTTTCGACGGAAAATTACAGGGACTCATTTTTCCAGCCCGAGACAGCTTAGGAAGACAAAAAGAGAAGTCTGTGGACACTGGGGTGGGGGCTGGCAGGGAACCCATTGTGGCATGGTATAAGAAGTACCAGCTGTGGGACTTGGAGGCAGCTGCAGCAACAACAGAGGTACCAGGAGTGCTCAGAGATGGTAATGGGATTCAATATTTAGAAAGAGATTATAGGGGATCCCTATGCTAACACTGGACATAGGAACAAGTACCACTTGGCAGGTCCTTTGACCACTGCCCAGTTATGGATCACAGTTTCAGGGAAGAAGGAAGCAGCTATGGTCTATAGTCTTGAGGGAGCAGAGGCCCTGTCTGAGTGTTATAAACCAAGTGCACAATGACCAGAACTCTCTCCAGATCATACCACCACTGAAGACCTACAAACCTCCAGATCTAGCTACAGAAGTTCAAGCTAGCCATCCTCCCAAGAAATGAGCAGAGCCCAACTCCAACATAAAGTCCAGAGTTAAGAAATGGACTGGAAAAATAAGCAAACAAAAAAACGAACCACAAAAAGGAGCTCAAGAAGACAATGATGTAAAAAATAACTAAAAGCAAAGCCTCAAAGAAAAATGAACATTGGATATAAACCCCCCAAAAATTCCTAGAAGAGCTCAAAGAAAGTGATTTTTACAAAAAGAACCAAAATAAATTTTAAATCAAGTGATAATGGTAAAGGAAAAATTAGGACAACAAATGAGAACAGTGCAAGAAAATTATGAAAAGAAAGTTAACTTCTTGATAAAGCATTAAAAACAATAAGGAAAATAATTACTTAAAAATCAGAATGAGCCAAATGGTAAAAGAGACACACAAAACCTCACTGAAGAAAATAACTCCTTAAAAATTAGAATTAGTCAAGTGGAAGCTAATCACTCCACGAAACATGCAGATGCAGCGAAACAAAGTTAAAAGACTTAAAAATAGAAGCAAATGTGAAATATCTAATCAGAAACCCAACTGGGCTGAAAAATAGATTAAGGCGGGATAATTTGGTAATTATCGGACTACCTGAAATCCATGATCCAAAAAAAAAAAAAGAATGGAGAGATCATATTTCAAGAAAATATAAGGGGATATCAGATATCATAGATCTAGAGGGCAAAGTAGAAATTGAATGAATCCACTGTTCACTTCCTGAAAGAGATCCTAAAATAAAAACTCCCAGGACTGTTATAACCAAATTCCGGAGCTCCCAGACCAAGGAGAAAATAGTGAAAGCAGGGAATAATTCAAATACCATGGTTCCATAGTCTGGACGACACAAGATTTAGCAGCTATTACATCAAAGGAATAGAAGGCTTGAAATATGATATTCTGGAAGGCAAAGGAGGTAACATTATAACCAAGAATAACCTACCCAGCCAAACTGGGTACATTTCCCCTAGTGGGGAGAATGGATATTTAATTAAACAGACAACTTTTAAGCATTCCTGATGAAAAGATCAGAGTTGAATAGACAATCTGGCATTCAAACTCAAGAATCAAGAGACGCGTAAAAAGGGAAATACAAATAAAAAATCACAAGGGACCTAATAAGGTTAAACCATTTAGATGACTATATACAAGTAACTCCTGAGAACTTTATCATTATTATGGCAGTTAAAAGGAGTCTACTTAGAAGACATGGGTATGAGTCTGTTGTGCTGCTATCTTTGCATGTATTTTGAAAAATAAACAGATATTATTTTAAAAAGAAAAAGAAAAAACTTCCCAATTAAACATCAAATTAGAAATCCTGAAAATAAGAGAAGACAATAATAAAATGAAAGTTTAAAAAATGGACTAATGAATAAAACTAGAAGTTGTTTTTATGAAAAAAGCAATAAAATAAGTAAACCATTGGTTAACGATATTTTTTAAAAAGAGAGAGAAAAAAGAAAACCAAATTATCGGTATCAAAAAGGGAAAGGGTGAATGTACAATCAATGAAGATGAAATAAAAGTAATTATTAGGACCCATCTTGCCAAACTATGTGCCAATAAAACTGACAATCTAAACCAACTGGACGAATACTTACAAAAACATAAATTGTCCAAATTAACAAGAGAGGAAATTATTTAAATAACCTTATCTTTAAAAAAGTGAATTGAACAAATCAAAAATAAGTTCCCTAATATAAAAAACCCTAGGATCAAATTGATTTACAAACAATTTTACCCAAATTTTAAATAACAATTAATTCTAATATTATCTAAATTGTTTTAAAATGGACAAAGAAGGAGTCCTACAGAATTCCTTCGATGATACAAACCAGACATGGTTTGATGTCCAAACCAGGAATGCAAAATCAGAGAAAGAAAACTATACATCAATTCCTCTAATGGATGTGGCTTTAAAACTTTTGAAAAAAACACTAGTCAGGAAATTACAGTAACATATCACAAAGATCGGTTCATATGACAAGGTTGAATTTTTATCAGGAATTAAAGGCCGTGGGCAGTGGATAGAGCACTGGCCATGGAGTCAGGAGGACCCAAGTTCAAACTCAGCCTCAGACACTTAACATTCACTAGCTGTGTGTGACCCTGACAAATCACTTGACTCCAATTGCCAGGCCAAAAAATACTTTAAAAAATTTTTAAAGGAACGCAAGGCCAGTTCGATATTAGGAAAATTATAAGTATAATTGACCAAATCAATAATATAAACAACAAGTCATAAGATAATGTCAATAGATGAAAAGCTTTTGACAAAATATAACACCCATTCCTAATAAAACCACTAGAAAGCACAGGAATAAATGAAGCTTTTCTTTAAATGACAAATAATATCAATCTAAAACCAAGAGTATTGTCTGCAATGATGATAAACCAGAAGCCTTCCCAATAAGATCAAGCATGAATTAAGAATGACCATTATTACCATTATCCAATATTATCCTAGAAATGCTCATTTATAGCAATGAGAAAAGAAAAAGAAATGAAAATAATAAGCAGTAGCAATGAGGAAATGTGCCGGACTCTCTGAGCACTGTCCAAGGCTGCCAGAGCCATACTCACCGGTCTTTGGAGTTCACCTGTATACACACAGAGAGGAGCCGATCAGGAGGTGCAAATAGCCTAAACGTTGTCTCAGTAGGGGTTAGCAGGAAGCAAAAGCGAGAGAGGGCAAGGACAAGTGTGTGTATATCCAGCCCAAAGCTACGCTTCCTCTCTTCCAGGATTGCTCCGTGCCCAGCCCACTGCATAGGTGGAGCCACAGAAGGGAGACACCTGGAGTTAACGCTGCATCCCAGGTGGAGAGCTAGCAAGAGGACACACTCCTCACCACCTCAAGGAACCTATTAGCAGTTCCTTTAACACCTGCAAGACACAACCTCCTGCCTCAGAGGCCAAGCCCTGTGTTAACTCTATAGAGAGTTAACTAAGAAACTAATTATTATATAAATTAACAACTTGAAAAGTTGCAGGATATAAAATAAGGCCACACAAATCATCAACATTTCTATATGTTACCAACAAAACCCAGCAGGGAGAGATTAAAAAGAGAAATTCCATTTAAAATAACTGCAGACAGTCAAATATTTGGGAGTCTACTTGCCCATACACAAGCAAGAACTATATGAATTGCAAAATTCATTGTAATTACATTGCAATTACAAAAGACTTCACACAACGACAGATCTAAATAATTAGAAAAATATTGATTGCTCCTGGGTAAACTGAGCTAATATAATAGAAATGACAATACTATCTAAATTAATTCATTTTTGCCATACCAACCAATCTACCAAAGAATTATGAAAAAAATCATAACAAAATTTATCTGAGAGAACAAAAGGTCAAGAATATCAAAGAAAAAAAATGTGAAAGAAGGGGGCCTAGTAATACCAGATCTATATTGCAAAGTCATAATCATCAGTATGATTTGGTACTGGATAAGAAATAGAGTGGTTGATCAGTGGAATAGATTAGGTATATAATATATAGAAGCAAATGAGCCCAATAACCTAGTATCTGATAAACTCAAAGATCTCAGCTATTGGGGCGAGAACTTCGTTTCTGACAAAAACTGCTGGGAAACCGGGAAGTGACCTGGCAGAAATAAGGCGTCGACCAACATCTCATACCGCATGCTAAGATAACCTCAAAATTGGTATATGATTTAGGCATAAAAGGTGATATCATAAGCAAATTAGGAGACCCTGAAAGAAATTACTTGTCACATCTGTGTATTAGGGAAGAGTTCACGACCACGCAAGAGCTAGGGAAATTTACAGGAGGTAAAATGGATCATTTTGATTACATAAAATTTAAAATCAACAAACTCGATGCAACCCCAAAATGAGGGACACCCCCTCAGTTTCCAACTGCTGCCCACCACAGATATTTTTGTTAATTTGTTCCTTTTGCTTAATTTAAATATTTTTGTTCTTATGAATCGTTTTCCTTTTTATTTGATCTCCTTGAGGTTAGGCCTAATTATAGTATCACAGCTAGGTGGCACTACAGTGAATAGAGCGCTGGGCTTGGAATCGGGAAGGTTTATTTTCCTGAGTTCTAATGTGGCCTCAAACACTAACTAGCTTGTGTGACCCTGGTCAAATCACTTAATCCCGTTTGCCTCAGTTTCCCCATCTGTAAAATGAGTTGAAGAAGAAAATGGCAAACCACTCCAGTATCTTTGTCAAGTAAACCCCAAGGGGGTCATGAAGGTCCAACATGACCCAAAGAACTGAACAACAACAAAGTGGTATTGCTGGGTCCAACGAAGGGTATGCATAGTTTTACAGACCTCTGGGCATAGTTCCAAATTGTTCTCCAGAACGTCACAACTTCACCAGTAATGCACCAGTTTTCCCATATATCCTCCAGCATTTTTTTTTTTTTTTTTTTTTTTTTTTTTGCTGAGGCAATTGGGGTTAAGTGACTTCCAGTATCTATTTTTTCTCTTTTTTTTCCTGTTGTTAACCAATCTGGGGTGTGAGTTGATACCTCAGAGGCTTTTTTAAAAATATGCATCTCTCTATTTATTGGTGATAAAGCCATAAGAAGCCATCTAGGGATGGTTTCAGAAAATTCTGGGAAGACTTATGTGAAGTGAGCAGAACATTGTACACACTAACAGCAAAATCGTAAAGATAATTAACTGAAGGACTTGGTAATTTTGTTCACAACCTCAAAGCATTCATGCTGTAAAACCAGCCATCTTCACATATAGAACTGATAGTCTCAGAGTACAGATTGAAACATATTTTTATTTCCTTTTCTAATTTTCCTTGCTTTTTGTGGTAACATAGCTAATGCAGAAATATGTCTTGCCGAACTTCATATGTATAATGGGGATCCTATTTCTTTCCTTCTCAATGGGTGGGGGAGAAGGTGGAGGGAGAAAAAGAGAACTTAGAACTGAAAATGAAAAAAAATTAAAAAGAAAAACTGAAAGAGATGTGTCCATTCTTACTCTTTTGGATCCTGCTTATCAGTGCAAGTGGGAATTGGAATAAGGATCCCTAGAGTTTATGTGAACTATTGTAGGATCCTAGATCTAAATGGGACCTCAGAGGCCCCCCTAGTCCAACTCCCTCATTTTACAGATGAAGAAACTGAGGCCCAGGGAGGAGAACTGACTTGTCCAAGGTCACAAATGTCAGAGGTGGATTTCCAAGCCAGTTCCTCTGACTATAGAACCAGAGCTCTTTTCACAGTATAATGCTAATGAGATTGGGATAGAAAAAAAGAGAGAGAAAGAGAAATTGGGAGATTAGCCATTTATTTGTTTAATGCTGTCCTGAATAAATATTCTCTGTTTAAATATTAGTGAGAAGCCTCTGGCTATTTGCATAAGTCCTGATTCTTCTTCCCCTCTACTCAAAAGTGAAGCAGATACTGAGGTTCCCAGAGGATGACTCTGGAGGAGGATACAAACCAGAGAGAGTAAGTCTAGTGAGAAGCTCCCAAGAGCGGAACTCTTGTCCCTAAGAGGCCAGCACTTCCACAATGGGCTGTAGAGCCCCAGAGCTAACTATTATTCTTTTTAGTTGGGATCATCCTCCTTTTTGAGTTCCCAGAGGATGAATATCACCGCTTCTTTCTTTGGAATCTCCCTAAAGTGCCCAGCAGAGTGCCCTGGGTTGGTGAACTACCCATGTGTTTGTTTTAATTGTTCCTGGACAAAAGAAAGGGGGCAGTTTTCTATGACTTTGCTCTTGAAATGGAGGCATGGACCATGAATGAAAGTGGAATGGGCTTTATGGCTCTTAGAATTTAACACAGGGCATGATATAGAGCATAGAACATTGAACTTGGAGCTTGGAACTACATAGGACATGAAACTCAGAACTTAGGCCCCAGAACATAGGGTATATAACACTTGAACCCTGGAATTAGGACAAAAACAACATGTAAGGTGGAACCTGAAAGCGTATAGGACATAGAACCTGTAATTTGGTATTTAGAAATATACAGAACGGGACTTGGAACTGGGAACCACACAGGGTACAGAATTTGGAAACTAGAGCTTGGAACCATATGGGCATGGAGCTTGGTCTATATAGCTTGGAACCTGGGCTTTTACTGAGCAGAGAACTTAGAACTCTGTGGCCTATAGATATTTTCTTCTATTAATTATTTCATTTTTATTGTGGTAAGTTTATTTTTAATACCCATTGCTTTATGAATCATGTTGGGAGAGAAAAATCAGAGCAAAAGGGAAAAACCATGGGAGAGGAAACAAATAGTAAAAAGAAGGGAACAGAGCATGTGATGATTTACATTCAATCCCCATAGTTCATTTTCTGGATGCCGATGGCGTTTTCTGTCCAAAGTTTATTGGTTTGGCCTTGGGTCATTGAACCGCTGAAAAGAACCAGATCTTTCCTAGTTGATCATCTCACATTCTTGCTGTTATCGTGTACGATGTATTCCTGGTTCTGCTTGTTTCTCTCAACATCGGTTCATGTAAATCTTCTCAGGCTTTTCTAAAATCAGCTTGGTCATTGTTTTTTATAGAACAATAATATTCCATTATCTTCATATCCCACAACTTATTCAGCCATTTCCCAACTGCTGGGCATCCACTAATTTCTAGTTTCTTGCCACTACAAAAAGGGCTGCCACAAACATTTTTGCACACGTGGGTCCTTTTCCTTGGGATACAGACCCAGTAATGGCACTATTGGGTCAAAGGGTATAAACAGTCTGATAGCCCTTTGGGTGCAGTTCCAGATTGCTCTCCAGAATGGTTGGATCCGTTCACAGTTCCACCAACAATGTATCAGTGTCCCAGTTTTCCCACATCCCCTCCAACATTGATCATTATCTCTTCCTGTCATCTTAGCCAATCTGAGAGCTGGGAGGTAGTACCTCAGAGTTGTTTTAATTTGCATTTCTCTGATCAATAGTGATTTAGAACATTTTTTTCATATAATTATAAATGACTTTAATTCCACCATCTGAAAATTGTCCGTTCATATACTTTGACTATTTATCACTTGGGAAATGACTTGTATTCTTATAAGTTTGACGCAGTTCTGTCTATATTTTAGAAATAAGACCTTTCTCAGAAACACTGGCTGTAAAGATTTTTTCCCCAGCTCTGTACTTGCCTTTCAATCTTGTTTCTATCGGTTTTGTTCGTGCAAAGCCTTTTGAATTTAACGTAATCCAAGTTGTCCGTTTTGCCTTTCATAATGTTCTCGAGTTCTTCTTCGGTCGTGAATTCCTCCCTTCTGCCAAGATCTGACAGGTAAACCATCCTTTGTTCTCCTAATTTGTTTATGGTATCATCCCTTCTCATCCTGGAAATATTTTCAATCCCCCTCTGCTCAGAAGCGCCACCCTGAGTTACTTCCCTTTGAGAGTCAGTAATGATGGCAATTCGGGCCCGTGTGTGAGAAGAACTCTTTTCAGTTCTGGGAAAAGGGAAAAAAAGATGATTTGGCAGACCTAGAGTGAGGACCCCCCTCTCCGTGCTAGGGTTACATTAATCTCAGTGGAACAGGGATATAATAGGCCGCCCTGCCCCCAGCCCATCTTCCTGGTCCCAGGCCTGAACATATAACATTACGAAATGCCAAGGTGGGTGGGTGCGCCCAGGAGACGGCTCCTTGCCCCATTTTTCAGCTCCCACTCCTTTCGGGATGGTCTTTAGTTTATTCTCCCCTTATCTTGCCACGTTCCTCCTGCCGGCTGAAGTCACGGGTAACAGAAGGGGGAAAAGGAAATCCTGTTCATGAAGCCAGGGATCCAAAGACAGCAGGAGCAACAGTCCTTGTGGGTTACAGCTCTGTCAAAGTACCTGAAGTGGAGGCCCCCAGCAGCCTCAATTGGAACGTTGGAAAGCAGACCCCCATTTCCTCCCTCCTAGCTATAGCGGGGACATCCCCAAACACAGCAGACCTACTGCTTATATCCTGGGCCTGAGTAATCCTAAGCACTCACACTCCCAGCCCGTTCCAGGATTTACATATGGGAACCCAAGATACCCAGAGGAGGGATGATCAGCCCGGAGCACACAGTCATGGACAATGGAGCAAGGCCTTGAACACCCACCCCACTCTTGGGCTCTTCCCCTCTCTGAGCCCCGATTTCTTTCTTTAAAACAAAGCTTCTTCAACTGTGGCTGGCAACCCCCTATAGGGTCGTGTAACTGAATGTGGGGGTTATGAAAAATTTGGCACATATACAAGGTATCACATATTACACTAAGATGTAATTCTTTTTTTCCCCCTGAGGCAATTGGGGTCAAGTGACTTGCCCAGGGTCCCACAGCTAGAAAGTGTTGAATGTCTGAGGTGAGATTTGAACTCAGGTCCTCCTGACTTCAGGGTTGGCGCTCTATCCACTGCCGCACCTAGCGGCCCCTAAGACGTAATTCTTTATGTAAATTGAACCAGCACATCCATCTCGTTAGTATGCAGATTTGCTTTCATCTTTAATAAGTGATAAAATTACACGTCTACCAAAGAATTGTCTTAAAATAAATTTTCTTTAGGATTTATCGTCAGTAAATGTTCGATTTGTATACCCATTTTCTAGACCTAGATCCCCGGGGTCACAAAAATTTCTTGGGAGAAAGGGGGCCCCGAGTAGAAAAAGTTTTAGAAGCTCTGGCTTAGAAAATCAAGGCGTTCGACCAGATGACTCCCCAAGACCTTTCTCATATTTCCAGTGATGTATATAAATAGTGTGGGGATAAGGATAAGGCTTAACTGTGTGATCTAGGAACTGTGCTAATCATTTTGCAGATTGTCTTCTTATGAGGATCTAAGAACCTTTTGAGGTAGGTGTTACTAATCCCCATTTTCCAGTGGAGGAAACTGAGGCAAGCAGAGGGAAATGACTTGCTCGAGGTCACACAGCTAGTAAATGACAAGGAGGTCAGCTTTGAATTCGAAAAGAGGAACCTTCCTGACTCCAGACCCAACATTCAAACTTCTGCAGGTAGTATGTGGGACTCCTGGAGGAGAAAACTCCTACCAATAAAGGTCGGCACCTTCTCTCTAACTCTATAGCTTGTTCTTATGTTTCTGTTGGTACTTTTACCACAAGTTGTTATTTTTGGTGCTGAGGTTTTCTTCTGGGAGAGGAGGGGAAGAGAAGATGCTCTTATTAAGCACCTACTGTGTGCCAGGCACTGTGCTAAGGGCTTTACAAATATCATTTCACTTGATCCTCACGACAACACTGGGAAGCAGGGTTATTGTTATTATTATCATCCCCATTTTACAGTTGAGGAAACTGAGGCAGACAGAAGCCCTCTGATCCTCTTCCTCTATTTTTCAGGAGAGGACATTGAGGCAGACATAATCCATCTGATCCTCTTATTCTATTTTTCAGGAGAGAAAACTGAGGCAGAGAGAAGCCCTCTGATCCTCTTACTCCATTTTCAGGAAACAGGCCCAAATGGCTTGCTCACGATGTTCCAACACCAAATTTGTTCTCTTCTTTTTGAGATGCGGTCTCCCTCTGTGGCCCAGTGGCCACTCACGGGCCAATCCCAATGCCAATTAACACGGCAGTTTTGACCTGTTTCATTTTCCTGGCCTGGACTGGTTTAGCCCCTCCTTATGCAGCCTGGTGGCCCTTTGCTCCCAGAGGCCAGACATATGGGTGGGAACGTCCAATGGGCACTAGCCCTTCTGGAGCTCAGAAGTTGAGACCCCGGTAGCCTCAGTTTCCCCCAGTTTCCAAGCTCAGCGGTGAGGGCCGCCACATCTGACTCCAAGTTTCTCCAATTTTTATTGATTCTTCTTCTATACCACTGGCACAGGCCCTGCAACTCCCACGAGATCCGGCTCGGCAGAATATGCCGTTACATCGGCCCGTCTGAGGGGCACAGCTCATCCCTGTCCTCCCTGTCACTCGCCACAACCTGTGGGGACAGTCTTGGGGGAAGCTTGGAACGTCGAGCTTACGTCCCCAAAGGAGAAGGCAACACACCGTCACTCAAACTCCAAAAATAAGGGTTTAGGGCCCTTTTAAACTCTTTATTATAAAGATATATTTACACGGGACAATATTACAAACCCAGGAATCGGGGGGCCATTGTCAGGAGGGGACAGAGTCTCAAGGAAAAAGGGTTTTGCCTTGGCGTGGATTAGAACCACCAACTGTGACAGAAGATGAGCTGGCAGCCAGCTGGCCCCCTTCTTCTCCTCTTCCTTTTCCTCCTCCAGCCATCTCCGGCCCTTCTGCTCTCCCAGCCCGCAAGCTGTGTCTGGACCCCCACCCGGGGAGTTGGGTCTGGACCCCCAACCAGGGAGCTATGTCTAGACCCCCAGCCCTGGGAGTGTGGGCAATCTCACAGGGGAACACAGGCAGGAGCTGGAGGTGGGAAGCCTCAGCCAAACGGGAGAAAGGGACGGCCCGAATCAGGTTCTCTGGCCCCAAAATGACATTGTGGGAAGAGCTGTATTACAGTAGGAAAAGTGCTGAATTGGGAGTCACAAGACCCGAGTTCTAATCCCGGATCTGCCATTTGCTACTCATGTGACTTTGTGTCAGTCATTTTCTATTTATGGATCTGCTTCCCCCCCCCCCCAATACCCATCAGATAAGGGAGTTGGATAAGATGAGCTCTCCAGGCCCATCCAAGATCTCTTATCTTATGACAGACTCTGGACCAGAATGCTTAGCTCTCTTATGGCCCCCGGTCTACTGCTTTAACCGCTTTGGGGGGGAAAACTAGCCCAGATGAATCCAAGCAAAGGGTGAGGAGCCATTGTGTATCATTGGGGGTGGGGAGGAGTGGTACAGCTCCCTTCCAGAAAGTGGGCAGTTCATAGCCAGTTCTCCCTCTCTCCATCACAGATCTGGCTGCCGTGCCACCCCCTTCTTGGCCTCAGTTTCCCCATGTAGGAAAAGGTAAGGGTGGACTAGAGCTCCTTAAGCAGATCTCTAACTTGGATATTGGCGCCAGGGCACCGTGGCTGGGGGAAGGATCCTGCTCCCCAGTTGACCCCCATTTTATGGGCTACCCCAGCCCAAGGCTGGGAGTGGGGGTAGTAGGGAGGCAGCAGCCAGAATTTCATTTGAGAACCAAAGTCAGGAAATGGAGGGCACGGAGGACTGGGATGAGCAGCACTCTATCCCCCTCTGAGTGTCAGCCCCCTTTGTGTAACAAGGAGGATTCAAAAAGTATCATGGGAGAAGCCAAGAAGCCCGTTGGAGATGGGACCCCCAAACAAAGACAATGCGCCCCCATTCCCCGGAAAGGCTGAGGAACGCTCACCCTCTTATATCTCCAGAATCTCAGTGTCAGAAGGGACTTTGAGGGCCATCCAGGCCAACTCAGCGACTGGTCACTCCGCTGGCGTACTTGCAGTGACGGGGAACTCATTGCCTCCCAAAGCAACCCATTCCACTTTAGCCCAGCTCTGATGATTGGTGGTTTTTCCATGCATGAAACCCTGCCTCAATGGAACCTTCTCCTATAACTTTATCTGGACCCTCTGGGCCAAGTGAAACAAACCAGATCCCTCTCCCTTTACTTTTGGAAGTTTAATTAAGAATAAATAGAATCCTCCCCTTCCCATAAGCCATTGTTTCACAAAAATAGCTCTCTTCTAGACTGCATATGTGTGTGTACGTGTGGACTTATATATATATATATATTTTTTATATATCTTCTTAAATCTCTAAAAGGTAGAAGGAAGGAAGAAACACACACCATAAAGACAGGGAAACGGGGGCATCTTAAGACTTCAGAGGGGACTCCCCTCCCCTCACATCCAAGAAAGTGCTTCACAGGGACCCCTTCTCCCTTGGGGGGGGGTGACAAAAATTTAAATCGTCCCCAGCACTGGAAGGTGAGAAAGATACACCAGCTGCTTTCCCCCAACAAAGGATCCCAATTCTGAGAAACCCAGCCCCCCAATTCCAAGGCACAATATCGAAGTGACCCACTTTCAACTCCCCAAGGGCCCCCACTTTCTCTTAGCCATCTTGATTTTTAATCCTGTCCCCAAATGCCGCACTCCGAAGGTTCTGCCGGCTGCTCTCTCCCCTTACGTCTCCCCATTGGGGTACCCTTGAGCCCCGAGTCCACTGAAGGAAAGCAATGGTACTCAAAGGGGAAAGAAGGAAGCCCCAGCTTGGACCCCTGGATTCCCGTGAATCACTGAGTATGGTACCCAAAGGGGAAAGGAGGAAGCCCCAGCTTGGACACCTGAATTCCCATGGATCATTGCGTACTGTACCCAATGGGGAAGGAGGGAAGCCCCAGCTTGGACACCAGGATTCCCATGGATCATTGAGTAAAAAGGGGCCCAGGTGACATTAGGAAGGTGGACCTGGAGGGAGGCAGACAGGGGAACAAAAGCCTTCCTTCACTTCTCTCAGTGTTGGGGCCCCAGATGGAATAAGGAGTTAGGGCAGGGAGGAGGGACGGAAGTAGATTAAGTAAGTCCAGGAGAAAGAACGAGGTCCGGGACAAGTCCAGCCAGGCGGCGGTGCGGGGAAGCCATTGTGTGGGAGGGGCCTGGCCCATCTGCAGGTAAAGAAAGTCGTCCATCTTTTGGGAGCAGAACAGGGAGTGAAGATGTGAACCCTCGGAGACCTTAGTAGCCCTGGAGACAAACACAAACAAGAGAGAAATGTCACAAGGATGATCCCGCTCAGGGTCCCCATGGGTGGGGACACACACACACACACACACACACACACACACACACCCTTCTCTTGAATGGACTCTGAACTTCAAACTGAGCCTAAAACCTCACGGGGAAAGGGAACAAATCCTGCACAAAGCCAAACCCCAGGTTCCTTGGGGAGAAACGAGAAGGAATAAAGGTCCTGACCCTTGGGAAGTTGACATTTCAGTCTTCCCATGTTGACTTTTCCCGCTCCGTTCCTATACTGTTCCTCTTTGCATCTTCCCTATTGCCTTCTGTCCACACTGACCCTGGCTTCACTGATCTGGTCCAAGGGCAGAGCTGGGAGGGCTCTTGGAACGGAGGAGGTTGGAGAATGAGTCGATTCTTTTCATTTTATAGAAAATTGACCTCCTGATAGGAGGAGGGGCCCTCCCAGATCCCAGATCGCACATCTATCTGTCTCATTTAACTTGATTGCTCAACAGGGATTGGAGCTCTCCTACGGGAAGGGATCAGCGCTTCAGCCTTTCTATGGCAGAGGGCACTGTGGGCGAAGGGATAAAGGCCTGACAGGTCCCAGAGACAATAGGTTGCCCCTTGTCGCTCCCCCAACTCCACCTCTCACCCCAGCCTCAGTTTGTTGGAAGGGAATAGTGGGCTCGGTTAGCTACCTGCTTCAGAAAGGCATGGGACCTTTGTGAGAAAGACGGGGCCGCTGCCTTCGGAACTTCCTCCTCCCGCCCTGCCAGGGTCCCCCGGTTCTCGCCATCTTGGGCTGCACCAGGGTCCGAATGTTTCCTTCCTCCAGCTCCTTCCTGTCCAACGCCTCCAGCAGGGGCCCTGGGAGGAGGAAAAAGAAGGTTAGGAGATTACAGACCTGAGAGCTGGGAAGGTTCAAATCCACTCATTTTACAAGTGAGGAAACTGAGGCTCAGAAAGGTGACGTGATTTCCTCAAGATTACCTTTAGGATTCAAACCATTTAGTCCAACCCCTTTATTTTACAGAGGAAGAAGCTGAGGTTAAGGGAGGGTTCGGGGCCAGTCAAAGCTCACTCAAGTTGTAATCCCAAAGCAGTATTTGAACCCAGGTCCAGAGCCAGTACTTTTTCTACAGGACCTGGACATGTGCCTGGGAGGCACTACAGATGTGTAACTCCCCCAGTTCAAAACATTGCTCCCTATTGCCTTTGGGATAAAATCCGAATGACTCTGCTTGGCTTTCAAGCCCTTCCTAATCTGACCCTAGCGTGTCTTTCCAGGCTGATTTCTCCTCGTTCTCCGTCTACCCCCTCTGGGGACCCCTTGGTGTCCCAGATCCCCATAAGGCGCATTTCAAGGGCCCTCCCCACCTTTCCCACTTTCCCTTCCCAGAATCCCTCTGAAGTGACTCTGAGCATAGTTCTCGTCTCCTCCGTGGCCATTTCCCCTGACCTCAAGTAGGACGGAAGTTCTCGGAGGAGAGGAGCAATCTTCAGCTTTGTCTTGATACCCCCCAAGTCTTACAGGGTGCCTGGTATATAGTAGGAGGGGGAGAGGAGGGAGGGAGGGAAGGAAGCTCTCCTGGGAACTGCTGGGGGGTCAGGAGGGAAGGAAGGAGACTGGAGTCACGGCCCCTGTCCTCAGGAACCATGGATTTGGAGCTGGGAGGGCTCTCCAAGCAGACCCTTCAAGTCCCTCCGTTTTGGTGACGGCTCACCCCGAGTTGCCCACTTAGGCTTCGAAACTGGGCCCTTTGACTCCAGGTACAGAGCTCTGCCTGGAGCCCAAGAGGGAGGGAGGAGCTGGATATCCTCTGCTAGAGGTAGGAGCTCAATAAATGCATTTTGCTATCGAGACTAAGTGAAGCTAGGACTAAATCAAGGTAGGGGGTGGGGGTGAGGAGTCGGCATCGGGTCAAAGCTCCAGCAGAGCCCGGTTCTGAAACGTGGGCCTCCAAAGAATCGGCCCCTCCACATGGGCGGCCCACCTAGGACTGGAATCACTTCCCTACTTTCCTACCTGAGCCCCCACCGGCTTCGCCCCCTGCCCAGGCACCTGCCAGGCCACTGCCAACCCAGAGCCTGAACTCAAGGGCGCCATCTTCCCTCCTGGAGCATGCCGAAGGGCTGCTCGGTTTCCTCCCGGCCTCCCTCTTCTCTCTGTCCTCCTCTCTGCCTCCCTCCTTCCCGCCGGACCCCCATTGCTCCCAGCCAAGCATCAGAAGCAGTTTCCTCTCTAGGGAGGAAGGGTTGGGCCTCTTCTTAGATCCCATTGATGGGCTGGGGGCTGCCCCTCACCCCCGGACTTACCTCACTCCTCTTCCTTCCTTCTGAGGTCAACCCCTGGGGGAAGGAGCATGAAAGGAAATGCCAGAGGGACCCCCAACCTCCCTCGGGCCCCTCTGCTCCTCACGATTCAGCGCCACTTCCTCTTGAGACGGCCCTGCCCTTGTCCAGGCCTGGGACCCCCACTCACTCCTCCTTCCCTTTCAGACTCCAGGCAGAGCTCTGAACCTGGAGTCAAAGGGCCCGGTTTCGAATCCTAAGTGGGCAATTTGGGGTGAGCTGTTGCCAAAACACAGGGACTGGAGGGGCCCGCTCGGAGAGCCCTTCCAGCTCCAAATCCACGGTTCCCGAGGACAGGGGCCGTGACTCCAGGCTCCTTCCTTCCCTCCTGACCCCCCCATCAGGTCCCAGGAGAGCTTCCTTCCCTCCCTCCCTCCCTCCTCTCCCCATCCTCTGCCCTATTTAAACAGCGGCCAAAAGGAGATGAGATCACTCCTGCTGAATCCAAAGGGAGGCCTCCGTGCTAAGGGCTGGGGGCTGCTGCCATTATTTCCACCCCCCCTTGCTTAATTCATGGGATCATGGGATTGAGGTATGGGAGAACCCGAGAGTGGAAAAGGGGGCTTGTCCCCAAACCTCACTTTACAAGATGAAAAAACCAAGGGCCCCCAAAAGACTAAGGGATTCGCCCAATGTAGTAAGTGGCAGAGCTGGAACCAGAATCCAGAACCTCCAACTCTAATCCAATTATTTTTCCCTGTTGGTGTGGTGCCATTTGGTGACTCAGTTTCCCCACACATAACAGTGGTCCTACTGGGGAAGGGGTAGAGAGAAGGGTAGGATAAAATTAGAACACAGAGTTTTAGAGGGGTGAATGTCAAAAATTATCCATGGATAGATTTTGAAAATAAAAAGCTTTAATTAAAAATACCAAAAAAAGGTAAAACTAAGGGCCCATATCCCTTATGTAACAGTAGTCCTAGTGGGGAAACTGAGGCACCAAAAGATACCCCCTGCAGAGAAATTAGAAAATACAGAAAGTATTACACTATTGAGAGAGGAGAGAATACCAGCAGGAGCCTCAGGATCTGAGTCAGGCTGGCTCTGAGCCCGAGCTCTGGTGCTTCCTGGTTGTGTAATCGTGGGCAACTTTTCTGGCCTCAGTTGTGCCCTCCGTAAAATGGTGTGTTATAAGGAGGGTAACTTGCAGATCTTGGGGGGGGGGGCTCAAGTTGATGTTGATGTGACTAAGTACATGCATGGTGAGCATGAAACAACATAACTGCTCATTGTAACACCGGGACCCGAAAGCCAGGCAGGACCTCGGGGGAGAGTCCGGCTTTCTCGTTTTAGGAAGTCAAGGCAGAGTCGGGATTTGAACACAGGCCTTTAACTCCTAATCTAGCGTCTTCCATTAGTCCAGACTGTATCACAGCGGAAAAGTGTCCTTCCCTCTGTGGCTCTCCCCCTTCCCCATTTCTGAACAAAACAGAACCGCCCCCCCCCGACCCTCAGTTTTCTCTGTCATGGCCGGGCAGAGTGGGGAGAGTATTGTACTAAAAATGGGCTCATCGCCTCGATTCCTTCCAACTCCAGCAGTTGATGATCCTAAGCCACTCTCGCTCCTTCCCCACCTTTCCCATCCCGTGGCGCTGGAGGGCCAGCCCAGGAGGAAGGAGCGATGGATGGTTAGCGATAGGAACTAGAAAGGTGTCTATCTGATCTGTTTCCTCTCAGCCCCCTCCCATACCACTTATCTAACCCATCTCCTGTTGACCATGGCTCACAGGATTCTAGACCTGAAGCTAAAGGGAGTTTAGAGGCCATCTTGTCCAGTCTCTTCAATTTACAGAAAAGGAAACTGAGGACCAGGAAGGGGTCACACAGGTGACAGGAGAAGGCAGAACCTCTGAGTTCAGAGCCAGCATTCGTTCCATGCTGTCTCACATCTGTCCATCTCTGTGTTCCAGAGCACGCTTCCAATCAGTCCGTCATCGGATCGTTATCGAGAGCACCTTGGGCCAAGGTGGAGTCAGTGGTCACTGGTGCCCGGTCCCTGCCATGCAGGCCCTCAGAGGCTAGCCAAATCTCTTCCTCTTTAACAAAAGAGGAAACTGAGACCCAGGGTGGGTAAATGGTGATACAGCATGGGCAGCCTCTGGACCTCCTAGCCAGCATTCCCAAGACTCCAATCCAACATTCTCCCCACTTTAGACTCAAGCTCAAACTCCAGCACTAAGCCTCCTAGATGTGTGACCTTTAACTCAGAGGGTTGCCATGAGGATCCTATGAACTAATGCTAGAGCCACTCTAGAGAAATCTTTTCCCCACAGCTTCCATCCTTTGCCTAGAGCTCTAATTCCCCATTTTCCCCAGAATCCTCCACGATTAGCTCACTATTTCCACACAGCCTCCCACTACTGCCCCTCCTGAGCTTTCCAATCATATCTCCTCCTCTTCTAAGGCTTGCCTCTCTCCTCCCACCCTTTCTCTGGCTCCCTCCCGATCACGTCTCACTCACTCCTTCGCCACAGTTTCCATGCATTTACCGGCATCGGTCAGAGCTGGTTCAACCGTCAGACTGAGTCAGAGCTGGTAAGCTAGACTGCACTATCTCTTCTCTCCTAACCAGGTCCCCAAAGCTTTCTTGCTGAACCCCAACTCCATGCCGGGTGACGTTTTATCGATGACGTAGATGAAGGCACAGTTAATCTGCAGATCCAAAGATGGGAAGGAACGAAAGATGGCGATGGGGGCGCAAGACAGTCTAGAACCGTGGGTCAAGTCTGAGAAGGAGAAAATTAGTGAGGCTGAATATAAAGTCCCGCCCTTGGGTCCAAAAACTCAACCTCCCAACTACAGGATGACGACCAGGCCGTGTTTCTCATGATAAAGGTCTGGGGAGATTGGCGCATTTGCAAGGGCAATCCCAAGGTGGCGGTCCGACAAAGAAACGCTATTTAGGTGGCAATAAAAGAGGCGTGACGTCTAAGCCGAGGAAGACGGCAGTTCTACCCTTCTCTGCAGAAGGTCAGACTCCATCTGGAGTATCGTGTTCGGTTCTCACACTGATTTCAGAAAAGACACTGAGAAGCTGGGTAGCATCCAGAACAGGCTGATCAGGATCCCGAAGGACCTTAGCACTAGACAGCAAGGTAAGTAGTTCAGCAAACACTTAGTGTGTACCTGTTGTGTCCAGGCACAGTGCTAAGCACCGGGACTACTCCAACTCTTTTTGTACAGCAAAATAACTATATGGACATGTATACGTATATTATATTTAAATTATACTTTAACATATTTAACATGTATTGGTCAACCTGCCATCTGGGGGAGGGGATGGGGGAAGGAGGGAAAAAATTGGAACAAAAGGTTTGGCAATTGTCAATGCTGAAAAATTGCCCGTGCATATAACATGTAAATAAAAAGCTATAATAAAAAAAAAAGAGTAGAAGAATCAAAAAAATAAAAAAAACCAAATGGAAGATTTCATATTTGATCCTACGGGTAATAGGGAGCCACTGGAATTTACTGGAGGGTGGGATTGACATAGTCAGACTTGAGCATCAGAAAGATGACTTTGTCATGGGAGTGAAAGATGGACTGGATTGAAGAGAGACTTGAGATAAGGAGACTCTAACCAGAAGGCTATTTCAAAATGAGTAGATGTGGGGTGATAAGGGTCTGGACTAAGATGGTAGCAGGGTCAGAGGAGACAAGGGGACCATGGAGGAGATGACGTGACGGTAGAAACAACAGACCTTGGCAACTGACGGGATACGGAGGTGAGAGAGAATGGCGCCATGACACCGCGGTTGTGAGCCCAGTTGACCGGAAGAACGGGGACCTTTGGTGATAACAGGAAAGTTAGGATAGGGGGAAAGTTACTGAAATTCAGAAAGGAAAGAGCCAAAGTAGTGGGTGAAGATCCAGCAAAGAAGGAAAACCCGCAGAGAGAATGGAGTACCGAGGACAGGAGGCCGTGAGTCGAAGGAAGTAGGAATGTGTGGCCTGGGGAAGCCTTGGGAGGAAACGGAGAGCTCTCTTCAAATATCTGAAAGGTCACTCCATGAAAGAGAGATCAGAGCGGCTGCGCTCGGCCCCCGGGGACAGAGCCGTACCCAGTGCTTGCCAGTGACGAAGGCGGATTTCTACTACGTGTAAAGAAGTTCTTAAGAACCAGAAGGGTCTCACAAAGGAAGAGGTCTCCTGAGGAGAAAGGAGAGGGAGGGGGAGGAGTAAATATCTGGCAGAGCTTCACATTGGAGGTATAGGGGCTTCCTGTTCAGGTATGAATTGGGCTGGATTAGCCTCTAGGGTCCCTATCCAAGGGCATCTCCTTTGTTCTAATGAGTCCGGTGCTTTTGTCGAAAGGGGATAAGGAAGGCGGCTCTGCTTTGGGTTACCCCACTGGGGAAGTTGTAAGCGAGCACCTAAACTTGTGGGACTCAAGATCTGCCCTTCTCGAGTCACACCCCCCCAGCCCTGGGAGGCCCAGTTTCCTGTGGGGCTCACAACCCCTAGCTTGCCTATTTCACGGGATGGAACGCAGACCAAAGCATCCAAACGGGACGGCTTAGTGGTCCCGGTCCCCTCCCTATCCTTGTAGGCCTCACTCTCTCTCCCCAAAGCCCGCCAAGCTGTTTTCTACTTCTAAATGCTCAAGCTGAGAGTTCCCTGGTGTGTGGACTCCGCGGGGACCCGGGGGTGGCCGTTGTTAGGAATCTGGGTTGGAAAGCTCGTGCGTCCAGCTGCCTGGAAGATAATCCATAAAGAAGTGGTTCCCCCCACACCCCCGCCTTCCCCATCGTGAGAATCCAGAGTAGGGCTGCCTCTCTCAGCCCCTTGCACGAAATCCAGCTCATTAGAGCAAGTGGAGGGGGTGGGGAGCCCCTGGGTAGAGAGCCGGACATGGGCCACCCCTCCATGAAGCTGACTCAGAGGGAGTGGAGGCTGGCTCCCGGCCTAGAACCGGGAGACCTCCAGCCCAAGGCAGGCAGCCCTGAACTCCCTGTGCCATCACGGAAGGGCACGGTGCCCCCAGCTTCTCCCCTCAGGCTTCCAGAGTCAATAAGGCCCTAGACCCAGGCTCTTCTGGTGAACCACAAACCAGCCCTAATAACAGCAACCCCTTCTCCCCTGAAATTCGAGCTATTAAAATCTGTCACTCGATTCCAACCCTGCTGGTTGTTGGCTCCTGGCCCTCGGGTCCTTCTCTGCTGTGTCTCAAAGGCACCAATCCACAACAGGCATTTATTAAGCACCTACTATCTGCCAGGCACTGAACCACACTTAGGCTATGGGTCCAAGGAAGGGCAAAAACAGGCTCCCCGACCTCAAAAGACACCCATTTGAACGAGGGAGACAACGGCGCAAAATTGTGCCTGAAAAAGTAACTGTGCCCGGAAACACCTGAGGGCAGGAACCAGTTCGCTTTTGCTACTGTATCCCCAGCACTTAGCACGGTTCCGGGTGCGCAGCAGGAGCTTGGCCGACACTTACGGACTGACTGACCAGAACTCTTCATGGTTAATAACCATCAGAACTAACAACAATCACAGCTCCGGCTTTTCCTGAGCTGTAAAACTGATAATGCGCGGGGGACGACCCTCTGGAGAAAGCGATATGGGGCTTAGCATCCCTACTTGAGGGGAAGCCATGGTTTAGGGAGGGAAGCAATTTGGCTCAAAGTCTCAGTGTGGGATGTCTTTTGAGGGCTCGGGGCGGAATCCCAGCCTTGCCACGTACAATCCGCTGTGGGGTCCCTTCCAGCTCTGGATCTCGGAGCCTATGAGGATTTCCTCAGGTCCCTCCCAGCTCTCGATCCCACGGTCAGACAACCTCTAGTCCCTTCTTGCTCTAATATTGCATGATCTTTTATCTCTTTGACTGTATGACCTTGGGTCAAGTCCCCACTCTAAGCCTCAGTTCCCACCTCAGTAGAATGATGGAGTTGACCTTGAAGGTCCCTTCCAGAGGGCAGCCGGGGGCTGCCACTCGAGAGTTGAGCGTGGTGTCGAAGGGCATGTACGAGTCCTCCAGTAAAGACTAAAGCTTGGGATAGGGGCAGCAGGAGTCTGGGCCCGTTCTCCATCCATGGGCCAGGATGGGCGCCTAAAAGGGCTCCCTCCAGGGTGGGCTGCCCAGGATTCTGGACTCCAAGTCAGGCTGATGTAGCCACTGCTTAGTGCTGCCCTCTCTATATGATCTTCCACATTTCTCTCTGGGCAGCTCTCCTGGGTCAGCCTGTCAATGCTCTCCAAGCCCAGGGATAAGTTTTGGTCATTTTTAGTCATACCCGACTCCCTGGGACCCCGTTTGGGTTTTCTTGGCAAAGACACTAGGGTGGTTTGCCATTTCCTTCTCTGGCTCAGTTTCCAAATGAAGAAACTGAGGCACACGGGGGAAGTGAGTTGCTCAGGATCACCCAGCTAATAAGTATTTGAATCCAGCTTTGAACTCAGGAAAATGAGTCTCATCTAAAGTCTCACCCAACATAAATCTAGAATCCTGTGCTCTCTGTCCTAAACTCTGACCTCTAACCTCCCGGCGCTGCTGTTCTGAGGTTACAGGCCTGTTTGGTGATCTTTTTTATATTCTAAGTCCCTTAGTTCCCCGGCCCCTTCTTTTACCCTCACCTCTGGGCAAAGGGAGAAGCCAGAGCCCAGAGCTCTCCCTCACGATCCCCAGGAAGTAGCACGCTCCCCCAATCTGTGGCTCCATCCTTCCCCCTCCCCTAACCTGCTGACATTTAGGCTCTTCCCTCATAGACTCGCTACATCGGAAAACCCAGATCTTATCAAATGAGAGATCACAGGCTGCCATTACTTCCGGCTTAGTAATGGAGAGCACTGGACTTGAGTGCATAGCCTACCTTTCATACTAGCTGGGTGACCACAGGACAGAGCCATTAACCTCTTTGGGCCTCAGTTTCCTCCTCTGTAAAATGGGAATAAGACTACTCCTCACAACAACCCCCAGGGTTTGGTGGAAGATGAAGAGACTAGAGGAGAGAGTGTCTACTAAGCCTTAAAGTGCTGGAGAAGAATAATAACTTTTTAAAAGTTACATGTAGGATTCATAAGGCATTTATCTCCATTTTTTCACTTGATTCCCCATCTCATCTCAGGTACCTGGAGCACTGGAAAGACTCAGAGAACCTGTGCTCAAATCCCACCTTTGGAGACACACTGTCTTGTGGCCTCGGACCTCGGTTTCCTCCTCTGTAAAAAGTGACCTCTTAACCAGAGGGCCTCCGAGGACCCTGGAGATCTAGGGTACTATGTGCCATCTTGGATGAGTCATTGTAGCTCTCTGACCTTCCAAATGTTACAGCCACCTGGTGGCACAGGTGCTGCTATGATCCCCTTTTAAGGATGAAGAACTCAGAGGTCAGGGAGGTCGACTGATCCGTCACAAGGCTAATGTCTGAGGTGGGACTGCAGCCCAGGGTGTCCTGCCTCCGAGTGGGGCTGATCTGGACGCCCCCTGGTGATTTCCAAGGTCTCCTTCCAGTTCTGACCCCGGCTATGACCCAGCCTGCTGCCCGCCTCCCCCGCCCGGCCCCGGCCTGCCCCGTGGGCAGCCCTCCTCCCCTAGAGCTCGAAAGCAGGCGGGAGGGAAGGAAGCTCATTTCTTGGAGCTATTTCCAGGCCAGCGGCCCTGCCCTCACTCCGGGGCAGCCTTTTCTGGCTCGGGGACACCCTCTCGATGATTTGTCCTTTGCCTCAGAGAGCCCTTGCTCAGGTTACGGATTACATGGCTGAGGAGCGTTTGGGGACGGGGTGGGCCTGTCTCCACTGCCCCTGGCCCAGGGCAGGCAGGACCCTGTTCCCGTGGCCCCTGCCACACAGGCGGCCAAAAGCTTCGAGCTCACAGGCGGGTCCCTAGCCCGGGACCGAGGGCCCGGCCCCAGGGTCTCGGCCCCAGAATAGCAAAGGGCAAACCAGGTCACAAGCACAGGGAGACACATTCCATGCAGGAACAGAGCCTGGAGAAAGGCGTGTGGAGTTTCAGCCCCGGAGCAGCAAGGCCAGCGAGGGATGGGGAGGAGAGGCTGAAGGCGAGAGGTGGCCCTGGGAGACTCTGGGAGGAGGAACCGGCCTGCCGCTTGGCCCTTAAAGAGGGAGAGAGAGGGGAAAGGGGAAGAAGGGAAGGGTGAGACCTGTTGGCCAGCTCCAGAGACACTGGCCCTCCCCGGCTATGGGGAGAGTCCTCGGCTCAGGCCTTTGGGATTTAAAGCTGGAAGGGCTGCCAAGACCCCCTTTGCTTTGCAGAGAGGGGAACCGAGGCCCAGAGAAAGGGAACTCACGGGAAACAGAGGCCCGAATTCTAGGGGAGCTCTCAGGCACCATCCATGGGTGATACTGGGGTGGGGGAGCTGCAGGTTCAGACCAAGGGGGCTCACGAGGATCAGGGGCAGGGGTGAGATTCCCAAAGGCCGGCGGTCATCCCTGGCTCTACTCGGCACCTATGGCTAGAGACGGACACGCGTCCCATCTGCTAGTATGGCCAACGGGCGATCTTAGCCGGCCCCCGGCCCCGTTCCCAGGCCATCAGCCAGAAGCTGCAGAATTCTCAGCTCAGGAGCGATCTCTTTCCCAGCTGTGTGACCTTGGGGACGCGGGAAGAATCGCCTCCTTGAGTCTCGGTTTCTCCCTTTGAAAAATGAGGAGACTAAACATTGTCATTCCACAGTTACAAAGAAAACACTAAACCTCAGAGCACTAGAAAAAGGGGACTTGAACAATCTCAGTTTCCTCAATCATTAAATGGGCTAACAACATCTGCCCGACCTCTTTTCTCCTGGCACTCTTGCAAGGATGAAGCAAAATAACTTAGTAAAAGGCTTGGGAAACCATGAAGATGACAAGACTCTTGGGGGTCATTAGTCCAACTCAGTCACTTTATGGATGAGGGAAGGAAGACCTGAACAAGGGAAAGGACTCACTTAAGGTCACCCAGACAGCTGCTTAGAAATACCTTATAAATGGCAGCTTCATTCTCACTCCTGTGATCTTCCTTCCCCTTTCTCCGACCTTCCGATCCCAAGCACCTGACCTCCCGTCTCCCAGTGAGACAAAGAGTTGTTTGACGGTCTGGCAACGGGTGCTCATGGCCCTTGCATCCCAAACTGCACCTCCATCCAAACATGTAAGAGGTGCCTCTGGGATTTAAAAATGGGGAGGGGGGGCAGAAGCGCTGGCCCCCACAGGTGTGGGGTGGTGGACGCCACCTTGCTCAGACCAGGGCCCTCGTTCCTGCTCGGTGGCGGGCTGCCGGGCTCTAGGAAGGGAAAAGTCTGGACAGCTCCCTTGAGGTTGGGGCTGAAGGGGAATTCCCTGAGTCCTCTTTCCAACCCAGGGCAAGGGAGAAGGGAGAATCTACTTTAAAAAGATGGGATAGGCTAGAAGATGAAGGGCAAGGAAACGAGGTCCTCATAGGACTGAGCCCCCCAGCATTGGACAGAAATGGAAGTTTATGGAGCAGTGCCCCGTCCAAGGTCACATGGTGTAGGATCTGGAACCCAGGTGCCCCCGCTGACTTTTCCCATGGGCAGAAAGGTGTCACTCCCTCCTCCCCGGGTAATATGGAAGTCAGCTGGAACTCTTCCCCGACCCCAGGCCCCCAGGCCTGTGCCCCCCCAGACTCAGCCTTAGTTTCTACCCCTTTGTTGGGAGCTGGGCCTGGAGTGGGGGGAGGTGGAGGCCTGGCAGATATGCCCCTCAGCGGGGAGCCCGGTGGATCTCAGGAAGCGGGCCAGCTCGAGATGGAAGCTGGCAAAGGCGGGGGAAGTCAATGACAGGCAGAGGCTGGCTGGTGGGTGGGTGACGAGAGGGCGGGCAGTTGCCAGAGCCCGGGGTACTGGGAGGCAGGACAAAGGGGTTTCTCTTCTTTGTGCCACGGTTGGGCAAGATCTGTGCCCACTCAGGGCAGTGTGACTTCCTCTCCACATACCTACCACCTCTTCCCCTGGGGAAAAAGTCTCTGGATTTCATCTTGGCTACAGCTTGGTGCTCAGAAATGCCCGTGAACAAGGCAAAAGAGAAGGAAGAGGGACGGCAACGTAAATCGGGAGAGCATTGGACTGGCGGCCCCCATCGGAGGGTTCTAGACCAAAAGCACTGAGGGACTTTCCCTCATCTGCTTCAACCCATTCATTTTATGGATGAGGAAACTAAGCCCCAGGAAGTTCAGTCGACTTGGAGAACAAGGAGTTGGGAAGCAGCAGAGTCAGAACTCAAGAGACCTGGCTCAAGTCCCAAATCTACTACTTGACTGCTGGGGGACTATGGTGAACTCATCTGGACTCCCGGAGCCTCAGTTTCCTCATCTGTAAAATCAGAGGGGCCAGGCTGGGAAAGTCCTAAGGACTCTTGAGGTGACCTAGTCCAACCTCCCGTGTGATAGAGGAAGAAACCCAAGCTAGAGAACAGTCCGGCAGCGGGGGGTGGGAGGCACGGAGCTCCCACCACCCAACACTTGACCGTCGTCCTTGGTGACCTCCAAGGAGCCCTGACTCAGTGTCTGCTCCTCAGGCGGCATCTCCTCAGGATGAAAGGAGGGCCAGAAAGCACGGGAATCTCCAGGCCTTTATCGGAGAGCTCTGGACTGGGGCCAACCCGCAGGAGGGGGGGGGGAGAGAAGAGGAGGGGTGACGATTTTTCTCCCCGTGGGTCAACTGAGCAACAGCTGGGCTCCCTCCCCTCGGGCCGGGGCCTATGCAACAAGTGTCACGTCTGCATGCTGGCACATCCTCCACCTACTGGGGCTGGGGGGGGGGGGGGCGCAGCTCCCTGGAATCTTCCTGCCCCGGCCGGCCGGATCCTCCCCCCACCTACCGCCGGGGGCACTTTGTGCCCTGGGCTCAGCCCCCCCACCCCCACCCCGGGGCCATCCTGTCAATCACCTCCCGGCGCGTGGCTCAACTCCCAGGTGGGAAACAGGGGTTCTCGAAGGAGCAAGCCAGGCCGGGACACCTCCCCTTCCCCTCCCCACCCCTCCCAAAACCAAAGTCAAGGAGAGCCAGAGAAGCAGGGCCCAAGCCAAGGCGCCAATTTCCAGCCGGGCCAGGCACCGGTTCCGCCCCGCCCCCCGCCCCCTTTGCCGCCTTAGGGGGCAGGAGGCGCGGCCCGGGGCCGAGCTGGGGAGGGCTGGGCAGGGCAGGCGTGCGAGGGGGCGTGGGCGCGGAGGTCGGGCCGCCGCCGGCGCGCGTGCGGCCCGGCGGTGGAGCCGCGGGCCCAAGCAAACCACCCCGGGCAGGCCCCGCCAGGCTCCCCCAAAGCACGCCTCCCATCCCCTGCGCGGCCGGCCCAAGCACGGCCCGAGGCGGCAGGCAGGCAGCAGGGGCTGGCGAGGCGCGGGTTTCGCGCCGGGCAGCGCGCGCCCTGGCCGGCTCCGGCTCCCCTCCGGGGCACCGGCCCCTCTCTCGCCTCCGAGGCCCCCCGGCAACCAGGCGACATCTGGCCATCCTCCCAGGCCTTTGGCCAGGCCAGGGCTGCCTTGGGGCAAAACCCGATCATGTAGTCATCGGCAGGGTTGGAGGAAGGGAGGGGCCTCCCTCCCCCGCCCCCCCCCTTCCCAGGCACCGAGGAGGGCGACCCCCGGCGGCCCAGCTCCGCCCCCACCCCCCAGCCCCACTCTCCCAGGACAATGCCCGCCTGGCCCTAGGCCAAGGCTAGTGGGTTTCCAGAGACCTGGAGGATTTCAAACGCAGGAAGCATGGGGGGGGGGGGGAGTCTTAACCCTTTCTCACCTCGTTTCCTCAGCAGCTGTCAGGAAACCTAGGGAAGGAGAAAAGTCAACCCAGATTGTCTCCCCCCCCCCCCCCCCCCGCTTCCCCCCCCCACTCTCTCAACTCCAGTGGCCAGCCCCCAAACCAGAAAGGCCTGTCGGAGACAGTTAGAGGGCTGCTCATTGCCCCTCACATCTGGAGCAGGATTGGGGGTGCGTGACCCACCTAATCCTCCAAGGCCTTCACTCCCCCCCACCATCCCTCAAAACCCTTCGAATCAGCCTTAGGACAATGACCAGAGCAGCTGGCTCTGCAGGGAGGGCACCCGGATCGGGAAGCTTGCTTGTTTCTGACCCGTGTGGCATTGGGCAAATCGTTTGCCCTCCCTGAGCCTCAGTTTCCCCCTCTGTAAACGAAAGGGTATCACCAGGTGGCCTCTGAGGTCCCTTCAGGCTCTCGATGCTGCGACTCATCTCCCAACCAGAAGGGGCATTCGAGGGCATCTAATCAAACCTCACCCGTGTTGGTCTCCCCTATGGAGCCACCCTGGGCCTAGAAGATCATTTCTCTTCCCCCCTTCCCTTCTGAGGTCCCACATCTCCTCGGCAGCTCTCCCCAAATCAGGACAACATACCCCTTGACTTTCACATGCAGGTGGGACTCCCTATGGAAGAGGTTCCTTCCAACCCTGAAATGCTACGATTCTGCCACAGTCCTGCTTTGACCCTGCAGCTCCTTGGCCGTTCCCTTGGCTTTCCCCCACGGTTCCGTGCGCAGGCTACCTGTTTGCCCACTCGATTGGTACCCACCTTTGGGCCAGAGGACTGTATGAGATTCTGCCAGTTGTTCCTACGGAGCATATGGCATCATAAACTCAGAGGTCAAATAGCAAAGGGCAGCTCATCTATCTCTTGCCTAAAGCCCAAGGTCACTCCTGTAGGGAGTAGCAGAGAGTAAGCCTTCTGAGCCCAAAGCCAATGCCCCATGTATCATCCCAGGCTGACTGCTGAATCTCCCTATGGATGCTGGGAGCTGCATGAAAAGGGCAGAGGAAAGGGGAGACCTGGATGTGCTCCCCAGGCCTGGAGCTCTCTGGGAAAAGGGCTGTGTCTTTTCTATCAGATGGGAGCAGGTCTGGGCAGAGAGTCTTACTTCCTGCTCAGGCCCTTGGCATGGTACCCAGTATAAGTTTCAGCACATAGGTGGCAGTCATAGCATATTGAAAATCGACCTTCGCTCTCACAAACTCTGTACAGGAAGGGCCCGATATGCCCGAAAGACTCACTGGGGGCTGAGGAAAAGCTGCTAAAATTGCCAGTTCTTACGGTGTAGCTCAAACTCTCAAACACTGGCAAGCCTTCGGGCCCCAGAGCAAGAGTAGTTCCAAGTGCCCCACTTTAAGGAGGACTTGAACGAAAACTTGCTACCCCCAGAGGAGGGAGACCAGGATGCTTACTCACCATGGACATCCCACTATATTTGAGAATCCATTGAAAGAGCTGGGGAGGTTTAGCAAGAAGACTGAGAGGAGATGGATCGGGAGGGGACGGGGAAGAGAGTACACTGGGATTTAGGGGGCCGAAAATTCGAGTCCCAGACCTGCCAGTGATCTTGTGACTGACCTTCGGCAAACCTTTTTGTGCCTCTTTTCCTCCTCTGTAAAATAAGGGGATTGGATTAGGGGGGTGAACACTGGATTCCAAGTTAGAAGCCAAGGGTTCAAATCCTACTTCTCATGCTTACTACGCATGAGACTGTGGGAAGCTAGCAGAAGCCTCAGTTTCCTCCTCTGCAAAATGAAGACACTGGACTGGATGGCCCCGAGGTCCCTTCCAGCTCTAAGGTCTGGATGGTAGCTCCCAGCACTAGCATTCTGGGCTCCTAAGCCTCCATGAATGCGCAGGTCCTTCTCAGTCCCAAGTCTACGATCCAATGGCATCGTCTGTAAAATGCCATCTGCACCCGGGGAGAGAACTATGGAGACTGAATGTGGATCCCATGGTCTCTTCACCTTTTTATTTATTTGTTTGTTTGCTCTTTCTTTCTCGTGGTTTTTTCCCTCGGTCTGATTTTTCTTGTACAACAAGACAAATACACAAACATGCTTTAAAGTATCACATATGCTTAAACTATATCGGATTGCTTGCTGTCTTGGGGAGGAGGGAGGGAAGGGACGGAAAGAAAAGATCTGGAGTTCAAAATCTTCCAAAACTGAATGTTGAAACTATCTTTACGTGTATCAGGGAAAATAAGATTCTCTTGAGAAAAAAACAGCATCATCAGAGTTTTCAAACATCTGGAGAGCCAATACTCAGAAGAGGGAGTAGATTTCTCCTGTTTGGTTCTGGGGGAACAGCCTTGGAAACAACGGGTCGAAGTTGAGGAGAGACACATTTAGGCTTGATGCAAGAAAGACCTTCCTGGCAGGGAGCTAGCTGTTCTGCAGTGGAATGGGCTTTGCTTGAAGGTTGTGTTTGTTTCATCCCTCTAGGGGTCAGGACTCTCCAAGGAGAGACTGGGGGATCGCATGCTAGGGAAGCTCGTTCATGAGCTGGACCAGAAGATCCCCAAGATCCCTTCCAAGTCTGAGGTTCTGTGACTGCATAGGCCTATTCCCCAGCGTGATGTCCACATGGTCACAGGACACAGAAAGCTTTGCCAGCAGAGATCAAAAACTGACAGATGCTACCAATCCGGAAAGACTTAGAGCATGGGTCCAGAGACGGCCCGATCAGCAGGGGAGACATGATCTATGATTGACAAGAGTTCAAAGGTCACAGTTCAGTCCGTGGGGGGAATGAGACCTCAGACCGTACAGGCTCACAGAATTTCAAGAAAATGGAAGCCGCAAAGAGATCTGAAGCCCATAGACAGCTAGATGGAACCTAAGAGGCCTTTCACTCAACTGCCTTTGTTTAACAGATGGGGAAAACTGAAGTCTAGATTTTGGGGAAATGACTTGTCCACAGACACACAGTTACTCTCATAACTGGTTTTAGAAGCACATCTTCTGATATTAAATGGGGGGCTCTTCATTGCCAAACAATGATACCTCTTTCCTTTCTCTAACCCTATTTCCTCAGTTATAAAATAGGGTTAGAGATAAAACTGGCAAAATAATGGTTGCCTCATAGAGCGATGGAAAGACTTCTAGATTTGAAGTCAACAGGTTTGGGTTTGCCAAGCTTGGCCATTTAAAAGAGTTCATTTTGTTTTTGATTAAGCCTTCCCCGATTCCACCATCTTCCCCCTCCCCTCTCGTGTCCTATCATTTACTCAGTTGAGTTTCAGGTATTTCCACATCATTCTTTCCGCATGTGCGGGTGTGTCCAATCCACATTTGACCCGTTGTGACCATTCTGGTGATCTGATAGCACTGCAGAGAATAAGGAGCCGGGCTTAGAGTCAGAAGCCTGACGCTTCCTGAGTTCAAATCTGGCCTCAGACACTTACTAGTTGTGTGAACCCAGACAAGTCACTTCATCCTGTTTGCCTCAGTTTCCCCATCTGTAAAATCGGCTGGAGAGGCAGCTGATTCAAAGGTTCAAATCCTTTGTTATTCCTCAATTATTCAAAGGGATTCAAAGGTTCAAATCCTACTCCTCATGCTTACTACTCATGAGACCGTGGGAAGTCAGTTCATCAGCAGAAGCCTCAGTTTCCTCCTCTGTAAAATAAGAGACTGGACTGGCTGGTCCCGAGGTCCCTTCCAGCTCTAAGATCTGGATGGTAGCTCCCAGCAGCAGCATTCTGGGCTCCTAAGCCTCCAGGGATGCCCAGGTCCTTCTTAGTTCTAATTGCGCCACTTACTAGTTGCCTCAGTGAGTCAAACCGTTGTTAAAGACCTACAACTACAAAAGCTAAGTGATGCTGCAGTGGATAGGTCCCTGGGCCTAAAATCAGGAGCACCCTGGGCAAATAACGGCATCCTATTTGCCTCAGTTTCCTCATCTGTAAAAAGAGATGGAGAAATGGCAAACTATTCCAGATTCTTTGCCAAGAAAATCCCTGGATAAGACTGAAAAGGATTGAACAACAAACACTTCCTGCCCTCAAGGAGTTTATACTGTAAACTATATAAATATAGAGGGGGGGGGAGAGACAGACAGAGAGACAGAGACAGAGAGAGAGAGACACAGAGACAGAGAGACACAGAGAGAAATGCAGAGAGAGACAGAGAGACAGAGAGAGACAGAGACAAAGTGAGAAAGAGAGAGAGAGGGATTCGGGGGAGGCAATCTTTGGTAAATATAAAATATACATACACATGGCTGTACAAATCAGCAATTTCCTTAACCATAAAATGTGGATAAAAATCCTGGGCCTCCCTACCTTGCAGGGTTAGTACATAATCTGTCACTCGTTGAGGACTTCGGTCCTTGTTGAGGACAAGAGCACTAGCGAATTTCTCTCAGTCATAGCAACACATTTATTAATGGGGTCCCTCCAGCAGTGGGGACGGACTTCACGGTGCCATCCAGCCGTCCAGGATCAGCCGACAAAAAGCATTTGCAAAAGGAGCAGAGCCCGGCGGCCATTCCAGGGCCTGGGGCCCACAGCCCAGAAAAGGGCCCAGAAATCAGCTTTTCGAGGACAGGGAAGAGATCTCAGGACTCGGACCCAAACCAGGGGGAGAGGGAAACTTGGGAAATGTGTAACTCAGTCGTGTTCACCTGCGGAAGGATTACAGAGGCAGCCACTGTCTCCTACGTTTCCACACCCCAGTCAAAGTCCCCTCCTCACCCTAGCTTGTGTTAAAGTTGCTCAAAGTGGCTCAAAGTTGACCTGTTCAAGTTCTGCCTCCATTAGGGCAGGAAGGCCTGGAGCTGAGTGAGGGGCTCGAGGATGGTAGGAAGCTCCATCTCTTCACCTCAATTTTGTAATGATCTGAGTGATATGAAGAAGAATCCTGGCCTGTGCTTATACGATGGGTGTATCAGGAATCCCGAATTATTGTGAAATCATCATATATTATGATCACATTGTATTAATTATGATCTTCACTAGACGAGGAATATTATCATGAAGATTAGACCCATGACCTTGACCTCACCAGAACTGTGTTCTAGCCGACTCGGACACCAGTGAGAACTCCAGGTTAAATACCGACAGCCGATGCTTTACGATTCACTAAACATTTTGGGCAGCCCTGCGAGGTCCTTGGTTTTGTTGCAGTTTAAATAAAAGGGAAGAGCAGCTGAAGGGAGGAAGAGGAGGAGAAGGGGAAGGAATCCTGATGGCTTTTCCTCGGGAATTTTGTAATTTTTCCATGGCCCCTTAGCTTTCCAGCCCCGAGATTTGGTGATCCCTCAGCCAAATGTCACCGAGGGAGCTGATGGGAACTTTCCAGGACTTTGGGTTCAAATCTCAGTCTGATGCTATCTGTGTGGCTATTCACTTAATCACAAAGTTGGAAGAAGCCTTGCTCTAAAGCACTTTAGAAGTGGGGCACGGTGCATAGAGCTCCAGTCCTGAAGTGGGGAGGACCTGAGCTCCAATCCAGTCTCAGACACTTAATACTTCTTAGCTGTGTGACCCTGGGCAAGTCACTTAAGCCCATTACCTCAGTCAAAAAAAAAAAAGGTCAGTTACAGTGTTAATATCAGCTCACTTCCGAGACTGAGAGTTTCGCCAACTCTTCTTTCTTTCCAGAATCTCTTTCATCAGACCTAAAGCTGTGCGCAATCTCCCCTCCGCTTTGCTCCCGATTCTATCCTCGAGAGCCAAGAACATCCGGGTCCTCTTCTCCCAGGCCAACGGAGCTATGGTGACCCCCCCCCCCCAAGTCCTCCTCTCCCGGCTAAACTTCTCCAGCGCCTTCCAGCTGGCTTTGCAAACCGCTCTCCCAGCCGGGTGAGGAGGGCGCTCCGACCAGAGCCATGGAGCTCGCATCCCCGAGGGAGCCGGGAGCCAGCGGGCCGGAGGGGGGGAGGGGGGGAAGGGGACGGGGGTGGGGAGGGGGAGAGAGGGGAGAGGGCCGCCAAATCACTTAATCCTTCCGAGCCGCGGCCGACTCTGGGAGACGCTAAATTATCGGCGCGCCGCGATCTGCAGCCCAGGGACACCTGAGCAATCCTCCCGGCTCATTTTTTGCTTGAGGGGTTTTAATCAGAGCCCGGGGTGCACGGCCCGCTCGGAACCGACGGTGTGAATCGAAGGGTCGGCCGCCTATCCCAGGCAGGCGCGCCGGGTGAGGGAAGGGAGCGTCTGGTAAACAGAGATAATAACGCCCGCGGCCCCCGCGGCCCCCGCGGCCCCCGCGGGCCCCGCCCCCCGCACCGGCCGTGCTCCCGCCCTTCTTCACCCGGGTGGGGACCTGCGGCCGGGGAACACGGCATAGACTTCTGGGAACGCGCTCTTCCCCCTGTCTGCTCTCCGGGACCGGGGTTGCTCAAGGACTGTGGGGAGGGAGGAGGGACGTGTTCAGAAATCACGGCAACAGAAAAACAAAGGATCTCAGTGAGAGTCAGGCTTGGAAAAAGGAGGAGGAGGAGGAGGAGAAAAGGAGGAGGAGGAGGAAGAGAAAGAGGAGGAGGAGGAGGAGGAGAGGAGGAGAAAAGGAGGAGGAGAAGGATTTGGAGGAGGAGGAGGAGGAGGAGGTAGTGATGGCGATTACAATTAGATCATCAATGATGATGATTTTAGGCTCAGAAAAGGAGCACTTGGATTCCCCTGGAGACATCTTTAGTTCTTTTTGTGGCCCAATAAGGTGCCACCACTGGCGGGGTGGTCCACGTGCACCCCCCTTCTCTCCGAGCTGCTCTCTGTTCCGGCGAGCATAGATCTAAAAGGCCGCCTCGGGGGTGCATCTGAACCCCGGAAACAGGCCAATGCTCCCAACCGGGGCTTGATTATTGTTGCACTGATGATCTCGGCCTTTTTAAGTGGAGGGGAATGTGACGGTGGAAATCCAACTTCAAAGTGAGTTTAGGCCCCCCCCCCCCCCATAAAGATTGATCAGCATCCCTCAGGCTGGAACTCCCTCATTTTCCAGAAAACTAAGGCCGGGCTACGTTGGCCCAGAGAACCGAGATCACTTGGCTAGCAAGGACCGGAGCAAGGCTTCGAACCGGATCTCAGACTCCAAATTCAGTGCGACGTCTTATGAGCGACACTGAATCCCAGAAATAAATTGCATCCCCCACCCCCCTTTAACCCCCAGCACTTTGGCACCCAGTTTTCTCCAGCACGTGCCCAGGAACTTTTAGATGTCCCCCACAGCTCCTTTTTAGGCAATGGTATTGATCCAGGAGAAGTCTCTGGGTGTTGTCACAGTGGAGAGAGCACTGGGCTCAGGAGGAGGCAAACCCGCCTTCTTGAAGTCAATACAGCCTCACTTACTAGCCGTGTGACCCTGGGCGAGTCACTTCGCTCTGCTCGCCTCAGTTTCCTCATTTGTAAAATGAATTGGTGAAGGAAATGGCAAACATTTGAGTGTCTGTGCCAAGAAAACCCCAAAACGGGGTCACAAAGAGAAGGGCACAACTGAAAAATGACAACAGTAACAGTGATTCCCCAAAAAGGGAAAGATTTTTCTCAGTGAAACACCACTTGAAATCCCCTTGGGGTACTTGCTCTCTAGAAGAACACTCTCTGAGGAAAGCAGCCTTGGGGAGGTGAAGAACTGCCCCCCTAATTTAGTTTTTGCTTAAATTTAGGAAGCTGGCGGGGTGACAGAGAGTATAGAATTTGGAAAAGAAGGCTTCTCTGCTTACTGGCTGTGTGACCTGGGAACAATCCCTCGATCAACAGGACTTCATTAAACACGTCCTGTTTGCCAGGGAGTGAGTAGGGACCCGGCGCTGGAGCCTGAAAGAACTGAGTCCAAATCCCATCTCTAATACACATTGGCTGGATGACCTCAGGAAAATCAGCGTTGTGGGACTGTTACGGGGCAGAGGAGGTGCCAAATGAAGTAGTTGAGGGGTGGCTGGATGGTGCAGTGGTTACAGCACCAGCTCTGAAGTCAGGAGGACCCCATTTCAAATCTGGTCTCAGACACTTAGCACTTCCTAGCTGTGTGACCCTGGGCAAGTCACTTAACCCCAATGGCCTCAGCAATAAATAAACAAGCAAATAAATAACTAAAGGAGTTGGACAGACATGTTTTTCTAAGGTTCCTTATGATTCTAAGTGCTTTTGTCAGATTTGCTTGACACGGGAACCGCAGATGGAGGGGAGGATGTCCCACTTTTCCCAGTCTCTCCATGCCTTACTATTTAGATCTCCACCCCATAGGGTCAACCTGTCCCTTTGGCCCCTTTCTTCTGTATCCTTCCTGATTTCTTCTGATCCTCACGCTCCACCCAAGGCCACTGCTTCTCCTTGTCTTTCCAAGCAGATTCCATTTCCTCCCCACATCCTTTATGGCGTCCCTCGGGGGTCTCCATCCTTCCTCCGCTCTCTTGCCCAAAAATAGTCTTGTCCCCAAGGGGCGTCCTCCTCATTCCATCCCCTTATTCCTCCAAAATGAGCCCTTTGAAGTTCCCTATCTCCACCCCGCCATTCACGAAGTCCTTCCTCAGAGGCCTGGCCACTGTTATGGGAGTCGCTCCCCAAAGGGTCTGTCGTCTTCAGACTTCGGCAGCCGCCCCACAGAACCTCGCCATTCTCCATCTCAGTTGGCGAGGTTAGCAGAAGTGGGTGACATCTTGTAAGATTAAGGCACAGGGACGGGGAAACAGCTTGGCTTTTTCCCTCTCCCCACCTTCCAACTAATCCACCGTCAATGTTCAATTGATGACCTAGAGGTCAAGGTCACGGGTTGTACCATCCCACGTTACTTCTAGATCCAAATGGTAGCCTTTAAACCCGGTCCCAGCCTCAGTCCTGACTCCGGTCAGGATCCAAACTTAACAGTTTGGACTAATCACAGATTGGTTCCCATCCCAGGCCCAGATTGGGGGGGGGGGGACCTGATAATGGCCCCGGGCTGAGCCCCGCTCTCACACCAGCAGAAAGGGGTGAGAAGCTATGAACGGACCGGCCCCACGCTGGACAAACAAACACCTTAACAAACCTTCCTTACTCAAAGGAGAGCCAGATGTGGCCCCTGTCCACAGCCGTCTGAAGGCAAGATATGCCTTCCTTAAAGAAGGGCAAGGGCCCCACATGCGCAATGATGTTTGTGGCAGCCCTTCGGAAACTGAGCGGGTGCCCATCAGCTGGGGAATGGCTGAATAAGTTGTGGGATATGAAGGTTATGGAATATTATTGTTCTATAAGAAATGATGAGTGGGAACATGATTTCAGAGAGGCCTGGAGACACATGAAGTGGTGCTGAGGGAAGTGAGCAGGACCAGGAGATCATTATACACCAACAACAATACTATATGATGACCGATTCTGATGGACGTGGCCCTCTTCAAAAATGACACGATTCAAACCAGTTCCAATTGTTCAGTAACGAAGAGAGTCAGCTACACCCAGAGAGAGGACTATGGGAAATGAGTGTGGTTCACAACATAGCATTTGCACTCTTTCTGTTGTTCTTTGCTTGCATTTTTGTTTTCCTTCTCAGGTTTTTTTTCTTTCTCAATCTGGTCTTTCTTGAGCAGCCAGATCACTGTATAAATATGTATACACATATTAGATTTAACATATACTTTCACACATTTAACATGTATTGGACTATTTGCCATCTGGGGGAGGGGGTGGGGGGAAGGAGGGGAAAATTTAGAACACAAGGCTTTGCAAGGGTCAATGCTGAAAAATTACCCATGCACATGTTTTGTAAATCAAAAGCTATAATAAAAAAAATAAATATCAATTTCTTCAGTGCCACATAAAAAAGAGAGAGATTACAAATGTAAAACGCTTCACAAACTTAAATGCTAAAGAAATATTAGTCAAAATTATTATCATCAACTTGTTCTTATCAGAAAATATTTCCATGCCTCATAAATACACTTAAAATAAAATTTACCTTCTTTACTCTTAAAAAAAAAGAGTATACCTTCCTCTGTCCCCCCCGATTCTTCGCCCCAAGCACCAGGCACAGGAGCCTGCACCGCCTGCCAGAGAGAACATTTCTACCCTGTGTCTGCCCTTATTTGGTCTCCTCTCCAACATTCAGGGAATTGAGATCTTCCTGGGTTCCTACTTCATCAACTTTCATATTTGCCCTTTCCCTGAGTACACAAAGACTGAGTGAGATCTTTCCCAAGGTAACATCCTCACAGGCAAAAGAGATAAAGGATTCATTTTCCACAATGACCTTGCAATCCTGCTACACCGTTTTCCTTGACGTATTGGGAGAGCCGTGGCTTTGGTCAGAGAGACTGGGCTCAGATCCCATCCCCGCTGCTTTGCTGCCTTGATGGCCTTTGAACCCGTTTGATGGCGGGCCTTGATTTCCAAGAATCACAGACTCTAAGAGCTGGGAAGGATTGGCCGTCCGCTGCATCTGGTCCAACCCGAACGGGAAGTGGCTCTCCAACTGAGGCAGGAGGTGTGATCCAGCGCCTGAGCTATAGGGTCAATGCTCGTAGGGAAACAGCTTCCCCTCTTCCTTCTCCGTCCCCTCCAGCTATCCATAGTGGAGTCTCAGCCTGTCCTGTGGGTTGCCTTTCTCTGCTCCAGCACCCACCTCATCTCAGACTCTTGTCTCTTCTCAGGGCAAATAGTAGCTCTAGAGTAAGAATGCACCCTAAGAAGTCACCTGGCTCAACTCCTCACTTTACAAATCAGGAAACTGAGGCCCAGAGAGGCTAATCTCAGTGGAATGACCTTCTAACTCTTCTCCCTTACCTCTGATCACTTCTCCCTCTTACCTGACACATCCCCCGATATATTCGACCACCCACATCATTGTGATCGTGACTGTTGAATTGAATGGAACATCTCCTTTGGAGTTAATTTCATCTTTCTAGATCCCTCTACCCATTTCCCAGTTGTGCTGAACCGTGGGCCTCTAAGGCAGTTCTTTCTCTCACCGGGAGCTGGCCCCCTAACTCACAATCATCCTTTCAGCTGTACCCATTGGTCCCCATTGAAAGAACAGTTAGGTTCCGGTTCATTGTAATAATGACTCTGGTGAAGTGGTCAAATCATTCAATTTCAAATCAAATGCTTCCGTGGGTCTAGAACCAAGAACCATTATGTTTCACATATAATGATAACTTCTAATGGTGAGACTACTTCCCAGGGTTCCTCACTCAAACTAATCATCACTTAGCTAGAAAAATTATTGAGCCCATGTGTGTGACCTTTGGGTGAGCCACTTCTACTCCCTGTGCCTCAGTTTCCCCCTCTGTAAAACAAAAGATTTTAATCCAATGGCCTCCAATCCAATGGCCTTCTTGTTCATTTAGATCCTATGGCCTGGGAATGGACTGGATATCTGAGCTTCTGCCAATTCTAAAATACTACAATTACTTTTTCAGCTCGACTGCGGTCTGCTCCCGGGTCCATGATTTGGTTCGAGGCATTCCTACATACTGGAAATGGGGGCTTGAAACCAAACCTGCTCGTCTGCTGAAGTCTGTCCCTTCCTTCAGGGCTCAGCTCAGGTGCCCCATCCTCCAGGAAGCCTCCCCTGATTGGCAACACTAAACCTGGGATCTCTCCCTCCTCGGGGATTCAATGAGTGGAGAGGAGGGGAAGGTCGCAAGATAATGTCTCACTGAGGTAGGAACGGCGAGACTTGGCCAACTGATCGAACGTGGAAGTCGAGAGCTGAAGGAGGATGAAAAGTTGGGAACGACTCCGAGTTGGGGACGTGGGTGACTGGAAGGATGACAAGGAAAACGAGGAAGGGGAGATGAGGCAGAGGATGCCGCAGCCCTCGTCGGCTACGCCGAGTTGGAGCTGCTGCCCCGTGGGCCCTAGGCGGCTGACAGATGGCTTTGGGCAGTGGCTATTTTGTCTTTTGTGTCCCCTCCCTTTCCTTCTGGGCTTTCACCCCCAGCCACGGCTCCCCGGCCTCTTTCCTCTCTCTCTCTTCCCCCCTGGTGCTTCCACCCCAAGCACCTCCCCTGAGTCTTGACATTCCAGGTCTTCAGATTCTTGCGGGTGGCTTCCCTGATGCGCGCCGAAGCACAATCTCCTTTCCGGCAAGGACACTTCCTCCTCTTCCTCCCTATTCTCTGGGCTCCTCCGACTTGGGTCAAGAGACTGAAAAAACCCATTGCTCATTTCCATCTTGTCTCCTATTGTTTTCTCTCCCTCTGGTATGTCTGTGCATTCCTGGCCCGGGAGATCTCATCGGCTTGGAATGTCCAAAGGCATGCCGGCCCCCTGAGTCACTGATTTGGAGAAATTAGAAAGAGGAGAACTCATTAAGCCGCTTCCTTCCCCTCACCTGGAGGGCCCTCGGACAGCAGCCCTTGTTGGACTCCTTCCCTGGCCAATCCACACTGCAGACCGTGTCTACACACACACACACACACACACACACACATGCACACACACACATACACACACAACTGGGGAAGTCAGTAATTGATGCAGAAGTCAGGCTCTCAGTTTCCCCAAATGTTCTGGTGTTGGTGGGAAAAGAAACTTCTGGCTAATTGCCTCCATTTTATTCCTGGGATGTGTACAATTACTACTACTACTAATGAGAGCTCCTATTGGTATGGCACTGTCAGAGTTTACACACACACACACACACACACAACTGGACAAGTCAATAATTGTTTTAGAACTGAATAATTCAAGTCAGGCTCTCAGTTTCTCCTAACGTTCAGGTGTAGGTAGGAAAGGAAACTTCTGGCTAATTGCCTCCATTTTATTCCTGTGAAGTGTACAATTGCTACTACTACTAATAATGAGAGCGTCTATCAGTATGGCACTGTCAGAGTTTATACACACACACACACACACACACACACACACACAACTGGACAAGTCAATAATTGTTTGAGAACTGAATAATTCAGTTCCCCAAATCTTCTGGTGTTAGTGGGAAAGGAAACTTCTGGCTAATTGCCTCTATTTTTCCCCAGGGAGCGTATTATTACTACTACTAATAATGAGAGCTCCTATCAGTATGGCACTGTCAGAGTTTATACACACACACACACACACAACTGGACAAGTCAATGATTGTTTTAGAACTGAATAATTCAAGTCAGGCTCTCAGTTTCCCCTAACGTTCTGGTGTTGGGGAAAGGAAACTTCTGGCTAATTGCCTCCCTTTTTCCCCGGGGAGTGTATTATTACTGCTACTAATAATGAGAGCTCCTATCAGTATGGCATTGTCAGAGTTTACACACACACACACACACACACACACACACACACACAAACTGGACAAGTCAATAATTGTTTTAGAACCGAATAACCCAGGTCAGGCTCTCAGTTTCCCCAAATGTTCTGGTGTTGGTGGGAAAGGAAACTTCTGGCTAATTACCTCCATTTTTCCCCGGGGGAGCGTATTATTATTATTATTACTAATAATGAGAGCTCCTATCAGTGTGGCACTGCCAGAGTTTACAAAGTATTTTTCTCCTATCTGCTCTCTGATGGAAGAAGTGTCAAATCTATTATCCTCATTTTTCAGATAAGGAAACTAGTTCAGAGGGAAGAGAAATAAATGTCTTAGCATTAGAGAATATCAATGATGGAAGATAATGCAGTTCCCTCAGATATTTTATTTATGTCTTTTTCCTTTTCTTGCGTAGATAACTGTCATTTCTCAGTGATGTCCCTGTTCAGTCCCACCATCAGAACCCTCTCTTGTAACAAGGCAGCCTAAGCGAGCCAGCACATGGGCCACAGATGGGGGCCTGTGGCGCTCCCCCAGAGCCCTTCTTGAAGAGGGAGAAAAGGGGCTTTACCAACAGTCTCCTGGAGCCATATCTGATCACTGCCCTGATCAAGATTCTGCTGTCTTTCAATATTGTTTTTCCTGTGTATTGTTGTAGTCACTGGGTAGAGTTCTGTTCCTGCAAAGCGACCTCACTTTGCAGGAAATAAAACAAACTCAGAGAGGGAAAAGGGCCCTTCCTTCTCACCCAACCTGCAAATCCATGCCATTTTTAAGTCTGGTCAGTCCAATCTCTCTCTGTCTCAGGTGTCCGACCTAGGGCGGGTCCCCATATGCTTATTCCCAGACCATTGCAAGGACTTCCTCATTGGTCTCCCTTCTTTCAGTCCTCCACCTTCCACACGGCAATCACAATAATACTTCTAGGGCACAAGGTACATAGCGCTTCCCATGCTCCCAATGGCCGTTCCATTGTTCTTTCTCGGTGGTGTCTCAGGCTGGCCTGCCGGAAGTGAAACGCCATTCTGTGGGCCACACCCAGCTGGTCCCCTTGCCTGAGCTGCCTATATCCCAGAGAAAACTCTACCCTGGGGCTAAACCCTAGGGATGCTGATAACCGACCTGATTATATTTCTCCATGATGAACAAACTCTCCCGGTTCTCCCACTCCGCCCTCTTCCCCATGCCCAACAACCTGTTCCCTTATTCTCCTTGCCCTCCATTCAATCCCCTCAATATCCCATTGGGCTTTGATGACTGAGGAAAAGAGAGTGAGACCGCTGTCTGCCTCCCTTAAATCCAAATTCACAGGCAAGCCAAGATATCACCCAAGATGTCATGGGGCCGCTTAGAAAATGAAGGACAAACAACAAACTCCCACTCTCGAGCTACCCACCCTTTCCACAGTGCCTCTGGAAAGCTCCTTCCCCAAGTAACTGGCTTTCATCTTAAATCTTTTCCACTCCTTCCATCTTCTGAGTCTCACGGAGACCTGGATCCCTCCTGATGACACAGATACCCTGGTTATCCTTTGTGCAAGTGGTTGTACTTTCACTCATTACCTTCAACTCACCAGGGGGAGAGAGTGGGAAGAAATACCACTTGTTCCCAATGGCCACATCCCGGCTCATTCTCTACCACCATCACTCAGTAACCTTCTCCTTTAAGATTCAGCCAATCCATACCTACCGCCCAATCAGAATTCAAGTGGAGGTTGCCCACCAGCCTTTAGGATACTCCCCTTCTTTCCTCAATGAATTCAGTGCCTGGTACACAGCCTTTCTCTCCTCCTCACCCCCTGCCTTCATCCGCCCCCCCAACCTATTCATTTCCCATGACCCCTTGAGTCTGACATCGCCCACCAACATTCTGCTTTCCTGTTCGTGAATCTGAAATGTCCTAACATGATTGGCATCAGTGGCCATTCCATCCCTCCTGCCTTGCAGCCTCTTACCCTGTTCTTCATTCTCAGTGTGACCGCCAGTGCCTTAATAAACCTTCAATTCTTTTCCCAGGCTATCAATCCTGAAGTGGGTACAGTCTCTTTCCTTCTCCATCTTGACCCTTTGATGAACCAATTCAACTCTATACTTCACTCTTCTCTTGAGCTCCTTGCTCCTTTATCACATCAAAGCTCTTGCCCTGCCGAGCCTCAGTCCTAGAATACTCCCTCCACGTGTTGCCTCGGCTCCTATTCCCATGTGACTGAATGAAGCTGGAGAAAATCATGAAACCATGATGGCTGGGGCTACTACAAATTTATATTACAGAATCACAACTGGGTCCTCACTGTATCTAAGCGATCCTTTTCCACCTCCATAATTAACTCAGTATCCCCCTGACCGCAATGGCTATTCCAAACTTGAAATTTTGAAATTTGAAATTTGAATTTTGAAATGAAAATTGAATGAAAATTTCTCCTCAAACTTCCCATAGTTCCCTCTCTCCTAACCCTCTCTGCTAAGAACCACACTTCATATTTCACTGAAAAAAGTTTCTTTTCTTCTTTTCATCACCCCACTGTCTCCTGTCACTATCTCTTCCTTCATCCCTGTCTCACTTTAAGAGATGGCTCTTCTCAAGGAACTGGAAGCTGAGGGATGCCCATCAGTTGGGGGATAGCTGAATAAGTGATGGTATATGAAGATGACGGAACATTATTTTCTATAACTAACGATCGGTGGGATGATTTCAGAGAGGCCTGGAGAGACTTGCATGAGATAATTGTATAAATATGTATACATATATTGGATTTAACATATATTTTAACATATTTAATATATATTGGACTACCTGCCATCTAGGGGAGGGGATGGGGGGAAGGAGGGGAAAAGTTGGAACAGAAGGTTTTGCAAGAGTTAGTGTTGAAAAATTACCCATGCAGATGTCTTGTAAATAAAAAGCTATAATAAAAAAATCAGTTAAGAAAGGGAAAATAAAAGAAAATTTTGCATGAATTGATGCTAAGCGAAGTGACTAGAACCAAGAGAACATTGTACACAGCAACAACAAGATTATGTGATGATCACCTGTAATGGACATGACTCTTTTAAACAATGGAGTGATTCAGGCTGATTCCAATAGACTTGTGATGGAGAGAGTCATCCGCATGCAGAGAGAGGCCTGTGGGAACAGAGTATGGATCACAACATAGCATTTTCACCTAGTTTGTTGTTGTTTGCTTGTATTTTGTTTTCTTTCTCATTTTTTTACCCCTTTTGATCTGATTTTTTCTCCTACAGCAAGATAACTGTGGGAATATATTTAGAAGAATTGTACATGTTTAATCTATATTGGATTACTTGCCCTCTAGGGGAGGGAGTGGGGAGAAGGGAGGGAGAAAAACTTGGAACACCAGATTTTGCAAAGGTGAATGTTGAAAACTAGCTTTGCATGGATTTTGACAAAAAACTATTATTTAAATAAATAAATAAACAAGCGATTAAAAAAAAAGAGAGATGGCCCTTCCCTTTACCCAAGCAAACCCTTCTACATACACAAATCTCCCATTCCATGCCCATCAATTGGAGAATGGTTGGGTAAATTGTGGTATATGAAAGTTATGGAATATCATTGTTCTGTAAGAAATGACCAGCAGGATGAAGACAGAGAGGCTTGGAGAGACTGACATGAACTGATGCCGAGTGAAGTGAGCAGAACCAGGAGATCATTATATACGTCAACAACGATACTGTATGAGGATGTATTCTGACAGAAGTGGATTTCTTTGAGAAAGAGAAGATCCAATTCAGTTCTAACTGATCCATGATGAACAGAATCAGCTACACCCAGAGAAGGAGCACTAGGAAATGAATGTAAACTGTTTGCATTTTTGTTTTTCCTCCCAGGCTATTTTTCCCTTCTGAATCCAATTCTCCCTGAGCAACAAGAGAACTGTTCGGTTCTGCACACATAGATTGTATCTAGGATATACTGTAACCTATTTACATGTATAGAACTGCTTGCCATCTGGGGGAGGGGGTGGAGGGAGGGAGGGGAAAAGTCGGAACAGAAGTGAGTGCAAGGGATAATGTGGTAAAAAATTACCCAGGCATGGGTTCTGTCAATAAAAAGTTATAATTATTTTTTAAAAATTTAAATAACCCCAAATCTCCCATTCCATCTTGTTTTCTCCAGTAGAATGTCCCCTCTATCATTCCCTCTCACTCACTTATCTTCAATCTCTCCTTATCTACAGGCCTGACTTTTGTCTTGCCACTGGACTGTGATGTCTCTGGAAGAGAGTGAGGCTGACAACTTTGCCACTTTGTATAACTCTGCTTCACTTAAATCCAATTCACCGAGCAAGTCAAGACATCACCCCATGATGATTGGATTGGTGCTGGTACTCTTGGAAAATGAAGGGCAAACAACAATTCACTGTTTGCTTTCCTGCTACCTAGAAAACTTCTTCACATCACAACCAGGAATACATTATATATGGTAACAGTAACAACGGTCAGTTGTGAAACAAAGAAGTCATGACACTATCTACTTTCTCCACATGGAGAACTGATTGTCTCTAAGTGCAAATGGAAATACATTTCTCTCTCTCTCTCTTTCTTTCTTTCTTTCTCTTTCTTTCTTTCTTCTTCCTTCCTCCCTTCCTTCCCTCCCTCCCTCCTTCCCTCCTTCCCTTCTTCTCTCCTTCCTTCCTTCCTTCCTTCCTTCCTTCTTTCCTTTCTTTCATTCTTTCTTTCTTTTTGCAACAAAGCTATTAAGAAAATATGTTTTGCATGACTTCACATAATGAAAATTACATTTTTTTGCCTTGGAAAGGAGAAGCAGAAAGGAAGGAAATTTGGGACTCAAAATTTACAAATTAATGTTAATAAATAAAAATTTGAAAATCAAATTAAAAAGCTCACACTTGACTGATCCATTCCTGCAAGCTATCTTCCCATATTTCCCTATCTTTTCATAGCTAATGGAGAAGCCCTTCTATAACCAATGCTTACATTTTCCTTTTAACTCTTTGTAATCTGTCTTCTTCCCTCCTCATTCAACCAAAACTCCTCTCTCCAATTACCAATGATCTCCTTATTGTTAATCTGATGGCCTTTTCCCCTTTTTTCTTTTTCTGTATTTTATTTTCATTATTTCTGTGTTTCCCCTATGACCTGTATACTACGTGCAGGCCCATATTTACATGAGCCTTGTGATGGCCCTTTTCTACGTTTTCATCCTTTCTAACCCCTCTGCTTTCTCTGGCAGGCTTTCCATACTTTCCACATTATCGATTGCCCCCTTCTCCTTATATTCTCTTCTGGGGGCATCTGTGACATTGCTTAATTCCACCTAGCTCACTGTTTCTTCTTCATTTCCTTTGCTGTATCTTTAAATCACATCTACTAGCCGGGGAATGTTACACAAGGCTCTGTCCTAAGCCCTTCTCTCTTCTCCTTCTGTACTATTCTCCCTCTACATGATTTCACTTAGTGATCTCTTCACCTCCAATGGATTCAATTATCATCTCTATGTAGATAATTCCCAGATCTATTTATGCAGCTGTAATCTTTCTCCTGACCTCTAGTCTCACATCCCCGACTGCCTATTGAACATCTCCGATGATTGGAGGTATTTTAAATTGAACATTTCCTAAACTGGATTCGTTCTCTTTCCTCCCAAGCCACCCCACTTCTACCTTCTTACCGTCAAGTGTGTCACCATTCCCTCTGTCATCCAGGCTTCCAACCTTAGTGTCATGCTTAATTTCTTGCTCCGTCTCTCATATCCCATCTGTTGCTGAATCCTATCAATTTGACCTTTATAACTTCTCTCACATACACCCCTCTCTCTCCCCTGACACCACCATCGCTCTAATGTGGGCATCGTCACCCCACCCCTGGCCTATAACCATAGCCTGCTGATTGGTCTCTCTGTCTCGTCTCTCCCGCTCTAGTCTGTCCTCCACTCAGCTGTCAAATTGATCTCCCTAAAACACAGGCCTGACCACGTCACCACCCCCCCTTCAATAAACTCCAGTGGCTCCCTATTACTTCCAGAATCTCTTTTTCAAAAAATAAGATATTATTTCTTATGATAGCATTTTATTTTTTCCAAACACATGCAAAGATACTTTTCAACCTTCACCTTTGCAAAACCTCATGGTCCAGATTTTCTTCCTTCTCTCCCCTCCCCAAATCAATAAGCAACTCTTCTAAAGAAAATATTTCCATATTCATTGTGCTGTGCAAGAAAAACCAGATCAGAAGTGTAAAAAAAACCATGAGAAAAACAACAACGAAAAGGTGAAGATACTCCGCTTTGCTCCACATTCAGTCTCCCTAGTTCTCGCTCTGCATGCAGATGGCATTTTCCATCCCAAGTCTATTGGAATTATCTTGAATCACCTCAGCACTTCCAGAATCACTTCCTCTCTTTGGTGTCCAGGGCCCTCTGTGCCCTCTCCACTTTGTCCTACCTTCCCAGTCTCATACGTGCTCACTTCCACCTGTTTTATGACCCAATGATGTTGACCTTGCTGTTCCTCAACTAAGACATCTCATCTCTTGGGATCTCATGCATTTTCACTGTCCATTCTCATGGCTTCACTCTCTCCTTCCTCATGTTTGCCTTCTGCTCCCCTGGCTTCCTTCAGATCCCCGCTAAAATCCCATCTTCTATCCCCAAGCAACCCTAACTCTAGGGCCTTCCCTCTATTGATTATCTCCAATGTCTCCTGTCTATAATTAGTTTACATAGCTGGCTAGATGTTGTCTTCCCCATTAGACTGTGAGCTTCTTGAGAGTAGAGACTATAGAGAAGATGCAGAAATAGGGACTAGAAAAGATACAATTTAGGTGGGTTCCAAATTGAGTAGCTGACCGACCTTTAAGATTGATTTCAAATCAGAGGGTCAAGAACTAAACTCCCCACAAAGTACTTCAGGGCTCTGGGACTGGGCTTGGGCCTCTCAAAGACTTGAATAAAGACATGACACGCTCATCAAACTTGCAGAGGTCACACAGCCGAGACACAACTACCACTCTGGATGGGAGCATCAGGATCCAACAAGTTCTCGCCGGGCCACAGCGTTGAGCTGAATCGACTCACCTGAAATTCAATGGGATTAAATGTAAAATCTGGCACTTGTGGGGCAGCCAGATGGTGCAGTGGATAGAGTGCTGGCCCTGAAGTCGGGAGGACCCGAGTTCAAATTGAGCCTCAGACACTTAATGTTGGAATCTTTACAAACTGTTAAGCCATTGGAGTTGATAGAGACAATCATGATCTAATTTGGCCTGGTTCAATATGATTAATTTGATCTTAGAAGGAGATGTTTTGGGCCAGAACTTGAAACAAGGTACTAAGTACAACTGAGGGAAACAATGTTTGTGTTCACACCTTTAGAGAGCCCATAAGTATCTAAGTACTCAATGGAGTTCACACATTTGGGAGATTTCAGGGCTTAGTATGAATTGTATGAGATATCCGAATTCACGCCTCCCTTAGGGCCAGAGAGCACTCTGGGAGATAACCCAGAATCCCTCTCTCTCCAGAAGGAGGAGTTAACCTTTGGGAGATCATATATATACAGGAAGCTCTTAGAGCTGGAAAGAGTTTTTCTTGGGAACATTGACTGGGATCGGAGAGGAGCACTCTGGGAGGAAGCCCACAAGCCCTATCTCCGAGGCAAGAGAGATTCCTTGTATCTTCTACCTCGGTGCTGGCTGGAGTCGGAAGGACAAACCTTTGGATTTGGAGACATTCAGAAGGAGCTCTTGGAACCAAGCAGACAGATAGGCCTCTGAGCTAACTGGCATATATTGAAGGACACAATAAAAGATCTGAACCTTTATCATCTGGTTGTGTTTTGGAAAAAGAACCCCACAACTTAACACTTCCTAGCTGTGTGACCCTGGGCAAGTCACTTGACCCCAAGTGCCTCAGCAAAAACATCTGACACTTGTGTACAAAAATTCAACTTCACTAATACAAAGTAGGGGAGGCCTGGTCAGACAGCAGTTTGTCTGAAAATGATTTCCAACTTTTTAAACTGTGGTTCACAACCCTAAATGAGGAGGTCATGAAATCATGACTTATTAACAAATTTAATACCTGTTTTATATACCTATATACCTGGGTAAAATTTCTTAAGTGGAAAGGGGTCATGAGTAGAAAAAGTTTAAGCCCTGGTTTAGTGAACTATGAGCTCAGTATGAGTCAGCAATGGGATATGGAGAATGAGAAAACCATGGCTAGGGCTTCCACGAATGGTGAGATGAGAATCCCACTGTCGGTCTCAGTTCTGAACACTGTGGCTTGAGAAAGACATGGACAAGCTGAAGTGTTTAGATGAGGACAGCCAGGGTGATGATGGTCCCAGAGTTTGTGTTTTATGAGAATCCATTGAAGGAACTGGGGCTGTTTCATCAAGAGAAGAGAAGACTCTGGGAGCAGTCTCCTGGAAGATGATTCCACTTGGTCTCTTTGGTCCCACAGGGCAGAAATTGAAGCAGCGAGTAGAGAAAAGGAGGCACTTTTAGATGAGTGTCTCAGCAGAAATTTCCTAACACTTTGGACTGTCCCAAAGTGGGAAGTGGTGGGAAGGGGTGGGGGGCTTCCCCTTCTCAGATTTTTCTGGGAGAAGCCAAATTATCCAAGATGGTACCGTAGGGAGTCCTTTCATGGTGGTTTGGAGACAATGGCCTCCTAGTCCCTTCCACCTCAAATTCTGTGATTCTGTAATAGCTGCAGCCCTTCCTTCCCAGGCTCGAGGTGAGGAGAGAGCTTGGTAGCCCTTGAGGGTTTAGAGAAGTGGGCCCGTCCCTCAGTGTTACATGTGTACGAGTCGGGTCTCCTGGACTAGAGGCTTTCCTGAAGCTGCAGGAATACAGGAGATGATATTTTGTGCTCTAATGGTTATAAGTCAGGTTGGGTGAGATGCAGAAGGCACAGAGATTTACAACCCTCCTGGAGAGGTAGGGAGTCCAGAGAGCCAGAGCAAAGGGGCTACATCCGGGGATTTACAGTTTATCCTTCGGACTCCAGAGAGTAACCTGAACTTCTAGAACAGGGGTCAAACTTGTGCTTTAGCCAGATCAAGTTGGCAGTTTTATGGAGGAGAGATCAAAGAAGTCCTTCCTGAATCTAAATTTAGCCCTGGTCCCTAAAGCTGATCTGTAGGTCTTCATTTTTGACCCCTGGAGTCAACCCCTCCTGAAGCCCCCAGAACCAGAAGGGTGATAAGATCAGAAGCAAAGGAGACTAATTAGGAGGCTATTGTAATGGTTTTAAAGCTAGAAGATAAGGTTCCTCTCAACAGGAATGGGGAAGTTTGTCAGAGGAGAGAATTTGAGAGGAAAGAGAGCAAGATCGGTATTGACTTTGAGATGGCTCAGGGATAATCAGTTCAAAATGAACCATGGGCCATTGGAGATCGGAGGCTAGATTTTAGGAGAGAGGCTCAGGCTGGGTATTTGGATCTGGAAGTCATCTGCATAAAGTTGATCATTAAAGAGATACCCAAGTGAGAAAGGGGAGAAAGAATGGAAAAGGAAGCCTGGGGAATATACTCCCAGTTGGGGGGCAGGATGGATGTTCCAGCAAAGGAGATTGAGAAAGAGCAATAAATGATATCGTTAAGCACCTACTACGTTCCAGGCACTGTTCTAAGCACTAGAGATACAAAAAGAGGTAAAAATAAATGGGGGAGGCAACATGCAAACAAATGTATCGGATTGAATTTTATACAAAAAATGGAAAATAATTAACAGAGGGAAGGCAGCAGAATTAAGAGAGGTTGAGGAAGACTTCCTGTGGAGAGTGGGGATTTAGCTGGGACTCCGAGGAAGTCGGAGAGATCAGTATTCAGAGTGGAGGAGAGAAAGTGAGCCGGGCATGGGGGGACAGGTAGAAACAGCTCCTGGAACCCAGAAAAATAAAAAAAAATTAAAAAATAAAAGAACAGAAAAAAAAAGAGAACAGAGTCCCCAAAATCTGAAGAGGAGAGAGGATGCAGAGAGGGTAGGTGGCAGTTTCCAGTGCTCCAGAGATATAAAGAAGGATGAGCTCTAAGAAAAAGGCTTTGAGGTTTGGCCATTAATCACTGATAACTTTGGAGAGAAACCGTCTCAGTTGAGTGATGAGATCCACAAGTCCAGTCTCAAAGGAGAGCAGAGAGGAAGCAGAGTAAACGAATGGAAGGAGCTGGTTTCTAGGAGTTTGCTTGTGAGACTGGGGAGAAAAATGGGCCCTACCTGAAGGGCTGGTGAGATTGGGGTTTTCTAAGGTTGGGTAGTGGATGGAAGTCTTGCTATGTTTGTAGACATTGAGGAACCGACAGGGGGACAGTGAAGATACCAGAGAGAAGGGCGATGGGTTAGAGAAAATGGGATCAGGGGCATATGTACAAGGTGTTGACCTGGCAAAGGGAGGAGCCGCATCTTCAGCAGGGGCCTGGGGAAAGGAAGAGAACAGGGAGAATTGATGTCAAGGACCTGGGGCCGGTAGAGAAGGAGGAAGGGGGCCTTCTTATCAACGGCTTTCACTTTTTCCAGGAAAACACGAGGGGGGAGCCAAGATAGCACAGTAAAGGCAGGGGCACTCGCCAGGGCTCTCCCCAGACTCCTCCAAATCCCTTTAAATAATGACTCGAAACAAAATTTTTGAGCCCCAGAACCCACAAAAGACAGAGGCAAACATTTTTCCAACCAGAGACAACGTAGAAGGCCAGTCAAATATATGGGGAGGTCTTGGGGAACTGGGAGGAAAGTGGTGATTTAGGAGGCTTGTGGGGAGAAGAGAAGGCTTGGGACGGCGGCAGCGGGGAGCTCCTGAACAAATAAAAAGGCCTCCGGATGGCACGCAAATAGCAACTGAAGGGCTGGAACTTGATCCCATCTGGAGGCCGTAAGAGGCTGAAGCCGAAAAGACGGTCTTCAAAAGGGGGAGGGTACAGGCAGCTAGATGGGGCAGTGGTCAGAGCTCTGCAGGCGGGAGAATCCGAGTTCAAATCTACCTCAGACCCTTAAGTCTTACTTGCTGTGTGACCTTGGATAAGTCACTTAACCCCAATTGCCTCCCCCCTCCCCAAAAAGAGGGGAAGAGAACATGGTAAATCCGTGGAGTCAAAGTGGGGAGTGAGAGAAGTGTAGGGGATGCACTGGGCCCACTGAGGATGCTGGGGCCTCCGCAGGAAACTGGCAGCCAGCTCAGCTGCTATCACTGGGCTCATTAACCCTCCACTGACTGGCCTGCCAGCTGCCTTATCCTTCTGGGACCCTTCCAGCTCTGGAATTGGGACCCCAGGAGTGATCGTGCGCCCCAGCCTCAGTTTCCTCCGCTGTAAAATAAGGCCTTCTCGGGTCTCTTCCGCCTCTGCGGCTGAGTTTCTTTTCTAAGTGGTTTCTGGGGCGTTGTGAGCTGAGGAGCCGCCGCGGGGCGAGCCGGGAAGAGCGGCCCTTTCCGCGGGCTCCAGCAGGGGGCGGTGCGCGCGGGTCGGGGAAGGCTGCGCTGGCCGAGCTCGGAGCCCGGCTTCCCCGGCCGCGGTTTTCGGGGCCACGGTCCCCGGCCGGAGCCTTGCCAAGCCCCGCCCTCCAGCTCGGGGCCGGCTCTGAGAACGGGCCCTGCATGGGGCCCGGCCGCTTCTACTCTCGGCTTCCCAGGGGCCTCTACTGCCGGCCGGCACATATCCGCCGCCCCCCCCCCTCGACCGATCCCCCCCTCCCCGGACGAAATTCAGCGAACTAAGCCCTCCTTGGGGTTTCAGTTCCCAGAACTAAAGGCCCCCTAAGATCCTTTCCGGCGCTAAATGGCTGCTCCTGTGAGCTATTATCCTGAGCCAATTCCCCTCTCCCCGCCTTGGTTTCCCTATTTACAAAATGAGCCGGTTAGACTAAAAGACCTTAAAGGTCCCCCTCTCAAATCCCATGGTACTCTGAGGTAACTCGTGCAAAAAGGATTGTCCCCACTTTCCAGAATAGAAAACTGAGGCCCAAAGAGTGCCATCATACGGAGAGTAGGTGACAAATCTGAACCCTTGTCTCTCAATTCCTAGCTTGGGGGGGAGGAGGGGTTCTTTCCACCACCCTCCTCTCCCCCCAAGCTTTTGGAGCTGCTGGGACTCAGACTCGGGCCATCTGCTAAAAAAGATCCAAATCGCAAAACAAAGCAAGAGTAGAAGGAAAAGAAACTGAGCTTGGATTTTGGGGATGGGGAGGAAGACTGGCCCTGGGGAGCCACAGGGACCAGGGGGGATCATTTAGCCAGCAAAAATACACGGCAGCCTCTGGCCCGTGGTTTGGCGGGGGCCAGGGACTAGGGACGAGGTGGTGGGGTGAGTTCTTCCTCCCTTATTATCCTCATCCTCCCTTACAGGGGGCCCATTGCAAACAGATTGCCTTGGTGGGGCCGCCTGTGAATGGAGCCCCTTGTTTGTAGTACTGCTTGGTCTATGGTGGCTTTGTGGCTCCGCTGACAAGGCTGCTGCTCTAGGGAGCCAGGACCTACTTTGCCCTCGTGGAGGCGGAACAAGCAGGTGGAAGTCCGGGAAGACACAGCCTAGAGAGGGAGCCCAGTATTTGGGGGGGGGAGGGGTGGACAGTATTGGGGCAAATGAAGGCTCTGGCTCCCTCCACTCTGTCTCTACCTGGAGATCCCCTTCCATGGATCAGCCCGGTCAGCCCAGGCAAGCAAGCAACAGACATTTGTGTAGCCCGTCCCATGTGCCAAGGACCGTGCTAGGTTCCATGGATACAAAGAAAGGGCAAACGTAGTCCCAGTCCTCGAGGAGCTGACATTTGGTAATTGTTGTTGAGTCAAGTCTAACTCTTCATGACCCCATTTGGGATTTTCTTGGTAGGGATACTGGAATGGCTGCCATTTCCTTCCCCAGCACCTTGATGATGAGGAACTAAGGGGACTGGGCCAGAGTCAAACAGGTAGTAAGGTTTTGAGGTCAGATTTGAACTCAGGTCTTCCAGGTCCAGAGCTCACCAAACTGCCTCTTTTAGGGGAGATTGTGCATACACATACGTATGTGTGTTTGTATGTGTTCATAAGATACATACAAAATAGACAGGAAGAAACGAGAGAGAAAGTCTTAGCATCTGGGTGGAACTGGGAAAGACCTGCAGGAGATAATCCTTGAACTGAGTCTGGAAGGAAGTCAGGAAGACCAAGAGAAGAAAATGAGGGCGACAGGCAAAGCTAAGTCTGACAGACAGGCTAACTATCTTAGGGTCCCAAGGTTATTCCTTTGATTCTTTCGGCCACAAGCCCCCCAGTCTGATGTGTTCTATCCATCAATCACTCACTATAGCTAGTGTTTTCCTTATATCATCGACTAACTCAGTGATCAGTGCCCCACTATCAGTTTAACTAGTCGACATCAATTAGTTTTTTACAAAGGAAAACCTACCGGGAAATTACAGCAAGAACTGCAATAACAAATACATATCTCGGAATTAGAGACATAGTCTTGCCCTTTCCCTGGGGAGAGTGGACTCAAACTTAAATCAGTCACTACAAAGCATTCACCCCACCAAGCACGATTCCAAATGGAGCACAGCCTCCAAACGAGTCATTCTCTCGTTGCCCTTCCTTGCTGTGGAACACCGTGGACTTCAGTCTATTGCTGGGCTGGCTCCTGTACCTGACCTGGCTGTCGGCACGACTCTACCATGGATTCCGATTCCCAAGCCTCAAGTGACTCACTCTTTTGACCTTTCAAAGCTCAAGCTATCGCCAAAACTCTTTCACCCAACAACAGGAAAAAACAAACTCAAAGAGGCAACAGAGGTGCCATGTATTTTTGTATGGCCCACGGGGAGGGGGAGGGAGTATAGGCCCAACACTACTGTTCTCTTGATCTGAGAGTTTTATAGCAGAAGGCTAACTTGGTTTGTTAGTGCATTTTGCATTCATCCCCACTTCCTCTTTCCTGCTCAGTAAGAGGGCAGGAAACAAGTCAAAGTCCACATGTGTGATCAAAATGGCAAAGTAGGACATATATGTTCATAAGGATTCGGCTCTTGTGACCAATCTGCCATTACGCCGGCTTGGTTGTTCTGGAGACAGATTTTTACCAGGAGATAGACAGTGGCAATCCAAGGTGAAATATGAAATGTCTAATTAGTCGGCCTTTAAAATTGATTTATATCCCATGGGGAATTTAACCACTAATCTCCCGGCAGCTTGTAACCCTGATGAAGCTTGGGGAGGATTTGGATGAGAGTCCCACTGGATGGAAAGTGTAGATGAGTTTCAATCTGCATTGTTCAGCTTCCAAATTGCTGAAATTACAAACCCATTTGAGTTTTATATGGAGTGATAAATCTTGTTTAAATCATTCTGTTAATGCACTCTCCGTTTCTATATGTATCTGGCGTTTCTTTCTGGAGAGAAATAAACTACTTCTACCATACGTGATTTTCATTGTGAATCGGGTACCTCGCTTACCTCTCCCATTTTAGGGAAACTTAAGACTTTTGAGCCATCACTGTAACTATTATTAGCTTTGTTCCTGGAAGCCTGGGGTGGGGCTTTGTTAGCGAGCCAACGAATGTGTGAATGAGGAGTCTAATTCTGCTAATTAGAGATCAGGCTTGCCCAGCACTGAACTCGATCCACAAACCAATACACACAGCAATATAACGCTGAGATGGAGAAGGACCCCACCCTGACCATCCACTCCCTGATGTCCCATTCTGAGAGCCACAGCCCGGAGAAAACTAGCTAGAAGATGTCATTTTCACACATGGCAGCTGGGGAATGACCAAAAGGCCAATCAGAGTATATCAAGTCATATTAGGAGCAAATCCTTTCAATGATGGCCCAAAGTGGCCCCAGAGCTGCCATGAAGGTGACTAGACTCAGAAAGCAATTCTCTTGAAAAGGATCTTAGAACTTTACAGTGTAATAAATGTGACAGGTTAAAAAAAAAACTGAAGTGATCTTAATCTTCATTAAGAGATTCATAATGTACAGAACTAAGGAAGGTGAAAGATAGCACCTTTATTCTCTACCCTATTCAAGTCTCATCTAAGGCTCCATATAAAATGGCAGGCCGTGGGGGCAGGCAAAAGGAACCGGAAATGGAGTGGATGTCCATCAGTGAGAGAATGACTGAATAAGTTATGAATATGAATGTAATGGAATATTATTGCTCTATAAGAAACCATCAGCAGGCTGAGTTCAGAAAAGCCTGGAAAGATTTCTGTGAACTGACGCTGAGTGAAGTGAGTAAAACTGGGAAAACACTGTGCACGGTATCGGCAAGATCATGTGAGGATCAATTATGATGGCCTTGGCTCTTCTCAACTACGGGGTGATTTCAGGCAATTCCAATAGACTTGGGATGGAAAACGCCATCCACATCGAGAGGGACAATTATGGAGATTGAAAGTGGGTCAAAGCATAGGATTTTCACCTTTTTGTCATTTGCTTTTTCTTTCTCATGGTTTGCCCCCTTTGTGCTGAAAAATATAAATAATATAAAATAAAAATATAAAAATATGTTTAAAAGGATTTTACACATTTAACCTATGTCGGTTGCTTACTGTCTTGGGGATAGAGGAAGTAAGGGAGAAAGGAAGAAATCTAAAACACAAAGGCTTACAGAAATGAATGTTGAAAACTATCTTTACATGTATTTGGAAAAATAAAATACTGTTGAAAAAAAGGGTAGCCAAGATGGTAAAGGGCCTTAAGACCGTATGAGATGAGGATCCCTTAAAGAAACTGAATGTATGGAGCCTGAAGAAACTTTGGAGGGGACATAACAGCAGTCTTAACGCTATTAGAAATAAATATGCAAAAGATGGGTTAGACTTATTCCACTAGGCTTGGAGAAGGAGGCAGGATCTGGAGCAGAAGATGAGAGTGTCATGGGGACAGATTTTGGTTCCATGAAGTAAAAAGTTGATAATAATGAGAAATGCCCAGAAATGAAATGAATAGTCTCAGGAGGGAGTGTGTCCTGCTCAACAGAGGCCTTCCAGTGAGTCCTGGATGACGACTTATCAGAGATCAACGTAGAGGAGATTGATGAGGAGGAACCAATTGGACTTGATGGTCTGTGGGGTCCTTCCCATCTGTGAGATCTGTGTTCCAGGGAGATTTCTCCGGGGCCTTGCCCCCAGGAGTAGAAATGGTTGTTGAATGAATGGAAATTGAATCGAATAGAAAATCCTGAAGGAGGGAGGTAGCAAATGCAAATGGAGAGGAGGGCTACCATGGAAAGATCACTAGATTGGGAGTCAGATGACTGGGGATCTGATCCTGGCTCTGTCACTTACTAGAAGTGTGACTTTAAGCTAGTCTCTTACTTCCTTTGAACCCTAGTACCCTCACCTGTAAAATGAAGGGGTTGGGCAAAATGGTCATCAGGGTCCCTTCCAGCTCTAGACCTAGGATCTTATGTGTCACCTTAGACTTCCTTTAATCATAGGATCATAGGATCCTAACTCTAGGGCTGATAAGGCCCTCAGTGACCATGTAGCCCAATCTCCTCATTTTACAGATGAGGAAAATGAGGCCCACAGAGGAGTAACTTGTCCAAGGCCATACAGGTAGTAAGTATCAGAGGTAGACTCCGAACCTGGGTCCTAACAGCAGAATCATCATTCCCTTCCCCTGGAAAATATCATCTTCTCTGGGCCTCAGTTTCCTTATCCCTAAACCAAAGGGGGTTGGACTAGACAAACTTCAAGGTTCCTTCCAGCTCATATATCCCATGACTCTCTGACCTGTGTCCGCATTGGGAGGAGGAGGGGGTCCACAAAAGGAGGATTGAGAAAAGAGGGAGAAGAAGAGTTTTTGCCGGGGTCAGGCTCTGGGAAAGCAGCAAGCTGAGCTCCAAAAAGCTCTTCTTATCCATTACTCCTCCTCCTCCTGTTCTTTTTTCTCATTCTCCTCCTCATCCCTTTTCTCCTCCTCCTTCTTCTCCTCCTCCTTCTTCTCCTCCTCCTCCTCCTCCTCCTCCTCCTTCTCCCCCTGGCCAACTTTTGCAATTGGAAATAGCTGAGAGCCCCTGCCAGACACAGGGAAGAAAAGACACAGTCAGTCTGTCTGAGGTCTGCTCAGACACACCCTTGCCTGCAATTTGACTATTGGGGGGGGGCCCTCAGCCACAGGCTGCCAGAGGGGAGAAAACAGATCCCAGCGGCCAGCTGAAGTTGTCTAGCCCAGAGTCCTCTAGGAATGGCAAGAAACGGCCAACTGACACCATCCCAGAAAGCTCCGGGCTTCTGCCGCCATCCAAACCAGCCCTTCGGTCCTTGAAGATGAAGCTTCTGCATCAAAAATCTCCATGTCCTCGGGAAGACTGGAATTCTAGGCCACCGGCGAGTGTCCCATCGGGTCGCCAACTTTGGGGTGACATTAGGTAAGTCCCTTCTCTCTAGCCCTCAGATTCCTCTTCTGTAAATGAGGAGGTCATATGAGATGACCTTGCTGAATCTGGAGTCACAGGAGCTATGTTTAAATGTGGGAGTGTGGGAAAAGTCTCTCTACCTCCTCAGTTTCTTCATCTGTTAAAGGGGGGAAGTCTCTTCTGACCCAGCCTCAGTTTCTTCATCTATTAAAAAAGGGAAAGTCTCTTCCTCACAAACTCAGTTTCTTCTGTTAAAAAAGGGAAAGTCTCTTCCCCACAGACTCAGTTTCTTCATCTGCCAAAAAAGGGAAAGTCTCCTCCCCTATCCTCAGTTTCTTCATCTGTTAAAGAGGGAAAGTCTCTTCTCCCCCAGCCTCAGTTTCTTCATCTGTTAAAGAGGGAAAGTCTCTTCTCCCCCAGCCTCAGTTTCTTCATCTATTAAAGAGGGAAAGTCTCTTCTCCCCTAGCCTCAGTTTCTTCATCTCTTAAAAGAGGAGCTTGAACTAGCTAGTTTCTGAGGTCCCTTTTGGCTTTTGATGTGTAATCCTATGATCTCTCGGCTCATCGGACTATTCTCTGTTCCCTGTTCTGAGATCCCCATTTGGCTCTGACATTCTCTGCTCTAATGCAGGGGTGTTTAAATGTAGGTGTCCTGGATGCTGTGAGTCTATGGCCCCTTTCTCTGGACCAGGTCTTTTAATGGATAAAGGATCTTACACAGAATCACAAAGAAAACCAATTTCCCTGAGATGTGGTTATTGAAATATTTTTATTAAAAAAAAAAAGTTCCCCGGTCCCAGGTTAAGACCCTGGCTTAAGGTCTCTGCAGCCCTGACATTTTCTGTTCTATGTTCTAAGGTCTCTCCCAGAACTCATGTGTTCTCTTAGTAATAAGAGCTATAAGCTAGCTAATGCGTTCTGGTTATGAGCTGTTTGATCCACGTGATCTCATGCGTCCCGGTGAGAGAGCTGCTATTATTATCTGCAATGTAAAGTGTAGAAAACCGAGACTGAAATCGGTTCCATTTCCAGGATCTCAATCCAGGTCTGTCCCGACCCTGAGCGTGCTTTGGCTGTCCCAACTGACCAGGCTCCCGAGGCCTTCCTAGCCCCGTGGAACCCACGGATTCCTGTGCAGTGAGCTCCTGCACACCTAGAATTTTCCACAGTGAAGATTCGAGAACAGAACCTGGGATCACATGACATGAGGGACCCCACAAGGGGCTGCTTCTGAACAGCTTTCCCGAGGGCTTGTTGCTTGGTCGACACCTGGGTTCTGCCATCTTGGAAGAAGAGCTAAGGCCAAGCTAGGCAGGGGTAGGCAGGGCAGAATGGGCTCGGGCCCCAGGGGGGGGCTCATCTGCCTTGGGCCTACTTTAGCTAGCGGTGGGTGGGGCAGAGCTGAGCTGGGCAGTGGTGGGCTGAGCTGAGCCAAGCTGACCCTTTTCTCCATATGTTTCCTTTGAAGGTCGCCCATCAGCTCCCTCTGGCAAGGTTCCCAAAGCACCATCTTCCATCTGACTTTGTTCTCCACAAGTACTTATTTAATCATGTCCGACTGTGAAGAGCCTCAATGCTTCTCTGTTCCTTTGGCTCGTGGGACTTTGAGCCCCCGCCCCGCTTTCCCATCCCTACCCTGTCACCTCCCCAACGGACAATAGCTTCGCTCCCAGCTTCTCTGCCTCCATGCTTCTTCCTCCCCACACCACCCCTAATGTCTCTGCTTGTCTCAACTGGCTCGTGGCCGTTCACAATGCTTTGTCCCTTGCCGCCAAAACCTCTAGCTACGGCTCTGGCTGCCGTGAGGATCCTGCCTGGGCTCCTCACCGTGACAAGGAACACATGGGCCGCCTTTCCCGCCTCTGAGATCAGGTAAGAGAACGGATTTTGAAAATGTGTTATCCCAAGGCAAAGATTGAAACCATCTCTTCTTTCAAAGCCTTCCTCCCCGCCCTGCGCCCCCCCCCCCCAAGAAGGCCCAAGTAGGTGGGAGATCTCCGAGCCAGCCGAGGAGGGAGCATGTGGAATCACTCAGACATCAAGGGACTGGTAACACCCAAACTCATTTTCCCAGTGATACAAGGCCCGGCCTCTCCCACCCAGCTTTCTTCCCAGGGGCTGCAGACACGGCCCGGAGCTCCCCCAGAGCGCAGTGGGACTTTGTCCTTTTTTGGCCCAGATATCGTCTATTGTGTGAGAGGGGCAGTCATCCTTTGTGGGGCTGGGACATATTAAGTGCTGGGGGTTGCCACCCAAACAATAAGCTCAGAATGAATCACAGTCTTAGGAGAGGAATGACACCTCAGATCCATCATGTGACGCCACAGGGGTCTGTCTCCCCGCCAGTCTCTCTGTTGGCCATCCGATGCGTCTTAGCTGAGACCCGCAAGAAACGTGCCTGATGCCGATCTGTTATCTCAGAACATTTGAGCGTACTGGGACAATTCCCCCTGGGCCTTACCTCTCTGAGGTTCCCAATAGGCTCAAATGTTCTGAGATAATCTAGAACCCTCCCTCCCTGACACCGAGGACATCGTGTCACTAAGGAGGCAGTGATTCAGAGAATTTGCTTTCAAATCCTGCTTCAGACACTAGCTGGGGTATCGGGCAAGGCCCTTCATTTCCCTGGTAAAAGGAGGGAGTTGGATTTAAGGAGCCCCAAAGTTCCTTCTAACTCTCAAGCTCAGACACCCAGTCGCCTCGAGGCTAGACCTCAGTCCCTCCTTCTATCCAAGGCCCACGGATAGCAAAAAGTCCTCTCCTTCACTGACAGGAAGATTTTAGAGCTGTAGGGTTCTTATTGGCTCAGTCCAACCCTGTAATTTTACAGAGGAGGAAACTGAGCCCCAGAGAATTCAACTTGACCAGAATCATACAGATAGCAGAGCCAGACCCAGGTAATTTCAAATCCCCTCAGGTTTTGTTGCTTCTTACCTGGGTGACCTCAGCCCGGTTACTTCCCTTCTCTGGGCCTCAGTTTCCACCTCTGTCAAATTAGAAAGGGGACTAAATGACTTCTGAGGTCCTAGAAATTTGACAAGCCAGAACCTGGGCCCGGAGAGAAATGGGCCTCTAAATCTGAAAGCAGGCTTTAGAAAGAGCCAAGCTTCGAATGAGTTCAGAATTTCTGTTTCAGGCTACCACGGTGTGGGAGAGAGAGGAAGAACGGTCAAAGGGAAACCGGAGGGAAGCTCTGTCCCTGGAAGATGCAGGTAAAAGCTGGCCGGCTGGCCCTCAGACGTCCGACCTGTGTGTTGTGGGCAGGGGAACTGCCCGGAATATGGGGGGGAATGAGGGGCGGCACCCTTCTGAGTGCAAGCCTGTGATGATTATCTCTGATTGACAGATTGGGGCTCAATCAGGGAACATCTGAGGCAACCCCAGAGGGGTTGCACCTACTGAATACCGTGGGGCCTTGGTGAAAGAGGGCTCCAGATGGTAGTCAGGGCAAATAAAGCGCCATTCTTTGCAAAGCAAAGTGCCATGGAGGGGCCCGGATGCAGATCTGGGGGAGCCAGGATGGGTTTCATAGGGTCATGGATTCATAGGCATCAGGCAGGTGGGGGCTGGCAGGCTAAAAGGCTCAGTTAGCCTTGGGCTCCTGGACCATAAAGCCCAACATCTTCCTATCGAACCTTTCGGGGTGATTACAAAGAATCAATATACGATCATAGATGAGAGCTGGAAGCGGCACCTCGTTGGACCCCCTCATTCTGAGGGCTCCAGGGAAGGGAAGGGATTGGTGTAACAAGTTGTTACTTGTGTAACAAAGCTACACAAGTCATGACAAAGTGACAAAGGCGGGACTTCCACCCAGGGCGGGAGTCCCCAACAAAAGGCCCCAAATCTTTCTGCTGAACTGCTTTGCTCTGCCATGTGTCATATTCCAATGGATTCATATTTCCTCTGCTAGTTCTCATTTGGGCCCCACAACCACCCTTTGAGGGCAAGAGCACACGTGTTATTTCCATTTTACAGATGAAGTTGGATAGAGCAGCAGCCCTGAAGTCAGGAGGACCTGAATTCAAATCTGGTCTCAGACACTTAAGATTTGCTGTATGACCCTGGGCAGGTCACTTAATCCCAATTGCCTCAGCAAAAAACAAACAAACAAACCACCCCCAGCTGAAGCTGTTGGGACCCAGAAAATGGAAGTGATTGCATAAGGCCACTGATAATAAGTGGCAGAGCTGGGATTTGAATCCCATAGCAGACTGCTTCCCCCATTCAGAAGTAGAGGGAGCTCAATGGGACCTGAGTTGAATCAGAAATCCCTATTGACACATATATATATATATATATATATATATATATATATATATATATACACACACACACAGACACACACACACACATATATATATATGTTTATTTGTTTATTCATTTATTTATTTGTTTGCTTGTTTATTTTTTCCCTGAGGCAATTGGGTTTAAGAGACCTGCCCAGAGTCACACAGCTTGGTTACATGTCTGAAGGTAGATTTGAACTCAGGTCCTGCTGACTCCAGGGCTGGTGCTCCATCTACTGCACCGCCTGGCTGCCCCCAATCCCTATTTATTTTCAAGCCTCTAGAACACATTCGGGCCGTAGCTGACTGGGTCCTCCAATCTTGGGGCTCCCCTTATGTGCTGCTGTAACTCGGGGTTACCCGACCAGCGTGGGCAGTTCCTCTTTTGTTTGTCACACGTGCCGAAGAGCTCCACGTGATCTTTGAGGGGGGAAAGGGCGTTGACTACAAGAGCTTGATAGCTCCCCTTCTCTCCCTCCACAGCCCAGCACACCTACCCTCTGGCTGGCCCTGAGCCCAGGTAGAGCTGTCCACTGAGATCCCGGGCAGGATGTGAGCTGGGAATTTGCCTTTCAGGGGAAAGTTGGAGCAGGGCATGAGGGCCAAGGCACCTGGCAAGCCTGGACAGGTTGGCCCAGGAGGGAAGAAAGGAGTTTAACCACGAAAAGAAGAAAACCGGCCCAGCAAAAACCTTTTTCTGTCTATGTGGTCAACAGGTTGTCAATGACTCCCCCAACTCCTGTCCTAACCCCTCTCAGCAGCTTTTTTTTCCCCTGAGGCAATTGGGGTTAAGTGACTTACCCAGGGTCACCCAGCTAGGAAGTGTTAATTGTCTAAGGCCAGATTTGAACTTGTGTCCTCCTGACTTCAGGGCCAGTGCTCTAAACACTGCACCATCTGACTGTCCCACAAGTGTCAGATTTTACACTTGAATTTCACTGAATAGATTCAGCTCAACGCTGTGGCCCGGTGAGAACTTTTTGGATCCTGGTGGGATCCATCTAGGGCGGTAGTTGTCTCTGACGTCAGGGCTGGTGCTCTCCCCGCTACACCAGCCAGCTGCCCCTCAAGTACAGCTTTTTGGATCAAGTTTGGTGCCCTTTCGACTCTAGCTCCCGCTGTATCTCTGATCCCCAGCAGCCAGTCTCCGTCGGGCACTTTGGGAACCAAGCCGTTTCTAACATGATTCCCACTGATCCTGATACTAGATCTAGACATGGCACTTGACAGTATGTAATACAAGTGAGAGTAGACCCCCAAATAGCTAATCGCTAGCACTTAAAAAGTGCTTTAAGGTTTGTAAAGCATTTTACCCTGGGGGTAGGCGTTATTGGCTCCCTATTACAAATGAGCGAACTGAGGCAAACGACAGTTACGTGGCTTGCCCGGGATCACACCGCTGGTGTCGGAGGCTGCATTTGAACTCAGATATTCACGTCTCACCACTATCTACCTCAGCACCTTGACCCTGATCCCCCGGACAGAAAGTAGAAGAGCTTAGATTTGAGCTCAGATCTCCTGCCTCTCGTTGGGTACTTCATGTTCTCCAGCTGTTCTGGTAGCCAAGTGGGAGCCCTACTGTGGGGCTGGCTTCTCCGTCAGGCATGGAACAGAGCAAAGCGTACTGCCCCCCCCCCCCCAGGGGATGGAGCCCGTGTCCTAGGCCTTGTTAGTGGGCCGGCCAGAGCATCTGAGCTAGGCCTTAACACTTAACACTTCCTGGCTGTGTGACCCTGGGCAAGTCACTTAACCCCAACTGCCTCAGCAAAAAAAAGAACAGATCACAAGTATTGAAAGACATATGGGCACAAGTAATGGAAGCTCCTTCCATCCAAATTCCAGAAATCGGAGTGGGAGAGATGGCTAGATATTGTGCCCTACTGATGAGGACTTAAGTGAGGGCACTGACCGGCATGTTTTCCTAAAAGGGCACTGCCATGGGCACATCACAGAGCCTTGGACACCACGTTGTTGATGGCTGCTAACTGCCCTCTTGTCTATCCTTGGAGGAAGAGGCCCCGGAGAGCACTCTGGCCATCTGTGCCTGGGACAGGGCCTTGCGAACCGGAGGATGATGCCGGAGGAAGGAGACATCAGTGGAGCGGTGAGTTCCTTGCCCACACTGGGATCTGGGGACCGCAGGACAATGAGCAAGTAGTCAGAGAACAACAGGGGAGCTTTGGGATCAAGCCTCCTGGACCAAGCAGGAGTCAGAACTGAGGACCGGCCAAGATCGGATGGTTTGGAGGAGCGAACCCAGAGCCGGCCACTCACAGGGACTCTGGATCCTGGGGGGGCCAAAGAAGCCATTTTCTTACTGCCCCTTTCCTCTTGGGAATGTATGAGTGTGGGGAGATGCCCTGGGGTGGGGCAGGGGTGGGGGGAGGAGGGAAAGGGAAAAGGCCCAGCCAGGGTAGTACTAGAAGTGTGGAAGGTTGTCCATGACACACGAGAGTCTGTTCTTACCAAAAGGTAATTAAGCCTGACGCTTGACACTTTTTTATTTAATTTAATTTAATTTTTAATAAAGCATTTTCTTTTCAAAACACACACACGGATAATTTGTCAACATGGACCCTTGCGTAGCCTGTGTTTCAGATTTTCTCCTCCTTCCCCCCCTCTCCCCTTGGTGGCCAGCAATCCAATACGTGTTAAACATGTTAAATAAATGTTAAATCCCATGTGTAGAAATACACAATTCTCTTGCTGCACAAGAGAAATCAGAAGAAAAAAAAAAGAAAGTAAATGAGTAAGAAAAAAAACCACACCACTTGACTCTAACTGCCCTTGGGGGGGCATTGGGGAAGAGCAGAGCCATCCATATGGGATGGAATAACCTTCCAGGGGGCCACGATCTCCTCAGTTTAGAGGCTCACTCCATTAGCCTCAAAGGCAACCAACTGGCGCTAGTGTTCTCATGGGGCCGTAGATCAGGAATCCCTGGGATCTCGGGTGACCCAGGAGGCACTAGAATATGAGCGGCAGCGTCGAGCACAAGTTCTGCTAGGGCACAGGTGTCGGGAGGTGAAGCGGGTCTCTGAGGGCCGGCCCAGCTCGGTGTAGAAAGGTCCCTCATAGAAGCGTAGCAACCTGGTGATGGGCAGCCTGGGCACAAGACCCAGAAAATGAGTGCTTTAAAAAACCTCCTCTCTAGTCTCCCTTTGAGCTCCCTTGGAAAATCTGCCCTTCCTCCTTTTTCCCCAGTGCCCCGGGCACCTGCCTCTCCTTCTCATCCCCCCAAACAAACAAGGACCTCGGTAAACAGGACAAAACTCATTGGGAAGAAGCCCAGCCAGAGAAGAGGGAGGGAGGGGGGGACCGGGCTCTTGGTGGGGCTGGGGTTTCCTAGAAGGCAGAGGGGAGGAGGCCAGTTTCCAGGTCGGCCTCCAAGTGGCCGGAGAGGGACAAGGAGGGAAGTGGCGGCATCCTCCCTTTGTGGCCTATAATTAGCCTTTCCACCACCTGCGCGGGCCATGAGCATGACTCAAGGCTCTACTCCCCACTCCCCCCTCACACAAACACGTTTCAGGGCCTGCTTCCCCACCCCAAAATCAGAAGATTCAGATCTTGAAGACGAATGAGATAAACTGAGATCTAGAAAGGAGAAGGCATTTCTCCAAGGCCATACATAGTAAGAGTCAAGGTGGCCTTTGAACTTGGACCCTCCAAATGCCAGTCCAGTGGAAACTTGATTGGGACAAGCATTAGGACAGCAGCCCGGGGTCCTGGGGTGTCAACTGGCAGGATGGAACAGTCACTGAGGTACGCAAGCTGAGTCAGAGGGGAGCCTCTGACTCAGTCTTGCCATTGGGAAGCAGCGACTCCCGGGCCGGACCGGTCGGGCCTCGGCCATCTCCTGAAACGACAGCAATCGTCCGATGGCTCACTTTCTCCAAATCTGAGCGCGCTTGACTTCCCGAGCCGGACCCACTTGTTCCTTATCTGACACACAAGCCACATGCCTGAGATCTTACGGGCAGATTAAACTTTGGTGAATCAAATCCTGTTCTGGGGGGCTCCCGGGAGATCGCTACCGAGAGACATTCTCTAGCAGATCTTTATGTTCAACTCCCACAAATCCCCGGTGCCCAGAAAGCTTCAGAGTCGGAGTCCCTTACTCCCAGAGGGCATTCTGAGGTCCTGGACTTGAGGTGTGTGCCCATCCAATAGTGGAGTTGCCCTGGATAAAACCATCTAGTCTCCCTCTGCAGGAGTTGATGGTGTAGCTGGACAAATAAGAGACCTGGGCTAGCGTGCTAGAAATAGCTGGCTCTGAATCCTGCCTTAATAACAAAGGGGGTGACATTTATTTAGCTCTAAGCCTGCTTTCTGAGCCTTTTCATTAAAATGAATCAACTGTATACTGATCGATTCAGCGCCCATTCTACAGAAAAAATAATACCTCCTCCTACAGGATTACTGTGAAGATCAAATGAGACAGTGCCTTAAGATTCCCTGCCAACCTTAAAGTGATATAGAAGTGCGATCTCATTATTATATGACAGAATTCACAAGGACTATAGCATAATATGTAGGGTCAAGCTGGAAGGCCGTGGCAGATCGGGCAGGGGGACGGCCTTGGGCTAGAGGAGTTGTGAGAAGTTTTGGCGAGGTAGGATCTGGCAAGACTTGCCCAGCATCCCACGGATTCTCTGTCCTTGCCCTTCCCTCCCCCCCACCATTGGGTTTTTGCCTTTCCCCCATTCTCGTGGGGGAAGATGTCATGAGAAAAGTTTGTAGATATAGACTCAAGGCCTAGAAAAGTGAAGGCATGATTGGTTCAAGGATACAAGGGAGAGCATGGTGGCAGAGCCTGGATTCCAACACAGGCCTCTTGCCCCTCAACTTGGTATTTTTCCACTGTCTGGACCACACTGCGTCTTCTGTCCCGGGCTTCTCCAGTCTCCCTCCCCAATTCCCACTCCTGTTTGCCGGGCCTCCCCCCCAAACTGTGGTTAGCTGCTGGGAGAAGCCCTGGCCTAGCTTCCCAAGCTCTAGGGGGTGAGGGGAGGAGGACGGCCTGGAGCAGGGCCAGGCCACAGGGCACGGCTGCCCAGCCCAGGGCGAAGCCCAGATACCAGGGCCGACCCCAGACAGAGGCAGCTGCTGCCGTCGCCTTCAAAATAATACAGTTGAGGTTGGCTCTTCCTTTGGGGTTTCTCAACTGTTTCCATTTCTATTATGTCTTTGTGTTTTCTTTCTTCCCCCCAACCCCCACCCCTTCCTTTTCTTTCTTTTTTTTTTTTTTTAATACTCCCAGGACTCAGGCTTGGTGGTAAGGCTGTGGTGAGGAGGGATTATATCAAACAAAACTGTGAAGTCAGTAATGTCAGGATGGCCTCCCGGTTGGGATTTCCCGCCACCATGGTGGCCGGTGAGCTCATGTTGCCCGGCACTGGTACCTCTGGGCGAGTCCCTTCTCCTTCCCTTTCTATAAAAGGAGAGGGGTGGGGGAAAATGCGTGAATTCAAATGGTGGAGTTGGACTCAGTGGTCTCTGGGACCTTCCAGCTTGGAAAGTAGCCTTTGCCTTTTTTGAGAATAGCCACAAAGGCCCATTAGTGGACACTGTCATCTAGCCTTCCAGAAGGGACATAAGGCAGCAGCCCATGCTACAGGAAACTAAACTTTGACTCAACGCTCTCCTTCCTTTCTCCCTCTTTAACAGATCCACACGTGGTCTGAATTGGGGACCATCCTGCCTGCCCTCCTGGAGGAAGTTCCCAATCTGATCCATGTCCTTCTTAAACGTGCCACCAAGACCCAGCTATAGTTCTCCGGATGGCTTAGCCAGGCCCAAGGAGAGCCCGGCTCACTGAGGCTTCTCTCTTGGCGCAACCCAAGAACACGTTAGTCCCTGAAAGCATTTGTATCAGAAGTATCTGTGCATCCCTGCCATTAAATGCCGGTCACAAGACAACTGTGATGGATTTAGGCCTTTTTCCATAAAAGCTTGACTCACAGTGTGCTGGGGAAGGGAAGCTAGCACACACTTAGGCACAGTGGGGAGCTGGCTTAAATACCGTGAAGAGAATCCTGTCCCAACTCTCTCATCCAGGGTTTTCTCCCTTTTGGACCTAAAACTACTCTTTCTTTTGGGTCCAGCAACACAAAGGAGGGCGTTGTCTCCAGAAGGCCCACTATTATTTTAAAAAATTACTTAGGAAAGAAGGGAAGTTTTTTAGCCTTCTCCCTTTGGTGACACCAGCAGAGGCAGCACAGCATAGTTGGGGACGAGGAGGAATTATTGGGTACAGAGAACCTGGGTTCAAATCCTCGCTACTTACTCCCTGTGTGACAGACAAATAACCACTTTTCTGGGCCCCCGTTTCTTCTTTTATAACATGAGGGGGCTGGACTCCACCAGGGGTTCAAGGCCTTTGTTGAGCGTGGCCCTCTGGGGTAACGTCTGGTGAAGCCCTTCTCAGCATAAGGTTTTAAAAGGCATAAAATAAAATTCACGGGCTGACGCGGGAAAGCAATTACAGTTATCCCTTCCCCATCTTGACTTTCCCTAGCTCCGTTTCAGTATCTCACGGATTGGCAGAAGAAATTAAACGGGAATATTTGGGGAGTTTTGTGGAAGCCTAGCAGATGACAAAGGAGAAATTTTCTAACGCAGAAATGCAGAAAATACATTTATATATTATTGTTTCATATCAGCACATTTTATCTTTTAATACAAGAATAATCCAGACTTCTCTGGTACAAAGGAAGGGCCCAAAAACTTTATGCAGGGGGGGGGGGGGGGGGGGGGGGGGGGGGGGGGGGGGGGGGGGGGGGGGGGGGGGGGGGCGAGCCCTTAACCCTCCGAGATGTGGAAGGGATAACTATATGGAAATGCGATTGTTGAAATATTAAAGAAAGCAAGTTCATCTAGGCCCGGGGTCAGAACTGTCCTAGATGGTCTCCAAGGCTCCTCCCGGCTCTATACCAAGGACCCTGGGAAGTTTATTTCCCTCTCTGCTGATTCCCAACTTAGATGGAAAGGAGATGCGAGTTGGGGGAAGGAATGAGCTTTCCACAGAGGGAATTAGGGCAAAGACAATGAACGATAAGGGGTCGGCGCCGACCGGACAGCCCAGGGCATTGGGACAGGAAGGGAAGGCCTCAAACTGAGAACGAGGCCGCAGGGCTGTGGAGAAATTGCATGGGGCCCCGAGTTGTGAGACCTGACTCCAAATCCCAGCGCTGACTCTAAACCGGCGAAATCACTGTCTCTGTCCCCTTTGATTTCCTCCTTTCTTCCTTGGGATCTCCATGACGCTTCTACCATTTGCCTAATGGGGCTGTTGCGGGAAAAGTGCTTTGGCCACTGTAGAAATGCAGTGTTTAAGGGGGCCCCTGAAGTCAGAACGGCAGCATGGGAACTAGGAGGGTCGGAGGTCACAGACTCTAGGAAGGGCAGAGGTTAAGTCAGGAATTTTGCCCCCTCTGACATGAGGGCTAGAGGGGAGGACTCTCAGAGAAGGGGAAAACTAGCCCGAAGTCATATAGCACATAGGAAAACAGAACCTAGAACCCAGATTTTCTGCCACCCAGGAGGGCGTATTACCTCTTTATAGCCCACTGGCGGCCCACCACTCCTCCAGGGGGGGCCTTCATAAGTGCATTCAAACCAGAGCCAGCCAGCTGGGGGCCGGAGGCCCACTTGGAAGGGGGAGGGGATTGCTGTTTTAAATTGAATGTTTTAGGGGGTTATGGGATGGTCTGTGCTGGAAGGTGGTGCAGACGGAGCCTCACAATAGTTTCCAATTTCTTCCCCAGCTTCTCCATTCCCCATCCCCCATGACCCCAGACTCTCAGCTCACCATCAGACTCCATGAATGTGTTTGCACTTCAAGGGGATAGATGGGAACTCTAGCTCAGTTGCCCCTGGAACTTAGCACCATGGGATCTTAGATCTAAGGCTGGAAAGATCCTCAAGGGTCATCCCACCCTATTCTAGTCTTTTACAGAAAGGGAAACTGAGGTCCGCAGAAGGGACATGACTTGTTCAGGTAGGATAGGAAAACATAAGGCCTTTTGACTGAAGTTCAAGTCCGGTGTTATATGCATTATACCATCCTTCCTCCCTTAAAGATCCTAAGAAAGGCACAATGGACAGAACACTGGCCCTAGAGTCAGGGGGCCCTAAGTTGAAGGCTCTCTACACTTCCTAGCTGTTTGACCCTGAACAAGTCATGTAACCCCAGCTGGCTCACAGAAAGTTAAAAAAAATCCCAGTCCTAAGGGTGTCCATTTCTCCAGTATTTTGTTTCACCAAGCATTCCTCACATACAGTCACTTTGGGACAGAGATAGTGGTGGTAGTATTCTCCCCATTTCACGGATGAGGAAGCTGAGGCCCATACCACCAAACCAGAATTGCCCATGAATCTCCACCCGCCGGGGACGTCACCCTCGGGACTACAAGAAGTGGCCCGGCGTCCCGGGGAGGCGAGGGGGGCTTTGGAACGGAGCCCACCCCAAGCGGTGCACACCGAACAGGGTATGGGGCCCTTCTGCCGGCCAGATGGCTGCAGCTCTGTTTCCCCCTCCCCCACCCCCATTCCAAGGTCCTGACTCCATTCCATCATCTCTCCCCCCCAGCCCCAAGTCGTGCGTGCCTGCTTCACCTGGCGGTGCCGGAGCAGGCTGGGCCTCCCGCCCCCCCCCCATCCTCCCTGGCCTCTCCCCTTCCTAAATGACTTGCCAGCGACCCCTGCGGACCCCCCCCCCGATCAGCTCATTTCCCCTTTGTCCAGAGCGGAGCCTCTGCCAAGGCTGATTCCTGAGAAGTCAGCAAATTCCTTGCTCCGGCAGAGCTGGAAGGTTGAGTCCATCTGTTCGGGGAGCGTTTCCTCGTCTTTATTGTGTTCTCTCCCTCTTGGGGAGTTATTCTGGCTCCTGAGCCTTCCATTTCCTCCCGGGGTGGAGGAGGGGCGGGGAGATCATGGCAAGAACATTGAACTTGACATCAGGAGACCCCGGGCCGAGTCCCCGCTCGCCAAACCGCGTGACCTTGAACAACCGTCCTCACCTTTCCGAGCCCCGGTTTCTTTCCCTGTAAAATAGGGACCAGAATCCTCACACTCGTTGCCCCCATGGGTTGGGGGGGGGGGGCTGAAGATGTGAGATCTGCTCTGTTTCATGGGCCATGCAACAGTTGGGAGAATCCGTCCCCTGGCTGGTACCAGGACTAGACTTAAAGGCCTCCCTGCTTAGAGAGGTGCGCTCAAAGCTGACCAGTGTTCCCTGGGCTCCTGGGAATAATGGCGGCAAGGGGGCTGCAGTCTATAAACGGTCCCAATGACCCGGCTTCGGAGATGGACTCTGTCAAAGCAGTGCCCTCTGCTCCTCCTCCAGTCTGCTCTCCATAAGGAGTCAGATTCTAGCTTAACAAAATTCTGCAGTGGGACAAAGGATTTCCGAGTCAGGGGCAAAAGCCGGCCCACTCCTTCATTCATTCATTCAGGTAACAACGGTGGCAAGAAGGATGGCAGAGCCAAAAGAGCCTTGTCAGAGTCCAAATACTGTTTCAGATCTTCAGCTGTCTGGCTGACTTTGGATCACCTCCGCTCCCTGAATCTCGGTTTCCTCATCTGTAAAATGAGAGAGTTGGGCTAAACGACTTCAGAGATCCTTCTGGACTCTAGACTTATGAGGGGCTATCACACCCCTTAATCCTGAGGATTTCTTAAGGTCTAAATGCATCCTGAGCCTCATGCTAGGCAGACACAGTCCCCGCGAGCTCGTGAAGCTTCCAGGCATATAACCCTGATGTAGTCATGTGGGCCACGCTAGACGGGCAGGGAGGTGCAGTGGGTAGGGAATTGAGAGCCACTGACTTCTGGGTAAGTTCTCCGCTCACTCCTTACTCAGCCCATTTCTTCAGCTATCCAATGGGGATAATGAAACCTGCACAACCTACTTCACGGGGTGGTTGTGAGGTTCCGACTTGCCACAAATCATTCTGCAAACCTTAAAATGCCGGACGTATTGTTCTTGGCGTTTGGAGGTATCTAGCTTCTCCGGACAGAGCCTGGTCCTGTCCCTGCGGACAGGGTACCATGGTTGGAGAGCCAATACTTCCTCCATGGGCCCCCAACTGTACCATTATCTCAGGCCCTAGATGGGCCCCTAGACCTTGTTGTCCCCAGATTGGTCATAAAAAGCTAAAATCTTATAAATGAACTGGACCTTTTTCTGATTGTTATTTAGTCATTTGAGTCATGTCCAACTCTTTTGGGCATTTGGGGTTTTCTTGGCAGAAATACTAAGGTGGTTTGCCATTTCCTTCTCTAGTTCATTTTACAGATGAGGAAACTGAGGCAAATAGGGTTAAGTGACTTACTCAGGGTCACACAGCTAGTATGTGTCTGATGATCCTGACCAGGCTTGACACTCTATTCACTCCACCACTTAGCTGCTCGAACTGGACCTTCAAAACTATCAAATCCACCTTCATCTTTGTACAGAGGAGGAGTGACTTCTCCAAAATCACACAGCTAGCTAGCTGCAGCAAAGGAGTCTGGTATCAGCCACGGGTTCATCTATAACCCCAGACTCACCGAATCACCAGAATGAGAGGGTGGGGATGGTTCAGTAGGAGCCCATCCCCACTATTCGGAGACATGAGTCAGAATAGAAGTTTTGTTGCTAGTGAACAAAGAAGGCCGCTCGGTGCTAAAGTTCTCATGCTCTGGGGAAGGGACTGATCTGCCCCTGCAACTTCCTGCTGAGATTGTGGGGATTGTAAAAAAGGAAATCATCTGGCACACCCCCAGTCCCCCTAACTCAGAATAAAAGGGGTGGGGAGAGAGCGGGACTGGATGTGTGGAACACTGCATTCTAGAGTACTTCTATACCTTAAAATGATTTCCAGTTACTTGAGATAGCATACTGGAGGAGACACACTTGGCTGAACATGTGCTCACTAACATCAGGGGAGAGTAGAAAAAGGACCTGCTTGGGAGGCAGAGGAGCTGGCCTGGAACCTCAGCCTGATACCTCCTTGCCTGGAAGTCAATTCTCCTTCTAGAGGCCATTTCCTCATCAATATAATGGGAGTAATAACCTTTACACATTCTCAAGGGGTGCTGGGAGACTTAGAAACCAGTGATGTTAGAGAGGAGGGCTACTAAACTATGTAGAAAGATCCCTGCTGGCTGACTTTGAAAACCTCAAATTAACTGTACCTGATTGTTTGTTTTTATCAAATCTTTCTCTCTCTCTCTCTCTCTCTCTCTCCTGAGGTAATGGGGTTAAGTGACTTGCCCAGAGTCACACAGCTAGGAAGTGTTGTGTCTGAGACCAGATTTGAACTCAGGTCCTCCTGACTTCAGGCCCTTTATCAAACATTTCTCAATTCCATTTTAATCTGGTTCCTGCTCAGTGGGCATTGTGGGCCAGTGTGAGGACTGTGTATCGGACACTTCTGCCGTGGGTTTTTCCTACTTTCTAAAAAGAGGGAGCTGGGCTAGATAGTGTCTCAGTCCCTTTCATTTCTAAGTGCCATATTCCCAAGTTCTCAGAGGCCAGAAAACCCCTTCTTTCTCCCCATCAGGGCACAGTAAAGCAGAATGAGAATTGAATTTGAAGTCAGAGGTCCTGGGTTTGAATACCGGTTCTACCTTTTTCTACCTGTGTGACCTACTCTAGAGGCCTTTAAAGTATTCTAGAGGTTTGGAGTCAAGGGACCTGAATCTGCATCTATCCTTGCATACAAGCATATGATTCTGGGTAAATCATCAGGTGATAGGTTTAGAGAAAGAAGGGGCCCTTGAGGGCATTCAGTTGAACCTTCTTGTTTTACAGATGAAGAAACTGAGACAAATAATGGGGTTAAGTGACTTGGCCAGGGTCTCAGAGCTAGTAAGTGCCTAAGGTGGTATTGGAGCTTCAGCCCCTTTGGGCCTCAGTTTCCTCATTTCTGAAATGAGGAGGTTTGGCCAGATCCTTTCTTTGTAGCCCTTTCAAGCAATTCCCATTCATGGGGCCGTTCCTTCACTCATTTCTCTGAGTAGCACGGGAGGCGGTGTTGTGAAGACGGCTCAGACATTTTGTTTGGGAACGAAGTGGAGTTGCCTTTAACGAGATCTCGCTGACGACTTAGCCCAGCCACGCGGCAGGTGCAGCAAGCGCGGAGCTCCTCGGGGAAGGACGAATGCTTTTGGAATCCTGTCACTTCCTTTCCTTTTCTGTCAGACACAGAAACCAACGCAAGTGGAATAAGACAGAATAAACACCGAGGGGAAAAAACAACTCTTGAAGGCCGGGGAAGCGAAGGAAAATAAATAGGAGAATACAGAATGATTCATCGGCCATCGCCACCTGATATAATCCAAAAATCACCTTGGTGACAGGAAACGAAGCTGGGACTCTAGAGTGGCACTTCTGTAGGGAGCCTGGCATGGGGTTCCGCGATATCTTAGTTACTCCCAGGGAGAACCAGTGCCTTAGTTTACAACCTGGGAGCTCAAGGGGATGGGTGGCATGGTAGCATGCTGGAAAGAGCATTGGCTTTAGAATCAGGACCAGGATTACAATCTTACTGCTTGTTTGCAGTGTGATCTTGGCAACTCATTTTCTTTTTCTAAACCTTGGTTTCCCATTCTCTAAAAAGTGGGCATTGACCCAATGCCCACTTTGGGCCAAGTCCCTTTCATCTCTTAAGTCCTGTATTCTTAAGGTCTCAGGAGTCAGATTATCCTTCCTTTCCATCAGGACACGGTAAAGCAGAATGAGTGTTGAGTTTGAAGTCAGAGGGCAGAATGGGTAGCCAGTTTTCTGAGCTGCTCTAGAAGCTCCCTGTATGACTCTGGAACCAGGAAAGCAGGCCTTTGGGTACCTTTGCTGGGTTCCTGACCTTACCTTAGACCCTGGAGGAAAGGAAAAACATGAAGGCTTGGGGGGAACAGAGTTGTAGGAGCCAGGCCTCTGCCCTCTGGGAGCTGAGCAAGGCAGAGGCTATAGAGCCCATCGAAGCAGAGAATCAGACCCATGGACTGGTTGAGCCAGAAGGGAGAGGACCCTCTACTCCAGGCCTGTCATTTTGCAGAAAAGAAAAGTGAGGCCCAGAGAGGGGAAGGGCTTAAGGTAGTGTTAAAGAGTAGAGTCCATCCTCCAGCCCAGATCTCTTGGCTTAAATGTGCCCACCCAACCCTAATCATTGAGGCAGAGCAAGAGATCTTTTCTTTTTCTTTTCTTTTCTTTTCTTTTCTTTTCTTTTCTTTTCTTTTCTTTTCTTTTCTTTCTTTCTTTCTTTCTTTCTTTTTTTTTTCCCCTGAGGCAATTGGGGTTAAGTGACTTGCCCAGGGTCGCACAGCTAGGAAGTATTAAGTGTCTGAGGCCAGATTTGAACTCAGATCCTCCTGACTCCAGGGCTGGTGCTCTAGCCACTGAGCCCATTCTATCTCTTTTAAAGCACTAGGGCCACTGCTAGAGCCGGATGGATCAGTGATAATGGACAGCCGAGAAAAAGCAGAGTGACCCAGTACTCACTCATCTGGCTTGTTTTCTCTTTAAGTTGAGACTGACCTTTGCACTGGAAAGGTCAGAGCAAAAGTGGCTGAGGGAGAGTTTATGCAAAAGATAAGGAAGGAGATAAGAAGAGATTAACTAGCTGCCTTTGATGAGTTCAAGTAGCTGCTGCAGATGACTTTCTTCCTAGGGGACTGGGGGAATCTGGGCTGTGGGGCAGGTGTGGGGCGGACAGAGGCCTCATGAGTGCTGTTTTCCAGGAGAGGCGGGCTCCTCCTATGGAGGCCGGTTTCAGCCTCTTCTGTTTAGCCCCACAGGGCAGAATCAGGCCCAGTGAGGAAGCTACAAAAAGCCCAAAGCCTTGATGGCAGAAAGCACTTCTCAATAATTAGGGCCCCTCATGAGAAAATAGACTGCCTCTGAGCCAATGGCTTCTCCACTGTGGGAGGTCTTTAAATGAAGGCTGGCCATTGTAGAAGGGGTTCCTGGACAGAGTTCTGGATTAGATGGCCACTGCAGTCCCTTTCCATTCTGAGCTTCTGGGGTACCACGAGCTAGAACCTCTAATGGGCCATGCTGGCGAATTAGGGACTGGCCGTAGGAAAGATTGGGGCAGGGTGGGATGGCCCACCCCATCCCATGCATCCCCATCTGACCAATGACACCTAGATTATACTCAGGGTTACATTTGGGGGGTGAGCTAGCTCATCCTCTCTCCCCCTTCTCTCCTCCCCAATAGCACAGGTTGGAACTCTATCACATCCTGGTTTCGAATTGGGGTTCAAGTGCTGAGGGGAGGGTGGAAGCTGGGGAACAAGGCGAGCGGGAAAAGCTGCGCCCCCATCCCCGGCTAGTCAAGGCCCTGCTTTCCCCACAACTGTGAGGAGTCGGGAGAAGAGGAGAGCCACTGAATGCCCTCGCCCATCCGGTAACTTGGCCCTGGAACGAAGTGAACCCCAAGAAGTCCGGGCCTCAGCTGTATCCACTGCCCAGGTCATTTCTCTGACAGAAACCAGGTGTCCACCAGGCCTCCATTCCGGAAACCAATGAGCTAAGAGTAGAGTGATAGGGAAGATAAGAGATAAGAAGAGAGGGGAGGAGAGGAGGAGAGGCAGACCCAGCCGCCATCCACATCATCAGGGGACCGTTGCCAGGATACCGGAGAGCCCCGGGTCGGATGGCGCCTTGCAGAATTAATAGCACGTCCAGAGTGCAGAGTCCAGACCGTAAGGGACCGACGGCCAATCCTGGCGACAGACAAGGCTTACCGGCTCGCCCGGGCCAGCTCGTGGCCTTGTAAACTCATATAATCCCGGTGCTCAGACCCACGATCCAACATTTCCGGGTAGATAAGGGTACGACAAGATGGAAGCTAAGTCGTGTAGGTCTCATCGTCTCTGACTCCAGCTCTTTTCCCAGACTCCCATTCCAGGCTGCCTCCTGTCTAAGCCTCCCCTGCCAGGCCTCCCTTCCCCCAAGGCTGCTGCCCATGCCCCATCCTTTCCAAACTTAGCTCTCCCAGGCTCCCGTCTCCTCTGCCCCCCTTGAAAATAACCTGGGAAACTTAGCCCTGCTAAAGCGTAATGAGCATGAACGTGCTAATTTAGTAGGACCCGGGTAGTGGTAAAATGTGGCCATCAGGTGGGGGAGAGATTATGGACTGGGAGGGGGGGAGGCCGCCTTTAAGGACCTTCCTAAGATCATAAACTCAGAGCGGGAAAGGGTGTCAGGGGTTATTTAGACCAACCCCTTCATTTTACAGAAAAAGAAACTGAGGCTTAGAGAAGGCAACCGATTTATCCAAGGTCAGACGTGTTACCACGGCAGAACTGGAATTTGAACCCAGGATCTTTGCTGTTGTCGCTATTGTTGTTCAGTCATTTTTTAGTCTTGCCTGACTCTTTGTGACCCCATCTGGGGTTTTCTTGGCAGAGATACTAGAGTGGTTTGCTATTTCCTTCTCCAGCTCATTTTATGGATGAGAAAACTGAGGCAAACAGGGTGAAGTGACTGACTCAGGGTCACACAGCTAGTGTCTCAAATGTTCCTAACTGCAGAGCTCCAGATATTCTCTCCACTGGAGCACCACCTGGATACTCTTTACCCCTAAAGACTATGCTATCGTGGCAAGAACACTGGATTTGGAGTCAAGGGATCTGGATTTAAATCTGGCCTCTGCTGCTTACTACCCATGGGATCTTGGAAAACTTGCTTCCCAGTTCTCTAGGAAGGTCAGGAAAGGATCCTATATGAGGAATGACTTGACTTGAGCCTTGAAGAGTCATTAAGAAATCAAGTGCTTCGCCAGGCATGCAAAGGTACAGAGGTGGGAGATGGTGTGTCAAACAGCAGACACCAAGGACACAGTGAAAAACACTGCCCCCACTGGGCTTACCTCTACTATACGTATAGGACCTGCTATTACATCACCAACCCTTCCAGGGTAGTTAAAAAGATCTCAAGCCTTAATTAAGCACTAATGGTGGGATTTCGGGCACCAACCTCCTGAAAAGGAGCATGATGGGAAGGGTTTGGGGGAAGCAAGCGACCTTAAGCACCATTTATTTCAAACCCCTCAGTTTGACGAGCGGACTGATTTCAGAAAAGCCTAGAAAGACTCACATGAACTGACGCTGAGTGAAATGAACAGAACCAAGAGAACGTCGGACACGGCAACAAGATTATATGATGATCAACTGGGATGGACTTGACTCTTCTCAGCAATGAGGAGCTTCGAGACAATTCCAATAGACTTGGGATGGAGAGAGCCATCCACTTCCAGAGAGAGGACCGTGGGAACTGAGTGAGAATCGAAGCAGAGGATTTTCACCTTTTTATTTGTTTGTTTTCTTTCCCATGTTTTTTTTTTCCCTGTCGGTCTGATTTTTCTTACACGACGTGACAAATAATGGAAATGTGTTGAAAAGGGCTACACATATGTAACCCATATCAGATTGCTTGCTGTCTTGAGAAGGAGAGAGAGGGAGAAAAAGGTGGAACACAAGGTTTTGAAAAAGGTGAATGTTTTAAAAAAAATCTACCTTTGCATGTATGTAGAAAAATAAAACGAACGAGTAAATAAATAGAAATTTTTTTCTAAAACTAATTTTATAGAGGAAGAAATGGCTCTGAAATGGGAAGAAATTGGTCCAAAGATCGAAAGCCAGGTCCTCTGATTCCAAATGAACTGTGCCTTGTGTTCCTCGACAGAGACCTGCCAAACCTTCCAACTTTGGGGAGGTTTCCAAAGGGGTCTAATGTGGTTTCCCAGGCCCCCAGGAAGGAGAGAGGCCAGACTTTGTTAGTCCAAGAGAAGCCAAGCGGGACAATGGAAAGAGAAAACACGTCCATCCGGAGACCGGCGTGAAGCTACAGCCAGAGTGATAGAAAACAGCTTGTGGCAGAGGGAAAGCCTGATTTGCAGATCAGGTCTGGGCCCTGCCCCATTGGAAGCTAAAACAGAAAGAGGTTGGGGGTGTGGTTGCTGATTCAAGACAGCTGTGGCTTGTCCACCCTTGGGGACCTTTGCACTTTGCCCCTAGCTCCGGTATACCCTGGTCCTGTTTCTGTGGAGCCAGCAAAGTCAGTTTAGGCTCCCAGTAATCTAGAAGGGCCCTTGGAGCCAGGAGCGCCAGTGAGGACTGGACCGTCTGTAGGTCCCCCGCTCCTTTCAGCGGCCCCAGCCCAGCCCTTCTGACCTGGGGAGACCCGGAGGAAGTCCTACAGGGAGAAAGGTCGCGCCTGGCTTGGTCCGGCCTCAGCCACGGAGGCATGATGGTCCTGGCTGGCCTCTGGGCCGTCCTTCTGTGTGGTATGTGGATGACTTCCTCTTTCTTCCATTCAGGGGCAAGCAGACTGAGTGGGGAAGGATCCGGGAGTTGGGTGGCCTATGGTTCCCTACCTATTTCCACTCCTTTCTCTACTCCTCCATCTTTCTCGAGAAAACTGCTCCACTTGGGGAAAACTGATCATAGAAGTCTTAGAGCTAGTTGGTCCCTTGGAAGACAACTTGCCCAGCGCTCTCATTTTACAAATGGGGAGGCCGAGGTCTAGAAAGTAGAATGATGAAGAAACCTTTTTTCCTTTCTGTGCCAGCCGTACCGACTGGCACTTAATACCCTAAACAGGAAGCTTTGGTATAAGAGAAAGAGGACTGAACTTGTAGTCAAGAGACTCGAGTTCAAATCCTAACTTGGATATTTACTAAGACAGTAAATCTCTCAACATTTCTCCCACTGCAAAATCAGAGAGTTGGGCTGAATAGTACCCAAGGTGAGCTTGAAATCTTTGATTCTACCATATCCTACTTCTCTCTGTCTCAGTTTCCTCATCTGTAAAATGAAAATAATCGTACTTGGCGGCTCGCTTCTAGGCGTTGGGTGGAGAAAGTGCTTTCTAAATGAAAGGTGTTAGAGAAATCTGCGTTTTTATTATTGTTCCTGTTTTTCTTGGGCCGGTCCCATTTCCTGGATGGGTATGTTTAGCCCGGACAGTGTCCCGGCACCGGGGCTCGGAATAAGCGGATCCAGATCTTGTCAGTATGTGGCGATGGCACATTACTGACTCCCTGGAGCGCTTGGAATGATTGTATAAATGACCAGCTGAGCTTTGGGGCACCCGTTCACAGTGAAGCTCCCAGAATATGAGTTCCTACCTGGTGCCCATCACCGGGAAAAGAAGGCTCTTCATATGTGGAAACCTTGAAGCACTAGGGCAATGGAGGTCTCCCCAAGTTGTCACCTGTTTAAACTCATACTGGCCACACCCCTAATTTGTGCTCTCATAGACAAATCTGTTCCAAAGCATTTGTGGTTGAGGCTCTTGTGGGGGGAGGGAGGCTTGTGTTAATAGGATGACTCTGGCTAGTAGAGGGAAATCGGGACAGCTAGGTCCCAAAGGGAGGAGGGGATTGGGGGGATTGGGACAGCTAGACAGTGTTGAAGGTGGCACCAGGCTCGGAGTCGGGAAGATCTAAGTTCAGATGTAGCCTCAGACACTTAATTCGCTGTGTGACCCTAGGGGTAAGTCATTTCACCCTGTCTGCCTCAGTTTCCTCATCTGTAAAATGAGCCAGAGAGGGAAATGGGAAACCACTCTAGTGTCTTTGCCAAGAAACCCCCCCAAAAAGGGGTCACAGAGAGTCAGACAGGACCGAACCACAAAGTGGGGAACCCACTTTGGTGGGATTCACAGCTGGCCCGCCCCACTCACGCACTGACTCGGTCTCATCTGGGCGGCCCTTTATCCAGTTGACTTTGAAGCTTCAAGGGATAGTACAGATCCATTAGATAGGGGAAGATATCTTTATGATCTACCCTGTTATTTTATCAGGAGACCTTCTTACCTTGAAATCTTGGGCTGGGATGTTTTTTAACCTTTGCCCTGTTTTAAAAGGTTGCTCATTAAAAAAAAATAAAACCTCCACCTCTCCAGTGATATAGGCCTCATCTATCCCTTGAGCTTTGATCACAGTGGGGAACACCCTTCCCCACCTCCCCCTGAGACAGCTGGCCAACTTGTTCAGCCCATCTCCAGAGTCTGAAAAGGACAGGCTCTTCCCCTCCCCCCAATGCCTTCTGGGTAAATCTCATTCTTGAGATTTCTCCGGGTGGGAGAAAGAGAAACAGAGATTTGTATCTGGAAGAGATCATATAATCAGAGATTATCTGCAGCAGGGATCTCTCCCCACTCTTACGGAGGAAACAGCCCCAGAGAAAGGCAGTGCTTTGCCTGAGTTCCCACAGCCAGTGTGTCGGAACCATAATCTGAACTCAGATCTTCTGACTCTAGCTCTAGAACAGCTCCGTCCACACAGTTCCCAGATTAAAAAACGAGAAAGACCCGGCCGAGGGGCCGCGAGTGACTGTTTCTCTGGCTGTTTTCTAGCCTGTGTCCTAGGCCACCCAAAGCAAACAACATCTGGAGGAGAGGATATGAGAAACTGTTCCGTGACCCCACCGGTGAGGCTGACCCCCTTCCCAAAGCAGGGCCCCTCTCACCACGTGGCTTTCGTTGGCCCCTGTACTCAATGCCTCCCTTTCCAAGAGAATTCTCTCAGCTCCCAGACTCTCCCCTTTCCACCAGACTTGCTCCTGGTTTCCTGGCTCAGGGGCTCTGTTTCTGATTAACTGCTGGAGAATCAGTCATTACTCCCTAGAACTCTCTGGCTCCATCAATATCCCACCTCCAAAGGCACCCTGGGACGGGGGCGGGGGGAGATGCCACGGGGGCCATTTGCAAAGCTCAAGCCGAGGAGAGGCTATGGGGGGAGGAGAAAAAAATAAAGGGGATGGGGTGGGGGAAGGAAGAAGAGAGAGAGGGGGAGAGGGGGAAGGGGCAAAGGGAAGGAGAGGAAGAGGGAAAGAGAGGGAGATGGAGGGAGAAGGGAAGGGGGAGAGGCAAAGGGAAGAGGAGAGAGAGAGAGAGAAAGAGAGACAGAGACAGAGAGAGACAAAGAGACAGAAACAGACAGAAGCAGGGAAGAAGGGAAAGAGAAAGGGAGAAAGGGACAAGGGAAAGGAGAGGAAGAGGGAGAGAAAGAGAGGGAGAGATGGAGGGAAGGAAGGAGGGAAGGGGGAAGAGACAAAGGGAAAGAGAAAAAGAGAGAGACAATTGGGGAAAGAAGGAGGGAGGGAGGGAGGGAGGAAGAGAGGGAAGGGACAAAGGGAAGGAGAGGGAGAAGGAGGAGGGAGAGAAGAAGAAGAGAAAGGAGGGAGGGGGAAAGAGGAGGAGAGAGAGATGGCAAAGAAGGATAAAGAGACAAAGGACAGGAGGGAAAGAGAGACAGGAAGACGGAGGGAGACTGGGAGAGAAGAAAAATAGGGAAAGAAGGAAGGAGAGAGAAGAATGGAGGGAAGCCTAGAGTTGAAAGGAGAGAGCTGAAAACTAGCAGAGGAAGAGTAAGGGGAAGAATCCCTCAGTGCCTGCAAGGCCTCAAGGTGCTCCACAGGCACCAGACCAGGGCTGAGGTCTGCCATATGGCCCCGCCCCGCCCAACCCCCCATGTCTCTCCTGGTTCTAAGTGCCCAGCAGCAGCGGGCAGAGAGAAAGCTCTTGATCAACACTCATTTGTTTGAACATCATCAGTTGTCTGGGGATTAGGGTCAGTAGAGGAGGGGAGGGGAGGAGCGTTCTCGTTATGGAGATTGGAAAATTAATGGAGTCTTTCTCAAACCGACCCCAGGCATCCGGGCCATGGGCCAGTATCCAGATGTTCAGACTGCTCTCTCCTCCCCCCTCCCCCCAAAGAGCATCTGTATGGGCTCTTTTCCCTCCACGGATAATCCGGGATAAGGCCCTGGGAGATGACTCGATTAGGGGGCATAATACGGCCCATAACCCGGTGAAAGAGGGAGGGCCAGGCTGGCAGGATGAGGGGCCAGTAGCACAAACTGGTGCCAGGGAGGGAGGTCGGGGAGGAGAGGGCCGTCAACATTAGCAAAGGCTGTACAGAGGTTAGGGAGGATGAGCACATACTCAGGCCTTCCCAGGGCCTTTTTCTGTAGCCAGTTCCCCGCCCGCCCCCCCCCCTGCCCTGGGGCCCGAGGTTAAAGGCACATGGATCCATGTTAGGGCCCAAGCTCTAGCTCACCCAAAACCCTGTTTCCATCTCTCTCCCCGGGACTGTGGGGGGTGGGGGTGTCAGTATCTTCCAGTCACAGCTGTCAACACCACGGCCCGGCTCAAGAACCTTCGGCAGCAGATGGCATCTAAGCTTCTCGATGCCTACATCGTCCCCGACACGGACGCCCACATGGTGAGTGGCCGCCCCTCTCCCCGTCCAACGTTTGTCCCCCAGAGAAGACTCAAGAGGGTGAGGAAGGTCATGGAAGGCAGGCCACGGGGGCCCGGGTTTGCTGATTGAACCCCAAGGAGGCTGGAAAGTTACCTTCATGAATGAATAAATGAGCGAATGAATGAATGAAGCATTCATTGAGCGTTTGCTATGTGCAAAGCACTGTGTTAAGTCCTACATACAAATAGAAAAGCCGGCCGCCCCCGTTCTCAAGAAGCCCACGCCCCAACGAGAGAGAGAACCCTCGTCGCCATTTTCAGCTGCTGCCGGCCTGCGCTCTTTCACTGTTAAGCCTTGTCCCCGTGAACACTTTGCATGCTTTTGAGAGGTTCCCTTGTACAAAAGCCCTGCTTTAAGTGGTTTATTATTATTATTACTTCATTTTACATTTCCTAAACAATATTTTTGTATAATAAATCTGAATTCATATTTTTTTTAAAAAAAGAAATTTTCAGCTGCAAGAGAGAAGGAAAATGGGGCAGCTAGTTGGCACTCTAGTGGATAGAGCACCAGCCCTGAAGTCAGGAGGACCTGAGTTCAAATTTAGTCTCAGACACTTAACACTTCCTAGCTGGGTGACCCTGGGCAAGTCATTTAACTTTTCCAATTGCCTCTGGAAAAAAAAAAAAGAAGTAAGACAGAAAGGGCCCCCCCAATCTTTAGGGTTTCTGATGCTGAGCCATCTGACACAGCCAAGACCTTTGGTCTCAAAAATATTCTTTCCTGGGTCATCGAGTCATCTTCTTAAAGCTCAGGTCTGAACCTATCACCCCCTTACTTACTAAATATCAGTGGCTCCCTATTACTTGCAGGATTGCATGTAAAATCCAGTTTGGCATTTAAAAACTCTCCATAACCCGGCCCCTTTGTACTTTTCAGTCTTCTAATGACTTGACTATCGCTGCTCTTCTTGTCTCATCCTCTGACTCTGTGCCTTTGTTCTGGCTGAATGTTCTCACTCCTCTCTTTTACTTTTCCATTCCCCTAGTTTCCTTCTAGTCTCGGCTTCTGTAAGAAGCCTTTCCCAGTCCCCCTCCCTAAAATTACCTTCCATCCACAGCTTATGTATACATCCATGGTTGTTGCTGTGATCGCTTCCATTAGATGTGGCCTCCTTGAGATCTGGCGTTTTTGCCTTTCTTTATTCCCAGTGCTTAGTAGAGCAATACTGCAAGGGTTTATGGGTGACGATGCTGAGGAGGATGACTTTCTCTGCCAGACTGGTAGGCAGGTCGAGTAGAGACAGGGAAATTGGGGACAAATGGGGAATTGAGAGTAGTCTCAGCTCTAGGTCAACCAACAAGCATTTGTTAAGTGCTTGCTGTATACTACACACTGTGCTAGGCACTGGAGATATAAAGAAAAGTAGAAAATAGCCCCTGCCCTCAAGCAGCTTCCATTCTAGTAGAGAAGACTTCATGGCCATCAAAGGCATACGCAACACATGTAGAGAGGGGAAGGGTCAGATGGGTATGGGAGAAAGAGCCTCCTGGAAAAGGTGGGATTGGAGGGGAAGTCTGAAGGAAACCAGATAATTCAGAGAGGTTAAGGAAAGAGTATTCTGAGGTTCTGGGGGCAGCCGGTGTGATGTCCCAGAAATGAGAGAGGGAGCCCATCCCTATCTTCAGGTTGATAGTGAGGATTATTAGGCTCATCTTACAGATGTGGAAGCTGAGGCTCAGACAGATGAACTACCCTACCCAGGACTACCCAGCTAAAAAGTCATCAGAGCCGAGAACTGAATCCAGATCTCCTGGTACCTAGTCTTAACAAGCCTTCTGCAGCACCACGTCAAGGAAGGCTTCGTGGAGGAGGCTGTGATGGGAGGGTAGAGAAGAAGGGAGGGAAAAGGATGACTCAGTAGGCGGAAAATACATGAAAGTGTCCGGTTGCTTTTTCAGAGTGAGTATATTGCCAAGCACGATGAGAGACGCTGGTGGATCTCCGGCTTCAGTGGCTCTGCAGGTGATGCCTTCATCCTCGCCTCCCCCAGAATCCTTCCTGGCCAGTGGGGCACATCTCTCGGGCCAGCGTCCAGGCCCTCGAGCCCCTGACGCCCCTGGCTCAGCCTTGTCCGGGGTCACACGGATAGCAGCAGGGATGGGATTTAAAGCGAGATTCTCTGCCTTTAGAGCTCACGTGCTTTCCGCTGCATATTCTGCCTCCTACAAATAATGCAGCTCTGATTATTTTGTACTAAATGCTATTTTAAACATAAATCATTCACTTGGCACATTGAGGAAATCCAAGCCTCTTCAGGGCTAACATGGGCCACCAGGTCCTTACCTAGGATGGGAAATTTCATCAGGAAATTTTCCAGAGACTAGACATGAGAGGCTACAATTTCTCCCTATAGCTCATGGCCCTCTTCCAGCCTGCTCTATGTGGTCTGGCCCCAACTCCCTTGCCAGGTTCCGGCCACCACCTCCAAAGTCCTGTCCTTCACCCTCTCTCTCTTAGGCCCTGACCCCTGACCCATGACTCCATCCTCTTCCATGTCCCCACTTCCCTGTCCCCTCCCCAGCTCTTTTGGTTCCTGGTGAAATATTCCTAATATGAACTCTGCTGACTGCAGGACCTTACACACAGTAGGCAATGAACTGACGTGTTTAGTGGACTGAGTCGTATTATACGCCGGGTGCTATGGGTCCACGGAGACGAGCAAGGCCTGTCGCCCGCCCTCATGACGCTCACAAACTAGGAAGGGGCAAAGACATAGATAGAAAAGCAATTAAAACCAGGTAGGGCCATGAGTACTCTCAGGGAGGGACCACTGTGGCTTGGTAAGAAGGTTGGCGCTCCCAGATGATTGCCCACAAAGAAGAGAGGCTTTCTGTCAAGATCTTAAGTTATCACCCTGGTACCTTGAGCCTCAGTTTCCTCATCTGAAAAATGAGGTGGTTGGACCAGATAGTCTTTGAAGTCTCTTTCCCTCCCTGGGACTCATTTTTCCCATCTATAAAATAAATGGGTTGGATCTGGTGGTCTTTGAGGACCCTTTCAGCTGTAGACATGATTTTTGCTTTCCCTTCTGCTCCAGGAAACGCAGTGGTGTCCAAGGGGAAGGCAGCTCTGTGGACCGACAGCCGCTACTGGATTCAGGCCGAACGGCAGATGGACTGCAACTGGGAGCTGCATAAGCAAGGTATGGAGAAGAGGCGGGAGGGGCCCCCAAAGGCAGAGATTTTCAAGCCAACCCCCTGTGGCCTGATGTACTCAAGGAACGGCATCCACATGTCCCTTCTGACTGGGTGTCCCAGTACTGATATGCGGAGATCCAGGAGACCTTTGAACCCTTGGGTGCCAAGGCTCTACAGGTTATTTCCAAGAAGCTCAGGGTGTTTGGAAGAGGCCCTAAACTTTGGGATCGACCCCAAGAAAACGAACACTCCTCGCTCTTCCCCAGAGAGCTAGGAGAGTATAAGTTGCTCTAGGGTAGAGACTACCTCACTTTGCCTTTGCAGATCCAGCACCCGCCAAGAACCTAGAACACATTAAGAGATGCTTGTTGAATAACAGAATCCTGGGTTAGAAAGACCTCGAGGTCCAGGAGGGAGGGGGGTGGATGGCCTGCAGAGCAATCACGCTTATCTAAAGGGTGTTTGTTTCCCATTGGCTTTGACAGTTGGCACTTTACCCATGGCAACATGGATCCTGGCAGAGGTTCCAGCTGGAGGCCAAATTGGCTTTGACCCCTTCCTCTTCTCCATCGGTACGTACTTAGCTTTGCTCCGGGCACTGATGGTAGCAGGGGGGTTTCCAAGATACAAAATCCCGATTAGCAATGATTGGGAATATCTAGGGTGATCTGGGTGACAGCCCACACAGTGGGTGTGATACTGGGGCTTCTAAGCTCTCAGATCCTTGAGGAATACAGATGTCCCATCATAGATCTACCTAGAAAAACAATGGAGAATACCAGGTCCTCCAGTGTGTCTTTTGTGTCGACTATCGAAAAAGACTCGAGCAACAAAACAAAACATATCTGCCCCGGGGGAACAAAATGTCCCTTACAGGCTTCCACCGAGCTATCTCCCCCGCCTATGTCAAGATCATGCAAGAGAACCTTCCAGTCCTTAACATCTGGTAAAAAGGGAAAATACATACTCCCTAGGGTTCTTTAGCAAAGTCCATTCCCAGATGTGAGGTCCTCTGGGTACTAGCACTTTCCTTCCTCCTTCTGTGTAACTATCATATATATGCTTATATATGCAATTAGATTATAAGCTTGAGGGCAGAGCTGACTTTTCACTTTTGTCTTTCCACCCCCCACCACCTAGCACAGTGCCTGGCACATAGTAGGTGCTTGTGCTAATTGCATTAAGCCCCAGGAAACCAAAGTATTTTACATCCATTACCTCATTTAAGCCTCAGAGCTTCCCTGAGAGGTAGGTACCGTTATTATTCCCATTTTACAGATGACTAATAACTATAAAGTGCTTAGTACAGTGCCTGGCACATAGTAAGTGCTATATAAATATTAGTTAGTAGTAGTACTCTGAGAGGTTAAACAACAGGCCCATGGCTTCACAGACAGTAAAGTGTCAGAGGCTGGATTCAAAGTTTTACTTTTTACACAGTTACTAAGTATCCTAAGAGGTACCAAAACACAGTTCTTCCCGATTCCAGGCTGGGTCTCCTAACATCACGTTGCCTTTCAAGTAGGTGACGCCCACCAGCTGGAATGTATGAAGCTAATCAGAGATGCTAGGGATGGGCTGATGAGGAATCCTGATAGCCATTTGAAGCACTGGTCCCAGATCCCTGAAATGGATCCCGGTCCCGTGTAACCTTCCCAATTTGGAATCCTCAGTTTCCAACACTGGTGTTTTTAGAGAATTTTTCAAGTGCAGAACTCCCTCAAATTGGACCATTTGCAGGTGATTTGATCTTAGAAAATCATTTCAGTCAACTGGAAACCCCATATTGAGATTGCTCTTTATCACTTTTTAGGTAGATAAAATGGGGAGGTCTGCATATTTAGCTCCAGAAATTTACCTAAATTCCCCCTTCAGCCAAATAGAGGACAGCAAAGGAGAGAGTTTTGTTTATTTCCATCTTTTTGAAAAAAAAAAAAAAAGAGATGAGTTTAGTGAGTTGGATGTATGGCCCCCTTCCCAAAACTCATCACTCCTATGACCAATCTACTTGGGATACAGTTAGATCTTGATTTCTGGAGAAAATCTCACCTTCACTACAGGTACCGCCATACAGGGAGGACAGTTAGTTTGAGTCTGAGCAGAAGATTAAGGGAGCCCCAGCATGTCTAGACAAATAAGTGTTCTGTGGATACCGTGAGAAGGCACAATGCCCGCTGCCATGTTGTGTGGGCAGAGTACAGCCTGTAAGAAGCTTTGGGTGTGGCTTTGAAAAGGAAGGCTGGCTAAAGTGATTGCTGGCCACTTTCTGTTGGCCAGAGAGTTAAGTTTTTATTGAAAATCCCCAAGGATTACGGGCACTAAAGTACAAACTCATGTTGTGCAGACTTCTAGGTTATCAGTTCTTTCTCAGGAGGTAGAGAGCACCTTCTTTCGTAGGTCCTTTGTAGTTGATTAGTATTTATAATACTGAGAATAATTTGGTCATTCACAGCTACTCAGAACTGTTAACTACATCCAACGTTCTCTTGGTTCTGCTCATTTTACTTTTCATTATTTGCATGTTTTCCTAAAACCAAACACCTCATTATTTCTTACGGCACGGTGGTATTCCATCACAACCACATACCGCAACTCATTTAACCATTTTCCAATTGATGAGCAGCCCCTCAATTTCCAGTTCTTTTAAGAGAAATGATTGTTTCTCTCTGGCATTAATAACTAATTAAAGGTTTTTCCCCTTTTCCTCATCCAGAAATCGACCAGTGTGGGAAATCTTTCTCAAGGATTTGCCCAGGCCAAGATCTAATCAGACAGTAAAAGAAATTCTAAGTTTGGGCTAATGGGAGGATTCCTGCTCATTGTGGTTACTCAAACAGATCTGGGGAAATGTGGGTTTTCCCATTTGTCAGACAGGTGATATGGAAACTGATATCTCTTTGATCAAGATTTGGGTGATCCAAGTCACATATCCCCAAGACCCTCATTGGGCATTCTCTCATTAATTGTTGTTGGATTTTCTTTTCTTTTTTTTGGCTGAGGCAGTTGAGGGTTAAGTGACTTGCCCAGGATCACACAGCTAGGAAGTGTTAAGTGTCTGAGATCAGATTTGAACTCAAATCCTCCTGATTTCAGGCCTGGTGCTCTATCCATTGTGCCACCTAGCTGCCCCATCTCATTAATTGTTAACCCATCAGACTTGCCACCCTCAGGAACAACTGTTCTTTCAACGGCATATTAACTCTAAGGCTATCGCCTTGCTGGGTCTTTGGCATTCAAAAGTGTCACTTACTTCTTTTTATTAATAAATATGTTAGCCTTACTAATAAAATGATTAAATTATCCAGAAACTCTCAAACTTTTAATTTTCCAAATAATAGCTTTTAATTTTTCCAACTACATGCAAAGGTAGTTTACAACATTCATCTTTGCAAATCTTGTGTTCCAATTTTTCTCTCCTCCTTACTCCCTCCTCCCTCCCTTAGCCAATATGGGCTAAACATGCAATTCTAAACATATTTCCATATTTGTCACGCTGCACAAGAAAAATCAGATCAAAAGGGAAAATAGAAAATGGGAGAAAGAAAAACAAACAAATAAACAACAACAAAAAGGTGAAAATCCATTGCTTCCATCCACATTCAGTCTCCATAGTTCTCTCTAGGGATGCGCTGGCATTTTCCATCCCAAGTCTATTGGAATTCTCTAACTTTTTAAGCATCATACTTCACTACCACAAAGTGTTTTATAATTACTTTCTAGTTTGTCTTGGCAGATATACTCCCAGGTGTTTTATTCATTCAATAGTTATCTTAAATAAGGAATCGATTACTATCTTTTGTAAGCCCTGAAGTCAGGAGGACCTGAGTTCAAATCTGACCTCAGACACTTAAGACTTCTTAGTTGTGTGACCCTGAGCAAGTCACTTAACCCCGATTGCCTCAACAAAGAAAGAAAGAAAGAAAGAAATAGAAGTGGCTGTTTTGATTTCATTGTCTTCTCCTGAATTTGAACCCAGATCTTCTTTATCACCATAGTAGCCATCTATGGCTACCTAGTCAAGTTCTTTCTCTTCTGTTGACTAATTTTTTTAGTGACTTATTTACTGGCTGTTAACTTTATGTTAGAGTCCAGCTGTGCAACCTGGGTGTGGGGGATAATGCCTCAGGCTTCAGGTTTTTCAGGCTGTTGTTTTCCCAGTTCTATCTGGGAGCCTTTGACCTCTTGGTTCTTCCAAGCACAGGTGCTGCCTCTGCTCCTGGGGCTCACACCTTGATCTCTAAGTGACCTCAGGCACTCTTCTCCATCTCTGAGCCACAGCCAGGTCTCCAGCACTGCTGCACTGCCAGTGCTCTTAGTCTCTGTGGTCTCTGAGTGGCTGCAAGCACCAACTCGCCACCTCTGCCCCAGAACCAAAATCAAATACTCTGCTCTCCCGGGAGTGCCCACAGCCAGCGAGGCCCCTCTGCCACCACACCCACAGCACATGCTCACTCCTCTTAGCCACAGCCAAAGCCTGGAACTGTCTGGTCGGTCACCTGGGCCCCATGGCTAGCGTCAGTGGAGGAACTCCCCACACACACACATACACAATCTTCCCCTGATCAGCTGCCCAGGCCTCACACTCTCCAGGGGGCAGCCGTACAGCTATCCCCAGGACTTACTGTTTGCTGATTCAGCCCTCAGTGTATCTTCACTTCAGTCAGACCAAACCACCAATTGGAAGATCGTGTCTTTCCTAAATATTCTCCTGAGTTGTCTTAGACTAACTGACTGCTTTATCCCCAACTTTTAATTATTTCTGCCACACTAAAGTGAACCTTAAAGCACTTTAAAATTGTTTTTTTTTGGGGGGGAGAGTGAATTTGGGATACTCAAGTAAGTTTTTGCCTAAAAGCCATCTTCCCAGAAAAAGCCATCTTCCCAGAATCCTCTCCTGAATCCCTTTAGCAGTCTGGGAAAGCCTATAGATCCCTTCTCAGTAGGGGTTTTTAAGCACATAGAATACATAGAATTATAAAGTTAACCAGTTGTGGTAAAATGCAGTTATAATGAATATTTTTTTCTTAAAGTTCACAGACCTGAGCTGAAAAAAAAACCTTATATATAGATATATAATTTTTTGTAAAACAGTAAAAAACAAAAACAAAAACAAAAAAAAAATTTAGTTGCCACTGAAGGAGCTGAATGGTCCCTGGGCTTTTATTTGGAGAAAAAAGTTCAGAACCTCTTTTTACCATCTCTATCCCCCCACACAGACTTTTATATCTTGTATTGTCCATTAGAATGTAAGCTGGAGGAAGGGGGTTATCTTGCTTGTTTGTATTTTTCTCCTCAGCATTTAGCCTGGAATATAGTAAGTGCTTAATAATTGCTCTAACCTTATTTATCTACCCATATCTCTCTATCTGTCTTATGTGAGAATGATCTAGCTGGGGTAGCTGGGTGGAGCAGTAGATATAACACCTGCCCTGAAGTCAGAAGGACCTGAGTTCAAATCTGGCTTCAGATATATATATATGTAAAATCCTGAACCTTAGAGAGCATATGAAACATTATATATTACGTAGAATGTTATATACTATATAGAACATTAAGTGCTTTACAGAAGTGATCCCTCTTCTGCCATCAACTATGGATAGTTTCTGTCTCCGCCATTAGTCCCCTTGTCTGCCATAGGGATTTTACAAGGTAGATAAATTAGGGGGGAGAGGGGAAAGAAGAATATCTTTCCTTTGGGAACTCCTAGGTCTGAGTCCTGGTGCTGTCTTTGGCCTTCCCCATGGGATCAGTCCCATTCCCTCTATAAACATCAGTTTCCTCATCTGTAAAGTGGGTACACTATAATAATGCCCCAATAGCCAGATTCTTGGGGTTGCTAGAGGATCCCATTGGATAACGTATGTCAACATGTTTTCTAACCTATAAAGCTAATTTATGTAAAAGATGATTTTACGGTTCTTCACTAGCTTCATTCTTTTCCCTAAGTCCAGCTCTAGGTATAAGGGAGCCTGGGCAGGGAAAGGAGTGGAAAGAAGGGCACCAGGCAGGACATAACTTCCTCCTTTCTCTCCTCAGACACATGGAAGAGTTTTGAACTTCACCTTCAAGGTTCCAACAGAAGCCTGGTGCCCATCACAGACAATCTTGTAGACCAGGTTTGGGGGACGGAGAGGCCTCCTCTTCCCAGTCAGCCAATTTACTACCTCCAGGAGAATTTCACAGGTATTCTTAGTTTCTCTCTCTCTCTCTCTCTCTCTCTCTCTCTCTCTCTCTCTCTCTCTCTCTCTCTCTCTCTCTCCCCCACTCCATCTGCTGCACTATCTAACTGCCCCTTGTCCTTCTTTCTTGAAGAGGGCCATGCCATCTATAAAAAGCATTAAATCACAGTGAAAATAGCTGAAGAAATATCACGGAGAAAATGGAAGTTCAGAAAGAGCAATCGTTGAAACGCTTATTGAACTGAAGGTTAATCCTTGTGTCAGAGGCTCCCTCTCTCTCACCCACAAAGGGCATGGGTCATCTCGAGATTCTCTCATTTCTTTCTGGCTCATCTGACCCTATTTTGCCCTTACCCCCAGTGATCCTTAAGTGAGTTGGTGTTTCCCCCGAAAGGTGGCCATTGGCTCCCTTACAAGCGCTCAGGCTAACAAGACACCAAACAGAAAACTTGCGACTTGTATAAGAAAGAACAGAGAATCGAGTAATACCTGAATCCAGAGAGAGTCAAACGAGACACTCCTCTGTTCCTGGTGGTGCTTCCCTTTTCAGGTCCTACACAGTCCCTATGACTCACAGAATTTTTCTGAACAGGGCACGGCTGTAGGGAGAGGTTGGGGCTGACTTCTCTGCCAGCTGCAGAGTCTTTATGGTACTTCCCCCAGTCCTAGGTCCATGTGGCTCAAGCTCTTGGTTATGTCTTCCTATCTCTCTCCCCTTAGTTTGGCTTCCAGGCTCCAGTCCTGGCTAAGCCAGAACCTCTCTTATCAGGGCTCCCTTTCTCCACAGCCAGTTGTCCTCTCATGAAATCTCCCTTTGACCACTCTGACCCCCCCCCCAGTCTCATGAAGCACAGGCGGAAATGGAAGGCCATTTGAATCAGGGATCTCTGCGGGGAGACAGGAAGGGGCAAAGCTCCGTCTTGACCTGTGTCGCCCCTGGGAGATTATGAGCCACTCTGCGATCCAAATCATCCTTGTAAGGGAGAAAACTTGTGGCCTAATTGTCTCACGTCACTGGCAAAGAATTAAAGAGCAATGCTCTGGTTGCCCACAGTGAGTACTTACTCCGAGCTTTCTCCTAGCCACGGAGACAGGCTGGCACCGAAGCATCCAAATTCCCCCGCCTTTCCCGGGCAAACCGGTGGAGGTAAGCGTCTCGGCCCGGGCTTAGGGTGACCAGGGTCAGGGCTCCATCTAGGGCCCTGGCTCCGGGGTCAGCCTGTGACTGGGAAATGGCCCCATGGGAGTAATTTTTAACATGTCATGCCTTTTAACTCCTCTAAGTGATGACACTAAGCAGGAACGGAGCCAGGCTCCCAGTTATAAATGACTGTGTCCCAGCCTGCACTAGAGCTCTAACTGACTCACCAAGGGAGTGCCATCCCAGCAGGCTCCTCCGATAATCTTGGGCCTGCTTGGATGTGAGGAATATCACAAGTCTCCTGAGTAGGTGAGAGTCAAAGAAGGGGGCGGGGACAGATTTCAAAATACCAGGTGTGATGTAACAAGTTCACACCTTCCAGCTTTTGATCTGTTAGAAATTGGATTCCGCAACTTGAAAACTTCTTCTTTCTGCATCTTAAAATAGTTTTCCAGAGAAAGCCCGCCAGGCAGCAGCTGATAAAGCGGAAGTGAACCCCAATGGCTGTGGAATCTGGAGCTAGCCGGGCAAGGGCTTCCTTCATCTCCCTCCTGGGGGGATCGAGCCAAATGGAGTCAGGGCTTGCACGCTGGCGGCAAGGGGAGAGGGATACGGAGGGGGAAGCCTTTGGGACCGGCCTAGGGAAGAACTCCCAGAGAAGGAAGGCCTTTTAGGGCGGCCGCTTGCGGTTTTCTAATAGAGCTAACTTGGGGATGAACCAAAGTTAGGAAGAGGGAATCATCTGCAGGGTTAAAAGAAAAGGAAGTTCTATGTAGGGAAGCTACCTGGGATAGATAGCTTGATATATAGTTACATAAATAGACAGAAGAGAAAGAAAGAAGAGAAAATAGATAACTAGCTAGACAAAATGCAGTAGAAAAATAGGCAGGATGGACGGGCAGAATGCAAAGGGAGACACAATAGAGAGAGAGATAAATAGAATAGACAGATGAGATAGTGAAATAGAATAGAAAAACAGAATGATAGGGTAGAATAGAAAATAGATGACTAGATAGACAAAATAAGGCAGAAAGATAAGCAGGATAGATAGAACAGATAGAGAAATAGAACTGACAGAATAGAAAATAGATAATGAGCTAGAGTACAGATAGGATAGACAGACAATAGAAAATGGACAAAAAGAGAAATAGAATCGATAGAATAAACAGAATAGCTAGAATAGAACAGAAAACAGATAACTAGGTAGACAAAATGGGGTAGAAAGATAGGCAAGATAGATAGAATAGATAGAGAAATAGAACTGACAGAATAGAAAGATGGAATAGAAAATAGATAACAAGATAGACAAAATAGGATAGAAAGATGGGGTAGACAGACAGAATAGAAATGGACAAAAAGAGAAATAGAATCGATAGAATAAACAGAATAGCTAGAATAGAACAGAAAACAGATAACTAGGTAGACAAAATGGGGTAGAAAGATAGGCAAGATAGATAGAATAGATAGAGAAATAGAACTGACAGAATAGAAAGATGGAATAGAAAATAGATAACAAGATAGACAAAATAGGATAGAAAGATAGGCAAGATAGATAGAATAGATGGAGAAATAGAACAGATAGAATAGAAAGAAGAGATAGAATAGAAAATAGACAACTAGATAGACAAAACAGAGTAGAAAGATAGGCTAGACAGAATACAAAGGCAGAATAGATAAATAAATAGATAGGGTAGAATAGAAAATAGATAACTAGACAAAATAGAGTAGAAAGAGAGAATAGACAGAACAGAAAGAGAGAGAGAATAGAAAATAACTAGATAGACAAAATAGAGTAGAAAGATAGGATAGACAAACATTATACACGGATAGAATAGAAAACAGAAAAAAAGAGATAAATAAAATACAAAGACAGAATAGACAGAATAAACAGAATAGATAGAATACAATAGAAAATAGACAAAATAGAGTAGAAAGATAGACAGAATTGAGAGAGAAATAGAACAGACAATAGAAAGATAGAGATAGAATGGAAAATAGACAATTAGATAGACAAAATAGAGAATAGATAGATGAATAGAATAGTAAGAATAGAGAAACATAATAGGATAGAATAGAAAATAGATAACTAGATCGACAAATTAAAAAGACAAAGTAGAAAGACAGAATAGAAAAATGGAATGCATAGATAGATGAATAGATATATAGGCAGACAGAATAGATAAATAGACAAGTAAAATGAGGAATATTTATTAAAAACTCACAATGTGACAGGCACTATACTAAGCCATTCATTTTTATTATATTCACTTCCTCTAACCATTTCTGTTTTGAGTCTCACTTCTGAATAGTTTTAATAGCGAATACAGATCACGTAGAGAATTACCGGGAACGCTGCCACAGTGAGTGACTTGCCCCAAAATACACAGCCAGGATGTGTCAGAGGCAGATTTGAAGGCAGGTCTCCCTACTCCAGGCCCGCTCTCCGTCCCCCGCAAGGCGCTAACTGCCTCGGTCTCCCAAGAGTTCTCTCACAAGGGAGCTCCCCACATAGCGAGCTCGCAAGTACAGCCCAGATATAGACTCCTGGGAATACATGAATAATACTGTGATTTACTTCATCTGCTGTGGAGAATTTCCAGGGTGAGAATAACCCTCCACGAACATAAACCACAAGTACATGTGTATAAATAAATATGCCACAGAACCGAAGAAGGTAAAAATTTGTTGGCTTCGGAGTCAGTCCTGCCCCTGACTGTGTGACTGTGGGCAAGTCCCTTAACCTGTCAGGCCTGAAACTCTGATCTGCATCAGTGGAGGGAGTTTCCATAACAGGAGATCCATTCACGGTTTAAAATCCCAAGCTCAGGCCAAAAATACAAATTCTATTGGGTGTGTGGGTGTTCATATTTGCCTAGAGAAATCCCAGAGACTGGACATCTTTATGCTTGAGTCTTTATGACTGCGACTCTCCACTACCACCTAGTGACAGCATGCATGTATAGCAGGGCCAGTTACTAAAGGGGGAAAATTTGGCCTTCAGTGTCGACAGCATAAAACTGTCGCAGACAATTAATACAGAGCTCTGCAAAGCTGTTATTGGGTTATTGGGTCATTCAATAAACATTAAGGATTTTTAAAGCCCTGTTCTTGGTTCTTGGAGAGATACCAAGTTTCTCTAAAAGATGGTGTGGGGGAGCACTGGCCCTGGAGTCAGGAAGATCTGACTTCAAATCTGGTCTCAGACACTTAACACTTCCTAGATATGTGACCCTGGGCAAGTCACTGACCCCAGCTGCCTCGGCCAAAAAAAGGATCTTTAAGATGGGGGGAAAAATAAAAGATGGGGGGGATGTAGAGGACCAGGAAGGATTCAAAAAGAAGGTGGCATTTGGATTGGGTTTTACCAGTTGGGAATTCAGTAGAGGAAGATGAGAAAGGAGAGAGTTCCAGGAATAGGGAACGACATCCCCAAAACCAAAGGCAGGAGATCACAGGCCATATTTTGAAGACAGAGAAGACTCCAGTTTGACTGCTATGTAGATTGGAGAGAAGGAATTACAAATCTGGAAAAGACAGGCTGAGGTCAGATTCTGGAAGACCTTGGAGGCTGGGCTATTTGAAATGTGTTCAGAAGACAACAGGGAGCCATGGAAGATTTTTGAGCAGGGGAGTGACATCAGCATCTCCATGCTAATACTTGAACATTTCAGTGATCTCAATGGGGGCACTTCCTCCAGTGGTACAGATGGACCATCAACTCATCTCTGCCCTGTCACCCTATGTGATTCTTGTCCATGGATCTTCCAAAGAGAATCTAGCCAGTGTACTGGAGGCCTAATCGGGAGAGCTGGGTGCGGGTTAGTGAGCCCTTATGTATTCTTCGCATTCTCCGATTTCAGGGAGCACATGGCAGGATAAAGTCACAGGAATTCGAAACCAGATGCAAAAGCACGCTAAAGCCCCGACAGCCGTCCTTCTGTCTGCACTGGATGAGACCGCTTGTAAGTATAGGGCTAACACTGAGGGGGACTCAGGGGGAATGTCACACTTGGGGCAAAGAATTTGAAAAGCACCCTTAGTTGAGGAAGGGGCGTGGGACATCATATCATAGTGAGCAGAGACAAAGACACGGCAAAAGATTACTACTGGGGGTGGCTGCTTTTAGGGTGGCAGGTAGTGGGACACACCAAAAGACTACAAAGGGAGGACAGTGCCTTCTAAATCCCATGCACTGAGGCAAAGGCCCAGTTGCCCTGCCCCAGTTACGCTTCTGCCTCGTTCCCCTTTTCAAAATGCATTTGACTTGGGCCACTCGGACTTCTCCCAAAAATATCCTATCCTCCTGCTCATACAGAGCCACTGCTTCTCTCCAAATGTCAACGACTTCTCGATTTGTCATCATGGATAGAATGACTAGGAAGGGGAAGGGGATTATGGCACCACAAAGCCATTCTCGCAGGAAGTCCCCCGGCACAGAGGAGCTAAAAAAGCCCCAAAGGAAGGAAACCAGGAGGACTTCCCAGGCCGCGGCCGTGACCACCCCCCAGATCTGTAGCCGAACACCTTTCCTGTCTTAGTCACGGGATGATTGGAAACAAAAGTCTCTCCACTGGCTAGCTCGTAGATCAGACTTTGCCAGTTTGTAAAATTAAGATTTTGCCTGCAAAACCAGCTCGCTTCCTTTAAAAGCCTCTGGTCTCTGGCCCTCCTCTATGGCCTAGTCCCTTCTCTGACTCCCCCGCTAGGGAATCTACGCCAACACGCGCTTCGGCCCCATTCGGTAATGCCGAATCGACCCCTCCCCTGCCACCGTGACACCCAATCACCCGGTCCTAGTCCTGATCACAGTCTAGTCGGAGGACCATAAATGTTGAGATGGAAGAGAACCAGCCTTCTCATTTTACAGACCCACAGCAGAGCTTAAAAGTCTAGAGCTAGGAGAGACTTTGGCCTCTGGGGTCTCCTTTCGTCTTACAGATGAGGAAACTGAGTCCCAAGAAGGATCAATAACTTGCTCAGGGTCAGAGGAGGAAACTGAGGTACAGAAAGTCTCCTAGATGTAGAACCAAAAGGGACCTCTGAGGTGATTAAGTTCAATCACTTTATTTTACTGAGGAGGAAACTGAAGCACAAAATGGTTATCCATTCGATGGTTTCTAGTCTATGCCCACTTTCTAATATCCAATCTAATACCTAGGACACCCAATGTGAACCCTTCTTCCATTGCCCAATCTTTATAAGATGAAGACCACTGTAGATTGGGTATCTACACCCTCTACATCCTTGGGTCCATTCTATAACACCTACTCTAGGGAATCTAAAGGATCCCATCTGATGCCCTCTGACATCCGACCTAGATTCTCTGTATTCTACAAAATCAAGGTATCTATCCATCCAAGCCCCCCTCTAGAATTTTCCATCCTCTACCCCAGTCTAGCACCCTCCTATAGTCCGAGCTCCTCTAGACTATTCAGTCCAAGTTGTTCTATGTCGCCTGGTCCAGACTGTCTTTTTTAGGTTAAAATGAGACAATACGTGCAAAGCACTTTACAAATCTTGTCGTTATTCATTGTTCGGTCACATCTGACTCCTCGTGACTCTGTAGACCATACTGTCCATGGAGTTCTCTCGGTGAGGCTACTGGGTGATTCTCCATTTCCTTCTCCAGTGGATTAAGACAAACAAAAGGGAAGCGACTACCCAGGATCCTAGAGCTAAAAAGTATCTGAGGGCAGATTTGAATTCGGGCGTTCCTGACTCCTGGCCCATCGCTCTATTCCCCAAGCCACCTTGAGGCTAGCTCTCGAAAACATTCATCGGCATCATCATAATTGTTGTTCAGTCATTTTTCAGTTATGGTAGACTCTTGGTGAGTCCATTTGGGATTTTCTTGGCAAAGATACTGGAGCGGTCTGCCATTACCTTCTCCAGCTCATTTTACAGATGAGGAAACTGAGGCAAACGGGGTCAAGTGACTTGTCCAGAGTCACACAGCTAGCAGAAGTCTGAGACCATATTTGAACTCACAAAGAAAAGTCTAGAGTCAGGAAGACTTTCCTGACTCTAGATCTGGTGCTCTATCCACCTCAGCGTCACCTAGCTATCCGATAATAACAATTTATCTTGTTGATAAAGACAGATATCACAAGCATTTGGGTAAGAGGGGATGGAAGAATTAGAGATCATTATTTAGGGAGCAGAGCCAACAGTGGGGTTAAGAAATGACCATTGCCGGCACCTTCACACCATAACAAGACCGCTCTCAATTTTTTTCCCCTAGGGCTCTTCAATCTTCGAAGCAATGATATTCCCTACAACCCCTTCTTCTACTCCTACACTCTCCTGACCAACTCCTCCATCAGGTACCATTTTCTTCCCATTCTTTGTCAAGGTCTGCCCTGAACTAAAGGATGGCCACTCTGTACTTGCTTTGACCTTTAGCACTGGCGTGCCTTGGGACGCCATCCACTAGATGCCCCTTTGTTTAACCCTGACCTGGCTCTACTATCTCATCGAGCTACGTGTTTTCCATCGCTTATAGGGCATAATATTCTGTTTCTCTCATTCACCCAAGGCCGTGCCCCTAGTGTCCCCGAGCAATTCCTCTGAGGGCCCTTAAAGACCAACTGGTCCGATGCCCTTATTTATAGGTAAGGCCTAAAGAAGGGAAACGGCTCGCCAAAGATCACATAGATATTAAGCGTCCAAGGCAACAGTCAATCTCAGGTCTTCGAACTAGACTCTGGAGTCAATGCTCTTTGGTGCTGCCTCTACTCAATAGAACCATAGATCTAGAGACAGAAGGGACCTCAGGGGCCGTCTAGCCCAACCATGTCCCATGAAGACATGGGAAAGAAAAGGAAACTGAGACCCAAGCAAGTCAAGTAGCCTGCCTAAGTTCATATACTTAAGCATCTGAAGCAGGATTCAAACCAAGTCAGTAGGCTTCCCTTATACCACATTCCCACCCTGATAAGGCAGAAAAGAGCTCTAGAGTCAAAGCTCAGATTCTTGGCTCTATCATTCCTTCCTATATGACCTTGGGCTCTCACTGGGCCTCGATTTCTTCTACAAAATGTGGGGGTTGGGCCAGATGACCCCTGACGTCCCTACCAGCTCTAGGGCAACGATCCCGAGTCCTTGTGGTCTCTCATGTTTGCCATTTCCTGGCTCCACTCCATGGGGCTTGTTGAGGAATGGTGGGTGGGATCTAGGTTTGATGTCAGGAAAACTTTCTTAATAATGAGTGCTGGTGAGATAACTGCATAAATATGTATGATATATATATATATTGCATTTAACATATATTTTAACATATTTAACATGGATTGAAGTACCTGCTATCTGGGGGAGGGGGTGGGGGGAAGGAGGGGAAAAGTTGGAACAGAAGGTTTTGCGAGGGTCAATGGTGAGAAATTACCCACACATATGTTCTGTAATTAAAAAGCTATAATAAAAAATAAACAAACAAATCAGAGTGCTATTCCAAAGTGGAATGGGCTCTCTGGAGGCAGTGAGCTGCCCCTGTGCTTGACAAGTGTGTCATGGGAATTCCCATTCAGATACAAGTTGGATTACAATTCCTCTCAGCTCCCTTCTAATTCGGAGACTGTGATTCTGAGATTCTGGTGCATTTCTGGGAGAACTAAAGGCCCGGTCGCCAGACTTTTTCCTGCCTCTACCGCCCCAGCAAGTGTGTCTTGGAGACCTAGAGCCACCCACCATAGCATTCCCTTCTCAAGGGATGAAAATCTGGGTGAGGGTCAGACTCCACCTGTCAGACAGGCAGACCTGGCCTCCTCTTGCCACAAGTTGCCACATAGCCCAGCCCCACAAGGGACTTTTTCTCGGCTCGGGTTGGGGAGAGCGGCCCTTTACCTCCTGCTCTCTCAGCACTCCAGCCGGAGCCCTCCTGATATTTACCCCCATCACTGGCAGGCTATTTGTGAACGCGAGCCGGCTGGGCGACGACGTCCGACGGTACCTGAGCTCAGACTGCACGGGTCCGATGTGCGTGCAAATTGAAGACTACAATCAAATCCAAAAACACGTCACGGAGTACGTCAAGGGAGACGTGCGGGTCTGGCTCGGCACTGAATATACCACCTACGGGCTCTATGGGGTCATACCCAAGGTGAGGATACCAGTTCCCAGGTCCACTCCTCCAACTCACCTTGCCTCTGTCCCTGGTGCTGAAGCCATCACGCCTTGAGCAGGTCCCCAGATTAGGAAAGCTACTGGAAATTTCCTCGGGGCTTGAAATTAGACAAAGTTGGGTTCCGTTTGGGTTTTGGCCACTCCATCACTACATAACACTGGATCGGCCCCTTAAGGTTGTTCTATAGATCGTATTTTACAGATAAAGATTTGAGACCAAGCTTAAGTGACTTGCCCAGGATCACACAGCTGGGCAATTAGGGGCAAGAAAGAGGAAGGTGAATCCCTACCACTGAGGAATTCACAGAGCTAGAGAGCAAATACACATACGTGAAAAGGTTTGGGAATATGTACAGGGGTGGGGATGGGTACCAAGTGGGCTGAGGTGGAGGAGAGAAGTGATCCCAGTTTGAGGGGTCAATCAGGGAAGGTTTCTTGGAGGCAGTATTTTTGATCTGGGTCTGGAAGGAGGAGCACGTGGGGAGGCGCTGAGCCGAGGGCAAGGCGTGGAAGGGGAGGGGGGTCCCCAGATTGCCCTTTGCCTTTATCGGGCAAGGAGTCAGTGGCTCGGGGGTGTCCCCCGAGACCCTTTCCTCTCTTTACCGCTCTCTGTTCCCTGGGCAGGAGAAGCTCGTGGAGGACTCCTACTCTCCGGTGATGGTGGCCAAATCAGTGAAGAACGAGAAGGAGCAGGAGCTGCTCAAGGCTGCACACGTAAGTGTTAGCGTGCGGTCCACGCCCAGGGGAGGCCCTGGGCGGACATCTTGGAGAAATCCACCAAGGAAAGGTCTAAGTTCGAAGAGATTGTCTCCCTGGGAAGTGGGAGGGACACTGGAAGAAATTCAGTTGAAGTAACCAACCCACACTGAACAAGATTTGGTTTTTGAAAAGAAAAGGAAGAAGAGACTTTCTAGGGTCTAGCCAGAACCGGAGCCCAATAGTCCCCGGGCCTCTCAGTTGGCTCCCATCCATTGATTTGGGTCTTGCCACCGAGGTGTTTAGAACTTGGGTTTTCAGGGTGCGCCTCCGTGTTTCCCAAGCCCTTCTTCCCCCAGGGGCTCGTGGCTGGGTCTGCAGGGTCCGTCCCGCCGTGGTCCCAGCCCTGCAGCCATTAGCCTCTCCCTCTCCAGGTGCGGGATGCCGTGGCTGTCATCAGGTACCTGGTGTGGCTGGAGAAGAACGTGCCCCGCGGCAGCGTGAATGAATTCTCAGGGGCGGAACAGGTGGACAAGTTCAGGAGGTAAGTCCGCGACCCCATCTGGGCCCCAACCCCTTAGGTGTCCCCAGGCTTCCCAGAGTCGCAGTGACACCTGGTGGCTGCTTTGGGAAATGGTGGTGAAGTGGCCCACCTTTCGGTAGCTCTGGCTCACCTTGCCCTGTTCAGCACATTTAGCATGGCCTCTAGGCGGTGGGACAGGGGACGAGCCTCCTGTAGTGGGGACACACCTGCCTAGTTCCAGGCCCACCTAAGGCTAGAGACCAGGTACAAGTGGGGGGGGGGGCTGGGAAGGAGAAAAAAGTGAGCCCTCGTTTGGCTAATACCTGCCTTAAGAATTTGAGTGGAGGCAGCTAGGTGGCACGGTGGATAAAGCACCAGCCCTGAAGTCAGGAGGACCTGAGTTCAAATGTGGCCTCAGACACTTAACACTTCCTGGCTGTGTGATCCTGGGCAAGTCACTTAACCCCAACTGCCTCAGCAAAAAAAAATAAAGTGGCAGCTCTATACATAGCCCAGGGCAAGGGGAGATAGAAGGGAATACTACAGGTGTAGACTAAACCTGGACTCTGCCCTCAAGGCTCCAAGTCTAGGAGGGTTATTTAACATTGACACAGCTAGGTCTATATGGATTGCTCCCTTATACAGCTAGCCTCCACATGCCTCCCTCATACAGCTAGCCTCCATAACTCCTCCATAGCTGCGTAGCGAGCAACAAACCAAGTGCTGCACGAAGCCCAAGGCGGGAGGTTGCTACCAAGTAGGGGATTGGATTGGAGCGGGGCGGGAGACACTAGAAATGAGCCAGGATCGAGAGCTGGGAAGGCTCAGGGTGTGTTAGGAAACAGATGGGGGAGTAAAGAGAGCCCAGGGAGCAATCCAGTTTGATGGAAGGGAATGCTATGAGATAAGGTCGTGGAAAGGTCGGGTCTTGTTGAATCACAGAAGGCCTTGAATGCCAGCAATCGAACCAGCAGACAATAGGGAGCCCCTGAAGACTGTGGGCGGCATGGCGTGATCGGATCTTCATTTGCCACAAGCCACACTGGCAGGCCTACGGAGGAAGGGTGGAAGTGGAGAGACAGTGGAGGCCAGACGACCTCTTAGGAGGCTGTTTGGAGCATTCACTCGGGTGTTGGTAGTGGGGATAGTGAGGAAAGGCTTGTTTCAAGAGGGTGAAGAGGGGATGGAAGGGAGGAAGGGCTGTGTAGAGCATAAGACAGTTGAGCAGAAAAGTTCCACCGAGTCATCTAATCAATCCCCCTCAAGAGGGAAAAAAGCCTCCCAAGGGCAGGAATCATCTTATTTTTGTAGGCACAGAGTAGACATCTACTGACTGCTTGTCGATGGTGCACTGATTTTCTAAGCAGGGAAACTGAGTCTCAGAAATGATTAAACAATTAGCCCAAAGCCAGGTAGGCAGCCAGCTGGGATTTCTAGGTTTCTGATTTAAAATCCAGGCCTTTTTTCCCTCTCAGGGCTGTCTGGGAAGGGTCCTCGAAAAACGATCTGGCCCCAGAGAGCAGCTCACGTGAGCCCTCATTATGACCCCTTGGGCTTCCCGATCCCAGCACCCCTCACCCCCCAGCTCTCCCAGGCAAGCCCCAAACCCACTCTCTTCTTATTCCATTCAGAGAAGAAGCGTTCTCAGCAGGACCCAGTTTTGAAACCATCTCAGCCAGCGGCCTGAACGCTGCGTTGGCCCACTACAGGTAGGCCGGCGAAATGACTCGGGAGGCCCATTTATGGGTTAGAACTCGGGGGCTTTGGGCACTGTGGGCTGTGAGGACCTTGAGGAGCCTCTCAGGGGGAAAGGCTGGGAGGCCAGGCAGCTCAGGCTGGACCTGAGTGACAATCCCAGCACTGAGCAACTGAGGGAATGGGACATGGCTCCCAAGCCATGGACAGTTTTTTTTCCCCCCATTGTTTATACCGTTTAAATAACCTGTGGGAACACGGGTGTGGAAAGTGGCCACAAAAGCTTCCCGTCAGTCCGGCCCGAGCCGAATGAGATCAGGTCCAAGGGGGTGGGCAAAACAGATGTTTGGCACCTTCTAGACCAAACATCTGGAGGCTGGGCCGAATTCTTTGGTGAGGTCGACCAGATGGCTCGCAACGTCACATAAACACAGCCAGGGAATCTCAGCGACTGAGAATCTTCAAGCTGGAAGCCGGACCTCACACATGAGCTGCTCTAGTGCTTCCATTACACAGACTGGGAAACTGTGACTCAAAGTGGATCAGGGCTCTGCCCACAGTCACGTAACCAGTAATCGGGAAGCAGAGAACCTGGTTCTGCTGCTTCCTACTGGCGTGACCTTGGACAACCCCACCCCCACCCCAGTTTCCCATAAAATAAGTGGATAACATGATCTTTAAGGTCCTGGTATTTTCTGTTCTAAACTCTATAAAGTTCTCTCCAAATTCTAACATTCTGGATGCTAAAATCCAGCCCCCCCCCCTCCCCAGTGCTGGTACTCTATATTCTCCATTCTAGGACTCCTCTGCATTCTGAGATTCTCTGTTGTATTCCCTCCCAGCTTGGATTCTATTGGAAGGGCCCTGCCAGTTGTGAATTTCTGTTCTCAGGGCCCCACCAGCACTAAATCTCTGGCCCCGTGCTAAGTGGCTGAGCTGGTCCCGACTCCCAATTCCTTGCCGTCAACCCTGTGCCTGTGACCTAATTGGGGAAGGTGGAGGAAGGGGATCCTCCCTCTGCAGACATCCCTAGCTCGTGCCCGCCCTGGGAGATGGTCTATATGAGTTAGGGCAGAAACACACACACACACACACACACACACACACACACACCTTCAGCCAATCTGGTGATGAGTCTCCCTTCCCTTAGCCAGGCTAGTCCAGAGATGGGGGGGAGGGGGTTCCTGACACCTACAGTCGGTCACCAAGCCCAAGAACTGCAACTTGGCAGGACTTGTGCTGAGCTGTAGGGAGGCGTTGGTTGGAGTCTCCCCACGAACCCTCCAAGGCCTGGCCTGGGGTTGTGTCAAGCAAGTCTCTTTCTTGCCACCGGACAAGCTTCCCATTGTGGAGATTTTTGAATGCCTCCTGACCTTTGCCCCCAATCAGGTCAGCCCTGAATCAAGTGATGATGTGGATCAGATTTATCTCTGGAGATCCTTACACAAGCCCTTACACACAGACATATATATACTCCATAACCCTCCACTTCAACCTTTGATCTTGGGGGAGAGGGGGGAATTCCAAATCCTGGGTTCTAGTCCCAGCTCTGCTGTTGCCCCTGCCTAACACTGACCAAGTCACGTTCCTGCTGGGAAAAAAAACGATGAGGTTGGACTAGGCTACCAGTAAGTTCTTTTCCAGACCTCACACCCACTCTAGATCTGTAACTTTGGACAAGTTGTGCCCCTGACCACACTTAATTCCTTATTTATTTATTTAACATTCTTTTCTTACATTTTGAGTGCCCAATTCTCCCCCTCCTTCCATCCTCTCCCCCACCCACTGAAAAGGAAAGAAATATATTAATTCCATATGTGAAATCATGCAAAACATTCCCACGTTAACCATATTTTTAAAAAGCAAAAAATAAAAATAAAGAGAAAATTACACTTCAATTTTGCACTCAGAATTCATCAGTTTTCTTTCTGGAGGTAGATGGCATTTTTCATCATTAATCCTTTGGAATTGACTTCAATCTCGGTCTTTATACCGATCAGAGTCGCCAAGTCTTTCACAGTTATTCATCATTACAACATTGCTGTTCCCATCCATGCACAATGACTTCCTGATTCTTCTCACTTCACTTTCCATCAGTTCATATAGGTCCTGTCATTTTTTTTTCTTTTTTTGGAAAACACCCTCTTCATCATTTCTTATAGCGCACTAGTATTCCATCACAATCATATACCACAACTTGTTCAGCCATTCCCCAATTGATGAACATCCTCTTCATTTCTAATTCTTTGCCATCATCAAAAGAGCTGCTATAAATATTTTTGTACACATAAGTACTTTTTTATCTCTTTGGGATACAGTTCTAATCACTGTATTTCTAAGTCAAGGGGTAGGACCAGTTCTATAACCCTTTGGGCATAGTTACAAATTATTCCCCAGAATGGTTGGACCAGTTCATTATTCCACCAACAGTACATTAGCATCCCTATTTTCCCCTCATCCGCTCCACCCTTTGTCATATTCGATAGGTGTGAGATGATATCTCAAAGTTGTTTTCAACCTCCATTTCTCTAATCATTAGTGATTTTGAGGTTTTTATATGCCATAGATATCTTTGGTTTCTTCTTCTGAAAACTGCCTTACCTCTTTTTCCATTTAACCAATTTTGCTTTTTAAGGAGTTCTTTTCTTCAGGGAATTTTTGTGCCTCTTTCTCCATTTGACCTATTCTGCTTTTTAAGGAGTTGTATTTTTCAGTGGATTTTTGTGCCTATTTGACATTAGGCCAATTTAGTTTTTCAAAGTGTTCTTTTATTCGGTATTTTTTGCACCTCTTTTACCAAGATGTTAATTCTCATTTCATAATTTTTTGCATCGCTCTTGTTTTTCCCCCAATTTTTTTCTCTACCATTCTTCTCTCTTTCTTTAATCCTTCCAGGAGTTCTTATTAAGTTTGGGTCTAATTCACATTTTTCTTTGAGCTTCTGTTGTAGCTGTTTTCACATTATTGTCTTTTTCTGAGTTTATGTTTTGGTCTTGCTATTTAGTAGCTTATTATGATCAAGTTCTTTTTTGGGAGGTTTGCTCAATTTTTCAGTCTATTTCTTGATTTTGAATTGATGTTAAAGATGGGCTCTACTCACCTGGGGGTGGGGAGGAAGCTCCATGTTGCTGTTTTCAGAGCCATTTCTGGAGATCTACAAATTTTTGTATTTTCAAATTGGTATGATCTGGGAGAAGCATGATCACTGTTCTGTTGGTCTGTGCTCTAGTCTTAACTCAGGAAAAACTCTCGGTCCCCTGCAGACACAGATGCTAGCAATCCCTCTTTGCTTTGGAACTGCAATCAGGACCCCTGTTCCCTTATGACTGACGCTCAGAGCTCCTCTCTTCCCTGGAACTGTGACCCAGAACTGCATATGAGTCTGCAAAAGCTCTACCCAGTGCCAGCGAAGGGTCCCCTGGAACCTCTTTCTGACCAGTTGTTGGACCCCCTTATCATGTCTGGGCTCAGAGCTCCCAAAGTTGCTGCTGCTGTTGCTGCCGCCCCATGTGTGGGCCTCCATGCCAGTGTCACAGACATCTCCTTCTGAACTCTTATATTTTCTTAAGCCAGAAAAATGTCTATCCTGACCTTCTCTTGGCTCTGTCACTCCAAAATTCAATTTGAGGTGTTATTTTAAAGCTGTTTGGAGAAGGGTGTTAAGAGAGTCCCGCTGGATGGTTGCCCCAATCAGCCATCTTGACTCCACCCAAGGGATTCCTGTTGGCCATCTTCCCATCACATGGGTGGCCATATAGTCTTTCCATGCATAAGTCCAGCCCTAGAGAGATAGCACGGTGCTGGGACTACATGAAGAAAGGGCGAGGGAACAGGTACAAACTGCTCTTTCACTAGGTCCCATCTTTGTTTTCAGTCCGACCAAGGAGATCCACCGCAATCTGTCCCAAAATGAGATGTACCTGCTGGATTCTGGAGGGCAATACTGGTAAGTCAGCCCCCTTCTCAAGTCTGTCCAGCTCACATGGGTACTCTTTTCTTCCCTTCCCCTCTGCCTCAGACCCGTGAAGGGACTCAAGAGAACTCTAGCACTTCACTCCCTACCCTCAGGGAGCATCCGGGACAAAACAGATATCCCAAGATGCAAAGGGGCGTAGCACGAGGCATCTTACTGTTTTTGTGGGCCAACGATCTCTTTGGCACTCTGTGGACCCCCTTATTCAGAACAATGTCTTTAAATGAGAAAATAAAACACATGGGGCCACAAAGGAAACAAATTATATTGAAATAAAGATGCAGTTTTTTCTCCATCCAAGTCCTGTGGACCCATGAAACCTAGTCATGGACAAGATTAAGAACCCCCACGATAGTGGAAAGAGCCCTGGCCTGGGCGCTAGGGTCCTGGGTTCTGGTCCTGGCTTTGCCACTGATTCACTGTATGACTTGAAGCCAATCTCTGTAAGTTGCTGAACACTCATCAATATACATTGGTGGAGGGGGTTTCCCTACTGGGAGTTCTGATAGAGGGAGTTTCCCCACTGGAAGTTCTCTATATCAATGAAATTCTGGATCGAATCCAAAAAAAATGGCCTGGAGCTACTCACCTCCCTTTCCCGATCTCAGTTTCCCCATTTGTAAAATGAGTAGGTTAGATTTAATGGTCTCTCAGGTCTTCTCCGGCTCTAACATTCTCTGGTTTAAGACTGCCCCTGGCTCTACCACTCTATGACTGTGTTCTAATGTAGTCCCTCCTTTTAGGAGCCTGTCCCATCAATATTTCCTCCTCTCTGTGTCATCTTTCAAACTTGTCCTCTGTCCAGCTTCCCTCTCTGGTGCCTCCAAATGTGGTCATATCTCCCTCTGTCTTAAAAATTAAAAAGAAAAGGAAAAATCCCTTCAATTGACCCAACTATCATCCCATTATAGCTCTTCTCCCTGTCCCACTAGCAGACACCTAGAAAAAAGTCATCAGTGCTTACTTTCCCTCCTTCTCAGCCCGGCTCCCAGATAGTCCACGAAGATCCTCGAGATCACAGTAGCTAGTGAGTAGCCAAGCAAGAATTTGAACCTAGAACTACCTGCCTCCAAGTCTAGAAAGCTTTCAAAGCTGGATTTCTTGGAAAATCTTCAAAGACAGCTCGTTCTAGATCTTTTCCAAATCCAAGCCTTCCACCTCAGGCTACAGTTTGCCAGCCTGGACAACTGCAGAAGTCATAGCGACTTAACAAGATTTAAAAAGCACACACCCAGTGAGAGAACTCTGGGAGATGACTAGGAACCACTACGTAGAATTCCCTATCCCTCTATTTTTGTCCGTCTCCATGTTTTATTTCCTTCACAGGTTAATTGTACACTATTTCAAAGTCCGACTCTTTTTGTGCAGCAAAATAACTGTTTGGACATGTATTACCAAAAAAAAATTAAAAAGCATCTACTGTGTGCCAGGTGCTGGGGAAAGAAACACAAAGAACAAACCAGGCCCTGTTCTCAAGGAGCTTCAATTCTGTTAGGGGTAGAAAGACAAGATATATGAATAAAAGTAAATATAGAAGCAGCAGTGATTGGAGTCAAAGGTCGTTGCTGCTCAGTCACTATTCAATTGTATCTGACTTTTTCTTGGCAGCGATACTAGAGCGGTTTACCATTTCTTTTACCAGATGAGGAAACTGAGGCGAATGGGGTTAAGTGACTTGCCCAAACTCACACAGCTAGTGTCCGAGGCAGGACTTGAAATCAGGTCCTCCCGATTGCAGAGCCAGCACTCTATCCACTGTGCCACTGGAATCGGAGGATCTGGGTTCAAATGTCACCTCTGATACTATCTTGTATGACTTTTGGCAAATACTTTCCTCTCCTTGTGCCTCAGTTTCCTGATATGTAAAATGAGGAGGTTCTGCCTCTAGATCTAAGCGCTTACAAACTTTATAGTCATAGTGGTGATTTGACGAGTAATGATGTCAAAAAAAAAAAAAAGATTGTCAAAGAAACGTTCTGACAAAATACAGAGAGCAGAAGGAAGTTCAAAGGGGCATAATGTTGCCACTGTGAGTTGAAGTGTTGTCACTGTTAGTTAAAATACATAGTTGTAAAAACCCATTGATAGTGTCCATTTTTTCCCTTGTCCTTCCTATGTGGAAATTGCCAAAACCCAAAGTATACATAAGAAATTGATAGTATCGATTTGTTTCTGTTCCTCTTATGTGGAACTGTTCGTTTCCGCTGATTTTTTGCCAAGGACATGGTGAAAAAGAGTAAAAAATGAAGATTGAGGATAGGGAAGAGTAAGTAGGAGGGATACAGCAGTCACCCAAATAAGTCTGAAGCAAGGAAGGCGGGGGGAGCGAGCGTGTTCGAGGCCAAGGAGAGCTCAAGGAAATGTGAGAAGCAAACGAACGTTGGTCGCCGGGTTCCTCGGGGTGAGCTCCGTGGAGGAGGTGGCCCCTAAGCAGAGCACACAAGCAAGAGCACGATGTGGCCCCAGAGAGATGAATCAACCATGTTCATCCATCAATGGGTGTCGAAACCTTGGAAAGCGTCCTAGTAAAAGGGAAGGGAAGCTGTGGGAGTGATGAGTAGAGGGGGAGCCGCTTGGAGTTTCAGACTTACTCAATTCAGGGAGAGGCTGAATTAGTTCACGTTCATCTTTCTTCCTCTTCTTGCCTTTGTCAGAATGAGAGCCCCCCCTCCCCCCGCAATGACCTGATTCCTGGGAAGCCAGGATTCCTAAACTCCTCGAGGGGGGAATGAGGCAGGGAGAGTTCCCAGAACTGAGGAATTTGTCTTGATGACCTTTGTCTATAGCTACAAATCAAGTCGAGTTAGTCCACGCCAGTGGACTGGAAATCAGGAAATCCAGCTCTTCCACTTACCAGCTGTGTAACTTGAACCAGTCATTTGATTTTTCCAGGCCTCAGTTTCCTCTTCTGTAAAATCATAAGGTATGGGGCTAAATGATCTCTAAGGTCCTTCCAGGTCTGACACTTTATGTTCCCAAGGGGCCTTCCAACTTTGACATTCAATGACTTTATTGATTCTCAAACAGGATTCAAATTACAATTCATCTTACATCCAGTGATTCTGGAGCACGTCCTGGTTATCTGGCCCTGCATGAGACAGTGCACTTCTCAGTCCAATTCTTTATTTGTTTTGTTGTGTTTTTTGACGCAATTGGGATTAACACAATTGGCTTGTCCAAGGTCACACAGCTGAGAAGTGTTAAGTGTCTGAGGCCAGATTTGAACCCAAGTCCTGTGTTCTATCCACTGTGGCATCTAACCGCCCCCAATTTTTTAAGTGTATAAATTGCAAACAAAAATAAAACTAACACCAAAAAAGGGGGACAGCTAGATGATGCTAGAGTAGATAAGTACCACCCTGAAGTCAGGAGGACCCGAGTTCAAATACAGCCTCCGACAATACTTCCTAGCTGTGTGACCCTGGGCAAGTCACTTAACCCCAACTGCCTCAGCAAAACAACAACAAAAAAGAGTGTAAATTGCCGAGGTGCCAACCTGCATTGCTAGAGGTGATTTCTTCACCCAGGAATATCACAAATCCAGCCCCAGTTCCTCTTCCTATACATTATATCAAGCAAGCAAGACTCTGCCTCTGGACAAATGTAAGGTTATACGTTATGGTGGTTTATCTTGATCTTTCGGCTCTCTCCCCATGTAGCCCCCCTTTTTTGCCAAGGGAGGCGGATCAAGCCCCTCTAGGCAACAGAGGTCCAGGACCAGACCTCTCTCCTTCCCCTGCATGGCTTCCCAGCGCCACCAAACTCAGGTTCGGATGTGACCAGGTTTTTCTTTTTCCTGCAGGGATGGAACAACGGACATCACCAGGACAGTCCACTGGGGGATCCCTTCTTCTTTCCAAAAGGTACAAAGCAGATCAGAGCATTTTGGCCCCTTTCCCCCTACAAAGACTTTCTGCTCCCAGCTTTGGAGCCTGATGCTCCCGGAGCGGGGAGAATGAAAACTCCATTTGGGCTTTTTATCTCATTCCAGCCCCTCTGGGACCTTACCCCTTTTATCCTAGCCTCATTCTCTCCCTCCCTTCTTCCTTCCCCCTCCTTTTTTTTTCATGAATATATTTCAACCAAACATTAATTTTCTCTCCTTTCTACCTCCCATTCACTGGGGAAAAGTCCTTGCCACCAACCCTGAAGTCAGGAGGACCCGAGTTCAAATCTGACCTCAGACACTTAACACTTCCTAGCTGTGTGACCCTGAGCAAGTCACTTAACCCCAATTGCCTCAGGGGGGAAAAAAAGTCCTTGCAACAAATACACAATCATATAAAATAGTCTCATATCGGCCAGGTCCTAAAACGTGTGTCTCGTTGGGCCTGATGATGCCATGACTAGTCCATCAGGAGGTGTGTAACTCTCCATCTCTTCTTCGCAAGCCAAACTCCTGGTGTTCCTCCTATTTCTGTCACTGTTCCTTCTGCCGTTCTGTCCCCCATCATCTCCCGTCTGTTAAGGATTGCACCCAAAAAAGCTCTTCCTTGGGCCCCCTTCTCTTTTCCTTCTCCATCCCCTGCTCAGCTCTCTGCAGATAAGTCCATATCTCACCTCTCACATTCGTTTCCACATCACCTCCTGCCCGCTAGACAGCTCTACTTGGATGTAGTATTGACATCTCAAAGGTAGGGTGCCCAAAGCATCTTCTTCCCTAAGCCCGTCCTTCTTCTAGACTTCCCATCTTCTGTCCAAGGCACCGCCCTCCCCTCCAATTACCTAGGCTGGAAACCTACTTCCTATCATCTTCTAGATCGAGTGGGTTCAACCTCTGTGCGTCTCTTGTGTCCGTCCCCTTCTCCACGCTCACACAGCCCGCTCCCCCGGTCCAACCCCTCATCGTTCCTCCCCTGGGCCACCGTAATAACATGCTACCTGTCTCAGGCTCCACCCCCCTCTCCATCCCATCTCCCACACAGTCGCCAGAGAATCAGTAGGTTCCCATGGCACCTCGGTGTACCCCGGAAAGCCTTCCGCATTCTGTGGCCAACATGGCTGCTCAAATGGCTGTCGTCTACTCTTTATGCAGTTGATGGGGTGATCACCACCCACAATCCCCCTGGCTGGCACTCCTCTACATAAAACACGTGAGCTTGAGGAAACCTCTTAATCATGTGATTTAACTAGAGCCCGATGGGCGACCTAAGATCAAGCTTTTAGACCCCAGCCATTCCAGCCCCACCCCACCCATGCCCTGTGTCCTGAGCACTTGCTCCTCCTGGTCGAGTGTAGACATATGGTGGTAGCTCATAGGCTAGTCAAAGTGTGGAAATCAAGTAAAGCTTCAGGTCACCCTACATGCACACAACATATACCGCATGTATACATGCATACACACACACACAATGCACGAACACATGTATACATACACCACAGTCAAATCCCTGTACATATATGCATGTATACATCATGTTTATATACATACACATATGGACATATATGAGCATATATCACATGTCTATATACGCCTATACATGCACGGCGTACATAGCACTCACTTATAAACATACATGTAATATATAGGTGTGGATACATATTACATGCATGTACACACATGTATTATATACACCCACAATGTGCGCATATCATACCCCCACACACATACAGCCACCCCACTACTTGTCCAACTTTGGCTATTGATTCTGCCTCATCCTTCACAAGGAGGTACTGTGCTTCTGGAGTCAGAGGAGCTGGGTTCTAATCCTACAGCTGAGCCTGCCTCAGTATATGACCTTGGGCCCTGCCCCTCCCCGGACCTCAGTTTCCCAGAGGTTGTACTAAACGGTCTCCGAGGTCCCTTCCGGCTCCAGATGAGCCGTTGAACCAAAACAGCCAGAGCTCGGCCACACGGCTTGGTGGTCCGGAATCTTCCGTTCTCCGGGACTATGGAGAGGACAGCCTGTGAACTGTAGGGCTACTGAAAATCTTCCTGGAGGTAGTGGAGCTTTCTCATTTGGAAATTATGATCTGCAATTTGGAAAATAAGTGAGTCAGGCATGGAAGGATGAGAGAATGAGAGACTCCAGGGGCCAGGAATGATATAAGCTTAAGAGGCAGGGGCTGAAAAGAGTCAGGAAACCATATGGAGACAAGAGAGGGGTCACATAGGGGAGCCTGGGGGGTCATGGAGGGGAGCTGTGGGGGTCACATAGGGGAGCCGTGGGGGGTCAGGAGCCGTGGGGGGTCATGTAGGAGAGCCATGGGGGGTCACATAGGGGAGCGGTGAGGGGTCAAGAGCCATGGGGGGTTCACACAGGAGAGCCGTGGGGGTCATATAGGGGAGCTGTGGGAGCTCATATTGGATCCATGTGGGGGAGCCAGCTCTGAATGCCAGATGAGGAGCTGGGATCTGCTGGGCTGTGCAGAGAAGGGATATAAGAGGGGCCTTCTATGGAAGTCCCTATCACAAGAATAAATGGCGATGACCCTCTGACTCTGGGTCAAGGCCTGATTGAGGACATTAGCATCTCAGTGGCAGAGGCGAGACCCAACCATTGCCATCACCCTCATTTAAAATTATCTCCCACAAAGCCCTCTCTGGTAACATCTGTTAGGGGGTGCCTAAAAAAGACCACACAGATCTCGTCCTGTTGTCCGGGGACCCAGAGTCACCAGCCTTCCATCAGACCTGACAAACATGGAGAGATGTTGAAATCACAGCCTATCAGAGCACATCCTAACTTCTCAGTCTGTCATTCAAGGCCCCATTCTATCTGGAGAAGACATAGTGCCTTGGAGTATAGGTATGGCTCAAGAGTTGGAAGGGACCTTGGGAGCCTTAGCCTAATCTCCCCATCTTACAGATGAGGAAATTGAGACCCAGAGCGGGGGAGGGACCTGCCCTAGCTGCAAGGACCCTTCTTTAGAGATTATCTAGTCTAACCCAGAGAAAGGACTGTGGGAACTGAGTGGGGATCACAACATAACATTCTCACTCTTTGTTGTCGTTCGCTTGCATTCTTTTTTTATTCATTTTCTTTCCTTTTTGATCTGATCTTTCTCGTGCGGCAAGAGAATTATATAAATATGTTTACACATATCGGATTTAACCCATATTTTAACACGTATAACATATAGTGGATTGCTTGCCAGTTAGGGGAAACACAAGACTATGCAAGGGTCAATGTGGTCACATTATCCATGCATGTATTTTGAAAAGAAAAAGCTTTAGTAATGAGGAAAAAAGGGGATTAGTCTGACTCCCTCCTCTTACAGATGAGGAAACTGAGGCTCACAGTCACAGAACAAGTTATTGGGCTGAGCAAGGACTCTGGACTCCCAGAATGGAGTTCTTACTGCTCTCGTGAGCAACTGGTGTTTCTCGCCTAGGGTCATGCGAATGTTTTAACAGAGGAGGAAACTGAGGCCAGAGAGGCTAAAGTGCCCATCCATGTTCTCATATTTAGCTAACGGCAGATCTGGGAGGATGTATACAGTATTGTGAAGAGAATATTTGCTGGAATTCAGGACACCTGGGTTCAAATCTTGAAATCTGGCACTCACTAGCTGTATGACTCTGGGCAGATTCTTTTCTCTTTCTGGGACTCAATTTCCTCTGCTGTTAAATGAGAAGGTTGGGCTCAACGATGCGTAAGGGCCTTCCCACTTCCAGTGGTCTCCTCTTTCCCCACGAGTGTGTGCTGTCACCTTGTTGCTATCGCGGGCCCCCCAACTCCAAGGGCCCGCTGTCCCGCTTCTGCCACTGATCTCCCGTATGCTTTTGGGTCCTATCCCCTTCTAGGAAGCCTACACCAGGGTGCTGATGGGAAACATCGACCTGTCTAGACTTGTCTTCCCCACGTCCACATCAGGTGGGTCTCGGACACACGGATTCGATCTCAGGACAGTCGAGATCAGAGACTGTGATGTGCCATCTACCGGGCACCCACCTTCGGGCTCCCTGCTGTCCCATCACCTGACACTTGAAAGCCATCCGGGCCCAAAATTGGGACCCCAAATTCAACCACCTCTGGCCGGGCTCAAGGCCAGGCTCTGTCACTTGTCCCCTGGATGACCTTCCCCTCCCCGACCTCCCCCTCTGTGAAATAACGAGCGGTGAGCTAGATGACCTGTGAAGCTGCCGCCAGCTCTCGATCTGGGAGCCCATGAGTAATGAGAAGATGATAGAAAATAACACTTTTTAATAAGTGCTAGATTGTTCTGAAAGGCAGAGGAAGGAGAGCCAATCTGTGGGTGGGAGCAGTCCTTCCTAGAGGGAGCTGGGAGGTCAGGCGAGGTAGGAGGCCTGGGAGAGGAGGGAGGGCCTGAGCCTGAGCGAGGGCAGCAGAAGGCTAGGGGCGGGTAGAGGGGCCGGGGTACAAGTCAGCGTTGCCGGAGCAAGGGCAAGGAAGGGGGAAGAGGCCCAGAAAGAGCTAACCGGGGCAACCCTCGAATGCCAGGCTTCACTGCCCACTGTCCCCTTGCCCTTTCCCCAACAGCACCGCCATCCTCGGTGCTTCCGGCCCCAGCTTTAGTTTGCTCCTCTCTGATAAGTCCAAACCAGCTCAAAGGTGGGCCTTGAACCAAGGCAGCAACGGGCCCCAGCCACACCTAGGTGTCCCTAACTCAGTACCGTTTGTTTTCTTCTTTTCCAGGGAGAGTGGTAGAGGCCTTTGCTCGAAGAGCCCTGTGGAAAGCTGGTCTCAATTATGGGCATGGCACGGGTCACGGCATTGGCAACTTCCTCTCCGTGCATGAATGTAGGTGACCTGGCGGGCACCTGGGAGGAGGGGCTCTGAGTGCTAGATCAGCGTTCCCTAGCCCTGTGATCTTGGGCAACTCACTTTCCTCATCTGCAAAACGAGAGCCCCTTTCTGCTCTAGAACTATGAGCCTGTGCTTTGCTGCTCCCCATCAATCCCCCAGTACCACACGCCCAACCTTCCTCGCACCTAGTCTGGCCAGGAACCAGGCAGGGCCCTATCTGCCCGCCTCACTCACTCCCAGCCCCATTTGTGCTAGGAATCCCCGGGGGTCCAGGGCAGCATGGGAGTGAGTGACCTTCCGGCTTCAAAATGCTATAATTTATTGAGAAATCTCTCCAGGTCTCAGGCTACCAGACGCCTCCATCTGCGTCACTCGGCCCCCAATCCTGACCCTGAGCTGCCACTCTCATGGCCTAGGCTAATGTGGAACCCCATGCCCTTCAACTAGACTGAGTTTATTTCTTCAGTAAACTCTTGTTGCCCTCACCAAGCCCCTAACCCTCTTGCTAGGCCATCATTTCTAACACTGTTCCCCTCCTCTACTTGTCCCCCCCCCCCCCCCCCCTCCCCCCCCCCCCCCCCCCCCCCTTCACTGAGAACCCCGCCTCCACCCTCCATCACCAGCCCTCTCTGAGCCGCCATTCCCAGCGCTGAGCCTCCCTCCCACAATGCTCTGGGCCCACAAAGCTAGTCTGGTAACATTCTCTCTTCCCCTCCAGGGCCCGTGGGATTCCAATCCAATAACATCGCTATGACCAAAGGCATGTTCACATCCATAGGTAAGGCCCCCAGCTCCCCCAACGGTGGCCTATGGGACAAGTCTCCTCCGCTGGGTAGAGCCCAGAGAATTGGCCTTCCCCTAGTGTGGTAGGCAGAATTATAATGAGCCAGTTGGGCCCCGGGGCAAGCAGCAAGAAACACCCTTCTAATCAACTTTGTAATTCATTATGTGACAATAATATGAGTAATTAAGACAAAATCAGTTGAGTAGGAGGGGAATTTCTTACTATCAGGGCTTCTTAGCGGCAGGAGCAGCGGTTGATGGTACTGTTTCAGTCATGTTGGCACACTAAGCTTCGGCTTCAGTATTCAACCTTCCAGTGAATAGCCTCAATTAATTCTTTTAAGTATCGACTGATTTGACCTCCTTGCTGTCCGAGGGACTCTCAGAAGTCTTCTCCGGCACCACAATTTTATAGCATCGATTCTGTGGCGTTCGGTTTGAAGTCCAGCTCTCGCAGCCGTGGAAAAACCGACTGGAAAAACCATGGCTTTGACTATACAGACCAACAACGGGAGGGGCGTTGGCTAGTATACCAACTTCTTAGCCGCTGAGGGAGGGCGCCGGGGTTAAACCCGGACCCTTCTACATGGTGGCAGGTAGTCTGGGCCTTGGGACAAAGCTCAAGTGGTACAGCCTTAGTTTTCCCTCTGAGCATAGAGGAGAGAGAACGGACTTGGAAAGAGAAGAGCTGGGTTTAAACATAAGCTACTCACTTCATGTCCTCTCTGAGTCTCAGTTTATTCTTTTAAAAATAATGGAGGATTTAACATATATTGGATTATTTGCCATCTAGGGGGAGAAGGTGGGGAAATTAGAACACAAGGTTTTGCAAGGGTCAATGGTGAAAAATTATCCTTGCATATGTTTTGAAAATAAAAAGCTCTGGGGCAGCCAGGTGGTACAGTGGATAAAGCGCCAACCCAGAAATCAGGAGGACCTGAGTTCAAATCTGGCCTCAGACACTTGACACTTACTAGCTGGGTGACCCTGGGCAAGTCACTTAACCCCAATTGCCTCAGCAAAAAAAAAAAAAAATGGAAGCTCCTTTTAGGGTAGGGAGATCATGTGGCGGTGGAGATCATGTCCCATAATTTCTGCAATATCCAAACGACGAGGGAGGTGAGGGACTCAAGATAGGAAATAAAATGCTGCCTTTAGAGTTTCAAAGGTGTATCTGCTCACCTAGACACCCATTCTTGCAAGAAATGTAAAATACATCTTTCCTGCACTCAAAAAAATCAATGAAGGCAAGAGCAAGAAAATCTCTAAAATTGGGAGCCTGTCACGCTAGGGTGGCATTCTTAGGGCCAGAGGGCCAGGCCAAGCCCATAGCATCTCAGGCCTCTCCCTCCCTCTCTTCCCTAAACCCCACTACCCTGCATGATCCCATGATTTCTCTGCTTCCAGAACCCGGTTACTACCAGGATGGAGCATTTGGGATCCGCCTTGAAGACGTGGCCCTGGTGGTGGAAGCTAAGACCAAGGTAACTTAGCACTGGGGCTGTGCCAAGAATACAGCCAAGTGAAGGGATGGTCATGGACCAAGTGGGTGGGCGGGGAGAGAAGGAAGGAAGGAAGACGGGGAGGAAGGAAGGAAGACGGGGAAGAAGGAAGGAAGGGAGGGAAGGGAGGGAGGGAAAGAGGGAGGGAAGGAAGGAAGGAAGGAGGGAAGGAAGGAAGGAAGGAAGGAAGGAAGGAAGGAAGGAAGGAAGGAAGGAAGGAAGGAAGGAAGGAAGGAAGGAAGGAAGGAAGGAAGGAAGGAAGAAGCTCTTTGGGGGTGGCAGTAAGGAGGCACTAAAATTTGGAGAGCTATGAATGACAGCCTGTTATTCTGAAAATGTATTGGATTGAGCATCAGAAGGCCCTCCTCAGATACTTAATAGAGGGCAAATCACTGTCCTTCTCTAAGACTGTTTCTTCATCTGTGAAATGGGCATAATGAGAATTTGCACTCATTACCTCATGGGGAAAACCTTTTATGAAATCTAATATGTTGTTGTTTCCATGTTTGCTGTTACTATAAATTGGTGGTAGGGAACTAAATGGCCAGAAGGTCCATGAACTAATGGCATTTCCTAACACGTACACACACACACACACACACACACACACACACATATATGAGTCCTGGGGTTGCTTTGGGCAGAGGCCTTGCTAGCCCTCACCTAACTTTGGCTTTTACCTCCTTACTCTCCTGCCTTCTCTTCTGTCCCCCAGTACGGCACGTCCTACCTGACCTTCGAGGTGGTGTCCCTGGTACCCTACAGCCGGAACCTCATCGATACTCACCTGCTACTGCCTGAACAGGTAAAAGCCCCATCCTGGAGGCCTCGGACCCTTTGTCCAGGACCGACCTCCCCACAGGCAGTGAGGGTCACAGGGGGCTGGGCCGGACCTGGGTTTGAGTTCTGCCTGGTAGGTGAGCTTAGTCGGGCCCCTTGTCCTCTCTAGAGCACTGGTTTGGGAAGTAGAGGGAGTAGCTTCAGTTCCCCCTTGGGCCATACATATACTATCTGCGTAGGCCCGGGCAAGGCCCTTCCACTCCTGGGACCTCATTTGCCTCTTTTGTAAAAGGCACTTGGATTAGCTGGCCTCCAACACCCCCTTTAGCTCAGAGCCCAGGATCCTGGGGTGCCACGGTCAGCGGAAGTCACTGCGGGCTTACCTGTTGGGGAGGAGGAAATACCATCTCAAAGAGGCCTTTGGGAAAACGCCCAGGTTGCTTGAACGTGGGTAGAAGGATGGTTCCGGGGCCCACTCAATAACTCAGTAACGTGGCCCAATGGCGGGCCCACGAGCCGAGAGGACAGCAGGAGAGGCCTGGTGGAGGCTTCCTCCCCTCCCCCTCGTGACATTTGACTTTGAACACCCTGGCTCGAGCCACTCTGCCTTTTCCTTGACAGCTCGAGTACCTGAACCAATACCATAAGACAATCCAGGAGAAAATCGGTCCCGAGCTACAGAAACGGAAGCTGGAGGAAGAGTACCAGTGGCTCCTGAAGAACACGGAGCCCCTGGGCCACAGCTCCAGTCGGGCCCACCAGCCTGCGTCGCTGACCATCCTGGCGGCAGCCACCCTGGTGCTGGCCCTGGGCCAGAACCTATAGTGAGGAGACCTCCTGGGGCTCCCCTCATCCCTGCCCGAGGCTGAAAGTTCAAGGCCACTGTCTCCAAATCTTAAATTTGCACCTTTCAGGGAAGAAACTTTCGGAATGAAACATGTTTCCCCTCTCTCTCCCCAACTAAGTCCAAGGCCTTCCCATCCTGGACTTGCTGCCCCTGATCCCGGGCCAGGAGTCCTGCCCAAGGGAATCCAGACAGTTCCCAGTAGTCAAGGCCTCTGGGCCAGGAGTCTACTTTAAAGTTTACTTTAAAAAAAGATTTTTAAGAAACATATTCTCTCGTTTTTCAATGAAAGAGTCAGAGGTCTTTGTCTGGGGTCAAAGGGCTTGGATTCAAATGCCGGCTCTACTAGGAGACCTTAAGTCTGTCACAACCTCTCTGGGTCTCAGTTTTGTGAAATCATCTGAAGGTTGAACTAGATGACCTCAATGATCTCCTCCTGGTTCCAAATCTATGCTCCTATGGTCTCCCCTCCCCCAAACCCTCCCTCATAACAATTTATGCAAAACAAATCAAGTGTTAGCCACGGGTGCCCAAGTCTACCCCATTCGTTCCACGCCAGTAGTGGGCCGGCTCTCTGCCAAGAGCCAGGAAGCACATTGCACCACAAGCCTTACCGGTCCGGAGCCCGCTGCATCGACCGCTTCCAGAGTTCGCCATCGTTGTCCACCTTTCCGCTATCATGGGCAGCCTGCCAACTGTTTTCTGGCTTCTGCTCGCTCCCTGCTTCAGCATCAGCTCAGACAAGTCCCAAGTGTCTCTGAATTCCATACATTTAGCGTCTCTTCCGGCGCAATCACATGGCATTTGTTCACCACAGTTTCCTTAGACGGTCCTCGGCCAACACGTACCCCCTTTCCTTCCGATTCCTCACTATTTGTACACATGGTGGTATGATAGGATACCCGCTAGTTCTGGAGCCGGGTGAGCTGCCTCTGAGACTTACTAACCTATGTGACTTTGGATAGGTCAGTTCTCCTCCCCGGGTTTTCTCAAAATGAGGGGGTTGGGGGCAGCTAGGTGGTGCAGTTGGTAGAGCACCAGCCCTGAAATCAGGAGGACCTGAGTTCACATCTGGTCTCAGACACTTAACACTTCCTGGCTCTGTGACTCTGGGCAAGTCACTTAACCCCAACTAGCCTCAGAAAAAAAATAATTATTTTTTTAAAAAATGAGAGGATTGGACAAGATGGCTTCTGGAGACCCTTCCAGCTCCGGATTTAGGATCTAAATACAGATTCTAAAAATCTAATCTTGGGCCCTTGGGGGGAGACGGTTGGCCCAGAGACTAATCTACTATAGCCACTAGCTGCCCACACCGGTTTCCTCTGACCTCAGCTGCTTCTTCCTCAGCTGATTTGTAAGCCTTTGGGCTCCCAGCGAAGGCTGCCTCAGTCTTTGGTAGCTGGAGGGCTCCTCCCCATTTCCCAGCACAGCAGGAAGGAGAGGAGAATGGTCTGGGTCCAGCTCAGAGCAGCGCTCATCTCCTACTGGGGTTTCTGGCCCCAGCTCCCAGGCCCTCTTCAGCTTTCCCAGGTGCCGCGTGGCTCCCTCCCCAGCCCTGACCTTTGCCTCTCCCGGGAGCTAATTGCAACCCAGGAACCGTTTAAGGTTGGGGAGAGGAGTCTGAAGGGGAAATGAGGCTGGGGGGAAGCCGCGGAGGGGGAGGAGAAAGGAGTGGTGGAGCAGAGAAGAGGCCGGGGAGTTCTACGATGTGTGGGAATATGACCAGAGAACTGCAGAGCTGAAGGTAGCTTAGAACTAAGAACACCTGGGGCAGCTGGGTGGTACAGTGGATAGAGCCCTAGCCCTGAAGTCAGGAGCACCTGAGTTCAAATCTGACCTGAAACACTTAACACGCCCTAGCTGTGTGACCCTGGGCAAGTCACTGAACCCCAATTGCCTCAGCAAAAAAAGAAAAAAAAATGTCAAAGAACTAAGAACACCAGAGATGGGAAAGACCCTAGACCAGAGAATGCTGGGACTTGGAAGGAGTTGAGAAAAGAGAATGGCTGAGCTGGGAGAGGCCTCAGAACATGGAATTTCAGGGCTAGGATGAAGCGTAGAACACAAGTGTCAGAGCCAAAAGGGACCTTAGAAAATAGAACCCTCCCTGGTGATGGTTCCACTTCTGAGATCTCGGCTTTTTATTGGTTTGGGTTGGGGCTGCCGGGTCACGCTGCTGACTCATATAGAGAGCTTACGAACTTTGCTAAGCCATCCCTTATGACAAAGATTTTTTTTTTTTAAAGAGAACATTTCAGCAAAACTAACCAACATTCTCACAACTTTTTTTCCCATTTCAAACACGTATAATCAAGCAAAATGAAGTCCCACCTTGGCCATGTCCCACGCCCACTCCAGCCCAGATAGATTTCACTCTGCAGGCTGAGCCCGTCTCTCTGGAGATAGGCAGCATGTTTAACCACAAGGCCCCCGGAATCGTGGCCGGCCATTGGTCAATCAGAGCTCTAGTCTTTCCCAGTTGTTTGTCTTTAGCGTGTTGTCATTGTTGTAATAACTGTTCTTTCATTTCACTTTGCATCAGTTCATGGAAGTCTTCCCGGGCTTTTCTGAGAGCATCCTGCTCGTCATTTCTCATAGCCCACGAGCACTCCATCATAATCAGACGCCACAATTTGTTCTCTCCAGCCAATGGGCGTCCCTCAGTTTCCAGTTCTTTACCACCACAAAAAGAGCTGCTATAAATATCCAACCTTTCAAAGGAGGGTCACAAGCTCTCCATTGGTTCATTAGTTGGAAACAGCAGGATTGTCCTCTTTGGAGTAGAAACCACTCAGGTTCAGGCCCTCCCTAAGACACCTGCTAAACTGGGAAGGGGAACTCGGTCTCAGAAAAAGAAGAAAAACTCCCGCCTCCAACCTTCTCCTCTCCTCCAAACCCCCCTTTCTAGGAGGGTTTACTCTCCCCTAGTTCACACCTGTGCCCATATCCTGTACTGCTCACTGATGAAGGCTCTGACAAAGAGAGCCGTGAGCCCTTCGAGTCTGCTTACTGGGGCCTGTGGCTTTTGTGGTAGGTGCCCAAGTGGGTGTATCGGTGTGCCCGGGGGTGCTGAGCCGGAATCAGAAGCTCATTCTGGCGCTGAGGATCAGAACTGAGTTCGCCAACCTGAAGAAAACTTGTGCTCCTGGCCCCATTGGCATCAGGCCCTCCCTGATCCCTTGAGCTAGTAGTCCCCGTGCCGCCCTCGACTGGGTACCTCTCACCCAAAGCTTCAGAATTCGCACGGACCCCAACCAACCAGAGGGCATTTGAGAAGGAGCCAGGATGTAGAAGCGCCTTGAGACCATGCCCAGGAAGGCAGAACTTCCTAGAACTTACCCTACAAGAGGTAGAAGTAGTCTGGAGGCAGATTTCGTTTTGAGATTAGGAAAAACCTCCCACCCACGAGAGCTGTCCCAAATGCCCCTGGGGGAAAGTGGGTTCCCTAGAACCAGGGGGTCTTTAAGTGAAGGCTGGAAAGATCAAGCAGAAAAAACACAGGATCGTGGGAAGAACACTGGCTGGAAGGAGCTGGGTTCGAATATCACCTCTGTCACTTGCCAGCTGGCTAGACTTGGTTGGATTTTGGATGTGATAGAGGGGTCCTAGGAGGGCTGGCTTTTGTTCACGGTGCACCTGGTCCCTAATTCTGGACTGCTTCTCTAGGAGGGCCCAACGAGAGCCAAGGGGACTAAACGGCCTCCGAAGTAGATTCTGACACTGACATTCTGTGATCCACCAACAATCCCGTCTTGGGGGAGCTGGAGAAGCCACGTGGCTGTCCGATGTCACCCAGCAGGAGGGTTGCCTGGTTCGGGTCCTCAGAACGGACTCAAAAAACCCAGCCTAAGGAGGCCAAAACAGGGGAAGTGGGCCCCACGGCAGGTCTACACAACGGACCTTCGGGGTTTCAGAAGTTCGTAAGCTCTCTATATGAGTCAGCAGCGTGACCCGGCAGCCCCAACCCAAACCAGAAAAAGCCGAGATCTCAGAAGTGGAACAATCACCAGACAGGGTATAACTGTCCCGCTGTCCTCCCCCGGGTGTGTAGGCCCCAGATCGGGAAAGACACCGACAAGTTGGAGTCTGCCCAGAAGAAAAGTTTCAGGGCTCTGGCTAGCCTGAAAAAGAGAGATTGAGAGTGGAAGGGTGAGCTAAGATGTGAAAACTGCCTACTATGTGTCAGGCGCTATGCTTGGCATAGAGAGCACAGATAAACCCAAGCCATCCCTGACCCCGGGAGGCTTCCGTGCTACCAAGGCCAGGAAAAAGCACATGGATGAGTAAATGAAGTTGGAGAACAGAGGGGGCCTTCCATCCTTACTCCCGCCTCTGAGGAGCAGAAAGCCTCCAAGAAAGGGATTCTGGCATGGCCTTCTCATTACCAAATAGTGGCAGGGGGCAGGAGAGGTCCCAAGGTGGTACAGAAGGACAGCTGCACAGACACTGGACACGCCTTTGCTGGGATGTCTCCTTGTGGCATCTAGTGTGCCCAAGGAGGGACAGACTATTAGATCTGGCATCAGAAAGCTCCAGCTTCACATCCCTTCTCTGCGCTTATCAGTTCGGTCCCCACAGGCCACTCATAGAACCTCTGGGGGTGTCAGACATCTCTCTGGGGCCAGAAGTTATTGCTGGGTTACCTCCAGACTTGGTAGAGGGAAGTCCCGCCCCAACAAAATCACAGGCTTTCTCCACCGTTGCCATGATGGGGCAAGAGAGGGAAAGTCTATTTGTCCCGCTTGGCCCCAAAGGACAGAACGAGGAGCGACGGTTGGAAGGAGCGGAGAGGCGGGTTTGGATCACATCTGGAAAAGAATTTCCTGATAATTCAGACTGTCCCAAAATGACATGGGCTGCCTCACAAGCTGGCTAGCTTCCCCTAGTTATAAATCTTCAAAGAGACTTTGGATCTGGAGCTGGAAGGGACCCAAGAGACCCCCAAGGGCTCAACTACTTCATTTTACAGAAGGGGCCTGGAGCTGAAACGACTAAAGTCACGCCGATATAACAAGTGACAGTGGCAAGGCCTCCGACCCCAAATCCAGGGCCTCTCCAAGATACCATGCTACAGATGCCAAATGATTCAGGAATAGCGTAGGAGTTCCCTGCTCAGATCCAAGACGGACCAGATGGCCTCGGAAGTTCCTTCCAACTTCAAGATTCTGGGAATCGGCCGTTTAATTTCTGCATCTGCAAAAGCAGGAGTTTGGACTCTAACTGGCATCCAGGGTGCCTTCCAGTCCCATCATTCTCTGGTGCCAGGGCCGAGATGGAAGGCAAGGAAGGTTCAGCAGAGGGGGGAGTAGGGAGGGATGGAGCAAATCCCAAAGCTGCTGCCCGTTCCTCCCCAACAAGCAGGGCCCCGGGAATTTTATTAACTCATCAGGCACTTCCTTAAATCACAAGCCGGGCACTTGGTGCCAAAAACCAAGTCAGAAATGGAGAAAATGTAACAGCAACTGTTTCCTCCCCTAATGGGGGCTGGCCTGGTGCAGCTGGGAGAGGGAGGGGCTCCCCTGGCCGGGCCAGGTCTCTTCACTTCCCTGTTTCTGTGTGAAACAGGAACCCTCTGCTGGCTAGGGTGGGGTGACTGAGCCCCAAGGAAGTCCTGACCACGGGGGCAGACCCAGAGACTGCCCTTCACTTGGCAGGTGAAAAGAAGTAGGAAAAGGTGTTATGCTTCCGTGCAAGTGACCCAGAATGCCATAAGAGCTGGGAGAGAGGCCGGTACCTGAAGAGGGAGGCCCCAAAACCTCCTTTTATTCAGGCATCCGGCCTCTGCTTCAAAACCTGCCATGAACCATGCCCAAAGGATGATCAAACTGTACATACCCTTTGACCCAGCAGTGTCTCTTCTGGGCCTATGTCCCAAAGAGAGGATAAAGGAGGGAAAGGGACCCACATGTGCAAAAGTTTGTGGCAGCCCTGTTTTCAGTGGCAAGAAACTAGAAACTGAGTGGATGCCCATCAGTTGGAGAATGGCTGAATAAACTGTGGTATATGAATGTTATGGAATATTATTCGATAAGAAACAATCGGCAGGAGGGTTTCAGAGAGGCTTGGCGAGGCCTACGTGAAGTGAGCAGAACCAGGAGTACACGGCAACAGCAAGACTATACAATGATCAATTCTGATGGACGTGAGTCTTTTCAACAATAAAATGATTCAGGCCAGTTTCAAGAATCTTGTGATGGAGAGAGCCGTCTGCACCCAGAGAGAGGCCTGTGGGAACTGAGCATGATTCACAACATAGCATTCTCACTCTTTTTGTTGTTGTTTACTTGAATTTTATTTTCTTTTTCATTTTTTCTTTCTTTTTGATCTGATTTTCTTGAGCAATAAAATAATTGTGTAAATATTTATAGAAGAATTGCACATGTTTAACATATATTGGATCACTTGCCGTCTAGGGGAGGAGGGAGGGGAAAAAAATTGGAACACAAGGTTTTGCAGGGGTGAATGTTGAAAATTATCTATGCATGTGTTTTGAAAATAAAAAGCTTTAATTAAAAAAAAACCTGCTACGGATGGCAACACCACTTCCTCCACGTGTGGCCAGCGGCCATCATGCTATGCTACGCTTTGCGATAGTGCCAACCATGTGCCAGGAACTGGGCTAAGCATTAGCAAGGTTTTCCTGAAAGTGAGTCTAACTCTGCCTCTTTTCAGTTCCCACTCATCCTTCCTGGCTCTGCCCTCCGGAGCCAAGCAGAAATGAGGCAAATCCCTCTTTCACATGACTGGCTTTCAGATGCTTAAAGACAGCTTGCCCATCTCCTCTGGGTCCGCTCTCCTTTATTTTCCCATTTATGTTATTCTATTTATTTGTATTATGTTATGTTATATTATATTAATTATGTTATTATTATTATTATATTACCCATTTCCTTCCAATGATCCTCCCTCCACAGAATCCCAGGCTCCTCCAGCCTCCTGTTGATCCTTCTCTGGACTCTCTCTAATGGAGAGCGGGGCCCAGAAGAGAGCACAGTGGTTCTGATGTGTTCTGACAGAGCCTAGGTCACCTGCTGGAAGCCGGGCCCTTCTCCCTGAAGCCAAATATTACATTCTCGGAAGGCCATGTGTGCTTTGCATTCCCACCGTGGCAGCACAATAACCACCACCTTCCTGGTCCCCTTTCTCCCATCCCCCAATCTTCTCCAGACAAACTGCTACCTTGATAGGCCTCTCTGCATCTGGACTGAGAGGACCTGAGTTCAAATCCTTCCTAATGCCTCTACTTCCCATGAGACCTCAGACAAGTCTCTCAATCTCAATGGACCTCAGTTTCCCCATCTGTCAAGTGGGAAATAATGCCCATAGATTAGAATTAGAATTTATGTTCCATTAGAATGTGAACTCCTCGAAGGCGGGAGCTCCTTGTTTTTGCTGTTTCTTTGTATCTCCAGTGTTTAGTACATGTACCAAGTAGGTGCTTGGCATACACAGTAAGCACTTAATAAGTGCTTATTGGATGATTTAGAGCTGGAAAGAAGTCATTGAGTTGACCCCTCTCATTTTACAGAGAAAGAAACTGAGGCCTTGGGGAGGGCAGGGTGATGCCCGAGGTCCCACAGCCAACAAGTAGCAAAGGCAAAATCGAATGCAGGTTGCCTATTCCAGCCTCAATCATCTCTCTGCTGTGGCGTCCCGTCTCTCCTTCCTCTAAGGGTTGTTGGAGGGCCAAATGAGGCCACCTGTAGGTAAACTCTAGCCCTCTCTGGTTCCACAGCCCTTATACTGTTGCTCCCCTGCCGTGAAATTGGTAAGAAGGTGCCGTCAGAGGAGCTTGGGTTTCTCGAGCAGCCTCACCAGATTTTTATCTGTGGCTGACTCCTCCTCTCCCCTCTGAGCGACCGGCTGTAACCACTTCACCTTTGCGTTTTGTGTCTGTGGAGGAAGGGCTGCAGCTGGGGGGCAATCATCAGAGATCATTTTGTTTCCCTAATCCCCTGTACCTATCGTCCCAGTCATTTTTCCCCCTAAGAATCCTCTACCTGGGACCAGAGGCCTAAGCCACAGTGTTGGTGCCGGGAACAGTAGCAGGAAATGGGCCCTAAAATTAACTTTGTAATCCATGATGAGGGGGCAGCTAGGTGGCGCTATAGCGGACAGAGTCCTGGGTCTGGCCAGAGTCAGGAAGACTGACCTGACTTCAAATTTGACCTTAGGCGATCACTAGCTGTGTAACCCCTACCGGCCTTAGTTTCCTTATCTGTCAAATGAGCTGGAGAAGGAAATGGCAAACCACTCCAGTCTCTTTGCCCAGAAAACCCCAGACGGGTCACAGAGAGTCAGAAGTGCCTTAAACTTGCCGACAATTGGTGATGTGAAAATTCAGAAAAACAAATTAACCAGCTGGCTGGTCTGATCTGCGTGGGGAGTTCTACATGAGAAACTCTCTCATCAATGCAAATGGCCCTAGAACGGCCTTAAAAATTGGCCGGGGACACACTGATTGGCTGGTGTCACGGGGCCACTTAAGTGACGCTGGTCCGACTGAGACCGGCTCTTGATCCATTACGCCATGCCTTTCTCACTGAAGAATACAGGAAGTATATTCAGTAACACAAGAAGTAATTAAGATAAATGCAGTTGATTGGGAGGGGGACCTAGCAACTACAGGGCCTTCTGAAGGAGGACATGTGGTACATGAATAGCTTTCTGGTCTCTAAAAGGCAGTGTCCCGGGGTCAGCAACCACTGGCCCTGTCCGCTAGGCTAAGCCTGGGTTCTGCCCAGTCCTTGGCAGCTCTTGGGTGGCAAAGCGATAGGGTGACTGTGTAAGCACCAGTAGTACCCAGCTTGTGGTTTGAGGAGCGAGCTGAGTGCTCTGGACCAGGAAATGCAGACAGGGTGGGGACGAAAGTCCCATCAGGGAGGGAGGGCTAGATTTCCACTGATGGGGAATGGATGCCCACACAGTGAGAGACAAGGAAACTCCATCAGCCCAAGATCCCTTCCCTTGAGATTCTCCTGGTAAAAACCACCGAGCGGTAGGATGACCAAGGTGGGGACACCGTCTCCAGAAGACTCCTGTGGAAATGACTGCTGAGGTTCTTGACGGAGAGAGAGCTGATCAACTCAAGACACAGAATATGACATATATTTTTGGACATGGCCGGTGTGGACATCTGTTTCACTTGACTGTATATTTGCCCTTTCTTTTTTAGTGGGAGGAGAGTTGAAGAGAGGGGAGTTAAGAATACGGTCTCCACCCCCCCCCCAAAAAATCGAAGGAAACAGAAGGAAGGTCAGAAGCAATTACAGACAGCGGGACAGCTTTAAAAGCTACGTGTTCAATTTCTTATATACCTACTAACCAGAAAAGCCAGCTGAACACAAATGCAGATGAGCAGTTTCCTATCCAGTCACAACTTCATATGTGTAGGGAATTGTTCATTTTATTCGGCATTTGTTGAATTCAGGGTAAAGGGGGAAAAGATAGAAGTTTTAAAAATGGCTGGGGAGGGAGAAGACTTGGCAATGGAGGGGGCTTTGATTAGGAGGTGAGAGGGAAGATGGCAAGAAAGCCCAGAACTGAGTGCTCTGTACCAGGAAGTCCCGAGAAAGAGTAGGACAGGGACTAATTGAGACAAATGTCCCATCAGGGAAGGAGGGCTGGATTTCCACCGATGGGGAATGGGCAAGCATGGGCCAAGGTGGGCTTACTCTGTAAGCTTTCTTCAAGGCCTAGCTCTGGGCTCTGTTTCTCCCCCTTCTTTCCCAGGGTGGTTTGGGCCCCAGCCCTGCAGCCTCCCTCTCTGGCCCCTTTGAAGCCGCTGTGGTTTCCCTGTGAGCTTTGCTGCTGCTGCCTTGGCTGAGCAAACAGGAAGCCATACATATCCCGCATGCAGTGCACAGAACTGAAGCCAGGCAAGATGGCAAAGCCAGGGTCCCGTTCTTTGAGCCAGGGCCCCATCCTTTGAGCCAGGGTCCCGTCCTTTGAGCCAGGGCCCCGTCCTTTGAGCCAGAGTCCCGTCCTTTGAGCCAGGGCCCCGTCCTTTGAGCCAGGGCCCCGTCCTTTGAGCCAGGGCCCCGTCCTTTGAGCCAGGGTCCCGTCCTTTGAGCCAGGGTCCCGTTCTTTGAGCCAGGGCCCCGTTCTTTGAGCCAAGGCCCTCACACAGACCTACTGTCCTAAGTTCCCCATATTCTTCTGCACTCCATCATCACCTACTCCTTTCTACTCCATTAATCCAAATGCCAGATGGGTAGGCCAGTTGGCCGGTGGGGAACATCTCTTTCTGCAAACTGACTTTTTAGCCCCCTTCCCATCATGCTAAGTAGGTGGCCACCCATTCCGCATCTGTCCAGAACCAGCCCCATTCAATTCAATCCCAGAAACAGCTCTGAACCATCAACTGTGTACAGAGCCTTGTGCTGGGCAGTGGGGGGCATACCCAAGTAAGTTAAGGCACAACCTTGCCCTCAAGGAGTTTACAATCTAATAAACCATAAGAGCTCTCATCTCTCTAGATCCTTAAGGCCTATAAAGCCCTCGCTATACAACAAGCCTGTGGGGTAATCAATACAAGTACTATTATTCCGATTTTATAGGGGAGGTATATTCCCTTCAGAGAGGGGAAATCTGGGCCCCAAGGTCACACAGCAAGGAAGCAGCAGAACCAAGAGCCGGGCCCTGGTCCCCAGTGCTGTTTGCCACGTGTCTCTGCTTATGCTAACGTCAATGCTGCCATCCTTTCCCCAAGCTCGCGCCCACATTGGCAGGGGAAGGAACCTGGTACCATCGTGGTGGGGAAAGGGAATCTCAGAATCTTGGAGCTGGAAAGGACCTTTGTTTTATATACGATGCCCAGGGAAGGCCTCCCAGCTAGGAAAGGCAGTCAAGATTCAGACAACCTCGGGATTTAAGACAAGGGAGATCCCTCAGACTTGGAGATAACTAACAGTTAACTCTGTTTTGTAAATGGGGCAATGATGATGGCCAAGAGCACCGACGTGCTCCTAGTTTCTGGTCCTCGGATGGTGGGCCATGAAGGAAGGCCTCGAGATGCTGGAGGGGCCGCGCACTTGCTAGGAGGCAGAGGCTTGGGGGCTGGAGACCGGAGGCCCGGGCAGCATTGGGACTTTGCTCTGCTCATTCAACCCCAAAGCTAACTTCAGTCGAGTCTCTGGAGACTGAAGCGGGACTTCCTTCCTCCCCAGGGGCTGCGATTGCTGTAAGAGCAGATCACGTGGTTGAGTTTCCTGCCCGCCTGCCACCCGCCCGCTGGGTGTCTGAGACCCAGAGCCCATAGTAGCCGGCGGGCTTACTCCATGCTGTGCCCACCGGGCAGGACCGTGGAAACCGAGCCCCTGGAGGACAAAAGGCAGACTCCCGGTCAGGACGAGGCACCATGCTGCGCCGCAAACCCTCCAACGCCAGTGAGAAGGAGCCCACCCAGAAGAAGAAGGTGAGGAACAACACCGTCTCTTGTTCCCTATGGCTCCTCATGACCAAGATGAGTAGAAAGGGCCAGAGGGCATTCATTGTTTAGAGCCAAGAAGTGAGATGGCCAGGGCCTACTAGAATCCTAAAAGAAAATCTTACAATTCTGGCATAGACACATAGAACCCTAAAAGAAAAGCCTGGCAGTTCGGAACCAGCTCTTAAAACCCTAGAAGAGAACCTTCAAGGTTTCAGATTGACTCCTAGAACATAGAAAAGACACCTAGAATTCTGGCATAGATTCATAGAATCCTGAAGAGAATGCTGGAATCCTCATCTAAATGCTTAGAACCCTAGAAAAGAAGCCCAGACTCCTAAAATTGATGAGTAGAACCTTAGAAAAGACCTCCAGCGTTCTAGAGGAGACTTTAAGCCCTGAAAAACAAATATTGAATTCTAGAATAGACTTTAAGAGCTCTAGAAGAAACCTTTTGCCTTCTAGCCTTGAATCCTAGGGCTTTGTCTAGTACTTTGCCTCTACCGCCTGGGTGCTCCCGTAACCTCTTCCCCCTGGCCTCTCCGGGACTCTATCCCTTTCCTAACAGTGCCCACTTCCATCCTATCTGAGCTCACCTACTTGATGTCCACTTTAAGGATACCATGATTCTCCAAGGACACCCTCTCATTGGCCCTGCCTCCGGCACACACACACACACACACACACACACACACACGTTTTCACCACATTTGAGGTTCTATCTCAACTTCAGATTCCGTGAAACTAGGACAAGACTTTTCGGGGGGGATAAAAATATATAGACATAGGGGAGCAGAGATGCTAGAACATTGGGATGCTGGGTACCAGGAAGCTTAAGTAAGGATCCATTACAGGAGGAGAGCTTTAAGGACAGCTTCTGGGTTTCCCTTTATTTTTATCCCCGGTGCTTAGCACGGTGGCTGGTAAATAGTTGGTGCTTAATAAATGCTTGTTGATTGATGGATGGATATGAGTTTGAGAGGAATGGAAAATGAGATTTAGAGAGAATTAGGAAAGATGTTTGGGAGTGTGAGTGTGAGTGTGTGTGTGTGTGTGTGTGTGTGTGTGTGTGTGTATACGTGTGTGCACGCACGTGTATGTGCGATACAGTGAGGGAGCATTTTGAAGGTCAGGAGAATGAGCTCCTGCCTTAAATAGCTTACACATTCATCTTCCTGAAATCAGAAGCCTGGACCAGATGATCTATTTGTGGAACCACAGAAACGTCAGAGGCAAAAGAGCTCACAGAGGTCATTTAACCCAATGGCCTCATTTTACAGAGAAGGAAACTGAGGTCTAGAGAATGGAAGAGATTCGGGGTCCCAGAATGGGCAGAGCAGGAAGGGCTCATCCAAGTCTAACCCTCTCATTTTCCAAGAAACTGCGGCCTAGAGAGGGGAAGGAGCCTCAGATCAGAGAAGGTCAACATCAGAAGGGGCCTCAGAAGCCATCAAGTCCACTTCTCCCCTTTAACAGAGTAGAAAACTGAGGCCCCAGAGAGGAAAGGGACTGGCCTGAGGTCACCCACTCCAGGATGGAAGGTTAGGGCCTAGGATTCTGTTATAGGAATCTGGGATTCCCTGACCTTATTCTTTGTTATTATAAACTTCCACGTCTGTGTTCTTTGCCGGTTTCTGAAATCCCACGCTTCCACAACTTGATTCTCAGGACCCTCTATTTCTAGGAGAGAAGTGGAGTCTTTGCTGAAAGCTTGTTGGGATCTGGGGGCATTAGAAAGGCTGTGCTGCCGACCGGGCCCACCTGCTCCTGGTCGTTGGGGTGTGAATCCTGCTTGGGGTGTAGGTATATGTGTGGGCGGGTGTCTGTGTGAGTGTGAGTGTGAGTGTGTGTTAGGGGGAGGTCCTCAGGCCCACAGAGCAAGGGAGCTTGATGTTTTCTGACTTGAAAACTCGTCATCAGCCGGCATTTCTTCCTCTGGTTCCGCCACACCGGATGGCAAGGGGGTGAGGGGGACTTGGTATTCTCATCCCAGGTGCCAGACCCAGTAGAGTTGCCATTGGCTGCCTCCCCGTCCGAAGCCACCACTTCCCCTAGCTCGCTCCCTCGGGGAGAGGAGAAACCGAGGCTACTTGAGTCACACCTGGGCCTGGCCCCCCCCCCCAGAAGACAAAGGGTGGGAAACAGCTAACTGAAGGCAGCCAAGGCCCTCCCCAGCACCGGCAGAGCTGTCTGCCCTTTAGTTTATTGCTTTGCATCCTCAACTCTGGCCTGTTTTAGTTTTTCGTCCTGTTTTAAAGATGCTAAAACTGAAGCTCAGAGAACTAGAGGGATCATAGAAAGGAGAAAAATCCTAGAAACCAAACGTCCAAGTCCTTATATGACAACGTCATGGGGGCCTTAAAGATCATCTAGTACAATTGTCTCGTTTTATTGATGAGGAAAAAGAGGCGAGAGGGACATGGCCGTGATGACACACTGGTTGTCTCAGAGCTGTTGTTCATGCCTGGGTGAGACCCGAGTTTGCTCCATTGTAGCGTACTTGCAGGCTCTGTGTACAGGGGATACCTGGCTCCCTCCCTTAGCCTCCAGGGTTCTGGAGGCCAGTTGGCCGATTGGAGCCCACTTCCAAACTGGGCCATGGTTTCTGGGGCCTCTGGGGCCAGAGGATCCTTTACTTCCACTCCTCTTTCCTCTACTCCTACCCAGACTGCTCTCCCAAGAAAGAAATGTTATGATGGGCCAGAAGGCCGGAGGCCCTTCTTCCAGCTCCCTGCTGCCCCAGCCTCCTCTGGGCCTCTAGGTGAATCACTTCCTTTTTTCTGAGACCCTGTTCCCCTATGAAGACAAGGGTAGAATGAAGAATGATAGATGGGCATGTGCTGGTGTGGAACCCTGCAGGGGAAGCCCAGGCATTCTTGGGGCCCTTTAGAAGCCGAGAGCGGCTCCCGATTCCCGCCCAAACCCACCCCTGGTCCTCTGGGACCGTGGGCCCTTCAGAGCTGATGTTGATCTTAGGCAGCAGAAGCATTTCTCTCCCATCCATTCCCCGAGGGTAATGGAAGGCGGGGGCTCGCTTGGGAGGACGAGCCTGGCCTTTCCTGAAAAGTTTTGTTGGCAGTGATTTGTCCCGATTTGCGATTTCACCAATGTGGGGAATTCCCTGTATGCAAAGATCGGCTTAGGAATGTGGATGGCGACCCCGGGCAGGAGGAGATATGGTAGCTTGCTCCTGGCCACATGTTTAGTATGTGTCAGAAACAATCTCCCCACTGCCCAAGCTGGCCCTTACCCACGTGGCACTAAATCACGTCTACCTTAAATCCAATGAGGATCTGCGAAGACAGCCGTGTGTCTGCGGGGAGAACCTAGCAACCGGTATCGGTTTTGAAAGAGCACATGGAGAAAATGGCATCAAGAGCCAGGAGCACAGGCTGCCCCAAACATGGCGCCATACAGAAGCCTGAGGCCTCCAAAAAAGGGGGCGGTGAACATGGGGCTTTTAACGTGATTTGAGGAGAAATGAGGAGAATCAAAGACTGGATGGAGAGGATGAGTCAAGGAAAACTCTCCACTCCTCATAACCAACCAGGTGCCAAAGAGCATCATTTCTATGGCCACGGCATCTCTGGGACATAGCCCTTTCTCTCCATTCTCATGGGCCCTCATCTCTTCTTGCCTAGACTATTCCAGTAGTTTCTTAATGAGTTTCTCCACCTCGATCCATCTTCCATAGCCACTAAGGTGATCTTCCTAAAGTACCGATCTGACCAGGTCACCTCCCCGCTCAATACTCTCGAATGGCTCCCTATTACCTCTAGGATCAAATATTAACTCTCTTGTTTAGCATCAAAATCTCCTTACAACTCATTCCTTTCCTGTCTGATCTTCTTACATATTACTCCCCTCCACATGCTCCAGTCATATTGGGCCCTTTGCCATTCTGTACACACCTCTCCCACGTGTGCATTCATTGTCCTCCAATCCTGGAATGCTCTCTCTCCTCACTTTCATCTCCCAGAATTCCTACCTTCCTTAGAGACTTAGCTCAACGACTGCCTTCTTCAAAAGGCCTGTTATGGTCATTCTTCCCCGGCCCAGCCTCTCTTTAATGTTACCTTCCATCTATTCTCCATGTTCCAAAGGTGGATCTGGTTTTATATATACACATATATAGATATATATATATGTGTGTGTGTGTGTGTGTATGCATATAGGCAGTGTCTATGTGTATACATGTATGTAAACATGTATGTGAGTCTATGTGTACATACATGTATCATGTATATAATATATGTATATATCAAGATCTCTCTCATCTCTATTTCTAGCTCCTCCATCAGAACATAAGCTTACCGAGAAGGAAAAATGTTCCTCTTCCTTTACATTCAGAAGTTTATAAAGTTGGGGGCATACACTAGGCACTTAATAAATGCTCACTGATTGATCACTTGATCCTTTGGTCCCATGAGAGTCAGGAACATTTAAAAGGCAGCAAAATTGTTTCCTTTCTCAGTTTTTTTCCCTTCTTGATCCAGTTTTTTTTTGTGCAGCAAGCTCACTGTATATCTATGTACCCATATATTGGATTTAACCTATATTTTAACATATTTAATATGTATTGGACTACCTGCCATCTAAGGAAGCGGGGGCTGGGGGAATTCGGAACAGGTTTTTCAAGGGTCAGTGTTGAAAAATTACCCATGCGTATGCTTTGTGAATAAAAAGCTATAATAGAATGGGAATAAATAAAAGGCAGCAAAAGCACAATCAAGAAAAATGGTACGAAGTAAGCATGTGTGGGCCAAGGAGGCAGGCGGCAATGACAGAGACCCAAAAGTGAAGTTGAGGCTTCCTAGAGGAGGAGGATTTTGGACCACTTAAAGAAGATGGTCTTGAAGAAGTAACAGAACATGGATTGGCAGGGAGGAGCACAGGGGGCTGGTGATCCATCCACAGTTAGGACCAAGTGAGGCACAATCTCCCAGAAGGCCATCTGGGCTGTGTCGCTTACTAACGCTGTGACCTTGAATGTTGTGAACGTTGTGATGTAGGTCCCTTCTCCTTCCTGTGCTTCAGTTTCCTCCTCAGTTACTGAACGAGGGAGTTGAACTCCGGCCTCTTTGATGAAACTGACCATGATTTAAAAGGCACGGAGCACGTTGGGAGAGCACTCAGTGCTTTGGGATGAGAGGGAAAGCGGGGAAAGGATGATGAGGAGGAGATCTTTCAGGGGGACTTCTTAAATGGGGGTGGAGAAGGGGGGTAGAAGACTGGCCGGCAGTAGCAGCCCGCCGGCACCGCTCACAGACTCAAACTGGCAACAGGGAAGGGAATCCAGAAAGCCCCTTTCAATGCCCGTTGCCATCTCACCAGCTGCCTGATATTACTATCCACCATAGTTTCTTAATACCTCCATCTGATGATCTTTTCTCTCCTCCTGGAGTTGAGAACAGAGTTCCAATCCTGTCATACATACTTACTAGCTGAGTCCTATCTAGGCAAATCACTCAACCTTTCTGCCTCAGTTTCCTCATCTGAAAAATGAGAATAATAAAAGACCAGGCTTGTTGTGAGGCTCCAATGAGATCCTATCTGTGAAGTAAAGGCTGGCCCCTGACTGGGAAAGAGTTCAGGGCAAGAGACTAAGCCTCTTTTCTGGAGATGCCCCAACTTTGGAGAGACAGGGACAAAACTGGTGAAGCCCCACCTCCTCTGGAGGAAGGGTGAGGCACGCATCTAGTGACCTTATACTGGTGCGCCCGGTTGTGGGTACCTCAGTCTGGGAACTGGTCTCTCTCTGTCCCCCCTCCCCTGAATCCTCCCACGGACCCCAAAGTCCCAGGAGACAGCAGATTAATGACAGGAAGAGGTGGAGGGAAGGGAAATGATTAGAGGCCTAAGCCGGGAGGTGAGGTTACTAGTCACCCAACAAAGGCCACTCCTGGCTCGCTGCCATCTCTCTAGCCTGCTTGGCGTGTTCTCAGCACTGCTGAACAGGGCTCACAAAGGGGACAGGGAGGCCGGGGAGACCACAATAGGCCCCCTCTACCTATAAATAGCAAGTCTTCCATTCAGGCAGCTCAGGCCTTCCTCAGGGAGCCCCCCTCCCTGGACTCCAGCCAGCCAGACCACCCCTTCTTTCCCTCTTTCCCCTAGCCTATTCTCAGTCGTCATCCCTCCTGACCTTGACCTCTCTGCAACCTTTGACACCGCTGGTCAGCCCTTATTCCTCAATATTCTCTCCTCTCTAGGCAGGATGCCATTCTCACCTGGTTTTCCTCCTGCCTGTCTTTCCACTTCTCCGTTCTTGTTGTTTTATTGTCACCCACATCAGACCCGCCACAAGGGGACGTATCCTAAGGCTCTATCTCTTCTTCTTTCACGCTTTGTCTTCGTGATCTCATCAGCTCCCATGCATTTAATGCACTCGGCTCTATGCAGAGGATTCCCAGATCCAGCCTTGCTTCTGAACCCCAATTGCCCCCTAGACAGCTTCATCCGGGCATCCCATGGGGGAAGGGAAAGGAACAAGCATTGATATAGCACCTACTATGTGCTAGGCACTGTGCTGATTGCCTTACAAATATTCTCTTCTTTGATCTTCACAACATCTCTAGGAGATAGGTACTGTGATTGCTCCTATTTTGCAAATAAGGAAACTTGGGCAGGTAGGGGCTAAATGACTTACCCAGGGTCACACAACTAGGAGGTGTCCAAGTCAAACACTGGATAGAGAGGATGAGTCAAGGAATACTCTCTTCCCTGGCTTCTCATAACCAACCAGCTGCCAAAGAGTGTCATTTCTATGTCCACGACATCTCCCATATATACACTTTGGATTTGGACTCAGGTGGAGTTCAGGCCTAGTACTCTAACCACTCCACCACCTAGCTGACCCAGGCATTTCAAAGTCAACATGTCCAAAGCAGGACTCGTTAGACTTCCCCCAAGACCTCTCCTCACTTCCCTACTTCTCTTACCACCACCATTCTTCCAGTCAACTAGGTTTGAAATCTGAGCCTCATGCCCAACTCCTTACCCTCTCCACCCCACCCCCTGCACTCGGTGGACAAGTCTTCTCAATTGCACCTCCACATTTTCCCCATCTCTCCACTCACACCACAACCACCCCAGTTCGGGTCATCATCACCTCTTGCCTGGACTATCGCAACAGTTTCCTTCTTGGTCACTCTGAATCCCACCTCTCTCTTCTGCAATCCAGCCTCCAAACAGCTGCCAAAGCACTACTCCCAAGCATGGGTCCAAGTGCACCACTCCCCGGCGGCGAAGCTTCAGTGGCTTTCTTTGAACCGGGGAGCAGAATACAAACTCTTCATCTTGTGTTTAAGCCTTTCCCAAACCGGCTCGAACTTGCTTTGGCAGATGGATCACACATCCTTCTCTTCTCCACACACACACACACACACACACACACACACACACACATCATACACACATACCTTTCTCCAAACAATACACACACACACACACACACACACACACACACACATACACACACACACACACACACACACACTGTATGCTCCTCCACACAACATACACACATACGTCACCCCCTCTCCATACACATCTGTCCCTCTGGGTCCCTGTTCTCACTCTCCACCTCCACCAGTAGACTCCTTAGGTCACTAGAGCTCCCTCCTGAGCTTCAGGTCTCTTTTCTATATACTTGGTGCTGACTTCTCAGTGTCTGTTGTTTCCCATCAGGAGCACAGAAGCTCCTTGAGGGCAGAGCCTGTTTCGCTTTGGTCTTTGTCTCCCCGGGACCTACGACGGCAGAATCCTCATTATTCATAATCCTGGATAGTAGCACGTCAATACCAGCCGTTGAGATTTCTTGGCAAAGATCCCAGAGCAGTTTGTCATTTCCTTCTTCAATGCATTAAGGCAAACAGAGGTAGAGCGACTTGCCCAGGATCATCCAGTTAGTAGGTGTCTAAGGCTGAATTTGAGCTCAGGTTTTCCTCATTCCGGACCCAGCGCTCCATCTCCTGCAGCGCCACCAGCAGAGAAGCTCTATGAAACTCCCTATATGTTCACAGCTGATTCATTCTGTAAGTGCTGGGAAATGCAATAGGAAAGTGTTTGGAAAAACCTAAGTGTTTGTTGATCTAGAGCAATATATATCGTCTATCAATGTTTTAAATGAAGCTTCATGAACATTTGACTTTGTATATTTTATTTCTTTTTTTGTTTGTTTGTTTGTTTTGGCTGAGGCAATTGGGGTTAAGTGACTCACCCTGGGTTATACAGCTAGGAAGTGTTAAGTGTCTGAGGTCAAATTTGAACTCGGGTCCTCCCGAGTTCAGGCTTTTGCTCTATCCACTGCGCCACCTAGCTGCCCCAGGAGGGAAAAATTTGGAAAAGAAAGTTTTGCAAGGATCAATGTTGAAAAATTACCCATGCATATGTTCAAGCTTTAATAAAATTAATTTTAAAAAAAGAATACTGGGCTTAAAGTCAGAGAACATGGATTCACATCCCAGCTCTGCTACCCAATGGCAGAATGTTCTTGGGAAAGTCTTTTCCTTTTCCTGGGCCTCTTCCTCCAGGCCTGTTGGTGTAGGATTCTATGACCAGAAACCATAAGCATTTCAAACCTGTGAGTTCCACATCTATCACAAACCTACAGTTGTTCTTTAGGAAGGATAATGAGCACATTTTCACAACCTGACTTAGCTGGCCAGAGCTACGATTACCCAGCTAATGCCGACAGTAGTCGAGCTGACCGTAGGTAGAGTTACTCGGCTAACGCTGACCGTAGTTAGAGTTACCTCGCTGGTGTTGACGGCAGCCAGAGTGACAATTTCCCGGTAACATAATCGGTGTTCTTCAGCCGACCAACATTTTCTGCAAGAGAGTTTATGAGCCAAGGGCACAAAGCTGATGATCGGACGGGCCCTGCCCTCCAGGAGCTTATTTTTTCTCTTGCGGGAAAGAACATGTAAGCAGATGAGGAAGTACAGAATACGGAGAAACACAAAGTACTTGGAAGGGGAGGGGTACGAGTCAGCGCTTGAGTCTTGAGATTTTAAGGGTTCCAGGAAGCAGAGGTTAGGAGGGAAAAGATTCCAAGCCTAGGCTACGGCTGGGAAACGGGAAACAGGATCAATAGTATATATAGAGAACAGCAACTGAGTCAGTTTGGTTGGGAATATAGAGTATATGAGGGAGAGAGAGGTATATTCAGTCAACAAACATTTATTTGTGCCCAGTCGTGTGCTAAGTACTGGGGATACAAAAAAAGGCAGAATCACAATCTCTGCCCACAAGAAGCTTAGATTTTAATGAGGAAGACCTGGAAATACTCTTTGGAGACAGATTAGGAAGTTTAAGGGACAGCAATAGGGATTAGATGACTGCGACATGCAAATGAGTTGGATATGAGGTTCAGGGCACTCCCACGGGACAAAACCCCTTCTACCAAGGCAGGGACAGCTCCTTCTCTGTCAGCCGGAGAGTTGCTTAGACTTCTGAGAGGTTAAGTGATTTGACTAGGGACACACAACCAACATGTGTCAAAGGCAACACCTTATCTCCCAGGATTGTCATGAGGATCCAGTGAGATAATATATATAAAACATTTTGCAAACCTTAAAGCTGATCAACACTTATGACTTCCCAAATGTTGAGGTCAGCCAGTTCTTCATCTTAGTCTGTGGCCAGGGCAGTGCTGGGTTTGGGGCCTGAGTCAGGGAACTCAAGTCTGAGCCTAAGAGCTCGGAATAACCTCAGAATAGGGGACAAAGAGGGATCCTCTGGCCTGCAGGATTATTAGACCTGGGGCTTCATTAGGGCTCAGCTCGCCACACTGAGCGGTGGGGCTGCAAAGATGACCTGGTGACCTTCTTATGGCCCATGGAACTGTGCTGACTTTGTCTTGTTTCTTCCAGCTCTCGCTACAGCGATCCAGCAGTTTCAAGGACTTTGCCAAGTCGAAGCCCAGCTCTCCCGTAGTGAGCGAGAAGGAATTTAATCTAGAGGACAATGTGAGTACGGAGCTGAAGGGCCTCAATGAGGGAGCAAGACCCCAGGATTGCCGTCCGAATCTAACACGCATGTGGTCCTTTCCACTACTACTAATTTCATGGCACAAATAATCAACGAGCATTTATCAAAAGCACTTGTTCTGTTTCTGGAGTAGGTCAGAGCTGACCTGGGAACCGAGAAAAGTTGGGTTCCAGTTCTGCCTTAGACTCTTCACTGGACGACTGAGCAAGTCACTTAACTTCTCAGTGTTTTATATAATTATCTAAGACTAAGTTGAAGGGAAAGCACCAACCCACAATGGCGGAGAAAATGTCGTCATCTGGAAATTACCTCTACCAGTGGCATCCCAGGGCCAAAACCTCCTTATGTGCCAGTCACCAGAATGCAAAGGAAAAAATCAAACAATCCCTTCCCTCAATACATTCTATTTTTAATAGCCTTTGCCTTACTCCTTGCACTATTCGTAAACGAGCAACAGAAGTTTCAATCCTGGATGCCGTCTAGTCTTTTTTGTTTACAAAATCGACCCAACTCCTTCCAGAGAGCACGGCATGTCCCATGTCTAGACGGTCTCTGAGATCCCACCCAGCTCTGCATCTCTGCTCCCATAAGCCTATGGCCCCCCTACTTCCTGCCAATCTTGCTCACCTGATCTTTCCCCAAGTCCTTCCCACCAGCCTCCTCTCTCCCTTCTTCCCATCCCCATGTTTCAACCGATATTTACTAGGCACCTGACGTATGTAGGGCCTAATGGCACTGGGTAGTAGGAGGGATGTGAAGCTTAAATAAGACAGGGTTCCTGCCTTCATGGAACCCACAATCCAATAGGAGATGAGACACCACCACAAGCCAGCTGTTTTAAGTCTCACTGGGGAGATTGCCATTGACCTGGGAGCTAGGCTTTGGGAACTGGAATTCACCAGAAGAAGAGGGAAAGGAGGGATATTCCAGGCTTTAGGAACAGCTGAGTCAAAACAAGAACATGGGATGATGGAAGTTGGGAGTGGGGCTGGAGACAAGGTTTGGGTGGGAGAGAGCGAGTCTTCTAGTTCAATCAGAGAATAGGGTACAAAGAGGTGGATAATGTCAAAAGTCTGGAAAAACAGGGTGGTGTCTGATTGGGGAAAGTCTCGGGTAATAGGGAGCCCTGAAGATTTCTACACAGAGGAATAACATGACTGCAGGACCAATACGAGGAGGGAAAATAAATTTGTCATGGCTATGAAGAACTGATTTGAGGAGGGAGAAAGGAAAGGTGTTAGGGAACTGTCCCAGGTGGGTGAGCTAGCGTGAGGGAGGTAGCCTTGGAAATAATCAAGAGGGAGCAGATTGGAGAGACACTGGAGACAGCATGCAGTGCTGCTGGGAAATTCAGAGAGAGGGAAGGGGCAAAGACACCTCCAAGGTTGAGAAGGAGAGACAGGGTAAATGGTGATGTCAGAAGGAGGAGCAGGTTCAAGGGGACAGAAAAATGACTTAGTGTTCCTTACACACACACACACACACACACACACACACACACACACATGGGGAGTATCATTATGTTCTGGGATTTGCTGTGGGAGAGATTAAAAAAAATCCCGACACTGGCCATGCTCTCTGGGACCTTCGGATATAGTAAAAGGACAAGACCCATGGCACTGGAGGACATGCACTACAGGGAAATACAATGGGAAGAAAAAATCAAGGGTTGGGGGGGGGGGTTCTGGAAAGGGAAAATATCCCTTCTGACCAGGGGGCTCACCTTCCCAAGATGGAACTTGGGCTCAGCCTTAAAGGAGGAATAGAATGTCACATGGCAGAGATGGGGAGGGGAACAAAGGGCACATTTGGAACTCAGAGCTGGCCATGGAAGATGGCTCAAAAGGACTCTGGAGGTCCCGGGCTGTAAAGCTTTCTCTTTTCTTCTCCTAGATCCCAGAGGATGACACAGGAGGCCCCACCACAGAGGATCCTGGGAAGAGTGCAAAGAAGCTAGGAAAGAAATGGAGATCGGTGATTTCCCGTACCATGAACAGGAAGATGGGCAAGACGATGGTGAAGGCCCTGTCAGAGGGGATGGTGAGACCCGAGACCAAAAAGGGAGGGTGGAGGACAAGAGATTTAGAGCTGAAAGGGAGAGCAGGGCCAGCTCATGGCACAGGCAGAGGGCCTACACCCTAGGCAAATGAAGTGCCAGCCTGCCCAAAGGCACACGGAGAAAAGAGCACTGGATGCCAGGTCCACTCTGTCTTTTATAACCCGTGTGACCTGGACAAGCCATCTGCCTTCGTTCGGGTCTGTTTCCTCCTCTGTAAGACGGTGGACTTGGACTGGCTCCCTTCCAGCTCTAAACCCTGAGCTTGGGGATGGAGGGCCAGCCAAGTCAATGGCAAACTTCTTTCTGGAGCTGGTCTTGCTGGGAGCCAGGGCAGGAAGCATGTGGATGAGGACCAAGGGCTGGTGAGCCAGGGGAGTCACTTTAATGATGTGACCCCCCTCCTCTCTAATAATTACAAAGATTCCTCAAAGCTTAGAGCTACAAAGGACTGGAAAGACTCACTAACAGGTAATCTTCCTTTTTGCCTCTCTGAAATGGGAATGGTAACCTTTGTACTACCTGCCTTAAGTGAGAAAAGGCTTTCATTACACTCAAGGTATTAGGGGAGGGTTTGGGGAAGGGAGGGGAGGAAAGAAGGGAGAAGAATCTTGATCTGTGATTTTTTTTTCTAATAATAGCTTTTTATTTTCAGTGTTTTTTGTTTTTTCTCATTTTTTCCTTTTTGATCTCTTACTCCTTCCTTTACCAGAGAAGTAGCCTGGGACACTGAGAAATTAAGTGACTTGTCCAGAGTCATATAGCTAGTTTATGTGAGAAGTACTACTTGAATCCAGATAATTTGGACTCCGAGAATAGCCCTTTATTGATATAAATAATTAATTTAATTTAATTTAATTTAATTTAAATCTAGATTATTAATAAATTTAAATTAAAATATAAAAAATAGATAAATAATAAAAAAGGCATACTGCCTCTAAACTAATAGAGAAACATGTTATTGTGGACAAAGCACTGACTTTGGAGGCAGGGAAACCTAAGTTTGGCACTTTACTAGCTGTGTGACCCTGGGTGAGACACTTAAACTAAGTTCTCCATGTGTAGAATAAGAGGGTCAGACTGGATGACCTTGGAAGATCCTTTCCTTGTTCCAAATGTCTGTTCTGATGAAATGGGAGGCAATGCCACACAATGGAAAGGGCCCGGGATCTGAAGGCCAAGGATCTGGGGGCCGATCCTGACTGCTACTTACTACTCTCTATGTAGCCTTGGGCACATCTTTTAGCTTCTTAAGGCTTCTGTCTCCCTGTCTGTGGAATGAGGGCTTGAGTCCCCATGACTTCTGAGGTCCTTTTCTATGATTATCTAAGCAGCATTACACCTTCACACCATGAAAAGGCAGCAGCCTAAGACTCCAATAGCACCCGTGCAGCTGCCGCCCTGGTCTTGGAAAGGCGGGTGCCGTGTCGATCTTAAAGCGTGACGGAGATGTCGGCTCTCGGTCTCCCCAGAGAAGGGGAGTGATTGGCCCAGAGTCACCCAACTCCTAACCTGCTAAGTGAGCTAAGATTGGAGTCTCCCCATTCTAAAGCTATCTCCCGATTCACCCTCAGGGAGATACTCTGGAAGAAGGCTCGGCCTCCCCAACCTCCCCAGACTGCCTCCTGGAGGGCTTGGCTTCAGATAATATACCTCTGGCCTTTACTGACCAGGATGATGATGGACACCTGGTCCTCAGTCGCCAAACGTCCACTAGTGAGTAACGGGATGGAGGGAGTGGGCAGGGGGATGGGGGTAGGGGAAAAGCCAGGAAGGGGCAGGGGGCCTTTCTTTTGTGTTATGTGTCCCTCCTCCCCCCGAGTGGGAGAAGTAGGACGGTCATTCCTATAAGGGAAGGAGGGTTCACAAAGAAGTGGGATCACACTTCTACTCCCTACTATCTTCGTCCAGGAAGGAGGAGACTCCGTACAGTTCCCTGGCATCTTCCTCCCCATCAGGCAGAAAGAAGGCATTTGACGAATGTGGATCTCCCCTTTTAAAGTGGGGGTCTTGCCTCTCCCCAAAGGGGATTTTCCATTTAACCACTCTAGGGCCCTTCTCCCCTCCCAATCCTAACAAAGTCTGTATTAGGAGCCAGGCCGAGGCAGGGACAAAGGTAAAGCCCTCTCCCCACGTTGTCCATCCCCCCGCAGGCAGTGAGCTGGGCAGCCCAGGCCCTGGCACCGTGGGCTGCGGGCAGACCAGCCTGAGGGTGGAGGAGCTGATGGCCCCGATGTACACAGGCCCCTTCTGTGGCAGGGCCCGGGTCCACACCGACTTCACTCCCAGTCCCTACGACAGGGACTCGCTGAAACTCCAGGTGAGGGTACCCCCATGGACCCTCCTGGGGAGCCTTGGGAAAGAGGTCTGGGTGGGGGAGGAGGGCAGAAGTGAATAGTCCTAGATAGGACAGCTGAAGAAACAGAAGCGCCCAGAGGGGAGAGGGGCTTTTCCAAAGTCATATGTAGTGGAATCAAGTTGAGAACCCATATCTTACGACTCCTGAGGCCAGTGAGGGACAAGATGGGACGATGAAGGGGAACCAAAATGGGCATCATCCTTCATTCTGTGAACTGCAGCTTGGAGGGACCTGGATGGGAGATCTTGTCCCCCAGGTGGACCGACCAAGTTCAGGTCCCTTTTCACACACCCCTCCCCCCCAACCTCCCAGAAGGGAGATGTGATCCAGATTGTGGAGAAGCCACCAGTGGGCACGTGGCTTGGGCTGCTTAATGGCAAGCTGGGCTCCTTCAAGTTCATCTATGTGGACGTGCTGCCCGAGGAGGCCGTGGGGCCTGCCCGGAGAGGCCGCCAACGTCCGAGCAAGGGCAAGAGGCCGAAACCCAAGACCCTACACGAGCTGCTGGAGCGAATTGGCCTGGAGGTCAGTAATTGAAGAGTTGGGGGGGAAAGGATGCTGGGAACAAGCTTAACCTGCTCCTTAAAAAGCCTCAAGGAAAGCAGAACTGGAAGGGACCTCAAGGGCCACGTCCTCCAACCAGTATCTAAACAACATACCTAACAAATGGCTTCAAGGGAAGGGAAAAATTCCCTCCCACCCAAGGTAGCCAGGCTATTTTGGGACAGCGCTAGAGGTCAGGGAGTTTTTCCTTCCATCGCTCCTAAATCTGAGTGTTAGCCATTTCTCCCCATTACTCTTAACCCTGTCCTTTCGTAGAAGACACCTAATCCCCTTTGCCCAGCACTTCAAACCTTTGATGACAGCTCTGCTGTCCCTCCCTGAGTCAGCTATTGTCCAGGTTCAACATTCTCATTTCCTTCATATGATCCACCCCATGACGTGGTCTCCAGGGCTGTCACCAGCCTGGGCCACTCCTACACAAGTCTGTTAAGGAAGTTTGACTCTTCACTCACCAAAGGATTCACCACAAGGTTCCTTCACATGACAAATTGCCCGTCATATTGGACACCGACACCGTCAGTCCAATTTGACCAAAATTCAATGAATACATGTTTTCAGAAACACGACGACTGTATAAAGTGGCCATTTCTTGGAACTGGGTGACCAACCTCTGGGCCAAGAGAGAAAAGGGACAATTGGATGGGGGAGGGTCTTAGATTGAGAAGTGGAGGCTCAAAGATTTTCTAGTCCAGTGGTTCTAAATTCGTTTTTATTTCTTTTTGTTTTTCTTTTGAGAGGCAGTTGGGTTTAAGTGACTTGCAGAAGGTCACACAGCAACTCAGATCCTCCTGACTCCAAGGCCAGTGCTCTATCTACTGGACCATTTAGCTGCCTCAGTTTTGATTTCTAATATGGCAGCTATAAATACAACCCACATAAATCCTCTTTGGACAGATCCTCCATAAATTTTAATAGCATAAAGATATGGGGAACAACAGTCGGAGAGCCACTGTTCTAGTCCACCCTTAGCATCTTCTAGAAAACGGAGGCCAAGAGGAAGGGACGTGGCTTGTTGAAGGCCACACGGGGCTAATGCGGGGAGGGAGCCAGTTTCAGACTGGGGAAAAACTGAAAGCAAGCCTGTGATCTGTCCCTGCTAGGAGCACGCGTCTACCTTGTTACTCAATGGTTACCAGACCCTGGAAGACTTCAAAGAGCTTCGGGAAACCCATCTCAATGAGCTGAATATCGTGGATCCCCAGCACCGAGCCAAGCTGCTCACGGCAGCAGAGCTGCTCTTAGACTACGACAGTGAGTTGGGGACCCAGGCTGGCTTCCTGTCGGAGGGACCAGGGCGGGGCTTGTACACACGGGCCCCCACTAGGAGCTGGCCTTCTGGGTTGAGTTCTAAGCTCCCTTTCAGCTCTGACTGCTTCAGTCCCTAGATCTCTTCCAGCTCAGCCACTCAGTGTTCTCGGAGGGAAAGCAGTCCCTCTGAGCTCTGACGGCTGTGGTCGCACCCCTCGGGTTCTCTGTTCTGAGAGATCTGGGGCGGGGGGCGGGGGGGCGGGGGGGGAGGGGGAAGGGCAGGACCTCACAACTCCCCCCCCTCCGCCCCGGCAGCCGGCAGCGAGGCGGAAGAAGGCCCACAGACGAACGTGGAGCCGGCGCAGGAGCACACGACGACCTCCAAGGCTGATATTCCCCGAGACTCGGGCTGCTTCGAGGGTTCGGAAAGCGGGCGAGACGAGGGGGAGCTGGCCAGCGCCGAGGAGCAGCTGCGCGCACTGTCTCTGGAGGCGGGGGCGGGGCCAGGGGCGGAGCCGGAGCCTTGAGGGCCCGCCCGGGGGCCCCGCCCACGCCTCCCGGGGCACGCGGGCTCCCTCTGCGCCTGCGCGGCCCCGAGCACCTCCTCTGGGACTAGCTTCCCGGGACTCTCGTGCGAAAGGGACTCTGAGCCTTTGTACCGGCCCCCTGGAAGGCAGGACGACACCGGCGCGGCCCGAACGGCCTGGAGCTGGCCGGCGGCTGACGGCAGACGCCCGCTCTGCGGGGAGCTGCCCCCCCCCCCCCCAGTCGCAGTGCCTTCGGGGAGCCGCGCGGGGTATCGAGGCCGGCTCTGCCACCAACCTTCACCGCCCCGGGGCAAGGCCTTCCCGGTTTGCTCTGTCAAAGAAGGCCCCGGCTCAGGCGACCTCTGCTCTCGGAGGCCCCTTCCCGCCCAAGAGGCCCCCCGGATTTCTCCCTGTTACCTGTAAACGCCGTTTCGGGCGCTCTGGCTTGCTGAAAAGGCCCACCAAGTTGCTCCTGCCTCCATTCTTTTCTGCTTTCTTGGCCACCTCCGAAGGCCGAGGCTCCTTCCCCCCACCCCTGCGACGTCCCCTTCTGTAAGGCTTAGAAATTTGCTGTCCCTTTCTTTCTTTGCCCTACAAGAACGTGAGCTTCCAGACAACGCCCTCCTCCTCTCTCACCTGGGAGTTAAGGGGAGGAAAAGGCAACTCTCTCAGGATAGAGAGCAAGCCTAGGGGTTTCCCATTCAGAAAGCCACAGGGGACGCTCCAAGCAAGTGGGGCACGGAACTTGCTTGCTGGAAGGCGGGGGAAGGAATCCATCCTGCTTCCGACTGGGAAAAGCTTCCAGACCAGCAGCACTCCACTCAAGGCAAACAGAGGCCTCCAGAGGAGCCCGTCCGCAGCATCAGCCTGCTCCCTGGGTTCCCAGCGACACCCGGATTTGGCCAAACTGGATCCACCCCTCAACCTAATCCTGGGGATTTTAGTGAAAGCTGGCTTGGGGAGCGGGGAGGGATGGGGCAGGTTTAGATTGCAATAAAGTATGTGAATAGAAACTTCCTATTGACTGTTTCCAGTGTCTGTTCTCAAGTTGGTGGCTAAGCTTCATTCGTATAGGCTGCGGGCTTAACTACAAAGTCTTCCACGTTGCCTCTGAAAGCCTTTTCCACTTCCCCCTCATCTAGAGATGTCCCGTGCCTACCCATCAAAATGGTACTGCAGCACACTGACCAGCCCCAGCTGAAGTAAAAAGCTACAAAAAATCCGTGTTCCTTCCCCATCCCAAATGTCCAGTATACTTCAGATCTCTCCATCTTGTTTTTGGGTAACCTGGGAGTTTCAGCATCTAACATATTCCTCCCCTGCCAAAGGTTGCCACCCAGCTCCCCTTAAAAGCACAGAAGTCACAAGCTTCATAACAGGAAGCACTGGAATCAGTTAAAACCTCAAGTTCTACCTTAGAGACTTACTAGCTGGGACCCTTGGGTCTCTGCCTCGGTTTCATTGTCTGCAAAACAAATTGAGGAGGGTTGTACTCAATACTCTAAAGACCCTTACAGCTCCAAAGCTATGGTCCTATAATTTTACCTATGAGTTCATGAAAAACAGAAAAGGCCTCTCAGTTGCCATTTTTCATTGTCCCCTATAGCTTTCCTTTCTGAGCTAATCCTTAGTTTCTAGCAGGCAGTGATCACTACACCACTGTCCCTTACTAATAGGTTCATAGCCCTAGAACTGAAGAGAACTGAAAGTCCATCTAATCCCAACCCCCTCAGCTTACAGAAGAGGAAATTGAGGCCCAGGGAGAGGAAGTGACTTGCCATGACTTGCTTAAGGTTGCACAAGCAGTAATTATTGAGGGGAAAGGGGGAGAGGGAGATTTGAACCTAAGTCCTCTGATCCCAGAACCAGTACTCTTTCTGTTGAATTAATTGCTCTTTCAAAGTCCAGCTTCCTGCGGTCCTTCTTCCACAAAGGCCTTCTCTTCTCCCAGCAGGTGATCCCCCATTTTTTCTGGCCCCACTAATGACTTCAAAAGTTCTGCTATTCTCCTCATCCTCCAGCAGATGGCACTTGTTGCCTTCACAGGGGACCAGCTCTGTTAACATTGACCCTTGTTGATGCCTCCCACTGGGTGCAGAGGATGGTGACAGTGTTCTATTCTTTCTAATGGCCTGGGAATCCCCCCTCCCTTCTCCCAGGGTGGCCAGCTCAAATTATTCAAATGACCAGGCTACGCCACAAAATGGCTAGAAAAGGGAGAATAAGAGTCAGCCCATCAAAGATGCCAAGGAAAGGCAAATCGGGAATCCTTGCTTCATGTGACCCTGAATATTCCCCTTCCCTTTGTCTGGGCCCATTTCCTTCGACATTTAAGTACTGAGGACATTCGAGATCTGCCTTGTACGCAGTACTGGGGATACAGAAACAAAAATCACACACATCCCTGCTGTCAAGTTTGTAATCCAATGGTAACTGAAGACATAATGAAGACATTAGAATCCAGTGGTAACACAAGACTATGACAGGAGAGTCAGCTAAGGACAATAAAAAAGGCCCAGGAAAAAGGCTGTAAAAAGTCTTAGGGAGTGATGATGACTTTCACTTGGGGTAAGATGGATCAGGAATGAACTAATGAGAAAGGTGGTGTCTGAAAAGGGACTTGAGGGAGCCAAGATGGCAGAGGGTAGACAGGACTTTACCTGAGCTCTTCCCGGCTTCCCTCACTCAGAATTAAATGGGACTTGAAGGAAAAGAAGTACTTTATACACCGGGGATGGTGACTTCCATTCCAGGGTTGAAGAACATGAGGCAAGACAGTGCAAAAATTCAGAAAAAAATGTCCACTCCTCTTGGTGGGGTAATGCGGGCCTACAAATATAGAATGTTGCGATACCATTAGATGGGAAGACCAGAGTGGTCGGTTTTACTCACCTAGAATAAAGAAGAGCTCGACTGGGGGAAGAAGAAATGTATGTCTGGAAATGAGCGACATAAAAAAGCATTAAAACGAAATTAATGGGCTCGCTTTACACTTCCCAGGTAACAATACATTTTAACATGGACCTTAGGAAAGCAGAGCCTTTGTCCACAAAGAATGAGAGAGAATTGCTTGAGAGCTATGTCTGCCCGCAGCCCCTATTATGTAAATCCATGAGGACTAGCAGCCTAAGACCCTAGGGGTAGCGACCTGATGCAACAGCTCTTTGAAAGCAGCTTCCACTGCCAGATCTCCAACTACTACAAAGAAATAGTACATCAAAACAATCTGGTACTGGGTAAGAAAAAGAGTGATTGATCAATGAAATCGATTAGATACACAGTATACAGAACTAAATGACCATAGTAACTTAGGGTTGGATAAGCCCAAAGATCCGAGCAAATGGAGCAAGAACTCGCTAGAGCTAATGGTCAAGGGACATGAACAAGCAGTTTTCAGAAGAAATCAAAGCTATCAATAGTCAGGAAAAAATGCTTTGAATGATGAGAGAAATGCAAATTAAAACAACTTCGAGGTGATACCTTATACCCATCAGATCGGCTAAGATGGCGACAGGAAAGGAAAATGACAAATGTTGGAGGGGACATGGAAAAATAAACACCACTAATGCACTGTTGGTGGAGCTGTCAATTAGTCCAACCATTCTGGAGAACAATTTGGAATGAAGTCTAAAGGGCTATAAAGCCATACATACCCTTTGACCCAGCAATGTCACTACTAGATTTCTCTCTCAAGAAGATCAAAAAAAGGAAAAGAGCCCATATGTACCAAAATACTTACAGCATTGGAATTGGAATTGGAAACCGAGAAGGCAGCAATCAATTGAAGGGAATGGTTTCCTGGGAAGACTTATACCAAGAGAGGCGAGCAGAACGAGAATCCCATGCAGAGGAAGAGCAATATTGTAAAGATAATCAGCTGTGAAAGACTTCGCTTCTCTGATCAATACAATGATTCAAGATAATTCAAAAAGACTCATGATGAAAAATGCTATTCCCCTCCAGAGAACTGATGGGTGAAGACCGAAGAGTATTTTTTTCCACTTTATTTTTCTTCGGTTTTTTTTTTCCCCCATAACATGGCTAATGTGGAAATATATTTTGCATGACTTCATATGTACAATGGGTATCGTATTTCTTGCCTTTTGAATGGACAGCAGGGGGAGTGGAAAGAGGGAGAGAATTTGGAACTAAAAATTAATTTTAAAAACAAAGCTTTTCAAAAATTAGCAAAATAAGAAGAAAAAAGGAAAGCAGCTCTCGGTGGGTCCTGGGAGACTAATGTAAAGGTATTCTAGAATCTGCTCAGGTGGCTGAGGCAATGTGTTGTGGCGGAGAGAGCTCTGTGCTCAAAGCCTAGGGGAGCTGCATTCAAGGCCCAGCCCTATCCCACTGACTAATTGTATGACTTCTGCCAAGTCTCTTCCCCTCCCTGGGCCTTGAGGTTCCTTCTGTGGAAAAGGGTGGGGAGAAGTTGGATTAAATGGTCTCAAAGGTCCCTTCCAGCTCGTACATTCTCCTAGATGGATTCCTGTGAAAGTGATCTCGGGAACGCTAGCCTTCTGCCTATGGTTCTTGGAGGCTGGCTACCGTACTCACTTCTTACCCACTAGGCCCTACCCTGGGGGGATGTAAACTTTAAAATACTATATAAATTCAAGTTACTAGGGCCTGAAGCCATCGTGGTGAAGTGACAGAAGAAAGGACATGCCAGGACCCAGATCCCGATTCTAAATCTGCTAGTTGCCACCTGTGTAGCCTTTCTTTCGTCTCTCTGGTCTCCATAAAACAACAGATTTAGACTGGGGGATCTCCAAGGATCCCCAGCTCGAGGATTTACACTTGTTAGCCTCATTCTTCCCCCACTCCAAGATCCACCCAGGACAGAGGGGAGTTTTAGAGACTTTTCACTATTCTAACAGTGGTCCAAAAAAAAGGTCAAATTGCACAGCCTCATAGAATGTTCTAACAAAGAGTCCATAGCAGTCATTACTGAGCTGGTAAGTTGAGGCAGCTCCTCTGGGGCCCTGTGGAGAAGCAGCCCCCCATTTTACCAAAGTCTTCTGTTCCTCGGTGACTATTCATCCTCTCGGCCTAATCTTCTGTGGGGCTGCAGCCCCCCTTAGAGAGAGGCTACAATGACCAAATGGTTGCTGCCGTCACCCTAGGCCTGTACCCCTATACCAGACTAGGAACCTCGTCTCAGATCAGGTTTGAATCCCACCTCCAACAGTTCTTAGCCCTGTGACTCTGGCCGAGTTTAGATTGCCTTATAGTAGGGCCCTAGCTCTTTCAAAGAGGGAACTGCATTAGCTATTCTTAGTTCTACAGCAATGGAAACGTAGTGGAAAGGACATGCGTTTGAATCTTGGCTCTGGCCTCTCTGGGTCTCAGTTTCCTCCTCCTCCTCCTCCTCCTCCCTCATAAAAAGCTTGGACTGGAAGCTATCTAAGGGTCCTTCCATTGCTAACAATCTATGGTCCTCTGGGACTAAGAAAATTCCGGACTCAGGAAATTCAGAATGAGGTTTCCCAGCTGGGAGGAGATAAAGACCTTACCCAGTTACACAACAGTGGGCAATGGTGACGGCTATTCAGGCCATAACACAATCAAATGGGAAGGAACTGCCCCCACCACCCACCCACACGTACGTACACACACACACACACACACACACACACACACCAAGATCAAGTCTCCTCCTCCAGGAAAGTCCTAAATACAGACTCTAGACCACTCCATGAGCGGATTTCACCTTGCCCTGGACGGCAATGGCCACAGTTGATGGAGCACACCAGATATAGTATCTGGACCCCAGGACAATGGACCCACACAAAGGGGCTGGTCAATCTGTGGGAACCCGATAACTTCCTGATTTTCTATGTGTAGGCAAAGCTGCAGCCGTCACTCCAGGCCTAAGGTCGGGAATTTAGAAAGATTTTTTTGCAGCGATATAATGAAGAGAATTTAGAGCTGGGAGGGGCACCAGACAGCCAGCTCGTTTTTAAAGAAGGGGAAAGAGAGATCTTGAGTTCAAATCTTGCCTCCACATAATACCTGTGTAACCTTCAACAAGTATTTTCTCCTCTTTAGGCCTCTTGTTTTCTGAGATTGATTCTCCCTCAGCCAAGATACTCCCGGATCTCATGATACTAAGATCGATTTGACCTTAGTGACTTTGTTGTAAAAAAACACGGGTCGAGCCAATATTATGCCTAGATTTATTAAAAACAGAACCTACACACACCCATGTTCTAGGTACATAATTAACCATACAACCATACTATTATCACTAAAGTCAAGGGGATACACCTCTTAAAGATGAAGACAGCTTCTCAAGAGCTGCAAGCTCCCTTGGAGAGTAGGGGTGGGAAGGGAAGAGAATAAGCATTTATGTAGTGTCAGGTATTGGGCTAAACATTTTTATAAATCTTATTTGATCCTCACAGCAATGTTGGGAGATAGTTGCTGTTATTTTTTCCATTTTACAGATGAGGCAAATAGACCTTCCCGATTCCAGGCCCAGGGTTCTATCCAATGCATCTCCAGTTGAGATTCTCTTGGCTCAGACACTGAATTCCCAGCTCATGGCAGGCTTTCAAAACGATGCACTGGAGCTGGTCAATGTGGGTCTAGAAAGTCCTACTTCACTCTGCTATCAAGAGCTCAAAGGTGAATTGCCCTCAATAAAGGCCTCAGTTTCCCCTTCTGTAAAACAAGGACCTTGCACTGGCTTCCTCGGCTGAAGCAGTAGAGATGACCACCGGGTTCTTGAAAGCTCTACCAGTGAAGATAAACCAATCTACTTAGGCAAGTAGAGGTTGCTTTGTCACCAAGTTGGCTGGAAGACCTGCAGAACTAGATGGGGTTGGGATATGTAACCCTGAAGGAAGCAAAATGAAGGAGACATACATATAGCACAGGACTGATCCAGGATAGCCCAGAGAATGGTGGGATTTGGCTCTGAACCCAAGCTCTCTGACTGCCAAACTGGGACTCCTTCTGCCACACTTTGTTGGGCAAGTGGGGGAAGCATAGGTCTGGGGAAAGCGTCCATCTCTCTGAGCCTCAGTTTCACTCTCCTCCTCATGAGAAGGTTGGGCTGAATGATATATCTAAGGGTCCTTTCATTCCTAACCATCTGGGATCCTTTGGGACTAAGAAAATGCCAGTCCAGAAACTCAGAATGAGATTTCCCAACTCGGGAAGGATGGAGGGAGGAAGAAGGGTCTACAGTGCTAGAAAAAGTCCTGAATTGGAAAGCAGAGGCCCAAGTTTGAACCCTGAGTCTGCCACTCAGCATCTGTGATTTTGGACAAATTTCAGTTTCCCCTTCTTTAAAGTGAGTCCCGTCCATCCCAGCAGCAAGGCTCTGGGGGGCAGAGGGAACTCAGAAGAATCCCCGTTTCTGCATTCTAGACCATGCACAGGGGCTCTTGGCTCCCCCACTGACACCTGTGATTCTCCCCGGCCCTTGATGCAGGGTACTAAAGTCTCGAGATCCATCTGTCAGGATTACCAAAGTCCTTTCCTTCCTGGCCCACATATCCCAGCTTCAAGTACTCTTCCTAGTTTAGAACTTCTCAAAATCTGGGTGCTCTGGAGTTCGAATTGCAGCTCTGTCACTTACTAGCTGCGAGTCTGGTTCAATCAGTGTCTCACTGAGCCTCAGTTTCCTCATCTGTACCCATCTCCTTCCCGGAGTTGTTAGAGCTAAATGTGTAAGCCCTTTGTACGGTAAAGCAATGTCAACGTTGCAGACTCCGGCCCAGGTTTTCAAAAGCATCATCCTGAAATTAATTGTCCTGGTCTGAGCAGAGCAAAACCACTTAAAACTAGAACAAACTGACTCACAAAGGTTCGAGGCCTGGAAAAGTGGGAGAGTTGCTAGGTTACCACTTTAGTCAATCCAAGGGGACACAAAGGGGAATCCCATAAAGAGCCCTTCACCCCAAAAGGAAGGGGGCCATGCCCCCAGATGGTGGGGGAGGTCACTCAAACCACACACAAGAAGAGAAATGAGGCAGAAGCACAAACACACACACACACACACACCCCGATGAATTTCTCGGACCAATTCAAGCCTCATTAATTGGTTTCCAAAACAAGCCTGCCTCAGTAAGAATTGCCAAGAGGTAGAACAGGAATCAATACACATATCTTAATTCACGCCAAAGTGCAGAATCCACATTAAATCGGCACATATGTTTAAAAGAAAAATACTTTTCAAATTTATTTAGCAACAAGTAGAAATCTGGTCGGAATAGGAAGGTGGGGATTAAGAGGCGTGGGATTCAGTCCAGACGCAGCAAGCCCCGGCTGGAGGGGGGAGAGCTCGGGAGAACAAAAGAAGTGGTGATCTTGATCAGAATCAAGGATCCCAAGGCCATTTGGACATGAAGAGAATAGTCAAGAATAGCCGCAGCTCTCCATATTGTGGGATTTTAGGACCGTTGCCAACCAGTACAGGGAAGTGGGACACTTGGGAGTTGCCTTGCCCGGGGGGTGAGGGGGTGGGGATGAGGTAGAGAGGGGGAGTGTGTAGAAGGGAGCCGAAGAGAGGGCTCGGCTATTGAAAAACCCAAACAATTCTAGGCCTATTCCCGTGGGAAAGATCAATCTTTCAATGTCCCCTGAGATCCCAGCCAGTGGGCAGTCTGCACGAGCTAGCTCAAAAACAGATGAAAGAATCGAGAAGGAAGAGAAAGGCCGATGGGGAGGCTGGAGGTTGGGGTGGAAACAGCCCAATATGGAAGAACAGAAACCAAATAGGGGAAGAGGTTCTTTCTTTTCATTAGATCGAGGTAACTCCCCACTCTTCCCCTTCCTCTCACAATTTGTGAGATGACCAAAGCACTTATTCACAGCAGGAAGGGAATGGGAGTTGGTGAACGGAGTCCAGAGCAGGGAATAACATGAGCAACAGGCTAAAGTCCAGTAGGCCGTGCCTTCCGGTAATGTACAAAAAGAGACTGGGTTTGGAGAACTTGGAGGCAAGCTCTTGGGAAGACCTGGGTCTTAACTTTCCCCAGCTGGAGAGAGAGGGGGAACGCTCCAAAGTCTCAAATAGAGATAATGCAGGTTTCTACTTCTTGAGAACTGCTTACAGTTCCCAAAGGAAAGCCCGGATAGACCTATTTTAGTAGGTCTTTAAGAGCACTTGTCATTGGGAGCCTCCACTTGCACACAGAAGCCTTGATCATGTGTTGGGAGATGTAGCCACAGCATCTGAGAGCTGCAAGAGTCTAGTCCAATCCCACCCCATTTTTCCCCCAGAGTCTCAGAAATGAAGCAATTTCTACTCCTAGACATTCAACAGCGGCCCCGCCAGCTCGTGCTCATAACAGGCCAGGTCTAAAGTCCTTTCTTCTCAGGCCCCGGTTAAGGGAAACTCGCTCCCAACTCTGCCAGCAGCCCACCATCATTGTGACCGTGGGTTACCTAAATTGCGGCACGTGGGCCGTTTTTCTTCCCCCATGTGATGGCACCCTGAGGCGAGTGGAGGGAAAGCAGCTCCTGGGTCCCACCCCAACACCTGTGCCCACCACACACGACCCCCAAGTAGTTTCAAAATGGAAGGAAGCAGGCAGTTTGCATCAACACAGTTTAATCACCTTCAAACAGATAAAAAGCCCTGGTTAACCCTCTCCCCATTAAAGTCATCTCCACAGGACCCCATTTAGAAGGGGAGGGGAGAACATAGACTCTCTCAGAAACACAGCTGCATTTGATACACAAATCCTTATCCCTGAAGCGCAGCTGAGGGCTGGAGAAAACCGGTCCCCCAAATGCTGGACGGGGGACCCAGCCCACCACTGGGGGGTAGGAGGGGTAGGGCTGGGGGATCATCCTGGGCCTCTGCATTTACAGAGACCGGCAGAAGTGCTATGAGAGTTAGCCCTAAGGGAAGAGGGAGAAGGAAGGAAACACTGGCCACGGCCGGTGAGTTAACCGGTTCCCCCTTCTCGTCGGCTCTGAAGCCATTCCTTTGTGCCTCAATTTTTTCATTTGTGCACTCGAGACCACCGGAGGCCTCATGGACTGAACTTGAAGTTGGGGAGGGGGGTAAAAGGGGTAGCATTTCTGAACACTTGCAAACCCCTTGCAGAAAAGGAGGCACCAAAGTGCAGACTTTTTAACTGTTATTGCTCCCAAACGGAGCAAAGTCTGAAAAGGAGATTAGAAAAGGGAGAAGAAAGAGTCAGAGAGAAAGAGATCAAGAGCGAGACAGAGCTCGAGAGAGAGACAGAGAGAACGGTGGGGCTGGAGCTATTGGCATCATCACACAATTTCTTACTGAGGGTGGCACAGACATTACAAAGTCGGGAGTTGGGCTATGAAAACTGCAAATTGTTAACTCACTAACTATTCCTACTGACTTCTAGCTAATTGCAAAAGAAGGGGGTTAGAGAGGTAGAGAATGGGGAGGGAGACTGAAGAAGGAAACTACGTTAATAAATACAAGTGTCGGGATAGAAGGATCCCACCCCACAGGCAGGAACTGGCACGGCACCGATGACACCAAAAGCCTGCCAGTCACAGCTCGGCCCCCGTCCCCATCCATCCCTCTCCTCCTCCTTGGGGCGGAAATCGGGCTCAAATCGCTTCCGGTTGGGCCCTTCAGGGATTCAATGGACAGAAACCCATGAGGATGCCTCTGGTCCAGGGACAAATAACGGGACGTCAACAACTCTCCCTCCCGTCCCCTCAGCGGAGCCAGAGAAGTGACCCGAAGGGAACGCCGAGGCCCTGGGCCTCGAAACCCAGGTTTCAAACTACTATATGTAATGGACGTCACTCTGCTGCTTCCTGAAGTCCAGGAAAAAAATAGCTCGTATAGAGAATATTCCAATCCAGAATTGGGTGAACAGAGACCAAATTAAAATGGCAAAAGGGATGGCTCACTTGCCCTCTGTCTCAAGGTTGTCTTCTCCCTCTCAATTACTCTCCGCTCTCATTAAAGAAAAACACAGGTCTCTCTCTCTCTGCTGCGCAGAGAAGCTACTTGTCGGCTTCAGAGGCCTCCTGGGGAGTCTCCGGGGACTCGGGACCCTGCTGGGTCAGAACACTGGACTGCATCTCCTCGGGAACACGGGCTTTCAGGGGCAGCTCATTCGAGCTCAATGGCTCTGTGGGGACCACCTGAGGGAGAAAAGATAACAGGCTGAAAGACAAGTTTCCTCCACAGTCAGAATCGGGATTGACTCTAGATCCACCGCACTTGACTTCCTAACGGTCATGGCACCTTAGAGACCATCCGCGTCCAGTGTCTTTATTTTCTTTCGTTATTACTGTAACTGTAACCTTTATAGCAAAACCAAAGCCTCTCGTTTTACAGAGGAGGAAACTGAGCCCCAGACAGGCCCTCGGGGCGAGGGTCTGGCACACCTACTAGAGAAGAGAGAATGGGGGCAAGGAGAGCAATGGGGAAGCCATTGCCAAGAGTCCTGCTGAGAAGCCAAGTGGGAACAGCAGTGGTAGGGATGATGTGGAAGTTGAACCAACAAGACTTGGCAACTTATTGGCTAAGTGGGATATGACCCCGAGGTTTCAAATCTGGGTGCCTGTCCTCAAGAAAAATTGGGAAGTTTGCAAGGGAGGGGGGTTGGGGAAAAAAGATGAGTTGTTTTGACATGGTAAAAATTTGACATCGAATCAAAAGCAGTTAACAGGCAGCATACAGGACAGGAACTCGGGAGGGTACCAATGACAACTTCTGATCTTCAGATCAGAAGGGGAGAAATCAATCCAGGTCTGCCCTCTACCCATTTCATCTCTACCAGAGCTGCCATCACCGAGGTAGCTACGAGGCAGTACCACAGAAGGCAATAAAAAAGAGTAAAAAAGTGTAAGGAGAACAAGTCTTAAAAAGCAGCAGGACTCAGTTCAGTTTCCAGCTCTGATGTTGTGACTTGTGAACTCCTTTGGAACTCCTTTCTCTCTCTTTGGACCTCAGTTTCCTCATTTGTATAATGAAAATAATACTTGGGTTTTCAGGCAATTATGTGATTATAAATGTTGATGCTACAGGTGTCAAAACCTAAAGCCATAAAGGAGATGACCCAAAAGGAATCGTCACCTCCAATATTCATTCTTCCCTCCCATTGACATAAAGATCCATCTTTTTCTGAAGGAAAAATAAACTCATACTAACCACCTCCTTGGGTTGCGATATCACATCAAGCCTTCAAAGTGCTTGGGAAATGGGAGCTGCTATTTTATGTGAGGGGGAAGACAGAAGAACACTTACTGGGCTCTGTGGAAATGGGCTGCTTCCGGGCTCTTGAGTGCTTGAGGGTCGAGTTCCACTTTCTTCCAGTGGCAATATGCCCCGTCGATCCAGCACACTGCGGAGGAGAGGCAAGGGTGAAACTCTTCTCCTCTCCCCTCCCCCGCCTTTGGCTAACAAAACAGGTCCTAGCTTGCCTTAAGACCCCTCTTTCCCCATGATTGGAAATCTCTCCTGAGGCAAGCTCTGAAATATTTTCCACTTTCATCAGCACCCTGGTAGGGTAAGGAGGGGATGAAGCATTCGCTGGCGGGTGAAGGGGTCACCTAGGTCAAGGCTTCTTCAACTTTTTCCCTTTGAGACCCCTTTTCGCCCAAGAAACCTTACTCCAGGTATCTAAGTATATGAAATAGGTATCCAAATTAAGCATTTAATGCTAAGAAATCGTAATTTCATGACCTCTTTGTTCAGTTATGCCATCCCTTCTTTTTATGCAAAATTAAGGTAACATAACCATTGGGAGTCAAGCCTAATTTTTCTGACTGAATCTGGGGCTCCCCAAAACAAAAGCCTCCCTCCCACCCAGTCGGCGTCACGGTCCTTAACGCCCACGAACCAGTCTTAGACACAAGCACCAGGGATCGGTTCAGAGGTAGCCAGGGCTCCGAAGATCATAGACCTTTACACTGACCTCAGAGATCATCCACTCCAACATTCTCCCTTTACAAAGGGTGAAAAACTCCAAGAAAGGAAAAATCTACCCAAGTCCCCACAGCAATATGGGAAGCAACAGAGCCAGGTCCACCTACAGCACCTGCTGTGCCACGAATGCCTCTCAGGCTGCCGTCTGCCAGCAAGCTCAGAGCAGGAGAGTCACCAATTGGGGCATCCCTTTTTTCGCTAATATCCATCATGGGTCTGTGGCACCCGGCTTTTAGCTCCCTGAGAGGCCTGATTTCAGCCTCTATCTTTTGAACCTTTCCACCCAGAGGATCTAGTTCAGACCAATCTGGATTTGAAACCGAGTCACCGGTAGCGGCGGCCCCGTCTCTCCCCAACCAAAACAAGGTCAATCGCTGAACTTGCCCCAAAATGTACATCTGGATAACTCCACTTCAATAGAACTACTTTCCCTCTGGCATCTTCTGCATTTTTCTCCAATTTACAAACATGATTCTGAAAAAGCTCACCCACAGCTTTCAAAAGACTGCTTGCCAGGACAGTTAATTAGTGCAGTGGCTAGAGCACCAGCCCCGAAGTCAGGACGACCCAAGTTCAAATGTGACCTCAGACACTTAACACTTTCTGGTTGGGTGACCCGGGGCAAGACACTTCACCCCAAGTGCCTCAGCCTGCCAAAGGGGGCCAGCGCTGCCCAGCCTGCAAACTCCAGTGCTTATAAACTTCAACTTGGCTGTATAACCTGAGACAAGTCAATCACCTGATTTTCACTTTCTCCAGCTGTACACTGGGATAATAATACCTGCTCTCCCTCCCTCCCAGCCTCATTTCAAGAAGAGTGATTTGGAAAACCTCAAAGTGCTACAGAAATGGGAGCCGATCTACGCTCAACCTAGCATGGCTCACACAGTGAGAACGTGACCGAGGTTTAGGACGGACACCACCCTCAGAAGAGGCCAGAAGAAAATAGAGTCCATTCCCACCGGCCCCACTCGTACCTGGGAGGCAAGGGGCCACACAGCACCTCGCAGCAGTTCTTTAGGATGTTGCCATGACTGTACGGGTTCTGCACTCGGTTCTTCCCCGTCCAGGAACCTTTAATCTGCAAGACAAGGGCACAGGCTTATTCTGCTAAATCTAGACACCCAGACCGGCCTCTGGAGGACTTTCTGTCTCGCTGAGCTCCTCCCCAAAGTCCCATCTTTTAAACTCTCTCCATCTTCATTTCCCCTCGACCCTTTGCCCACTCCCTTTCAGTAGATTCGAACCCACCCTGATGTGCTTTGGCAATAAATCCGACAAATCTATTTAAACACTTATTTCTTGCACCGTTTTTCCCTCGACAGTGAGCACTGTGGTGCACATAGTAGGTGCCTAAATGTTCACTGAACTGGATAACCAAACATTTTCTGTGCCCTAAAACCTAGAAAAGTTTAGATAATTTTTTGGAAATCTGTTAATTAAAACACCTACTATGTGCAGGAGTACTAAACGTGGTGCTGGGGATATATACAGACATGTGTACATGTCTGTATGTGTGTCTGTGCATGTGTTCATGCAAACACGTGTGCATCTGTGTGTCATGTGTACTTGTGCATGTGTGTTTGATGATCAGATTACCCAACATCCCCAGCTATATGGAGCAGCTCATGTTTTTGGAGGGGACATGATACCTAACTATATTATAACTATATATAGCATATATATATATATATATGCTGTATGCTGTCTCACACACTCCCTAAGGCAGCTGGAACACCCTCCTCCTTCCCGGTGGCCACCGATTCACACCCATCCCCCTTCTCCGGAACTCAGCTTTCTCTCAGTTTAGCCGCAGCCCTTTAGCTTTGCCCTTTCGGGAATTCCCTCCAGTTATGCGGCTTCATGTTTCTCTGTATATAGACACGGCTTTTCCCGTGGGGGTGCTCTCTTCAAATCGGAATTATCAGCTCCTTGAAGGAAAGGCCCTTCCTCCCTCATATTGCTTTTGGGCCTGTGCCTCCCACTGCCTACAACTGCTGAGGTCTCTCCGTTTCTGGTGCTGACAGCCCGAAGGACTTAATTGCCCTGTGCACACAAGAGGCTTAAGCAAATGTTTGCTGGATTGAATAAGGTCATCTGAACGGCGGGCCCAGGTCAGCCCCAGCCATGATCTTTCAAGCCCAAATCATCTCTAATGGGGAACCGTTTTTCTGTCTCCCTGTGGTCAACTCTGCAGGTCAAAAACAGGTCCCCACCGTTACTCGTCACCCCGATTTGAACCTGCCTATACTTTCAAATACAGTCAACAATGCCATGTACGGCAGGGTTCAGGGTTTCTGGGTCTCCCTGTCTCCATGGCTGGGGTTTCTCTAGAGCCCACCTATGTATACGGAGGGCTCGAAAGTCCCACTTTTCTGTTGGACTGAGTGAAAAGAGTCCGTGAGGCAGAGGGAAAAGTACGTGATGAAGCCGAGACGCCTTAACTCACATCTTCATTCGTTGTCTGGTTGAGGGCCACTAGGAAAGTATGGAATCCTGTCAGGCCCACCACAGACCAGAGAGTGAAGAAGCAGATGAGCACTTCCAGGACAGTGCGCCCAAGTTAAGGAACACAGCAGTTCACTGAATCGAGCTGGAGGAGACACGAAAGGTTATCTCGTTCCAAGCCCGTAGAGCTCAAAAGGCCCTCCGAGCCGGCCCAGCTCCCCCTCATTTTAAACGTGCGGATGTAAGGCACAAAAGACCGAAAATGATCTGTCAGAAGTCACAAAGGAAGCAGCACAGTCAGGATTTGAACACGGGCCTTCTTAGATACCGTGCCAGGGGATGGAGTAGATTAAGAAAGGCCTAGTGACAAAAAGGTTAGAGACCTGCTCCCAAAATGATTTCTTAATAAATTGTAGATAAAAGAAACCAAGAACCAATCCCAGATTTCTTACTCCAAATCCAAAGCTCTTTCCATCATATCTTGCTACCTTTCATCTCTACATTTTCAAAAAGATATCAGAAAGAAAATCGGAAATAAGGTAAAGCCCCAAGGCTCCCCAGTGGGCACAAAACAAACACCTCTCCCTACAGGGACCTTCCTGTTCCTTTCCTACACTCTGGATGGATCAGCGTCGCTGGTCCCCATCGGAATCCATTTTTAGACCAAGGCAGTAGTGCGGTGAAAAGGCCATTAAATTTGGGATCAGAAGCCAGAAGGTCAAATTCTGGCTTTGATGGGTCTTAGCTACGCAACTTGGACCCAGTCACTCCCCTTCTCTAAGCCTCATTTTGACCATCTAGAAAATCAGAGGGGTTGATGTAGACCTTAAAACTTCCCCCGGTCCCGACATTCGTGGCTTTAATCACTTCTACCCTTGGCGTGTAATTTGGCCTTGGAAATTCCCAAAAGGGACCGAGACTGAGGAATTTAGAGATAAGGCATTAGGGGGAACCAAGTGGGAAGGAACGCAAAGCAAAAGTCTCGTCAAAGCAAGGATATGTGCCAGGAGTTTCTTTCAATGTCTCCAGGAAGCCGATTTTCAAGGATTCTATGAGAAAGAAGTAGAGAAAAGTTAGTGCTTTGGTTAAGAAAAGCAGCCTACTCTGTCTTCTGGGGACCCTTTTCTTTCTTGGGTGACACAGCTCTGACGAGTGGAGGCCCCTTTATTCCGGCCTCTCGACGGGTCAATGTTTCCCTTCTCTTCCTGTAGCTTTTTTGGCTTTCCACTGGGCCCAGCCACGGAATCGGAATCTACCCTCCACTCCATCTTCCTTTTCTCTCCCCAGGTTGAACCCCCACTGCTGTAATACGTACGTGTAAAGGACTAGACTTGGGACATATGGAAACCGAACCGTAACAGGCCTCAGAAATGTTCCCTGCAGACGGCCAGTAAGACTAATGCAGGGAGTAAAAACAATAGGCCGCAGAGTGAAAAAATCTGAACTTGATCATAAGGTCTAAAGTGAGAAGGAACAGAAGAGGCCATCCTGATATTCTAACTCCACGCTCAGATTCTTTCTAATACACCAAGCTACTCCCGTAGCCTTCCCCACACTGGGCTGACCCCATCGTCAGCCTCGACAAAGACTTAAAGCAAATAAAGTGAGAAGGCCCATAGCATTCCCAGCAATTCCCATCTCCACCAAATTCAGAGAGCCAGTCATGGTGACGCTCCGTCCCAGATTCCCAGGGCTGGCACCATCTCCCCCAAAATTCCAAACGTTCATCTCATTCTTTACTCACTGAGGGCCACGTAGACTATGTTGAAGGTGAAGACATAGATGGTGAGTAGGGAGAGAGAAAGGATGAAGAGGTAGAAGTAGCGGTAGTTCCTCTTGCCGACGCAATTTCCGACCCAGGGACAATGATGGTCAAAGCGTTCTGGGAAGAGCAGAAGGAAAGGGAGTTCAGGGTACTATCTTCTCCCGCCCCCCCCCCCTTCTTGACATTTATCTCAAACTTAGCAGAGTCTCATTATTTGAGTTCACTTTTCACAGAATAAACTCCATTGTCTAAGTCATCACTTAATAAAATTTCAGTCAATCATGCAAGTTCTTTATAATTTTATAAAACCTTTCAAGAGTGACTAGGTGTAGTGGATGGAGCACCAGCCTTGGAATCTGAATTCAAACCTGGCCTCAGACATTTAACACTTCCTGAACTGTGGGACTCTGGGCAAGTCACAAACAAACAAAAAACAACCCTTTTGTATTTTTATAAAAACTGTCATGTCAATTGACCCTCACAACAGCTCAAGGTGGTAAGCAAGGTGAATAATCTCATCCCTCCTTACAAGGAAAAAACTCAAGGGAGGAGAGTCCAAATAGCATCTACAAGTTATGCAGATCTCAAATGATTCTCTTAAAAATGTAGTCATGAGAATGATCATTCATCTGACCAAATGGCCACAATAGAGCTCATTGTATAAGAGCGAGAAAGTGTGTGTGTGTGTAGTGGGAAATGAGGATGACCTCACAACCAACAATTTGTAACAAAAGCAGCTCCCATTTCTATAGTGCTCCAATATACCATACTCCATGTATGTGCACATGAGCATGCAAAACACACATGCACAACTGCCTTAAAGCCCAGGGGATTTGGAGCTGGACGGGGCCTTCAACATCACCTACTCCCACACTCATTTTACAGAGAGGAGCAAGAGGCTTGCCCAAGTTTCCTCTGATCTTGGGGGTCCAGGAGAAATCACATCAAGCAATTTGGAAAGCATTTGCTGCAGGGGAAGGAACGTGGGTCTTAGACCCAGAACACTTGCATCCTAACCCTGCCTCTGCTACTGAAGAGCTGCACAGGCCAATCACTTCCCTTGTCTGAATCCCCAAAATAGTTATTCACTCTCTCATAAGGCTGTTGTGTTAGGGCAAGGAAGGGTGGGTATCATCAGCACAGGGAACAGGCTCTACCCTATAATATTAAAACAGTTTACATTTCCAGCACTTCACCAAGTGCCTCATATCCATTATCTTATCTGACCCTCCTTGCCCCCTCATCAGAAAGTAGATGATGCAAATGTTATCTCCATTTTATAGATGAGCAAACTAAGGCTCAGAAAACACAAGGGACTTGAGCAAGCCAGGTTACAGAGCTGGAAGTGTCAGAGCTGCCCAACATTCCTTTGGCCTTTGCACTCTGCCATACTACAAGGATCACAGGTGTACTCTGAACTTGACGTAAACCCGCTGTACAGAAAGTTTAGGTGAATACAAAAAATAGATCAGGGGAAGGCTCTTTTACCAAAAGGATTCCACATAGGCCTCTGTTAAATGATGTCCCTCCTAGAACTTTTGAATTAGGATTCCGTATCCATGCAACTTTTCCCATGTACTACAACAAATAAGATCCTCTGGCCCAGCTAACTTTAGTGTGCACACCTGGGAGGAAGAGGACATATGCCCAGGGATGCCACAGGGCCATAAAAGGGACTCGACGGAAGTGCCTCTAGACAATGACCCAACTGGGAGGCCTGGAACTGCCGCCACTACCTGCTGCAGGGCCGGCCGTGGCACAGTGGGCAAAGGACTTCTCAGGTGCAGACATACAATGCACGGTTACCAGTCTGGTAAAGCCTGGTATTACTGCCCTCCAGTGGACAGAGGCTTTCATACCCCCTGGCTTCTTTGGGGAGTTCCCTGATAACTTGTTCAATTTCTTTTTCTAAAACGGGACTGCTTTTAAGTCATTTATTTCCTCTTCTGTTAATCTGGGCAACCTCCATTTTTGTGAATATTCACCCATCTCACTTAGATTATCAGAATTACTGGCATCCAGTTGGGCAAAAGAGCTCCTAATTATCGATTTAATTTCCTCTTCATTGGTGGTAAGCACGTTTTTCCTTTTTGATCCCTTGGATTTTCTGCTTTCTTTTCCCCCTTGCTTCTCTGAACAAATTCAGTTCAAGGAAAAGTACAGATTGACACAATTGGGAAATCGGGAAGAGTCTCCCCTCTCCATAAGAATTCCCATAACCCAATACCTCTTCTCAGCCACAGCTAGGGGAGCCAAAAACCCCACAGGAGCGTCATTCACCAGGATATCTGTGGCGTGCAAGGAGGCTGGCTTTGGAGTCCAGAGATATGGGTTTCATCTCTGGCTCCACAACAAGCTAGCCGTGGGACCTTGGCCAAGCCCCTTGCCCAATCTGGGCTTTCTCAGTTTCCTTAAAATGAGGTTAGACTAGACCGGGCATTAATAATCTGAGACTCACCAGTTCCCAAGGACTCTGTGAAATTGGATGAGGAAAATCTGACCCTTCTTTATTAACCTCTAATTGAAATGGAGCATTTCTTTCAATTATGAATTTTTGAAAACATTCTGAGGAGTCCAGAGGCTTCACCAGAATGCCAAACACAGAGAGGTTAAGAACTCCCGGACTAGACAGTCTCTAAAATCTCTCTAGACTCTAAAATTGTCACCCTTGTTATGTAAAGTGAGGCTGATGGATCCTCCCAAGAGCTGCTTCTCGGCACCCAAACACTCCCGCCCACGCCTAGGATCAAGCTGGCCGGGGTAACCCCTCAAAATGTGCCGCTTACCCACACAATTGTCACAGATGCTGCAGTGGGAGGCCCGGGGGGGCCTGAAGATCTTGCATGTATAACAATACTTTAGTTTCACGATCTGGTTGTTGATCTGGAAATTCTTGATTCGAGGGGGTGGACGCTGACCCTGTGGCACCGTGCCGTTGGTCGCCTCTGAAAGACAAGATCCGATCCAGACTGTAGGTCGCCGACACTCACGAGGCCCGGTGGTCCTCGACACCCTTCTGACGGGAATTACCAAGTTTGTTCAAAAGAGAGAGGAGTTTCTCTGGCACGGTCCCCCAACCCCAAAATCAGCATTTCTCAACCTGGGTTTTCAACACCTTGAATTTGTGCCAAGTGATCTCAGGGGACATCCTTGAAACATTCTCAGAAACAATTCATGCTAATCTACTATGATTTAAGAAATAATTGCCACCCTGTGATACCACGCCTAGCTTACATCCCAGAGAGCAAATAAAAAGGAAAAAGTCCTCTCCGTACATAAACATTTATGGCAACTCTTTCGGTGATAGCAAAAAAAAACCCTGAAAGTAAGGGGGTATTCATCAACTGGGGAAATGACTGAATTAGTTCCATCAATGTGATGGAGGACTATATTTAAAGGAAGGGTTCAGAGAAACCTAAGAGGACTTATACATAAGGACGTATACATAAAGTATATGGCCTGTTCTGTCTCTTCCCTGGTGGGGCTCCTCACGACCCTGTTCCAGCTGCAGCTCTGTGGTCTCTCCACCACCACCCCCAGCTGGAGCGACTATAATACCTGGAGTGCAGGACCCCTGGCACGGGGCCGCGTGGTACTGCTGCCAGTACCTGGGCAAGAGCCAGCAGACAGGTCAAATTTGCATAATAAAAACCTCCATAAAGGGAGAACCGTCTGTACTTATACTTTATAAGGAAAGCAGAGTGAAGTCAGATAAGAGCTTGGGATTTAAATTCAAAGGTCACTGTGATACAGATTCCACTATGACCAGGGAACAAGTCTTGTTGCCACCCTACTCGGTTTTTTCATCTGCAAAATGGATGGAAAAGGACAATCCTAGAGAGTCACTACAAGATTGAGGCCAGGGAGTTGAAAAATAAAAATGATTCACTAAGTTGAATGAGAGTTAGTAGGACATGGTACAGCACAGTGGAAAAAGCTCTGGTCTCAGAGCCATCAATGTGGTTCGGGGTCTAGCTTTGCCACTCATCAGCTCTGCCAGCATCCGCAAATAACACAACCTTCCTCAGTTGTAAGATGGCAACATTAACCCTGGCACCCGGTGCCATGCCCAGCGGATGTGAGGAAAGCTTCTTGGAAAGTGCAGTGTGCATTTTCACTGAGATGTGAGTGACTGTCATCACCAGTAGAATGGCAGAACACGCCATGACAGGGACAGGAACAACCCACACGATGCTTTAGGGTGGACAAAATACTCGCCATCCACTGTCTCCTTTGGTGCCCTCCCAGAGGACATCCGTGAAGCTGGAAGTGCTAGTGTTGTTACATCTCATTTTACAGAGGAGGAAACTGAGACCCAGAAAGAGGAAGCCGTTAGAGCTAATGAGTGGCTATGCTGATGGAAAGCCAAGCCTCCCGGCTCCAACCCCCATGCTCTTTTCCTATTTCGAGTTCCACCAAATCTGGGGAAGATTGAGGCTTTACTACAGCCGCCCACATCCACCTTCTGGGAATAGCGCAGAGATGGGATGAGTACATAGGCATGAAATGGCTCGGGAGGAAAATGGACTACAGAGAAGGCCAGGGATGATGCTAGCCGTTATGATCCTTGCACAATCATTCAGGGCACGGTGACAAGTGTCCTGCTGGCAGCTTACGCCCCCTCAGGGGCTTCTTGGCCAGCCCAGCTCACCTATCTCCATTTCAATGAAAGCTGCTTCATCTGGCAGGGCCCGGGGAATCACACCGGGGTCACTGAAGCTCGTCCGCAGCAGCGTAGCCATGGAAAAGAGGAAAAGGACGGCTGCAAAGACGGGGATGGCAGGAGACAGCTGAACAGCCAAGTAGCGGCACCTGGAGAAAAAAAAAATCAAAGCCGTTTCACCTCCGTTCGCTTATCTGCCTCCCCTGGTCCCAATGTCCCGGCCGGACCGGAAGCTCCAAGAGAATGGGGCTGTGGCGGACTGGGGACACCGCAAGTGGGGATACCACAAGTGACGCCTCTCACAAGTGCCTCAAGATGGCCCGGAGGCCAGCTACCCATAAAGCTGTGGGAAGACCATGTCTCTTCACCTCAGAAACCGGGAAGAGATAAAGACATGGAACCACTTGGGCCACTTAACTGGGCACAACATCTGGGAGTCGGGTACTGTTTCTAACCCCACATAAGCATTCATTTCATGGACTCTCAAGGATGGCTAGGCTCTGGCCACACAATTAACACTACATTATCTGGGAGCAGTTTACCTGGGACATCATCCCTCCTCAACTCATGACAACACCCTCTTCCAGAACAGGGCAAAGGTCTCCCAAGACTGCTTTCTCGATTACAGCTCTGGGTGCTAGGCCATCCAGGGATTATCGATCCAATTTTACAGAGGAGAAAACTGAGGTCCAGAGAGGAGAAAGCAGCAATTTTGGTCCAAAGCCACGCAGACAATAAGGAAGTACAGACATCTGAACTTGGGAACCTCCCATCCGCTATTCTTTCCACTCAATACCCCACGGTTTCCCTGGGTGGGCTGGGCCCCGGTAGTACAACACTGAAGTTGAACTGGGTGGAGGTCAGTGCTAGGGATGAGCCAGCGTATGGGAGTGTCAGAATCAGAGCTAACTCAGGAATTTCAAAGCCAATAAAAACATTTGGGGCTACCCATCGCTTTCGCTTTAGCCAGGCCTCTTCTCCCCTGGAATTAGCCCCAGCTAGCGGGAAATTGATGGTTGGTCACAAACACAAATCAATGGAAACTAGTCTAATGGAAGAGGAGGCCAGAGCTGAAGAAAACACAACATACATACACACACACACACACACACACACACACACACACACACACAAAGAGTCAGTTTAGTACAAGGAGCCAGAAGTTTCTAAAGCAACTGATAGTAATAAAAATAGTGGGAGAAGAGAAAGATGCTCTGAATTCAAATTTCAGTTCTGCTACTTAGGGGACTTTGAGCAAGTTGATTCATTGAATTTAGCCCTGTCTCCCTAACTACAGTTCAAGCTCAAGGGCAAAGACTTCCTTCTACATCATCATCATCACCATCATCACCATTGTTATCATTACCTTGGGCCAGTCCTGGGATTTCATGGAGGGATGTTTCAGGGCACAGAGTTAAAGTGACTTCCCCAGATGGGTCTGAGATAGAAACTGACCCCTAACCCTGCTGATTCGGAGACCAGCACTCTAAAGACTTGGCTTCAGTTCCTAACAAGAGCACTGGATTTCCCAGAAGCTCTCCCAACTCCGCCCCCACCAGCCCTGCCAGGAGCTAGGTGCTCTCAGGACTGTCTTGGCTTTCCAGACAAAGGCATGAATGAACAGTCAAATACCTGGCCCAGGGTCCTACTGCTAGAAAATGCAGCAGATCCCACGCAGCAGATGGACCTACCCCACTAAGCAAACTCCTCTAAAACGGCCTCAGTGCTGCCGCTAATCTTATCCCTAATGCCACTGAGCTTCTCCAGGCTCCACCGAGGTTCTGGAGCTCTGTTCTCTAGTACCTTGTGTGCTACCCAAACAAGCTGCTTAACATTTAAAAAACATCATCATGAAGGTTGGTTTTGTCCACTTCCTTTGTTTCCTCTTTTTTTAATTCTCATTACAAAGGGGAGTAGGGAAAGTCTTTACAAGGTGATATATTTAAAAAATACCATCTTTATACACTTGTCTATAAAATAAAAAAATGTTGACTGAAAAGCAGTGACATGAAAACAGAGACTCTCTTGGATTCAGAGTCCCAAGGCCTGGTTTTTAGATCCCATCTCGGCCAGTTACTACATGGGGGATGATTCTGGGCAGATCGCTTTCTCCGAGTCCCAGTTTTCTTATCTGTAAAATGAGGACTTCCGAGATCCCTTCAGGTACAAAGCCATCATTCTATAGTTCTTAATGCAAAAAATGTAGAGAGGAAAAAGAAAAGCAGAAAAGGCAAGAATCAGGATGAAAGGCTTACGGAGAATAATCCTCAAGATAGGGGAAACAGGCTAATTTCTCCATAATCCTCACGGCAGCCAAATGCATCCTGTAGGCCATCCACAACAAAAAGAGTCTGGAGCTGAATCCCCGGCTCCTCATCACGCTCCTCTCTTGATTTCGGTACCTCTCCCACTCTGATACGAGCCATGGCCCCCGCTCTATGCCCTCGAGTCACCCCCTACCCCCCCCCCCACAGGGCCTATCAGCAACGGTCAGCCTGCGCAGATTACTAGGCAGTTTAGCTTTAGCCCTTCCCTCGCCATCATCCAAAACAGCCACGCGCTGTCCATTGTACCTCTGCAGCCTCTGTCATCTGTCCCTTCCTCCCGGCTCACACCGCCACTGGAGAATCCGGGTACTGGGAGGCCATCCAGTTTAAGTGGGACATGTAGGAGAATCCCCCCTCCGAGATATAATGAAAGAAGCGTCCCTCCTCCCGGGAGGGAGGCAGAGGACTCTGGATGCAGAGCCATGCACACACCGTCAGACTTGGTTGTTATGTGCATATGCTGTCAGACATGGTTGGGTGGATTTGTTTGAACTGCTTTTCTTTGTTACAAGGGAAGGTTCAATGGCGGGGGGTGGGGGAGGCATTTTCTCTAAAGTAGTAACATCGGGGGACAGAGATTGCCCTGACAAAGCAGAGGGAAATGCCAGTTATAGCCCAGCAGGCCGAGACGATGCAGTCCGGGGGGCAAGTGGAGCCCTACATACCTCAAGAGCCTCCCAGGGCAACATTGTGATCGAGCCAAGTATGATAATTGTTGATGCTCAGAACGCTGACCCGGAGTCGTCAACAAAAGATTGAGTTATGCTACCTAAAAAAGCCGAAGCGGGCACATGGGCAGCTTATGGGTCTGTTTTTAAAAAATTGCATTACATGCCATCTAGGGGAGAGGGTGGGGGGAAGGGGAAAAAAATGGAACACGAAGTTTTCAAGGGTCAAGGTTGAAAAAATGATCCTTGCCTATGTTTTGAAAATAAACTTCGATAAAAAAATATTCAGTGATTCCTATTGTCTGTGGAGCAACTCCTCCCCCTGCCTGGAGTTAGGGCCCTTTCCACCTCAGCTCATATTACTCTGGGCCACACGCTCTATGCTTCGAGCCAAAGCAGCCTCCGCCCAGCCTCCAACACACAAGATGCTCTCCTTTCTCAATCTCTGCTCGGCTGTTTCCTGTACTTGCAACATCTTTCCCCCCCTTCTTCATCATTTGTCACCGATCCCTTAAAAAGCCCGACTCAAATGCCGCCTTCTCTGAGAAGTCTTCCAAGATCTCCCCTATTGGTAACGACAATAGTCTTTTGCTTCACATCTGGAGCTCTTTCCATTCTTAAAGAGGTTGGTTTCAGGCCACTTTATTTCCTTCTCTTGAAAGATGAGTCCAAAAAAATATAACCAGAAGTAAATCCAAGAAGGCAGCCAGGTGGCATACACAGTACTGGGTCTGGAGTCAGGAGGATCTGAGTTCAAACCCAGTCTCAGACTTACTAGCCTGGGCAAGTCACTTAACCCCAAATGCCTCAAAAACCAAACCAAATAATAAATGGAGGGTTTACAACGATTTTCCTTCAACCTCTGCCGACTCTTGGTCCCTGTAAAAACAATCCTTGGCAACCCTCATAAAGCAGCCGTAAGACTCCAAGGAGATGGGAAAGTTCCAGCTCTGACCTCCCCTCCCACGACCACTCCCTTTGAGTCTTAGTTTACCAATCTGTAAAACAGGAATAGCGGCACTCGCCTGGTCTTCACAGGCCTATTGTGAGATTGTATCTAAAATGCTTTCCAAATGTCTAGTTCTCCAGATGCGTTACTGTAACCGAGCTGAAGATTAGCTCCTTTTCCCTTCACTGGTGCTACCTGCCACAAGGGCAGACAAATAGAAGCCGATTTTTCTTCTGTGACCACCTCTTGATTATCAGATACTCAAGGGAATGAGGAAACGTGTTAACCAGTTTCACAAATGAGCTTCGCCACCCACCACCATCCCCAAAGAAGCCTCATCATCTATCAAAAGAAAAATGATCAACAGCTATCTGCAAAACTGTTCAAGATCACTAATGGAGAAATGCACATTAAAACAACACTGAGGTATCACATCACACCCATCAAATTAGCAGTGTTGCAGGGATTTGGGGAAGACAGATATGCTAATTTACCTCTGATCAAGCTGTTAATTAGCCCAACTGTTTGAGACAACAGTTTGGAAATGCGGGAGAAAAGTTATAAATGAACAGATCAAATCGTACACGTCCTTTAACCCACTATTGGACGTGCGCCGCAAGGAGGTCGGTAACAAAAGGCCACCATAGAAAAAACATCCATAGCAACACCATTCGTCAGAGAAAAAACTGGAAACCAACTATGTGTCGATCGATGAGTAAGTGGCTGAACAAAGTGATGCAGGGGTGTGGCGCAAGCATTCCTGGGACCCGAGGAATGAGGACTATGAAGACGTGCGGAGTGGGAAGGAAAGCAAAGGCAAAAGCACATACGGTGACTACAACCCTATCAATGGAGACGATGTGAAAAGACAAACCCCAGAATAATGACACTAATTCAACACTGGTAATAGCTGCTTAAAAGCTCAGAGCTTTCCTTCCTTTCTACAAATGCTCAATGACAAAAGCCATCGTTTTAAAACCCTCTCATGTTTTGCGATTGTTTTGCAAAAGTATATTTAGCAGTGTTGAAACAAAATTTATCAATTAAAAAAAGCCAGAGTGCTACCCTAGTCACCGAAGCCCAGGAGCTGGGAAGATCCCTTCAACGTCAATTAGTTCAATGCCCTCATTTTAGAGACAAGGAAGCTCGGGCTCAGGGAGGGTAATTTGCTCAGAGTCACACAAGTCAAAGGCTAAATCAAGATTCAAATTCAGATCCGACTCCTGCGCTGTATTTTTTTTTTAACGATACGACACTAAAGGCAATAGGAAAAGGGAAGAGGAGGAGATAGAGCAATGGGGGGAAACTGGAGTCCCAAGAAGACACCGGGCAGGTAAGATTGGCAGGGTCCCCTTCCCCCAAGCTTCATCCTCTGAGTGCCAGATCTTGATTCTGCCCTGCCCTCCCAGTCTGCCCTCATGCCCCCACCTTGGGCAGGTTTCCCTTCCAGCCACGGTTCTTCGGTACAGATTCTACCCAATAAACAAACCATCTTCTGGCCCGTGACTGAACCAAATAATATGTACCTAAAAATATATTGCCATAATTTCCTTCTGCTTTGGAAAGGTCAGAAGGGCTACAGATGTAAGCAAGAAGGGCAACACCCAAGAAATGCCCAGCCTTGTTAGGGTACCTCTGAACTCAAGGTCTTCTCCGAAGAGTGGCCCTTGGGATAAGAGCTATGTGATTAGCCACTGGAGGGAGCCTATACTTCAATTAAAAAGGAAAAGAGAAAGCACAACAGGCCAACAAAGGAACAAAACTGAAACAGATGCTACCCCTATGCCTACGAGGACCAGAATTCCAATAAATCCAATTCCAACACCTGCCCACAGACCAGACAAAAAGCTAGCTTGGCTCTGGCTTGTGCTGAGGCAGCAAGAACGTGAGTGAGGTTCACCCTACTTTCAGCTCAAGCCATCGCCTGCACCTGCTAAAACAATCCATTCCGTGTAGCAACAGCCACACAACAGGCCCATTGTCTTGGGGGATGAGGCCGCTGGCCGGGCAGTTGTTTTGCCAATGATTGGGTGTGGTTGAGAAACACAGATGTGGCCCCTCCTAAGGCTCTTGAGCCCTACTTCGGATGGAGCCCTTCTGTCAGAGAATCACAGAACCCCCGAGCTAGAAGGGAACCCTGGAAGCCATTTAGTCTTGTCCACACTTGAACGGGAATCCAGACAACCACATTCCTGACAGCTGGTCAAAGGAACTGGTCATGACCTCCTGAAGGGCCTAAGGCCTCTGTTTAAAAAAAATCAAAACCAAAAAAACAATGGCCACACAAAGGAAAAAGCACTGAACCTGAAACCAGAAGGTCAAAATTCAAATCTCAGCTCTAGTACCTGGTTCTGTGTCACCTGAACAGTCATTTTCCTGCTCTGATATTAAATTTCCAACTCTGCAAAAAGGTAGTTGGATTACACTAAACTCCAAGCTAACCCTTCCTGAAAAGCCTGGTTTACAGCTTGTCCAGAGAGCTGGTCACACCAGCTCAAGTTCATGCCACGGCAGTGTCTGAGCAGGTGTTTGGCATTCAAAGCCCTCCACCATTTGTTATCCTTCAGAGCTCAGACTCTTTCCTTCTGGGCACTCCAACTAGATTATTACTAGATTACTCATAGCCCCTTCAAACTTTTGCTCGCAGATGATTCAGACCAGTTCCAATGGCCTTGTGATGAAGAGAGCCATCTGCACCCAGAGACAGGACTGTGGGAACTGAGCGTGGAGCACAGCATATTTTCATCTTTTTGTTGTTTTACGTTTGCTTTTTGTTTTCCTTCTCATTTTTCCCCTTTTGATCTGATTTTTCTTTCAGCAAGAGAAATATATAAATATACATGCATATTATTGCATTCAACATATACTTTAACATATTTAACATGTATTGGGCTACCTGCCATCTAGGGGAGAGGGAGTTAGAATGGAAAGTTTTTCAAGGGTCAATGCTAAAAAATTACCCATGCCTATGTCTTGTAAATAAAAAGCTATAATAAAACAAAAGATTTAACATCTATTTTACCATGTTTAACATATATTGGATTATTTGCCATCTAGAGGAGGGGTGGGAGGAAGGGAGGGAAAATTGGAACACAAGGCTCTGCAAGGGTTAGTGGGTTAGTGTTGAAAAGTCATCCTTGCATATGACGTTTCGGAAATAAAAAACTAAAATAAAAAAAAAAAATGTTGTTCATACCGGTCAATATGACAGGAATGACTTTCCTCCCAGCCCCCCACCCAATGCATGCAAATCTCACACACACATACACACACACACACCCCTATTGAAAACCTTCCAAGATTTAAAAACCCAGATCAAATGTCACTTCCTCCAGGGAACTTTCCCTGCTCTTCCCTCCACCCACCATCAACAAATGATGTTCTCCCTCAGACTTCACAGGGCACTTCATTTGTATCATTTTACATGGGCTGGCCTTCATCTTTATTACTTTGTAAACCACAAAATACTTTGTAAAAGTTAGTTTACCTCCTCCCCCCCCCCAAACTAGAGAATAACCTTGTTGAAGAGCAGGAAGTAGGATTTGAGCTAAATTGTAGCAAGGGAATAGGGTTTGAATAAAGTGTAGCAAGGAGTAGGCTTTGGACTAAATAATCTAGCAGGGAGTGGGGTTTGAGCTGAACTATGGACTTCTCAACCTTGCACATTGTTCTGCAAACAGTAGGTGTTTAACATTTGTTAAACTGAACTGAAAAATCTATTCTGGATCCGTCAGCCTCGATTTAATCAAAACGATAGTTCCCATTTCTGTATATTTAAAGCCTTTTTCCTCTCAATACTTCTTGGGTAATTCAATTATTATCAGCTGTGTAAATGAAAACTGAGGCGCGCAGAGGGGAAGGGACAATGAGGCTAGTCAATTTTTAACCACAGGCTGGGTGGGTGGGAGGGGAAGAGGGGACCCTGCTGAGAACACCCTTTTAAGCTTAGTATGGATTATCATTTTCCGATCACTTTCTTAAGTCTGGCCCACCAACAGAACAATGACTCTGATCTGATTGTAGCTGATTTCCAAGGAACTGAATGCTCACCCAGACCATTTAACAATGGGCTTGTGAGCAGTTTGAAGCCACTCCAGCCCTCCCTGGGAGGGACCCATTCAAGGTCACCTAGCTTGGAAAGCAGCAGAGCTGGGGTGCAACTCCCCAGCTCCATTCAAATATTCGAGTCCTGAAGTTGCAAGACACTAGGCTGGGCAATAGAAACACAAAGAAAAAATGGCGGCAGTGCTCGCCTCAAGGGGAGATTGTCCGGTATTGGGGAGCAAGCGCATTTGCAGTAAATCTGAGCCCTTGTGGAGAGGCGACTCCCAGATGAAGAAAAGTCCCTGGACCAGGGCAGGTCAGCACCTTCTTTTCAATTTATGGTCTCAGAGAATTGCCCAGAGCACAAGCGTCAGACATGAGTGCTCCGGAACCAGATTAAAATGTAATCGGGAAGTATTTAACAAAAAAAGAATAGAATCAAACAGAAACAATGTCACATTTGAAAATTAAGTCAATGTGTGGCCTGCAGGTATCTCTCTATATGCTTTAGAGGTCTCCATTTCTACTAGAGCTTGAACGAGAGGGGTCACATGATCAGTAGGGGTCAGAAGCAGAACCTCGGGGTCTATCCACTTAGACCTGCCATCTCTCTCCTGAGTTGAGAGTAATCTCTCCATTGCCAAACTTAAAGCCTTTCCGTTCTTCTTGACCTCTCTGCAGCCCTGCCGCTGTCAATCACATGACACTGCTCTTATACCTGGCTGACCTCTCCTCCTTTAAGTCTTTGTTGCTGGCTCTTCATTCAGGTCATGTCCAACAGCCTTGATGGTATTTCCCAGGACTCTATCCTGGGTCTTCCTCTCCCTCGGTAGTGTTTCTGCTCCCATGGATTCAATTGAGCATCTCTATTTTTTAGATTCTCTTCATTAATTAATCGGCTCTAACTTCTCTAACCTCCAGATCTGCCTTCTGTACATCTCAGACTAGCTAGCCTTATACACATCTTAACTCAACATGTCCAAACATGTCCATGTCCAACATGTCCAAAACTTACCTCGCCATATTTCCCCTCAAACTCTCCCCGCTTCCTAACTTCCCCATTACTGTCAATAGTACTCCCATCCTCCTAAGCAGTGGGGCTCACGATGCAGGAACAATCCTTGCCCCCAGACCCAATCTGGACCCAGCCATGTCTGTAGATTCTACCTGTGTAATATCTCACTCATGCGCCCCGTTTCCCTCTCTGCTCCCAGCCTGGTACAGACCCTCATCACCTCAGGCTCGAACTGTTCCGACAACCTGCTAGTTGGTCTCTGCCTCAAGTGGGTCCAGCCCAACGCAATCTCCGCTCAGCTATCGGCCATCTTGCTCCAACAGATCTGATCGTGTCCCCCAATGGCTCCCTATAACCACACAGAATGCTGGATTTGGTAACCCAAGCCTTCCTACCTTCCCCCTCCTACCTTTCCGGTTTTCTTATACTTTACTCTCCCCCACAAGTACTCTGGGATCCACAAAGCTGGCCCCCTGCCTGGTCCTCTGACAAGTCATTCCATCTCTTTATGTATTTTTCACCACCTGTCCCTGCCTAAACCACTCTCCCTCCTCATCTCCACTTCCTTCCACCAAGGTAGCAGGTCCTAGCTAAAATCCCTCCTTCTGCTACAAATCTTTGAATGGGAGTGCCTTCCCTCTGTTGATTATCTCCAATTATTCTGTTTATTTCTTGCTTGTACATGGTTATCTGCATGTTATCTCCCCCACCTCCTCCCAGTAAACTGTGAGAGCAGGGATTATCTTTTCCTTTCTTTATATTCCCCAGAGTGAATGACACACAGTAGGTGCTTACTTAATAGATGCCTGTTGACTGACTGACTGACTAGGCCAAGCTGTCTCTCAGCAGAAAGGAGAAAAGCACCCCAAACCAGGGGGATCAGGAATAGTTTTCTGTAAGAAGGAGGTAGCACCTAGACTGAGCCTTAAAAGGAAGTGAAAAATCCTCCAGGGACAAGGTGGGGAGAAAATCCCAGGCACACAGGCGAGGCAGGCCAAAGGCACTCCCCATCCTAGCAAGTTCAGTTCCTCACTCGAACCCCGTTATGATCACACAGACAGCGACCCCGTCCCCCGGCGGCTTTGCGTCCCCAGCCGACACGTGCTGTTAGATGTCACTGCACTCCCCGTGTTCTGCAGCCCCTTCTGCCTGAAGTCAATCTTTTTCTGTTTTGCATTAAAAGGCCTGCCTCAGTGTGCTGTTTTTATAAATCCTCCATGGCTTGCCAACACTGGGAATCAGCTGGTGCCCTCCAGCTGTATTACTAAAAGCATTATCTCTCATTTCAGTGGCCCCTGAAGGTTTAAACACTAAGTACTTTCCTCAGAACACCTGTTTGAGGTCAGCACTACAAGTACTATTAGGTCCCTTTCACAGATGAGAAAATTCAGTCCCAGATTAGTGCAGGAGCTAGTACTAGCTTGGAGCAAAACAGCCCTCCTAATCCCGAGGCCCAGTATTCCTTCCTACTGTGCTGGTGGCCCTCCGGGAAATCTGGGACTGACCCGTCCTCCGCACTGCCAAGTCATCAGAGACTGAGGAGGAAGAAACGAAGCACTGAGGAACCCCAAAGAATGAATTCTCTCCCCCCCCCCAGCTTTGCTAGATTTATATGGGCAGCAATCTTCCTCTCCAAAGGCCACCTCAGTACAGCACAAAGTCTCCCTTCCCTGACAGATCTTTAAATGGAGGTTGGTCATCCACTCCTCGGTGATGTAGAAGGGATTACTGTTCAGTTAGCAGCTCTGAGATTCTGTATTCTCTGACCCACCATTACCTCTCCCTTCTATGACCTTTATTTTTTCCATTTATATATATTGTTCCCGCCCAAACTAAAGTATGGCTTTAAAAAGAAAATCCCTGGAAATAAAACTATGGGGAGGAAAAAACGGAAGTTTCAAAGAGCTTTTTCATACAGTCGGTATCAGTCCTTTTGACTGTTAATATCCATAGTCCTCTATTTCTGTCTAAATTGCAGAATCCGGCAGTTGGTTCGATACTATTTCAGACCGTTTCAATACTTGCTGACCAGTGTTTCATAAGGCCCAACAAATACAGTGCATATGGAGGTTTTTAAGTCACTTCCTGCACATCTGGATCCACCAAAAAGCTGAGTTCATACTTGGCGATCCACACTGTAGCCTCAAGCCACGTTCTAGATTCCAGGAACTCTCTATTGACTAAGTCAAGCAGCCCTCTGCCCCAAATGCTTTGACTGGGCCCCTGCCAAGGACAGAAAGGCACGAGAGGCTCCCTTCACTCTCGGTTAGGAATGTCGTATCTTTGAAATCCCTAGACTATCATCCCAGTACCTCACGTGAGAAATGCAAGCAGCCACTACTACTGTGCACTGATTAAACATCTTAGCAGGATGGGAAGGGACGGGGTGGGGAGCGCAGCGTTTCTCTTCATTGTGACCGGCTTACACAAAAATCGAGTCTCTCTGCACTTAGAAGAGTCAGAAAGAACCTTAGAAGGCACCATCCAATTGAGGAAGGTCTTCCTCTAAAGCAGACCTTCAACTTTTTCCACTTGAGAACCCTTGTCACCAGAGAAATGTATACTTGATACCCCAGGTATATGGATATATAAAATAGATCTACAAATAGACCATTTAATATGACCAAATAAATCATCATTTCAAGCCCCCCATGTTCAGCTACAAGACCCCCAGAGGGGGTTCACAACCCACAATTTAAGAAGCTTTGCTCATCATGGAGATGTTTTAGCATCCCTGAAATCTATTAAGTTTCTACTATAAGCAAGGTAAAAAAGCTAGACACTGGAGGTATTTCCCGGGAAGGAGGTGGAACACAGACCTTCCTCAGGCAGCCCACTCAGCTGTTGTACAGCTTAACTGTTAGAAAGCTCCTTCTTATTTTGGAGACTAGAAACAACATCTTACTCATCTTGTTAGAAACTGTCTCCACATTATGGAAAATGCATTTTACACAAGGCAGGGCCTATAGGAATTAGGAGTTGATGTGCCCCTCAGGTAGTACAAGCTAAAAATAGTTTAAAAATCCAGATGACAGTCCTATTAACAGGTAACTATTAACTATTGGGGGGAGGACAGTTGGTCCTAATGTGTGTAAGGCTTCAGGTTGTCCCTTAGTATATCTCTATTACACAATCTTAGACCGGCTAAAGCCTAAATTTGAACAGACCACAAGTTTTGAGATCTTGGAGTAACTTATTTTTATCACTACTAAAACCATTCAGTCCTCTTCCACGTCACCACTTGCATTCGTTGAGAACAAGTGGCCTTCGGAGACCTCAGGTTTCTCTTCTTCTTAGTTCAGCTATTTCAAGGTCCCCTCCACTGATGTATTCTCCCCCCTACCACCCTGCTCCTTCACTGTGAGCTCTTCAAGATGGTACTTTAAAAAAAACAAGCTCAGAGTCTACACTGACAAAGGATAGGCTGGCTGTGTCTGCTGCCTGGAGACGGGCCTACCCAGGTGCAGAGAGAGAGAGAGAGAGAGAGTCATTCCCAGAGGACTGGACTGATGGACAGTTTGGGCCCCAACAAATTCCGAAGATCATTTACTCAGAGAGAGAAGGGTTCTGATCGGAGGTACGTGACGGAATTCTCATACAGAGGAAGCACAACTCCTTGAAATATTATCAGAGCTCAGTTGTGTCTCCTCGGACTCGGCAACCTGAGCTTGGTCGAATAAGCATGTGTCCATCTGTCATGATGGACTACCACTGTTAGTCAGGGTTAATCAGAGGAATAATGAATTACTGCTTGACTACTCCAAGTCATCCTCATCAAACCAATCCTACCGGGGAGAACTAGCAGTGCCCATGGGGGTGCCAGCTAGCAGTGCCCATGGGGGTGCCAGCTAGCAGTGCCCATGGGGGTGCCAGCTGCCTGCTAGCCCCATGATTATCCCTTCACTAACAATATTTCCAGATAGATTCCAAAGGCCAGCTATCTCCCCACTGCCTAAATGAATAGATGAGGGGGTGGAGCCAAGATGACAGATTAGAGGCAACCCAGCTGAACATTCCCTTCCAAACAGCTTGAATATAATCTCTGAAGTCAAATTTTGGAGTAACGGAGGCAACAAAAGGTCAGGGTGAAATATTTTTTCAATCTAAGAAAATTTTAGGAGGTAGGAATGAGGGAAAATTTATTTGTGACAGGAATGGAGGCCTGTCCAGAGCCCACACACGCAGGGGGAACAGCGGCCACAGCAACAGCTTCAGGAGCTCTCAGCCCAGAGGTGGTAAAGGTGGTCAGACAAACGATCAGAAGGAGATCACAGGGGACCTTCTGATGGCACTGGATACAGCTGGCACTGACAATCCTATTTCCCATACACAGTTCTGGCTCATACTTGCAGAGCAGAGAGGAATGCTGGGGATCTGTCACAGGAGATTAATGGCACTGGTGGTAGTTTCGGGGCAAAGGGAAGCACTATCACCTATGGCTGCAGGGCACCAGGGAACTTCCTGGATAAATTCCAGAGCTCAGAACAGGAAAGCAGTGACCATACTTCTCTGAGGATCACATCTTGGAAGCCCCACCCAAAACTTGCAGACCCTTAGAACTAGCTCTGAAAGCAGTGGCAGGAAAGCACAGTCCCTCCCACCCCCAAGAGAGCAGAACCCAGCTTTAGGATAAAGTTTAAACTCAAAAAATACGCTAGAAAAATGAGCAAACAACAACAGCAAAAAGAATTTGACCATAAAAAGCTACTGGAGTGGCAGAAGACCATGACAAATTCAGAAAAAGACAACAACAGATAAATAGCTACAAATAAAGTTTTGAAACCAAATAGTTTTCAAACCCAATAAGAACTCCTAGGAGACTTAAAAGAGAGGGATAAGAATAATAGAGGAAAACTTGAGCAAACAAATGAAAGTGATATAAGCAAATTATGAAAAGAAAATTGACTTGCTAAGAAGCACAAAAATTACTGAAGAAAATACCTTAAATGATTTCAGAAAGGCCTGGAGAGACTCACAGGAACTGATACTGAGTGAAATGAGCAGGACCAGGAGATCATTATATATTTCAACAACAATACTATATGATGATCAATTCTGATGGACATGGCCCTCTTCAACAGCGAGATGAACCAAATCAGTTCCAATCGAGCAGGAATGAACTGAACCAGCTACACCCAGTGAAAGAACTCTGGGAGATGACTATGAACCACTACATAGAATTCCCAATCCCTCTATGTTTGTCCACCTGCATTTTTGATTTCCTTCACAGGCTAATTGTACACTATTTCAAAATCCCATTCTTTTTGTACAGCAAAATAACTGTGTGGACATGTATACATATATTGTATTTAACTTATACTTTAACATATTCAACATCATATTGGTCAACCTGCCATCTTGGGGAGGGGGGGTAAGGAGGGGAAAAAATTGGGAACAAAAGGTTTTGCAACTGTCAATGCTGAAAAATTACCCATGCATATATCTTGTAAATAAAAAGCTATAATAAGAAAACACCTTAAAAACAGAATTGACCTAATGGTAATAATAGTACAGAAGTTCATTGAATAAAGCAACTCCTTAAAAATTGACAAAATAGACAAAGAAGCACAAAAGCTCACTGAAGAAATGAACTCCTTAAAAATTATAATCGGGCAAGTAAAAGCTAATGACACTACGAGACATCAAGAAACAATAAAACAAAGCCAAAAGAATGAAAATATAACAAGAAAATGTAAAATATCTCATTGGAAAACCAGCAGACTTGGAAAATAGATCAAGGAGGTAATTTAAGAATGAAAGTCATGATCAAAAAAAGAGCCTCAATAGTCTATTAAATTATTAAGGAAAGCTGCCTCAATAGCTTAGATCCAGAGGGTAAAACAGAAATTGAAAGAATTCACCAATCACCTCCAGAAAGAGATCCCAAAATGAAAACTCCCAAGAATATTACGGCCAAATTCTAGATCTCCCACGTCAAAGAGAAAATATTTCTTAGCAGCCAAAAAAAACCCAATTCAAATATTATAGAGCGCCACAGCCAGATCACACAAGATTGAGCAGCTTTTCCATGTTAAAAGGAGCAAGAAGCTCGGAATATGATATTCCTAGAAGGTAAAGGAGCTAAGATTACAAACCAAGAATAACCTATCTAGCAAAGCTGAATATAATCTTTCAGGGGGGAAATGGATATTTAATGAAATAAAGAACTTTCAAGCATTCCTGATAAAAAGACCATAATTGAAGAGAAAAAGGGACAAATATAAGACTCAAAAGAAGCACAGAAAGGAAACATGAAAGAGTAATCACAAGGGTCTCAAGAAAGTTAAGATGTTTCCATTCCTATGAGAAGATGATACATGTAACTCCAAAGAACTTTATATCACTATTAGGATAGTTAGAAAAAGTCTACATAGAGAATATGGATGTGAGTTGATTATGTTGGAATGGTGGCCAAAAAATGAAGGGGTGGAAAAGGGGAAGAGGTAAAAAGGAGAAATTTTTCTCATATAAAAGAGGTTCTCATATAAAAGAGGTGTGTAAGGAAGAACTTTTACAATGGAGAGAAATGAGGGTGTCAAGCAATGCTTAAACCTCATGCTCAAAAGAACTGGTTCAAAGAGGAAGAACACACACACACACACACACACACACACTCAGTTGTGTATAGAAATATAATTACCCAGTTGGAAAATAGAAAGGGAAAGGATAAGAAAAAAGACAAGGGGGTAGGGAAATGATAAAAGGAAGGACAGATTAAGGTGGATAGAAGAAAAATAGACTTTTGAGGATGGAAAGTATAAAATCTTTTGAGAAAGAAGAAACAGAAGAAAATGGGATATGGAAAAATACAATTAATAATCATAACTGTCAACGTGAATGAGATGAGCTCACTCATAAAAGAAGCAGATAGCAAAATGGATTAGAAACAAAAATCCAGCAATATGTTGTTTATAAGAGACAAACTTGAAACCGAAGGACACACAGTGTTAAAATGAAGAGCTGGATTTAGCTAAAGTTTCAAAAAAAGCAAGGGTAGCATTAATCATCTCAAACAAAGCAAAAGTAAAAAGAAAACTAATTAAAAGGGATAACCAGAAAAACTGCATTATACTAAAAAGGTACCATAAACAATGAAATAATATCAAAACTTTTTTACAGCGAAGTTTCTCTGATGAAGGCCTCATTTCTAAAATATATACTGAATATAAAACTGAATCAAATTTACAAAAGATCTAAACAAGCTGTTTTCAAGGGGGGAGGGGGAGGGCAGGAAAAATCACAGCTCTAAATCACTATTGCCTAGAGAAAGGAAAATTTAAACTCACCTCACACCTATCAGAAATGATAAATGCTTAAGGCGATGAGGGAAAAAGAGGGACACTAATGACCTGTTGGTGGAGCAGTGAACTGGTCTAACCATTTGTAGAATAATTTGGAACTATACCCAAAGGGCTCTAAAACTGCACCTGCTTTTTGACCCAGCAATATCACTATTAGGTCTGTACTAGATCCAAGGAAAAGGAAAAATATTTACAGCTGCTCTTTTTGTGGTGGCAAAAAATTGGAAATCCAAGAGATGGTCATTGACTGAGGAATGGCTGAACAAGTTGCCGTGATTGTGATGGAAGACTATTGTGATAAAAGAAATAAGTAGGGGGGGTTCTGAAAAAAAAAAAACATGCCAAGACCCATATGAACTGATACAAAGTGAATGGAGGAGAAGCCGAAGATCATTGTACACAAGAACGGCAATGTGGCAATGATGATTAACTGTGAATGATTTGGCTATTCTCATTAGTATCCCGACCAAAGACAATTCCAAAGGCTGTGATGAAAAAATGCTACCCACTTCGAGAAAGAGAACTGATAAACTGTGATTGCAAATTGAAATCTAATTTTCTCACTTTCTTTTTGTATTTGTAATATAACTAATGTGAAAATGTTCTGCATGATTTCATATGGATAATTGATATATTACTTGCCTTCTCAGTGCGGGGGAAGGGGTTGAAATGAAGGAGGAAGAGGAAAAAGAAGAAAAGAAATGCTTCAAGAGACCCAGATTTCCTTGGTAGGAGACTACCAATGCCAGTAGACATATCCCCTTCACTTTAAAAGATGGCCTTGACAAAACAAGCCTCAGCAATGTAAGTTAAATAAGCTCAGAGGAAGGTGTTCTCACACAGAGAGGATGAGCTCCTGAAGGGATGGGAGCTGGACCATGATTTGGAAAAAGGGAGTGTCTCACTCTACCTCAGTGAGGCACAAGTCAACACTGAGATGATCACCGAGAGCTTTCTAAGACTACAGCTCACCAAGTTCCCAAGCGCCATGCTTAGTGGCGCTCAAAGGTCCTCCCATGATATTGCCGGTCAGGGTGCTTCATCCAGCCCAATGTCAGCTGCTGTGTGGTTCTGCCACCACATGGGCAAAGCCATGCTTGACAGCAGCCAAATGCTTCAGTTTGAGGGAGGACAATTCGCGCCTCTAATGCCTCTTAATAAATTTGTGGAGTCTTCAGGTTCCCAATTTTTTAATTTTTTTGGTTTTTTTTCCCCCACAGTCTAATCTCAAAGTCAACAAGATGACAGTTCTTTTCCCAAGGACTAGATATTCATGTAGTAGAAACTGGCATCAGATTTGGGTTCTATTCTCAGTTATGCCAGCAGCGTGATCTTGGCCAAGTCCTCTAACATTTCATGATCTAACATCCCATGATCTCCTAAGAGAAGGGAATTAGGGAGTAAGAAGAACATTGAATTTGGAGTTAGAAGACCCGAGTTCAAAACTCGGGTTTTTTGTGTCCTGACTCATTAGATGACCTTGAAGGGAGACTCCCTTTCCCTCTATGGGCCCATTTCCAAAAGAAGGGAGCTCACCAGACAATCTTCAAGGCCAGCTCAAGGTTGAATGTACCCAAGTATGATGACTCAGGAGCTGGACAGCTCACAGGCAACCAGTTGACCTGAACCCTGAAAGGGGTTAGTTAGCCTTGTTCTATTCAAAACACAGAAGTAAAAGCAACGAGAAGATGTTGCAAAGGGCAAATTTCTTATCCACATAGAGAAAAACTCCCTACTGATCGATCAGTGCTATTGAAAAATGACAGGGTGGGATATTGAGGCAGCCCAATGGACAGAGCACTACCCTGGAGAATCTGAGTTCAAATACAGCTTCAGACACTTGACACTTACTAGCTGTGTGACCCTGGGCAAGTCACTTAACACTGATTGCCCCACCTCCACCTCCCACACACACCCCCAAAGAGAAAAAGGACAGGGCTGAAGTAGTATATATTCCCTCTTATTGGGGTCTTTCAATGAAGGCTGAATTACTTATTAAAGATATCATGGGGAGATTCTTTTTCAGACATAGATTAGGATAGTAAAGTCCCTTCCAACTCAGATTTTGAGATCTGGGCTGGGGTCACGTGTTCTTGATAGCACATTAACACCAAAGTCTAATCTGGGCAGAGAGCAACAAGAAAAGGTTCTTATGGATTCAAAACTAGAATTGTATACACATATACACATTCACAAGCAGTTCATCCCCCAAATAGACTTGGAAATGCCCTTCTTTTAACATTACTAAGCTTTTCACCTCTAAATTTAAAAGACCGTTGGGGAGACTTTCTTGCACACACCCTGGAAGTTCTCGAGGCAGAAAGAACAGAGGACATATCCAAGCTGTCCATCAGAAACTTCAGGATCTGTTCTCAGAGAACTCCAGAACCGCTTTGGAAGCTGCCCCTTTTCATGGCAGTGAACGGTAAAGCCAAGGAGCCACGCGGGGTGGTCTTGTCCATTTGGACTGACACACAGCTAGGATAGTGTCACTCAAGCCATTTACAGTCACCCTTCAACAGCCACCAAAGACAGAGGACTATTGTTAAACTCCATAAAACCAAGAGGTAAAAATGGAATATCCCACAGAATGCCGAGTCCCTGTTTCCAGACAATCTGAAGATAAGAACTGGCAATTATCTGATATAGTTTAAACATGTTCACCTCCCTGAAGGTGGAAAAACCAGGCTATCACAGTCCGGTTCTAGAATTCTATCATGCTAAGGAAGCAACAGAGTCTGTTCTCTAAACCCCATCGCCACCAGAATCTGAAGGGGCAGGGGAAGGAGAGGAACTCTATAGAGAACACAGAAAATGAAAGATTGGGGATTAAACGGTACCACAGAAAGAGGTTCACAAGGAGTCGGAGTGAGAAATCTTGGATTCAAGTCCTGGTTCTGTTCCTTACCACTGTGCCCGGAGACGAGTTTATAGAGCTGGGAGGGATCTCAGATCACCGTCTCTGAATTCTATATGGGAGGGAACTGAGACTTAGAATTACCTTGCCCAAAGTCCAAAATCACACAGCTAGTAAGAGAGTAAAGATGTCAACGGAGATCCGATATTTCCCTCCTCAGACTGTTTTTCCAATACCCAAAATTACCCAAAATGAGAAGTTCTATTCTGCCTACTTCTCAGGACTGTTGTGAAGAAAGAGTTTTATAAACGACTATGGAAGCTGTCCTGCAGAAACCACTCACGGGTTACAAGCGTGGCCAACATGCAAGGGGAGCAGAGACCTCACTTCTCTCCCCACTGCCCTCCCAGACTACAAAAAGCCTAAGGAAGGGCTCTAGGCTTGACTTCTGCCTGTTGGAGCCCTAACTTCCCCATCCTCCTTCTCAGCTGCTGTGTTTACTTCCTTCTCCTCAGGTACTAACCTCCTCTCCAAAAGAAAAATATTGACATAGCCAGCTGGAACTCAGAAGGGTTTCTGCACAACCTAATCTTCATACCTGGGCCCTAATCCCAAGAGATAAGGGGTGGGGAAAGAATGTCATCTCCATGAACCAAAGGACTCCACTCAACCCGCCTCAGTCAAAGAATAACTTTGCTAATTATATGCTGTAGCCCTGCCCAAAGGCCTTTGGGAACCAAAGTAGGAAGGTGCTCTGCAACATAGGCCAAAGTCTGTCAAGCTGAGAAGCTCGGGCTGGAATTCTGGGTTACTAGTTCTCTTGACCAATCAAACCAGAGATTCAGGAGGCTAAGGACTATCGGCTTATTCAGGGGCTGAAAACAGCCTCCATAAATGGCTCTAACCATAACATTTAATACAGGAAATGTACACACACACACACACACACACACACACACACACCAGCTGGTAATTCGACAGGATCCAGAAGAGTTCTACTCTGTTGTAACACAGTGAGACAAGGTAGAGACAGAATAAATAGAACCAGAGACAGAAAGAGCAATAACAAGGGATGAGGGAAGAGAAAATGTGAGTGTATATATTTCTGCTCAGTAATCACCAAATTCAGTTGGAGCTGGCTGCAATCTCATTACCTGAGAGGCTACTTTCCCAAGTACTTTAAACAGTTTCTACGAGCAGCAGCAAAGGAACCTTTAACAAAGGGCTCAAAGATTTCACCCATCCAGTTCAGTTAGAAAGGAGCTCCGATTCATCCAATACTGTTCCTCGGGCTCATGTTCGTCACTGACAAAAACAAGCCTCAGACTCAGACATTGAATGTCCCCGCAAATGTGCCGAGGGAAACTGTGCTGAGTTTTGGAAGATGGAGACCCAGAAAATGAACCCAAGAGAACACCAGTTTTAATTATCTGCAAAAATGAGTCCAAAACATCACTGTGGCCATAACTGGCTCCCATCCTGGACATCATGCCTACAGCCAAAGGCTCTCGTGGGCCCGCAAATGCCTCGGCAGTCATAGCAAGAGTAAGATAGGTCCATGATGCCCCAGCTATATCACATAAGCTACCATCCTGAAGGAGTCCAGTACCCACTATTGCCTAAATGAGGGGGGGAATCTACTCAGTATGGTCTCAGATATAGATGAAAGAGGTGGGTGCTTCTGGAGAAAGGAACTAGTAAAATTCCCTTTCCCCAAAACATCTTCCCTTCCTGACTGCCAAGGGTCCTTATGGATTACTTCTGTTAAGGATTTTTACACTGTTAAAATGAAAAGTGACAACCAAGATTGCTATGAGGATTAAAACACTTAGCACAATGCCTGGTACTTAGTAGGTGCTTAATAAAGGCTTATTCTATTCCAGTGCAAACATCCTGATAACATTAATCCACTGTCACCCATTAAGGACTTTCTGCATTTTAGTTCACACTACTTGCAAGCTTTTCAAACTTGACAGCAAAGTGAGACTTAAAAGATATGGGACTTAAAGGTAAGGATAGGGGAAGGGTATTCTGGGGGGGAGAAGAGGAGGATTGGGACTTAAAGCCAAGGATAGGGAAAGGGTATTTTGTGGGAGAGGAGGATTGGGACTTACTTAAAGCCAAGGATAGGGAAAGGGTATTTTGGGGGGGAGGAGGATTGGGACTTAAAGCCAAGAATAGGGAAAGGGCATTTTGGGGGGTAAGAAGAAAAGGATTGGGACTCAAGTTGGGACTTAAAGTGAAGGATAGGGAAAGGGTATTTTTGGGGGGAACAAGAGGAGGATTGGGATTTAAGTTGGAACTTAAAGGTATGGGACTTAAAAGGATAGAGAAAGAATATTTTGGGGGGGAGAAGAGGAGGGTTGGAACTTACTTAAAGCCAAGGATAAGGAAAGGGTATTTTTAGGGGGGATCTAGAAGAGGATTGGGAGTTAAGTTGGAACTTAAAGGTAAGGATAAAGAAAGGGTATGGGGGGGGGGAGAAAAGGGTTGGTGTTTTGTAGAGGGCCAGAAAAAAAGGAGCAAGCAGGAAAAATCTAGAACTTGGGGTGGGGAGGTAGAAATGCCACCAGGAGGCCAAGAGCTATCTGGGAAAGGGACCAAAAGACAAGGAATGAATTGCTTAACAAAAACAGTTGCCCAAGTCAAAAGCTACATATCACTTAGGTGCTAGGGCGAACCCAGATCTGGCACTATGGGAGTTGGTATCTTAGTATTTTTTTTAACCAAAAAAGGCAGTAGAAAACAAGATCCTCCCCTCCTTTCCCTCCCCCCATTGCCATGGCTCCTCCAAGGGCCAAAAACCAAGGGAATCATCTATTGTAATTCTCTATGGTGAAGCCCCCAGAAAGCAGAAAACCCCTCCACACCTCCATGCTGTAATATGAGTTAGAATCAGGCAAGTCTGCCCTAAGGGGAACTCACTCAAAAGCAAAGAACAGCGTGCAGGTCCCCAGAATGAGGAAGAGGGTCAAGTAGAAGATTCCCTTCTGCCGGGCCATCATAACGCGTCCATCGCAGCAGAAGGTGTTCCTGCCTGGGAGCTTCTCCCATTTTCGAGTCACCTTCTTCCTCACCACCATCACAGACATGGCTGCAATACACCTCCTAAGCTTGCCTTCAGTCACAGGAGAAATGGGATTTGGGTCAAGTCCAGGCTCAGAACCACAGCTCTGGTGGCATCGGTGGCTGCTGCTTCTGTCCAGCCAGACATCATCAAAAATCTGACTTTCAACCCTAGGAAAAAAAGAGAAACAAAGAAAACATAAAATGAGCTAAGAGTATCCTTTTCCGGGAGGCGGTGCTTCCAAGTGAGGGGGAGAGCCGGAGTGTTTTATCCCCAATCTGTATCTGCTAAGATAGCAGAAGGGTTTTAGTTCATTTGGGGGAGGGGAGAGGGGGGAGGGAGGGAAGTGCCTTACAAGCATGGAATTGGTAGAAAGCTAGCTTTGGAGTCAAAGGGCCCCAAGTCCAAATTTCACAGCAACTTCTCTGAGGATTATTTTCCTGCTCTTCAAAATAAAGATGAGGATGATACTTGTGTTCCCCACCCCACCCCACAGCAGTTTGGCTCAATTGACATCCCATGTGAAAACACTTTGGAGAATTCTCTCTCGGAAGGAATTATTCTTCTGCCTCCTCCCTCTGCGCCCCAGTTAGACTAGAAAACAGGGAGCTTTATTTCAGACAAGAAACTGGGAGACCTAGAGGTTCAATGACCTGGCCCACTCACGGAAGAACTGAGTTGTAAAGTCATGGGTTTTCTGCCTCCCAGGTGCTTCTTTGCAGCCGACTATCCGGTTTTATAACCATCTACCCAAAGCCCGGGGAAAATAACCCTAGAGTTTGTCCTTCAAGGGCCCAAGTCCCCGTTCTTTCACCTTCTTTCTATTTACTACCAAACATGACTCACTTGAGGGGATAAGTCACCCTCTGGCATGGATAGGAATTTCTGGCCACGGCCACATGATGCACACACAATGTATTTGCACAAACCAGATTTGCCCTAACCAAACACTGTCTGAGCTCTCTCCGGGTCCCGGAAACTACGAGAGTCTTGCTAGCTCGTCCAGCCTTTACGGCAGCTGAATGAAACCACATTCCTGAAGATGGGGGACCACTAGGTAGAGGGCACTGACTCACTAAGGTGGGAGAGGGAGAGGGTGGGGGAGGGCTTGGAGGTAGGAAGGAGCAAAGATGGCAGCAGCAGCAGCAGTAGCAGTAGCAGCAGCAGCAGCAGCAGCAGCAGCAGCAGCAGTAGCAGCAGCAGTAGCAGCAGCAGCAGCAGCAGCCACGAAATGGGCAAGGTGCTATGTGGGACAGTCGGGAGTGGCCCATCTCCATTCCCTGGGCCCTAAGCGCGCTCCCGATGTGAACCTCCCCCTCCCCCATTCACCACCCTCTCCCTCCCCAGCCCCGCTCCTCCGAGGTACGGAGCATCGCAGCCGCCGCCGCCACCCCCGCCACATGCTGGGAAGAGAGGGAGGGAGCCGGGGAGGGAACCAGGGAAGGAGCCAAAGAAGGAGCCAGGGAAGGAGGGCGGGCGCGAGGGCTGCCGAGGAGAAACAACCCACAGGAGGCGGCCTCCTCCTCCTCCTCCTCGTCCTCCTCCTCGTCCTCCTCCTCCTCCTCCTCCTCGTCCTCCTCCTCCTCCTCCGCTGCCGCCGCGGGGCTGGCCCCGCTCCAGCAGGCGCTCACAGCTCCAGGCCATGGTCGAAGGGACGCTGCCCGAGGGGCCGGGGGAGCAGGAGGGGCGCGCGGGCTACGCGGTCCCGGGCCCCGCCGGGCGGAGGCCCCGGGGCCCCGGGCACCACGGACAAGCAGGCGGCCGCCCAGTGGCGTCGAGCAGAACAAAGCTCCGAAGCCGGATAAGAAATGGACAGCGGACGGCGGCCGACCGCCCCCCGAGGCCCAGCAGCCTCGGGCGCGAGCGCCCTCCGCCCTCCGCCCGCACCCAGCACCCCCACCCGCCGGAGCGCCCCCTCGAGTGCGAGGCGAGGCGAGGAGGGGACGCCCCCCGAACTGCGCGCGCGCGCGCGCACCACGGAGCCCGCGCAGCCCTCCCCCGGCCCCCCGACCCCCCACCCGCTCCCCCCTGCCAGCCGGCTGCCGTGCGGCCACACGCACTCGCATATACATCCGTACATATATATACACACGCGCGCACGCACGCACACACAACACACACACACACACACACACACACACACAGCCGCGCGCCCCGGGACGCACCGCCACGTGCCGCCACAGCCACGGTCACGGTCACGGCCACCGCCACCGCCACAGCCCCCCCATCGAGTCCGGCTCCCGGACTCCGCGGAGCCGCCGCCGAGCATCCGGGACAGGCGGGTCGGGTCCCAAGCCGGCCGGCCGACCGGCCGCTCCTCCGGGGGTGGGGGGCGGGGGGGAGCGGGAAGCAGCCGCGCCGCGGGGAGCTGCCACGGCGGGCGCGACCCCCTGCTTACCTGGCGACCGGGACTGCGGTGGGAAAGGTGGCGTCCTCCTCCGGAAGGGAGCGAACGATCTCGGCAGCAGGCAGAGGGATAGGTGGTGGCTCCTCCGCCCCGCCCCGAGCCCCGGGCTGCCGCCGCCTCCGCCTCCGCCTCCTCCTCCTCCGGGAGGGGGCCGGGGGGGAGGGGGGGGATGGACCTTTGCCGTCGGGAGCCACGGCCAGCTGCGGCAGCAGTCCACCGCTGGAGGAATGGAAAGCTCCGCACGTCAGCCGGCTGCTCCAGCGGCTGCCCGCCTGCCATTGGCCGGGCCCCTCCGGGCGCCTACGCCCCCGCCCCCCTGCCCCGGATTCCTATTAGTTAATAGGCATGCCACTCGACGGCGCCTCCTCCTCCCCTCCTCGCTCCCCCCGCCCCCTTCCCCATCCCAGTGCCAGTTTGCCCTTCGGGTCCTAGTGCCAATGGGCGTGAAGTGCCACTTTGTCACGGAACCCACGCGGTGGGGGGGAAGTGCTGGTGATGGGCAAGCCGGGACCGGGACCACCAAGGGCGCGGAAGCCCCTGGGTCAGCAGTGAATGGAGCATTGAAGACCAGCCCCCCCCCCCCCCCATCGGGCCTCTACCCCTCCCTGCTCCCTACTTCTAGGCCTCCTCCTTGTTTGGAAAATGATCCCCAGGAATTTCACTTTCCAAAACATAAGGAAATCATCTCGAGCCCTTTCTCAAGCGAGGCTCCCTCAACCTTGAGGAGCCCCAGAGAACAGCAGAAAACAGCCCCGAATCTGAAGTGAGAGGTCCCAGCCCCAACGTCCCTGCTCCTTCGCCCTGGCTGCACGACATTAAACGAGTCACTCCTCGTCCGCCAATTTCGGTATCTGAAAAATGGAGGGACCGGGAAAGCACCGTGTGCGGTGGAAAGAGCAAAGAGGACCCGGATCCATCCCAGTTCTTCCCAACACTGCCGGTGTGACCTTGACCCAGTCATTTGCCCCGTTTCCTCATCTTTAACATATACCAGACTAAACGACCTCAAAAGTCCTTCCCAGTTCTACTTCTTCGATCCTATGTGTAGAAGGGACTTGGGCTCCACTTCCCATTCTCCAACCTGCCCTCCCCCTCTCTATAGCTAAAGCTTGCCGAAAGACACCGGAGGGAAGAGTCCCCGGTATAGTACGTGTATGATCACCACCGCCGAAGCCAAGGCTCCCAGCTAAGTTTTTCAGAGGGTAGAAGCTTAAGGGCAGGTAATCAAAATCAAAGTTTAGCCGGAAAGATTCTTCAGCACGATGCTCAAAGGCACCCCACCTTCTGCCACTTGTATAAAGCACTGAACATCAAGAAATCGCCAAAGGAGAAGGGATGAGACAGTCTGAAATCCAGCTCTTCCACCCCGGCCCCACCCCCACTATGAGGAGACTAAGAATACCTGTGCTCCTAACTCTTGGGGGGCAAGGGGGGTGAGGAACCATGAAAAGAATCCCCCAGATTGGAGAGGGCTTAGAATGAATGCCCTTATGTTCCTGTGATACAGGCTGGCAGATGTCTAACCTACGGACCATGAAATAGTATGTATCAGTTACCTCTTTTTCTTTTCCTCCCCCATTAGATTGTAGCCCCCCCCCTCCCCCCAAGCAAGGGGAGCAGATCTGGGCACTTCATAAATGGTCAAGTTGAGGAAGTCTCCCATGCTGCTCTGGGGACTCTAGACAAGTTGGAGAATTATTTCACCGATAGAGTTTGAGGAAAACTTAGAAACCGACTAGTCCCATTCCCCAGTTTCACTCTAGAGGAAACTGAGGCTGAAAGAGAGATGTGTCTTGGCTAAGGTCAGTCAGACCAGGCAGGGCCATTACTTGAACTCGGGTCTCTCCGGCTTCTGACTCCAAGCCCAAGGCCCTTACTGCTGAACCACGCTGCCTTTTTCTTCTTTATAGTATTTTCATCTCAGCTGGGATGACAAAGAGCCATATAAGGATAATTATATCTGCTTCCTTGGTGACAGCTTTCATTCAAGAATTTCCAAAAGACAAAGGACTTATTAGATAGCTCTGTCTCCTGTGAAAAGATGGTCTGACCTATTTTATAGAAGGAGAAGTTCGGCATTTAGGAAGCAAGAGTTTCCTGGGCTGTCCCCCAAGCCTGGAAAGCTTTCCATCTTCATCCCTGCTTCCCGGACTCGATGGCTTCCTGGTGGCCAAAGTCCCCCCTTCTGCGAGAAGCCTTTCCCAGCCCTCTCGAAGCTGGGTGCCTTTCCGCTGAGATGACCCCCAATTCGTCCTGCCCATAGCCTAGGCAGTTGTCTGTGTATTGTCTCCTCCATTAGACTTCACAAAACTCCGAGAGACCAGGAGCTGCTTTTTGCCTTTCTTTGTTCTCTCCAGCCCTTAGCTCAGTGCCCAGCACATAGTAAGTGTGGAATACATGCTAGACGACTGACGTCTGATGCCTCTTGGAACTCCTACAGATTATAATTATCTGTTTATTCTCTCTGTGATCAGTATTATTTAAGGGTACAGATCTCACTTTCTAGTGGAAGATACAACAACCCTTTGCTGAATGGGAGAATAGATTTCCCTCAGGCCCCACCCTACTATTCTTCAGGGCAGTTCTACCCAGAAGTCTCAGGTAAAAGCCCTACTTCCCTTATTACACGCCTCAGCCCAGGTCCTTCCCAACAGTTGGAATGCCTTTCTCTCCCCATTCCCCCCCACCAGGAATTTCTTCCAAATTTCTAGAGCCCACCTGAAAAGTCTCATCCTTTAAGAAGCCTTCCCGAAACTCCCTGGCCTGTGGATAGATAAGAGATCAAAAAATATGACAATTTTTCAAAGGAAGAAAGACATGCTATCAACAACCATGTTAAAAATGCTTCAAATCTCTAATAACAAGATATATGAAATAAAACCATTTGGAGGTTTCGTCTCCTACAAATCAAATTGGCAAAATGACTAAAGTAATCAGTGTCGGAGGGACTGCAGGAAGACAAAAGCACCACTACACTACTGATGGAACCATATAATTGGGCTTACTCTTGGGGAAAATAATTTGGGCTTTGAAAAAAGTTGATAGCCTTTGATCTTTTGGTTCTGCTACTGAACATGAATCCCCAAGGAGATCAAAGAAATCTTTTGAGCAGACAGGTCTCCCATATACCGAAATATTCACGGTAGAATTTGTTTTGTGGTAGCAAAAACTCTGAAAACAAGAAGGCTACCCATTAACTGGAGACAAGTTGAACAAATTGTAGTTGGGGAATGGAATGGTGTGGGGGAGGTGGGGGAGAAACACTCAACTGGAAGTCCAACGATCTTGGTGAAAATTCGAGCTCTTCCATTTCCTACCTGGATGACCCCTTGGACACTCCACACCTTCTCTGGATCTCTGTGAAATGAAGGAGTCCCTTCAGATGGTCCCTATAATCTAAACCACATCACCAGGTCACGGATCTATATTTCTGTGTGGCTAAGATACGAGGCCATTGCCAGTCATCAAGATTTATAGCTTGCCACTGGACTCTGATGACTCGGAGGAGAGAGTGAAGCTGATGACTTTGCATAACCCTTGCCTCAAATCTAATTCACCGAACCAAGGATGAACAACGATCTGTGAGGAGGAGTAGCTGCCCCCCGGGGACCCAACTGCCCACTTTGAATTGACCGGTGCTGCTATAATAATTATTCTTATTTCCCCTTCTCCTCCTCTTCCTTCCTCTTCTTCTTTCTCCTTTTCCTTCTTTTTCCTCCTCCTGCCCTTTCTGTTGTTCTGTCCACATATGCAGCCATACCCTTCCATGTGGGCGCTCTGGCCAAGGAATCTAATTTGTGATTCCCTTATACTTTGCAAGGCATTTTGGGATTTGAGGGCTAGATCGTTTTTTTCCCTGTTTATTTTTCCTATCATTACTTTTTTTTCCAAAAACCCGGGACAATTAACTCTTTTGTCTCCTGATATTTCATTGATTACTTCTTGAAATATAGCTGGGGAAAAAAATAGGCTTTGAAAAAGCCCATTGTGATTCAAATAGAGCTACTTGACTATGCCTTTAAACCCAAATCACTCTGGCTTTCACAGATTGGCCAATAATAGGTCCCAGCCCAAGCCACTGTTGCCCATTGTTTGGGTTTTGATGGCTCTGAGTAAGTGCAAAATAGCAATTGTTTTCTGTTCTGGCCTGAAACTCCAAGGGTCTTCCCCTCCCAGATTGTTTCCAGGCAAACTAGGCCATCTTTTGTCTCAGTTCTAACCTAGCGTTTAATTACTGAATGGTTGCCTTGGGCGAATTGAGACCTGGGAAAGACCTTAATTTCAAAGGCCAAGGTCTCCCCCTGCATCCTGGACCATTGCCAGGCATCTTGACCTGGGTCTTGCCGTTGGACTCCGATAACTGGAGGAGAGAGAGAGAGGGAGGCTGATGACTTTGCCCAGCCCTGCCTCCCTGAAATCCAATTCACTTGCAAATCAAGACATCACCCTCCTGTCCACATGGCTCCTCTTCGATAATGAAGGACCACCAGCCACTACAACAAGAATGATGGCTACAAGTAAGCTGCGCTCCCTCACCCTACCCCAGGAAATTTTCTACATGTCTCATGAGCAATCGGATTGGATCCTCCGCAAAGGGGAGGCACTTGATAAGTGTTTACAAAATTCAGCTCCTGGTGTAACGCTGGAGAAACCGAGGTAAGGTAGAGATTAGAGAGTATTTAATAACTTATTTAAAAGGGAGAGATTTACTGGGACCAAATGGATCCATGGTTTGGTCCCAGGACTGAATGAGACTATGGTCTCCAAGAATCCGGCAAACAATGTGAGTTCTCGATGATCTATCTACACATAGCTCAGACTCAGGGGGTAGACTGAGGCAGGGGCGGAGGCGGAGGCAGGGTGCTGAGAGCGGGAACTGGACTCACCCCACAGTGGGGTGAGCCTCCAGAGATGAGATGACATAATCAGGGGAGGCAGTGGAGATGGGGAGAGCCATTCTGATATTCTAAAACATAAGATCTTTTATCCTTATCAAATATTCTGATAAAGAGGAAGGGGAGGTTTTGCAGGACTGAGCCGACAATTATAAACTGAGACGGAACACTTAGGGAAACCGAGGCAGGACTGGGTCAGGATAATTTGGGAAACTGAGTCAGGACAACAAAAGAGAACTGTGGCATGACACTAAGATCATAGAGAAGCAAGGAAAAAGGAAAAATGCTCGCCCCTCTCCCCTAGTGTTCCGGAAAAGTCTCTCATCTTTAGACATGCTATTAAAGAAGAGATCTGTCCATATGAGAACCCAGGGGGTCCGGGACTAAAAGGGCGAGGTTCCTCTTCTTTTGGTACCTGCTTGTCTCTGGACCACGTTCCCTTCTGAAATTTCTGTATGCAGGGCACGGGGCTTAGTATATTCCCATCATTCAGTATTTGTGCCCAGCACTCAACTCAAATGACATAAAATTTAAATTGGCAAGCATGGAGCGGCACTTCCTTCTTCATAATCACATCCTTTGACACAATCATAAAATTATTTCTATATTATATGTGTGCGCACACACATATATTTCAGAGTCTTTGGCACACTTTCATCCCCTTCATCTCCAGAAATATTCACCCTCAGGGAGCTGATTGGAGTTTTGGAAAGAGCCCAGCTGAAAAATGAGGTGCGACTGGAATGTCACACAAGACTGGTTTTCTTCGGGGCTCTGAGGGCAGTGCCCAAGAGGAGGCCTTACAGAGAAGGAAACTACCACACTCAAGTAGTGCCAGCTCACCCGCGTGATCACCGGCCTGGTATTTTTTCCTCAAAGTGAGCTGGGCTTGGGTTTCTTTGTTGTTGTTGTTGTTGTTTTTAACAACTGTAAAAATAACTGAGAAAGACCTTGATGCTGTGACCAGGAAGAAGGGAAGTAACAAAATATCGCCAGAAATTATACTATGATGTCAAACGAAGGGAATCATTTCTTCTAAAAGCAATCCGCCACAGCCCGGCCTCTGGCGGCGTCACGGGAATCCAAGCAATAGAGGACGAATCTGGAGCCCATTTCTCGTCGCCCTACGCCTCACTAGTTGACGTTTATCTTATCGCCTCCGTTCCGTCTCCTCACTTCTGGCCAGAATCATTCAACGAGTTACTCACTACCTCTAAGGATCAGTTGGTAGGAACCAAGAGTCTAAGAGACGCTGACATGCAGGTCATAGCTGGGCTCCCTTCATCCAGGGGGCCTTCCCCGGACTGTGTCCCCTACGCCATAGCCCACCGGACACAAACTCGACGGTAGGCACACCCCTTAGCCGCACACAAATATAGATCCGTGACCTGTGGGGATTCAAAGAACCCCCCCCCCTCTTGATTCCTAGCTCTTCAAGTTCAGTTGTGATCTTCAGCAAGTCATGCATCTGTTGGGGCCCCAGCCCCTAATCTCTAAAATAAGCAGGTTGGGCTAGATTTCCCTCTGAACTCTTGATTGAAAACGCTTTCAAAAAAATGAATCGAGCAAAGCCAGGAAAACAATAAACTTAATGATGACTACACCATAAATGGAAAGAACAAACATCCCTACAATCACAACTGAATGTTGCCAAATTATAAAAGACAAATTTGGTAACGAGAAATGTGAAAAGATAGCTGGCCCCTCCTCCCATTTCTTTACAGAGGTCCAGGAGTATGGAACCTTGCAGATAATGGGGGGGAGGTTCAGCACGGGGATCAATTTTGCTGAATGTTTTCTCCCTCTTTTTCTATTTTTAAAAATTTGTCGTTATAAGGGTTGCCTCTGGGAGGGGGAGGAGAAAGGCTAGAGAAGAAAACTAGATGATGTGGAAACAAAAAACAAAAATATCTCTTTTTAAAAAAGGAAACTTTTAACAATATGTAAAATGCTACATAAGAACAAGGGATTGTCTTTACTTTGTCTCTCTCCTTTTCTCTTCTCTTCTTTCTCTCTATATCTCTTTCTGTCTCTCTTTGTGTGTCTCTGTCTTACCTTTCTGTCTGTGTGTGTGTGTTTTCCCTGTGTCTCTGTCTCTCCTTTCTGTCTATCTCTGTCTCTATCTCTGTGTCTCTGTCTTTCCTTTCTCTTTGTCTCTGCCTCTAGTCTCTCTCCTCTTTCTGTCTCTGTGTCTCTTCCTCTCTCTGTCTTTGTCTCTATTTTCTGCCTGTCTGTCTCTTTCCTCACCCCTCTCTCCTTTCTGTTTGTGTGTGTTTCTCTCTGTCTCTGTGTCTCTCCTCTGTCTCTCCCTGTCTCTTCTTCTCTCTTTTCTGTCAGTGTCTCTGTCTCTCTCCCTGACTCCCTCTCCTTTCTGTCTCTCTCTGTCTCTGTGTCTGTTTCTCTTCTCTGTCTCTCTCTGCCTTTGTGTGTCTCTGTGTCTCTGTCCCTCTCCCTCCTGTCTCTGTCTCTGTGTCTCTTCTCTGTCTGTCTCTCTTTCTCCTTTCTCTCTCCCTCCTGTCTCTGTCTCTGTGTGTCTCTCTCCTTTCTCTCTCTCTGGCTGGCTCCCCTTTCTCACAGCCAGCCAGCAGGCACTCTTCAGCACATGTTTCCCTCCCCTCTCCAATATCTGGTTTTCTCTGAGACATGGGTTGCTATGCTGTGTCGGAAGATGTTTTCTCCCATTCTCCATCGTTCAATAATTCAGTTCAAATCAAAAGAGCGTTTCTTAACTAAGGACGAGGCTGTTATGGAGGCGAAGGGCTAGAAGTGGCGCCACGAGATCAGGGGCTCACTTCTTCCTTTTGGGTTGTCACAGGGAATGGGAAGAATGGTTTTCCGTGGCGTGACAGGTGTGGTGCCCTTAGTAGAAATCCAGGTCCCTTTAGAGTGAAGGAGGTGAGAGAGGGCATGAGGGGATTTGGTGGGAAGAGAACAAGGTTCAGGAGGGCATACAGGGTCGAAGAGGCACAGAACTGGCCTAAATGGAGATAGGGCTTGAGAAGGGGATGGCAGCGCTGATCCTGGAGTCAAGAAGACTGAGTTCAAATCCAGCCTTACTAGCTCTGTGACCCTGGGCAAGTCACAATTCTCATTGCCTCCCAAAAAAGAGGAAGAAGAGCCAGAACAATGGGCAGGAGTGACCCCTGGCCTAGGAAAGGAGGTTACTCAGTCAGCAGAACTTGCAGAGTATCACAGAATCCCAGAATTTGAGGGCTATAAGGCATCTCGGCAACCCTAATGCCTCCCTACAGGGAAAGGCCTGTTTTTACCATACAGGTAAAAACCTTCCTCAAAGGGAGGTTTAAGCTAAGAGGGGACATCTGGGGGTAGAAAGACAGGTGCGAAAGGGCAAGTCATGAGCAGGGCCACCAGATCTCAAGTACAATGGCCTCTAAGCCATAGTTGATAGAAGGATTGGATTGATAATGGCCCTGCCTTCAGATCAGAGGTCAGGCCGGGCAGCTCTCCAACACTCCTCATGGTCAAAATGGTGTCCAATTGGGGTCAAAGCGTCTCCAAAAGTGGGTTGTGCAATAAAATGGGCCGGGGGCTTGCTGGGAAGGGGAGGGTTGATCGGTTTCCTTTCTCTGTGCTTGTCAGACTGCTCATAAAAACAGAGATGGGAAACCAATCAGTTGTAGGTATTGTATTGTAGGTATACAAGATACCAGCTGTCTCTGGAGGAGAGCAGGGTAAGAGTCGGAAACAGGAAGAAGGGGGCATCTGCACGGGTGGACGGGGGAAAGAAAAAAGTTACATGATAACTTTAATATTGATTTAAAAAGGATAGCAAGTTATAAACAAGAGATTTGCAGTTTCATATGCAATCGTTTTTTTCTATTCTACTACATTATGAAAATGCTTGTTTCTTAAGTTCAGAATAAAATAAATTTAAAAAATAAGTGGGCACTAGATGGTGCAATGGATAGAGTACCGGCCACAGAGTCAGGAGGACCCGAGTTCAAATCTGAACTCGGATGCTTAAAACTTACTAGCTGTGTGACCCTGGGCAAGTCACTTAACCCCAATTGCCTGGCAAAAACAAACACAAATGAAAAAAGAAGGGAGAAGGGTCGGCCTCAAGGATCGCCAGCAACAAAAAAGCCAAGTCTCCAAACTAGAGAGGCCTGGGGGGCTTGCTACAACTTTGGAGATAGGAGTGAGAGGGGGAAAGAACACTGCAAAATTGTGGGATAACTTCTACAAACAGACATGGGGGAACTTTGAAAGAGAAATGCTTGGGATTTCCACTTGATTGTTCCTTCCCGGCCTTGCCCTGTACTGATGGTGCACTACTTGGGTGCTATACCAGTTGTTTCACATTTTCACCGGCTTTCTCCCCCACTTGGAGTTCTCTCCCTTCCCACCTCCATCCATTTCCCGGCTTCCTCGGTGTCTCAGCAAAAATCCCATCTTCTTGGATCCCCATGAATTCTGCTGCCTTCCCCTTGAGATGATTTACAATGTATTCTATATATAGCTTGTTCTTACCTAGTTGTTTGTGCGTCTGCTTTTGCCTTTCTTTGTATTCCCAGTGTGGGGTTTAATGCCTGGCATATATTAGGCACTTAATGCTTATTGACTTAATTGGAGAAGACCCAGGTTTGAATTTGGGCTCTGTTAATTACTCCCTGTGTGATCTTGGACAAGTCATTTCTCTGGGTCTGTTACCTAAAATGAGGGGTTGTTTACAGTGGGGTAAGATCGGGGGTTCTTTCTGGCTGATCTTCTTAAACTGTGGGTAGCGACCCCACGTGGGGCCAGGGAACAAATGTGGAGGCTGTGAAATTGCGATTTCTTATCGGTAAATGTTTGATTTGTAAACCTATTTTATAGACTCGGGGTCACGTAAAAGGTTCTTGGGTGAAATGAGTCACGAGTAGAAAAAGTTTAAGAAGCCCTGCTTTATGGGGGGAGTAAAATCAGAGGTTCTTTCCACTTTTATGTGTCGTGTACCTCCTTGGCAATCCGAAGACTGAGGATCTCTTCTCGGAATGATGTCTTTCAATATATAAAGTAAAACACAGGGAATTATAATTATTTTGAAATACAGCTATCTAATTATTTTTTCAAATGATCTCAGTTAAAAATCTCATGGCACTTTAAGGTCTCTAAGGTTCCTTGCAACTCCAGGTCCCCAGAGGGTCCGACTCCACCCTTCTGGTTCCCTCCCACAAGCCCTTCCCCTCTTTCTCAACAATCCCATTCAATACCCCTTTTCTATTCATCCTGCTTCAACTCCAGCACTTCTTGAAAACAAGACTTCCCGTTAGCCAGCCTTTATGGGATTAGGGAAGGGTCTCCCTTCCATCAATCACGCAGGGCAGAGTCTTGGGAAGCTCCATCCTCCATGAAGCATTTCCTAAATTGGGAGAGTGAACAAACGCCCACTGATCCCACCCTATGTAAACAGGCCGTGGTCTTCACCAAACTGCACCTCCCTCTTCACTTGGCAGCAGAGTAAATACTTACTTATTCAATCACTGTGCCTGTTCACTGTTTGCTTAGTTTTCTGAATGGCCTTTCTCACCCTGCCAGTGTTACTGCTGTCTTTTCTTCGGTTATAAATGGATTAGTCTACCCATCAGGCTTTGGACAAATACCTGATGCCCTGCCTACCGGGGTAATGGAGTTTGGGGAAAGCAAAGATAGCACTAGCAATCATCTCCCAACGGCCCTGTCCAGAAAGGCAATCATAGCTGTAGAAGGCCAACCAAATGAATGAATTAATTAAGCCAATAGCTACCACCTAAGGTCAATTTGCTTGAGAGTGGGGCAAATCTGCTGGAACACCATGTACCGCATAGAATTACAGCATCTGTCTCTCAAAGCAACCCTGTACCGAGCTCTAAATAGGCCCAGTTTTAATGTAGCTTATGTGTTTCCAAAATTAAGTGTGAAGGATACACTAGCAATTTGTTGGACTCCAAATATGAACCAGATATTCAAGTAAGGGGAAATCCATTTCTCTAGTGATATCGCTCTCAACTGATGTGATTTATTCTAAATTGCATTGAAATAAAGGAGGAAAAATTGTTTTAACCCACAATCCCTACATGTCTCATCAAAGTATCCATTTTCAGGAGAACATCAAACACAGAGGATGCTAGATATGAAAGGGACCTCAGAACTCACCTAATCTAACCTTCATTTTCCAGCAGAGGAAATTGCAATCCAGAGGGGGACTTGTTCTTTAATGTATGGAGTGCGGGAGTTCATTCCCGCAAAATATGGGGGCAGCTAGATGGTGTAGTGGCTAGACCACTGGCCCTTGGAGTCAGGAATTCAAACTCGACTTCAGATACTAGCTGTGTGATCCTGACCAAATCACTTAGCCCCTATTACCTCAAAAGGAAAAAAGGTGGCGTGAACAATAACTTTATGACAAGAGGCTGGAAAGCTAGCATCAGATTTAGGGATCGAGTCTGGTCTGTGATACATGGATTGTATGACCCTGGGCAAGTAAGTCATTTACATTTCTTAGGGTCAGGGGCAACTCTAACATGACAAGTTACGGAGTAGCTGCTTGTCTGTATTGGAAGAGAATTTTCTCACTAGGGGTCCCAACACCAAGGAAATATATAATCCTAATTCGCTTTGGTTTATGGTAGAATAGATTATCACAACTGACCTCAAAAAACACAAAGGGGAAGGAAGATATTTAGGAGTTGGGCACACACAGAAATAAATGGATTCAGTCAAGAAGCATTTGTTAAGGGATTTCTTTGTGCCAGGAACTAAGTTAAGTGCTAGGGATACAAAGAAAAGCAAAACAGGGTCCCTGACTTCAAGGAGTGCACTTTCCAATGAGAAAGGAGAAATAACATATAAAATAATCTTCAGTCATTTTATGTCTGACTCTTTGTGACCCCATTTGAGTTAGTTTTTTTTTTTATTAAGATGCTGGCGTGATTTGCCATTTTCTTTTCCAGCTCATTTTACAGATGAGGAAACTGAGGCAAATGGGGTGAAGTGACTTGCCCCGGGTCACTCAGCTAGTAAGTGTATGAGGTCAGATTTGAATTTAGGAAGAGGAGCCTTCCTGACTCCAGACAAGGCACTCCATCCACTGCAGCATCACCTAGCCACCCTTGTGGGAAAAAAAAATTTAAGTACATACATTAATACATATAGAATAGATAGAAGGCAATCTCAGAGGCAAGACACTTGAAGTGGAGGAAAATATACAAGCCTCCTGCAGAAGGTAAGGTTTAAGCTGAATCTTGAAGGAAGCCAGGAGGAAGAGGTGAAGAGGGAGAGCACTCCAGGTATGGGGAAAATGCTAAAGTCTGGGAGATAGTATGTAATATTAAGCAAGAGTCAGGAGGTCAGTGTATTAAAGGGTTAAAGGGCATGTGTACTGTTGTTCTTATTTGACCTTCATTTTTTTCAAGCTTTTCTTTTTTTTTGTTTTGTTTTTCTTTTTCTTTATTAAAGCTTTCTATTTTCAGAACATATGCATGGATGATTTTTCAACATTGACCCTTGCAAAACCTTGTGTCCCAATTTTCCTCCCCTTCCCCCCATCCCCTCCCCTAGATGGCAAGTAATCCATGTTAAACATGGTAAAAATATGTGTGAAATCCAATATATGCATACAGATTTATACAATTCTCTTGCTGCACAAGAAAAATCAGGTCAAAAAGGAAAAACATGAGAAATAAAATAAAATGCAAGCAAACGACACTAAGAGTGAAAATGCTATGTTGTAAACCATACTCAGTTCCCACAGTCCTCTTGATGCTATTCCAGTGGCAGTGCAGAGAGTTGAGGTGGGATTCCCCTTCTAGTCGCTGCAGGTTCAATGTGAAAGAATTCACAAACCTGAAATATTAATGGCAAAAAAGGAAATTTATTGGCACTGAGAAGAGGGTCTCTTCACAGTGGGCAGGAGTCCTGGCAGGCACCTATGCCAAGGAGCAAAGTGTACTACTTAGGACTGCTGCAAAAATGTGGAGTTTAGAATGGCCCTTTGTAGAAGTCCAAGGCTAAAGCTCCCAGTTGAAAAGAAAGCCAATGCCCCCAGGCCTAGATACTTGGAGTTTCAAGCCACTCAACATAAGATCCAGATCTCCCAATTGAATGAAAATTACTTTGAAGGCTTCGAATGGGGCTCCCGCTTTCCAAAAGATCAATGGGGGGGGGTGTTAGGATTCTTACAAGGTGGAATTGATAGAGACAATGGTTGTTTAGCAGGGTGCTTCACAGTTCTCTAGATGTACTTAGTATTTACAACAGTTCCACAAGATTCACATCTTTAAGAGAGCGTATATAAGCTAGGAGCCTCAACCAGAATTCAGTCCAGGAGATTCACAAGTCAGAAGCCCACAAGCCCACTCTCGGAGGCAGAGTCAGATTCATTCCATTTTCCACCTTTGTGCTGGCTGGAGGCTGAAGCTGGCAGAGGCAAAGAATTGGCGGCAAGAGCTCTTGGAACCAAGGAGAGAGATAGGCCTCTAAGAAAGCTAACAGGGCCCAAGGAAGGAGACAAGACTTAAAAGGAAACAATAAAGGATTTGGACTTTAATCCCTGGCTGAATTTGAGGTAATTATTACACTGAACTGAAACAAAGGCTGCTCCCAGAAGCCCCCCAAGAAACCTGTTCCCAGAGAACATTATATTTTAGAGAAGAGAATATTACGGGGGGGAGGGGTGATTTGCCTTAGAAAAGCCCAGCCTGGGAAATATGCTCTCTCATAGACTCTGTGGAGTCTGGGAGGCCAAGAATCAAAGGGGCAGAGTGATTATTTTACAGATTAAAGGGGACACAGTTTCTGGCACACACACATACACACGCACACCCATCACTCTCTCTGGATGCGGATGGCTTTCTTTATCACAAGACCATTGGAACTGATTTGAATCATCTCATTGTTGAAGAGAGTCACATCCATTAGAATTGATCATCAAATAATCTTGTTGTTGTACAATGATCTCCTGGTTCTGCTCCTTTCATTTACCATCAACTCATGTAAGTCTCTCCAGGCCTCTCTGAAATCCTCCTGCTGGTCATTTCTTACAGAACAATAATATTGCATAACATTCATAGACCACAATTTATTCAGCCATTCCCCAACTGAGGAGCGTCCACTCAGGTTCCGGTTTCTGGCCACTACAAAGAGGGCTGCCACAAACATTCGTGCACATGTGGGTCCCTTTCCCTCCTTTAAGATCTCTTTGGGATACAAGTCCAGTAGTGACACTGCTGGGTCAAAGGGTATACACAGTTTTATAACCCTTTGGGCATAGTTCCAAATTGCTCTCCAGAATAGTTGGATCCCTTCACAATTCCACCAACAATGTATCAGTGTCCCAGTTTTCCCACATCCCCCCAACATTCATCATTATTTTTTTCTGTCATCTTAGCCAATCTGAGAGATGTGTAGTGGTACCTCAGAGTTGTCTTAATTTGCATTTCTCTGATCAATGGTGATTTGAAACACCTTTTCATATGACTAAAAATGGTTTCAATTTGATCTGAAAATTGTTCATATCCTTTGATCATTTATTAATTGAAGATTGTCTTGAATTCTTATAAATTTGAGTCAGTTTTCCATATATTTTAGAAATGAGTTGGCCTTCATTTTTGAAGAGAACCAATGATATCATGGCGGTGATGACCTGCAAGTTAATTGGATTTAAATGAGGCAGAGCCGTGCAAAGTCGCCAGAGTCATCAGAGTCCAGTGTCGAGACAAAAATCAAGATGACTGGCATCACCCAGCATGCAGTGGGTGAGCTTGGCCTTTCTAAATTAAGATCTTTCCCTGGTCTCAGTTTGTCTGAGGCAACACCCATTCAATGACTAAGGACTAGGTAGGAATTGAGACAAAAGATGGCCTACTTTAGCATCACAAAAAGCATCAATCAGGGTGGGGAAGACCCTCAGAGTTTCTGGCAAGAACAGAAAACAATTGCTATTTTGCACTCACTCTAAAACTAAACAATGGGCTATAGAGACTTAGGCTGAGGTCTATTGTTGGCCATTCAATGAAAGCTGGGGTGATTTGGGTTTAAAGACTTAATCAAGCTTTTTTATTATTATTATTAAATTTTCAAATTTTCACAACACATGCAAGGATAATTTTTCAACATTGACCCTTACAAAACCTTGGGTTCCAATTTCCCTCCCTTCCCCCCTCATTCCCTCCCCGAGATGGCAGCTAATCCAATATAAATCAAGTTTTTTTTAAGCCTGATTTTTCAGAGCTATGTTTCAAGAATTCACAAATGAAAACAGTGTAGAAGAAGAGTAAATTCTCCCAGCTTTTTGAGAAAAATAAACAGAATTTTTTTTAATATTCTAGGTCCCAAGCCCCCAAATATTTTACAAAATATAAGTGACAGAGCACTCCCTTGTAAAGTATGACATCCTAAGTAGAGAGAAGTAGCTAGGGAAGAAGGAGGAGGAAGAGGAGAAGAAGAAAAAGACAGGAAGAAAAAGAAAGAAAAAATAGTAGTCTTTTCCAACTCCAACAATTGTGGAAGGGAATAAAATGTAAGAACCTGGAAAGGCAAGGAAACAATTTATAAAGGACTTTAAATTCCAAACCAAGAATTTCCTGTTTGGTCATGGAGATACTAGAGAGCCACTGGAGTTTATTAAATTGGGGTGGAGATGGGGGTGTGATTTGGCCAGATGAGCTTTAGGAAGATAACTTTGGCAGCTGACTTGAAGATGGACTAAAGTAGAAAGAGCCTTGAATGAGGGAAGCCGAGCAGAAGACTATTTCAGCAGTTCAGCCTATTGGTGATGAGGTGATAAAGGCCAGTACCGAGGTGGTTGCTTCTCACCGACAGGGAGTGTATATGAGAGATGCTATGAAGGTAGAAGAGACAAGACTTGGTGAAGAATGGCTATGAGGGATGAAAAGAGTGAGACTTCAAGGATGATCCCTAGGTTGTGAGCCTGGGTGACAGGAAGTCATAGTAGAAGTTATTGACTGAACAGGAGATTTAAAGATTCAGAGGAGGGGTTGACGGTAGGGTGACAGAAGACTTCTCCACTCCAGAACTTTTCTACCTTATATTTCTGTGTCAGATTCAATAGACTCAATTCCCTTGAGCTAGCGTGGGGTCAAAGAATGCTAGACTGAGTAAAACTGTCCTACAAATATTACCTAACCCCCAGGGTGTCATAAGAATGGCTCCCTTTCTTAGTACTTTATCATTTACAAAGCCCTTTCTTCCTAACAATCCTGAGATATAGGAGTGCGAGTAATTCCCCATTTTACAGATTAGGAAATTGAGTCTCAGAAAAATTAAGTGATTTCTCCAGAGTTAGTCCAGGGCTAGTATCAGAGTCAGGAATTGACTCCAGGGATCATCTGACTCCAAATCCACTGCTGCTTCCATGCTAAACAATATGTATATGAAGAAAAATACAATGTCTTTCTCCAAGCAGATCCTCTAGTCTGAAGATATACCCTTTTTACATCTGTTCTTGAGGACCATCTTGATTTGGGGGATTCTTGCAGTTCGAGACCCCTTTGCCCCTCATAGCCAAAAGTAAGATGTTTCTCTAGCTGTATGATCCTTGACCCTCTAGGAAGTCTTTCATTTCTATCACTGAACCTCCATCTTCAGGACTCTGTCTCTTCTCTGTCTCTGTCTCTGCCTCCACATCTCATTGCTGCTTTCTGAATTCATTAATAGTGAAGTTAAAGCCAAGCCAAATTTCCCAAAGGTGATGTGGCCACATCGAAATAAGGAGTATGGCTTCCTTTCCTTCTCTGTCCGGTGAGGCCATCGGGCCAGACCGGATCCCGGCCAATACTACCTGAAATTATTCATGTCCCTTTGATCCCAGCGCACAACACACACCTCCACACTTAATTTCTGCTTCTGGGGGGACAAGTTACCTTCTTTTGGAGAGACAGCATGAGCTTAATTCCCAAGAAAAATCTCAGCTCCTCTAGACTCACAAGTAACCAACATAAAATCTATTCGTCTTTGGCAGCAGATTAGCTAGTTGGGTGAGCATGTGTTGGTTTAACACTAAAAATAGCCCTTTTTCTATTTTAATAAATTAGCATGTATGCCCACATCTATCTATGTATACACAGTGGATGTACACACACACACACACACACACACACATACTTTTTCACAATGGACCAGAAGGAGAGGCGAGCAGGTTATAAAAAGCACAAAAGGCTAGGAAGCCAACCTAACTGTAGCCCTTGCTTGCCCATCACCTAACTTGGCCAAGATGCTTCTGTGATCCCAAGCTCTCTGTGGCTTTTCCCGCTGCTGACTACTTTCTCCTCTTGCACACTCTCTCTTTCCTGGGCTTGCTTGACATTGCTGCCTCTTAATTCTCTTGGCTTCCATTGCAGGATCATCCTCTGGGTTCAGTCCCTTGAGTCTGGATCACCACAGAGTTTCTTGCCTGGACTGTCTCTCTCCAGTCTCTCTTGATGACCTCGGGAATTCTCATGGATTCAATTATCATCCCTGAGTGCTATCCTAAGCTTCAGGTCTGCATCTCCAACTGACTTTTAGCCATCTCCAACTGGATTTGCAAATTAAATCATCAACACTTAGTAAATACCTACTATTTGCCCAACACTGAACTAAGTGCTGGAGATGGGAAAGCAAAACAGTCCTGGCTTCCAAAGAGCTCACAGTGCAATGGGGGAGCAACATTCAAATGCCTATGTACAAATAAGACACATACAGGATAAATTGGAGAGAATTTTAGAGGGAAAACAGGAACGTCAAGGAGCACTGGATTGTTGTTTGTTATTCATTCTAGGAGAAGGCCATCATGTCAAGAAGGTGATGCCATGACTTACAAGGGAATTGTATGGGAGGGCTGGGCGTGGTCACTTGTCTCACTTTCCCCTCCAGAGCCAGCTGGGTCCAGTGTCAAGATACAGAGCAGGACAACTGGAAATGGCCCTGGATGAAATGGGAGAGCTTGGCCTTTTTAAGCTAAGATCTTCCACAGATTTCAGGGTAACTGAGGCAAAACTCATTCAGTGATTAAGACTAGGTAGCAACTGGGAAAGACTTCTGGCACAAGGCATGACTTTAACTGAGACTTGAAGTAAGCCGGGGGCATCAAAGAGAGAGATTCTCGATTGGTGAAAATGAGTGGAGTAAGGAGCTAGGAAGTATTGAAGTGGATAGAGCACCAGTCCTGGAGCCAGGAGGACCTGACTAGCTCTGTGACCCTGGGCAAGGAAAGAAGGAAGGAAGGAAGGAAGGAAGGAAGGAAGGAAGGAAGGAAGGAAGGAAGGAAGGAAGGAAGGAAGGAAGGAAAGAGAGAGGGAGGGAGGGAAGGAAGGAAGAAGGGGAGGAAGAAAAAAAGAAAGAGAGAGAGAGAGATTGAGAGAGAAAGGAAGGGAAATGGAGTAGGGAGATTGAATGTCCTGAGTGAGGAGCAGCAAGAAGTTTAGAATCAATGGATTGAAAAATATGTCAGGGGAATAAGGTGCAAGAAGATTGGAAAATAGGAAGGGAACAGATTATAAAGGACTGTGAAAGCCGAACAGAGACTATTCTATTTGATCCTGGAGGCTCCAGGGAGCCACTGGACTTTATTGATTGGAGAGTGACATGGTCAGACCTTCCTTCTCGGAAGATGATTTCTATAGATTGGAATAAAAGAGAGACTTGAGGCAGATACCAACCAGTAAGCTACCAATAGCCCAGCTATGGGGTGAAGAGGGCTTGTACTTGATAGAGTCAGAATGCAGTAGAAAGATTGAGCAGGAAGAGAAGGGGGTAGAGAGGAGACGTTATGAAGGAAGAAAATATGAGACTTGTCAATTTATTGGATGGGATAGTGAGAGAGAATAAGGAGTCAGGGATGACCCCGAGCCTGGACAAGTGGAAGCATGATGGTGCACTGGATGTTACTAAGGAAATGAGGGAGAGGGAAAGATGAAAGATTTCAAACTCAAGGTAAAAACAAAGTTACCTTACCCATTAAATCCACCTCTCCTCCCAACTGCCACATCATTTTTTTTGAGGCAATCTGGGTTAAGTGACTTGTCCAGGGTCACACAATTAATAAATATTTTGAGGCCCAATTTGAGCTCAGGTCTTCCTGACTCCAAAGCTGGTGCTCTATCCCCTGCAACACCCCTTAGCGCCTTGTGCTCCATCATTCTGTCTCACCCCCAGTCCAATTAATCACCAAGTCTCGTCCGTACCTTCTCTCACAACCGCCCCTTTCTCTCCAATCACACATCCACTCCCTTGCTCAGGCCTCCACCATTCTTTATTGACTATGGCAGTAGTGTTTTTAATGGTTTCTTCCCTGTCCAATTCATCCTTTACACAGCTGCCAATTGATAGTCCTCAAATATAGCTCCATGTCACTCCTCTGCTCAAGAAGCTGCAGTGGTTCCCTGCTGACTCCAGTCTATAATACAAAATCTGCTGTTTGGCACTTTAAGCCCTGCACAGTTTGGTTCCAGGTTATCTTTCCAGGTTTATTACACATTACTCACTGTCCCAGGAGGGGGGTTTCTTTATCTGACACAATGGCTGCCTTGGAGGCTGAAGACTCAGGTAAACAATTACTTTGTTAAGCAGAGGTAGAAGTGAGCAGTTTCCTCTACCTTCTATCAAGATCTATTCAGCCTCAGACAGTTAAAAGCAACCCATATGGAAGGAAGTTGCATGGGGTCTGAGAAGCCCAATAGACACAGCAATCATTATAGATTCGAGCCAAATCGGTCCACATGATGCTTCCTAAGTGTGCTATTCCATCTCTTACTTCATGTTCATGCCTTTTCACAAGCTGCCCCCTGTTTCCAGCATGTTCTTTCCCCTCACTCATCTCTGCCTCTGGGAACTCCATCACTCTTCAAGGTTCTGTTCAAATGCTTCAAGAGGCCTTTTTTTGGACACCCCCCCCAGTTATTAGTGCCCCCCTTCATCCTCGTGCATTTATCTTGTATGCATTTTTGTATTCTCTTATCTGTGCACAGGGTATATCTCAACAGTAGAATTGTCAGTTTCTTGAAGACACTGCCTCGCATTTCCTTCATCTGCAATGCTTGACACATAGTAGGTGCTTAATAGATGTCCGCTGATGGACTGTTGATTCATTCTGGGGGCCCGATGTCTTGCTCTGTAAAATGAAGAAGGTGGACCAGATCCCTTCTAAGGTCTTCCCAATTCTGATAATTATTCAACAGGCATTTCTATGATACTGTAATTTGGACTGGGAAGAATAAGTAGTTGGAGGAAAGAAAGGATGTATTTGGGGAAGGAGGAAAGAGAGGGAAAATGAGAATGGGCAGCATGAAATAAAGGAAAGTCATCTGGATTTGGACCCTCCCCAAACCTGGGTTCAAATCCCGATCCTGCGATATTACTAGCCATAAAACGTTAAGCCCTCAGAGACTTAGCTCCTTCCTCGGGAAAATTAAATGGTTGGAAATAGGATCTGGAAGATTCCTTCCAAGACTGAATCCTCTGAAAGGGAAGAGTAGAAAGGGAAGGGAAAGAAGGAAGACAAAGAGAAGTCCCCTCCCAATCGCAGTCACTCATTGGCTCAAGACACACACACACACACACACACACACACACACACAGGCACGGCCTTAAAGTCTAAGTACTATAAGTCATGTGGTGCAAAGCAGATCTCGATTTCCTCTGGCAAAACAGACCACCTTCAAGGTCCAACCTCCTCCAAATGCCCAGCAATCAGGCCGGATAAACAGCGGGCTGCCACCAGCCTCCAGCCCTGATCACAGGCTCACAGGAGAACAGCCATGTCCACGGCCATTTCATTCACTCCGTGCAATAGCCCTGGGCAGACAAGCACTAAAAGCCTTTGGACAGTGATGATTATATAGAAAGATATAACAGAAATGGCCACCAGCAAGTTTTATTGTTGCAACTTTTTTGCAGCCCTGTTATTAAGGAGATTCATATCTTCATATTCCTAAACAAGAGGTAATAACGTCGCTAAAGCACCTTCACCCTCACTTATTTTATGGGAATGTTATTCTCTCTCAAGCTTTCCTCCTTCTCCTGTGGATGTGCATTAGTTACTATGGAAACATCGCTATACTATAGTTTGAACATATCACCATTCACAAGCTGGGGAGAGAATAAAGCCGATTCACTCGGAGAGGGAGGCTGCTGGTAGGGGGTTGTGGGTAGATCTGGAGAGCGAGACGGAGGGGGCTGGGCTAGGGGCCCCCTTACAGCCAAAGGGGATAATAGCCCCATCTATCAAAATGGAGACATTAGTTACAGGGTAATCACACCTTCCACTTCTCTTCTAATAGCCACACTTTGCCAGGGAGAGGCCGGCATGGGCGGGACACGGAGCCCTGAATTTGCAATGGGAAGACCCTGATCGGAATGGCGTCTCACTACCTGAATGGCTAAGTGACTCTGGTGGAGTCCCTTCATCACAGAAAGCCTCATTTTGCTCATCTGTAAATTGGGAACGGGGAATGGACCCAATGCCCTCTGGGATCCTGTCATTCTTTCACATTGTCTGACTCCTCCATTCATTCCCCCCCCCCCCAGAATAATCAGAGGTTTGCCCCCTACCCCTAGTCTTTTGCTTAAGGATGGATTGTAATCATTTTAACCACTAAGTGACGGACTGGGTTAGTTTATTATCCTTGGGCAATTTGTAGTTCGAAAGGAAGAGAGAAGAGTCCTTTACTGGTCCTCAAATGCAGCGAAAACACATTGAAGATTGCAAAAAGGAAATCGATAACTGTCCAGACCTACTAAGGCTGCTTAATTCACACAATGCTCGCTCTCCATTTCTACTGAAACAGAGCTTTTTTCTCTCAATTTTCATGTGAGTTCTAAAATATCGCTTGGTTTTTAATGGTGCCATATGTTTATATCGTGGGCACTTAAGGAAAAAATAAAAGTTCAGGGAGGATCCCCGAATGCTGAGGCTACTTGGCAACAGGAGAGTGCCTCTGGGTTTTATTCTTTCTGTTAGAGAGGAGTACTGCGAATTTGGTTTTTTCACAAGCAGAACATCTGTTCAAATGCCCTCCATCAATAACCTTTCTTTATGTTAACAATCAATAAACTCACTGGTTTTAGGAATCTACTTTGTGGGAAGCTTTGTTCTGGTATTTGTTGGGAAGTGTCTCTTGTGTCTGAATAAAACCTATCGATAATTTTGTTTTAGTGTCTGAAAAGAAATTCTATACCTATAAAATTAAATTAAACTAAATTACCTCCATCTGTGAGATAAAGTGAACAGAAACCAGCCCCCTGCCAAAAAATTCCTCTGCATTACTACAAACTAGACGTTCGAAAATATTTTTCGGATTCATACCTCGTATCATATTTCACGATAAACTAGCTAGATCATTGATCTAGATATAAAAAATAAAAACCATAGAAGGAAAAGGAATACAAGATTTATCTCCGTTATGGAGAGAAAAAAGAGGATGCAAACACAGAGGGAATCGTTGAAAAAAAGCCCTCTTTCCTTTTCTTAAATGATGTTTCTGCACAAAAGTCCCAGAAACAGAATCACTGGATCAGAAAGTATGATGATTTTTTTAACCGTTATTGCCATGTTGCTGTCAAAAAATGTTTTCACTAGACTACTGTATCATTAACGATATTTCAGAGAGCTTGTTTATCGCAAATTCTGTCGGATTTTAGACTTTTACTTTTTTGTCTATCCTTACCAGAGAGTCCTATCTTAAGGCTATTTTGATTTGGATTTCTCTGATGACTACAGCTAAAGATTTTTCACTATAAAAAGCAATACCTCTAAAAATTAAAAACCAAAAATAAATTGGAAAAATATCTGTAATAAATATTTCAGGTAAAAATCTGACATTCCAAATCTATATAGAACTGATGGATCTCTAGAAGACCAATATCGCATACTATCCTAGGGAGCAATAGTCAGAAGATACTAATGGACAATTTTGGAAAGATGAAATACAAAGTGTAATCAACCACATTAAAAGATGCTCAAATTCTCCAGCGATCAAAGAAATATACAACAAACAACCTTAACTTTATACTCACTGGAATGGGATTTTTTTAAAAACCAAAAATAAAGACAAAATTCAATGTTAAAAATGTTGACTATGGGGAAACAAGCTCTCTAATACACTGTTAGTGGATCTACAATCTGACATAAATATTTTGGATAGCAATATGGCTATATGCAATAAAATCCACAATACCAATCATCCCTTTGACCCGAGGTCATTGTCAGCCATCTGACCACAAAACATCATAAAAAAGAGGAAAAGGACATATCTGTATCAAATTATTCATAATAATTCTACTGATAATAGCAAAAAAAATAGAAACAACCTCTATACACAACAATCAGAGAATAGTTAAATAAATTATGCATAAATATGCAATAGAATACTGGGGGGGGGGAGGTTGATGAGGCAGTTAGTGTTAAGTGACTTGCCCAGGGTCACACAGCTAGTGTTAAATATCTGAGGTGGGATTTGAAGTCAGGTCCTCTTGACTCCAGGGATGGTCCTCTATGTACTATCTAGTCGCCCCATAATGGAATACTATTAACACAAAAATGGATAAATTGAAAGCATATAAAGAAAAGGAAGTTGAAATGTTATGGAATAAGATCAGCAGAAGGAGAGAGAGAAAGAGAAAGAGAGAGAGAGAGAGAAGAAAAAGGAGGAGAAGAAGGAGGAGGAGGAGAAGGAGAAGAAGAAGAAGAGATGAAAGGAAGGAAGGAAGTCAGAAATAGCATAACTTTAGATAGATCTGAGATCTGGAAGGAACAAAGACATTTTTTTCTGCTTGTTGGTTGGTTTGTTTGTTGGTTCATTTGTTTCTAGCTTTTTAAATGCTAAGGGTTTTATATAAGATTTTAGTCCTTATTTTCTATGGTCATTTGATTGATTTTTCTTGACGTTACTAAGGTTAAATTTTTTAAAGTTTTAAGAATATTTACCATGGGATAGCATAGTGAGTTTAACATACGCTGTTACAGGGGGCAGCTAGGTGGCGCAGTTGATAGAACACCAACCCCGAAGTCAGAAGGACCTGAGTTCAAATATGGCCTCCTACGCTTAACAATGGCCAAGTCATTTAACCTCAATTGCCTCAGCAAATAAAACAAAAACAAAATGCTGTTTACAATTTAATCTTTTTTAAATTAAACTTATTTTTTCAATTAACAAAGAATCTATTATCTTCTTCTTCCACCGCTCCCCAATTTAAGAAGAAACATGAAACTTTGCAACAAATATTCATAGTCAAACAAAACAAGTTCCCACATTATGCATGTCTCAAAAATGTATGTTTCATTCTGGAGCCTAACTTTATCAGTGCTGGGACACCTCTACATCAGGAGATTGGTAGCATAGTTCATCATCAGGACTTTGCAATCATGGCTGGTAACTGAATTGATCAGAGCTCTTCAGTCATTCACAATTGTTTGTCTTTATTATATTTTTGACAACGTATGAATTGTTCTTCTGGTTCTGCTCTTCACTTTACATCACTTCATACCAGTCTTCCTATGTTTCTCTGAAACTCTTCTTTTCATCAGAGTTTTCATTTGCATGACATATTAGCATAATTTGTAATGTCTTATCTCATTTGATATTCACAATAATCTTGTGAGACAGATATTATTATCCCCATTTTTCAGTTGAGGAAACTGAGGCAGATAGAGGCTAAGTAATTTGTCCACAGCTAGTAAATGTCTGAGGCTGATCTTGGACTCAGTTCTTCTGGAATTGAAGCCCAACGCTCTAGCCCCTATGCACCTAGCTGCCACTGGTTAGTGCTTCCTGATTCACACATTTACCGTATCCCTATTTCAGCCTGCATCAATGCTATCTTTGAATTTATGTTTTCAGAAGGCAGCAACTCTAGCGATGCATGAAAACTGAGTTTCTCTGGCTTCCCTGTTGCATCTTCTACTGTAATGTCCGGGTTAGCTTTCTCAAGGATCTCTCTAGACTAGAGAGAGACTCGAGTGAGAGTGTGCTCAGGCTCCATCCCAGACTCCAGACTCCAGAGAGATCTTTGAAAAAGCTAGCCTGAATATTACACTCTACCTTTTCCAAATAAAGCTGTTGACTTAATAAAACTTAATAAAATAAAATAATTGATGTTACAAACATAAACACCTAGAGCACTGTTACACCTTAAAAATCTCTGCTTCTGTAACATTCTAACATTGACAAAGTGCCTTTTTCACATCATTTATGACTGTGAATTTTTCCTCTTATAGATTAAAAAAAAAAGAAGTTCACACAAAGGCAAGTCACTGGTGTGAGGCCACGTAACTAGTAAGTATCAAAGTCAGCACTCAAACCTGGTTGTCTGGATGTTAAGCCCTGGGGTCTTTTCTACTATACAAACTATACCATCTTAGATTTGAGGCTTACACTAAACAGCTTTATGTGCTTTCTGATTATTTGTTAAAGAATGAAAGCTAAAAAAAACTGGGAAAACATTTTTATAGTCAAAGATTCTGATAAAGGCCTCATTTCCAAAATATATAGAGAATTGACGCTAATTTATAAGAAATCAAGCCATTCTCCAATTGATAAACGGTCAAAGGATATAAACAGACAATTCTTAGATGAAGAAATTGAAACTATTTCTAGTCATGTGAAAAGATGCTCCAAGTCATTATTAATTAGAGAAATGCAAATTAAGACAACTCTGAGATAGCACTACACACCTGTCAGATTGGCTAGAATGATAGGGAAAGATAATGTGGAATGTTGGAGGGAATGCGGGAAAATTGGGACACTGATAACATTGTTGGTGGAATTGTGAATACATCCAGCCATTCTGGAGAGTAATATAGAACTTTGCTTAAAAAGTTATCAAACTGTGCATACCCTTTGATCCAGCAGTACTACTACTGGGCTTATATCCCAAGGGAAAGGGTCTCATATGTGCCAAAATGTTTGTGGCAGCCCTCTTTGTAGTGGCCAGAAACTGGAAACTGAATGGATGCCCATCAGTTGGAGAATGGCTGAATAAGTTGTGGTATATGAATGTTATGGAATATTATTGTTCTGTAAGAAATGACCAGCAGGATGGTTTCAGAGAGACCTGGAGAGACTTATAGGAACTGATGCTGAGTGAAATGAGCAGGACCAGGAGGTCATTATATACTTCAACAACAATACTACATGATGATCAATTCTGATGGACGTGGCCCTCTCCAGCAATGAGATGAACCATATCAGTTCCATTTGTTCAATAATGAAGAGAACCAGCTACGCCCAGCAAAAGAACTCAGGGAAATGAGTGTGAATCACTACATAGAATTCCCAATCCCTCTATTTTTATCCGCCTGCATTTTTTATTTCCTTCACAGGTTAATTGTACACTATTTCAAAGTCCGATTCTTCTTGGGCAACAAAATAACTGTATGGATATATACATAATATTTAATGTATACTTTAACATATTTAACATGTATTGGTCATCCTGCCATCTGGGGAGGGGTGGGGGGAAGGAGGGAAAAAATTGGAACAAAAGGTTTGGCAATTGTCAATGCTGAAAATTTGCCCATGCATATATCTTGTAAATAAAAAGCTACAATAAAAATAAAAAAAAAGAATGAAAGGTAATATCAGATTGCTTGCTGTCTTGGGGAACAGGGAAATAAGGGAAGGATAGAGAAAATTTTAGAACACAAGGTTTTGCAAAGGTGAATGTTGAAAACTATCTCTGCATGTATTTGGAAAAATAAGATATTACTGAAAAAAATCTGGAACTCAAAATCTTACAAAAAATGAATGTTGAAACCTATCTTTACATGTAATTGGAAAAATAAAATACTATCGAAATTTTTAAAAATTTAAAAAAACAGTTACATAAAAACTAGAATTAGGCAAATGGCAGCTGACATCTCCATGAGACATCGAGAAGCAATAAAACAAAATCAGAAGAAAGAAAAAATAGAAGAAAATGTGAAATATCTCATTGGAAAAGGAACTCACTTGGAAAACAGATCAAGAAAAGATAAATCAAGAATTATTAGAATGCCTTAAAGCCATGATAAAAAAGAGCCTAGACATCATATTTCAAGAAATTTTTTTCATTTATCCTTCATTTATACATCAAGAATAATCAGATACCAGAAAATTCTGGTTATAATAAGTCTCCTATCTGTATTGCCTATTAATCTTTTTTTCCAGGAAATTTATTTATTTTTAATACACATTACTTTATGAATCATGTTGGGAGAAAAAAATCAGAACAAAAGGGGAAAATCATAGGAGAGATTTTAAAAAAACAAAAACAAAAAAAGAAGTGAACAGAGCATGTGTGGATTTACATTCAGTCTCCTTAGTTTTTTTTTTTTTTTTTTTTGATAAAGATGGCATTTTCTGTCCAAAGTCTATTGGGCTTGCTTCGGATCACTGAACCACTGAGAAGAACCAAATCTTTCACAGTTGAGCATCGCCCATTTTTGCTGTTATTGTGTACAATGTTTTCCTGGTTTTGCTCGTTTTGCTCAGCAAAACTCAATATAATCCTTCAGGAGGAAATGGATATTTAATGAAATAGAAGACTTTCAAACATTCCTGATGAAAAGATCAGAAATGAACAGAAAATCTTTTTTTCAAATGCAAAATTCAAGAGAAGTATTAAAAAGGTAAACAGAATAAAGAAAACATAAAGGATTCAATAAGGTTAAAATATTTATATAACTAAGATGAAAGATGATACTTATAACTCTTTTTTAAAATAGCTTTTTAATTTTTCAAATACATGCAAAGATAGCTTTCAACATTCACTTTTGCAAAGCTTTGTGTTCCAAGTTTTTTTCCCCTCCCATTGACAACAAGCAATCCAACATAAGTTAAATATGCATTTCTTCTAAACATATTTCCATATTTATCATGCGGTGCAAGAAAAATCCGACCAAAGTGGGAAAAAACAAGAGAAAGAAAGAAAAACAAACAACAGTAACAACAAAAGGTGAAAATACTATGCTTTGATCCATATTGGTCTCCATAGCTCTCTCTCTGGATGCAGATGGCTCCCTCCATCACAAGTCTATTTGAACTGCCTTGAATCAATTCATTGTTAAAAAGAGCCAAGTCCATCACAATTGATCATCACATCATCTTGTTCTTCCTGTGTACAATGTTCACTTCATTATACTCACTTCACTTAGTAAGTTTTCACTCATGTAAGTTTTTCTAGGATTTTCTGAAATCATCCTGCTGATCATTTCTTATAGAACAATAATATTCCATAGCATTCATATACCATAACTTATTCACCCATTCTCTAACTGATGGGCATCCATCCAGTTTCCAATTTCTAGTCACTACAAAAAGGGCTGCCACAAGTACTTTTGCACATGTGGGTCCCTTTCTTTCCTAAATAGCCCTTACTCATTGAATGGGTGTTGTCTCAGACAAACTGAGACTAGGAAGGACCTCGATTTAAAAAAGTCAAAGTCCAACAACAAGATCAAACAATGAACAATTCTGATAGACGTGGTTCTCTTTAACAATGAGATGATTCAAAGCAGTTCCAATTGTTCAGTGATGAAGAGAGCCATCTACCCCAGAGAGAGAACAGTGGGAACAGAGTGTGGATCACAATGTAGCATTTTTCACTCTTTTTGTTGTTGTGTGCTTGCATTTTATTTTGCTTCTCTTTTTTTTCTTGTGCGGCACAATAATTGTATTAAAATGTATGCATCTATTGGATTTAACATATATTTCTTCCATGTTTAGCATATATTAGACTACTTGCCATCTAGGGGAAGGTGTGGGGGGAAGGAGGAAAAATTGGAACACAAGGTTTTGCAAGGGCTAATGTTGAAGAATTGTCCATGCATATGTTTTGAAAAATAAAAAGCTTTAATAAAATATATGTATAAAATAAAGAAATTAAAAGGCCAAAGTCACCCATTGCATCCTAGGCCACTGCCAGTCATCTTGACTTTTGTCTTGCCATCTGATTCTAATGACTCTGGCGAAAAGATTGAGGCTGATGACTTTACACAGCTCTGCCTCACTTAAATCCAATTCACACACAAGTCAAGATAACATCCCACGATACTATTTATCCTCTTTGAGAACGAAGGCTGAACAACAACCTGGGGGATGTAGCAAAATGGTTTCTGAAAAAAAACTGGGAAGAGCTGGAAAGATTTACATGAACTGATACAAAGTAGAATCGAACCAGGAGAATATTTTAAAAAGTCATAGCAATACTGTATGATGAATGACTGTAATTATATGCAATATATATGACTTAGCTATTTAGTGACCTAAGACAATTCCAAAGAACTCACAAGGAAAAATGCTATCCATCTCAAGAGAAAGAATTGAGAGAGTCTGAGTGCAAATCAAAGTATACGCTTTTTTTGTACTTTTTAAATGGTTTTTTGGGGTCTGTTTTCTTTTACAACATGACTAATATGGAAAGATGTTTTGCATGATTGCACACGTATAAGCGATATCAAATTGCTTACCCTCTTGGAGAGGAGGAAGAGAGGGAGAGAATTTGGAACTCAAAAAAACTCCTTGAATGTTTGACCAGTAGGATCAAATTTAAATAGACATGGGCCACTAATTCACATACGAGCATTCCTGCAGGATACAAATAGATTTAAAATGTTTATGTTTATTTAACATGTATGGGACTGCCTGCCATCTAGGGGAGGGGATGGGGTAAGGAGGAGAAAAGTTGGAACAGAAGGTTTTGCAAGGGTCAGTGTTGAAAAATTACCCATGCATATGTTTTGTACATAAAAAACTATAATATAAAGTAAAAACATAATTTGAAAAACACAAAAAAGAGTAAAAAAAAGTTTGTTTTATTTTATTTTGTTATATATTTTCCATTTACATTTTTAATTGTTTCAGGCAGCATTCTGAGGTTGCTGACACGTTTGGTCTTGATAGCAGATGAAAAGACAGAATCCTAAGGAATAATTTTAATAATTGTAATTATTGTAAATTGTAAATATTGTAAAATAAAAAACAGCTTGATATTTACACGAATTCCTTGAAGGTCACATTGTACTATCTCTGTTATATGAAAATTAGGCAGGCTTTAGATATCCCTATGCAAAGAAATATGAAGAGGGCCTGATGAATCTTGCTATATTCCCCAGGTTGTTGTTCAGCCTTTATTCTTGAAGAGGATCAATGGTATCATGGGGTGTTGTCTTGACTTGTGTGTGAATTGGATTTAAGTGAGGCACAGCTGTGCAAAGTCATCAGCCTCAATCTCTCAGCCAGAGTCATTAGAGTCAAATGGCAAGACAAAAATCAAGATGACTGGCAATGGCCCAGGATGCAATGGGTGACCTTGGCCTTTTTAAACTGAGGTCCTTCCTAGTCTCAGTTTGTCACAGACAACACCCATGCAATGACTAAGGGCTATTTAGAAAGTTTTCCCCTTATTGGCTATCTCCTCTTTGGTTCCACTTAGCTTCCTCACATTAAGCCTAAGTTTCCCTCTTTGGTTTCTGGTTCTGCACAGTCAGACCAAGGAAAACAAGTCTGATATCATTCCCATGAGAGAGTCCTCCAAAGTCTCAGAGACAGCTATCACGTTCCCTTCATGTCTTCTCTTCTCCAGGCTAAACATCCCATGCTCCTTCAATAGACCTTCTTATGGCATATTCTCAAAGATGTGTCCAAAACAAAACCCAATATTCCCGATATGGTCTGACCAGGGCAGAGGGCAGCCCTGGATTGTCACCTATCTAGATCCGGATAGTAGTCAAATCAACAAGTATTTATTAAGCACCTATTATACAAGGATGGAGAATGAGGATCCAGAGACAAAAGAAAAACCAGTCTCTATCCTCAATGAGTTTACTTTCTATTGTAGGACACACATAAGTAAATGCTAAGGAGTCTAAGGGCACTTATGTGCCACTGTAATGGATAGAGCACAGGAGCAGGAGTCTTCAAGACTCCTCACCCTGAGTTTAAAGATGGCCTCAGAAACTTACAAGCTGTGTGAACCTGGGCAAGTCCCTTATTACTGTTTGCCTCAGTTGCCTCATCTGTAAAAAGAACTGTAGAAAGAAATGACAAGTCACTCCAATATCTTTGCTAAGAAAACCCCAAATGGAGGCACAAAGAGTTGGACCTGACTGAAACAACTGGATAACAACAGGTCTGAAGCACAAATTTGGAGGAAGTGCCTTGAAGCTATAGGACGACAGCCTGTGCAAAGGTACACATAGAAGTAGGAAACGGAAAATTGAGTTTGGGCTGCATACCATGTTTTAATGGTGTCAGTGGCAAAATACAAGGACAGATTAAGTGATAAATAAAGTAAGATTACCTTTTGTTATAAAAAAAAAAAAGAAAGAAAGAAAATTGAGTTTGGGGACATTTGTAGGTCAAGTGATATGGAAAACAGACAACATAAAAAAGTAATATGAAATAAATCTTAAAATTTATTGGATTGTAAAGGGTTTTAAATGCCAAACTGAGGTCTGTTTTATCGCAGAAATAATATGAAGCTATTGAAGATTGTTGAATAGAGGAAAGACAGTTAGACCTGTGCCTGAGAAAGATTATATTGGACTAAACAAGTAATGGAAAGGACCACACAAAATAAAGTGGACAATTTTGATCATATAAAATCAAAAACTTCTTCCACATCTAATATAGCTTAAATTACAAGAGAAACAAGTAAATAAGGAAAAAGCCTTTGCAGTAATGATAAAGGTGTCCTATCCAAGGCATATAAGGAACTTATTAAAATTCATAAGACTGAGAAGCATTCATGATATTCCATAACATTCATATACCATAACTTATTCAGCTGTCCTCCAACTGATGAGCATTCCCCTCAGTTTCCAGTTTCGTGCCACTATGAAAAGGGCTGCCACAAGCATTTTTGCACACCTTCTTTGGGATATAGGCTCAATAGAAACACTGCTGGGTCAAAGGGTATGCACAGTTTCATAACTCTGGGCATACTTCCAAATTGCTCTCCAGAATGGCTGGATCTGTTCACAATACATGAACTGATGTTAAGTGAAGTAAGCAGAACCAGAACATTGTACATGACAACAGCAACATTATGATGATCAATTCTGATGGATGTGGTTTTTTCAACAATGAGATGATTGACAAACTGTGCACACTCTTTGATCCAGCAGTGTTAATACTGGGCTTATATCCCAAAGAGATCATAAAGAAGGGAAAGGGACCTGTATGTGCACGAATGTTTGTGGCAACCCTCTTTGTAGTGGCTAGAAACTAGAAACTGAGTAGATGCCCATAGATTGGAGAATGACTGAATAAATTGTGGCATATGAATATTATGGAATATTATTATTCGGTAAGAAATGACCAACAGGATGATTTCAGAAAGGCCTGGAGAGACTTACACGAACTGATGCGGAGTGAAACGAGCAGAGCCAGGAGATCATTATATACTTCAACAACAATACTATATGATGATCAATTCTGATGGACGTGGTTCTCTTTGACAATGAGATGAACCATATCAGTTCCAATGGAGCAGTAATGAACTGAATCAGCTACGCCCAGTGAAAGAACTCTGGGAGATGACTAAGAACCATTACATTGAATTCCCAATCCCTATATTTATGCCCACCTGCATTTTGGATTTCCTTCACAGACTAATTGTACAATATTGCAGAGTCTGACTCTTTTTGTACAGCAAAATAATGGTTTGGTCATGTATACTTATCGTGTATCTAATTTATACTTTAATATATTTAACATCTACTGGTCATCCTGCCATCTGGGGGAGGGCGTGGGGGGAAGGAGGGGAAAAATTGGAACAAAAGGTTTGGCAGTTGTCAATGCTGTAAAGTTACCCATACATATAACTTGTAAATAAAAAGCTATTAAAAAAAAAAGAAAAGAAAAGAAAGAAAGAAAGAAAGAAAAATCACCACAGCAGAACAATATTTAGTTAGGGTGCTTTCTTTCTAAATAAAAGCAGCCATTACAAATAAAAAAAAAATGAGATGCTTGAGACCAGTTCCAATGGTCTTGTGATGGAGAGAGCCATCTATGCCCAGAGAGAGGACCATGGGAACTGAGTAGGGATCACAGTATAGTAGTATTTTCACTCTTTTTGTTGTTAGTTGCATTTTGTTTTCTTTTTTTTTTTTCCTTTTTGATCTCATCTTTTTTATGCAGCATGATAATTATGGAAATATGTATAGAAGAACTGCACATGTTTAACATAGATTGGATTTTTTTGCCACAGAGAGAAGTGGGGGGTGGGGGAGAAGGGAGGGAAAAATTTGGAACACAAGGTTTTTCAGGGGTGAATGTTGAAAATTATCCATTTAAATGCTTTGAAAACAAAAAACTTTAATTAAAAAAATATATCTTGTCCCTTCTTCTCTAAATTAGAAGCCTTTCCTATTTCCCATATGCCCCAATATTTTCTCTTCATTTAGAACTGTCTATAATGCACTTATTTTGGAATGTATCACAGCTAAATGTGTTAGCATCTCCTTATTAGAGTGTAGCCCATAGTGGTCAAACATGAAGACCTCAGATCCTCCCCACTATTTCCTGAACATGTAATTAGGAAAAGCAATAATAAAGAAAAATTACAATAAAACACAAATGTTAATTGGTGGTTTCTAAGTCAACACGAGGCCTTCAGGGATCCATTTCTATTTGTTCGACCCCACTGGTATAAACAATAGGAAGACAAGAATTGTAATTATTACTTAAACTTTTTATTATCCGATGCCCAGTTTAGGGCTCTTCATACCAAAGGAGCTCGGTAAGTTCTTTTTTATTTTATTTTTAAATTAACACATATTTTTTCCCAACCTCCCATCCTCCAACATACATTAAAGAAAAATAAAACCCTTGCAATAAAGATACATAATCAGGCAAAATAAATTCCCATGTCTAAAAATTTACACCTGATTCTGCACTCCAAATCCATCACCTCTCTGTCAAGTCAGACAGCATAGCATAGTTCATCGTGAGCCCTTGAAATCATGACAGGTTGTTACCCTGGTCAGAAGTTATAAGTCTCTCAAAATTGTCTTTACAGAATTGTAGAAATTTACCTCCTGGTTCTGCTCACTTCACTCTGTATCAGTTCATACACGTTCTCTGAATTCATCGTGTTAGTTATTTTTTGTGGCACCATAGTATTCTGTCACATTCATTCTCCAGTGGACCGGCAGCACCTTGACTTTCTAGATCTTTGCCATTACAAAAAGAGCTACTAGTAATATTTTTGCGTATATGGGTTTTTCCCTTCTGTCTTTGATCTTTGGGTGTATATATGTATAGTCCTAGTAGAGGGACACAGACAGCTGTGTCAATGAGCACATTAATGGACACTTATTTATTTATTAACTTATTAATGATTAATTCATCATCAATTAGTTCTTATTATTGATAACTTAGTAATTTATGCATTTATTAAGCAACATGAAACTATGCCACTTAATAAATGCTTCTAGGAAATCCCACTTTTCTAGCTCAATTCCTTTGTAAAGATAAGGAAACTGAGGTCCAAAGTGTACTCACTAGCTCAGGGTTTACACACAGGATTATAGGTTTTGACCTGGAACTTCAGATCTTATCTATTCCCAAACATAACATGTTACAGATCAGGAAACTGAAGTCCTGTATGTGAAGTGGCTTATGTAGGATCACACACGGTATCAAAAAGATCTAGAGTTCAAAGGGATCTGGGAACTCATCTAGTGCAACTCCTTCATTTTAGAGGAGGAGGAAACTGAGGGCCAGCGTCGGGAAGGGACGAGATCTGGAGTCGGAAGGGACTTCAGAGGCTCGCACCAACGCGGATGCCGCCCTGCCGCCGAGTGCCTCGCATCCCTAGGCGGACTGAAAGTTGTCTCCGGGTTTCCCCCAAGTTCTCAGTCGTGACAGATCCCTACGTCGACGTGACACGTAAATGTAGCTCAAAGGGGATGCCCTGTCATCAGCGAGTACGTAAGTAGCTCGCTTGGCCCCGCCCTCCCGGCAACCAGGAACCGGGAGGAGCTCCAAGCTACATTAGCAGAGGAAGAAGAGGAGTCGGCGGAGGGAGTCGGAGGGAATGATCGGGACATCCCAAAGTCTCCGAACTCCATCACTTCCCGGGAGGGCCTAGCTCCGCCACACTTTCGCCAACTCCCACGGTGGATGTGACGTTAGCTAAGGGCGGGACAGGAAGCGGAAGCGCTCGCAACCTTGTCCGGAAATCGTGCAGTTCTGTCTTCCGATCCTGGGCCCACGTGAGGATACCCCCTGCTTTCCATTATGAAGGTTTCTGAAAAGAGGTGAGGTCGACTTCGGGCTTAGTCTGCGGCGGCAGGGACCGAGGGGTCCGGCTCTGCGCCCCACGAGGGCGCGGACTTCCCATGTGGGCAGGGAGCGGGAGCCGCCGGCGGCCGGGCGCTGCGATGTGAAACTCCGCTGGCGTTCCTCCCCCCACTTGGCGCGACTTGTTCGGAACGCGCTCCGTTCTCTAGTTCCCCCCCTGGACTTCAGTAGCCGCGGCTCGCTTTCCCTTGCCCGGTTTGCCCCCTTCCCTCCAGACCGATCGCTTTGGGACTCTTCTCTCTACTCCTTTCTCTCGTGCTCTTCTCACCGCCCCGTCATCCCCCTCCTCCGGCCCGCCTTCTTGGATCGCTTCTTTCTCGAGGACTGGCCCTTCCCTCCGCCCAGGGAAACACTTTGCCTTCACTCGCCTGGGGCACTTTCAAAAGTTGTGGATTTCCCTTGTTCGGCTCTCGCCTTGACCTCGTGCTTTTCTGGGAGTGCCGGGAGAGCCGCGCTTCTGGCTTATTTAAATTTCGCAGCTCTCCCCTCCCTCCTCTGGCGGTGTAAACCCAACAGTGCCCCGCGGATCGCCGGGACCACGTCCGGCAGCATTTATTTTTGTCTTGTGCCAGGCACTAGGCTGGCGCTCCGTGATCCTGCTCAGTCCTTTATTCCCACGGGCTCTCCACAACTCTTACTCACCTTACTCTGTGAAAAGTAGTATTTTGCCCTTGTTCACGTGTTTTCTCTTTGTGGTTCTTTTTTCGTGAGGTTCTGGGACTTAGAACCGGGAGGGACCTTCGAGATCTTTCAGTTCAACCCCCTCATTTTACAAATGAGGAAACTGAGGCTCACAGAGAGAGAGGAATAGCTTGTAAGTGGCAGAAGTATCAACTGAACCCGGGTCTTTCGATTTCCAGATCCATTTCCTTTTTCTACCAGCCATAATAGACCTCGAGTCTATTGACATTTTATGGAGTAAGGTTGGTAGCAATTACTGACAAGCTATGATCCCAAAATTAGGAGAATGAATCCTCTGAGATCAGCTGGGATACTCCATATATCCCAGTGACATTTTATTACAGCATGCGCCTCGAGGATTAAGATCTTATTATTTTACTTCTTCCAAACGCTGTAGATTAGGGTTTATCACCACCGTTCATCGTTGTTGCTTATTTTGCCCAGAAGTAGCCCGTGAAATCTTAGTTACTTGACAATATTTTGCTCGACCTCTATTCCTAGAGTATACTGTTTAAAGATTCAGAGGGAAAAGAGCTTTCCAACCCTGCAGAGTTGCTGTCTGTTGCTATACTTAAGCTTTACCACACATATAACTAATGAAACTGAGCCCCCATTTTCTGTCTTTTTGCCTGCAATCTGAGATGATGATCCAGGAGGACTAGGAAGCATATAGGACAGTGGGAAGGAACTAAAAGTACAATTCTGTGATACGTCTGCTTGATGGTCTCTCTTAGAGGTGGTGTTTGGTTTTATGGATCTCTGAAGGCTTGTTCGGTCTTCCGGGCTCACATGAGGACACAGTTTTGCTGGGTGGGACTTTGTTTGAGGAAGGAGATCTTACAGATAGTGACATTTCTCTGTTGCCTTCTAGCAGACTTCGGGTAGTGAACCATGAGGACGAAGTGCTGGGTTTACTTACAGACTGCGAGCTGAGTACTAGGAAAGATGAGGTAAGTGACTGCTACTGAATCCAGACTCAAGAAAAACCCAATGCAAAGGGGCCATAGAGAGATAATCTTACCCATAATTCCCAAAGGTCCCCCAAAGGGGATCTTATTCTTTCTGTTCATGGGAAGCCAAGTTTTCCTCACAGAAGCCATAGCACTGATAGTTGCCCACCCACCCTGTCCAATCCCCAAAGGGGGTTCTGTATTCTTCCCTAAAGCTGAATAATAAATTCCAGAAATGGTCAAGCAAAGAACCTGTGTTCCTGGTCTAATCGAATCAAATTAGGAAATGTTTATGGAGGACCTAATATACACTGGGCACTATATAGAATATAAAGAAGGATAAGACCAACCCCTTGCCTTCAGGAACGTTAAGTTGAGCCGCGTTGCGGGGAATGTAACAAGATGAGTATTCCTGCTCGTGACGTAATTTGCCCTTTCCCTCAACTTCAGTTTCTGCAGAGATTGCCATGATCGTCTGGCTAGGAGGGTGCTTACTGGACCCCTAACAGATACTGTTCTTTGAAAATCCCTTACCGTGCTTAACTTTGAAGCAAATGATTGACATAATCATTTCCGCCAGGAAAAAATGAAATGTCACAGAACAGCTGTATTGGTGATATAGTTTTCTTTTCCTAGGACAGGCCATTTTAGACCATAGGATTTAGAGTTGGAGGGGACCTTAGAGGTCATGTTTCTAAGTTTAAATCATCCTGATTTGACAGATGAGGAATCTGGGGGTCCGAGAGGGGAGAGGACTTGTCCAAAGTCACCATCAGTAAGTAGGATGGCTGGAAGTTTAACCCGCAGTAATTATGTGACTCACAGTACTCGGCAGGGTGCCAGTACGTGTTCTTACATAATAGTGCCTTACAGCCACATATCACCTTTCCTCCCAACGCCGAGCTAACAGAGACATGGAGTATCCCAGCTGATCTCAGAGGATTCATTCTCCTTATTTTGGGATCATAGCTTGTCAGTAATTGCTACCAACCTTACTCGATTGCTCTCTCTCTGCCCAGTTTCAAAAGCGAATCTTTTTGTTTTTGTTGAGATCCTTCGCATCATTCCCCATCTGCTCACCCAAACTTTCCAGTCTGCTCACCCAAACTTTCCAATCATGACACGGATTGAGGGCCCACTCATACATACCCTTTCCCCACACTGGCTCAAGCGTCACTAGACTGGGTCTAACTCTTTATGTCCTTTTCTGATTAAAGGGTAACAAAAACTGCAACAAATACAACGGTGAAATTGGCAGAGAAATGGACGGCGAAATTGACGGAGAAGTTAATGGAGAAGTGGACGGCGAAATGGACGGCGAAATGGACGGAGTTGACGACGAAGGTGACCACAACAATGATGAGAGGAAACATCAAAAGCTCCTGAATGTTATTTGTGGCCTTGGTGGAAGGAAGAGGTAATGTGCAGCTGAGACTAGATGGATTTTTGCTAGCTTGACAAAGTCCTAAGCCTAGAGCTAGAAGGACTACCTTAGGAGTCATCAGATTGAACCTGTCAGTTTATGGAGGCACAATCTGAAGGCCAGACAGGGTCAGGGACTTACCTGAGGAGGTCCTTATGCTTAAGCAAGTCATGGGTGCCAGGATTTGGAGCCAGGGCCTTCAGCTATGAATTCCGTACTCTTCACTTTACCTCACTTCCTTAAGGCTCTTCCAGTCCTTCCTTGGATGTAACAGTGTTCACAGGCTTGATGTTTCCTCCAGTCCTTCCTAGGATATTGGGTCATTATGCAAAGCTTTCAAGGATGGCAGGTCTAAAAGTCAAGATTAGTAAATGCTCAACTGCTCTATAACTAAGGGAGCCCTAGTTGGGTTTGTGAACTCATTTCCACATTCCTGTTCTTATATATGATTTCAGGCTGAAGTTGGCCGAGCGGTCAGAGGCCAGTCTGCAGGTGTCGGAGTTCAGCGTCAGCACTGAAGGTAAGTCAGCGGGACAGCCGGAGGTGCGTCTGCCTCTGCAGTCATGGAGAAAGAGAATCACAGGCTGCCAAGCCTCGGGCTTGAAAATCCGATTTTTGATTCACTGTTAACCTTATACGAGAGTGTGTAGGTGGGCAACAAGCTTTTTCACATTCTTGCTTTTTCCCTGGCTACCTTGTGCTAAAGACAAGAGTTTCCTTCAAAGGTTTGAGAGGACAAGGACAGGACAGACAGCAAGATGAGAAGGCCTGGAAATTGAGGGACAGAACTAGTGTAGAGAGATTAGATAGCTTCAGGGAATAATAATAATCTGCAGCATTTCTACAACATTGTAAGGTTTGCAGAGCACCTTGCAAATGTGTTACCTCATTTGATCCTCACAAAAACAACCCTGGAAGTAAGGGTTGTTATTATCCACACTTAGAGTTGAGGAAACTGAGACAGATGGGTGAAGTGATTTGCTCAGGATCACAGCTAGTAAGTGTCTATGAGCAGGATTGAACTCAAGTCTTCCTGACTCACGGCCCAGGCCCCTCTGCACTGCTCAACCTAGCTGTCTCAGATCTGTACTCATCCCCTCTGAGATTTTCCCACCTTGGACAGCTACCCAGCAGTCTAAGTCTGGTTTCCAAGTTTAAAATGAATTGGGGGGTACTTGTTGAAGTCTCCTCTTCGCCATATTTCTCCCACTTTGTGGCTGGACCTGCCTCTCTACTAGCTTTCTATTTATTTACCCAAAGGAAATAACAATTTGAGCCAGGGGAGTAATAGCCAATCTTGCTTTTTGTTTCCTCATTAGGTTAAGCCTAATGCCTCGGGACACCTTAGGTGCTAAAATACGAGTGTGTTTGTATCAGTTTGTTTCATGCATTTGGAACAGCAGTGCTTTAAGTCTGGCTAGGATTTATGGTGTAAAGAATACCTTTTACGAGGGTTTTAGTTTGCAGAACCCTTCACGTGTATTATCTCGAGTCTCAAGTCATTGTATATGTCAGGTTCACAAAACAGCCAAGAAGTCACAATAATAACTGACATTTCTAGAGGGTTTTACTTGGCAGAACCTTTCACGTGTATTATCTCTCGATTTTCAAGTCATTGAGTCAGGCACTAAACACTTTACACACGCATCCCCCATCTTACTTACTAGAAACTGATCACCAGTTTCTAGTAAGCGGATTCATCCCAGCCTCCCTGAATGCACTGCCTCAGGAGCAGTCTCCCTCACCCCCTGCTTCCTCCCTCCTTCCCTTCTGATCCTACTAAGAAATTTGGTGCTTGTACAGGGACAGGGGAGAAGCTGGAACTCTCAGAACTGCTGGCACCCATCAAGGTTTCCTCCTCACTGGGCAGCGTGAAGAAGCGGCTGAAGAACGTCAAAAACAAGAAGACTGTGGAGTTACCCCTTAGCAAAGAGGAAAATGAACGGGTGAGTGATCTGGAAAGTAGCCCACTAAGAGAAAGAAAAGAATCAGGAGAGTAAGCTGAGCTGATCTCCGAGAAATAGAAATGGCCAAACCTTTTAGAATCCCCTTGCAGTAAAAAATGGCAAGCATAATCCAAGCCGGAGGCATCCTATTGTTTTCCATCTTGAATGGGCCTGTGAGCAGAAATCTTTGCAGGCTTGCCTAGATTTGCCTAGATTTTATATTACTAAAAGGGTGAAGTAGAGTTTAACCACTGAAAAATAGGTGGGTTGGCCAATAAAAACAAAAGCCATTCAGAGAAGCCAGTTTCGGCAACTTGATCCTTACCAAAGTGCACAGTTAGGGGGCTCCTGATAAAGGTGAATCAGTTTTGACAGGAATCATCGGGCATTCTTTTACCAAACAGGCTGGGTGCCTCTCACCTAGTGGGGGAGACTGGGTACAGCCCAATTCCAGCTCCATTTCTATTTCTACAACCGAGAGTGGTGGCTCTCGGCCGCCATTTCAGCGGTTTCGTGAGGAAGAAGATACTTGCATAGAGCCAGCCAGAATGACACGTCCCCCAGAAAACGTGGCTCACCCAGCCTGGAATTTCAGTGAGCCAATAGTAATTCGGTAGCTTGGTGAGCTTGCTGGTATGGACATTCTGCCAGTTCCGATCTCGGCTCATCTGTGGCCCCTCATTCTATACACATCTTCTCTTGCGATTGCCCTAAATCTTTCATGAAGGATCCACCTAGGATTCCCAGAATCCTTAATTAGAGCATTATGCACCATCAGTGCATTACATGGAAAGTCTAGCTATTTAGGTTTAAAAAAAAAAGTGTTCTAGAGCTCAGGCATCCCTCTGGCTTATGGGCAACATGCTGAACATTCAGGAGCCCAGGGGAAGTTGGAGTCCTGGTGACATGATATCCTTGAGTCTCTGGGTGAGATGCAGAAGGTCTTTTGACACTGACCTCTGGGCACTTGGCTGCTTTGCCTCTTTCAGGTCCTCAGGGAAGCTGCCTACAACAAAATTTCCCAAGACATGGACAAGTGGGAGCCAATAGTCATGAAGAACCGAGGAGCAGCACAGCTAGTCTTTCCTCTGGAGCAGGAGCGAGTGCTAGATGTTCCTATCGAGGAGGTGATTGAAGGCTGGAAGGTACGTTTGGCACAAGGGGCAGCCAAGCTTCCATAAGGAAGGGAGGTTCCGGGGCTCCAGATGGGAACGGGAGGTGCTCATGGTCAAAGCCCAATTGTGGAGAAGTAACAATAACAACTGCCGTTTTTCAAACTCTTCCAGTATGTGCAGAGTGCTTTGTGTTCATTACCTCAACTGGTCCTTCCCACACTCTCACAGTCAGCTCACTGCTCTAGTGTATGCAATCATGTCTGTGAGGAAGGTGGGGTTCTGTCTCTAGTGCAACAGCCACTGAAGACAGTTTTGAGAGATTTTAAGAGCTGCAAGAGTCTAGAGCAGTCCTCTTTGTGTTAGATAGAGTCTGGACCAGACCAGGGAAAGATCTAGTGCTGGCCTTTCCATTCCTACTATACACGTCCCATCATTTTTCCAGGCTCTTCTCCGCAGATTATCTTCATGAACCACAAATTAACATTACCTCCATTGCGTTGTATTTTATCTACTTTGTGATATTTCAATCTGGTCCCAGTAGTCTGGATCTCAGATTTGACACCTCTGGTCACCGGGGATAGGATTTTCAGAGAAATTCAGTCCCAGCCGGAGTAATCTCAGGAAGCAGGGATTCCTTATTCAGAATTCTGCCTCTGGGACGTGTCTGTAACAGCCCAAAGTTTGCTCGCAAAACAGCCACGAAGTAACTGTAGTAACGAACATTTCTAGAGGGTTTTAGTGTGCAGAACCCCTCGTGGGTATCGTCTCTTGAGTCTCCCAACAACCCCAAGAAGCAGGCACTGGAGACATTGCTGTTCCCATCTTATTAAGGCTCAGACAGGTTGAATGTCGTCAGCTAGAGAGAGTTAGAAGCAATATACTGCCCCTAATGAAAGAAAGAATGGAAATGCCCCCACCCCCAAAGTGACCAAAACTGACAAGGTAGCTCTTTAAGACTGTGTTCTGGGATGAACTGCAGCAGTCAACTCTTAGTCAACCAGAGGCATGGGATTGAGGGGGGGACTAGGCCTAGAGCATCCGGAAGTGTACATTGGATGCTTGGCGTAGAGAGGAAAACATAGAACAGCAGCTCATCACAGTAACCTTGGCGGCTGGTGTCGAAGCCAGTTTGTGATCCTCCTTTGGCTGAAGGGAGGCTCTGAATAAGAGGCTGAAGATTTCACACATTAGTTAAAGGTGGCTGTCTGTGGAACACATACAAGCTGCTATGCTTACAACGTGGGCTCCAGAAACTTAGCTGATGCCCGAGTACTGGACATGAGAGCATTAATGCCTTAAAATTTGTCTTTAGGAGGGGGAATTGTGACCTTAGAGAAAAGGGAATGATAGGTATTCATATAGGGCTTGGAGGTTTGGGGTTTGGTTTGGTTTTGTGTTTCTTTTTATCTGTTTTGTTTTGTTTAACTTAAAACACTTGCCACAGGATGGTTTAAGCCAGAGGTATCAAGTGCATATGTGCCAGGGCTGTCAAACTATATTAAAATGCAATGGGGAAATACTCCACAAATGAAATCAAAATCCAGTCAGATATAAATAACATGACATCTTAAAACTAAGTCGATACGTGGCCCATGGGGAACTCTACGGGCAAGTTAGTGGCGCCTGGTTCTTTAGTGAGTTTATCCTCACTGGTTTAGGCCAAATAGGATGGCCTCTGAGCTTCCTTTCTTAGACACTTGAACACTTCTTGATCCCTTTGTTGGAGCTGGTCAGGGAAAAGGCACAAGGCTGACAGAACAGTTCTCAAGAGAGCTGGGAATCTTTTAAATGATATGCTGTGGCTTTAGTCCTGGTTCTTAGAGTTTTAGTTACTTGTTTCTTTTTGAGCTGAAAAGATAGGGAGATAATAGGTAGAAACCATTTTTGCAGCTTTTTAATTTAATTATGACTTCATGGCTTTCCGACAGCCCGAGTGGTACGGAGGGGACCTTGAGTAACTCATAAAGCTGGGAAGGATGTGAGACCATCCATTCTAATATTTTGCAAGGAAGAAACTGAGTCCCAAGAAGTATTTACCCTTATCCTTATAGCCTTCACCTCAGAGCTGAAAAGGATCTGAGGCAAGGGAGGTGAAGTGGGTTGACTGAGGTCACACATAGTAAGTGATAGCTGGGATGGGAGACCAAGTTGGCTCACTTGACATCTGGCCTTTTTCCCTCCCTACCACACTGAGGTGTCTGAGAAATTTGTTGTTGGCCACGCCGGCCCAAAACAGGGCCTGACAGATTCTCTCACACAGAGACGAGTAGATGAACTGTGTCATGAAATGAGGCAGCCTTGCTAAGATTAGCCCACGGGGGAGGGATTCTTTGGGTCCCAGTAACTCACAAAGGCCATTTCTAGGTAGGCGGAGGTAGCAGGTGGTGAGCCGTGTTTGGAGAGCTTTGACATTGAAGATTGGGCCCTGACATCGGTGCTCCTTTACTCTTGAGAAAATTACATTTTCTAGGTAGATGATGAGCAAGCCTTGTTTGCAGATTTGTTTTTATTGTGATCGCGGTCACCTTTACTCTTGAGAAAATTACATTTCCTAGGTAGATGATGAACAAGCCTTGTTTGCAAATTTGTTTTTATTCTTGTGGCTAAAGAAAGCAGTGTGATTAAAAGGGGTAGGAGGGTGTATATATCTGAGGATTGGAGACCGGCCGGCCGATTTAAGTCCGGTGAAACGGTGGCCACCTTTTCTGGCTGCTGCTGCAAGAGAAAACAGATGGATTGCTTCTGATAGTCCGAGGAGTTTGAGCTGGAAGAGACCTTTGAGATATTCCCGTCCGTCTCCTGGTACTGCAGCCCATATGTTTCCTACATACAGAATCGAGTCGTGGTGGGAAATAGGCCATGGAGTTTAAGGGAATGGCAGGCAAAGTGAGGAAATGACTAGGGTTAAATTTGAACTGTCAGGAAACGGGCTAATTACACGAAGGTCATATTTTTGTTCAGGCAGCGTCCTTTTGTGCTCAGGAAATTTAAAAAGAAAAAAACAGCCCACTAGAACGCAGCAGTAGGAGAGCGTGCCTAAAAATGACTTGTTTTTCTGTTTGATCCCATCACAAGTGAACAATACAGAGCTGAGAAGTGACAATAGCCCATCACGGCACATACGTCCACATGATTGGTAGCAGCTGGCTCTTCTGAAGTTTTGTTAATGGGTTTTGCCTCGAAGCTGTTAGCCAGATTTACCCCCCCCCCCCCCCCCCCCCCGCTTTACCATCAGCTGTAAAGATTGCTGATCTTAAAATCTAACCTTACCATCCCTCTAGAAAGTAAATTTAAAGGGGAAGAGCTGATTGGAAGCATAGAGAATAGTTTGGAGGTTGGGGGGAGGTCTCGCTCTGAGCCACAGAGAGCTCTTTCCAGTAGGCTTACGATCATCCGGAGTGTGGACTGGAACCATCTGATAGAACCTGTGGCAGTGGGGAGCTTCGATTTCACCTCTGACACCTAACTAGCCAGCAACCTATCTGAACCTCAGTCTTCTTGGGCAGATTTCCCTATGGCATCTGTTTCAGAGTTGGGAAAGGACCCTTTGAGAGCAGCTAGTGCAGCCCACTTGTTTTATAATAGAGCAGAAAGGCAAAGGAAGCCAAAAGAACAGTGACTTGTCCAGAATCTGGATTTGAAACCAGATGTTCTTAATGCTGAATTTAGTACCCTTTTCCCTCTTCTGTGCTATAAGGAAAGCATTTGGCTAAACCTTAAAGCTTTCTAGAACTACAAGGCGTTGTGTGATTTTGGGGGCGGTTGACCAGATTCACCCCTTGATGGTGGCTCTGTGGTTTCATGGTGGGCCTGAGTTGCCCTGGCTCCCGAGGCTGACATGAAGCCCCCAGGGCATTGAAGAATAAGGCTGCCATGTTGCCGCTCCAGTGTGACTCAGAGCAGCCAGCCTAGCTCATCTCTAGGGGCACGGAACAGGTAGGGGATTGAAGGAAAGGTGGGAGCACCTTGCTCAGTTTTTGCTGTGTTCTGTTGTATTGTGAAGGTTTCAACTCCTCTGGAAAAGGAAATTTTTAGCCTCCTCCACAAGAACAAGCAGCCTGTGACCAACACTGTCTTGACACCGGAGGAAAAGGCCTCCTTGAAAGCCATGAGTCTGGAGGAGGTGAGTATCAGGCTGCCGCAGCCCCGCCTCCCTTCCCCTCTCCTTGGCAGCCATCTCCGGCGTGCCCGTTCTTCCCCGAGCTGCCCAACGGCCCCGGTCTCACCATTCTTGTCATTTATTACAGGCCAAACAGCGCCGAGCAGAGCTCCAAAAAGCCCGCGCCCTACAATCCTACTATGAGGCCAGGGCTCGAAGAGAGAAGAAAGTCAAAAGCAAAAGGTAACAAGTCCCCGGCAGCTCAGGCTGTTTGCGGGGTTTGGGGGAAAACTGGTTTATGCTTTGCTATAAATCCCTAAGGGAAAGCAGAACAGCTGGCCACACACAGGCAGTACCATGTGGCAGCAGCAGCAGCACTGGTTTTGGAGGCAAGGGACCTGCCTTGGGGTCCTCGCTTCCGCCACCTTCTACCTGCGTGCCATTGGGCGGCACTTAGGAATCGAGCTAGAGATGACCCTAAGATTCTCCTAGGGTCCAGAGCCTAGTGTTTTTTCTCCTAGAAGCTCCAGTTCTTAAGTCCTTTTATGTATGAGTCCTGTGGTAGAAGGGGCCATGGAGAGACACTCCCCTTGAACTGCCCACACCAAATATCATTATCCTTTGGTCTGTTTAAAAGGCACCTTCTCGGGTGTCATCTGGATAGCGACTTCTTTACTTTGTCAAATGTCAGGAGCCTTGCCCTGGGGACTTCCTCTTACCAAAACCCCAGGGAGGGGCTGGCCCTGTGTCAGAAAGCCTTTTTTTAGGCTAATAGGGTTTCTCCCCAGGAGTTAGCTCTTTCTTGGTTTCTGGGCACCCCTGTGTTCTATCTCTCCCCCAGGACAATCCTTGGAGCTTTGAGGGCTGCTGGCGGTGGGCCCTCTTCCAAAGTCCCCAAATTTGAGTCTTGGGATGTGGCGCCGCTTTGCTGTCATGTGTTTCTTCCCTTCTATGGCCGTCCTCCCACAGGTTTCACAAAATGCTAAAGAAAAAAAAAAACAAAGAAGTTCTGAAACAGTTTGAAGAACTGCGTAAGATCAATCCCACTGCAGCCTTGGAACAGCTGCAAAAAATCGAAAACGCCAGAATACAGGTAGTCTCCTCTCCTGCTGTTCGTTTTCCTCCTCTTCTCCTCCTTTGCCTCCTGCTCCCATGACCTGGCACACTTCCCAAACCATGTCATCATCACTCTCTGTCCTTTCTCTCAGGAACGAATGACCCTCAAGCACCAGAACAGCGGCAAATGGGCCAAGTCAAAGGCTATTATGGCCAAATACGACCTGGAGGTAAGCAGGCATTTGGGGGGGAGGGCCCAGGAAGACGGTGTGGGTGCCACGGGTGATGGTCATGAGGAAAGATGACTCAGAGTACAAGGGGGCTGACAAGAGCAGAATCAGGAGTGGCAGGTAGGGTGGCCGCTAAGGATCTTAGGTTGGAGTAGAGGAGGCGCCTAATTTCACTTCTTGGAAACTGAGGACGAGGTTGGCACTAGCTGGCCTCTGAAGGCCGCATCAGCTCTAGAGTTCTAATGCTAGAATGCTAGAGTTCTAGCATTCTAATCACTTCCCCTCCCAATTGTCTATGTGACTCAGTTGTCTATGTGACTCAGTGGACTGTAGCCCTTCTATCCTTCACCATCTTTTTTTTTTTCTTTTTTTGGAGAGAAAGTTGGGAGTAAGTGACTTGTTTGGAGTCACACAGCTAGTAATAAGTGGTTTCTGAGCCCAGATGTGAACTTCTGATCCCAGAGCTGGTGCCATCTTGAAGTCTGTCCCAGCCTAGATCAGCTGCCCTCTGAAGTCCCTCCCTACCCTGGAGCTGTGACTGTGTTAGAGGCAGAGACTATTTCTGCTGCTCCTTTTGGAGCTCTCCTAACAACTGGTCCTTCTGTAAGCTCTTTAGAGTTTGCAGAGTGCTTTACCTACTTAAACTCATTCAGCTGAGCTTTCCCAGGAGGCAGGCGCTCAGGCTTTTTATCTCCAGTTTATGGGTGAGGAAACGGAGGCAGACAGAGGCAAAGGGATATTTGCCCGGTCCCACAACTTGTAGTCTGGGGCAGAAATTGAACCCAGAGCTTCCTGCCCCCAGGTCCATGATATCTTTGCACAATTGGGTTTCTGAGGCTGGGGAGTTGAGTAGGGATCCATAAGGGCCCGAGAACCCTAGGACTGAGGTCCTTTCTCTTGCTGTGTCTCCTTCAGGCCCGTAAGGCAATGCAGGAGCAGTTGACCAAGAACAAAGAACTGACCCAGAAACTCGAGGTGCCTTCTGAGAGTGAGCACGATGAAGACGAGGAGGAAGACGCCGGGCTCATCCCCGCCATCGTGAACGAAGTGCAGCTGAGCATCGACGGACCAAACCCCTGGATGCAAAAGCAGCGTCTGAATCACGTCAAGAACTCTCCCACCCAGAAGAAGCCTGTTGCCAACGAAGCAGCCGAGTCCGAGGAGGAAGAAGAGGCCACGGCAGAAGACGAGCTGCTCCTGCGAGAAGTGGAAGAGAGGCGGGCCTTTTGGAAGAGCTCAAAGGTCGAACAGGGGTTGCAAAACCACACCATGACCACGATGACAGGTAAGCTGTCCTGGGAATTCTCGGTATCCCCCTCTGTAAAATGAAGCAGTAAAGCTTGCCCTTTAAAAATGGGTGCTGTGCTGACTTTATGAAACGGGTCATATAACAGAAGCAGCCCCTCCAATAGCCTTCCCAGGAGGAGAAACCTGCCGCATCCTGAGGTAGCCAGTCCCTTCCAGTTGGGACAACTGTGACTTTGGAGAGCCCAGATCTGTCACGTTGCGTTGTCCATCCACCCATTTGATGAATGAAGAAGCATCAGCTCTCATTCGGGATGCGTGGCAGGACCTTCATTGGGCATAAGGCCCTCGGCCACAGTCATCTGCTTCTGTGGTTTCTGGGACTGGTGGCTTGTGCCGAACCACACGATTTTAAGGGAAAATGAAGGCATTGATGCTATAGGTTTGGCATGACAGGGAACCTGATGTGTGACCCCAGGCACCTCTCCCGAGGCTTCTTAAAAACTGCACTCCCAGAACAAGACATTCCTGCACTGATTGGTCTTGGCCCCAGAGGGGAAGAAACAGGCTGGGGATCGTGGGCCCAGAATGTTGGCTTTGCTGTGAGACAGCCGTGCTCGGGCAGTTGATTTCACTTTTCTGTTTTTTCTTGTTGCAAGGAGAGGCTCTGGTGGAGGTGCTAGATCGTATTTAATCAGAAAAGATTATGATGCTAAAAAGCATCTGTAAAACTTGATTTAAAAAAACATTCTCCTCTAACTGAACGTCGAGTCTTAGGTTCTGAGATAAAGACTTGGGCTGTGGACTTGAATTGTGTCTGACAAAAAACTAACGATCAGGTCTTCAGAAAGTGGGCACCTGCTCGCTTCCTGACAGACAGACGGAGCTCTGTGGAGCGGAAGGGACTGATGACCTGAGGAGGTGTCACACTTTACCAGTGGTCTGACAGCAATGGCTGAGGAACCGCTTGTCCAGATGTAGAAGGAATGCTCATTTGTGCACTACATGGGCTCTGAGCTCCTTCTACCTCTGAGGCAGCGACTTGGGGGCAGGAAATACTGCTTCTGAAATGTCCCAGCTTTGTGACTTTGGGCAAGTCACTCACCTTTCCCAATCTCAGTTTCCTTATCTGTAAAATGGAGATCATGATAGCACCCACTTCTCAAGGTTGTTGTTGGAAAGATCAGATGAGATAACATATTAAGCACTTATTTTGCAAACCTCAAAATGCCAGATAAATGCTCACTGTTATTATTACATTTATATTATATTATATGTTTATTATTATAAAGAAAAGTTAATTGTTCTTTGTGACCAGTTTGAACAATGGATGGATGAAAGAAAAGAAAAAAAGGAAGGATGGAAGGATGGATGGATAGATGGATGGATAAATGGCTGAATGGGTGGAAGGAAGGATGGATAGATGGATGGGTGGGTGGACAGATGGATGGAAGGAAGGACAGAAGGATGGATAGATGCATGGATGTTCAAAAAACAAGGCCTGAAGCTCCCAGTTTTGTCATCAGCAAAAATCAAAAGTTGGACTAGATGGTCCCTTCCAACTCTCCGTCTGCATCCCTCCTGGGGGACTTTGGGCAAATCCCTCTCCCTCACTTTCCATCTTCCCTAACATGAGGTGTTGGACTCGATGGCCCTCTGGGGTCCCTTCCTGCTCTAAAACTGCTGAAACTTGGATGTCACTAGTAACTAGACAGAGTAAACTGTGTGCATGCATTGTAGAAACTTTTGCCTCTGGTTCCGTGAATGAGCCAGTGGATGATAAAGAGCCACTTGATGATATGGAATGATTCCAACTTCAAAGTGAACACTATTTGTTCTGTTGGCCTTTGTAAACAATGGCGCATAAATGAAAATGACCTGCTCTTTGGAGATCACCTATTTTTTTTTTTTTTTGACCCCTGGCTCCTCCACGCCAGCAGATTTCCCAGCCTAATTATCCAGTGAGTCATTGGTGATGCTGAGAATAGAATCCAGGGGAAGCTACGGGCCTTTAGCACTAAAGCCTTCTACCTCCTACTTGACAGGCAGTAGTTAGCACACCGTCCCAGAACTCCAGCGCCTGGGAACTCCCCCAGTATCCCTGAAGTGTCTTTGAAGTCTGTCGCCCACTGGGGGGGTGAGGGAGGGGAATAGCAATAGTTCAGTGTTGAGGCGCCTTTCTGTCCCTTCCCTAATGGCTGTTTCTTTTTCTAGTGCCTGAGAAGACAAAGGAAGATGAGGAGCTGTTAGTTCATCTGAGGGATCTCTCTAAGCAACTAAAGCAGAAGGCCAAGAAGATAAGGCAAAATGGAGAACAGCCTGAGAGCCCGCCTTCAGCCACCCGCAGTAAGCCAAGCGTCCAGAGGGAAGAGCGGGCCTTGCTAAACGAGAGGCCGGCCAGGATGGTGGAGGAGGACCTGGAGGCTTTGGACGCTGAAGAAGTTGGCCAAGAACCCGAGCTCCGGAAGCCGGTGCTGGAAAGGCACTCTAACCAAAAGAATCCTCAGAAGACAAATGAGCCCGTGACTGACCTGCACACCATCATCAGTGTGAAGCCTCACATTGCAAACTCCTTTTTATCAATCCCTACCATTGTAGAACAGGAGGTGAGTGGGGCTGGGCCTCGGGCCTTGTGGCTGGAAGAAGCCCTGTTGGCCGCCCGGCCTTACCTAAGGCTCGGGGTTGGCCACGGGGGAGCCACGTTTGGAGACCCAAACCCTTCGTTCGAATACAGGGGGTCCACGGCTTGATTGCCTGTCACCCAAGCCGATTACTGAATCAGAAATTTGGAATTGGAAGGGCCCCCAGAGTCTAAACTAAGTATAATGTCCTTTTTCAGAGGAACCGCGCTGTAGGTGACAGCTCCGGTTCCACTCTAGGTGCTCTGACCTTAGTACTGCACCCCTAGCGTTGCTCTAGGCCTGTCCCGGCTGTTGGGGGACTGGGCGTGGGGGGCATTCAGAGAGGCCTGGTTGATCCCCAGGTCCCCTCATCAATCAGAGCAGCAGCAGCAGTGATTGGAGACCAGAGGGCTGAGCACTACGGTGTCCGCTGGGGGTTCCCTCGGATTCCAAAACCTGGGTTCTGATGCAAGCTTCACCATGCTAGGCTCCCTGTCCTGTAAGTGCCAAGAATCTAAAGACAATATAGAAACCGGGCTCTCTACCCTCGAGCGGCTTACATTCTACTAGAGCCAAGAGCTCTTAGGCTGGACTTCTTTATTTTTCTAATATATTGATAATCGGTTCGATGTCATTGGTTTCCTTTGCCATCTGTCTTATTTTATGCAATGCAAAAACCATTCTGGGTAGGCCCATCCCTGGGCTTGATGAAACTGCCCAAGAGGTCTGTAACAAAAGAAAAGGCTTAGAACCTCACAGGGGTCCTCAAACTACGGCCTGCAGGGTCAAATGCAGCAGCTGAGGACGATTATCCCCCTCACCCAGGGCTAGGAAGTTTATTTAAAGGCCCACAAAACAAAGTTTTTGTTTTTACTATAGTCCTGCTCTCCAACAGTCTGAGGGACAGTAAACTGGCCCCCTAGTTAAAAAGTTTGAGGACCCCTGCCCTAGGGGAATAGAACATACAAATAGCTAAGTGTGTACTGTCTTTGGAGGAAGAGGAAGTGAGGTTCCCCCTGCAGGAAAGATGGGAGGGGGGCCAGGACTAGGAAGCATTCCAGGCTTAGGGGCCCGCCACCACCAAGGCCCGGAGGTGGGAAACGGGACCGCTGGATTCAGAAAATAGCAGATGGGGCCCACTTGGTTGGCTTGTAAGTCTGCGGAGGGAGGCTGGGGCCACATTGAGCCGTCTAGCCCGGCCAGATCTTTGGGAATCCCGACCATGGTCCAGCATTAGCTAAATAAACCCTCCCAGCTTTGTATCTTCGCTCTAGTACCTGCAGTGTGACCTCAGGATTTGCCAGGGTGTCCAAGGAAGAGTTTGGCCCGGATGCTGCCGTCGCCTACAAAGCCCACTTATCGATAAGTTTGAGTATTGTTGGAGGCTTGAGACGATGGGCGGTGGGATCCTTAGAAAGCTGGGATTCCTCCGATTTCTGGGCCGAGTTAACGGATTGCAAAAGCTTCCTTTAGACAATAGAGTGATTCCAATGCAGAGTGCATTGGAGGATGGGCCTAGAAGCCCAAGGCCGGCTCCAAGCTTGTGATTCTTCTCGGGACCAGGAGGCCAGGGTGGAGTCCTACCAGGAGGACTCCCCTGGAATGTAGGGCATTGCACTTGGCCCCTACTTAACCTCCCTGAGGCAAAAAAAAAAAAAAAAAAAGTTGGGAGAAGAGGTAGCCTTTAGGAGGGTCAGAGCTGGTAAACCAGGCCCTCCCTCCGCCCAGTTTGCACACAGCTTCCCCCAGGGGGCGCTGAAGTGTCACAGCCTGGCACCCCAGGCAGCCCATGCTGCTTAGCTGTTGGCAACCTGCACTCCCATCTGCTTCTTGCTCTTGTCTCCTCCCAGGACTGTGACGAGGACATAATCCAAAAGCAGCTCATAAAGGAGGCCTTTGCTGGGGACGATGTCATCGCCGACTTTCAGAGGGAGAAACGAGAAGCCGAGAAAGCAAGCGAACCAAAAGATATCGACCTGTGCCTGCCAGGCTGGGGACAGTGGGGTGGTGCGGGCCTGGCGATCAGTGCCAGGAAGAGACGCCGGTAAGCCCCACGTGATTACATTTCTAGAGCCCTTTGAAGTCTATATAGTGCCTTCCTCCCAGTAACTGCAGGAGGGAGGGAAAGAGGAAATACAGTTTCTTGTTCTTCTGCCCATTTCCCAGGCAGGAATACCGAGACCCAGAGGGGAGAGGGTTCCCAGCCAAAAGGATGCAAACCCTTTCTTGCCTCTCAGGAGCCTCTGAGCCCTACCTGAACAGTGCTGACTCAGTCGCTTACACCAGCTATCTTGTTCTTTGTCGCTCAGGTTTCTCATCAAAGCCCCTAAAGCTTCTCCAAGAAAAGACAAGTCCTTGCCAAATGTAGTCATCACCGAGAAGCGGAACGTCCATGCTGCAGCCCACCAGGTAGGGAGGTGGCTTTGGGACAGGCTCGGGGTCTGAGGCTCCTGGGCAAGTTATAGAGGGCCCGCTTAGCCAGTAGCAGCTGGTCAGAAGAACGTAGGACCGGGAGTGAGCAGAGAGCTGGGTTCAGACCCTGCTTCTGGCATATCGGAGCTGTGTGACTTGTCACAGATCGCTTCAGTTCTCTGATACTTGGCATTTTGCTTTAGCGATTGTGAGTGGAGTATCTGGGTGTGTGGGTCGGGAGCCATGCTTAGTTCCGGGGTTCAAAAAGAAACACCAAGGACGGTCGTCCCTGTCCTCAAGCGTGGAGCTCAAAGTCTAATGGAGTTCATGGCATGCCAGCAGCTGCATGTGGGTAGGCACGGACAAGAGAGAGTGCAGATAATCTCTGAGGGAAGGCCCCAAGGATTAAAGGGGACAGAGAAGGTGGAATTGTAGCTAGGACTCGAAGGAAACCAGGAGGTGAGATGAGGAAAGAGAGCATTCTGGGAAGGGGCCATAGACAGGGCAAATCCTCGGGCAGATGGAGTGGCCGGGTAGAAAGGGAGAGTCGACGGGGCTGGGCAAAAGAGACCTGGAAAAAGCCCAGAGGCTGTGATGGCCATACTGAGGATTGAGTGGGGTGGGGGATGGCAGGGTCACAGGAAGGCCCTTCTAGCTCTGTAAATTATGGGAGCTGTTCGCGGACTGAATGGAGAGAATCCACAGAAGAATAATCTTTACAAACCTTGCGTTCTGGCGGGACTCATCCCGAGCCTAAGGATTCTAACTAATCAGTAGAATAAGAAAATCATTTTCTTTTTTTTCATAAGCCTGAGAGGCAACCTCTCAAAGCAATCAATTATTTTTCAAGGTGAAAAGTCCCTGCTGGCTCCTCGAGTATGAAAGTACATGTGTACTTTGGGATTGGGTCTTACATCTTGACCTGCATAAAAAGTATAGATCGGGCTTCTCTCCCCACCTCCCTCTCTCCCGCCTCGCCCTTAGTTTGGTCTTCCTTTAGCAGCACTTCAGAGATGGCTAAACAGTGCAGTGACAGGGTTAAGAGAGGAAAGGCCCCGAGAAGGCTTCTTAAAAGAGATTGCTTTGGGGGGCAGCTAGGTGGCGCAGTGGGTAGAGAGATTACCAACCCTAAAGTCATGAGGACCTGAGTTCGAATCTAAACTGAGATACTTCCTGGCTGTGTGACCCTAGGCAAGTCGCTTAACCCCAATTGCCTTAGCCAAAAAAAAAAAGTTGCATTGGAGTTAGACCCACAACTAGTGTCAGAGCCACGATCAGAATTCGGGGTTTCTGACTTTGAATGTAGCGTTCTGCTTACCAGGCACTCCAGAGATCATAGATTGAAAATCCAACCCCTCCCTTTTATAGGTGAAGGAACTGAGACCCAAAGAGAGGCCTGTCCGTACCATGCAGGCCGATAAGGCTAGGATTTCAACCAGGTCCTTTGTCTCTAAAGCCTAGGCTCTTTCCATTACACCACACTCCCTCCTTCCTATAGAATCCCCATGTGAGGCCGTCCCCTCTGGGACACACCTTCCACGACCCACGATGCTGCCAAAAGGCCACATGTCCACTGTTCCCTCTCTGGTTTCACACCCTGCCGACACAACGTGGAGCCATGCAGAGCTCCGGGCCTGAGCTCCCTCCTTTCCCCTCTTCTGCAGGTTAATGTGCTTCCATTCCCGTTCACCCACCCAAATGAGTTTGAACATACCATCAAGACGCCAGTGGGAACCACATGGAACACACAGAGGGCCTTCCAGAAGCTGACTGCTCCCCAGGTGGTGACCAAGCCGGGCCACATCATCGAACCCATTAAGGAGAGTAATGTTGAGTCCTCTCCTTCCCACTCCAATCTTCCAAATCTGCAGAAGAAAGGACATCAGTACCTTAACCATTTGAAGAGAGAGCCGGTGAAAGATGCTTAAATCCTACTGCTCGACCCAAGCCCAGGAGAACTTGGTACTCATTCCCTGGGACTCTGGAAACAGTACCCTGGATAGTGACGATAGCTCCTTCTGGAAATAAAACAAACCCTGCAACTCACTGGAGCTCAGTGTGTCCCGTCATTCTCCAGTCAACTCCCTTCTACCTTTACCATCAGACAGATCTGCTCAAGGTCTTCCAACTCCTGCTCTCTACCGGGAGCTCATCAGGTGGCCGAATAGGGACCAAGTGGGGCAAGAAAAATCAAGAACGCAAAGCAGATTTAATAATATCTTCCATCCATCTGGACGGCATTGAACTGTTGACAGCATTTTTATAGCCATTCTCTGACTCAGTAGAGGAGGGGGAGAGGTTTCAGTAAAAGCACCCCCGTAGTCTAGACAGCTTATTCACGCCATGGCTAACTTTGGGCAATTCCCTTCCTCTCTCTAAATTTCATGTACCGCATTGGAAAATGAAGGGGTTCCTAACCTGGGGTGTACGTGAATGTGGTGGGAAATGCATGTCAATATGACAGTTTCCCTGTGTACATCTGGAAACGTTCTGAGAAGGGATCCACGGGCTTTATTGGAATGCTAATGGGGCTCATGACACCTCAAAAAGTCCACCCCGGTAGTAGCTGAGCCCTAAGGACTCTGAACCCTAATGTTCTAGGAATCGGAAACAGACCCAGGGGAAGGTAATTGCCCCAAGCGGCACGGTCAGGGCTAAACCTCGGCCCCGAACTTGGCACCGGTTCCTCCCGTTTCCACTTCAGTTCTCCAGTGCGGTTTTAGAGGAACTCCAGGTTTTATCGTCCGGTTCGTCTAAACTCTTGGAGGTGTGTGAAGTGGATGCCCCCAAGGGCTGAGGCTAGTCCTAGAACCTTGTGACGCTGAAGCACTTCTCTCTAGATCTTCCAAAAGGAAACAACCCTCTGCAGATCTCTTTCCTGTCGGAGGAGCGCTCTGAATTTTATGATATTTTCTATCCCTGGGGCATTATTGAGAGTGGGGTGTCCCCCACTCTCAACGAGGCAGCTCTCTTTCTTAACACGAATGCTTGCTTTCCATACTTGGGTTTGGGATTGACAATTATGTTGAGGACCAGAGCTTCTGAGAAGCTGGGCAGACTTGTGTCTTACTATAAATTCTTTTATGAATGACCACTGAGGGATGGCCTTGAAGGGTACACACAGGCCTTTTGCTATGTCTCCTGCAAATGAAGAGTCCCTCATAGTTGAGGAGCCCTGGTATACGAGTAAGGGAGGTGGGGACAGTTCCTACGTCGCACAATGTTTCACAATGTCTGCTAGGTGAAACCTGTTCCAAACCAGAGGAAACAGTTTCTGGTGCCAACTTTAAACAGCAAAATCTACCTTGTCTCCAGAGGATGTGGGACAGATTATTGCTGCATATAGTCTACTCCAAAAGGCTCTTTCTACTGAGTGTACCTACCTCCCCTCCAGCAACCTTAATTAAGCACTTACTGTGTGCCAGCACTGGGAATCCATCGGAAAAAAACAGCAAATTCAGCTCCAAACTTTGTATTCAGCCACTGGTCTGTGCCACTCTAACTCCACTTTCTCTGGTCTCTTCCACCAATCTGGCCTCCTCCCCCCAAAAGAGACGACTCCTACATTAGTCCAGTGGGTGTTGATGTCTACATTTTCCTTTGATCCACATCTGCGATTCCATCAGCACGAGGAAAACCCACTTCTCTGATGCCGATTACAACTCTTCTACAAATCCTGATCTGAAAGTGGCTTAGGTCACTGAAGTAGATGACGGCGCAACATAATCAAAGCCAGGACTTCACCCCACGTCTTCCTGATTTTCAAAGCCCTCCTCCGATAAGGATTGCTGCATCTCCATTTATCCATTTGTGACTTCACGGTCTGTTCCAAGTGCTGTGTGATGCCGCCCTCGTTTGTCCCTTAACGAAGTATGTCCCAGGACAGTGGCAAGGAAAGTGGTTATGAAGTCGGGATCTCACATTCGAATCCCATTTCTGGTATTTACTACTTGTGTGATCCTGGGCGAGTCACTTTCCTAGTCCACATCTCAGTTTTGTGATTTGTATAACGGAGGGATTGGAATAAATGATCCTTTAAGGTGCTTTTCTGCTCTGGGTTTTTTTGTGTTTTTTTTTTTAACTGTGCTTGAAGATTTTCTTCCAGCTCTGACTTTTTCTGCACTAAGGATTTCCCCAGTTCTTGACAGTCTTCCCCATTCTAAGGTCCCTTCCAATTCTCACATCTTATGATCGATGCTGAGTTACTTCAGGATAGCAGAGTGGGTGGGCAAGGATGTGGAGGGCAGCTAAACACCCTGCAGTTTCCCCCAACCAAATTCGGCCTGTTCTTGTCTTTAGTTCCTGACTCATCCTGTCCATGGGTAGTGTGGACTTGCTTCACTCAATTGCCTATCGTAGCCTAAACAAGAGGCATTTTCCCTCTGCTTGTTTGGGGATCCCCTAGATAATAACGGGGAGCCACCCGGTGGGGACCTGAGCAACTCGCTCCCCAAGAAATGGGAAAGGAACAGCTACGGAAAAGTTATCAGAAAGACGCACGACCACAAAGTGAAGTGGGCTGGTGATGGCCAAGAGAAGGAGAGAGAGATAATGCACAGACACCCTTTTCACCTTGCCGTGACACAAGGTCAAGCTAGTTGGAGGAAAGCCCTCAGCACCTTGGGTGGACGCCCTCAGGGGGAGCCTGGGGGGACACGCAGACAGGGAGTCACTTGGGAGGGGGGATTAGATTTTATATCCGAAAGAGCCATGTAATATCAGAAAATAATATGGGGACCTACTTCACCAGGCTTGGCAGCTCAGCCTGGAAACGAGCTAGGATGGGCAAAGGGAAAGGGTTGGGGTCCAGGCCCGAAAGAAGGGGCGGGGACGGGAGTGGGTGAGGGTACGGTGCTGCGGGCCAAAATGCTTAGGGATTTTTTTTTTTTTAAATTCTTCCCCTCACCCCGTGGAGCCGCCGCCCCGGGCTTGGCCGTGGCAGATCACTGAAAGGGGACTCGAGCGTTTGGGGCGGGGTCGCCGCGGCTTCCTTCCGTCCGGTGCCCTTCGGCACAGGGACGCGGGCTGCGGCCGCCTGACTCCTCCGGCCCCGGACCGACCCGGCCTGGCCCCCTCCCGCCCCATACCCTATCGACGCGCCCGATCCAGAGCCCCCAGCGAGTGGCCAATCCCATCGACTTTCCCGGGACCCTCCTCGGCTCCCGGGACTCCCTGCGGTCAAGGAGGGATGCCGATGGCCCCGCGCTCTAAATGAGCGAGCGAGCCTCGTTATTCGAGACACGGACGCCCACACTTCCCAGCTCCGGATCGGAGTCTTTCATGGGTTTGGGGGGAATTGGGTGGGATTTTTTTGTTGTCTTTTTTTTTTTTTTTTCCCCCCGATGTATGGCTTTTTTTTTTTTTTTCCTTTTCTTCCTCCGAACCTCCGAAGTGTTCTTCCTTCCCATTGGCCGCAGCTGCCCCTTGACGCCACCCTGGCCTTGCTCGCTGATTGGTCCGTTCTGGATGTGCCCAAGCCCTTTTCCCAGGGTGTGGCTCCCCCCCACCCGCCCCCAACAGGGCTCTGACCCCTGACTCCTCCCTTCTTTCGCTCGCTCTCTCTCCGGCCCCCCCCCACCTTTGCGCTGAATGGTACCGTCCGAGCTCGGCTCCCCTACGGCCCAGACCGCTGCCCTTAGGGCCCCCGGACGGGGCGGGGCGGGGCGCGCTAGGGACTAGGGGAGGGCGACGGTGGTGGCGCCTTCCTGCCGAGCTGGGGCCGCCCCAGCCGGCCCTCCTCTTCCTCCGAGGGTCCCGGCGCCCCTCCACCCGTGAACTGCTCGCTTCCTGCCCTCGCTGTCACCCAGCCGGGCCCGGCCCGGCCCGCCCCGTCGCGGGCTGCCCCATCAGAGTCTCCCTTCCGTGGCCTTTGGATTCCCCACCCACGCGCAGCTCCAAGTCCCTCCCCGCGAGTCCATCTGATCTCCTGCAGCCTCTCCGGCCCCTCGGGCCGGGACCCTGCTCGGTGCTCTAAGCCTGACCCCTGGCGCACCCCGGCGCCGCAGGCCTCGCTCCTTGCGGACAGTCCATATCCACGTGGGGTCCCCACTTCGGGCGTCTCCATTCCCTAAAGCCTCAGTCTGTTAACACTCCGGGGCCGCCTCCCCATCCACGCCCCTCCCCCCAGGGGTCACCCTAGTGTCCTCCAGGCCCCGCCTCCCGGTGTACCCCGGTGAGGCTCCAGGCCCCCCCCCCCCCCATCCCGTCCTTTTGTCTCTTCCTCGGTCTCCAAGTCCTCCCTTCCCTTCTGGTCTCGCTCGGATCTCCGCGGCCCTGCCCCTCCTCCAGCCGCACCCCACCGTCCCCCTCCCTCCCGGGGCCCCTCCTCCTCCGGCCACCCGGCCGGCCTCTCTCCCCTGTTCCCTCCCTCGGCGCTCCCGACTTCTCTCGGCTTCCCTCCCCCTCTCTCTCCCTGCGGCCCCCATCAGGAAACGTGCAAAGCCCGGCCCTCCGCCCTAAAGCCGGAGCTCGGGAGACCCCCGAAGCCCGTCGGAAGTGTCTTGGGGGGCAACCTCCCGTTGCCCTCGGCATCCCCGCTCCCCCACCCCCGACCCAGACCGGGCATCGGCAAAGCGTCCGATGTCTTAAGCGGCTTGAGGCTTTCTCTCGAGATGGGGAGGGTTAGCCCCGGACGTTCGGCGCGTCCCCATCGCGCCTACGGGAATTCGGGGAAGGCCGGTCCATCAGCAGCCCGGTAACGGAGGTCACAGCGAAAAGCTGGAAGCAGCCTCGCCGATCACCGGCTCCAGCCTCAGTTTCCCCCTCTGCCATGAGAGGTTTGGACTCTGAACACTACGGATGGTCCCTTCCAGCTCTGACGTCCTGTTCCTCGTTTTACAGAGGAGGAAACTGAGGGAACGATAACTTGGCCGAGATAACCCCGCCAGGAAATGGTAGAGCCCGGCTCCGTGTTTTCGGAGCGCTCGCGGGACCCCAAACCATAGCCCAGCCCGGTCCGCCTACAAGGACCAACTTTCTCCAGGTCTCTCTCGGTGACATAATTGGCATTGTCATTCAAAGATTAAAAGCCCCTGGAGTGAACGTTTCTCTGGTTACTACCTAAAAGATCGCCCAAGTAGTTTCTTCCCTCCAGACCAGACAGGAAGGGAGGGAGGGAATGATTTTTTAGCAGAGCGAAATCGCTCTGAAAAGATAACAGATTGAGAAATTAGGTGACTTATTCAAGAGCATCTGATCAGCAGGGGGAAAGGGGGAGGCGGGGACGGAGGAAGCAGGGCTCAGTCCCAGCTTTCCTCCAAATCCCTAACTCCTGCTACCCAGCCTTCCCTGGGCTAACTAACCTCCGTCCAGCACTCGGCCCTCTGCGAATGGACACAAATGCTGCTGCTGCTGCTGTTCCCCTGCCCCAAGACCCAGCAGCAATCTTATCCAGTAATTACTGGATATGGGCAAAAGCTGTATGAGGGCTGCAAAGGGGGCTCCGCAGCTTCCCAGTCCGGGGGGGTTGGAGGAGAATGAGACCCCGGTGAGGGCCTGGAGATCGGGCACCCAACGAAGGCCTGCCTGCAGCCCCCCCCCCCATCACTGCAGGGTGCCATTACAGCGAGAGCTAGTGTCCCGGGTGGGGTTATTCCTTCTCAAGGGTCTCCTGAGGGGGGAGGAGGAACCTGAAGGGTGGGGAATGACCAAATGTGAAAATAAGAACACAAAGTCCCCGAGGGCAGGAACTTTCACTAATGTCCCGAAGCTAGTTCAATAAATGCTTCTTAATTGATGGATGTGTCAATCCTGCACCTGTAACTGGTCCCCCTCCATTTTTTTTATTAAAGTTTTTTTTTTGTTTTTTACTAGAATTAAAGACCCTCATAGGTGAGGGAGAAACAGTGGCCAAGAGGTGAGTCATTTTCCCAGGATCATACATGGAGTAAGGGTCAGGAGCAAGTTTCAAACTCCCTTCCTGAAAAGTCTATCTTTCTAACCACTGCACCACAGTTACCTCGTTCTTAGGAGGTCAATGCACCCACCCTGCCTTCTTACGCTGGGAGCCCCCTCCCACTTCTAGGGCTTACCGGGGGGTAGATTAAGGATGCTCTATGGATTGTCTTGCTTTGTCTCCAATCTAAAATGCCCCCAAACAGGTCATCGTTTTGACCAAACAGGTCATACCTTCCGGTACAAAGACAGGCAAGGTACTCTTCATATTGTCCACCCCACCCAGGACGCTTACTCCAACTTGTGCTACCAGGAGGAGAGAAGATTGAACACTGAGCTGTCCACGTTCTCTCTTTTGACCCCCTTTGTGATCCAGGACAGGTGTTCGTTGAGAGAACTGGCTGTGAGGGAGGACTCGGTTGGAGGCAGGGAACGGAGCTCCTCCAGCTTTTTAGCCCTTGGGGAGAACTCGTGCCCGTGGCCTTTCTCTCTTTGCCACTGTGTACTCTCTCCCTTAGGTCCCTCCTCAAATGGACTTGAATTTCAGTGGGATGCCAACTGGGAAGGCTAGAAAGGGGACAGGGCCCCTGGATCCCCCCCCCTAGCCTTTTTGCTCCAGCTGAGCACGTTCAACAATCCCAAAAAGTCAAAGTGAAAAGGTAACAATTAGGCAGTGTCAGGGACTTGCTGGGGCAAAGATGCCCCCGGGTCCCAGCCTCCTCTGCCTCTGGCACAGATTTTCTCTTTGTCCTGGAAAGACGTGCCAGATTCCCTCAGGGACCGAGGAGAGGAAGAAGGGGTGAGGCTGGGGAGGTAGAGAGAAGAGGGATCTTGGGAACCTCGCCACCTATGAAATGGCATACTGTACCCCTGCACCCCCTGATCTCTCTCTCTGGAGTCCTTATCTTATTTTCTTCCTTCCACCTTCTTTTCCTCCTGCCTCTCTCTGTCTTTTTTCCCTCATGACTAAAACAAATTACACACACACACACACACACACACACACACACACACCCCTCTAATATGTATAGATATTGTCTAACTGGTAGCGGCCTGAAACGGCAAATGACTTGGCCAAGATCATCACACAGTTAGGACATGTGACCAGGACCCTAAACGTGCCTGTTTCAAATCCAGGACTGGGAAATCCTCCTTTTTTGAGAAGTCCTTTCCTTTGATGATACTGTATGTCTAGAGTCCCCATTTAGGGACTTAGCATATCAAAGGGAGGAGGTCTTATTTTTATTTTTTAAGTTTTATTGAAACCATTTGTTTTTTACACCTGTCATTTCCGAATATATCCTATTCAAAAAATGAATCTTCTCAAATGGGAGTCTTCAGAAAACCCTTCCAGACTTTGGCTCTTTGAAAACACCAATGGGATGCTTAGCCCTCCCTTAGGGACTGTTAGCATATCCAAAAGGGAAACATTTAGAGAATAAGTCAGATTTATACAACGTCTTCCTTCAGGCAGCATTGTCAAGTAAGGAGCAAAAATAGGATTCTGCCCATTTTACAGATAAGGAAGTCAGAACCAGGGGACGTGAGTTTGAATCCCAGTTCCACTTCTTACTACCTGTAGAACTTTGCTGGTGGTGGTTCTAACGTGTCCTTCGGCCTCAAAGAAGGCCATGACATGGGAAGGGGATGCTGTGGCGTGCAAATGAATTGGATTGAAGTGAGAGTGGGCCTTATAAAGTCACCAGCCTCACTTTCCCTTCCAGAACCATCTGGGTCTAGTGCAAGAGATAGGTCAAGACAACTGGAGATGGCCCTGGATGCAGTGGGAGGTCTTGGCTTTTTGAAGCTAAGGTCTTTCATTTTTTTTTTAATTTTTGATTTTTCTGTAAGCCTCCAACCCCCGTATGTTGTGAAATTATTCGAGCTGCGTTTCTTGGCCTCTAAAATTATTTCCGGATTTCGGCTGGCCTGTGTGAAGTTGACTTTAGAAATGGAATTCTCCCACCAGCCACCAATTGCCGTGGATTCTTCCTTCAGCTCCCTAGGCTTAGAATGGAATAAAATTGTCAGAACTGTGGTAATAGAAGAAGTCGAGATGAGTATCATCGTGCCACAAAAATCTCTATCCGGCAGATACAGAGCTTACAAAATGGCTTTAGTGCTCAGGATGGCTCTGGGCCTCAGTTTTCCCATCTGTAAATCTAGGGAGTTAACATGGCTTTGATGACCCTTTCCATCTCTGGCATTCTATGGTAACAGTTCATTCGGTGAGAGCAACAATGTGATTTCTTAGACGTCAGGATAGTCTTGGAGTTAGGAAAATCTGGAGGCAAGACCTGCTTTGGATGCATATAATATTTTCCCATGGATAAGTCATTTAATAACTCTGTGTTTCGGTTAACTCCCTAAGACTCAGTTGCCGTACACATGCTGATAGGTTGTTTGTTTTAAATTTTGCAAATAGAATTGCCATGGCCTCATTTATGTTTTTCATCACACTCCTTTCTAAAATGTATCCCTTCTCCTCCCCAGAGCTTTATCCCTTCTATCAAAAAATTGAAAAGGAGAAACAAAACAGTTTAAGAAAACTAAACAAAACTAACCAGTATGTTAACTCCGGCTAGAAACACGGATAGTGTCTCACACCCATATTCTCCCATCTCTGCGATGAAGGCAGGAAAAGGAATTCTTAACTCTTCTCTGGCCTGTTGTTTTTCATTTTATTGGTCGTTCTGGTTACATTGTTGTGGTTTGCGTTGTTTCTCTAGTTCTAGCCACTTCCTTCACTTTGCATCATTTCCTATGTCTTCCCATGCTTCTCTCGATCTTCATTGTTTCTTAGGAAGCTCTCCTGTTCCATTGCATTCATTTACCAGAATTGCTTTAGCCACCTCTCAACTGTCGGCAATTTGCTTTATTGCTCATTCTTTGCCAGCTCCCAAAGTGCTGCAGAGATCATTTTGGTGTCTGTAGGGTCTTTCTTTCTCACATTAACCCCTTCAGTATACGTGTCTGGCAGTGGGCTCTCTAGCTCAAAGGATATGGACACTTTAGTCCGTTTTTAAAAACAGAATTCCAAATTGTTTTCCATAATAGTTGGACCGGGAATTTTGCAATTCCACCAAGTGGATGAGTCTGCCCCTCCAATAATTACTTTTGTCTTCTAAAATTTGCTGGGTGTGAGGTGAAATCTCAGAGTTGATTTAATTTGCACTTCTCCCATTATTCGTGATTTGGAGTAATCATTGTTGTTACTAGTTTGCGAGTCTTCTTTTGAGAAATGTTTGTAGATGTCTTTTGACCCCTTGCCTAATGGGAAATGGCTTCTGGTTCTAAGTATCTGTGGATTCCATATGTATGTCTATGTCTATATTATGCAAATACAAATATACATATACACAAGGATTGTGTGTGTGTGTATGTGTTACATGCGTGTATCTTGGATACAACCCTTCTCAGAGCTATTTGATTGGGTCATTTTCCCAACCAAAGGTTTTCTTTCTTATCCTAGCTGCATTACTTTTGTTCATATGTTTCTTTAATGACCCTTTCCAACACTTCTCTTGCGTTAGTCTCGATTTGTGATGTGTTGCAATCTGCTCATGGTCACCCTTTGCCTCTCTTTTGCCTTTTGGGTAATCCTCGACTTCAATTCTTCAGAGGCTGTAGTGTTCCATGATTCACAGCCATAGAATATCAGAAATCTAGAAGAAACTGGGGATAGAAAGATGGCCCATTTTTCAAGGAGAAGCTTAGAATAGATGAGAGAATTTTGCCATGACCCCAAGGTGGTGCAGTCCCCTTTTTTCTGTGTATTGATTCTGGGCCCAGATCATTGTCCATTTGCAGAATTTTGCCTGAAATACTTACACGTACATATAGGTGTGTCTGTGTGTGTGTTTGTAACGAGGATAAAGGAGCTGGACATATACCCGGATCCCTTCCAAGGGACTTCCTACTCTGACCTCCTCATCCCTATTACATAGACACACATAAATGCATACATGCAGGAAGTATCTTGGATCAACTCCGAAAGTATCTAAACCTCTATAGATATACATATACACCCTGATGGATAAACTGTTGAGATTGTCCATCCAAGTATATCTCATAACCTGACCCCAAACTCCTCTCAACCACTCTGTTTTTCCCATATGGACAGTTAAGTCAAAGTATTGTGAGTACTCCCAGATTATATTTAGGAGGCTTTTCAACTCTGTACTAGATGTTCTCCATTGATAGTGTTAAGCATACAACGAACTCTGTTTTAATTCTTACTTAATATTAACAATCCCTATTAATCAAAAGAGGTTATCTCTGTTGCTATTAAACTTTTGGAGAAATCGGGTAGAATCCACGAGAGTTACTTTTTGCTTTATCCACAAACAATAAACACAGTAAGACCTACTACAGAGTGCAGGTCCCGAGACTGATACCATCAGAGCTTCAGAACAAATAAATAAATTGAAATTAAATTAAATTGCTCACATGTCCATGGGGCTAGAAGCTTTAAAAATCCTTCGTTAGAATGACCTAGTAATGTCTAGTGTAAACACCCCTGTCCTCATTTTACACAGGAGAAAGCGGAAGCTCAAAGAGGTCAATCAATAAACGTTTTATTAAGCACCTACTGTGCACCAGGTACTGTGCTATTAAGTTCTTAGGGTACAAAAAGAGGCCCCAAATGGCCTGTCCTCAAGGGAATTTACAATCTAATGGGATTAAATGCAGTGGCATGCCAAGATCACACAGCTCTGAGTGCCAGCGTTCTTGCTAATATTTACAACTTCCAACAATCGTAGGTTTCAAGCTGGAAGGAACCTCGGAAGTCTTTTAGTTCAATCCTATCATTTTTCTGAAAATGGAGGCCCAGAGAGTAGAGTCAAGAGGCTAAGGAGGAGTCTGTAAAGGAGAAACAAGTTTATCGTCTAGAAACCTTAGATTCAAATTCCTAAAGATAGATGTTCCCTCCACCAAAGGCAATGGAAAATGAGGATTCGCTCTTGTTGAGTCTCCTTGGCTGAAGCGTTCCACCTGCTGGGGCCAACGGTGTGGGAACCTCTCTCCAGACTGACTTAGGCTGGGTTGTCAGGATGACAGACGTGACGTCTGTCACCAGCCACTTTAGCTTGGTAGGAACCTGCCAGGGCTTGTGTTCTCTTAACATAGCATTTGCAGAACCCAAGGCCACCTCCAGGCTAAGATATAGGAGCAGAGAGACAACTTGGTATGGCCAACAAGAAGACAGGACCTGGAACTAGGAAGAGTTGGGTCCAGATCTCCCCTCTGGCACTCACCAGCTCTGCACCTCAGTTTCCTTATCTGTAAAATAGGGATAATAATCCCTTTAATGCTTTCTTGGCCCAGTTGTTATAAATGAGACTCAAATGAAATCATAGATGTAAAGCAAAGGAACGTGAATGTCAACTCTTATTGTCACGGGAGGACTTTAACCCCAACGATTAATATTCAGGATGGAAGAAGCGCAATACGTACTTTGACAATTCAAGGAACAGGTGACCTCTCCCTAATGAAAAGACAGCCACCATCAGTTAAATAAAAAGGTCTAGAAAGGTCAGCAAAAGGACCTGCGATTTGGTTTATGCTCGAGAGTCATTAATCTTGAAAACATGACAGTTCACTCCAGAAATATTCCCGTTCCTTAAGCCAGTGTGACAAGCAGGGTAGAATAGTGGAGATAAGTGACCTTACAATTGTACAAGAAAATTTGGAGACCAACCGGTTGAACCCATGCATTTTACAGGAGAGCACACCAAAACCCAGAGAGGAGAAATGATTGAATTAATGTCCCATAGCTAGTAAGTGATCACGTGACACAGGGAAGAGGGCATTGATCTTATATGAATTGATACAAAGAGAGGTCAGCAAAACTAGGCTTGTATACACATTGAGTGGGAGTACATATTTTTAAAAACTAAGCCAAAGGTATCAAAACTTCAGAGTCAAAAAGGGACACAGAGCAAACATATCATTTGTTTACTATTTTGTTAATTCTATGGTTTTGCTTTGCTAAATGCTAAGGGTTTATGTAAGCAGAAGCATAACTGATATGAGGCAACTGGGTCTTTGTCCCAGGGAGCGTAGAGATGTGTCACAAACACTTCCTCCCTGCAAAGGTCACCTCACCGGCCCTTCTTATTCCCATTTCCATAGGACCCCTTTGTTATTTTTTTTTAATGTTATTTATTTATTTTTAATACCCATTGCTTTATGAATCATGTTGGGAGAGAAAAATCAGAACAAAAGGGAAAAACCATGGGAGAGAAAAAAAAAACAGAAAAAAGAAGTGAACAGAGCATGTGCTGATTTACATTCAATCTCCATAGTTCTTTTTCTGAATGCTGATGGTATTTTCTGTCCTAAATCTATTAGGATTGCTTTGGATCACTGGATCACCGAGAAGAACCAAATCTTTCATAGTTGATCATCGCACAATCCTGCTGTCGCTATGTACAATGTATTCCTGGTTCTGCTTGTTTCGCTCAGGATCAGTTCATGTAAATCAGTTTTTTCACCATTTTTACAGAACAATAATATTCCCTCACCTTCATGTATCACAACTTGTTCGGCCATTCCCCAACTGAGGAGCATCCACTCCTTTTCCAATTCTTTGCTCTCACAAAAAAGGGCTGCTACAAACATTTTTGCACAAGGGGGTCCTTTTCCCACCTTTATGATTTCTTTGGGATACAGGCCCAGTAGTGACACTGCTGGATCAAAGGGTATATATACAGTGTGATAGCCCTTTGAGCATAGTTTCAAATTGCTCTCCAGAATGGCTGGGTTGCTTCACAACTCCACCAACAATGCATTAGTATCCATGGGACCCCTTTAGCCACCACCAGGTCTACTACCCAGTCGTAGAGGTACCAGAAGACTTCATGTTCTTGCCAGTATTTGCAACTTCCAACAGTTATACTTTCAAGCTGGAAGGGACCTCCGAGGTCTATTAGTGCAATCCTATCATTTTTCTAAAAACTGAGGCCCATAGAGATGACACCTCCTCTCTCTCCTCCTAGGGATTAAGAGTGCATGGATGGGTGCTGCCGTAGACAGCCCTGAAGTAAGGAGGACCCAAGTTCAAATATGACCTCAGACAATTAACACTTCCTAGCTATGTGACTCCAGGGCAAGCCACTTAATCCCAACTGCCCCCCCCAAAAAAGAGTCAATGGATGTCAGTCATCCTTTCTTTTAAGCACATTCTCTAGAGCAAGAGGCAACTCCTTTCCCGCTAATACTGTGCTCAGGACAAGCTGTCATCTGTGTCATCACCCTGGAATTTATCTTCCTCTTCTGAATTTGCCCCAATTCCAAGGATTCCCACTTATAATTCTGTATGGAAGATCTCACTCCCTATTTCCTATGTTTATTCAGTTATTTTTTCGTAATGGAGATTTATTAAATTTATAATAAAAACGATTCATTAGAAGCTCATATTGGTATCCATATGCCATCAGGAGGGCCAGAGCATATATTGTATATATGTGTGGGTGGAAATATATATGACCAGCACACGGCGATAGAGATATTTGTGTGTGTGTGTGTGTGTGTGTGTGTGTGTATGTGTGTGTGTGTGTATGTGTGTGTGTGTGACGGACCCCTTTGACAGCACCTCTGGTGTGAGCTCTTGCCAAGCCCTTTTCAGGGAAGCTCATCCACCTTTAGTGTCCAACCAGTCACCCTACTCTGGCGCCAAGAAGCTGTAACGTGTGCAACAGCCACGCCCCAGTAAGACCGTCTTGGCAGACAGGCTAAACCAGGTTGGGGGTAACCAACAGGCCTCAAAGCCATCTGGGAGTTAGGGGGACGTCTAGCACAAGCATGAGAAGATGGTCCCCCAGCAGCACGGGTGGACGAGGATAATTTGTCCCGATGGCCACGAGAGTGGCTGCAGCAGGTGCCATGGAGCACTCAGGGCTTGGTCGGTCATGGAAGGTGCCATGGTATCCTGGGGTCATTGCCAGTCATCCCGACTTTTGTCTTGCCGCTAGTCTTAGATAACTGTGGAAGAGAGAGGCTTTCAACTTTGTGCAACTGTACCTCATTTAAATCCGATTCATGGACAAGTCATGACATTTCTCCAGGATGTCACTGGTCCTCTTCAGAAATGAAGGAAGAACAAAAGACTGCTTCTCAGAATAATATTGTAACATACATAAAATACATACGATTAAGAAGAAAACCATTTAAGTGTTTTCCAAAAAAGTTCACAAACTCTAGGTTAAGAATTCTTTTTTTTTTTTTTTTAATTTAATAGCCTTTTATTTACAGGTTCTATGCATGGGTAACTTTACAGCATTGATAATTGCCAAACCTCTTGTTCCAATTTTTCACCTCTTACCCCCCCCCACACCCCTTCCCCTAGATGGCAGGATGACCAGTAGATGTTAAATACATTAAAATATAAATTAGATACACAATAAGTATACATGACCAAACCGTTATTTTGTTGTACAAAAAGAATCAGACTTTGAAATATTGTACAATTAGCCTGTGAAGGAAATCAAAAATGCAGGTGGGCATAAATATAGGGATTGGGAATTCAATGTAATGGTTTTTAGTCATCTCCCAGAGTTCTTTCTCTGTATAGCTAGTTCAGTTCATTACTGCTCCATTAGAAATGATTTGGTTGATCTCGTTGCTGAGGATGGCCAGGTCCATCAGAACTGGTCATCATATAATATTGTTGTTGAAGTATATAATGATCTCCTGGTCCTGCTCATTTCACTCAGCATCAGTTCGTGTAAGTCTCTCCAGGCCTTTCTGAAATCATCCTGTTGGTCATTTCTTACAGAACAGTAATATTCCATAATATTCATATACCACAATTAATTCAGCCATTCTCCAACTGATGGGCATCCATTCAGTTTCCAGTTTCTAGCCACTACAAAAAGGGCTGCCACAAACATTCGTGCACATACAGGTCCCTTTCCCTTCTTTATAATCTCTTTGGGATATAAGCCCAGTAGTAACACTGCTGGATCAAAGGGTATGCACAGTTTGATAACTTTTTGAGCATAGTTCCAAACTACTCTCCAAAATGGTGGGATTCGTTCACAACTCCACCAACAATGCATCAATGTCCCAGTTTTCCCACATCCCCTCCAACAATAGGTTAAGAATTCTTGACAGAGGGGCAGCTAGGTGGTGGAGCACCAGCCCTGAAGTCAGGAGAACTTGAGTTCAAATCTGGCCTCAGACACTTAACACTTCCTAGCTGTGTGACCCTGGGCAAGTCACTTAACCCCCCCCCCAAAAAAAAAAAATTCATGGCAGAGGAAGCCTGCCCAGCTGACATCGGATGTATCCTCTGTGAAAGATTTTCAGAATGTTGTCAAGAGGTACATAGGATGAAAAGGAGTAGAAGGCTTTTGACTTGCAGTTTTACAGGGAGTAGCCACATCAGAGAGAGTCCAGATCTATAGAAGACTCAGAATAATAAAATGGCAAAAGTAAAACTCGGAAAGGGTACAAAAGCAAACATGGAACTTGAACAACACCCTAAAATTAGAAGATCTAAATTTGAATTCCCCAATCTGATATTTACTAGCGGTGTGACCTTAGGCAAGTCAGTTCCCCTCTGGCAACCTCAAAATAATAATTGCTGGCAGAGCCAGGATCATGCAAAGTATGATCTCACAGGCCTAAAATTCTGTGGTGGAAGTCAGCCCAAGAAACCTTGTAAGCTCTCATAAAATCATGAAATTCTCAGTGAAATTTTCTTTGTGCAAGAGAAACAATTCAGACAAGATGGAAAGAGACTTGTGTAGATGCACAAAGAATTTATCAACTGATTTTGATTTCAAAAAGCCATGGATACCAATAAAACAAACTATTTGCAACAATAAAAAAAGAAAGCAGCCTTCCGATTTCTTTCTATGATGCAATTATGGTATTTCTGTCTAAACCAGATAGGAACAGAGCAGAGAAAGAAAACTACAGACCAAGTTCCCTAATGAACATTAATACAAAAAGTTTCTATAAAATATGACCATGTGGGTTACAACAACGTTAAAAAGATTAAATGCTAATTTTTTTTATCAAATTTCTTGTTGTCTAAGAGAGGGGGTAGGGCAGCAGAAAGGGAGAGAATTTGAAAATCAAAATTTTAAATAATAAAAGTTAACATTGTTTTTACATGTAATTTGAAAAAAAATATATAAAATTTTCACAACAACAAAAAGAAATAGCATACATTATGTTGGACTTAGACAAGGACTGAAGAGTTGTTTCGACCTAAGGAAGACTATAAATGTAATAAATTGTGTTAATAATATAAATAATAAAACTACATCAATAGATCCCGAAAAGACTTTTGACAAAATGCAGGATCCATTTCCACTAAAAGTTCTAGAAAGCAAAGAAGTAAATGGACCTCACCTTAATATAATAAATAATACCCATCTAAATCCAAGAACAGACACTCTATGTAATAGATAAAAGCTAAAGGCTTTCTTAATAAGATCGGAGTAAAGAAAGGATGCCCATTATTATCACTACCATTACCAGGATTAAACAAAGTGCTAGAAATACTAGCTGTAGCAATAAGATGAGAAAGAGAAACTGAGGGAATAGGTTTAAGCAAAGAGGAAGCAAAATGATCACTTTCTCCAGAGGACATGATGATTTGCTTAGAAAAACCCCGTCGGCCAAGAAATTAATTAAACAATTAATAAGTTCGGCAAATTTGCAGGAACTCCCCATAAATCAGCAGCACTCGTGTCACCCACAAAACCCAAGAGGAAGAGCTAGAAGGAGAAGTTTCATGCAAAATAATTACAGAAGCTATAAAATATTGGGGATATATCTACCAAGATGCATCTAGAAACTGTGTGAAACTAACTATAAAGCACTCTGCAGAAATAAAGACAGACCTAAATAAATGGAGACACATTAATTGCTTGTGGGTAGAATAAAAAGAACAGTGCTATGTAAATTAATTGGTGTACCAATGGAGCTACCCAAGGAATGTTTTATAGAACTAGAAAAAGTGATAACCAAATTTATATGTAGGAACAAAAAGTCAAGACTCTCAACAGTAAGGAATGAAAGAGAGCAGAAAAGAAAGAGTTCTATCAGAACCCGATCTCAAACTCTATTCCAAAGCAATAATCGTTAAAATGACTTAGTACTGATTAAAACGTGAAACAGAGCATCAGTGAAGCAAACTAACACAGTAGCATGGTGTTCAATAAAATCAAATACCCTAGTTACTAGAGGCAGAACTATGTGACTAAAACCTTCTGGAGAGCACTAAGTGGTCTGGCAGAAATTAGGTACAGACTAAAACCTCATACCGTGTACCAAGATAAGCTCCAAATGAATACATGACCTAGTTATAAAAGGTCACATCATAAACAAATTAGAGGAACAAGGAAGAAATCTCTTTTCAAATCTAGGGATAAGGGAAGGGTTTCATGACTAAAGGAGCTAGAGAGGATCATACAAGCTAAAATCGGCACTTTTAATTATATGAAATGAATTTTTTTTGATGCAAACAAATCTAATGTAGGTTGCAGCAAATTTCCGAGATAAAGAACTCGTATCCAGTTAGGTGGTACCGTGGATAGAGTGCTGGTCCCGGAGTCAGGAAGACTCAGCTTCCTGAATTCAAATATGACCCTGACTGGATTTGTGATCCTGGGCGAGCCCCTTTACTCTTTTTGCCTCAGTTTCCTCATCTGTAAAATAAGCCAGAGAAGGAAACAGCAAATCACTTCACTATCTTTGCCAAGAGAATCCTGAATGGGGTAACAAAGAGCTGGATCAACTGAAATGATTAAACAACAATAACCAAGATATATAAGGAACTAATTGAGATGTATAGAACTAAGAATTTCCCAGTAGATAAATGATCAAAGGATATAACTAGCTTTCTTTTTTTTTTAACTTAAGGTTTTTTATTTTTCAAAACATATGCATGGACAGTTCTTCAACATTAGCCCTTGCAAAACCTTGTGTTCCAATTCCCCCCTTCCCCCACGCCCTCCCCTATATGGCAAGTATTCCAATATATGTTAAACATGGTAGAATTATATGTTAAATCCAATATATGCATGCATATTTATACAATTATCTTGTTGTAAAAGAAAAATCTAATCAAACCAATTTTTAAAAAAAGAAGAAAATGCAAGCAAGCAACAACAAAAAGAGTGAGAATGCTGTGTTGTGATCCACACTCAGCTCCCACAGGCCTCTCTCTGTGTAGATGGTCTCTTCATCACTGAACAATTGGAGCTAGCCTCAATCATCTCATTGTTGAAGAGAGTCGCATCCATCAGAATTGATCATCACCTAATCTTGCGGTTACCGTGTACAATGATCTCCCGGTTCCATTCACTTCACTCAGCATCAGTTCATGTCAGTCTCTCCAGGCCTCTCTGTATTCATCCTGCTGATCATTTCTTACAGAACAATAATATTCCATAACATTCATATACCATAATAACTTATTCAGCCATTCTCCAACTGCTGGGCAGCCACTCAGTTTCCAGTTTCTGGCCACTCCAAAGAGGGCTGCCACAAACATTTTTGCCCATGTGGGTCCCTTTTCCTCCTTTAAGATCTTTTGGGGGTACAAGCCCAGTAGAAACACTGCTGGGTCAAAGAAAATGCACAGCCAAACAGTTTTCAAAGAAAGAAATAGAAGCTCTCAGCAGCCATGTGAAAAAAGAGTTCTAAATCATTACTAATTAGCTAAATGCATATTAAAGCACTTTGACGTCCTCCCTCACACCTATTGAAATGGCAAAGATGACAAAAGGCGGAAATGTTGGAGGAGGTGAGGACAAAAGGGACAGATGCTGGGGGCACTACGGGGAAATTGGCACACTGGTGCACTTGATTGTGGAACTATGAATTGGTCTAGCCGTTCTGCAAAGCAATCTGCAGCCATGCCCCCAAAGTCACGTAGCCACTGATATGCCTATAGCCCAGAGACCAAGGAGAGGGAGAAAGGAACTACAGGTACAAAATACAGTTTTTACATCACCTCTTTTCATCGTAGCCAAAAATTGAAAATTGAGAAGCGGTCCTCCTATTAGAGAATGGCTAAACAAATGATAGCATATGACTGTAATGGAATATTTGTGTACCGTAAGAAATGATGAAGTGGACACTTCCAGGGAAAATTGTGTTGACCTTTTTGAACTAATGCAGAGCCAAGTGAGCAAAAGTAGAATAATTTTATATAATGGCAACTACATTAGAGGGAAAAAAACAACAATTCGGAAAGTCTTTCAAACTCTAATCAAGGCAATGCTAAACCACAAATCCAAAAGACAGAAAATAAACCTCAACAACTCACCTCCTGCCAGGGAACTTAAATGCAAAGAGAGAGAGATTTATTTTCCAACATGGTCAGTGTAGGGATTTGTTTTGCTGGGTTTTGTTGTTGATGATGAGGACTTTCTCTTTTTTTTTTTTTTTGGTTTTGTTTTGTTTTATTCAAAGTCAAGGGGACCGCTGGGAGGGAAGATTATAAATGCATGTCAAGAGATGAAACTAAAAGTGGTTCTGTAAGAATAGGGTCAGAATGGACTAAAGTTGTCTGGGAATGTTAAGGGCTCCTCAAAGGATTTCGTTCTGTTGGGGGGGAAAGGAAGGTCATAGAAAGCGTTAAGATCCCTTCATGGAATGGATGGAAGGATGAAAAAATATGGAAAGAAAGCTCCTGTCCCTCTTACTTGGTTTTTCTTGTCTCTGTAAAGGATAATGATCCTTGGAAAGGAAAGGAGAGGACAAAAATACCTACTGGGTAGTTGAAAACGAAGACAAATAGAGGGAAGGTAAGAGAGTACTTAACTATTCTTGAGTCCAAGTCACCAGGCACATGCAAATATCCACTCGGAAAGAAGTGGCAGATGAGGCCACTGTCAGTGGGAGTCTGAGTCATTGTGCCAGAGATCTTCGACAACCTGAGGAGACTTGGTGAAGAACCATCGGGCTGGAGGAGGACAAATATTGTTCCAGATTTTTAAAGGGAAGAGAATTAAAACCTTGAAACTGTGACTCAGTTAGCTTGACTTGGATTTCTGGAAAAAACATAAAATGTATGATTAAAACAATGGTTACCGATGCAGTGATCAAGGAAAGATGGCAAGATTTCACCAAAACCCTTTCCACACTGACCTAACATTCTCTTTTTGACAAGTTTTCTAGCCTGTTTAGGTTAATGCTTACTATCCCTAGATTTCAGCAAAGCATTTGACAAAATCTCTTTATTCTTTTTTTCCTTTCGAATGTGTCGATTTTATTTATTTGAGATCTTCCCTTCAGAATCAAACACCTTTCTTGCTCTAGAGTTACCTGGGGGAAAAAATGTGATTTCTTTCGAAGTGGTGAGAAACACAATAGTCTTTCATTGCCTTGGAAGCTTTTCTGAAACAGAACTGTTGGCTGCACATTCTAGTGACAAAGTAAGACTTTCTAGCTTGATCCCTATTGTGATAGCTCCTCACACTTATCAAATAAGTCTTGTGATGGCTCCATTTACTGGGAACTGAATATTGAATCTTATGTTCTCTTTTACGCTTCTGAGTTGACTCGATATCACAAAATTTGAGAGATATTCCAACAACATTTAGGTCAATCACGCATCCTCCTGGTCCAGACCAAAAGTCCATTATCATGTATTCCAGTGGTTCTCAAACTTTTGTTTTCAGTATCTTTATCCCATTAAAAATGATTGAGGATCTCTCCAAAGCGGTTTTGTTTATCTTGATTATATTTATAGACATTTACCATATTGGAAATAAAAACTACTTTTGAATTTGTAGACCCTCTCAAAGGATTTCAGAGATCCCCAGGATTCTCTAGACCATACATTGAGAACCACTGATGTATTCCTTTGTTCACAGACCATCAGGATTGGAAGTGATCTCAACTGAACTCGGTTCTGCAGTAGAATCTCCCTCCCTATAAAACTCAACGTGAAGACTTTCCATGGTCTTGGTATTCTTACAGACGCGACGGAGAGATATAAGCTAAATCATGATACGGTTAAGTGAATTTGGGACTAATTTAATCACTGGACTTAAAAACTCAACAGCAACTTGGATGTCTCCTTCCCATTTCTATCAATTATTCTGATGAAATAGCAGATGGCCCACTCCCCAAATCTGCAGAGGACAAGAGCTGGGAGGGAGAGCTGACCCATTGAGCCAGAACCGGGGCACAGAAAGATCCTGATAGGCTAGACAAGTGGCTCTCCAGGGGACTCCTGGAAGGCCCTGAGATCCTTTTAGTGGGTCTCAGAGGTCAGTACTTTTTTTTTTCATAATCGCACAAAGTTGTTTTAATTTCGAATTTAGCAAATGTCAATAGCGATATAACCCATGGAAACAAAAGGTCTTTAGAGGGGGCCTTGGTAATTTTCAAGAGTGTAAAAGGGGATACATGTTGCACATATTTTCCGACTTTTTCAATGTATTGTTCAGTTGTGCTGATTTTTTTCCCTCTTTTTCTTTTTACTTTCTTTTTAAAAATTCTATTTATTTTGTGGGATGGCTCTTGGGGAAAGAGAAGGGGAGGGATATTGGGGAAAACTCTGCTGATGTAAAAAAACAAAAGACATCAATAAAAACGTACTTTTAAAAATGGAATACAAAGGAGCCTTGAGACCAAAAAGCTTGAAGTATAAAGAATAGTGTGTGTGTGTGTGTGTGTGTGTGTGTGTGTGAACATATAACTAACTTTACCATAGTGATATCCTTTCGGTCTTCTTCCAGAACAAAGGACAACAACCAACCAATCGTGTGCAAGGATGTACATGGGGGAGAAGGAAAGAGAGATAAGGAATAGAAAGAGACAGAGAAAGAGAGAGATCCATCTTTACACTTGGGTTCAAAGAATCAGCTTCTATAGTATAAGAGCGAGGAACTGGAGCTAGGAAAGGGCTCTGCAGCTTGAGTGGATGATAAGTTCAGTAGAAATCCAAAGGGTGCAACCTTCAACTACAATAAGAGAAGTACCATTTGGGGAACTAGGAAGGCGCCAGGCCCGCTGTCCTTTGCCCTGGCCAGACTCCATTTGGACTACTGTGTTCGTTCTAGGTGCCATGTTCCAACGAGGACATTAACAAACTGTGAAACACCCAGAGGAAGCCAATGAGGATGCTTTGGAAGGCCCTCTTGAATCATGTGAAATGGCAATCACCGAGACGAACTAGAAATTATTTGCACCTAAAAAAAAGATCCAGGAGCATTGGGGGGGGGGGGTGCAAAATAATAACTGTCTTCAAGTGTTTCAAGAGCGAGGGGATTTTCAAGGGAATAAGGTTTTGACTTTTTGCACTTGACCCCAGCTGGTAAAACTAGCAGCAATGATAACTGCAAAGAAGCAAATTTGTTGTGGACAGCAAAGGAAAACTTTCTAACTTCATTAGCTAAAAGTTGCATGATCCCAGGGGTCCAGGAAAGCCAGCTGGAAAGCTGATAGGTGAATATTGGATGTGAGAGTTTACACCCTAGGAATTGGCAAATGATTGTTTTGTTGAGTGTCTAGACTTAAGAAAGTGATAGAGAAAATGTTGAAAAATGCAAATTAAGGCTAAAGGCCCCTGACTCCAGAGCAGTCAGAAGGATCTGAGCTCAAATGCAGCCTCAGATACTTGACACTTACTAGCTGTGACCCGGACTTACAAAAAATAAAATAAAAAAAGAGCCACAAAAAAGATGCAAATTAAACTGAAAATTGCATCTGGGGACACACACACGCACGGAGCTGGTTAAACATTTACTAACACGCATCTACATGATCTTGATAGCAACATGACCTGCCTGGAGGTAGGATCATAGGATCCTAGATTTAGAGCTTGAAATAATTTTATAAATCACATGGGTTTATTTTATTTATAAATCTATATATGAAATATATAAATAATGTATAAAACATATAACTTTAGTTTATAAATCATATAGATTTATTTATAAATCTACTTATAAAATATATAAATTTAGTTTATAAATCATATAGGTTTATTTTATTTATAAATCTATATTTATAAAGTATTTATAGAGTTATAAATTATTTACAAATTTATTTCTATTTATTTATAAATTATGTATAAATCATATAGGTCCTCATTTTATATTTGAGGGAACAAAGGCTCGCAGGGGAAAGTTACATGCTCAGCAGAGTTGAGATTTGAATTCATCTCCTCTGACTCCCAAACCACTTTCCCCACTCTCCCAGCTCGACTCTCCCACTTTGTCTTTGAAGGATAAAAGCAAAAACGAGAGGGGGTGACATGGTGGCAGGAGGACTCGGAAGGTGCTTGTGGGTCGGACGGAGGTTACGGGTCAGATTGCCAGGGGCCCTGCCCCCTCCACTTTTAGTGCTCTCTTTTGGTACTGACCTCAGAGTTTCTCTCCAAGGGCCCCATTTGAACAGGTGAGGCCATTGCTGCTTTGCTAGTTTTCCTGGGTTGGAAATCTCCCACAGTCTGACAGGCCAGCCCCACCCTCCATGTGTTAGCTGACAAGGATTTCATGTGCTGTCTCCACCCAGACTATATGGAGGCTTTGATGCTGGGGGCATTGTGACTGGGGGTTACCTTAGGCTGTTCTAGTCCTTTGGAGACCTAAGGAGTCTCCCCAAGAACAGACTGACGACTGGCTGAACTAACGAGCGCATTTTTCTGGTACATGTTAATACACAAGATGAGACCTAAGTTCTCACCTGAGACATCCTGGGAGCCCCCCACTACCACCACCACCACAGGCTGTAAGACCACCTGAAAAGGGGTCTTCGAGAAGGGGGAAGGCTGTGAGTGGCAGGCCAGTCGGAGGCTGGTCTCCGATGGAAGGCTGGGTCACAGGCCCTAGGTTCAAACCCCAGCTTGGCCACTTCCTGCGGCCTTAAGCAGACCACGTTACCTCAGTGGCTCTCAGGCGGGCAGTCCCTCAAGAAGCATTTATTAAGGGCCTGATTATGTGCCACGGTCATACGTGCCATAGGCAATGACACGGCTCGTGTATGGTTACGTACAGTGTAAGAGATAGATGATGTAAATGGGAAGCAATCTCAAATGCTACAAGCTGTCAGGAAGGGGAAAACAAATTTGAGATGGGGTGGAGTGGGAGGGAGGAAGGAGCTCAGGGTGACGCGGAGAAGATGGAGGGAGCCTCAATATTAATAAGGAAAGTAAGAAGAGGGGAGGGTTTTAGAGAAAAGAAAATAAGTTCAGTTTGGCATATAGTCAGTTTTAAAATGTCAACAGAGAGGAGCAGCTAGGTGGCCCAGTGGGTAGAGTGCCAGCCTTGAAGTTAGGAGGACCTGAGTTCAAATCTGATCTCAGACACTTAACACTTCCTAGCTGTGTGACTCCGGGCAAGTCACTTAACCCCAACTGCCTCAGCAGAAAAAAATTTTTAAAATTAAAAAAAATGTCAGCAGAGCTTCCAGTCCAACAAGCAGTTGGTTAGCAGCCAAGAGAGAGGTCAGGGCTGGATAAATATATCTGAGAATTATCGACAAAGAGATGATCATGAAATCCATGCTCTCATGGAGATTGCTAAGGAGATTTTCGAGACAGATTGTAGGAGAAAAGTAGAAAGCCCAGGGCAGAGCCTTGGGAGACAGCCAGAATTAGTGGGTGTTCTGGGTAAAGATCCAGCAAAAAAAACTGAGGAGTGGTCAGACAGGTAGGAGAGAGCAATGGGGGCAAAGCGAGGAGAGAGTACCTGGGGGAAAGGGTAATTTTTGCTGCCCTAATCTGCAAATTGAAATAGGAGAGGCCCACCCCTACCCCTCTGAGTCCCTTCTAGCTCTCACGGTCTCTGATCTTGTGATCAGTTTCCCTCCTGTGATGAAGCAGGCGGGGAGGTGCTGGCAAGTTAACTAGCAAGGCCTCTGACCGCCAGGAATGAAGTCTGGAAGTTTCTGGCATGAAGTAGCTAGTATGGAAACTTCCAGCAAAGGGCAAGGCACCGAGTGGGTGAGTGGGTGGGTGGAGAAAAGGGTTTGTCTGGAGCTCAGGCAACCTGCTGCAGAATGAAGGCCCCTCCAAACCGGAAAGCCCTTTTTCTGAGGAGAGACCAAGTAGAAGACGTCATGTGAGGGGGAGGGAGCAGGGGCTCTTCACAAGGAAGCAGGCCTGGCCCTGGCCCTCCCCAGCCACCCTTAGGACTCTTCTTCCTACCCAGACTGCCTTGGCTCCTTACCTCTCCCTTAGGGAGGGCCTAAGGGAAGGACATTCCAGGGGTGTGTGGAGGAGGTCCGGGAGAGGAGACAGGCACTCTGAGAGAGACAGAGACAGAGAGAAAAAGAGAGAGAGAGACAGAGAGAAAGAGAGACACAGAGAAACAGAGAGAGAGTGTGTGTGTACAGAGAGGAAAAAGAGAGAGTGTGTGTGTGTGTTAGAGAGAGGAAGAGAGAGACAGAGAGACACATAGAGAGGGAGGAGGGAAGGAGGGAGGGAGAGAGACAGAGACACACAGAGACAAAGACAGAGAGACACTGGGGGGGGGGGGGCAAGGGACTACAAGGGCAAAATGATGCATTTGGTGTCAGATAAAGTACTTGGATGTGTTCTTTTTCTTTGTAACATGGGAAGTTTCAAGTTCACGTTTAGAGAATTGTGGGAGAGGTAAGGAGCAAATCCAGGAAGGACCCTGATATAGAATTAGAAACCAATAAAACCTAATAACCCAGGGGAAATTTTTCCCTCCTCTTTTTGGAAGAAAGAAGGGGAGCAGCTGGCACTACAGTGGATAGAGCACCGGCTCTGACGTCAGGAGGCCCTGAGTTCAAATGTAGACTCAAGACACTTAACACTGACTAGCTGTGGGATCTGGGCAAGTCACTTAACTCCAATTGCCTTAAAAAGAAACGAGAGAGAGAGAGAGAGAGAGAGAGAGAGAGAGAGAGAGAGAGAGAGAGAGATACAGAGACAGAGAGAAAAACAGAGAAGGTAAACACAGAAAGTAAGACAGGGGTGGTGAGAACAAAGCCAGGAAGAAGGAAGGAAGGAAGGAAGGAAGGAAGGAAGGAAGGAAGGGAGGGAGGGAGGGAGGGACATAGAAACAGACATGAACACAGAGAAAAACAGAGAGAAGAAAGAAAGAACAAGTGAAAGAAAGACAGAAGAATCAGACAAAAGACAGAGACAAAGAACAAGGACAAAATAAGGATAAAGGAATGAAGGAAAAGAGAAATGGGCAGAAAAGAAACAAAAGAGACAGAAAAAGGAAAGAAGGAAAAGAAAAAAGAAAAGATAAAAGGAGAGGGGGGTGGTTCATACAGTATTGGATTGAGTAGTCCTGACTTCAGTGGTAGTGAAGCAAAGATCTCCTAGCTCTTGGCAAAAAAAATGGGGGACAAAAGGTATTGGAATGAGGCATCCTGTGGCAGACATGGACAAATGTTGATTTATTTTTCTAAACTATCCTTCTTTGTTCCAAGGGAGTGTTCTTGAAGACTGGGAAAGGAAGGGCATGCCATTGGGAAATGACAGTAAAATTGTTAAGCATTTAATTTTTAATTAATGAATTTGAATATCACCTAAATTTTCTCTTATTTCCTTCTTCTTCTCTCTCCCATAGAGCCATTTCTTATTATAAAAAACACTTTTAAGAGAAAAGTAAGAGGAAAAAGCACTAAATCCAATCAATAATATATCAAAAAAAAAAAAAAAAAAAGAAGAAGAAGAAGAAGAAGAATCTGACACTATACAGTATTTCCCACCCATGGACTTCCCACTTCTCCAAAGGAGTTGGTTGGAAATATTTTCTCATATCTCTTCTTTGAGATTTCTTTTGAGTTCAGTCTTTGAATCTTGAGATTTAGTTTTAGGTTTAGTTTAGTCTTTGAGACTAAACTTATTCTAACTGCAATATTCATTTTCTTTTTCTAAAAATGAACTTTTGGGGATAAAGTGATCATTTTTGGTTTTATATTGGCTAAATCTCTCCATTTCCCTCCCCTACCAGAAAACCATGTTATATAACAAAGAATTTCTTTGAGAAAAGAAGAAAAAGGAAAAAAAAGCATCAAAATCTATTAATATATGCAAAAAAATCTGACAATGAAATATACCAATACATGTTCCATACCCATGAATCTTCCACTTCCGTAAAGGAGTAAAGAGAGGTGTCTTCTCTCAGATCTCACATAGACGGCCATGCTGGTTTGGGGCCATTTTACATTCTTTTTTTGGTTATTTTGTAACTTATCTTTCCATTTACACTGTTACGGTCATTGTGTACATTCTTTTATTGGCTCTGCTTACTTCACTTTGCATGACTTCGTGTAATTCTCTCTATGCTTTTCTGCATTCATATTTGTCTTTTTTTAATTGTACCTTGTTCAATCATTGCCAAATTAATGGCAATACTACTTATATATATATATATATATATATATATATATATATTTAGATAGTATTGTCATTTTTATTATATTCACTCAGCCTACCCATGAGCACTTGATATTTTTCTTTTTTTATTATAGCTTTTGATTGACAGAACATATGCACGGGTAATTTTTCAACATTGACCCTTGCAAAACCTTCTGTTCCAACTTTTCCCCTCCTTCCCCCCACCCCCTCCCCTAGATGGCAGGTAGTCCCATACATGCAACTAAAAATATTTGGACTTCTGAAACTTTTTCCACTTGTGATCCCTTTTTGCCTGAGAAATTTGTATGTGATTCTGTCTCCAATCTGAGCTGAGGTAATTCTGGCCATGTTCATACTTATCCAGTGCAAAGTGCACATGCTGTGTTTTCAGAACCAAAACTCCAGTGAAGGTGCTCAAAGCAACGCAGACGAGCACTCCCATAAACACCTCGGATCCGTCACGTTTGATTTTTAATTTATTTTTAGCCATTGCACGTTCAGAAACCTTTGTTTGTTGCCAAATTTTGTCTGAACCCCCCCCATTCAATTACACAACCCACAATTTGAGAAGCTTTGGGGTATAGGAAGGCTTTCATCGATGGCCACTTTGGAAGTATATACCTAGGTGGCCATCGATGAAAGCTTTCCTATACTTCCTTGGAAGTATATACCTAGCAGGAGAATCTCTGGATCAAAGGGTATGGACATTCTAGCCATTTTACCTACAATAGCTTCAATTTGCTTTGCACAGTGGTTTTAAGTCCAACAATATAATAGTGTATCTATCTCCACCAACAATATAATAGTGTATCTATCTTTTCACAGCTCCTCCAACACTGACTATTCCTTTCTTGTGGTATTTTTATAATTTGCTGGGTGTAAGGTGAAAACTCAAAGTTGTTTTAGTTTTCGTTTATCTTATTATCAGTTATTTAGAGCATTCTTTCAGATGGTTATTAATAGTTTGTAATTCTTTTGAGAACTATATGTTCATATACTTTGATTTATCTATCGAGAGTGACTTTTCGCACTATTTGTTTTTGTCGTCTGTCTCTTTTGCTTAGCAAAATCTTGTCACAGAAATCTGACACAAAGATTTTTTCCCCATTGACCCTTTAAAAAAGGAAGAAAGAAACTTTATCTTATTATTAACTCTTGTCATCTTGGGCAAATCTTTTCCTTTCTGATCTCCAATTTGGAGCTCTAACTGTTCCTTCCCATTTTTAGATAAGTCTTATCTCCCATAAGAAACTTCTCTCAAGTCTTCTCTGACCACCCCTGGCCTGAACAGTCTGTCCCTCATAATCTCCCACTTGATTCCATGCAGTTTTTATATGGTATCTTTCATATTTGCATGTCTTGGGACAAGGACACAGAACGTACTGGGAGATGTAGGGTGACGCCGTCCATGTGACTTTAGACAAGTATCTCTCTTTCCCTCTCTGGCCTTCAGTATCTTCCTTGGCAAAGTGAGACAGTTGGAGTAGGTCTTCCCTAAGGGCCCTTCCATCTCTAAATCTTGGGAATCATTCTCCTCCCCCCCCAGAGATGGCAAATTCTTTGAAGATCCCTGTCTTTTTCGTATCGTTCACAGGATCACAGAATGTCCAAGTTGGACAGGACCTCAGGGGCCATTTAACTCAAACCATTCCTGACCAAGAATCTTCTCAACAGAACACACCTTTCTTGGAAGGCCTCCAGTAAGGGGACTCATTCAGAGTCAGCCCAATCCAGTTTGGGAGAGTTCTCATTGGTAGAAAGTTGTCCTTTTGTTTAGTTTTTTCTCCTGACCTCAATCCTAAATCTGTCTTTCAGCACTTTCCACTCCTTGTTCCTCATTCTGCTCTCCGGGGCCAAGCAGAACAGGTCTGTTCTCTCTCCCCTCACGATCCAGATGGACCTGGACACATGAAGTTAGCCATTAAGCAAGCATCCTAGGATTGGGGCCCCGCTGTCCCCAGTGGGAGGCTCAGGGAGATCTATGGACTGATGGACTGGAGTGGCTCCTTTTCTGATTGCCTGCGGTTATTCAAATCTCATCTCTGAGAAGGCTATATAACTATAGATAAATCATGTCACCTCTCTGAGACTCAGTTTCTTCATCTGTAAAAGTGAAGATACTAATATCTGTAACAATTGCCTCATAGGGTTATTTTGAGGTTCAAATGAGATAATGTATACAAAGTGCTTTGCGAAGTACCTGTCTGACATGGAATGAGTCACTTAACCAGGGACTTGTTTTTCTTTCTGTAAAATGAGGTAATTGGACTAGATGACTATTGGGGACCTCTCTACCTTGAAATCTCCAATCCTATGATCATGGACACTGGACAATTCTGGACCTCAGTATCTTCATCTATAAAATGAAAGGGTTGGACTAAATGGTCTGAAGTCCCCTCCAACTCTAGATCTCATAACCTATGAATTTTACAGAGCTCTAGAAGTGGAAGGAGATGGAAGAGAAGGAGGAGGAGGAGAAGGAGGAGGAGGAAGAGGTGGTGGTAGTGGTGGCTGTTGTCATCGTCATCATTTTTTGAAAGGTTTTGTCGGTGCCTTTAGTTTCTTTCCATCGTTCCCCAACCCGCCACCTCCCCGCTTTTGTTTGGTTACCCTAAAACATTGTGCAATTCTCTTTCTTTCTAAGGCAGCACTGTAGAGCAGAAGATGGACTGATCTTGATGGCAGGAACCCAGGGTTCAAATTCTGATTCTGCCTTTTCCTAACTGTGTGACCATAGACAAGTCACTTGTCTCTGAGTCTGAATTTTATCTTCTGTACTATGGAGATAATCTTTGTATTACCTACTTTGCAGAATTGTAAATCCTGTCAATAGGACAGAGACAAGTATCTTCAAGCACAAATCCTTTTAGATTTGCTCATACTTCCAGGACTTTAGGCAAGCCAAGGGCTTCCCTCTGGACCTCAGTTTTATTAATTGACTTAATTAACTAATTTATTAAAATTGGGGGTTGATATAGCAAATTGTTTGCTGTTTTAAGAAGGGGAGGAACGAGAAGGAGGAAGAAAAATTAGAACTCAAAAATTTTAAATGAATATTAAAAATTGTCTTTAGATGTAATTGGAAAAAATAAAGCCCTATTTAAAAAATTGGGGTTTGGACAATTCTAGAGGACTCGTGATGAAACGTGCAATCCACCTCATGATAGAGCACTGATGGACTCAGGGAAAAGATTAGGGTTTGGGGGGAAAGGGATGAAGGGGACATGGTCAATATGGAAATTTGCAATGATTGTAACTGCTTTTGTTTTTCTCGGTGAGAGGGAGAAAATTAGGAACTGGAAATAAATATGGATTCTTTTAAAATGAGAAGTTCAATGATAATCTAGTATTTGATAAACCCCCAAACTCCAGCTTCTGGGATAAGAAGTCACTATTTCACAAAAATTGCTGGGGAAACTGGAAAATAATATGTCAGAAACTCAACATAGACCTACATCTCACACCCCATACCAAAATGAGGTCAAAGCGGGTACATGATTTGGCTGTAAAGAGGGATACCACAAGCAACCTAGGAGAGCAAGGGATAGTTTACCTATCAGATCTTTGGAGAAGGGAGGAATTTATGACCACAGAAGAACTAGAGAACACCATGAAAGGCAAAATGGACAACTTTGATTACATTAAATTTAAAACTTTCTGTACAAACAAAACCAACACAAACAGGATTAAAAGGCAACTACAAAGTTGGAAAAACATCTTTACAGCCAGTGTTTCTGATAAAGGTCCCATTTCTAAAATATAGAAAGAACTGACTCAAATTTATAAAAATTCAAGCCATCCTCCAATTGATAAATGATCAAAGGATATAAATAGGCAATTTTCAGATGATGAAATTAAAGCCAACTATGTTCATATGAAAAGATGCTCTAAATCACTATCAAGTAGAGAAATGCAAATTAAGACAACTCTGAGGTACCACTACACACCTCTCAGATTGGCTAAGATGACAGGAAAAAATAATGATAATTGTTGGAGGGGATGTGGGAAAACTGGGACACTGATGCTTTGTTGGCCGAGTTGTGAAATGATCCAACCATTTTGGAGAGCAACTTGGAACTATGCCCGAAGAGCTAAAAAACTGTACTTACCCTTTGACTCATTTATAGCCCAATTGATGATTCAAGGAGGGAAAAGCACCCACATGTGCAAAAATATTTGTAGCAGCTCTTTTTGTGGTAACAAACAATTGGAAAGTGAATAGATGCCCACTTAGGCAAGCCAAGTGCTTCCCTCTGGACCTCAGTTTTATTAATTAATTAATTTAATTAAGTAATTTATTAAAATTGGGGAAAGGCTGAACAAGTCGTGGTACATGAGGGCAATCGAATATTATTGTTCTATAAAAAATGATGAACAACTTCACAGGCTAATTGTACACTATTTGAGAGTCTGATTCTTTTTGTACAGCAAAATAACGGTTTGGTCATGTATACTTATTTTGTATTTAATTTATACTCTAATATATTTAACATGTATTGGTCATCCTGCCATCTAGGGAAGGGGATGGGGGGAAGGAGGGGAAAAATTGGAACAAAAGGTTTGACATCTGTCGATGCTGTAAAATTATCCATGCATATAACTTGTAAATAAAAAAGCTACAAAAATTTAATAAATAAATAAAAATGATGAACAAACTGATTTTAAAAGGCCTGGAAAGATTTATATGAACTGATGCTGAGCGAAACGAGCAGAACCAGGAATACATTGTACACAAAAACAGTAAGAATGTTTCAATGACCAACTATGAAAGCCTGGGTTCTTCTCAGTGGTTCAGTGATCTGAGGCAATCCCAATAGACTTGGGATAAAAAATGCCATCTACATCCAGCGAGAAAACTATGAAGAATAAATGTAAATCTACACATGCTAGGTCCACTTTTTTTTCTTTTTCTTCTGGTTTTTTCTTTCCTCTCATGGTTTTTCCCTTTTGTTCTGATTTTTCTGTCCCAATGTAATTCACAAAGAAATGTCTATTTAAAAAATTAATGTATATGTATAACCAGAAAAATTAAGCAAGCAATAAAAAACGAGAAGGTTAGACTAGCTGGCTTCTGAAGTTTCTTCTAGCTCCAAATCTGTGATCCTATGGATGATCTTGGACAAAATACTTAACCTCCCTGGGCCTCAGTTTCCTCATCTGTAAAGTGAACAAGCAACACCTCTGAGGTTTTTCTGGCTCTAGGCCTAGGATCTTACAGAGACACTGTGTAAAAATGGTTATTGAAGAGTTGAAACAAGGCTCTGCTACTGGGTGCAGTAGGGTAGCTCATGGATCCCACAGGGCCTTGTTTCCTCATTTATAATAGGACATTAGAATGGAGAATCTCTGAGGTCCCTTTGGGCTCTGAAATTGAGGTGGTGAGGAAGAGGGAGTGAAAGGAGCATTGAACTGGGAGGCAGGGGACCCCGGCTCTCATTCTGACTTGAGCAATAATCCACTGGGTCTCCCAAAGTCCTCAGAGATCTGCTTTCTACTCTGTAAAAAGACTAGTGCACTCTCTCTTTGTCTCTCTGTTTCTATTTATTTGTCTCTTTCTCTGTGTGTGTGTGTCTCTCTCTCTGTGTTTCTGTCTCTCCCTGTGTATGTGTCTTTCTGTCTGGCTATCTCTGTCTCTCTATTTCTATTTCTTTGTCTCCCCCTGTGTCTATGTTTCTCTGTCTCTGTCTCTGTTTCTCTCTGTGTCTGTGTTTGTTTCTACTATTCTCTCTCTCTCTCTCTCTCTCTCTCTCACACACACACACACACACACACACACACACATGCACACACACACACTCTGCACCCACCTCAGGTTTAGGAGAAAAGTGCTCTGTAAACTGTACCATTCTATCAAAATGGGAACTGCCCCAATTATTTAGCCAAGCTGTTAGAGCCTTGGATTAACCCAAACAGCAGCTAATCTCTAAGCAATTTCTCTTTGGCCCCGTGGCTTTCTCTGCTGCTCATGGAAGGTCATGGAAGGAAAAGAAACCCATTGGACAGACACATCTAGGCCCTGTCGGACAGCCTCCTAGTCCTTCCTGACCTTCTTATCTAGCCCCCTGCCCCATTAAAGAAGAAGGAAACAGGCTCCTTTGGGGAGGAGCCAGGAAGCTAATGTTCCTTCCTCCCAATCTAAAATGGGATCAGCCACCTTGAGCCACCAAAAGAATTCTTCCTATTTGTCAAAAAAAGGCTGAGCCTTGGAGAACCACCCTAATTTGGGGAACATCGGGAGGGGGAGGGGATCTGGCTATAGAATCAGTATCAAAGGCAGAGCCCTCATCTCTAGGCCAGCTCCTTCCCCTCAGTGGGCCTCGGTTTTCCCATCCTTAAAACAAAGGGGTTGGATTAAATGATTTCTAAGGGATCACTCCGTGGTCCTGTCAACAATGGAATTGCCAGTTAAGAAGGCGCTAAAGAGTTTGGCTCAGGGAGTATGGGTTGGGGAAAGAGTGGCCTAGAGCTGGGTTTGGCCCTGCTCTGTCATGGACTAGCTGTGTAACAAGTTTGCTCCCTTTTCTGAGCCTGGACACCTTCTTCACCTAATACTTGCACTTTTTACCTCATGGGGTTGCCTCGAGGGAAAGCACTTTGTAAACCTTAAAGAGGGGCTATTTTTTTTTCCTTCTTTTTTATTTCTTTTTCTTCATTTCTTGAAGTTTTTTTTTTATTATTATTATTTTCAAAACATATGCAAGGATAATTTTTCAACATTGACCCTTGAAAAGCCTTGAAACAGGGATTCTTAACTTAGAGTCCGTGGACTTTGAAAAAATATTTGAGTGCTATATTTCTATATAATTGATTCCTTTTGTAGCTTTTTGCATTGTTTTATGCATTTAAAAACTTTATTCTGAGAAAAGAACCAGAGGCTTCAGCAGCCAGATTGTCAAAGGGGTCCAGGGGAGAGCCAAAGTTAAGAACTCCTGACTTAGAACATTAAGGACTGGACCTACATTTGGGGCCTATGGGGAATCTCCCTTTACCAGTGCAAATAATCAGTTGCCTACTCAGCCTGTTTGTGTCCAGAGAAGAATCTGCATCCAAGCTTTCCTGGATAACTGGGTACCAGACTCTCCAACAATGTCTCTCCCCTCACAGGGCAATATATAAATGTGAGTTTCTATCTTTAAAGTGTAACCCAACAAGATCGACACATTTGTTTTAACCTTACCAAACGGATGGATGAAAAATCGATTATGACACGCTTCTTCTTGTTAAGTTGTTCCTGACTCTTCTTGTCCCCACTTGGGGTTTTCTTGGCAAAGATATAGGAGTGGTTTGCCATTTCCTTTCTCCAGCTCATTTGACAGATGAGGAAACGGAGGCAGACGGGGAAAAGTGACTTGCTTAGGGTCACACAGCTAGGAAGTACATGAAGCTGGATTCGAACTCTTCCTGACTCCAGGTCTTCCTGACTTCGAGCCAGGCACCCTATCCGCTGTACCACCTTTCCATGCTCTGGAGGTAGGGGGTCCTAAAAATCCAAGAACAAGACTTCTTGCCCTCAGGGAGCTTACATCTTGGGGGAATGACAACAGGCACATGGAGCCAAGCATAGCAGCCAGGCTACATTCATTTTTGGAAATCGCCCCTGTCTACCCTACCTTGAAACCAGACTCTCTCTTGAAACAAAGCCTCTGAATACAATGACCAGAGCTGACACAATATGCAGCATTCTGCTTTCCATGATCCACTGCTCCCAAGCAGAGAAGGAAATGCGCCCAGTTTCATTATTTGCTCTGTGAGAAATTGTGATTATTCTCTGAAGCAATGGGGAGGCTAGAATGATTCCATGGGCTTGGAGCTGGGGTCTACATCGCTGAAATCAGATACTTTACTGCCTATGACATCAAGCAAGTTGTTTAAGCCTCCATGGATCTCAGTTGCCTCACCTGGAAAATGGGAATAACAAGCCTTGCCCTACCCAGTCTCCTGGATAGTTACAGTAGTGAGCCTTAAAGTGATACAGAGATGGCAGTGGAGATCATTGCCTTTATTATAGTTATGATTATTATTGGAGGCCTACAGGCCTTTCTTTCTTTCTTTCTTTCTTTTTTTTTTTTTTTTTTTTGCTGAGGGAATTGGGGTTAAATGACTTGCCCAGGATCACACAGCTAAGAGGTGTTAGGTGTCTGAGGCCAGATTTGAATGCAGGTCCTCCTGAGGCCTTTCTTTTTAGTGGGGCAGGAACTAGAGACTCCTGGTACGGGCAGCTTTAAGCCCTTCACAATAGCATTCTACCTGATGCACTGGCATACTCTCCTAGGGAGAGAGAGTCATGAAAGGTTATTGCTTCCCTTTCTCACAGACAAGGAAACCGAGAAACAAAGAACTGATAGCACTGATCCACATTTCACACAAGAACTTCAGTGCTTTTTTTTTTAATTGTCAGAAGATCAAGGGCAGACTCGGTCCCTGTCCTTTAGGAAGCCCAGAATGACGGAAGAAGATCCTTTGTGTCAGGGGAGAGACATGGGCCCCGATCTTCAGGGAATCTTGGGTTTGAGGGGAGAAGCCTCTGGTCTGCCGAGGGGTTAATATTGAGCAGCTCATTGAGATCTCCTGCTCACAAAGAGGCAGAGCCAAGGGACACATCGTTTGGATGGATTGACCATCTCCCTCCCCTTCCTTTAAATGGAACTCCACAAAAAGTAAATAAATAAAGATTTAAATATTAAAACAAAGCAAAACTAAAATAAAATCAAAATAAATGGAACTCCACAAGTAGCTCCCTCTCCCCTCTTCCCTGCTCTCTCCCATAGTCCTTCAGTTCCAAGCCTGGGGCCCTGAAATTCCAGCCTCTCAAATGCTCGGGCTGCCTCCGAACCAGCTGCCTGGCCACCCTTTGGCTCATGGCACCGATCTGGGAGCCCTGCTGGAAGTTGTTGGGACCGGATGACAACTGGAGTCCCAGCTGTGCTCTGGTGGCGTGCTCCTTGGATTCCCAGTAAGGAGACCTGGGCTGGAATTCTAGCCCAGCTCCTCAGTATCCCAGAGACTTCACTCCTCTAGGGCTCATTTGCCTTTTTTGTCAAACAAGGGGGTTGGGCTCCATGACCCTTCAGGGCCTTCTCACCTCTTCCAATCCTCTCTCATCTAGCTGCCGGCCTCTGCCTAAAAACTAGAATTCTGGTCTTCTCCATTCCCAAGTCCTTCCCTGGGATAAATGGAAGGTACTCTCTCTAGTGAGCATAATGGTGGATAATAATAATAATAATAAAAATAAAAATAATAAACTTGTCTTTATATGAGAATAACGGGGAAAAAAATCATTATAATCACTTTAAGGGTTGTAAAGTGCTTTGCATCCCTAATCTGATTTGATCAGCTTGGGACAATAGAAAAAGTCAAGTCTCTGGAATCAGAGAGCCTGGGTTCAAATCCCACCTACTCCCCTGTGATCTTGGACAATTCACTTCCCTCCCAGGGGCCTCAGTTTCCCCTCTAAACAATGAGAAGATTGAACTGGATGGCTTCTGAAGCACCTTCAGCTCAAGAGCACAGAGCCTATGATCTTGGAATACACCAAGGTGCTACATGGTGGGAATGGGTTTGCACTGAGTCATCCACACTCTCTCACCTGAATTCCTTGTGAACCATGGCGTGAACTTGTGAGATGTGTCTGCTCAGGGTTAGGGCTCAATTTGGGTTGGGGAGGAGGGACAGTTAGAAGTCAGTTCCTCTTCTTGTCAGCCGGAAGGCATCGGGACCCGAGTCCCGGAACCGGACTTGATTCGCCATCAGGAAAGACTTTGGCTGAACCAAGGAAGAGAATCCTTCCGGATCTGGAGAAGGAGTAAAAAGCCAGAGATCTCTCTGCTCTACCACAGCTTTGACAGGGATCCCTCCTTTAAAAAAAAAAAAAGTAGCTTGGAGGCGGCCAGGTGGCACAGTGGATGGAGCAATGATCCCTGAGGGATTTGAGTTCTAATCCAGACTCAGACACTTACTAGCTGTGTGAACACGGGCAAGTCATATGGAGCCATTGCCTCCCAAAAAATTAAAAAAGGAAGTATCCCATCCCAATGAGCAGAACCAGAACAATCTGCTAATTGATGACTAATAACATAAAGGAAAGCAGTATTGAAAGAGGTCTCCGATGGATCATGACTTCAGGAAACTGACAATGAAGCAAGCTATTTTCCCTCCCTGGACCTCTGTTTCCTCCTCTGTGAAATAAGGAAGTTGGACTAGATGGCCTCTGAGATTGCTTCTAGCTCTAGATCTATGAGAATACGGTTCTATGTTTTTGTCTCTCCATGGAGAAGTGGGGAACTGCGTGTAGATGGAGAATAGGGCGTACATTTTCAGACATGGCCAACGTGTTAATTTTTTCTTTTGCTTAATTGTACTTTATTGTTACAACGGAGGGCTCTGTTGGGGGACAGAGGGAGCCACGTTGATGTGAAAAGGAAAAAAAAACTATAAAATATTTTTAATACTCTGGCTTATTTGAAAGAGCATATTTACCTTCTGAATCCAATTCTCCCTGTGCAACAAGAGAACTGGTCGGTTCTGCACACATAGATTGTATCTAGGATATACTGCGACATATTCAACATATATAGGACTGCTTGCCATCTGGGGGAGGGGGTGGAGGGAGGGAGGAGAAAAGTCGGAACAGAAGTGAGGGCAAGGGATAACGTTGTAAAAAATTACCCCGGCATGGGTTCTGGCAATAAAAAAGTTATAATTATTTTTAAAAATTAAAAAAGAAAAAAAAAGAAAGAGCATATGTAGAATATAGTGTTTATTTTTGTATACTCAGGGCCTGCACCAACTAAATTACGGGTCTGGATTTCTGCCTCCGCCCTCAAAAAATAATTCCTAGCATTTAGCACAGTGCCTTGAACGTGGAAGGAACCTGAAAAACGGCTGGTGAATTGAAGTGAATTGAATTGAATGTCGGGAGTTGGAGGTTCTGGTTTTGCTGTTACTCTGCAAGTAATTTAACTAAGTGAACTAAACCAAACGAATGAAAGTAATTTAACTAGATGGGCTCCAAGGGACTTTCCAGCTGTGGGCCGAAGGTCTTTTCCCCTATACAATAAGGAGGTTTGGAACTTGGTTTCCCCATCTGCACAATGGAGTTCAAGCCAAAAAAATCCCTTGGAAATGGCTTGGGGGTGACTTTGGGCTCTTAAGGGAGTCCATGTGGAGTCCAAGCTCTAGCAGGTCTTTCCATGATGTGAAGACTTTGAGAACCAACCCAGCAATAGATTCAGCCAGAGCTCTGAAGGCCGGAAAAGCTCAGCACCAGTCAGCCAGCTTCTCAGCAATGAACTCTTGGCCACCACAATCCATGGGAGATCCTTGACCGATGACCGACTATTTGATGCACTATATGTTGAAAGAACTGAGTTGCATCCAAGTTGAGATTTTCATTATAGGGGCAGCTAGGTGGTGGAGTGGATAGAGCAGCAGTACTGAAGTCAGGAGGACCTGAGTTCAAATGTGACCTCAGACACTTAACACTTCTTAGCTGTGTGACCCTGGTTACACACACACACACACACACACACACACACACACACAGAGAGAGAGAGAGAGAGAGAGAGAGAGAGAGAGAGAGAGATTCACTCTAAATGAAACCAGAAGACAGAAGGAAGTTTCAGCTACATGGGACACATACAAGAAATGGTGGAAAAGATGCCATCCAGAAGGCCTCCAGTGCAGGACTGGTGAAAGGAAGAGCATACAGCATACACAGGATGAGAAAGCGCAGCCAGGGGATACTATTAAAGTGTCCACATGGACCCGATTCAAATCTGTTTGAATGTTAAAGCAAAAGGGGGGATACCTGCTCTGTCCCTCACCTCGCTGTGGGACATTGAACAAGAGTTTCTGCTTCTTTGAACTTCATCATTCTCTTCTCCAAAACAATGGGATCAGGGGGGAAAATGATTGCTTAGGTCCTTCCCGGTCCACTTGTCCGTGGCTATGATAATGACTCATGTTCCTCTAAGGTTTAAGGTGGAGAGGGAAGATAGCGAAATGGATATCCTGCTAGAATAAGAACTATTCAAATCCCGCCTTGGAACCCTGAGCCTCACTTTGTGCATCTGCAAAATGGGATGATAATAAGAGCCCCTACTTCCTAGGACTGTCAAATTCAATACATGATTGCACATGTATAACCTATATCGGCAGCAGTGTCTCTCCTGGGCCTGTGTCCCAAAGAGATCTTAAAAAAGGGAAAGGCACCCACGTGGGCAAACATGTTTGTGGCAGCCCTGTTTGTAGTGGCCAGAAACTGGAAACTGAGTGGCTGCCAGCAGTTGGGGAATGGCTGAATAAATTGTGGTCTATGAATGTTAGGGAATATGATTGTTCTGTAAGAAATGACCAACAGGAGGATTTCAGAAAGGCCTGGAGAGACTGACACGAACTGATGCTGAGGGAAATGAGCAGGACCAGGAGATCATTGTACACGGCAACAAGAAGATTATACCATGGCCTTGGCTCTTTTCAACAGCGAGATGATTCGGGCCGGTTCCAATGATCTTGTGGTGGAGCGAGCCATCTGCGCCCAGAGGATTGTGGGGAATGACTGTGGAACACAACATAGCATTTTCATTTTTTGTTGTTGTTTGTTTTCTTTGTCTTTCCCCCTCTTTTTTGATCTGATTTTTCTTGTGCGGCGAGATAACTGTCTAGAAGAATTGCACATGTTTAACAAAAATGTGATTACTTGCCTTCTAGGGGAGGGGGAAGGGGAAGGGAGGGAGAAAAAACAATTTGGAACGCAAGGTTTTGCAAGGGTGAATGTTGCAAACTCTCTCCGACTGTGTTTTGAAAAGAAAGGGAAAGGGAATGTCACCAACTAGCCTAACGTAGTCGGAAGAAACAAAAGACTGCCTCAAAACCCAGAGCGCAGAAAGCATTTATCGAGCGCCTTCTTCTCAATAAGTTGGCACCACAGAGACACGCTCGGGACCTCGCCTGGCCCGTGAGGTCTGCAAGTGCCGGGTTGACCCGGCGTCCCCAACTTCCAAAGGGGAAAGGCGGGAGCTCAAACGCCCCGGACGCGGGACTGGAGTACAGGTGCCTGGGTTCCTAAAGCCCTCGCTCTCTCGGCTTATGTCAAACCGCCTGGCGGGGGGGGGGGGGGGGGGGGGGGGGATGTCCGGCGCCTCGCCTGCGGGCTCGGGCTCAGCCCGTTTGTCAGGGGAAGGGCAGCCCCCAGCCGCGCTGCCATGATTGTGGCTGCAGCAGCGCGCGTCCCGCTTTGCTCTCCGGGAATCCTGCGCCGCCCGAGTCCCGGCCGCTGGGCCGAGCGTCCCGCTCGCTCCGAGCTCTCCTTCCGCTCCCCGCTCTCCGAGCCTCCATCTCGCCCCCGAGCCCACGCCGGATGACGCTTGGCTTTCCTCCTGAGGGGCGGGGGGCGGAGGGGGGGGGGCTTCCGAGATCCCTCCCTTGGCAGGACGGAAGCCCATTCTGCCAGGCGGATCCGCTCTCGGGAGTCGCCGTCCCCCGTCCGCTCGGGCAAAATCGCCCCAGGCCAGCGGACTCCTGCCCCCGGCCGCCAGCCCGGCTCTCCGGTTATGTAATTCTCGGCTCACATGTGGCAATACTCCAGAGAGAAGAAGTTCTATTAATGCACCCGCCTTCCTCCAGACATACGGGCGCAGGCAGCCCTCCTGGGGCCGGCAACTGGCTGCTTCCTGGCCTACTTTCCTGGCCACGGCGAAACTGGGTTTGCAGAGTGGAAGAGGCCCTGTCTCCGGCTGGGAGGGACCCCGACGCGACCCCCCGGGGAGGCGCGGGGCCCGTGCCCACATCCCGGGAGCCGGGACGAGTTGGGGAGAAAGAGACAACGGACTTCCGGGACTCGGAACAGTCCTTCGAGATCCCGAGCCCAACCTGCTCAGAGAGGGAAAGGACGGGTCCCGGATCGCCCGGCCGGCCACTAACAGGATATGCTCGAGGAGAATGGCGACGTCGGAGCGGCTACGATTGCTAGAAAGCTTGGCAAAGGAGTATTTACAGGGACTTGGAGGGGGAAGGCTCAGGGTTAGGAACTGCATGACTCTGGTCCAGTCCTTCACTACACCTTATTTCCCTTCATTATAATAAATGGGTTGACTTCAATGACTTCAAAGATCCCTTTCACTTTTAGCTCCAGGATCCTTGGAGATCCAGGTCCTGGACTCAGCCTGAAGGTGGGCTGAGGGGGATAGAGCGAAATCAGTGCTGAGCTGCCCCAGTAGAAGAGTTCAGGCAGGGAATAATCGTCTAATACAAGTGCTAAATTCTTTTTTTTTTTTTTTAATTAAAGCTTTTTATTTTTCGAAACATGTGTAGGGATAATTTTTCAATATTGACCCTTGCAAAACATTGTGCTCCAAATTTCCCCCCTTCCCCCACATTTATTTACCCTAAATAGCAAGTAATCCAATATACGTTAAGCACGTTCCATTCTTCTATACATATTCCTACAATTATCTTGCTGTACAAGAAAAGTCAGACGAAAAGGGAAGAAAAATGAGGGAAAAAATGCAAGCAAACAATAACAAAAAGAGTGAAAACGCCGTATTGTGATCCAAACTCAGTTCCCACAGTCCTCTCTGGGTATAGATGGCTCTCTTCATCACAAGATCATTGGAACTGACTTCAATGTTGGAAAGAGCCAGGTTCATCAGAATTGATCATTGTATAATCTTGTTGTTGCCGTATATAATGATGTCCTGGTTCTGCTCATTTCCCTCAGCATCAGTTCCTATAAGTCTCTCCAGGCCTCTCTGAAATCCTCCTGCTGGTTGTTTCTATAGAACAATAATATTCCATCACATCCACATGCCACAGCTTGTTCAGCTATTCCCCACCTGATGGGCAGCCACTCAGATTCCAGTTTCTTGCCACTACCACAGTGCTAAATTCTAATGGGACTGGATGCTCCCGTCAATGACGCTTAGGTTAAAGGCTAGATGCTCCTTTCCCGACAGCGCCCTTTTGAAGTTAAATGTTATAAGGTACATTTTGCACACAAAGAACTTGAAGTTCTAAAATGAATTGTAAATTGTCCCAGGTCATACAGCTAGCAAATGGGAAAGCCGGGATTTGAACCCAGCTCTCTTGCGTTAATCCCACCCATTTGCTGACATATCCTGCTGGCATTTCCTCATAGCACAGGGTCTGAAGAAGCGTTAGAGACTTGGTTAACCATGTGATCTACTGGGGATGGGAGGGGCAGGACAAGATAGCTGGTAGAGCATATGGAAGCAATGGAAGATTAGTTTTGTGAGTGGTGTCTGCAGCAAGGCTCTTCTGAAAGGTAGGGTGTCTTTGGCTATGGGCTAAGTACAAAAAAAAAAAGGTGGAAAGGAGGAAAATGGGCTGTTCTCAGGAAGTCATAAATGATTTTGATTTGACTTGGAAGAATCACCCAAATGAAGATGATCACAAATCCACTTGAATATTTCCTTGAGGGACTAAGGAGGTCCCATGAACTCCGCCCTGATGAGGTCACATCTGGAATTGTTAAGGAGTAAGGGGAAGTTGGGATGCCATCGATTGGGAAATGGCCAAACAAGTTAGGGTATCTGATCCTGGTGGAATACTACTGTGCTGCAAGAAATCATGAGCAGGTTGATTTTAGAAAAACCATGGAAAGAGCTGCATGAAATAATGAAGAGTAAAATGAGCAAAACCAAGAGATCGTTGTGCAAAGTAACAGCAATATTGTTCAAAGAGGAACTGTGAATCACTAAGTTATTCTGAGTATTACAATCAACTCAAATCAACTACAAAGGATGTAGGAAGGAAGATGCCGTCCACCTGCAGCAAAAGAACTGACAAATGAAGTATGCATAGGATGGTTTTACATATATGTATATATATATATAATATGTGTATGTATGGATACGTGTGTGAGATGGTGGTCTTCTTTAGTATAGAAGTGGGAAGGGAGGGAGACCGTTTGGAATTAAAAATGCACAAAAAATTAAATGGAATTTTTTAAAGAATAGGAGGAAATTGTTTCTATATTCTCCAACATACACTAGAAGACAGTTGAAAATGTACCTAGACGTGGCTCTCTTCAACAATGAGATAATTCAAACCAGTTCCAATTGTTCAGTGATGAAAAGAACCATCTGCACCTAGAGTGAGAACTGTGGGAACAGAGTATGGACTACAACATAGCATTTGCACTCTCTGTTGTTGTTTGCTCTCATTTTGTTTTCTTTCCCAGTTTTTTTCCTTTCTTGATCTGATTTTCTTGTGCAGCAGGATAATTGTATAAATATGTATACACATACTGGATTTAACATATACTTTAACATATTTAAGATGCATGGGAGTACCTGCCACCTAGGGGAGGGGGTGGGGGGAAGGAGGGGTAATGTGGAAAAGAAGGTTTTGCAAGGGTCAATGTTGAAAAATTATCCATGCATATGTTTGGTAAATAAAAAGCTTTAATAAATAATAATAATAATAAAAAGAAAAGGGTACCTAGTCTGGAATTCAGGAAAGAAGATGGACCAAGGGCATGGTTTCCCTGACCAGGCATGGGCTCCATAAGGGGGATGGGGGTACAGCGAGAGGGATAAAAGTCTCAATGAAAAGATGAAGGCTCAGTGAGAGGACACTGAGTGGATGAGGGCTCAGGAAAGGCATGGAGACTTAGCAAGGAGATGGGAGTTCAATGAAAAGGCCTCAGTGAGAGAAGTTTGGGGGCAGATGCTGGGTGAGGATTTCAGTGAGAGGAATGGGGTTTCAGTCAGTGGGAAAAGGGAGCCCAGTCAGAGATTGCAGAGGGCACAGGAGTGGGGAATGGGGCCTAATGAAGGGAAGTGAGCCCTCCAAGAAGATATGGCATACCCCCTTCACAGCAATCTTGTGACTTTTGCTCTGACTCAGAAGGGGGAAATCTTATGCTCTAGTATCACTAGGTCAAGTCACTAGGCTATTCTTAGTGGACTATAAACTCCATCTGAGTACAGCAAGCAGCCAAATCAAGTTCCTATGCTCTGAGAGAGGCCTGGTGTCTAGGGGGCCCAGGTGGACAGCCTGCAGGCTCCGTGGGATCCTTGAGATGTCGGGAGAAAGAGGGGAAGGACACCAGGACACCTTATAGTGGACATCCTACAGTGGAGGAACTGGGGCGGGGGAGAGATCATCGGCTCGAGCCATACGAGGTAGGCTTGTGAATGCTGTTGTTAAACCATCAGATTTGATCACAGATTCAAGTATCTGGGTCTAGAGGCCCAGCAAGGCGATCGTTCCCATGCACTGTGTCCCGGGGTGGCCATACATATAACAATAACTTCCATTCTAGGCACCATATTTTAGGAAGGATATTTGAGTTCATACATAAGAGATCGGTTAGAGAAACTAGGAACATTTAGCCTGAAGAGGAGATTCAGGGGTACATGATAATTGTCTTAAAGAAAGGCTGTCGTGAAAAAGAGGGATCAGCTTTGTTCTGCTTGGCCCCAAGAGAATAGAACTAGGGCTTGGTCTGTGAGCACTGTCCAAAAGTGGGACTGGTTCCACATCACGAGTCTCGCAAAAGCTGATCGACCGCCTGTTGGGGATGTTGTTGAGGAGACTCTTGTTCAGGCATGAGCTGGGCTTTGTGGCCTTCGAGCGCTCTGCTCGCTCTGACATTCTCGGATGAGCCAGAACCAGGAAAGATTAGTCATTCTATTCTTTCAACCAGCCTGCTACCGAGAATGCACTGGGATTGGACTGGAGCACTGGGGTGGACTGTGCTCTGCCACTGATCCCGAGTCGTGAGACCTTGGACGGGTCACTTTTCTCTCTAACCGTTTCTTCCTTCTTGTCTAGCTGGGAGATGATGCTATTTTCAGTCTCCTTTATGGAGTCGTGAGGGAAAATATGTGGCAAATACCAAAGGGCCAAAGAAATGGCAACTGGGGTTCTCAGTGCGTTCCCAGCCGGGAGAAGGAGCACCCCCGCCCTCAGGGAGCTTGCCATTTAGTTGGCGAGAGACGAGACAAAGAAAATAAGCCGGGAGGGAAAAGTCGGGGGCCCAAAGGCCGGGGAGCGGGTTCCGGGAGGGAAGGATCGTATGGAGCAAAGGGTGCGGGTTGGCCATCTTGGCAAGTCGGGATGGCACAGGGGACAGCGTCCAGACCCGGAGCCAGGAAGCTGGTTCAAATCTCCCACTGGACATTTCCTAGCTCCAGTCTAGTCGCTTCGCCTGTTTGCCTCGCTTTCCTCATCTGTAAAATGGCCTCGAAGGTGCCTTTGAGCTCTCCCCGGGCAGCTCTCTCTCTGCGGCTCGCTTTTCTCATTTACAAAGTGGGCAAAAGCGGAGCGCCCGTTTCGAGAAGCAAACGAGAGAGAAGTAGTGAGTCCTAGTGGCCCGTGGAAGGCTCAAAGGGCCCCGGCCAGCCAATCAGCGGCTCGGCTCCTGCCCCTCCTGGACTGCCAGGCTTTGACAGTTTCTGGCTGGGGGCGGGGGTTACTTCGGGCTGGGTCCTGGCATCCGCGTGGGCTCCAATCTAGGGTAGAGCACGTGAATGGCGTGGGTCAGGGCTCCCGGCTTCTGGCGGGGAAGCTTTGGGAGCCGCCCCCGCCCCCTCCATAGCCCGAGCTCCGGCCTAGGAAGTCCAAAGAGCACCGGCTCTGGAGTCGGAGGGGCTTCCCGTGCCGGCTCCGCCAGCCGGGTGACCTTGGCCGGGTCCCTTTCCCTCCGGGGCCCCGGCGTGCCCCTGCAGCCATTCGATGAATGGAGCGACCGGGCCGGCTCGGGTCGGAGTCCTCTCCCGGCTCCGCCGGACCGCGATCCCGCGGGCACCTGCGCCGCGAAAGCCGGGAACGCGGAGAGAGGAAGCGAGGTGGGGGGTGGGGAGGGGGCGGAGCCAGGCCTCCCCTCCCCTCCCCTGCCGCCCCTCCTCTCTCCCCCGCCCCGCTCCGTCTCCGTCTCGTTCGCCCTCCAGCCTGTCCTCTCTCTCGCCTGCTCTCCCCGGTCCACGTGATCGCCAGCCCTCAACGGCTCCGTTCGGTTCGTTCACCTCTTCCTGAGGCGGCACCTTCAGTTGGTAACAGGAGCCCCTCGCCGATGGGAACACGGAGGGGGGGGGGAGCCCCCCCCCTTCCTTCCCCTGGCCTGCCCTGCTCTCCCCTCCCCCCTCCCCCCCCGCGGAGGTTTTTGGTGACTCCGTCCTGGCCTTCGGAGGGCTGCAGCTGTCTCCTTCCTCCCGCGCTCCCAGCTTGCTTCGGGGACTGGGAGCCGCGGCCCCGCCAGAACCTCCGGAGCTCAGGAACCCGAGGTCCCACTCTGGTGCTTCGTCACTCGTCCAAAGTTCCACCCGAGAGCCCAGATCGGAAGCTCGGAGGCGCCTTAGTTTCTAGATAAGGAAACTGAGGCCCGGAGAGGGGAAGGGACTTGTTCCGATCGCACAAATAAGGTCCGGTTTGGAAAGGAGCTCCGACTGGGCTCAGGTGCCTCCCGTCCCTCTCCCCCCTCTCCCCCCCCCACAGTGTGCCCTTCTTCCCAAGGCCGGAGAGGTAGGACCCGGGGCAGCGACAGTTAAACAAAGGCAGGGCCGCGACCACGGGGTTCTCATTCCCACTTCTACCACTGCCTCTCTTGAAATGTTTCCTCCTTTGTTAAAAAAACGGCCCCGATCTGAGCCCATAACCCATAGGATGGTTCCGAAAAGCACATGAAACCATCTCCGTAAGATGCTGTATCCACATACACGTCAGCTGTTCTTGTGGGCCTCTCCACCAGCTCTGGGAGTCCACATGAAGACCCTTCCACCTCTGCCATCCTCAGTTCTAAGCTCCCTTCCTAAGGGGCCTATGACGCAGAGAGGGAATAGGAGCCGGCCCCCTCATGGGGAAGGCGTCTGCGTGAACCGTGACTTTGGGCAAGTCACTTAACCCACGTCTTCCCCAGGCCGGTAAGTTCCAGCTCATTGGTACCGAGAATTTCCTTAGTTGGAGTTCCCTACAAAGATCGAATCACATAACTGAACTAAAAAAAGAAACAAGATCCCTCCCTCTGACAGTATCTGTTCTATATTCTAAGGGCCCTCCAAACCCTGGCATTCTGGCTCCGATAACTATCTCGGTGACCTTGGCCACGTACCTCTCTCTGTCTGGCCTCCGGTTTCCTCAGCTGTAAAATTTGGAGGTTAGTCTAGATGGGCCTTAAAATGGCTTCCGACCCTGAATCTAAGATCAGACATATCTGAGCATTTAATTCTTAAAATTGATCTTTTTATTGGCGTCTTTTTTTTTTTTTTAAATCCATCAGCTGAAAGCATTTACAAATGACACCATGTGCTATGTACTGTGCTAGGGATAAAAAAAAAAAAATAGTTAAAAAAAAAAAAAACACAAAACAGTCCCTGCCCCGAGGAATTTACATTTTAATGGGGAGATAACATGTATATAAATAGGTACATAAGAGATATATAGGGACGAGATACAAAGTACTCTTAGAAGGAGATCCCTCCAGCAGAAGGGAGGGATTTAAAAACCCTGCTTTGGAGGAGGCACAGAAACTGAGGTAGAAACGAGGAGGGCCGGCTTCCGAGGCCCACAGGTGGAGAAGAGGGTCATGTGGGAACGGCGGCTCCACGTCTGGCCCAGGGAGTGTGTGCAGAGGAGGAATGTAGCAGATGGGAAGAGTGGGACCCAGGGCCCGGCTTCTGAAGAGTCAAACAGAGGAATTTCGGTTTGATCCCAGAGATAATAGGGAGGCAGGGGAGTTCAGTAAGCAGGAGGTGACATGGGCAGAGCCGGGCTCGGAGAAAATCCCTTTGGAAGCTAAGTGGCACATGGAGTGAGTGGGGAAAGGCCTGAGCCAGGGACACCAATTAGAGAGCCATGAGGATAATCGAGGCAAGAGGTGAGGGAAGCCAGAACTAAGGTGCTTACTGGGGAAATGGGGAGAAGGGCACAGATCAGAGAGAAGCCGGGAAGGGAGAGAGAAGATTTGGTGACAAACGCTGAGGGGGACCCAGAAATCAGTAAGGAGGTGGAAGTTGCAAGGCAGGGGGATTGGGAGGATTCGGAGGGCACCCCCTACAATAATAAGGGCATTCGGAAGGGCCAGGGAACACCAGTTCGGCTTTGGACGACTTGCTATGAAGATGGCTTCGGGACGGCGAATGTACACTTCCAACAAATCGTGCAAGGGGCTGGATGGTGAGAGCAGGGAATAATCCACATAGAGAGCTGATGAGATCACTAGGAGCACAGGGCCCAAGACGGAGCCTTGGTGGCACCCACGGGCAGTGGGTGTGATCTGGAAGAAGATCTAGCAAAGGCAAGCGAGAAAAAGTGGTCAAACGGGGAGGAAGAAAACCAGGGGGAGCAGTGCCCCGAACATTGAGAGGGGAGAGAGAGAAGATCCAGGAGGAGAAGATGGTCAACAGTCAAGTGGCAAGAAGACTGAGAAGAGGCTGTTGGGTTTGTGGATTAAGAGCTCCCTGGGAATTTGGGAGAGAGTAGTTTCAGTTGAATGGTGAAGTCGGAAACCAGCCTGCAGAGGGTTTAGAAGAGAATGGGAGGGAAGGAAGTAGAGCACCAAGGGTAGATGACTTTTTCAAGGAGATTAGCTGAGAAGGGGAGGAGATATGTAAGATGATAGCCAGCAGGCTATCAGGGAAGGAACTAGGGAGCCTGGGGAAGATTGGACTGTGTTTGGAGGCAGCAGGGAAGGAGTCAGGAGATAGAGATTAAAGAGTAGGGGGTGGGGATGACTGGGGAGGGGGGACAATCTGCTGGAGAAGATGGGAGGGGAATGGGATCCAGGATACAGGTCCGGGCTCGGCCTTACTGAGAAGGGCCACTTCCAGAAAGAAAAGAGGATCACTGAGACAGTTCTTTACATGCACAAAAGGGAACAGAAGCAGGGCCGGAGGAAATCACCAGCAAGTAGGACAGCTTTGAAAGTTACATGTTGAATTTACAATATGCTTAACAAAGAAAGGGCCACGTCATAAGAGAGATTCGGTTTCATGTACAATCCTCTCTGTTCTACTGTGTACATGCAAGTGCTCCCTTTACTTGGTGTTTGTTAAGTTCGGAATAAACTTAAAAAAAAAAAAAAAAAAGAATGTTACTTGCCAAAAACAAAAACAAACAAAAAAAAAAAAAACCAGGCCACCTCTGGATCCGAGGGTTGGGGAGGAAATTGGTTGGGGATGGTGTCAGGAAGATGTGAGATAAGGAGAATGGGAAAAGTGGGAGCTTGAGGCAAATGGTTTCGGTTTTCTCATTAAAATATGAGACAAAAGCTCAGTGGCTAGAGCACCAGCCCTGAAGTCAGGAGGACCCGAGTTCAAATGTGACCTCAGACACTTAACACTTCCTAGCTGGGTGACCCTGGGCAAGTCACTTAACCCCAATTGCCTTAGCAAAATATATATAGATATATGTTATATGATGTGTGTATGTATATATATATATATATATATATATATTTATATTTATATGACAAAATCCTGTACTAAAGGGGATGGAAGAAGAAGGATGGGGAGAGGGGTCCTTGAGAAGTCAGAGAAGAAAAGAGAAAATTTGAAACAACCAATGTGCTGGATAGTGGGAACAATCCGGGATTTTAGGTGGGCAAAGTGTAGCGATGAGAGGGCAAAGTTCCATCATAGAAGATAACACAGAGCCAAATGGATTCGCTAAGGGGCCAAGATTGGGGATTGAGAAGTGGGTAAGCATTAATTTAGCACCCGCTGTGTGGGAGACGGGCTTTGTGCCAAGGGATACAAAAACACTTAAGTATACACAAAATAAATACATAGGATTATCTGTGATTTCATTGATGTGATGTCAGACTCAGAGGGGGTGCACTAATTAAGCATCCATGTAGGCCACATTATTATATATTGACTTAGTTTTTAAAATGTAGTATTATACATTTTATTTATTTGGTTAAATATTTCCTAATTACATTTTTAATCTGGTTCTGGACACTTTTGAGTGTTTTAGGGGGCCCCCATACTGCTGGGTTTTGACATTTCTGGTCTAGAGCCAGGCTTTTTAAACTTTTTCCCTTTGAGACCCCTTTTCGCCCAAGAAATCATGTGACCGCAGGTATATAGGTATACAAATCAAACATTTACTGATAATAAATCATAATTTCTCAACTCCCAGTTACCAGACTCCATATGAAGTTAGGACCCACAGTTTAAGAAGCTTTGGTCTGGAGAACTCCAGAATAAGGAAATTCTCCCTACTGACTAAAATCCACACCAGTTCTATTCCTTCTGGAGTTGAGGGGGTTAAATGACTTGCACAGTCAATCTGTGTCAAAGGCAGGATTTGAACTTGGATCTTCCTGGTTTAGGTCTGGATCCACTCCCAGAAGTATTAAACACTCAGCTTGTGCGTCACCCCCCCCCCTCCCAGATTTATAATGTAATTGGGAAATACATATCATAGTATGTAGATGATATTAATATGTGGTTTTCTAAGTCAATATGTAGCCCACAGGGATCCATATAAGGTTTTATATTCCCGGTCTCTATTTGAGTTTGACACTACTGCACTACACCCATCCGAGGTATTTTGGAGTGGAGACAATTCCTGATCGGTTCCTCTCTCACCCTCCTCTTCCATCCAAAGAACCCTCCCTTGTAACAAAGATTTAAAAGGGGGAAAACAGTTAAACAAATGCAAACATATTGACCACGTTTAACAGGATATGCTACATTCCATGCCTATAGTCCATCACCTCTGTAATGAAGGGAGGGAAGTTTATTCTCATCTTGTCTGGGGCCAAGCCTGATCATTAGAATCACCCAGCATTCATTTTCCTTCTTTGGTTCTTTCCCTTCACACTGTGGTTTTCATTAAATACATTGGCTTCTTGGCTCTACTTACTTCATTCTGCATCAGTTCACATGTCTTCCCGGGCTTCTCTGATTTCTTTGTTTTATCGTTTCTTCCGGCCAACCGACCTCTCACTACATTCGTGCCCCACAACTTGTTTATTTTCCTCAACTGATGGAAGCCTATTTTGTCTCCAAATGTTTGGTACCACTAAAAGTGCTGCCATCAAAGTTTTGACATATATGGGACATTTCTTTCTATTTTGAATCTCCTTGGGCTATACACCTAGCCCCGAGATCTCTGGAACAAAGGGAATGATTTTCTTCAAATAACTCCAAATTGCTTTCTGGAATGACTGGACAGATTGATGGCTCCACAATTAGTGGAGTGTATTAATATGCCTGTCCTTCCACAGTTCCTCTCACATTGATTATTCCCTTCTTTGCCATTTTTCTGGATGTGAGGTGAAAACTCAGGATTGTTTTTGTTTTGAATTTCTCTTAATATTACTGATTTGGAGGAATATTCTCACATAGTTATTCATAGTTCTTTGCACATATCTTTTCGAAGCTCCCCATCACCAGCCCCGTCTTAGAGTTAGCCCCTCACTATCACATTAACCCATCGTCACAATCATAGGACCATATCCTGAGCGTGGCCCTGACAGTGATGATAACGATTCCCGGTTCTATTAAGCCACGACTATCTGTCGGGCATTGTGCTGAGCACTAGGGATACAAAGAAAGGTAAAACTCAGTCACTGCCCTGAAGGAGCTGATGTTCAAATTGAGGAGACACCAACTAAATAAGTAGACGCGTACATGAGTACAGGAGGCTTATCTGGAAGGAGAAGACATTGACAACTGGGAAAATCGGGAACGACTTCTTGCAGAAGGTGGGATCTGAGCTGCGTTTTGAAGGAAGCCAAGTGAACTGGAGGAAGAGATCAGCTGGAACCTTCTTAAAACAGATTGTTAAATTTTCACTGTGAGTATTTACACCTCTGAAATGACCAGAGGTACAGATCAGGGCACGATGTATTGTTTATGTTCTTTGGATTTAAGAAAGGGATAAAGGACATGTTAACAGTGCTAAAAGATGTTAATAATAAATGTTAATAAAATTCAGTTTGCCCCGTGTACTTTTTTTTCTCTCTTAGAGAACTAGTTGTTTAAATGATTTCTCTGGCAGGCTACAAAATTATTTTCTCATAGTAGCCCTGTGAGGTATATAGTGCAAACCCTATTAATCCCTTCATATGAAATATGGAAGTGAATTGCCCAGGGTAAAACATCAAGTTAAGATCACAGGAATTCAGTCAGAAGATACTCCAACGCCACAAACAGCAAAATGTATCCTACCCAGAATCCTCTCTGCATCATCCCACACCAGTAGTCAAGTAAGCTTTTCTTGAAAACCACCACTAAGGAGGAATTCAAGGCTGCTTACTAAATTTTGAGTGAACTCTCACTGTTTGTTAGGAAAGTTTTACTTAGATCAAGCAGATCAGGCACTTTTACTCCTCATTCTGGCTTCTGGGCCAAGTACAGGAAGATTCTCTTCCATGGGATAACCCTCCAAATACTTGGAATATAGTCGTCTCAGAGCCTTTCACCATTCTCCCTCTTCCTCCTCTGGACACTGTTCAGCTTATCAATTATCTTTTCTAAAAGGGACTTCCCAGTGGAATATTGCATGGACTATCAGATTCATTCGATCAATTGGCCAGTTTTGCAAAGCTGATTCTTTTCTCTCTCTCTCTCTCTCTCTCTCTCTCTCTCTCTCTCTCTCTCTCTCTCTCTTTAATTCCTTGTTACAAGAGATGGCTCTCAGAGGAGGGTGTTGGGGTGCAGGGATTGATTTAAAAATGAGGGTGATGTGAAAACAAAAGATTTGAAAAATCATTCATCTAAATAAGTAAAATGGCAGATTCTAATCAAACAGGATACTTCAGATATGGTCTGACCAGGACAAAATACAGTGGGAATATGCTCTCTCTAATCTTGGAGACAGTAGGCCTCTCTTAATATAGCTTAAAATGTGCGCTGCCCATATTACCCTATTGAGTCATTGAGTGTGTATCACTAAAGATCCTTTTCACATCACCCCCTTCCCAGTTACGTCTCTGTCAACTTGTTCTTGGGAAATCGATTTTGGAAACCCAAGGGTAAGGCTTGACATCTATCCCTATTAAAGTTAGCTTTATTAGACTCAGCCATTAATTAAAATGTCAGAGAACACAGGGCCAAGCACAGAGCCCTGGGGCACTTCACTAGAGACCAAGTTGACTTGGGACCGATAGCTCATTACATCCAGTTTTGAATCTGTCTGCCTGGATTATTATTTAATTTATAGTTCTCCATCTTCAAGAATAGCTGGAAGTTACTGGAGGAAGGACCAAGACTTGAAGCTGGATCATAGAGCATAGACTGCAAAATCCCTAGAAGGGACCTAGAAGGATCGTGTGCAGATTTTACAATACAGAAGTGAAAACTGGAGACTTTAGGTGCCTGTGTTGAAGAGGCAGAATAATACAGTAGAAAAATCATTGATTCTGGAGTCAGAAGACTTGAGTTCAAGTCCCTTCTCAGCTACTTACCTATGGGAGCTTGGTTTGACCCTCATGGGCCTCAGTTTCCTTATCTGTAAAATAAGAGGGTCAGACTAGATAGCCTCCTAGCCTAGAATTCAATTGTATAGACGGAGCCCCTTTTGGCTCTGGTCCCCTGACCAGAGAAGAAGACTTTTTAAAAATAGAATCAACAATCAATACAGGGTATGAACAGGGCCCGTAAACCTCTTGGAATTAATCAAAACCATTGTGTGAGAGTCATGCCTTTAGCAAGAGAGAAGCTAAATTGGAATGGAGGAAAAAGGCATTCTGGGAGGCTAGAACAAAAGGATGACTAAGTCATGACACTACAGAGAGAGAGTGAGGAGAGTCGTCGCTTGAACAGGCATTTCATAGAGGAGGATCCAGGCTTGGAAGTCCCAAGAAAAAATCAACTCTTTTCCCAACTTTCCCTTCCTGCTATCCTTCTATTGACACATTAAACCTTCTCTTTCGTTACCCAAGCATGTCCAGTGACTGGGAATTTTACCTCAACTCCAGAGGCCAGGAGGAACCTAGAGATCAATATAACCGTAAGGTGAGACAGAGAATTCAACCTCTCCGAGGTGTTAGGAATTTTCCTAACCCGAAGCTTGGAGTGATTGCGACTAAATTCTAAATTTTCATCTAAAATAAACTCACTAAGGACAAAGAGGAGGGAACCTAGTGGACCGTAGGGGCAATTACCCTTTTGGTTAAAGATGAGCTAATTATTATAACTGTATGGGGTCTTTTGGCCAGATAGCAGCAGACGGGGGTTAGAACCGAGGGCTCCTGGCTCCCAGCGGGGCAGTCTTTCCCCTATAACACTCTGCACTCATTTGCAGGGAGTTCTATGGAAACAGAGACAGACAGTTTTCCTGAATTGCTCTTCTAGTTCCAGTTCCAGGCCACCATCTAACTATTTTTAAACCGGATACCATCAAATGCCTTCAGCTGTACTCTAGCACCCCGGCAAAGCGGTTTGCTACCCTCCTGTACATCCATGACTGGCGAGACGGTTCGAAACTCACTTGGCTTAACACTGGGGCTTAATCCAGTATTTTCAGGGTCCTTGGGAATAAAGAGAGAGGTAAACTGGGATATCGTGGGCGTGGTCCAGATGAACTGACATCTCAGTTCTGTACTCCTGGAATTCTGCCCGAGGGAAATAAGATGGGTGCCACTGGACATTCTTTTTTTTTGGGGGGGGGTCAGGGAGGAGGCAGAAGCTGGTTGTATATTTTACCATTTATCTGTGTGGTAGATAATACCAATGACCTAAACCCAGACACCGGGTAAGGTGGAGGTGACCAAACCCTGAATCACTGACTAGAACGCAGGCTGATAGAGTAGAATCATAGACTAGAAAAAACTCCATTTCTGTCTCTATAATCCTGCAGAATCCTTCCACGTGCATTGTCATTTAATCTCAGATTACATGGGATCCATCATAGCCTAGCACCCTAGAATAGAATCATGGAGTCTTCAGCTGAATTCCTGGAATAGGAAGCTGGAATCACAGAGGAGAACCGTAGCTTAGAATCCTGGGATCCTGGAATAGAAAGCTAAAATCATACATAGGCTCAAATCCAGGGGCTGGGCTTTGCCTGCCCCTCCCAGAAGAAATCACCTCATTTCCTGCTTCTGGCTTTACTCCAGGGTCCCTGGACTCCTTGGAGAGAGGGAGAAGGAGCTGGCATGAGGAAGGTTCCAAATCACTAAGGGGTATGCTGAGGGGGGGAATCAGAAGTTAGAGCTTGGCTCTACACTCCAGTCCCCCCTCAACATGGGAGAACAAATAGGCCCATTGATTCCAAAACCTCCCAGAGGGCATTAGAGTAATGACTCAAGGCTGTGTGATGCCCACCCCCCCTTCCAAGGACCCCTTGGTTGACTCCTGCCCTAAAAAGTCCCCAAGGCCATGGATTTCATGTGGTTTGGACTACTGGAAATCCTGGGTGGGGAGGGACAATGGGGAGGGTGGGCAGACACTACTTCTCGCTGTCCTCAATGGCCCAGAGCACTGGGCAGGAGTCCCCAAGGCCCTTTGGGCAGGCATACATGACCTGGGCACAATCCAAATGGTGAGACAGTCGGGTTAATTAAAAAAAAAACATTCAAACGTTCTGGGTGCTCATGGCTCATTTATATCCCATTTTACAAAAACCTGCGTGCTCTGTGTGCAATACCCGTATCAGAAGGAGGGTGTAGTACATCGATCCAGTGCCCGCTCCCTTTTAAAAGAAACCCTTTGCATCCTCTTTCTGCTTGGGTAAGTCAGAGAGACAGCAGTGACCACTGCTCGTTTCGCAGGACCTTACCTCAGAAAGGGATCTCGGCCCAACCTCCCCATTCCCCTTTGTCAGGGAGTCGCCGTGCCCCCAACAAGATGGCACCCAGCCCCTACCAGTGGGAGGAAACCCACTTCCTCCTGAGGAAACCTTTTCTCTTCTCTCTGGAAACTAACCAGGTGTCCCAGTTACATGTCTGAACTGACTGGGAGCTGTTGTGTTTTCCTTCGGTGCCACGCCCACTCCTTTCCTCATAGGGAAACCTTCTCGAATCCTTACTTGATGTTAACTTGTGTCTTTATAGATGCTCCACCATGTGTCCACAAATACAGACGATCCAGTCCCTCTGCCCTTTGCCTGGCTCCAAGGCCCAGAGGAGGACACCCTGCCACAAGACAGGGGGAATTCCTTCTGATATATCCAGATCTTAAATGGGAATTAGTCAAATCTTCCCTCCTGCTCCTCTACTCCCTGACTAAGATGGAGGGCTCTCCCTAAACGCTAACACTTTTTAATAATAATAGTTCATACTTCTCTAAGACCTTAAAGGGTTATTTTAGTAAAGGTTTTTGTTTTCAAAACATATGCATGGATAATTTTTCAACATTAACCCTTGCAAAACTTGGTGTTCCAATTCCCCCTCTCCCCCCTCCACTAGATGGCAAGTAATCCGAAATATGTTAAACATGGTAAAAATATATGTTAAATCCAATATATGCATCATATTTACACAATTCTCTTGCTTGCAACAAGAAAAATCAGATCCAAAAGGGAAAAAAAAGGGGGAAAGAAAATAAATGCAAGCAAACAACAACAAAAGATGTGAAAATGCTATGTTGTGGTCCACACTCGGTGCCCACGGGCTTCTCTCTGGGTGCGGATGCCCTTCTTTATCACAAGATCATTGGAAATGGCCTAAATCACCTCATTATTGAAAACTGATCAGAAGTGATCAGCGCATAATCTTGCTGTTGCCTCGTTTAATGATCTGGTTCTGCTCGTTTCCCTCAGCTTCAGTTCATGTCAGTCTCTCCAGGCTTTTCTAAAATCCTCCTGCTGGTCATTTTTTACAGAACAATAATATCCCATTACATTGCTATACCATAACTTACTCAGCCGACCCCCAGCTGATGGGTAGCCACTCAGTGTCCAGTTTCTTGCCTCTACACAAAGGGCTGCTACAGATATTTTTGCATAAAATGGGTCCCTTCCCTTCTTTAAGATGTTTTTGGGATACAGGCCCAGTAGAAACACTGCTGGATCAAAGGGTATACACAGTCCGATAGCCCCTTTGAGCATACTTCCAAATTGCTCTCCAGAATGGCTGGATGTATTCACAATTCCACCACTAATGCATCAGTGTCCCAGTTTCCCCACATCCCCTCCAACATTGGTCATTATCTTTTCCCGCCATCTTAGCTGATATGAGAGGAGTGTAGTGGGACCTCATAGTTTTAAGACCTTAAAGTTTTACAAAGAACGTTCTTCATAATCCTGAGAAACAGGAAAGACCAGGATTGTAGTCACCGGGGGAGCAATTGAGGCTCTGACTGGCAAGTGCTTTGCTCAGTGTCACATGCCTAAGAACAATTTCTCCCTGCCTCAGTTATCTCCACTGGAGAATGGGCACCTACCTCCCAGGGTTGTTATAAGAATCAAATGAGATAATTATTAGTATTTCTATAGCAATTTAAGTTTGCAAGCTACTTCCCAAACATCATCTCCTCCAATTCTCATAACCCTGGGAGGCAGGTGTGTTATTATTCCTGTGTTAAAGTTGAGGAAACTGAGGCTTTGAGAGGTTCCCACTGACTGACTGTGGCTGGTGAGAAACCGAGGTCCAAAGATGAGGACCACTGAGAGGAGCAACTTCATACAGCCTATTGTGTGTGGCCAGTCAGTCGGGATTGGCCATCCTGACTCCAAGGACAGGGTTGTAGCCATTAGGCAAGACTGCTGATCTCAGAACAGCTGAATGCAGTTGGGAACTGAGCTCAGAGAGAGAGAGAGAGAGAGAATGTGTGTGTGTGTGTGTGTGTGTGTGTTGGGGGGGGATTACCCCAGGGACAATTAAATTCCACAAATATGGGTCACCAAACAAATATTATTACTGGAGGTTTATTTGTGGGCCCGGTCCGCGGGGCTGCCAGGGGACGCCAAACTCCTCAGGCTGAGCCTGCCCTCGGGGAGTCCAAAGGGGGGAGGCCAAGAAGCAACGCCGCGGGCAGAGGGGAGATGGGGCTAAGCACTGTGGGACAAACGCGGGTAGCAGAGAGAGGGGGGTGCTGCCTTCCACTCCCCCAGGGGCCCCGAGCCTCCCTTCCCCCCCCCTCAGCCCCGGGTGAAGAGCCTCCAGGTGGGCTCCGGACCAAGGAGCCCCTGCTAGCAAAGGTGGGGGAGGGAAAAAAAAAAGGGGGGGGAGGAGGGGGCCTCCCGAGGCTTTGGCTCCTCCTTTGCGCCTTCAGGGCTGCTTTTCGTGCTCGGCCGGCTCCCAGCAAAGTCAGCGGGGCTTTAACGGGCCGCAACGTCCAAGTGGCGGCCGCCCGTCCCTTCCTGCCGGGCCCGCCGCGGGCCTCGGCCAGTCCCCCTCCGACCCCCCCTCCTCCTTCCCCTTTGTCCCGTCCCCCCTTCCCCCTCCCTCTCCCCTCGCCCCTCCTCCCGCCCCGAGCCCCCGGAACCTGCAGCGCGGGGGGCCTGCCTCCCTGCCACCTGCCCGCCGAGCCCAGCCCACATGCAGAGCGGGAGCCGGGCCGGGGCCGGGGCCGGGCTCCGGGGGGCCGGGCGGGCAGGTGGAAAGCCCTCCCTCCTCCCCTCCGCCCCCGGCCCCGGCGGCCCCGGGCGCCGCCCCCCGCCCCGCCCCCGCCCCCTCGCCGCCGGGCAGGGTGCGGGGGCCCGACCCGGCCGTCCCAGCCCAGCCTCCGCGGTCCGGCGTCCGCCACCCAGCATGCACTGCCAGGCCCCGAGCCACCTCCGAGCAGCGGCCCCGGCGGCGGCGGCCGGGTACAAACAGGAAGTTGGGGCCGCCCTAATAGGGCCTGGGGGCCGGGGGCCCGGGGCCTGAAGTCTCCGCTCCCCCTTTCTCCTCTTCCTCTCCCCCGCCCTGCATTCCCCCTCCCTCCCACACACACTAGCTCCAGGAGAGCCTACGGGGGCAGCCAACTGGCCTCTTCCCCGCACACACCTCCCTTCCCTTCTGTTCCCTCCCCTCCAGCCCAGGCCCCGGGGGGCCTCTGCCCCGAGCTCCCCAGTCCAGCCTGCTGGTGACTCCAACCGGACATCCCCATCCAGCGCCTTTGGGAGCCTTAGAGTCAAACCTTCTCGTTTAACAGAAGAGGAAACTGAGGCCCACCCAGAAGGGACATGATCACACGGGGAAAGCTGGGAGTCAGGAGCCGGCTTCATTCTTTCCCCAGACACTGACTGCTTAATAATATCAACAAGAGCTCCCCTTCATATGATAAGAATATCTCATTTCTGCAGGGGCTTTACATTTACAAAGGGATCAGGAGTAAGAGTGTTAATTTGGAGTCAGGAAACTCGAGTTCCCATTCTGACTCTGTGACCTTGAGCATTTCATTTCTCTGGCCCTCAGTTTCCTCCTCTGTAAAATGAAGCGGTGAGACTAGATGGCTTTCCAAGACCCTATCAGCTCTAGCTTTAGAATCCCATGAGGGGAAGGTCATTGACCAAAGTCTCCCGAAGTGCGACAGAGCCAGAAGCCCAAACTAAACGAGCAGAAGGACCCCTTGGTCTCGGCATTGGACGTCCCTTGGTCTCGGCATTGGACGTCCCTTGGTCTCGGCATTGGACGTCCCTTGTTAAAAGTGGGGAATGGGAGAGCATAAATCCCTCGGGTAACACCCAATAGGACTTCTGAGTCCATAGCTGACATAATCCCTACCGGGGCTGGGGAGGGGGGGGGGAGATGGAGAGAGCAGATAGACATACACGGTTTCTAGCAGGTGGAATCCTACTCCAGCTCCTCTGTCCTAGTTTAACATACACTTAATCAAGCAGCACAATCCCAGTTAAGCCAAGGAGATCTTCAGCTAGGTGACCTAGTCTGGGGGTGAGAGGGATGTGGAAAACAGCCCAGCTCTCCCGGTGATGGACTATAAACTCCTTGAGGGCAGAGACTGGCCCCACTGCTTGCCACATACTTAGTGTTTTTCACTGATATCCCTATGTATAGAATCCCCTACCTGATCTGGGATTTATTAGTGCGGGGAACTCTGGGGTAAAAAAGCTTGCAACAAAATATAGGTTGGAACCTGCTCTGGAACTTCTAGTTCCAGTCTTAGAGTGCTGCTTAAGACTTGACTGGTATAAATAGGTGCTTAATAAGTGCTCAAGTGACATATTCTCTCCAGAATCCTGCAAAGCATTAACGAGCACTTATTGAACTGCTGTCGTATATGCCAGGCACAAGAGTGGCCAGGTATGGAGTAGGTGCTTATTAAGTGCTTGCCTGATAGCTCCTCTCCAGAACCCTGCAAAGGAGTTCGATTGAACAAGCATTTATTAAGCTGCTGCTGTATATGCCAGGCACAAGAGTGGCCAAGTATATATATAATAGGGGCTCACTAAGTGCCAAAATGAAGATGGCTTCCAACGCTCCTTTCAGCTTCAAAACCTAGAATTCTATAGTTTTCTCTACTAATCACTTTACCGTGTGATCCTGGACAAGTCAATTTCCTCCTGTATAAAATAGGGGACCGAGTTGCACTAGATAATCTTTTAGTGCTGCCATTCTGAGTTCTAAGGTCCCTTTCTGCTCGGAATTCTCTTTCCTCCAAAGTCCCTCCCAGCTCTGACATTCTCTGTTCTTTGTTCTAAGGTCCCTCCCAGCTCTGCAATTCTCTGTTCTTTGTTCTAAGGTTCCTCCCAGCCCTGACGGTGTGTGTTCTAAGGTCCTTTCTGGCTCTGCTGTCCTGGGATTTTGTGTGACCCTGGACGAGTCCCTTTCCATATTTGGGCTTCGTTTCCCCACTCTCTGGAATTTGCAGGGGCACTGTCTGAATACTGGATTAGAAGCTCCCTCAGTTTCTTCCAGCTCTGCCAGTCCGGGATCCCAGCCCTGGAGGCCAGAGGTCTTCTTGTTCCCATCCCACCAAATGCTCCTTGTCTTGGACCCACCTTGATGAAAGGGTCAGCCTTTCCCCAGTCTCGGTCTCTCCCCTGACTTCACCCTCCTGCCCCCAGATCAAAATCTTAATAAACAATTCTCTGGTTCTTTATGGTTTACACTTTCCTGTCAATGGAGCTGTGAGCTAAATGGTGTACCGTTTAGCCCCATTTTACAGAGAAGTAAACTGAGGCTCAGAGAAGGGGCCCTTACCTGCCCGAGATCACCCATTTGCCCTGGGATATCTTGCCCGTAAGGCCCTTCCTTTTGGTCCATGTGGCCTCTCTATAGAAGGCGACACCTGCGGACAGGTGAAGCCCTCCGCTCCTGGATGATGGCATGAGCCCACCCTCACAGAGATGCTTCCTTGCCTTGGTAGCTGGTTTTCCATTGCTGCTGAGAGGGACAAATTTTGCACACACACACACACACACACACACACACACACACTCACAACCAAGCGAGCCCTGGAGTAACTAGGCTGCCAAATTGGAAGCCTTGAAGGACCATCCAGACTCTGTATTTAACTAGCATCAATTTCTAGAGCCCAGGGTCAGCTCCCTTTCACAATGGAGCCCCCTAGGAGGAGGCCTGAAGTTCCCCTCCCCCTTTCTCCCCTTCCTCTCCCCCACCCTGCTTTCCCCCTCCCTCCAACACACACCAGCTCCAGGAGACCCTAACAGGGGCAGCCAGCTGGCTCCCTTCCCTTCTGCTCTCCTCCCCCCCCCCCCAGTCCAGGCCCCGGGGGCCTCTGCCCCAAACTCCCCAATCCAGCCTGCTGGTGACTCCACCTGGAACCTGGGAGGAGGGACTCACTCATAATGCCATGGTGACATCTCCTAAATACACAGACACAAAAGCTCCGGAGCACTTTCCCATTCGATGAGCTCAGAATGTCAGAACCGGAAGGCACCTTGGAAATCCCCTCTCCTCTTTTACAGATGGAGAAACTGAGGCCCCGAGGACGTAACTGGCTAGCCCAGGGTGGCAAAGCTAGAAAGGGTTTGAGAAAAGGCTTCCTAACCAGAATCCTCCACTCTTGCTGGTAATAGACTTTCACTGCCTCTGATTTCACTGTTGTAACTGAAGGGATAATCTGATTTCATTGAACTAATTCTTTTCACAAACAGCCACCCAGAGAAATGCAGGGCACAAGAGCCACTGACAAAGATGCACACGGATGTGCGCAAGTCAGAAGCATGTGTGTTGGGCAACAGAGACTTTTTACCATTTTTAATTTAGTTTAATTTCGTTTTCCCGGCAACTTTTTATCCACGGATCTGCTCCCTGGCCGTGGCCACCTGCACGTGTCCGCGCGTGGGGATCCGCCCGGAAAGCCTCCGAGGAGGCTGGGGCCAGCCCCTGGGCCTTGTACTCCTTCCTCGGTGGAGCCAAAGAGGCTCCCCCGGGCTGCCCGGGCCCCTCGGAGCTCGGGGCCGTGACACAAATCCGGTTGTCCGGAGGAGCAGCGGGCAGGCCAGCGCGGAGGGACACGTGTGTGAGGCGGCCAGATGCAGGGAGCGGCACACGCAGAAGAGCCACCTGGAGGGATCCGGGCAGTCCCAGAAGCACACGTGCAGGAGCTGCACGCGCTCCCCGGTCCCACGGTTCACAATAGATGCACCTACAGGCACATACATGCTCCTGGACACCTGCACGGCCCCGGGGGGGGGGGGCACACACACACACACACACACACTCATACACATACACACTCACACACGCGTGTGCAGGGCTGACACCCGCGCACGCACGCAGGGCCAGGGAGTCGGGCTCCCGGCCCCACGTGGAGGAAGGCAAAGGCCGGCTGCCGCGGCTCGCGGAGGAGCGCCTCCCAGCCCCGTCAGGGCCGGAGCAGCTCCGGGCTAGAATGGCCGAGCGGCCGGCCGGCGCCCCGGCCTCCCCAGAGCTCGCCGGGGATTGGGCCGCTCGTCTCTCTGCTCCCGGAAGGTGACCGGGGGAGGGAGCGGCGGCCGGCCGCCCGCGGCTGTCTGGCTCCGGCTCCCGCTTGTGCGGGGCGCGTGAGCCAGCGAGCGAGCGATGGATGGAGGGAAAGGAGGAGAAAGCTCGGCGCTGCTCCGGCCGCGGCGGCGGCTCTCCTTAGGCGGGGAGCGTCCGCGCTGTCCACACCGCCCGCGGGCAGCGTGGGGAGGGGGCCGCGGAGCAGAAAGGGCCCGGGCTCGCTCAGTGTCGCGGGCCACGCAAATCCCTCCTCGCCTATGCCTGCCCTGGGCCTCCTGGGCCAGTCCCCTTCCTCCTTTCCGGGCCTCAGTTTCCCTGTAGGGAAAATGGGAACGATAACACGAGAGTTTCTTAGACCGTAAAGTGCCCTAGAAAGGGGAAGTATTTCTTTAGCTTTGCAACACACACCGCCTCCTCCCCCCCCCCCCCCCCAGGGTATAACCCATTTTATAGTTAGGGAAAGGAGGCCCCGAGAACAGGGAGAGTCCCGCCCCAAGGCATTCAGTAGCGAGCCCCGGGGCTGGGATCGCAAGTCCCGAGGCTCCCCGCCCCCGACGGACAGAGAATTGGGGGCGCCCGGCCTGTTTCCTAAAAGTTCCAGGAAGGGCGAGGCACTTGCCAACTAACGGTGCAAAAGATGGAGGGAATCGTTTGAGACCGCGCCCCACCTTCCCGAGCCCCCGCAGGAGGAGGGGGTGGGCAGGCCGGAGACAAAGGAGGGCCACGCCCAAAGCCCGTGAAGAAGAGTTGCGGGGGGGGGGGGGGGGGGGGGACCTCAGACAGGGTCTAACGCCGGTCCTCCTTGTTTATGGAAGTAAGCGAGGTCCGGAGACGGAAAACCGCGGGAGTAGTTCTAATGGGTGGATTCGAACTCGGGCTTTTTAGCGTGTGCCGAGCAAAGAACCCCTAGATTTGGGCCCGCGTGGGCTGCCCACCCTTTGGGGGTCACTGTCTGAGGAGACGGTGTGCCTCCGCGGGCCGGTAGAGCGAGGAGCGCTTCCGCAGCCCCCCCCTCCCTCCCTCCCTCTCGTCTCTACCTGGCCAGGTCTAGGTCCCCCTCCCACCTCAACGCCCACTCCCACCCCCACCCTAGCCCCAGGGGCGGGGCCAGCCCTGACTAACCGGGGCAGGAAGTGGTTACTGCTGCACGTTTCCCGGCTCGCCATGCCACAGGGTGGCCCCTACTTAACCTAGAGGAGACTCCCCAAATCGCCTATCGGGCCCGGTAGGATCGGGAATGGCAGCTTCCCCTCCCTTTTGGGAAAAACTAAATAGGTCCCTAACATTTCCACCCCCCCCCCCCCCCCCGTGGTCTCCAGTTCTTAAAAGAAAAAAAAGCCTCATGAGACTGCTGGCTCTGGGACTATTATAGCATTTTACCGAAAAAGAAAACTGAGGCACAAAAAGCAAGGGCTCGGGTGGGCAAGATTTGAACTTAGCTGATTTGAACTTAGACTTCTTACTTTCAGATCCAGGCCTTTCTTCATAGCACCAAGAGCCCCCATCAAGTCGAGAGGGGCAGAGGGAATAATTGAATTAAAAGGCCCTTCCCAGCTTGAACGCCCCGGGTTCTAAGGCTTTCCCCCACTCTGCCACTGTGTGTGCTCCACCGTCCTATCTCTGCCATTCTATTCTGGGAGGTCCCTCCCAGTTCTGACATATGTTGGATTGTTCTAAAGTTTCTTTTTGCTGTGACATTCTCTGATCTAAGTTTCCTCCCAGGTCAGCCCTTCTGTGTTCTAAGATCTCGGGCAATTCTGACAGATCTGTGTTCTTGTCCCTTCCGGCTCAGAAGTTCTGTGTTCTAAGATCCCTCTAAACCCATCTTCTAAACCCCTCTCCGGCTCTGACCTTTTCTGAGATCCCCTGCAGTTCTGATCATCTATATTCTCCAGTTGCTCTCCCATCGAATGATTTATGTTCTCCAATTGTTCTAAGGTCCCTCGGTGCTAGGATGAACTGTTCGGAGGCCCCTCCCTGCCCCGACATTCACCGTTCTCCCGGCCCTCTGGTCTCTGACATTTCTCTCGTCCACTCCTTTCCAGCTTTGACATTCTACTGGTCCCAATCCCGGTGTCACTGAATGCTGAGCTCGGTCCGGGGAGTCCAGCAAAAGCAAAGGCTGAGCTGCTCGGGATTCCCGTCTCCCAACCCCCAACGTGGCCTTTCCCCAGTCCTCGGCCCTTTGCATCTCACCCGTTCTCTACGGAAGGGCCCTTCCCAAGCGAGCCTCCATGCCCTTCTGTTCCCAGACAGTCTCCTCTGGCTCCTGCCGGCGTCCCCACAGAACAGAGCTGTCCCCCTCACCAGCGTCCCTCTGCTTCGGAGTCTCCGGCTTTCCCATCTGAGATCCCTGCAGGCCAAGGTAACTTCCGGGGCAAAACGACCGAGGGGACGGCCGGGTTGGGGGGAAGAGGACTCGCCACAGTTAATGGAGGGACCTTAACGATTTAAGTGATGGTTTCCCTTGTACCGTGAGGGGGGACGGAAGCTGCGTGGGGCCTACTACGGTGCTTGGCACAGGTGCCCTCGATAAATGCTGCTTGCTTCACATCTGGTTGGGTTGCGTTGGGAAATGGAGGCTCAGTGAAGGGGTATGGGTGTGGTGAGTAGCGTAGGTCCCATGAGGTATTGAGGGGGTTAGTGGAAGGGATAAGAGGCTCAGTAGGGGATATGGGGGCTCACCAAAGGGGATCCAGGACACAATGAAAGAAAAGGGCTATTCCATGAAGAAATGGAGGCTCCGTGGGGATGAGGCACGGAGGCAGGGCGAAACACCTGGAGGCCCAGGAATATAATTTTTCCTTGGGTTTGGGAAGATATAGGTGGATCCTTAGCCTCTTTGGCTAACTTCCTAGAATCTTCTGCTAGAGAGCCTCAGTTTCCCTGGCAATGCCTTATCTCTCGCTAGTCTCATTATTCCATATATCCCCATTCCCCTGGTCTCCGTGGATTTAAACCTCCTCCCCCCAGCCATTTGCTGTCTGGTTAAGCTTCTAGATCCTCGTTTCCTCACTTTATGAAAATCCTGTTTATTCTCACAAGGTCCTCATGATGAACTAAAGAATGCTTGGTTCAAGCCTGGAGATTAGACCGAAAGATGGAGAAATAGACAGACAGGTAGAGATAGAGATGTAGCTACAGAGAAACACAGACATATAGCTGTGTAAATATATAATATATATCCATCTATATATGTATATGGTTATATAGGTATATATGTGCACACATGCACACACATGCAAACACACACACATCTCCCCGAGGCTGGCTGGGAAGTAGCCAAAGGTTCCTCAACCATGCTTTGAGGGATCCAGGCCTAGCCCCCATTCCCCCTAGGAGGCCCCTGGGAATGCACACACTCGGTTTGGGGCGCCAGGGCCAAAGCCTGGCTGGTAGGCAGCAGCTGCCGCCTAGGAAAGGGGAGGAGGGAATTCTCTCCGAGCAGCAGCTTCGGGCTGACCATGAGACTCAGACACTTAGCTGCTGACCTTGGCTGGCTTTTGAAGTCACTGAGTAGCCTCTGCCCCAAACCCAAAGCCCGACTGCACTTTTGCTCAGGCTCCGAGGGACTCGGTTTCTATGCAAGTATGTGGACAGACCCATGGAAGGCCCATAGCGAGACCGGGGGCGGCTTTGAGCGTGAGCAACGGGAGGCGGCCTGGGGTTGTGGTTAACTTGGAATTATGCTATGCTAGGTAGACAGGGAGAGAGAGGTGCGCATATGCTATCTAAACTGGACTTTAATCACTTGCCTTAGTTTCCACTTCTGTAAAATGAAGAGAGTGGACTTGATGGTTTCTGACGACCCCTCCGGTCCCCAGTTCTCAGAGCCCTTGACCCTCTGATCCCGGAGGCCTTTCGCTTGGGCCTCTGGACCAGCTTTGCGTAGAATAATTATAATTTTACCGTCTTCAGTCATTGGTTCCCCGTATTCTGCTCATGTGAGCCTGCCTGCTGTTTGGACTGTGGATACATAGAAGTTTGCTTCCTGAGTGTATTCAGTTGCGCTTGTAGAGACTCCTGGGCAGTCACAGACCAAGCTTAGAAACTCATTCAAGTTATTCAGAGGCAATAATGTGAATTAATGATAATGCTTTACCTTTCTGCTCTCAAATGCTTTCATAATCCTTTAGATTCCTACAAGCAAGGGAAGCGCCATGTAGTGGGGAAAGCCCCTGGATTTGGAATTGAAAGACCCAGCTTTGAATATTGGCTCGGAGACTTAGGAAGTACAGGACCGGAGCAAAGTCCCTTACTCACTAGCATCTGTATGTTTTTGTTGCGTCGTATTTGGGTTCGTATTGTTTTGAATGAGAAAATTGGATTAAGTGACATCCAAAGCCTCTTGGAGCTCTGTCTCCAAGCCTTCTTACACATTGCTTTCTGCCATGTGTTCTTCCTCTTACCTCCCGAGTCTTTGTGATGGATGTTCCCATACCTGGAGTGTCTTCTCCATTCAGCTCCGCTTCTTAAAAATCCACATTTCCTTCTAAATCAGTTCAAGTGCTTCCTTCTTTCTTTTCTTTCTTTCTCTCTCTCTCTCTTTCTTTCTTTCTTGCTTGCTGAGAGATTTGGGGTTAAATGATTTACCCAGGGTCACACAGCTAGGAAGTGTTAAGTGTCTGAGGCCAGATTTGAACTCAGGTCCTCCTGACTTCAGGGCTGGTGCTCTAAGTTCTTCCTTTTCTGTGAGGTTTTTGGTCATTTCCCCAGTTGGCAGTTTACCTTGAAATTATCCAGGCATATATACACCCATGTATATATATCTATATATATATCTATATCTATATCTATATCTATATATGTATATATACACAGTATCCATATGTATATATACACATACAGCATCTATATATATACACATACAATACAGTATCTATATATGTATACATATACATATAACACAGTATTCATATATGTATATATGTACACATACATATGCAGCATCTCTATATATATATGTATACATACATACAATACAGTATCTATATATATATTATATGAATATATGTGTAGTGTTAAAAGAATTTTAGTGTATCAGTCTCTAAATTGTAACTAGCTGTAGCTGAACAAAGGAGGCCTAGAGACAGGCTTTTAGCAATCAAGTAGCTATATCCATGTGTATGTATATAGAGAGAGAATTAGAGCTAGATGTAGATGTGTTCCTATATTTTGAATCTACTTATCTGTGTATAGATCGTCTCTTGCATAAAATGTAAGTCCCTCAGCGGAGGGGATTTTTGTCTTTTTACCTCCTAGTGTCTGGGAGAGTGTTGGGTATGTAATAGAGACTTAAGCAATGCTTGCTAATTGAGTCATCGATTAGTCCTATCATATACTCCTGCCTTGAACTCAGCACAATCAGGCCAGCTGTGAACCCTCCCGAGGGACTTAGGAGGGAGATATGCAGGCTCTGAGAACTTTGCCATGAGGATTTGAAAGACTGGGCTTGATGAGGGGCTGGATCCGGCCTCTGGGGGGTCTGGATGGGGTGCAGAGTGATACTTTATGAGAAGACGGCTCAGCACCTCACATACCTGTTTGAGGTTCCCTTAAACTGAGAATTCGTAGCATGGAAGTCTAAAACTAACCCTGGTTTTTTGTTTGTTGCTCTTTTATGTATATCAGTGAAAGAAGGGCAATAAAAAGCACATGATCCTTTCTGGGAGGGAGTTTTCCTATCCCTTTTTACACAACAATCATTAAACAACATCCAGCTCTTACCTTAGTTTCTGGGAACCTTTTGGAGTCTGTCTCAACCAACATGTCTGGCTCGGGGTGTAAACTCTGTGGGTCGGATTTGTTCCACTGCCAAAGTATCTGACCCAAAGGTCTCCTGTAATCAGTCAATTAATAAATAATACATTTACTGAAATCTCCGTTATTTGGGATGCCTCTAGAACCTCCCCACAAAACAAAGGATCAGCCTGAGATTTCTCTTTGTCTCAACCCTTGTAGTCTTACTAAGGCGTTAAAAGCCTTCTCTTAACAGGGAGAATATGGTGAGCAGCACCAAACCCCTACCGATTAAAAGTCCCGCCAGGGCCCAGGACCACCGATTTCAAACTACTAGTCTCATTTTCTAGAGCTTGGAGGAGTAGAAGGCATAGAGGATTGTTCTGAACGTGTACTGAGCTCAGACCCTGGCCCCGACCGGTTTTAAAGATGAAATCTCACTGGCTTCCATGAGCATTTCTTTTTTCTGTCACAAAGTCCTGGTTAATTGAGGTTTGCAGGCAACTGAGCTCTGGTTATCGGAGTGTCTATGTTATAGAGAGTTATAGGAGTGTGTCTACGTTATAGAGAGTTATAGGAGATATAATCCCTGGCCTTGAGGCCGTTACTGTCTGGTAAGGAGAAGAGGCACACGCAGCTGAAACATGCACAAAAACAGGTGTGACACAGACACATGGAAAGAAGTGTACAAGAAGCAAGAATTTGGACAGAGCTATATAAGGAAGCACAGCTAGAGGCTGACTCCACACTTTTTGACGGATATGAAAGGCAGCATGATGTAGTGGAAAGAACTCTGCATGAGGAGTGTGGGGATCTCTGAATCTCGGTTTGATCATTTACTAGCCGGGTGGGAGATCCTCCCCACTCTTAAGCCATTATTCTTGTTGAATCCTTTCACTGTCTGACTCTTGGTGACACGAATTGGGATTTTCTTGGCAAAGATACGGCAGCGGTTTGCCGTTTCCTTTTCTAGCTCATTTTACAGATGAGGAAACTGAGGCAAGCAGGGTGAAGTGACTCGCTCAGGATCACACGGCTAGTAATTGTCTGAGCCCAGATTTGAACTGAGGTGCTCTATCCACTACCTAGCAGCCCGAGCTATAGATTCCTCATGTATAAAATGCAATGCACACAACATAGTATTTTCACTCTTTTTGTTGCTGTTTGCTTGCATTTTTTTTCTTATTTTTCCCCTTTTTGATCTGATTTTTCTCATGCAGCACGATTATGGAAATATGGATAGAAGAATTGTACCTGTTTAACATATATTGGATTGCTTGCTGTCTGGGAGGGGGAAGGGAGGGACCAAAAATTTGGAACACAAGGTTTTGCAAGGGTGAATGTTGAAAATGATCTATGCATATGTTTTGAAAAGAAAAAAGCTTTAATTTTAAAAAGGAGATCTAGCTGACTTCCAAAGGTATCCAAGACTTTCAATCTCTCAGTCCTTTGAGTGATTTGCTGCTTTGTTGGAATGAGCTCGGGATTGAAATCATGTAGGAGAAGTCCCCAAATTATCGTGCCCTTTGACCCAGCCCCCTCACTACTGGACAGAAGTTCCACAGAGTCAAAGAGAGAAAGAAGGAGGGGACCGTCCCATATATACTAGCATTTTTGTGGTAGCCAAAACAACAAACTGGAAACAGATACCCGCTGATCCGTCGATGTCAGAGAAAACGAGTGTGGGAATGTGATGAACTAATTTTGCTGGAAGAAGTGACAGGTATAAGACATTCAGAGAGATATAGGGATTTTTATAGGAACTGATAGAGTTTAGTAAATAGGACTAGGATAGTAGAACTCTCCACAATGACAATAATATAAATTAGAAGAAGCCCCCAAAGCAGCCCAAATCAGATTGCTTGCGGATGCCAATCTTTGTCCCAGAGAACAGATTTTTGTCTCAGAACTTCCTTCCTCTGTGTAAAGGAGTAGGGCACTATGGGAGCAGAACGGTGGATTTGCTCTCAGGTCAGTTTGTCAGTGGTTTGGCTTAACTGTTTTTTCTTTTCTTTTCTTTTCTTTTTTTAAAATTATTATAGCTTTTTATTTACAAGATCTATGCATGGGTAATTTTTCAGCATTGACAATTGCAAATTTTGTTCCAATTTTTCCCTTCCTTCCCCCCACTCCATCCCCCAGATGGCAGGTTGACCAATACCTTTTAAATATGTTAAAGTATAAGTTAAATACAATATATGTATATGTGTCCATACATTAACTGTTTTTTTTTTATTTGTTTGTTTGTTTTTTAACAAGAAAAGGCTCAGGGCAGCTAGATGACACAATGGATAGAGCACCTGCCTTGAAGTCAGGAGGACCAGAGTTAAAATTTGGCCTTAGACACAACACTTCTTAGGGGGAAAAAAAGGTTCATTTGGGAGGTAGAATGGGGTGAATTCATACCAGGAAATGACATGTTTAAAAAAAAGGGGGGGGGGAATCGACTAAACTTTTTTTAAAAGGAAAGAAAAAGAAGTACCAGTTTAGAACCAGAGGAACCCAGTGTGGTTACTGTTGTTTAGAATCTGAAGACACAAAACAAGACTGATTGTCAGGATTAGGTCACTTCCCAGTCTAGAAACCCCCGTTGCCGCTAAAATACATACATACTTGAACAATTAGACTTAAGAGTGCTTGGGAACTTCTGTCTGACCTGAAACCAGCTGAATCCCAGCTCTGCTACTAACCCAATGTGGGACGTATCCAATAGGGCAAATCAGCATCCTTCTCTGAACCTCACTTCCTCATCTGTAAAATGGGGATAATAATGTTTGCATCCAGAGTCTCAGCATACTCTTAGGAGGAAAGCGTTTCCTAAACAATATAAAACCCAGAGAAATTCACATTATTATTATTGATCCTATTAAAAACAGGATTATTATTATGATTATTTCTGTGTAAGTCATGTTAGCTTTTTTTTTTTTAAATAAAAACAGCTTTTTATTTTTTAGAATACAGGCAAAGATAGTTTTCAGCATTCACTTTTGCAAAACCTTGTGCTCCCTATTTTTCTCCCTCCCTCCCCACCTCTCCCCTTGCTAGACAGCAAGTAATCTAACATAGGTTAAACACGTGCCATTCTCCCAAACCTATTCATGTTAGCATTTTATTTTATTTATTTTTTATTTATTATAGCTTTTTATTTACAAGTTATATGCGTAGGTAATTTTTCAGCATTGACGATGGCCAAACCTTTTGTTCCAATTTTTCCCCCCCTCCCCCCCCCCCTCCCTCCCCCGGATGGCAGGTTGACCAATATCATGTTAGCATTTTAAAGGGGGTCTTTGAGAACTTAAGAAGTGGAATTTGAGGCAGAGAAGGTGAAGGTTTCATGGAGAACGTGGGGCTCCTTGCTGTCTGATCTCCTACCAGAGACACAGCTGCCCGGCCTGTCCAATACAACTCAGTCCTGGCTGGTGAAATTCAATTCAATTCAATTCAGTTTACATTGTTTATTTAGCAGCTATGTGTGAGGCCTTTCACGCGTCACACAAAACCGTGGCCCAGTCAACTCTGTAAGACTAAGGGGAAGATGGCTTTCTCATCAGTATCAGTGGAGCGAGCATCAGTCTTTCTCTCAGATTTTCCCTATGGAGTGAAACCACTGGTTGACATCCCCCACAAAAATGGACCGATTCCCAAAACAGGCCCTGTCCGCAAGGAACTTACGTGCTCCTTGCGGAGGGGGGACAAGGGGAAGATGTACACAGATAAGTACATATAATGTCTGATCAGGGCTTGTGCAGAGTGATTCCAGAAGGGAGAGAGCATTAACATCTGTGAGAAGTGGGTCAGGTTTTGATATTCCCGCTCCATGATACGGGGTGGCTTGGCTCAGAAGCAATGGAGGGACTCTGGGAGACAGAGGTGACACAGGAGACCACCTGCCCAAAGACCTGGAGCCAGGAGGTGGAAGGGAGAAGGCTGCGAGAAGAAAGGGGACAAGAAAGCGGGCAGTGTCAAAGAAAACTGTGGAGGTAGGTGGCAGCCAGGTTGTTCAAGAACAGCGGTGGGCAGAGCATTAGACACCTAGGTTTCTACTACCCGTTCTGACCCCCAACTCTTAGCTTTGGAAACTTGAACGGGTCCTTTTCCCTGAGTGTCAATTTCCTCATCTGTAAAAGGGGCATCTGTGCTCCCTACTTTCACAGGGTTGTGAGAATCAAATGAGATAATGTATGTTGTAAACTTATAAAGAATAAGTCTTAAACATAAGTCTGGGGGCAGCTAGATGGCCCAGTGGATAGAGCATTGGAGCTAGAGACAAGAGGACCCAAGTTCACACATACTTCCTAGCTGTGTGACCCTGGGCAAGTCACTTACCCCCCATTGTCTTGGGGAAGAAAAAAAGAATAAGTCTTGAAATTTCTGAAAGGTGGAAGGGATGTAAAGGTCAGAATCTATCTTGGCTTAGGCCATTAAAAACCCCAAGAAGACCAAGCCTGGGCAAGGGACCTGCGTTCACTGGGTGTTCACCTTAATGGTGCTAACTGTTTTTCCCACGTAGGAGGAACGAGCTCTCCATATAAGGCCACTCTACTCTCTTGTACCTGCAGGATTTTTGTGAGTCTATTAACATGGCTTCAATTGATCTTCCTAATGGGGAAATCTCATCATGTAATTCCACGGCTAAAATCTTTAATGGCTCGCTATTGCTTCTGCTCCTTGCCGTTGAAAGTATATGCTGGAAGACACTGTACAAATGTGTATACGTATGTTGGATTTAACATAGACTTTAACATGTTTAACATATATGGGATTACCTACCAGCTAGGGGAGGGGGTGGGGGAAGGAGGGGATAATGTGGAATACAAGGTTTTGCAAGGGTCAGTGGTGAAAAATTACTCGCGCATATGCTTTGTCAATAAAAAGCTATAATAATAATAATAATTAAGTATATGCTGGGGGGGAGGGAGGGCAGCTAGGTGACTCAGTGGATAAAGCACCAGCCCTGAAATCATGGTAGACCTGAATTCAAGCCTTGACCTCAGATACTTAAAATGTAACATTTGCCAGCTGCACAGAGTTACTTAACCCCCACTGCCTCAGCCAAGAAAAAAGAAAGAAAGTATATGCTTGGGGTCACCCTGCCTCTCCAGCCTTATACTCTATTAGTTCCTCAACCCCTCCCTCCCCCGTGCCTTTATTCTAAATATCGCTCCTGTCTGGCACGCCCTCCTTTCCGTTTTAACCCCGCTGAATGACCACCTCAGCTGCTAAAGTTCAACTCCAACATGGCTCTTCTGGCTGTGTAAGGCGGCCTCCCCCCTTAGGGTTCACCAGGTGTTTTGTTTGCACTTCTCTGACCTATCCCTCCTTTTAAAAGCCATCCATCCATCCATCCTTTCAGCAGAATTTATGGAAAATATTTCTATAAAAGGTCCTGCACTAGGCCCCAAGGCCCGAGTTCTGGTTCCTCTGACACCCTGGCCCTCAGAGCCCTTCCTTTGGAGCTGGAAGCTTGGGATGCCCAGAGGCCTCTGGGATGCAATTGGGTGCAGTCGTCGTTGAGGGCGCCCCGGGCCGGGTCGAGAGGCTGTGGCACAGAGTGCTGAGCTCAAGAACCAGGCCAAAGTTCAGCATGGGCAACTATGTATAGTTATTGATGGGGAGGAATATGAAATCAGCCGGGGAAAGGGAGCTGTGCCAGAGGGGGCAGGGCCTTCCATGTCAAACAGAGGAGTTTGTATTTTAAGAGAGGCTTTTATGGATAGCTTTGGTTTTGATATTCCTTAGATTTCTTCCTGTATTTCTTATCTTCCCCCCCCCCCCACCATCTCAGAGAGCCATCCCACACAATACTTTTTTAAGAAGCAGAGGGTGGGGCGGCTAGATAGACCACTGGCCCCCAACTCGGGTCCTCCTGACTTACTTTTACCCTTTACATTTTTTAACCTTGGCCAGACACTACACCAACTTTCTTGCAGAACACAGAAAAAAAAATACTCCAACCCCTTGAAAAACTATCCAGGGATATATACAATGTTTCAGTATCCTGGAACCTTTCCCTGATTTGTCCTCCTCTGACTCCTCCCAGTCCCCCTGCAAAACAGGCCTTTAAGACCCAGCCTGTTCATTGGAGAAACTTGCATTTGATCCACCAAAGTTTCCTGAATAAGGGAGTGCCGTGGTCAGAGCAGGGTTTTAGAATTTATTTTCACACTGTTTGGGGAGAGGAAAGAGCAGAAGCTCGGAGACCGATCAGGAACAACAGTCGGAGGACCTGTAAGTGATGGGAAGGGAAAGGAAGGGAAGGGAGAGACCTGGAAGCGCTGGGAAGGGAAAGGAGAGACCTGGAAGCAATGGGAAAGGAAGGGAAGGGAGAGACCTGGAAGCGCTGGGAAGGGAAAGGAGAGACCTGGAAGCTATGGGAAGGGAAGGGAGAGACCTGGAAGCGATGGAAAGGGAGGGGGGAGACCTGGAAGCAATGGGAAGGGAGGGGGGAGACCTGGAAGCTATGGGAAGGGAAGGGAGAGACCTGGAAGCAATGGGAAGGGAAGGGAAGGGAGAGACCTGTAAGTAATGGAAAGGGAGGGGAGAGACCTGGAAGCTATGGGGAGGGAAGGGAGAGACCTGGAAGCTATGGGAAAGGGAGGGGGGAGACCTGGAAGCAATGGGAAGGGAGGGGGGAGACCTGGAAGCTATGGGAAGGGAGGGGGGAGACCTGGAAGCTATGGGAAGGGAAGGGAGAGACCTGGAAGCAATGAGAAGGGAAGGGAGAGACCTGGAAGCAATGGGAAGGGAAGGGAAGGGAGAGACCGGAAGGAATGGAAAGGGAGGGGAGAGACCTGGAAGCTATGGGGAGGGAAGGGAGAGACCTGGAAGCTATGGAAAGGGAGGGGGGAGACCTGGAAGCAATGGGAAGGAGGGGGAGACCTGGAAGCCAGGGAAGGGAGGGGGGAGACCTGGAAGCTATGGGAAGGGAAGGGAGAGACCTGGAAGCAATGAGAAGGGAAGGGAGAGACCTGGAAGCAATGGGAAGGGAAGGGAAGGGAGAGACCTGTAAGTAATGGAAAGGGAGGGGAGAGACCTGGAAGCTATGGGGAGGGAAGGGAGAGACCTGGAAGCTATGGAAAGGGAGGGGGGAGACCTGGAAGCAATGGGAAGGGAGGGGGGAGACCTGGAAGCTATGGGAAGGGAGGGGGGAGACCTGGAAGCTATGGGAAGGGAAGGGAGACCTGGAAGCAATGAGAAGGGAAGGGAGAGACCTGGAAGCAATGGGAAGGGAAGGGAAGGGAGAGACCTGTAAGTAATGGAAAGGGAAGGGAAGGGAGAGACCTGTAAGTAATGGAAAGGGAGGGGAGAGACCTGGAAGCTATGGGAAGGGAAGGGAGAGACCTGGAAGCAATGGGAAGGGAGGGGGGAGACCTGGAAGCTATGGGAAGGGAAGGGAGAGACCTGGAAGCAATGAGAAGGGAAGGGAGAGACTTGGAAGCAATGGGAAGGGAGGGGAGAGACCTGTAAGTAGTGGAAAGGGAGGGGGGAGACCTGTAAGTAGTGGAAAGGGAGGGGGGAGACCTGTAAGTAGTGGAAAGGGAGGGGGGAGACCTGGAAGCGATGGGAAGGGAAGGAATGGGACAGACCTGAAAGCAATGGAAGGGAAGGGATGGGAGAGATGTGGAGGGCTGATTAGATATGGGGAGTGAGGGAAAGGGAAGAGTTGAGAATGACTACAAGGTTCTAAGCCTGGATGTTGGAGAAGATGAGGGAATTTGGAGGAAGAGCTATGGGTGGGGAGTGGAGGTTCGTGAAAGGAGTGGAAATGGTTCACTATTGGCCATACTGTGTAATCCAGAGCTCCGTGTGGGTGACCGATCCCCACTTGAGGCCGGGACCACCATAGGAGCAGAGTTAAGGCTCTACTTATATCTGGTGTCTCCTCCGGAGGTTAATACTGTGCTGTGAACTCAGTAGATGGTTAATGGGGGGGGGGAGAAAGGGGGGTAAAGGAGCAAAAGGGGAGACAGAAGTTGATATGGGCCTACAGTACCTTTCTAGGACCCGCTCGTGCCAGGCCCCTTCCCACTTTGCTCCCTCCTCACTCACTTGGGCTTCAACTCTTGGGGTCCCTTCAAACTCCTTCCTTTCCCCTTCCTCCCAGGCAGACCCCGGGGCACCCCCGCTCTCTAAGGTACCTTCCTGCTTTAAAAAAAAAAGCCTTTTTCTGAAAGCCCCCAGCAGTCCTAGGATGGGGGTGGGGCCGGGAGCAAAAGGACAGCTGTAAGGGGCCTAGCCCAAAAAGAAAGGTCTCCGATATTATTCTTGGCCTTCTTTCCATTTTCCCCCCTTTGACTGTAAAATCTAGAAAGGTTGCAGGCTGTTTACAGAGTTAAATTACTCACATGTATGGCCTCCCCATGTAGGCTGGGAGCCCTTGCAGAGCAGGGGACCAGGTCTTCTGTGTTCTCTGTAACCTCAGCCCTGAGTACTGTGCTCTGCATGCAGTAGGGCTATTAAGTACATAAACAGCGGGGACTTTTTAGTGCAGGGGTCAAATACCATCCCCCCCAAACATACCAATTCCGTATAACTCTAGCCTGAGTCTCTAACCCCTGGGCTAGCTCCAGCCCCAGGGTGCCAGGGTTGGGATTGCATAGCAAAGTTGACTGCCTTTTCCCCCCTTTTCCCTCTTAGGTTCTCCTCAGAGCCTCAGTTTCCTTCTCTGTAAAATGGAAATAACTGTGCATTCTAGCTACTTCATGGTGGGGAGGCAGGGCTGGGAGGGAAAGTACTTGGTAAACATTAAAGCATTCGAGTTGTTATTAATGATGGGGGGGGGGGGAGAGAGAGTGAGGAAATTCCAAGAAGATTGGAGCTGGCTTTATATGCTAGCTTTAGGCCCCCCTGCTCTCCTGGATTTTATCGGGGAGCTTGGTATATTTTATCAGAGCAGCAAGGCCTGTGATTGCAGAACAAAGCAGAGGACTAAGGCAATTATCCTTCGAATTCAGGCTGAGATTGGGCTGGGGCCTCAATTGTGCGTGGACTGCCTGGTTTCGGGCTTTCTCAGCTAAGCTGTCAGATGGCAGGTTCTGGGCCACTCTTATCCTTAGGCCTCTATACAGCCAGACTGGCTGATGATCCTTATGTCGACTACAGTCCAGGACTAGGTCAGATTTTCTTGGTGGGAGAGAGAATTAAGAAAACAATCTGCAAGGGAGTCATTTGGCATCTCGGGGTTCCTGCAGAGGGAGGAATCGCCACTGTCTACTTATGTCAAAATGGAGCACGCAGCTAGTCCTAGCTCCCGATTTGCTGCCTTCACCTGTGGATCGGGAAGCTCTGGACCCCCAAGCAAGGGGTTCTTTATGACCAGAGAGCATCAGTCGTGAAATAGTCTGAACTCTCATTTCTCCGGCACGTGGCTGCTGTAAAACAATAAGATTGTGGACTCTGTTTGCCCAGGGTGAGTACCTGGCAAATCGGGAATCAGGTGGCAAGAGCGCTAGGGTTGGAAATCGGGGTGCCGGGATTTGGAAGCCCAACTTAGTCACCGGGCGATTAAGCGACCAGCCCCCGAATCTCTCTAGGCCTCAGTTTCCACCTTTGTAAATCAAGGGGATCGGATCAGATGCTACCTCTCGGTTCTAACCTTCTGGTGAATGCCAAATTAAATTAATTTGAACTGGCCAGAACATACAGGGCAGACGTGAGCAGGTGCGCAGCTATTTGGAGGTCACCCCAATATGGTAACCAGAGTAGAAACCCAGTCATTACCTAGTTAATTCGAATCTGTGGAGACAGCCAGTCTAAATCGGGGTGATTTGAGGTGGGGGGGGCTTGATTTGCCAGATCCCAAAGCATTCTTTCAATTTGATTTCTAAAACCAGTTTGGCTGCCTCTATTAGCCACAGCAAGGCAGTTATTTGCAAATCCCCACTTCAGTTTTGTGCCCTGTAGACCAAGTTGGGAGGCCAAGCTGAAAAGGTGAGGATGACCTTCATCTGGGTCAGGCCCCAGAGGGAAAAATCAAGATGGGGAGACAGAACAAGCCTTATGTAGACTCTACAAAGGGGTGTATGCTGGAGAGTGTGGGAGAGCAAAGTTAGCAGCGGGGAGTGGGGGGAGATGGGACTTAAGGCTTTGGGCCAGAGCAAAGGAGAGCTCGTGATGGAAGACAATCTATTTCCAATGGCCTAGCTGTGGGAGTGCCCCAAGACCCATCCCCCTCTTTGCCCCCCACAAAAAACCCCACTCCTGGTCCTTGCTGAGGTGAGAAGGCTCACCAGGATGCACGTCATTCACTAGAAGAGATGCTTAGCTAGGGACTGGATCCTCTGGGTCCAGGAGAGGAAAGGGGGGGGGGGGGGGGGAAGAGAGAGGGAAGGTTGGCGCTTCCAGTGGGAATGTGCCTCGGATTTGTTTATGTCGGCGGGAGGTATACATGCTCGCATCAGGGTCTCTCTGGCCACATATATGGCTGGCATTCGTGCCAGTGGGGGGGCTCTTCATGGGCCGGAGCGTCGAAGGCTCCAGGAAGCGCTCCCAGCCTCCCCCAGCACCCTCGAGCCGGCCGAGGTGATGCCTTTGAAGTCCCCGATGTTCCTTGCAGGTTGGAGCTGCAGAGAAGGCTGCAAGAGGAGCAGGCAGCTCCCAGCTTCTCGAGCTCTCCTTCTCCGAGTTGTAAAGTCATCCGAGTTTGAACGTGGCCCGAAAGCTTGGCAAGCCAGAAATCCCTGGGATGCGTTTGTATAATAAACACATATGTAATGGATTTCTCGAGGTGGGGAGTTAGGGCGAGGGGCTGGAGACTGGCGCATTCGGAGGCTGCCTGGAGGGGCCCGAGGACTGGGAGCCGGGCTGTCCTCGCCCACAGATCAGGGCAGGCGAGCTCTTTCCAGACCAACCTTTCATCCCTCGCCTCCTCCTCGCCCCCTCCCCCCTCCCCCCCCCCCTCCAAGACCCGAGCCTGACTTGGAGGGCCCGCCAGGGGCTCAGCGGCGGGCCAGCCTTCCACGAGGGGTGGGCCGGGCCGAGGCGTGGAGAGGAGAGGCGAGGCGAGGCGAGGCGAGGCGAGGCGAGCCCCGGCATTTTCCCTTCCCCAGCACCTGTCCCACTTAAGCGCAGGGGCTGGGGCTGCGCCCGCGGGCGTCCTCGGTGCCCAACGCCGGAGCCACGCACGGAGGCCGTCTCGGGTGGGTGTGCGGGGAGCCCGGAGGGGGGGCGCGGGGCGGGGCGTTCGGCTGGGGGCTTCCCCCCCAGCTCCCGAACGCCAGGCCGAATACCACCTTCTAAGCGTCCCTCTCCGCCCCCCCCCCCCAGGTTCCCGGAGAAAACGGGGGAGAGGCGCACGTAAAGCTCTCGGGCCGCCAGCGGCGTTGCTTGCGGTCCCCCCACCTCCTCGGAGCCCCGGACTGGCCCCCGAGGTGGCCTGTGCGGGGTCTGCGGTGACCCAGGGAGGTTCCGTCTTCCCTAAAGCCGGCTGGGGGAGCCCCGAGAATCGCAGGCCCGTCCCCCCTTCCTCCCCCTCCTCCCCCACGTGTCCTCCCGGAGCTCAGCGGCCTGATCCCAGCCCCCCCCCCTCCCTCCTCCTTCGCCGCCGCCGCCGCCACCGCCGCCACCTCCCTTCCCCGCTTTCCCCGGCGTGAGGAGGAAAGTTGCGCCAGCGGCTGGGGGGCGCTGCCCAGGTGAGGGGGCGCCGCGGGGCCGAGTCCCGGGGGAGCGGCCCGGCCCTGCAGCGGGGGTCAGGGCGGAGGCGGAGGGGGGGGTGGAGAAAGAAACTTGCAAGCCAAGACACCCTCCGCCCTACTCGGGAGCCTGCGTGGACCGAGCCCTCGTGCAGGGAGGGAGGCAGCGGGCAGGGCCGGACCGGACCTGGACCCGGACCGCGCGGGGGAGGGGGTGTTGGGCAACGGGCCAGGCCTCGGGTAGTCTAGATAGTCGGACACCGACTCGAACCGGGGGCTGGGGGGGGGGGCCCTGAATCGAGCCCCCAAGGGAGCTGGGGCGCCAAGTGGCCAAGGCTTTCTTTTTCTGTCTGTGGGGGGTGGGGAGAGATGAGGCGGGGCTGGACCAGCCCGGGGGTGGGGGGGTGAGCCCGAGCCCCGGGCACTTGCTGGGATCCGGACCGGGGACTAGGGCGGGGCGGTGCGAGGGGCAGGGCCGGGCGCGAGGGGAGGGGGAGCAGGGGGTGGGGCAGGCTAGGGGCGTGTAGTTAGGCTCAGGGTCCGGACCCGGCCAGAGCGAAGGTAGCTAGCTGCCTGCCTGCCTGCCTCCTCCTCCTCCTCCTTCTCCTCGGGGCTCGGAGCGGAGGGAGGGAGGGACGGAGCGAGAGAGCGAGGCCGGCGGCGGCTGCGGCGGGCGGCCGGCCCGGCGGAGAAGGCCAGCTTCCGCGGAGTTTGTGCCCTGGGCTCCCCGGCCTCGACCGCCCGCCTCCCGCGCACTAAGAGGGACGGGGGGTTGACTGGTAAGCAACTACGAGTGTTAGACGGTGCTCGGGGAGGTGATTCCGGGAAAAGAGTGCAGACGCCGCCTCCGATTGTGCTGGCCCCCCGCGGCCCCCCACCCTCGGCATCTGGAGTCTTCCTCTCGAGGGTAGGGGCGCCGACCTACCCGGAGGCAGCTCTGGGGCTTGCCGGCCCTCCCTCTCATCCCTTCGTCCATCTGATTCTCCCCGGGGAGCGAGGCTGCGGGGAGTGGGGGGCAGGTGGGGCAGATTTTCCCTCCTGCGGGCGACAGCCTTATTCAGATGGTCTACGCCTTCTTCCCCTCGGATCCAGGATCGGCTCGAGTCACCCAAACGCTGGGGTCTGGATCGTCTCTCCTGACCTTATGCTCTTTCTCTTTCTCCTCCCCCCCCCCCCATCCCTACCACAGAGATTTGATGGATTTCAAGGATAGGGACGACTCCCCGTATCTCTACGCCTGGGATGGGTGGTTAGGGATTAGGATTCCCCCCCTCCTCACTACCACCGCCCCCCTTTCCTCGGAGCTGTTTCCACTGGAATCGGAGAAAAAGAAGGGGGGTATTTATGCGTCTCCCTGTTTCTCCAAAGGGTCGGCGTGTCTGAGGACGGTCAATCTCTTAAAAGGAAAGTGGTCAACGCTGAAACTCGGGTCGCCCCCGGAATTACTTAGGTAAGTCGGTGGGAGGGCAAGAATAAGGGGAGAGCGGAGAAGCCCCTCCGGAGTGACTCCTGTTTCCCGAGGGATGGGGAGAGAGGAGAGCCCCTCCCAGCGCGAGAAGGATTATTTTGGGGGGAGATAGTGCTGGGGGGAGGTGGTGGCTACTGGGGGGGGTGTCAGAGGAAGGGGGAGTCACGCCCAGCCAGCTAGGGGAGCCTCCCTCAGGCCCCAGGGAGGAGGGGACTGAGTGCGACTGCTCAGTGCTGCCCGGCGGGGGAGGTCTCGGGTCTCGGGATCTGCACACTGGATTGGGCATCGAGGGGCCCAGCAAAGTGAGGGCGCTCGGGGGTGTGGGGGGGCTTGTTGGAAAATATTGAGGGATCCCTAGCTCTGGGCCGGTGACCTCCCACCTTTCTCCCTCTGTCCTCTTTCCTTCTTAATTCTGTCCCTTTCTGGGGTGACTGTAAGGAGGGGGGGGCGTGGGTCTCTCCCACCCATTTGGATCGAGAACACCTCTGCCTCTCTTGGGAGTCTAGCTCTTTGCCCGGCTTGCTGCAGCCACCGCTGTCTCTCTCTCCCTCTCCGGAATCCGCTCCGTCCGCACAGCGATCAACTCCCCCCCAATCTCTCCCCCCCCTCCACCCCTCCCTGTGTCACTGGGGCTGCTTTGGCTCTGCCCCCTTCGCCGCCGCTTGCTCCCTGCTCTTGTCCCTCCCTCTCTCCTCCCCCCTACTCCTCTTCTCCCCCCACCCCAAACCTGGGGCATTGTGGGAGCTGTAGTCTCCCAGAGTGGGCCACGACGAGGCTCGCAGCGCCGACCGGACTGCACTTCCCGTCGCGCCCCGCGCCCGGCACCCACTCCGAAGGCTGTGCTCGCACACACATACACACACATACACACACACACACACGCATACACACATACATACGCGCACGCACAGAGATACAGCGCTCCGCTCCTCTCTCCCCCTCACTCTTTCGCTCGCTGGCTCGCTGGCTGCCGCGGCTGCCAGTGTGTGTCTCTGCCTCCCTTCAGCTTTGCTGAGCCCTCCCTTCTTCCCCTGGCAGTTCCTAGAGTCCGACCCGCCGCCAGCCAGCACCGAGAGGAAGGAGGAGGAGGAGGAGGAGGAGGGCGACGACGACGAAGAGGAGGAGGAGGAGGAGGAAGAGGAGGACAGCGAGGAGGACGGAGAGGAGGAGAGCGAGCAGCAGGAGAAGAGGACGAGCCGGAGCCCGAGCCCGAGCTGGAGGTTGGTGGTTGGTTGGTGGTCGGTGGTGCCGAGCAGGGGGGCTAGGGCGGTACGAGCGCGGAGCGGGCAGCGAGTGGCGGCGTCGCCGGGGCCGGGGCGGGCGGCCAAAGGGAGCCGGGGTGGCGGCCTGAGCCGAGCTCCCCAGCCCAGCCCAACCGAGCCCGGCCAAGCCCCGCCGAGCCGGGAACAGGTGCGTCTTTTTTTTTTTTTTTTTTTTTTTTTAAATTTAATTTTTTTTTTTTTTTCCGAAATTTCTTCCACCCTTCGGAGCCCGTTGCTCGGGTTCCCCCGGCTTTTCGCCTCGCCTCACTCCGCTCGCTCGCGTCCGAGCCAGCCCCTGGCCAGCCGCCGTTCTTCCCCCAGCCTGGGGACCGGTGGGCGGGCGGCGTCCTTCTCTGCCTTGTGTCCCCGGACATAGCGCTCTCCTGGGGCCGGGGCCGTGCCCGCGCCCCGCCCCTCCCCTCCTCTCCCCCGGGACACCCCACTCCTCGGTACTCCACTTCCCAGCCCTGCGCGGTACCCCGGTCCTCCCAGACCCCAGGCCAGGTGAGACTTGTTCCCCTGCGGGGAGAGGAGCGGAGCCGCGGAGCCGAGCCTTTTCTCCGGCCGGGCGGGGGTCTCCATGGAAACGGGCAGGGGGTGATGTGGTGGCCCTGCTACCTGGAAGACGAAGTGTTGGGTTTGAGGGGGAGGGGGCGAGACGGCGGCGGCCCGCAACTTGCCCTGTGCCCCGGGCCCTGGCTGGGGCTGGGCAGCAGCAGAACGAGAGGGAGAAGGAAGGCGTCGGCCCGAGGGGGAGTGGTCGTTGGTCTGGTAGGCTTTCGAAGAAGGTGGCAGAGAAAATAGCCCCTACCCTTTAAGGAAGGCTGGACCCTGCTAGGGGGCTGGCCGCCCCTCCTTCCCGGGGTGAAGGGCCAGCGAGGAAGGAGGTCCAGGGGGGGGGAGATCGAACAATTCTGGGGTTAGGGAATATGAGTCCCTGGCAAAGGCCGGGGGCCCAGGAACCTGGGTCCTTCCCCTGGCCCTGGGGGCCCCCCAGGGACGGGGCTTGATTCGGGAGGGGTGACCGGCGGAAGTGGGCTGGCTGCCCCTGCCCCGCCACGAAAGGTATAGGGCCCCTCCCACCCCGCCGAGGCATGGAGGAGGGCTGGACGCCGGAGCCGGAGGCCGGACTGGTGTGTGTTTGGGGGGGGGGGGAGAGCAGGGGCAAATTGCTGCCGCCCTTGGGGAGGAGAGGAGAGGGAAGGGAACGGAAGAGAACGGAAGGGAAGGGGGCTGGCTCGGTAGCGCCCGGGTCGGCTCGGCTTCGGAAGGGCGGGCGGGAGCGGCTTTGGAGTGGCTGGGGGAGGGGGGAATCCCCGAGCGAGGTTTGGGGGGCGAAATCGGGCGGCGGGGCGGGGCGCGGGGCGGCGGGGCGGGGCCGGACCGGCCGGGGCGGCGCGGCGCCGCCGCCGCTGCCGCCGCTGGCCGCCGCCGCCTTTGCCGCCGCCGGGTTTCTACTGGCCGCCGGCCCGGCGGCCGCTGCTTCTCCGGCGGCCGCTGCCGCTGCTCGCTCGCGCGACCGCCTGCCGCCGCCGCCGCCGCCGGGCGCTGGGCAAGGGGGCCTGGGGGAGCCGGGGGCCAGGGGGGCAACGGCCGGGCCGTGGGGAGTGGGCTGTCCCGGGGGCGGGGGCTAGCGGGGGGTGGAGTCCCCGACGGGGGGCGGTACGAGCGAGCGGGGACGAAGAAGACAAGGAGCCCCGGGGGCCGAGTGCATGGAGGACGAGGTGCGGGGAGAGAGAGGAAGGGGGAAGGGAAAAGGGAGGACGGAAGGAGTCAGGGACGGAGGGGGTGGGGTTGGAGGGGGAGGGGGGGGAAGGGGGAAAAGGGGTAATGGACCGGAGCTGACCGGGAGGGGAGGTGGGGGAAACGGGAGGAAGGGGGGGGGAGGAGGGGCCAGCGGGGGCCTAGAAAAACGGGACCCGGGAGGAGGGTTGGTTTAAAAAGATTGGACAATTTTAGAAGGAGCAGCCAACCCGGGGTTTGCCACCATTGGATTGGGGGGCGGGGCAACCGGGCCGCCACCGGTGAAGTTCAGTCAGGGTCCCGCCCGGCCCTACTCAAAAGCAGGCAAGAGTTCGTTGAAAGGTGCCGCAATTAGGGGAAGGGGGAGTCAGAGATAGCTCCCGGAGTCAGGCCCCCAGAGTAGGAGGGGCGAAGGAGAAGTTAGGGGGTCCCCAGACGCAGGTAGGCCATCAGGTTACCCTCGTCAGTGACCTCTGGGTGGCCCAGAGGCTCGTGGGGCTGGCTCTTAGGACACTTTGCCTTGGGGCTTAGCCCCCCCCCCCCCCAAAAGGACGCTCCCAGGGCTGTTAGAGACAATCTGGGCTGGAGTTGTTGTAAGGAAACGCCAGGTTCATCCAGCTTCCGAGGCCGGCTTTGACCATCACTCCGAAGGGGAGAGGGGGTTGGAGAGAGAGAACTGAGATATGGGGGTAGGGAGAAGGGGGCAGCCTCAGACTGAGGGGGGGGGGCGGCCCAGGTGGCTGGATGGCAGCACCAAAAAGAATCATCATCATGATCAAAAAGACATGGGCAGCCCACCTTCTCAGACCAGCTGAGGTCTGGGGAAAGGTAGGCTCAGATGAATGATGTTTGGAGAAAAGTAAACAGAATGGCGGTTACTCGGGCTAGTGGACTGTGGGGATAGGGGAGGGAGAGGGGGAGGGCTGGGGGGGAGAGAACTGCAGCATCCCTGGGGCAGAGTAAAAAGAGAATGGCAGTATCAGAAAGGGGAGATGAGAAGAATGAATTACTAAGTGGAGCCAGAAAAGCTCTAAAGAAAGAATCCTCATTCAGCCTGTGTGGTGTATATAGTTTGAGAGGCACGTGGTGAGCTCTGGGGCTGGGCAGAAACCTGAGTTTCTGGGCCTGGCCACACAGGGCTAGGTGGAGTGGGCAGTAATGATTTTTTGGCACGGGGCGGGGGGGGGGGGCAGTTTCCATTCTGGAACCGAGAAGAATGGGATTCAGGAAGTGATTGATGGGGGAGGGGGAGAGGAGGGACCTGAGAGCTGGTGACAGGGATGTCTGAATTAGGGCCTAGGGAAGAACAGCCCTTTTGGAGAGGCCAATGGGGAGAGAGCCCAACCTTGGAAGGTTGGGGGGGAGGCCGTGGAGGGAGTGAAGCTAAGCAGACCTTGGCTTCTTGCCTTGGGCCCAGGAAGCCACTCTGCAGGGGTCCCGGTCGGGCGGTTCCAAGAGGAGGGTGATCCTCGTAGAAACGAGGACATGGGGGGGAAGGCTTCCCTGCCGAAACTCCCAGAGGGCGGCCAGAGGCCACCCAGATGCCTTTTATCCTCCATGAGGGACCACGTTGTCATGGGAAAGCCCGGGGGGCTTGCTGAGAATCATGATTACAAGTTAGGGTGATCGGAGCTGGCAGGGCTAACCTCAGAGGAAACTTGGTTCACCCCGTGCCCTCATCTACAGAGAGACAAACCGAGGCCCCAAGAGGTAAACTGAGGGCCGGGGACCAGACTGCAGGCCCTCCCGGCTTTGGAGCCCAAGTTCTCCCCGCTGCTACTTATTGCTTATTTTTGTTAGATTGTTTCTGCCTTCATGTGGGATTTCAAAATGGGACGGGTTTGGGGGTGGGAATTTCAGGCTATTCCAAATGACAAACTTATAGCCTTATTGGTCCGGTGGTAGTGGGGGGGAGGTGAAGAGGAGGGCAGATTCCTTCAAGGGGACAGGATGAGAGGGGAGAAAATGACTTGACTATATGATAGGAGGGCAAAGGGAGACGGCAGGAAAGGGAGGCCTTCTTACATTGGCTGGACAGTGAGGGAGGAAGGAAGTGGTAATTGATAGTGGCAGGTGGGGGTTGTGTGGCAGGTCCTGGTAAGAGCTAGGGGGAGGTCCTGAACTTTCCAGGAGAGAGTTTTCCAAAGTGGAGTCAGAAAAGTGGGGGGAATCCTTTAACTTTCATACAAAGACAAGAGGCAGATCAGAATCCGGTCGAATGAAAAACTTTCTAACGGAACCGTGTGGCTTCGTGTGCTCCTTTGGAGGCGGAGATGGCGTGCTTCCCATGATCTCTGAGGTCCCTTTGAGCTGTAGCGCCCATAAACTGAGCCCACTCCAAGAGTAGTGAGTTTTCTGTCACTTGGGAGTTGGTCTGCGCAAGGGCCGAGGGCCCTTCTCACCACTGAGGTTCTCTAAGCAGGGGTTCGGATTGAGCTGGAGAAGAGTAAGTACCTGGGAAGCAAGGACTTTCCTCCTAAGGGAATGGGAGACCTTTTGGTGAAGTTCCACAGGCTAGCCAAGTCTGAGGAGCAAAGGAGAAGTGGATAGCAGGTGAAAATTAGAGTAAGCAATTGATTCAGCTGGTCCTCCTGGGGGAGGTGAAGCTTTGCCTCTGTGGGGAAGGCCCTGTGTTGGCTCTTCCTTCCAGCCAGCCTCCATTTCCCCGGGATACTAGGCACTGCCCTGCGGGCAGGATGGAAAGATGTCAGCTGCTAGGTACATGGCACGGAGTGGCGGGCTCAGAACTATTTGCATGAGTTGGTCATAAATGTTTATTGAGCACCTAACGAGGTGCCGAGTACTATATTAAGCAGTGGGGAGACAGAGGAAGGCAGGAGACAGTTCCTGCGCTCAGAGAGTCCCATTCTAATGGGAGTGATGACGTGCAAATGAGTAGGTACAGATGAGAAGTTGGAGATCTCAGTGGGAAGATTAAGGTTCAGGAGAAGGGAATCAAGCTTCCTAAAGAAGGCGAGATTTTAGCTGTAACTTAATGGAAAGCCAGAGAGTGGGAAGTAGGAAGTAGGAGAACTTTCCAGGCTTGGGCTGGGGGGGGGGGGGGAGCAGCCAGGGAAAATACCTGGAGGTGGGAGACGTCTTGTGTGAGGAACAGTGGCACCGGATCGAGGAATATATGGAGATCCAGGTGGAAGAACACAAAGGTGATGTACACAGGCCTCCCGTGAAGGACTTGGGACTCCGGATAGAGGGATTTTATGTTTATATTTGAACGATCCAGACCGATGGATCGGTGCCAGTGTAGGGGGGAAGTCTCTAGTGGAGTGCCACAGGGCTCTCTCCTCAACCTCGCATAACTTGTCTAACTCAACGTTTTAATCAGTGACTTGGATGAAGGCCCAGATCTCAAGCTGATTAAAATTTCAAATGACATAAAACTAACACTTTGAATGACAGTCATGATCCAAAAAGATCCATTCTGGGAGCTGTGTCTTAGGACAGATGTTGCGGGTCTAACATGATGTAGCAGCTTACTGCCCTTTGCGTGAGAGGAGACCTCGTTTTGAATCCTCCTTCTTTGGCTTACCCCACGCGTTAGCTTGGACGGTTTTCTCTCTGGGCCTCGCTTGGCCCCTCTGTAAAATGAGGGAATTGGAGTAGATGAAATCTCTGCTTTGGAAGCTAGAATATATTCCCCGAACAACCTTATATAGTGAGGATAAGTGTACGGGGTTATTAGCACGATTAGTCTGGAGAAAACTTAGGGGAGACAAGATGGGCTTTGAGCGTCTGTGGGACTTGACTGTAGACACGTGGGGTCGGTGTCGCTTGGCCGATGGGAAGAGCGGCTGGGAGTTGAGCAAGATTTAGGTGTGATATGATGGGAAACTCCTAAGGATCTTGTCATCATCGTTCCTTTAAGCTGCGTTCGACTCTCTGGGACTACATTTGGGGTTTTCTTGGCAAAAGTACTAGATGGTTTGCCATTTCTTTCTCCGGCTCATTTTATACAAGGAAACCAAGGCAGATGAGGTGAAATGACCTTCCCGGGGTCACACAGCCAGTAAGTATGTGAGGCCAGATTTGAACTCGGGAAGGTGACAGACCCAGCACTGTACTCTAACCCTTCCTAAGGATTAGAGCTGTGCCTCAGGTAACAAGCAGCCGTACTGGGTAGCCTTCAGGTGAAAGACTGACTCTTGTAAAAGATGCTGCTTCAGTGTGATTGGATGCTTTCCATTCACTAAAGTACTTTATGTAAATTGTCTCATTTGGACTTCTGGGAGATGGGTGCTGTCATCGGAGGCAGACCATAGTGAAGTGAGCCGAGCAGGGTCATACAGCTAGTTGAATGAGGCAGGATTTGCACTCCAAACCTAGCTTCATATGCACTGTTCCACCTAGCTGGAGTTCCGGCAGCTCGTGAGGTGATTTGAACTTTGACCCTCCATGAGCTCAGAAAGCATGCTAGGTTTGGAGTGAGAGAACCCGAGTTTCAATCTCCAGTCTACGTATGCCTTATGCCTTCCTGGGCAAGTTATCTAAGTTCTCCAGGGCTCGGTTTCCTTAGTTGTAGAATGAGGAGGTTGAATGCCAGTGTTCTTTCTCACTTGAAAGCCTTTGACCCTAATGGAAAGCAAGGGGGCAGGAGGGACCCAACAGCCCGTGGGTCAAAACAAAATTTGGAAAACTTTGAGTAGAAAAATTATCCTGCTGGGAAGCAGGGAAAAGAATATCCTGGACCCCGAGTCAGGAAGACGAGTTCAAATTCAGCCTCAAAAGCTGTCTAGTTGTGTGACCCTGCGCAAGTCACTTAATCTGCTTCAGTTTCCCCATCTGTAAAATGGGAATAAAGCAGCACCTGCTTCTCAGGGTTGCTGTAAAGCTCAAATGAGATAATCCCGTTACTATATAAATCCTTATTTCTTCTGCCTGTGAAGACAGTGCTTCACACCGTGGAGCTTGATGAATTGACCGGTTGGTCGATTTGACCACGATGTGCCCATTCTCCAGATCTACAAATGGGAGAGAAGGTTAAGATAAGGAGCGGAGGAGATGCCCGGAGGGAGCTGAACACCAGGAGGGGGACATCATCCCTTGGGTCGAGCTAGTCTGGGCCTCGACTGGAATAGCCATAGGAAGTGGGGAGGTGTTCCTTGGGGTCGGAGAGGAATGGGCTCTGGGTGAGCTAGAGATAAGTGGATGTGAAATAGATGGGGAGGGAGGGAAGAGGAAAATTCCTAGTGCGTGATAAGATGTAGGGGACAGAAGCTCCGAGACCTTGACTAGTCAAGGTCTAGAAGATATCATTTCTTAACTTAGCCTTTGGCGTTAGAAGTGATCCCATGACTGCTGGACTGTTGGCAGCAAGAGTGAAACTAGAAGTGGTCTGGAGAGCTTGATTGGGAATCAGGAGGAGCTGGGTTCGAATTCTACCTTAGCTTTTAATTTCCTTCCTGAGACGCTTACTAGCTGTATGACTGGACAAGTCATGGATCCCCCCCCCACACACACACACCTCCCCATGCTGACCCCTCTCCTTCCCAGTCTCCTTTTGAAAACAGGGACAGGGGCAGTTGGTGTTAGGTTCTATTATATTGATGGACTGTTCCCGGAGCAAGTGGGTCTGTGAGGGTGCTTGGAAGTAGCCTGGTGTCCCAAGACCGGGCCTGGCCTCCTGAGGCCATTTCCTGGTGGCTTCTGCCCCGGGCTGCCCGGCTTCTCCAAGGTGCTCCTGGTGCCCGGCCGGCCCCCAGGTGCCTGGCCGGGATAATAATAGCATCCCCCCTCCCCCCAGGGTTGTCGTGGGAAGGAGATGAGACCGTATGGGAAGCGGCTTTCCAACGGCCCCAGAACCGTCAGCTGTGTCCTCGTGGTATTCTCCAGCCTAAAAGCTCATACCTCGTGCGTCGTTACTGCTTTGATTGAAGGAATGCTAATTGAATGCTGAAACTCTACCTCTCGCTGGTCCCATTGGTTTTCTGAGCTGGTCAGGGTGGGGGCGGCTAGGGAAGGGGAGCTCCTAATGGGCAAAAGTTGAATTCTGGGGAGGTTACGTGTTTCCTCGGCTATAACTCGCTTGTACGGTCTCAGGCTTCTTCAGTGTGCAACACAAGGCTCGACCAATCACGATCCATTTAAAACAGTGGAATGGCTTTGCAATGGCCGAGTGTCAGGGTCCGTGTATCCCCCCGCCCCCCCCCCCATCACACTTACTGACTTGTGGCCCATTGGAAGGGGTGGAGATTGTATTCATAATTTACCGTTCCCAACGTGTGAGGCAGAACACCCTCAAAGGAGAGGCCCAGAAAGCACCGGGCAAGCCAGCCGGCAGCCAGAACTGGGCTGCCTTCTTGGCCGTCCGTTAAGAAACAGACCTTGAAGTGTTTGGGTATTAATTGGAGATCTCCGTGCTAGCGCTGTGGGAGGGTTCACTCAGGTTCTGCCGTGTTGGGGATAGCTGGGATGGGGAGAGTGGCCAAATCTCAGTTCTTGTTGGGCCACGGGATGAATCGTCCCCACCCCCACCCCTCTCACATCACCGCCACTGGCCGATGGAATCTGTAAAATGGCAAGACCCAGGCTTGGCCTTTAGAAGTGGGAGGGACTTTAGAGGTCATCAGGAGATAGCATCATGCAATGGAAGGAGTCCAGTGGCATTATCCAATGGAAAGAGTCCAATAGCATTGTCCAGGGGAAAGGCTTTGGAGGCAGAGGACCTGGATTCAAATTCTGCCTTGGACAAATCACTTAACCTTGATCCCCTCCTCTGCAAAATCAGAGGATTAGACTTTCAGCGTGGCTGCTGAAATCTTTTCCAGCTCTAGTTCCATGATCCTAGTTACTTGACTCAGTTTTCTTCTGGAGATGGTTCCATTTAGATCCTTTCATTTTACAAAAGAGGGAAACTGAGACCTTGCCCGCTGGTAGCTAGCTGCAAAGCTAGGGCTCGAGCACCAGAGGTTCAGGCCTTTCTGTGCCATCTGACTCTCCTCCCTTTTGCTAAGCTAGCTCTAACTTGGTTGGCCCAGGCTGACATGGTGATCTGTTTGTCGGGTTGTTCCCCTTCTACTGCTTCAGTGCTGTCTTTTGCTATTCTCACCAAGCTCCCCTATTGGTCCCCCTCAGGGTAAGGGGTCTCTAGGATTCAGGGTACCAGTGGCACCCTTCTATTTTCCAGAGGTGATAGGAGTGACTGTCCTGCCTTCGCACCTTTGGGGTCAGAGGGGGTACCCCAAGTCGGGGCCTCTGACTGGAGAGCCACGATTCTACCTGTCCACGGCCTCCCGATTTCCCTCCCCTTTAGTTAGCCGCCACCCAGAGTAGTTCCCTCCTTCCCATAACAAGTTGAAGAAGCCTGGGGGATAGGGGAATGGCATTGAGCAGATGACACCTTCCTCTGACACATTATTTCCGACTAATGGGAATCTAGATCAGGAGCTGGAAGGGACCTCCCCACAGGCTTTGTAGTTCAACACTCACTTTTTAGAGGGAGAAACTGAGAGCCACGGAAGGGAAGCGACTTTTTAAGTTCATACACGGATGGCCCCATAGATCACCAGCTGTCTAAAACCGGAAGGGACTCTTAGAAGCCACATAGTAGGGGCAGCTAGATGGTGAAGTGGATCACTTCACTAGATGGTGAAGTATCCACCCTGGACTCAGGAGGAGCCGAGTTCAAATTCAGCCTCGGATATTTAACATTTCCTAGCTGTTGCATAAAAAATCCGGCCTCGGACATTTAACTTTTCTTAGCTGTGTCACGAAATCCAAATGTCAGATGAAAAAAGTAATTAAAAAAAAAACCTCCTCCCCACTGCCCTCTCCCCATTTTACAAAAGAGGAAACTGAGTCTCAGAGAGATTAAGTGATTTCTATAAGATTATATATCAGCTTATAGATCTTGACTGTTATGGATGGAGAAAGCTGAGGTGGGGAAGGGGAAATAAGGTCCCTGCTCACACAGGTGGTGAGTGTCGGGCCTAGGATTTCCACCCCTTTGCTCTTTCCACTGCACCTCAGTTTCTCCACCCCTGGATTGGGGTTCATGTCAGTTCGCCTACCTCACGGGTGGCATCTGGAGGAAAGTGCTTTGGGAAGCTAGAAGGATTGAGGAAATGGGAACTGTAATGATTGGGTTTTTTTCTCTTAATTTTTATTAGAGCCACCAATACAGGGGGGGTGGACAGGAGGAGGGGACAGTTCTCAACTAACCTACATCTGAGTCTACTCTGATATGGTATGCCCCACTCCATTCCCATAGACCCCCTCTTCCAGAAGGGGGTCTTTTTTCCTCTCTTCTGGGGGGGGGGGCAATTTGAGCGATAATTGCCCAGCTGCTCCTTGTGTTTACAGCTTTCCATTAACTGTGCTCATAAAGGAGACCACTGGCATGGGAAAGCCAAATCGGAGAATGAGAACTTTCAAGGATTGTTTTTGGGGCTTTGGAAAATGCCTTGTTATTCTGCCCCCGCCTCCCTCCCCAGGGGATTCACCTTCCTAATTTGTTCTCCTTGGGCAGACATTCAAAGCAGTCGCCATTCCCCAAGCATGGCAACGGAGGGTGTTGGGAAAGGCCAGGGACTTCAGTGGGGGTGGGGAGGGAGGAGAGGGAGCCCGGCAAGCTTGAAAGCTGAGCTCCAAATAATCCGCATGCAGTTAATTGAAAGGTGATCCATATTCTTAGGCCGGCTCGGTTCTGTGTGCTTCGTGTGGGCTGTTCTAAGAGCCGGCCGAGGGACCTTGGGGCTACAGAAAGGAAGCAGAGAGAGGATCTCAGCTTCTTCTCCCGATTCCTCCAGGAGTGGACTATGCTTTCTGACCTCAACTACTCCCCTAGGGGAGCAGAGAGCAGAAACCGAGGCTCAGGGACAGAGTGCGAGTGAGTGGCTCAAGGTCACTTAGGCGAGCATCGATTTCGAACTAGAAGGGGCCTCTGAAGTTTCCTGGTCTAAACCACTCATTTTATAGAGGAGGAAACTGAGGTCAGTAGAGGTGAAGGGACATTTCCAAGGTCACACATAGGATCCTAGCTCCAAAGCGAGAAGGGACCTCAGAGACTACCTGGTCTAACATCCTCATTTTACAGAGGGGAAGCTGAGGCTCAGATAGGGGACTTGTTCAAGGTCATACAGGTATGTAGATAGTGTCATAGCAAGAATTTGAACCCAGGTCCTCAGATTCCAAAGCCAGCTGGCTTTCCGTTGTACCGTGCTGCCATGGGCATCAAGTGGGTCTCCTTCCACCCGCCCCAGCCAGCAACCAACTCGCCCTTCGCGTTTCAGTCCATGGTTTCGGGAATTGCTGTGGCTAAAGAGAATGTCTCCCCAGGTTGCTATCTCTAGTGCCGAGGTTCCTTCTGTGACGTGCGCGGTCCTTATGCCTTTGGCTGTTTCCATTCAGGTAGGAGCCGCTATGTTATTCCCCTCCCCTAGAATTCAGCAAAGAGGAGGGGGGAACAAACAAAAGAAAGAAAACTGGTTCTGTCCTCTCAGCTTCTAATCTAATTGCTGGTTGGTTCTGGGGAAGTGGCCAGGAGTTCCCCTTGGGAATTTTGGGGACCGTGGCACACTCACAGACAGTCTCACGGTTGGGTTAATAGGGAAAAAAAGAATCAGGAGAGGGATTCGAATCCTATATTTGACTTTGGAACGTAGGGGTGGCAAGCACCCAGTCCCAGCCCAGACCCGTTCCTGGCCAGGGAGGCCCAAAAGTTGCTCTCCATCGGGGGACGATAGCGTTACCTTATGGGATCCATGGCCTTTTAATGGACAAATAAAACAGAGTGGGAGGAGTCATCGGGGCTACTCTTGAGATCTTAAGAGTTGGTTCATCTAGTCCAATCTCCTTATTCTACAGAGGAGGAAACTAAGGCCTAGGGAGAGGAAGTGAGTGACTTGGCTCAAGGTCTTGCATGGGATCCTGGAAGAGATAGATCAGAGATTGGCTAGTCTAGCTGGGTCCAGGGAAAGTAAGGGACAGAATCTGAACTAGAATCCTGAACATTGGTCTCCTGGGCCAGTGATTTTTTTTAAAAAATCATGGCATATTATGAGATCATGGTATATATCATGGTATTTTAGAGAAGGCAGCGGTAATGATCTTTTTCATTTTCATAGAATGGAGAAAAAGCTAATGTAGCAGTGACTAGAAATGGAAAATCTGCTTGGAGATATGGAAATGGAAGAGACGTTTTAAAAATCTCCTTTCATGTTCCTTTCATCTCCTTGTTGAGATAAATGACTGTCATTATGATGAGTGCCCTAATCACCGTCCATCCTTTCCGGGTTTGGGATGTCCCAGAGTCCCGAGCTTGTCATTTGTTGTTGTGTGTCCTTCGCTCTCAAAGAGGACCGTGATCTCAGGAAGGAGATGTCCAACTTGCAAATGAGTTGGATTGAAGGGAGGGTGAGCTGTGCAGTCACCAGCCTCACTCGCTCCTCTGGAACCAATTGGGTCCAGTGACGAGATATAGATCAGGGCGACACAGGAGATGGCCCCAGATGCAGTGGGAGATCTTGGCCTGTTTGACCTGAGGTCTTCAACAGGTCTCAGTTTGTCAGAGGCAACATCCATTCAGAGATTTGGGTTACAACTCACACGTTTTCTGTTGTTTGAAGAATATCTTCCTTTTCTCCTTCCCTCCTTCCTTTCCTTCCCTCCCTCCCTCCCTTCCTTCCTTCCTTCCTTCCTTTCCTCCTTCCTTTTTTCCTCCCTTCCTTCCTCCCTCTTTCCCTCCCTCCCTTCTCTTCTTCCTTCCATATAGGGAATCATACTCTCACCTGCTGGTGCTCTGCCTAAAGGCATATACATTTCGATCACTGAAACCCAGTAAGATCTCTTTGCATTTATGGGCCAAATTTCTTGTTCATGGATTATGCCTCAAACCCAGATCACTCTGGTCATTGATCCACCAATAATAGGTCCCAGCCCAAGCCTCAGTTGTTCATTATTTGGATTCTGGTGGTTCAGAGTGAGTGTAAATAATGATTGTTTCTGTTTTGACCAGAAATCCAGAGAGTTTTCCCCTCCCAGATTTTTATACATGTAAGTTTTTTTAGTAGGTAAAAGAGGCCACTTTGCCCCATTTCTTTCCTAGTCTTAATCAGTGAATGGACATTGCCTCTGACAAACTGAGACCCGGAAAGGCCTTAGCTCAAAAAGGCCAAAGTCTCCCACTGGATCTGGAGCTATCTCCTGTATCGGTTGTCCCTAAAATAACAGTGAAATTGACCCAGAAGCGATCTGTGATCCAGGGGTTCGTTTATTTCTTTGCAGCTTCTCAGGTAGCAGGTATGTCAGTGACGCTAGCTGAGATGGACCGTGGTGGGTGAGATCGAGGGGGATAGAAATGGCCCAGGGCTCCAAGGGCACACCACAAAGCAGGAAGATACTTGAGCAAACAAACCAGGACTCAGCTTTCTGTGATGGTTAAGTATGAATGCTCTAGAGTAGAGGTCCTCAAACTACGCCCGTGGGCCAGATGCAGCAGCTGAGGACATTTATCCCCCTCACCCAGGATTAGGAAGTTTATTTAAAGGCCCACAAAACAAAGTTTTTATTTTTACTACAGTCTGGCCCTCCAGCAGTCTGAAGGACAGTGAACTGGCCCCCTATTCAAAAAGTTTGAGGACCCCTGCTCTAGAGCGATCCCATCCAGAGATTTAGATGAGACACAAACCCCCGGCCTCTTGGAGCTTTCGGTCTGATTGGGAGTTGCGATGCATTCATTGTTTGGGCCTCCACGTATTCTTGTTAAGAGGAATTGCAACTCTGTAGATATATAGGGTAGATGGAATGAGGTGTAGAATGGAGGACCTAATAACTGTAGCAGTATGTGTGTGTGTGTGTGTGTGTGTGTGTGTGTGTGTGTGTGTGTGTGTGTATAGAGCACACTAGGTCGAAGCCTTCTCCAAGGTGGGTACACATACAGTGTACACAAATGGGGACACTTGCTTGGCCAAACAGCGAGAGCAGGGGCTGCTGGTAGAATGCCTCTAGTCCCATAGTTCTAGAAATAGGCCATTTTGACTGGAATGGAGAGTGAACAAAGAGGAAATATAAACAGGAAATAAGTCTGCAAAGGCAGATGGGAGACAGGTTGTGGAGGGCTTTAAATCCCAAGTGGAGGCTTGGGGCGAGGCAGCACGGTGTGATGGCTAGAGAGAGCTGGCCCTCTGCTGGGAAGGCCCTCCTTTGCCACGCGTGGCCTGCATCATGCAGGGTACGATACTTGCCCTCTTGCCCTCTTTCTGTTCGGGACCGCTCTTCGACACCACCTGCATTGGGAGGAGGAGTTTTCTCACCCTCATCTTTCCCATGTCGAGGAAATCACTGGTTCAGTCCATTTCCGTCTATCCTAGATGCAAGAATGAGCTACAGATGTTTATGTCAGTGGTGGGGGTGGATAACATGGTCACATCTGTGTTTTAGCAATACCAGTTGAGCGGCAATATTCTTCCCACAATATCGCATTTCCTATCGTTCTCCAGGAGATAGTGGCTGTGGATGCCAGGCATAAGGGCGTTGGGGGGAGTGGATATTGAAATATCTTCATGTGGGAGATCATTGAATCTGGAAAATGTTTAAAATATACGCCTCCCTTAGTATGTACTCCCATACTTGGGAAGGAGAATCTTCTGTGAGTTTAGAAGTTGTGAATGTGCTTTTTTTCTAGTTAAAAAGAACATTGAACAAAGTAAGTGCTGGGGTAGCCAAATCTTAATGGCAAGAGTTCCTCCTAAAGGAAAATGTATTTTTGGTAAAAAGAAGGGGGCAGCTAGATGGCACGGTGGCTAGATTGGTGGCCCTGAAGTTAGAGGGACCTTAGTTCAAATCCAACCACAGACAATTAACACTTAATAGCTGTGAGACCCTAGGCCTCACCAAAAAAAAAAAAAAAAAAAAATGGGGGGGAGGGGAGAAAATCCTAGTATTTGGAACTAGAGGGTTGAGTGACTCGTCCAGCCAAGGACATGTAGCCAGTTGTTAGCAAAGTCAGAATTTGAACCTGCAACGACTGGAGTCCAAATCTAGGGTCCTTCCCACTCGGCCGTGTGGTTCGTCTTGCTGTGTTTATTTTCTCTTTGGAAGACCCGCAGCTCGATCCTATGTATGTGAAAGCAGATGTCATAAGTTTTTCTCCCTGACGTTGATGTGGTCCTTGCCGCTATATCTCTTGAGGTTTCTCTAAAGATTATTCTCGGATGCTCTTTTCTGAAACGCATGGGTTTCGGTACCTCCAGCTTTCCAATGGTCCTTTTCTCTTGGCTGGAAAGTTTGGATGTTGGCCTGCCTGTGGTTGCCATTCAGGAGCTGTATTTATTGCCATTTGTACTGTTGGATGTGGGTGTCCCCAAATTGTCACCTCCGGCGTCCAGTCTTCCCCGAGGCCGTCCAGGGCCTTGTGTGTACATTTGTAGACCGAATGATCAGGCCAGGCTTTTGCTAAAGATGAATCCAGGTCATCAGGCAAGAGAGGGATGGGTGAGTGCCCTTGATGTTGACTTACTCCAGGAGATCCTTGACATCGGCTCTTTCAGCCGTGGGATCCAACGGGAAAGTTTTCTTAGAGCAGCTTATGCTCTGCTGCAGAGTATCTGGTGTGAGCTCTTGCCAGGACTGCACCGGCCACCTCAACTTGGTGTATCAGTAGTTATGACGGGCGACCCCGCAAGATTCTGGGAAACTTGGCTATGTAGGGACTACGTCGTGTTCTCTGTTTCTCTGTCTCTTGTTCTTGATCTTGCTCTCTCTTGCTGTCACTCTTGTTCTCAACCGTGCTCTCTCGCTCTCCCTCCCATTCTCGATCTTGCTCTCTGTCACTTTTGCTCTCACTCCCTTGCCCTTTGCTCGAGCTCTCTGTGATCTTGGACAAGTCATTTGCTCCTCTCTATGAGGATATGATATGAAGGATCCCCCAGAGCTCAAAACTCCACAGTCTTGGCCAGATTTCTATTTTGTTGCCTTCTCTATTTATATGTCCCTTCCTTATGTTAATACTTCAAGGAGCTGTAGCGCTGTTGGTATGGGCACCCGTCCATAACTTAGCAGACAGTCTTCCTGAGTTTCTGTGGCTAAAAAAAAACCCTGCTCACCCTGTGGCCAACATGGGGCTTATGCCTCTCCAAATGCGGCTGGGCCGGTTCTCTGGCACTAGTGCCCGACGCCCAGCCATTCCGCGGCCTGTGAGAGAGACCTGGCCAGAGCCCTCAGTAGCCGAGTCCACATTGGGCCCCCTAGGAGGACTGGAGTAGAAAAGCCCGGGCCTTTCCTAGCCACGCTCTTCTGTCCAGTCATCTTTTTTTCCCCAGTACTTCGTTCCCAGCCCTGGACGGCAGGAGGCCTATGTTGCAGGGAAGAAAACTGAGGCTCAGAGAGGGAGGGGTCATGTGGCCAATAAGTGGCAGAGACAGCTCTTGAACCCAGCCATGCTCTCGAAGGATCCCACACTTTCTGGAAGAAGAGAGAGAAGGTCAGACCTGCATAGGTTGGAATCACTTGAGCAATCTCACCTTTAACCTACTCTGTGATTCCTTTGAGGTGTTTGCTCTGTCCCCTTGCCGGCTCTGGCTTCCTGACCATCCTCTTCTTCCTGGCCATATTCTGCATCCTCTTCTAGCTTTTCGACAGCGCTTCTTCCCACCCCCCACCCCCAGCGTTTCGGTTTAGCCCTCGATGGTGAAATCATCCCCGTTCCCCTATTTCTTTTTTCTTTCCTTTGCAGTTGTCACATGCTCTGGGCCTCTTGTGTCCTTACCTCCTTCTGCTACACTTTAAAAATGATGATGATTATTTTGCTATCTCCCTCACAAATAGATCAGGGAACATAGGATGTCAGAGCCTCCGGGGTCATTTGGTCCATCCCTCTTGTTTCAGAGAAAAGGAAACTTAGACTGTAGATGGGAAGTGATCCTAGGATTAGACAAGAGGGGAGGTCTTACTGACTGCTTAGTCTACCTACTCCAGCTTGGAGAGGAGGAAGAAGAAACAGTGGCCTGTGGTGGTGGCGCAGGTGTGTAACCCCTGCTATGGAAGGCTGAGGGTGGCAGATTCCTGGGGATGAGGGGGTCACCGGGCTGCCCGAGGAGGTCAGAACTTCCGCAGTGATCGATAAGAGCATTGGGACCGTGGCACTTAGGGGCGGCATTTGCGTCACTGCACTTGTGGCCACTTGAAGTGGCTCCTGCCCTTCCAGACTTGTCCAGTGTCATCTAGAGCCCCAGGGATGGATCTGGGACTTGGTCTCTCCCAGTGGTTTGGGATAGAAGGCTCTTTGCGACTGTCTTCTCCCTTGCTGCTGCTAACAGCTTGTGGGGCTGCCACTGATCTTCCTGCTCCTTTCTGATGGCAGAAGCTGCTGATTTTGTGCCCGGGGGGGGGTCTCCCCCTCTGGTCAGACTCGACCTCTGCTGCCTCTGTGGTTCGGAGACTGAGTCAGTCTGTCTGGGTTCACCACTGCATGCTCATAAGTGTTGCCCACCCCCCGAGGGTATTGTTATTGGCTGGCGTGAGGTGTGCCATCCCGGTGGACACTAGGTTTGGTGCCAGGAGACCCCGGTGGGATCCTGGGCTCTGACACTCAATACCCATGTGACTGTAGGCTGTTTGCTTCTCTTCTCGTCTCATCCATAAAGTGGGTATAATAACCCTTGCTTGCTGGAAGGAGAATCCTCTGTCACCAGTAAGGCCTCAAGAAAGACAAGGGGAAACTGCTTGGAGGGGCAGGCTGCCGGGTGCCGCCGTGATCTGTGAAGTACTCTCTTTCCCTCTCCTGTCCATCTTAACCGTCTCCTGCTGTGGGGAGCTCAGTACCAGCAGCAGCCTGCCTGGAGCGTTTCTCTTGGGTGAACCCCTTCTTTAGCCAGACCCTCCTGCCCCCGTGGAGTAGAGCTGGGGTGAGCTGGCAGTGCCGCTGCCCTGCTCCGCTGGTGGGTGCCCTGCACTTTCTCTCCCAGCCGTTCAGGGAAGGCCATCTTTTAATCTGTCAACACAAAGGCTGTCTTTAATTAGCGGTAACACAGGGGAACTGGGAAGGCTGGAGTGGATCCCAAAGCCCCACCTGCCTGACGCTTCGCAGGCTCCAAACTTGGGGAAGCCCAAGGCTCACAGGGAATAGCTCTGAGGATGGTGGCATCGCTCACCAGCCTTTGGGAAGTTTGGGCTTTTTTTCCCTCCTTAGAGATTATTATGCGGGTGATTCATCGCAGGCCACGAGGTTTCCAAATTCTAGGGCGCCCCTTCCCCCAACACCTCTACTCCGGGTCCTAGGCCCTGTGGTGCTACTAATCCTCTGTAAATTGCAGCAGAATAGCCCAGATAGAGGTGATCCGTCTTGGGATGATCTACCTCGAGATGATCCATCTGGGGATGATCTACCTTGAGATGATCCACCTCGGGCTGCCGGGCAACCACTGACCCAGCCAGGCAGCTACACCATACCCTTCACATTGAAATGCAAATGGCTCTTTGAGGGAGCAGAGCTGGGGATGACCTGAACCTTTAAATGCTTGGGGGGGTTAAGGAGCGGGATGGGGGAGGACACCCATGATCAAAAAGCTTCCTGGTCCATTAGCTAATGACTCGATCTCCTGTTTGTCAAGCAGGCCTGGCTGACTTTGTCCCCAGAGGAGCTGAATGGCCCAGGAGGCCCCGAGGACAGGCAGAACTCGGCTCTCCACATTGCCGAAGATCTGGTCCCCCTGAAGCTGGTGCTGTGGGGTGGGGGGCGAATTCTGCCTGTCCTTAGTATCCCCTGGGCCATTCAGCTCCTCTGGGGACATACAAAGTCAGCCGCCTTTCCCCCTGTGTCTGGCGTGGAGAAAAGCCTCGTGCCTGGAGGCACGTTCAGTCCTAACTGGGTGACTTTGGGCAGGCCTCAGGACACTTTGGGCTTGGACTCCTCCTCCATGTAATGGGGGTGGTGAGGGGGTGGACTCCCTTGTCCTTGAGCCGGAATCCTTTGCCTCTTCTCATCTGCCTTCCTGTCATAATAAGGCGAAACTTGTCGGACCGTATAGCATGGGTGATTTGGGGGCCCATCGTCCAGGTAGATGTTGAGTGAAATCGGTGAGACGTCTCTGTAGCTCTGAGATTTGCAGAGTGCTTTCTGGTTGGCGTTTCATTTGGGCCGTAGAGCAGCCCCGTGTTGCTTTTTCCACTCCCATTTGACAGATGAGGAATGGGTTCTGAGAAGTAGTGTGTTCTTCCCAGGATCTCCCAGAGGTTGGCTTCCATTTGATCCCATATCTTCCTTCTGGTTCCCTTCATACTGCACCATGCTGCCAGGGTGGAGCATCACCATAGCACATTGTGGGGTAGGGGGGAGACGGGACACCTCAGTGTAAAGGCCAACACAGATCCCAGCATCCTTTGCCTTATCTGGGCAGTAAAGGGCTTGGCTCGGGGTCCTCTGTTGGCTTGACATTTTAGATTTTGTGCTCAATGCTTATATTATCCAGTGTCATGGGTTCCCATTGTAAGGAAGTCTACAGAACTCCTAGATAACCTATGGGGGTTTTGCTTATAAATCCCCAATATGAAGTCGCTTGGCTTTGGTTTGCCTCTGCTCTATAAACCTGGACGCTATAAATTGAGGGGCTAAGATGCTTGAATTCTGGATAATTGAGGTTATTACCTACTTAGCCCCCAAACCCAGTCGGTGCAGGAAGCACCCAAGATGGGCAACTTTGGCTGCACGGGGGCTGGCGACTGTAGCTGGGGCTCTTGGGGAAACTGAGGAGAAAGGAGGGCTTTGGGGACTCCAAGTGATCAAGGGTCAGCTGTGGCAGTCCCCTTTGAGCAGTCGCTTTGACTGAGGGGTGGCCCGACGTTCCGAATCAGATCAGGAGAAGATACTAGTTCTGCTTGAAACAGAAGGGAAGCTTTCCCCAGAGGGCCTTTACTGGGTTTTCTGTGTTCACAACCCGCACCTATCTGTGCTCCATCTCCGTCCCCTTTTTCTTACCTCACAGATGAGACTTTAGAACTCTGGAGAACCAGCTCGCTGGCCGTATTCTAGGCAACCTGCGGTGGCTTAAGAGCCTTGCTTTTTATTGTTCCCCTCTCATCTGCTTCGGACAGGAAGGATTTTCTGTCCTTACTGTAGCCTTTAGGCCTCCACTATGGGACACAGCAGTACTTTTTCATCTTGAAACCTCTGAGTTTGCCCAACGCCCAGTTTTCCCGTGTTAACAGATTTCTTGGTCTTCTGCCACGAGCAGACCTGTCGCCTATTCTGCCCTGTGGTGTGGATATTCTGGCTCCTCTAGGAACAAGAAGTTTCCCCAACTGGAATAAGGTCTTAGAAGTCATTTTGTTGGCAGTTTCCATTTATACAGGAGAGGGAACCGAGACCCAGGGAGGGGAAGGGGAAGGGGCTTACTGGAAGCCATATGGCCGGTGCCGGCAAATCGAGCAGAGACGGCCCGGGCCTTCTGTGCCCCGTCCCTTTGCTCCCTCTCAGAGAAGTCCCCCGCGGCCGCTGTTCGGCGTCTCGTTCCAGCATCCACGTAACGTTATCCTGGGTTTGTCTGTTTGGACCTTGTAGGTATCTTGGTGGTGAAAGGCTGTCATGATCTCTACGGCACCGCTCTATAGTGGGGTGCACAACTGGACCAGTACTGACCGCATTCGCATGTGTGGTATCAACGAGGAGAGGTAAGGCGGCTCCGGTGCCTTCTGTGAGGTTTGGAGGGGTGGGGAGGTTGTCGGGTACTCCCGGCCCTGAGCAGGAGAGGCACCCTGGGGTGTGAGTGTAGTGTTGGTGTGTGGATGGGGGGGCACAGTAAGCTAGACCTGGCCCTGGCCCAGAATGCACTTATCTCCCTCTTGATGCTCCCTAGAGAGCTCCTGGCTGCTGTGTCAGCAAGGGACCTTTGGCTGGGTAGACTTCACAGTTGGAGGGAAAGGGAAGTTTAGGCTTTTTCAGCTTTATTTACAGGACTTGAGGCAATGTCCAAAGACATGGGAGCCGATTCTGAAGTCAGGCCTGGAAGAAAGGCAGCACCTGACCCCTCACTGCTTCTGTGCTCAAAACTCCTGTTTGCCTCTGCACGTGCTTTGTGAGTTCTGGGCCTGCTGCTGCTACTGCTGTAGGGGAAATGCTCGGGCTGCCTGGAAGGGCTGGAAAGGCCAAAGGAAACTTTTAAACTTGTCTTATTTAGGTTTTAAAGCAGATCTTTAGAATCATAATGTTATAAATTATAGAACTGGAAGGGGCCCTTCAGGCCATCTCCTCCAGCCTCCTTGCTTTCTAGATGAAGGCACTGACACTTAAGGAAGGAAATGACTTGCCAACCTTAAATAAATAGTAAGAAGGAGAACCAGGGCTTGAACCCTGATCTTTTGCATCTTAATCCAATATTCTGCACTAAACTGTGAAAGTCCCCAGTCTGGCTCCCTTTCTAATATACCCCAGGTGATGCAGTAGAATCAATGTGAAATTGGGAGTTGTGGGATCTGGCTTCAGATAAGTCATTGTCACTACCCAGATGACTTTGGGCAAGTTCTTTCCCTGCCCTGTGCCTCAGTTTCTTCTGTAAGATGAGGGCCTTGGACTAGATAATCTCTGAGATCCCTTCCTGCTGTCGAGCTAGGATCCTGTATCATTTAGGCTCTCTGTGGCTCAGTTTCCTCTATAAAATGACAGGGTAAGTTCTGTGAAGTCCCATTTGATCTTGTAGTCAAATTCTTTGGGATCATCAGATTGTATTCAGACCTACACATGACCTTAAGGTGCATCTGATCAGTCTCACTCATTTTATAGATGAGGAAATTGAGACCAGAGGTGGCCAAGGGTCATGCAGACATAAACGGCCGAACTGGGACTGGAACCCAAGTCCTCCCGTTCCCCAATGGCCTTCCCGTTGTCCGAAATGGCCTTTTGAACCAGTGATCCCTGTGTAGTATCTAGAAGCTTTTTACTAAATAGCGATAGCCCTAAGGTCCCGGCACCTTCCGTGTGACCCCTGTGTGTCGGTTGAGGTGAACATCAGTCCCGTCTTTTAGAGGGCATCTCTTAGGTTAGCGAATCAGTGGCCCGATTCGGCCGATGGCTCGCAGCGACCTGGGAAGCCCTGCCACTTCTGTCCCCTCTGCTGTATGTGCTCACATCCCAGTCACAGTCCAAGCCGTGCCGAAGCTGATTGCCCCATTTCAATCTTCCTGTATTTAGTAACTGAATTCTTAGGCCCTATAAAACTCGAGAGAAGAATGCTTACCTACCAGGATGTCCTTTGAGCTCTTTGAGTCACAGCATTAGAGATTTTGAGCTGGAAAGGATCTTATAGGCCATGGAGCCCAGCCCCTTCATTTTTTAGAGGAGGAAACTGAGGCACAGAGAAATGGGAGTGTCTGAGGCAGAATTCAAACTCGGGGATTGATTCTTGGCCCCAAGGTCAGTGGCTGGACCATCTGTTCTGCCCCGAGCTGCCTAGATCGGATTCCCCTTTTTCGGCACCCCCCCCCACCCTGCATTTGACAAGAGAAAACTGAGATCCAGGGGCAGGGGTGAGGGCTGATGAAATCACATCCTCTAAGGCTTCCCACATTTCTTCCCATTCATTTTTACTCGTGGCCCTGTCATTTTTCACGAGAAAACCCAGGCTGAGAGAGGGGAAGGTTCGGGTCGGAGCTTGTGGAAGCTTTGCTGGAGTTGGTTCAGTCAAGATTTTGCAGCTGCTCCTAGGGAAGGATATCTATTTCCAGGGATAATTTCTTGCAGGGTCAGGAGGGGATGGAGGGGGTGCTGTTTATGCGCAGGGAAAAGCAGGGGATGGGATCTGGCTCTCCTCTCCCCTTCCCGGCTGGGGCTTTTGTGTGATCCTGGATCCCTGCTCCTTCCAGTTTCCCCGTCCCTGGAAGGGGAGGGGGTGTGAGCATAGGAGACCCTTTAAATCGACCTCGCTAGTCCCCTTCCCCCCCAAAACCCATCCCTGGCAAATTCAAGCTGAGACTTGTGCCCACCCAGCTAATCCCAGGCTAGGTGTGGGCCTTGCTTTTCTGGTCTCTCAGGAGTTGAAAGTGGGTTTCCCCCCCCCCCCCCCCACCTTGCGCAGTTCCCCCAACTGGATCCACAGCCCTTCCACCCCCTTCCAACCTTCCTGCTCTCTGTGTCAGTTTCGATAGCTGGGGGACACGCCCACTTCCGACATTATATCCGCCTTTTAAAGGGCCCTTGCTTCTTCCCATTGGTTCTGTCATTGTACTGCCCTGGAAAGATGGGGAAGGGCTTTGAGCGATGTCCCTTTTCCAAGGGCTCATTGCCCCTTCTCTCTCCCTCCCCCCCGCCCATTTTGCTTGCCCTGCCCCAAGTTTTATGTGTGTGTGTGGGGGGGAGATGATAAATTGTCCCCCTTTCCAAAGGGTGAGGACGGGATTATCGGGCGTCCCTCGATCATGATGCTTTCATGGAGAAGTCCAGACTTCTCCGGGCCCTGAGGGCTGTTGGGGTGGGAGATCTGGCTTTGGAGTCAGGAGGGCAAGCAGCCACCTTTCTTCCCTCGCTTCCCCAGAAGCATCCACGAGTCCCGGCAACTCGGAAGATGCCGGAGCTCCCCCCCACCCCATCCCCGAACCATGTCTGTCTTTCCCTGGCTTTTCTGCTTCCCTCGCTCGCCACGTTTTCGTCTGAGACAGACAGGCCATTCTTGGCTTTTGTTTTGTACACCACAGTGATTTCCCGACACCCCACCTGATCCTCGTTGGGGAAAAAAGTCCAATACAATAGAGCTGGTACCATGAGCTCTTCCACTGTGTGTGGACGTGGGGGTGGGTGCTCTCGCTCCACACGTTTCGGGCCCGCTGCTCTCATTTGCAGCGACCCCTTGATGTGCAGGGGATCTCCAGGGCAGATGGTTTGGTCTCCTGGCCCCCACGTGGGGAAACCAGTGACCCCCTGGGGGCTGTTTCCCCCTCCCCGTACCCATTAGAACAGGCCACCCATGGGGATCTCCCTGACTCTAAGTCAACCCAGTAGAGAGAAGAACTGTTCCTTTCAAATTCCTGATAAATGAGGAGGTGTTATTCACTTCCCAAGAGGCTACCGAATGGGATTCCCTTTGCATCCCGCTCCGGTGCATTTCCAAAGAGGATTGGGCTTACAAAGCCTCCGTTTGCACGCAGCTCTTTTAGGGGCATGTTTGCTGTGTCAAACAAAGTCCAGCTGGAGGTTTGGAAGCGTTTGTTGGCCACAGGCAGAGTTAACCTCCAGGGCCCAGGATTCCCCAGATTCAACCTTTGTTGCCCTGGAGCTACGGGGAGAGGGAGCCGGAGAGGCTTGGAGGGGGCCTGGGCAGGGGAGGGAGGCAGGAACATGAAAGTGGGACGATACAACAACAAACATTAATTAAAGTCTTCTGGGAGGAGATAGGAAGTTTAGATAACCATGTCCCCCGACCTCATGAAGCTCTCCATCAAGGAGAGGGTGAGACGCCAAGCCGGAGAGCGATAATTTACTTCTTTTCTCATCTCGTAGTAGCTACCAAACGAAATGTTTTGTGAGCTTGGACGGTGCCGATGCTGCGTGTCAGGAAGACGGCCAGAGGTGGCCTTTGAGCTGCCTCCAGGTCTCACGCCCTTGTCTCTGTGTCTCCCCTCTGCCAGGAGAACGTCTCTTTCTGATGAGGAGTCCCAGGCAGCTGGCTGCCAAGGCTTCGGACCCCAGGAGTTTTGTGTCAGTAGCAGCTTTTCCAAGGTAAGAGAGACAGGCTGCTGAGGATGCTGGGGGAAGCGTGTCCCACAGTGCTCGTGGCTTTTTGTATCTCTCTCCTAAAGTCGGAGAAGCCCAGGTTTCAAACCTGATGGGGCCATGGTGGCCACTGTCGGGTCCGGCCCCATCATCTTACTGATGGGGAAGCATAGCTAAGAGAGGGGAGGTGACTTGCCTTAGATCATATGTGCCAGAGACATGATTTGAACCCAGATCCTGTGACGTTCCCCCCTAAACCGTCTCCTGAAATCTGTCTTGGGGAGCACCATGCCGCCACAGGCCCCGAGAGGATAGTGGTGTCGGATGGGGCCCTGCAGAGCAGAGGCATCATCAGAAGGGGATCGGATGTTGGGTCTGGAGCCGATTCACATCTCGTCTTCGGCATCGATCTGCCGGAAGGACCTGTCTTTGGACCTTCAAGGTCCCTCCCGATGTTGAATCCTGTGATCGCCACCCTACTCTCATCCTGACCTCCTCTCAAAGGAGAAAGTACAACTGAATCCCTGCTGAGAGAATGATGGTGGCCATTGTGTTAAGAGCACCGGGTGGGAACCGGCAGCCCTGGTTTCAAATCCCAGTTCCGAGATTATGATTTTGGGCAGCATCTGGACTAGCTCTACTCTCCTGTGATCCCATGCTGCAGACTGAGTTCTGTTGGGCTTCTTCCTCTCTTCCCCCGTCTCCCCTTCTCTCCCCACCTCTTCCCCAGGGCCGCCTCTGCCCTTTCTGAAGGGTCCCAGCTAGTTTATTTCCTGGGGGATTTGGAAGCCTTGGACGAGCAGGTATCTCCAAAGCTTCCAAGTAGGAGGGATGTAGAAGGTGTCCTTTCAGATGCTTCCTCTGCTGTCTCTGCAGGTGGAGCTCACGGCAGGCGGCGGCGGCAGCGATGCCCAAGGGGCGGACGCGGCTAATTGCGCCAAAGAGAAATTCGGACACAAGGCGGGGGAGCAGCAACCCGGCACCGAGCCGAAGATGGCCCCTCCCGGGCCCGATGGTATTTTCACCCCATTAACCAAGCCAGGCGATGGCCAAGGGCTCGACAAGCCTTCCCCCCCTGATGGTCTGGAGCCGGGCGGCAGCCAAGTTGAAGCCCACATGGACAAGCTGGCCACGTGTCCCCTGGGCGGGCTTAAGGAAGTGGACAACCAGCACCCCGGGGCGCAGAAGAACACTTGCATTTTGGCAACGCTGGGCATCGGTGCTACCATGGAGGGGGCCTTGCCTTTGGTCGCTGCCGACGTCAGTCCTTTGCCCATCCCCGTTTCTGGCCCCGGCCCCGTGCCCTTGTCGGCTTCTCTCTCGGTTCCCCTCGCCGTTCCTGCCTCGGTCAACCTCTCGGCCTCCGACGCTTCTTCTCCGTTGGCTCCGGCCCCGACCCTGGCTCCGGCTCCCATCCCCATCTCTCTTGCCACTCCGGCCACCATTTCTGCCCCGGCCCCACTATCCCTCCCAGCTTTAGTTCTGGCTCCCATCCCCGCCACCGGCCCCGTCCCCCCCCTCCCTACTCCGGCCCCCTCCCCGGCCACCCTCCCCGGCCCTCCTCCAACTCTCATTACCGCCTTTGCGGCTGCCACTCCCGCTCCGACCCCCACTCCCGCACCCGTGTTCACCCCGGCCCCCACCCCCGGCCCCCAGACCAAGCCCACCTTGGCCCCCATTCCCACCCCGGCACCCATCTCGGCCCCCTTCAGCCTCAATCGAGTGTGTTTCCCTGCCACTCAGGCCCCAGCCATGCAGAAGGTGCCCCTGTCCTTTCAGCCCGGGGCAGTCCTGGCCCCGAACCAACCGCTAGTATACATCCCTCCCCAGAGTTGTGGGCAGCCCCTCAGTGTGGCCACGATCCCTGCTCCGTTAGGAGTGTCCTCCACGCTCACACTGCCAGTGCTGCCCTCATACTTGCAGGAGAGGTGTCTGCCGGGTGTTCTGGCCTCTCCCGAGCTCCGTTCTTACCCGTGTGCTTTCTCTGTGGCCCGTCCACTGACTTCAGATTCCAAGCTGGTCTCCCTAGAGGTAAATGGACTTCCCTGCACCTCTCCGTCCAGTGGAAATAGTGGCCAACCCGTGCCTGATGGTGGCCCCGCTCCTCCGGGGGACGTGCCCCTACCCGCCCCCGCTGCCAAGATTCTCCCACCACCCCCCCAGCCTTCCCTGGCGGCCGCCGGTGGTAGTTCAACCCCGGGACACCCCTCCAAGACCCCGGCCGGTACAGAGCATCACGCGGAAGGAGCTTCTGCTGCCTTTTCCCCTCTCAAGTCCCCGCCACAGCTGGAACGAGAGATGGTCTCCCCTCCCGAGTGCATCGAGATGCCCTTGGATCTCTCTTCCAAGTCCAACCGCCAGAAGCTCCCACTGCCGAGCCAGCGCAAGACGCCACCCATGCCGGTGCTGACGCCGGTGCACACCAGCGGCAAGGCCTTCCTCTCCACGGTCCTGTCCCGCTCCCATAGAGCGACCCAGGCCACCGGCAGCAACGTCACCTCGTGCCTGGGGTCCGCCTCCCCGTTTGTCATCTTTCCTGACTTTGTGAGAAACGGGGACCCGAGCGCCTGGGTGAAGAACTCCACGGCGTTGATCAGCACCATCCCCGGTACCTACGTCGGGGTGGCCAATCCCGTGCCCGCTTCCCTGCTGCTGAACAAAGATGCCAGCCTGGGTGTCGTTCGAGACCCCCGGCACCTGCCCAAACAGGAGCCCATCTCCATCGTCGATCAGGGAGTGCCCAAGAACCCCAGCTCTGCCTGTGGCAAGAAGGGCAACCAGTCTGTGGCGGCCGAGAACCCGGTCAGGCGATCGACGCCGGCTCGGATCGCCCCCGGGGTGCCTACCTGCCCGTCTAAGGAAATGCCCTTCTGGAAGCCCACCGGACAGGGGAGCATCTACTCGAGGTGTTCGATCAATGGGAAGCCCACCACGGCCCAGGTCTTGCCCGTCGGTTGGTCGCCCTATCATCCGTCTTCACTCTTTTCAATCGGCATCCCTGGCCCCGGGCAACTGGCCGCACATCAGGGGGTACCCATCAAGCCGGCCGGCATCGCCGGGGAGTTCTCCCTGGTGCCGTCGGCCAGCCCCGGCGAGGCCGCCCAGGGAGTCACCGAGGGCCAGCCGAGACCCGGCGGGCCCTTCCCGGAGGGGCAGGAAGCCGTCCTGAAGAGCAATGGCTGCCAACCCCCTGCCAAGCCCTGTGAGGAGCCAGTTAACCCTACCATCTTGATTTTAGGTCCCCAGGCCGGCAGCCTACCCATGTCTCTCCAGCCCAGCGGTATCGGAGAGGTGAGAGGGCTGAAGGCCAACGCCGGGGCTCCCCCCCAAGACCACAGGCCGGAGGATTCGGGCAGTCAGCTGAGTCCCGACCCCGCTTCCAGTCCAGAGGACCCCCACAGCTCCTGCGCCCTGAAGCCGGCGGCAGACGGCAAACCGAAGAACAAGGTGCTGGCCACCTACCTGGCTCCCGACCTGGCCTTGCCCCCTTCTCAGGGTTTCCACAAATTATCTGAGATGTCTTTGCTACCTCACGAAGGCCACCTGAAGGAACTCAAGGCTAAGGCTGACGTACAAGGGACCAAGAGGGGCCTGGGCCTGGGAACGCGCCGGAAAAGTGACGGGGACCTCAGCTGGGTGAAAAAGGAGAACGTGCTGTTCTCTCTGAATCAGTGCTTTCAGGCTGATGCCTTCCTTGGGGGCACTACCAGAGCCAAAGGGGGGCAGAGTCAGCACAGACAAGAAAGTTGCAGCAATTTCTCATGCAAGAATAAGTGGCACCCCGAGGGTGGCGCCAGGATGTCCTCCAAGAGAGCAAAGTGTACCAGGGCCATGGAGGAGGACGCACCTGTTGGCAAATCTCGAGGCCGGAGCCCCCACAGACACAAGGTGAGTAGGGTGGCCGTCCCGCGGTAGCTGGCTTCGGTGTGGGTGGGATCCCTCTGGCTTCTGATATCCAAACCCTCCTCCTGCCTTTTTTGTTGTGGAAAAGGAGACTCAGAGAGGCCATGGCTTACACCATGTGGCCTGGGGATTTGGGTCTAGTCCCCTTTTCACTGCATAGCAAGGGACTCCCCCAAACGAATACCATGTCAGGTTTTAGTAATGGAGATCCTCTGTGCCTAAAAGCCAGAAGGGGGCTATCATTTGGGGTTTATCTTGTGCTATGGGGCGCCAGGAAGCGCAGAACAAGGAAGAGGGGAGAAGGGAGTTACAGGGTGAGAGAAATAACTAACAATGAGCTGGCTGAAAGAGGATTGCAGGATCACCTCCGGTAACAATGGGTGCTCTCTTTCCTCCCCAGTGGGCTCTGATCCAAGTGGGGGCTCGCTTCAGGTAGAGAAGGGACCCCCACCCTCCTTCCTGAGAGCTTTTTGGCCAAAATTGCTGGCCTGCCTTTCCAACTGGAGGGAAGAATAAGGCTTCACTGTGAGGAGAAGGAAGCCTCTGGCTCACAGATCTCAGCTGCAGCCCTTCTCCAGACAAGCCTTTCCTTTCTCCACCTTGCCCTTTGGGATCGAAGGGCCTTTTCTGGGAGATGGCCTGTCCGAGAGCCTGATGGGACCGGAGTGAGGGGGATGGGGGGAGTGGGGGAAGGGGCCCAGATTTGGGAGTTCCTCCTAGCCAGCCTCTCTCAGGGCTCACACCTGAAATCAGCAATTAGCCAGAGACTTTAGGTTCGGTCCTTACAGGCGCTCCTAGGATTTGGCAACTTTGAGTCTTTCTTTGGAAGGGGGGACCAGGGAGCATCGATCCGAGGAAGGCCTACCGCATGGGCTCCTTGGGGATCTCCGTGCTGCCTGCATGCTTGCAGGAGAGCTGCCCCCAGGCACTTAGGCCCTAGATCTAGACTGTTATTAAGAAGGCAGGAAACCAAACACTGAATATATACATATTCAGCCCTGCTGCCAGCCCAGCACGAGTTAAAAGTCAGACCCCTGCTTTCAGAGGGCTTACATTTTAATGGAATTCCCACAAGAGCGTGCAACCAGGAAGTGGCAGAGTAGGGACTCAGCCCCACAGTGCAGCGGGGGAAGCCACATGGCTCTTTCAGGTCTTGGGACCTAAGTTCTAAAACAAGAAGGGATCTTAGAGGAGGAAACTAAACTTCAGTGAAGTGATTTGCCCAGGATCACACAGCCAGGTGTCAGAGGGGGTCCTTTCTAGTTCAGAGAGCGAGTCTCTACCCCTGCGCTATATACCACCTTTCTTGGCCAAAAAGCACAAATGTTCTAAATGATAGTCACAAGCTGTCTCTCGCCCCGAATTTTTAATTTTTAACCACTCAGCTTTCTCTCTTTTTAAAAAAGTTATTTATTGTTTTTTAAGGTTATACATATACATTCATTTTTTTCAAACATATTTTCATATGAGCCACGTTGAGAGAGAAAAATCAGAACAAAAGGGAAAAACCATGAACAAAAAAACAAAACAAACACACACATAGAAAAAAACCCACAAGTAAAAAAGGTGGAAATAGCACACTTCAATCTGCATTCGGTCTCCATAATTCTCTCTTTGGATGCAACTGGCATTTTCCAATAAAGTTTGGATGGGAAATGCCATCTGCATCCAGAGAGAAAATTATAGAGACTGAATGTGCATCAATGCATAATATTTTCATCTTTTTGTTTGTTTTTTCTTATTGTTTTTTCCTCTTTTGGTCTGATTTTCTTGTACAACATGACTATCTTTGCATATATAGATATATATTAAAGCTTTTGATTTTCAAAGCATATGTATAGATAGTTTTCAACATTCACCCTTGCAAAACCCTGTGTTCCAATTCTTTCCCTACCTTCCTCCCCTAGATGGCAAGTAATCCAATATATGTTAACCATGTGCAATTCTTTGTTGTTATTATTATTATTAAAGCTTTTTGTTTTCCAAACACATGCAAGGATCATTTTCAACATTCACCCTTGCAAAATCTTGTGTTTCCAGTTTTTTTCCCTCCTTCCCCCCAACCAGATGGCAGGTAACCCAATATATATTAAACATTTTGCATATATTTTGAAAATTAAAATCTATCAATTAAAAAAAAGAGAGAAAATAAATGGATCATTGGCATAGAAATAGAATGCCAAGAAATTGCCTGTTGAAAACTATCTTTACCTATATTTGGAAAAATAAAATACTGTTTTAAAACCCCCCAAAATTTATTGGAATTGCCTTAGATCGTTGAATTGCTGAGAAGAAGCAAGTTGATGATCACACAGTCTCCTTATGGCTGTGCACAATGTTTTCCTGGTTCTGCTCACTTCATTCAGCAGGGTTCATGTAAATTTTCCCGAGCTTTTCTAAATTTTCCCACAGCTTTTCTAAAATCAGCTCATTCGTCATTTTTATAGAACCATAATATTCCATTACTTTTATATACTGTACTTATGCAGCCATTCCCCAGTTGATGAATGTTCAGTCATTTTTACAGCTTGTCTCTTAAGTCCCTCCAGCACAAGTTAACCAGAAAGCATTTCTTCTGTATCTACCACTGTGTGTTAGGCACCGTGGGGCGAAGAAAAAGCAGAAAAGAAAAGAAAAAGGCAGGAGAGTCCCTGCCCTCGAGAAACTTAGGTTCTAACTTCTAGCAGCGCTTCCCCATCTTGCTTGTTTCTCAGAAATCCTATTTCTCTGTCACGGACTCTGTGGGCATTGAAATAAGGGCAAGAAGGAAGGGGCAGCAAGTGGGGGGGGGCATAGTGCTATACAAAGTGTATCAAAAGCCAAGGTTCTGACCCCAAGTCTGCTACTGACTAGTTGGGTGACTTTGGCCTACCCGTCCCTGGGCTGGATTGGGCAACCTCTTAAAAGCCCCCGGACTCCCAGGTAGAGATTCTCGGGGTAAATTGAATTGGTATTCACTTTAACCTGAGACATTTTCCTGTCTTTGCCTGAAAGACTCCTGGAAATGTGCCAAGGTTGGTGCTCTCTGTTCTCCTGTCCCCATGGGCACCCCCACCCCCAAGCTCAGGCCCCGGGAAATGCTTCCTCAACCCGACTTCTGCCAGGCCCGGCCCTGCCCTTTTGCAGAACCAGCCCGTGCTGGCCAACCAGCGAGTAAGATGCCACTGTGCCCTCTGGTCTGGACATGGAATCTAGGTGAAAAAAAAAATGAACTCAAGTTCATTTAATCCTCTCTCTCCTGCCAGGGCAGATCACATTCATTAAGGTTTCCTGTTTTTAGCATCACCTTCATTCCAATCTATCCCTTCCTGCCCAGAGAGCTGTCTTTTATGACAAAGAATAAAAAAGAGGGACAAAGGACAAGTTACCAAAACTAGCTATGCCTCGGGAGAGCTAGAAGAGGAGGTACACATTGTTGTGCTTCCACAGGCCCTCACCTTTGTAAAGAAGGACAGGTGTGTTGGCTCCTCTCCAGGGCTACTTGTCATTTTCTTTCTTTTTGTTTATTTGTTTTTTAATTTTTTTTTTCAATTTTTCCAGGTGAGCATTGAGTTCACTTTATTTTTTTTAATAAAATCTTTTTTTTCCCTTTCCAAATCCATGCAAAGATAGTTTTCAGCATTCACCCTTGCAAAGCCTTGTGTTCCAACTTTTTCTCCCTCCCTTCCTTCCACCCCCTCCCCTAGGCAAATAATCCAATATATGTTAAACGCGTGCACTTCTTTTATACATATTTCCACACTTATGCTACACAAGAAAAATCAGATTAAAAAGGGGAAAAAAGGAGAAAGAAAAAAAAAACCAATGTTTTTTTTAAATTTTCAATAGTATTTTATTTTTCCAAATACATGGAAAGATAGTTTTCAACATTCAGTTTTGTAAGACTTTTGTGTCACAAAATTTTCTCCCTCCCTCCCTTACCTCTTCCTTCCCCAAGACAGCAAGCAATCTGATGTATGTACAATCCTTTTAAACATATTTCTATATTTGTCATGTTGTATAAGAAAAATCAGAGCAAAAGGGAGAAAACCACGAGAAAGAAAAAAAACAAACAACCAAAAAAGTGAAAATGCTCGTTTTTGATCCATATTCAATCTCCATAGTTCTCTCTCTGGATGTGGGTGGCATTTTCCATTTCAAGTCTAGCCAGTTGTCATTTTCAAAGCTTTTTTTTTTGCCCATAGACATAGGCATTTCTGGAAAATATCCCTGATTGGCTTTTTGTTGCTGCTGTTTCTTCTTTTTTTTGTTTTGCAAGACAATTAGGGGGACAGCTAGGGGGCGCAATGGATAGAGCACCAGCCCTGAAGTCAGGAGGACCCGAGTTCAAATCTGGTCTCAGACACTTAACACTTCCTAGCTGTGTGACCCTGGGCAAGTCACTTAACCCCAATTGCCTCAGCAAAAAAGAAAAAGAAAAAAGAAAGAGAAAGTTCTTATGGCACTTGGCCCAGGTCTCTCCTACTCCCTTTTGTGTCTGCTATTTCTCGGTGTGTCTTTCCCCCATTTTGTAAACCCCTAGAGCACAAGATCTGTGCTACATTCTGAAGTATCAAAGTATAGGAAAAGGCAGCACTTGGGAGGTCCACGAGACCCAGATTCAAATTCTGGCTCTGCTACTTCTTGGTTCTGTAGGCAGTCATTTCATTGCCCTCTCAGTTTCCTCCTCCGTAAAATGGAGCAAATGTCTATAGTACTTCCTTGATGAAGCTATTCTGGGCAGAGAGCTTCTGTTATTGTTGCTCAGGTTCCCAGAGTCCAACATGGCCAACCTCAGTAATAATCCTCTTAAATTCAGTAAGCATCTGGTAAGCACCTACTATGTGTCAGTCATGTACTGAGGCACAGCCTTCTGGTAGCTTCTCTTCTTTTAGAGAATGTAACAGGTTCAAAGGTTAAGAAATCCAGAGTTATTTGAGGAGGTAGAGAACACTGGCAATTTAGAGAAATCAGGAAAAAGGGGTTTCCTGTGGGAGGAAACCCCTTACCTGCTCCTTACAAGAGGAGGAAAGAACACATTCTAGCCAGGGGTTGGGGAGGTACACATCCTGTTAAAGAAGCACAGAGGTGGACTCTCCTCTATAAGGAATGATGAGTATGACCTCAGACACTTTCTGCTTACGTGACCCTGGGTAAATCACCTCTGTCTGCCTCAGTTTCCTCATTTATAAAATGGATTTGATAATAATAACACTTGTCTAGGGGCAGGAGAGGGGAGGAAGGGAGAGAAAAAATTTGGAACGCAGAGTCTTGCAAGGGTGAATGTTGCAAACTATCTGTATATGTATTTTGAAAATGAAAAGCTATTATTAGAAAAAATTTTAAAGTTAAGTAGAATTTTAAAAACACTTAAGCTCCCAAAGTTGTTGTTTCAAATGAGATAATATTTGTAAAGAGCTTAGCACAGTATCTGGCACATAGGTGCTCCTTCCTTTCCGGTGATTCCATAACAGGCCAGTTTGACCAAAGTTAAAAGTCCTTAAAAGGTAAGAAATGTGTGGACTCAGGGTACAGAATGATACATATATATATATATATATATATGCTGGATATGGCCAACCAGAGACTCTCTTTTGCTTAAGTATACATATGCAATAGTTATTATATGTTTTATATAATTATATTTATATATATATGTATATTTTAAAGCTTTTTATTTTCAAAATATGTGATAGATTGCTGTAAACATTCACCTTTGCAAAACCTTGTGTCCCAAAGTTTTTTCCTCCCTTCTTTCCCCCCATCCCCTCCTTTAGATGGTAAGTAATCCACATCCATACATCTGTTTATATATATATTTAATATATAGAGAAAGATAGGTTGTAGTCAAACTAAGAGCTCAAAATTCCAGGCTGAGTTTGATATTTTAATCCTAGAGACGATAGGGAGCCACCGAAGATCCTCGAGCAGGAGAGTGACATGAACAGTGCCCGTTGAATTGGTTGGAATTGAACATCCCCCTTCCAAGGGAAGGAGTGGTCTTTTGCCAGCTAGCCTGACTACAGGGATGTCTCTCTTTGTCTCTCTGTAGTGGAAGAAGCATCAGCATCGTGGAGATTCCCACGAGTCCACCAAGAAAGCCTGCAAGACCTCAGGCAAAGAGCACAATGGCATACGAATCAAGCACAAGCGACAGAAGTCCACCAAGTCCCAGTCCGAGCTGACGGGAATCCGAAGAGGAGACGGACATGAAGAAGGTAGGTCTTAACCTTGGCATGTCTCGCTTCCTGTGGTATTCTGAGAGAATCGAGGTCACCTAGTCAGAAAAGTCCATGGGGGTTGGATGTGGGGAGCCGGGTTCGAGCCCCGGTTCTATTCATTCTGTTCCCTCTCCAAGCCTCAGTTTCCTCGTGAGTAAAATTGAGATTAAAATGGCACATCTCTTGAATGAGGTCGTGCTTTAAACAGGAGCATCTTGTTATCAGAGTTGTTATTATTATAAATATTGTTGTTATTATAAATGTTATTATTATTCATATGCTTTTTATTGGGGGGCTTGGGCTCTGTTGACGTTCATTGTGTATCTTTCTTTCTCTTCAAATGGTGTCTCCGACCCTCCCCACAGGCTACTTGGAGAAGAAAGCAAAGAATAATTTCCGTGATTTCATTCCTGTAGTCCTGAGTAGCCGGACCCGTAGCCAGTCTGGTGAGCTGGGGGGCTGCGGGCGGGGTGGAGGGCCTGAATCAGCGGGAGAATCCCGAAGGCTGCTCCACGGCCTTTGCCATCACTCTGGGACACAGGAGCGCTGAGAGTACCCGAGGCCTTCAGACCCAGGCGAGTCAGAAGGCCCTGACTTTGCCCAAGTTTATAAATGTTAATCCTTTTTAGCTCCTCCCACTCCTGTCTACTCCCAAGGCCTGGATCACCCGCCTCTTCATTATTACTACTCTCAATAAGGGCGATAGGATTATTGATACTCCCAGCACTGAGGTGGATCTGAATTCAAGGTTTGGGAGAGCATCCTTTAGCCAATCAGCAGGCCTTCGACAGCACCAGGTACTAGGAATGCCAGGAAAGGCGGCGGCAGCCCCGTGCTCGGCTCACAGGGCCCACGGGGAGCACGCAACGGGCCTGCTCGCCCTTTGAGGTGTTGAGGAAAATCCTGAGAGTCAGGGTAACATTCTTTTCTAGGTAAGGGCTTGAATCCCATGACCAAAGTGCAAGAAAGAAAACCAGTGCTGTCGTCCCCAAACAGCTGACAGCCGGCCCGAGGCAGAAGGCTGCGACTGGGATATTGGAGAGGGAAAAAGAAAGGCTTGAGTTTTCCATTAAAAAAACCAGAAAATCTGTAGTGGGGAAAGGCCCTTTCCAAGTTGAGTGCCATAGCTATAGCTGGTGGGAGCCTTCTGCCCCCGAGAGGGCTCCCTAATGCTGCTGCTTAGGGGAGGGAACCTTTGGGTTTTTTCATCCACAGGGACCGCTTGCAGCACCTTCACCGCCACAGCCGAGTGTGAGCTGGGCCGCCCGGAAGACTTCCCCATGCTGGAAGAGTGCCAAGAAGAAGTGGGGCTGGGCAGCAAACACCGCAAGAGAAAGGCCCACCGCTCCTCCCAACACGTGAGCCGTCGCTCACGGGGGGACCGCTCCCTGGAAGATCGGGCCAGCCGGCACCAGCGCAGGGCCCGGGAGCTGCCCTGGAAGGTGGAGACCCCGAGGCAGCCGTGGGACACAGAGGACGAGGAGGAAGATGAAGATGAGGATGAAGACGAAGGCCACGTGAAGAGGAAAAAAAGAAGAAGACAGAAAAACCGCAAGTATCACACTGGGGAATACCTGACAGAGCGGGAAGAGCAGGTGCACAAATCTCCGAGCCACCAGCGGCGCAAGGCCCGAACAGGTACGAGCAGCTCGGGGGAGGAGCCGTGCCCTTATTAGCGGCTTGCCGGCCATTATTAGCTGCCTAGGAAGGACCTTTTGTGAATAGTAGCCTTTGCTGCTCACCAGACGGGAACCTAGATGCAGAACCAATGGGGAGTTCGGAGGCCAACCGTTCTGTATCTGTCCGGCCCCTCCCTCTTTTTATCCATGAGGGAACTGAGGCACTCAGAGGGGAAGTGACTCGCCCGGAGTATTAAGTCCCAGAGCCAGAATTTGAAGCCACATCCTCTTACCCCGAATCCAAGGCTCTGGCCGTTGTCTCGTGCCGTCTCCCCAAATATCCTCAGAGGCACGAGGAGCCTCGGAAGTACTGTTAGTCTTGGGAGCTACCCGGCTCTAGCCAGCTCTACCATACTAGTCCTGTCATCTTGAGCAAGTCTCTTCCTCTCTCTGAGGCTCAGTTCCATTGTTTGCAGACTGAGGTGATGGGATTACCTCCTTCTGCCTCCTAATCCCCCAAATGTTAAGATCCTTTGAAGTTTTGGGAGTCCGGCTTGGGGCCGGGGCTGTGACCTTTCCCTCTGATGGTTTGATGACAACTGTCATCCCTCAAAATCAGGGATCTTGAGCTAGAAGGAACCTCAAAATCCTCGAGTCCTGCCCCTTCTTTTGACAGGAGAGGAAACTCAGACCCAGAGAAGCAGTTACATTCATATTTGAAAACCAGGTTCTCTGGCTCCAAAGTCGGAGGCCATTCTTCTAATGACCTCTGCCCACCCCCGAACAATGGTGGGCGCCTTATGGGTACGTCTCCTGATGGGAGGGAGCAGTGGGGGAGAAAACAAATCCTAGGAGGAACAGAGCAGGCAGATCTACCTGAAGGCTAGCCCCCCCCCCCCCTCCCCAGACTAAGCAGTGAGATACCTCCAGAATGGATGAAGCCAGAGCTGGGCCTCTCCTCCACCCCTTCCAGGCAAGATGTGCCCCTGCAAAAAAAAAAAAAAAAAACCCTGCCTTCTCCGGTTCATGTACGAGGTGCGGAATGATTTCAGAAAGCTAACTTCATTAGCAGATGGTTCATTAGGTGGCTGGGCTTTCTAATGCCCCGGCTCCCGCCTCCTGCCTTCCCACCCTCCTTCCCTGGCTTTCCCAGGGAGTTAATCTGTTAAACAAACACTTAGGTGAGCTGGAGAGAATGCCTCCTTCAGGGCTCCTTTTGAAATTTGAGTCTTCCATCTTTGCTTTCTGATTGGGAGTCTGGGAGGGAAATTGAGGTGCTTTTCAAGCAGAAATATACTTGGATTGCAAGTCAAGTCCTCAAAGCTTTGACTTCAATTAAAGCCAAAAGGGCAGGGCGGAGGAAAAGTGAGCCTTGGCGAAGAGGCCCGAGGCTCGGCGGCCTTGGGTGGCAGAAAGGATGAGCAGAGAGGGCTTTCCCCCTGGGGACCCAGGCCACATGGGCCTCCCCAGGCCACAGGTCGCAGGAAGGCTGGGCCGTGATGCCTCAGGGGAAGGATCACTGGCTCTGCAGACCAACAGAAAGCTGCCGAGGACTTGTCGGATGTGGTTGGATGGACCGAAGGTTTTAGAGCTGGAAGGGACCTAAGAGGTCATTCGGTCTACCTCCTTTCTCCCTCCCTGCCCCCACTCCATTTTATAGGTGAAGAAACTGAGGCAGAGTGATTTAGTGTCGACACACATGGGATCCTAGATCTAGGGACCACAGAGGCCACCGAGTCCGACCCTCTCATTTTACAGATGAGGAAACCAAGACCCACAGTGCTGAAGTGATTTGCCAGGATCATGAAACTCAGTATCCGAGGCGGGATTCTAACCTGGTGATTCCTACTCCTAGTCCAGTATCTTCCATGCTCCATCATAGCGCACCCAGCATTCAAAGGCCTAGCTGGTTCCAGCCGCTCCACCACAGCGAGACTTTGGTCAAATTCTGCCCCTTCTGGGCTCCCGCCTCACCTTTCAAAAGAAGGGCCTGGAAGATAGTTTCCAGCTCCGTAAATCTGAATTCTCCTGAGTGCTTTATGCCAGGACACCCTCCCCTACCCCACTTCATGCCCCCTGCTCCTGTAGCAAATGTCTTTCGTGATTTACTCATCTCCAGCTGTTCATCAGCACCTTCCATCTAGTAGCTTGAACTCATGGAACACATATGGCGGGGAGAAAGGAGAGAAAGAACAGGGAAGTGAGCCCTGGATCCTTGGACTCTGGGCAACCCGTGTTCCCTTGTCGGCCCACAATGCCTTTTGATTTTGAGATTGGATATTTGGAGCCAGGTGTGAGCTGGGATTCTCCAGTGTCATTTGCCTGTAGCCTTTGACCTGCTCCAGGGACAGTGTCCAGAGGTACCCCAGGCTGCCACACTGGTCATCACTTGACTAGAGATGGATATTTGATGGATTCGAGTCTCCTACTTTCTGTGGGTCCAGAGGTCAGAGGCCGAGCTTTGCCTGCCTTATCTGATCGCGGTGGAGGGAGTTGAGGTTTAGCTAATGCTAGGAGGCTTTGACTTGTGGGTGGCAGATGGGTTCGGTGTGTGTACACAGCCTGCCCATCTTCCCGGAGATCAGAAGGTGTTCAAATAACGTACTTGGGGTTCAAGTCCTGTGTGGTCACAGAGTGGGGGCGCCAAGAAAGTACACGATATTCTTGGTCGGGGACTTATTGGAGTCATCTGTCACCTCTTGCTGAGCCTGCTCTGTCCGGTAGTTTATATTGACTCTCCACGTTGGGAGGAGGCGGTAGGAATATTGTTAAACTCTCCACCCCCTCCAAAAGGAGTCTGGGGCCTATGATTAACAGGATGTGGGCAATCCCTCCTGGGGAAGGGGGACTCTAGGGAAGCCTCGGTCGTCAGGGGTAGACAGGACGCTGTGTGAGGCCGAGTTCAGATTCCCCAAACAGGGGAGCCAGAAAGGTGGTTAGGGTGCAGTCCCTAAGAGGGAAGATGGTCGATGTTGGGAGACATCAATAATATAAACGGGCAGCTAGGTGACTCTGCAGTGAATAGAGAGCTGGGCCTGGAGTCTAGAACCTTCCTCCCCCTGAATTCAAAATCCAGCCTCACTTAGCAGCCGTGTGACCCTGGGGAGGTCACTTCTGCCTCTTTGCCTCCATTTCCTCATCTGCAGAATGAATCAGAATAGGTGGTATTATGGCTTGTTTATTTATGTCAGAAACTTTTGTGGAATGCCTACTGTGTGCCAGGCGTCGCCAACAGAATGACTGCAGAAAAGCAACTTTAGGGAGATAGAGCTCAGTCCCTCCATGCAGAAGCACTTATTAAGTGCCTGTGTTGTACCAGGCACCGCCCTGCCACAAGGATAACAAAGTATGGTATGTCCCTCTGCACACGAGGACGCTGATTGGGCCCGCAGTGTGTCCGGCCCCGTGATGTCACCAGGCACCGGATAATGGGCCTTTACTATGTTCTGAACAGAGAAGGCTTTGCTCAGCTTAGAGCAGGCAGAGCCATAGGCTCTGACGGGCGTGTGGAAACATCATCAACTATGTTCAGGGGATCTGAGAAGGCAGGTGGCGGGACTCAGGGGGGCCGGCTACCGGACGTGGTGATCGGAGCTGCTTGTCAGACTTCCCCGAGAACCTCCCAGAATCCCGAGAGCCCTTAGATGCTAGACTTGGAGACCAGAGAAAACTAAGTTGGAATCCTGGCTCTCACACTCGGCACCTCACACTTCCCCACTCTGTAAAATGGGATTGTTGATGCTTGCGCTATCTCCCAGGGTGATTGTGGGGAAGAGTACTGTGAAATGCTTGTTATACTAGTGTAGTGGGGCTAAGGAGCTCCCCGTTCTCCTTTCTGCTAACATTTATCAAGTACCTAAATTCACCAAGGCCCCAGGCCTGAGATTGAAGAACAACACCATGGCCACAGCCTCCAGGGGTGTATGTGCTTCTGGAGGGATATGACCAGAGGTGTATAATACTTGGGACATGGGATGGGGCAAAGGACACAGGCTAATCCAGAGCTCTTGGGAACCATGAGGAAGGACAAAACATTCTCAGTAGAACCTGAGCTCCCTGAGGGCAGGACCTTCTTCCTATGGGTCTCCATGTGGCCCTAGTTGACCCATGGGAGCTGCTTGTCAGATTGACTTGGAGCTAATACTTAAATTTAGGCCTGGGGGTGGGGGTGGGAACAAAGATCTCATCAGGGGAGAGCAGGAGAGTGAGGGCCGTCCAAGCTTAGGCAACTGTTTGCTTGTTTGCCTGGAGGCAGAGAAGGAAGCATAAGCTCAGTGTATGGAGAGCATTCCAGTGGGCTCCAGACCCAGAATGGGTGGAGAAATCTTAGGAAAGAGGGCGGGAAGATGCTTAACCCCCATTGGATTGCTTGCTGTCGGGGGGGGGGCACAAGGAGGGAGAAAAATCTAGAACACAAAGTTTTGCAGAGGTGGATGTTGAAAGCTATCTTTGCATGTATTGGGAAAAATAAAAAGCTATAAAAAGAATGATAAATCCCATGAAGGAAACTAAAAAGAAAAATTAAAATAAATTTAAAAGGAAAAGGAAGTTAGGCAGGGGAGAGGAGTCAGGGAGACCTAAGTACTAGTTGTATAACCTTGGCACATCACCTAACTTCCCTGGGCCTCAGCTGTATAATGGGGATGACATTAGAACCCACCTCCTGGGTTACCATGAGGATCAAACCATGTAACATGCGTGAGGTGCTGTAATAATAACCTCACAGACCTGTGGAGATCTGATTCGTTGTGTTTGGGAGTGTTCTGGAGCAGGGAAGAGGTCTAGGCAGGTGGCCACGTTTTCCTCCCAGGATAGTGGGGATCGGGGCTGCTGGGAGCAGAATAACTTGAACCCGCATCCATGCTTAGTCTCAGCACCAGAAAACACGTCCTGAATAGTTGGCAGACATCGACTCCACAGACCATCCTTCATTTTGTACCCGAGACTGCCGAGCCCCAGGCAGGCACATTCCAAGCCAGGGGCGCTGCGCCTGATTTGGGCCACAGAGTGGGAATGGGGTACCACAGACGTGCCGGCCCCTGCCAGTCCGGCCTGGCCGCTGACTTCCCCGACCTCACAGACAGCCTGGCCTTGTGGGCTGCCCTCTGGTGGCCAGGACTGAAGCCATCCCTGGCGTGAGGAAATGCTCTCTACTCCGTCATTCAGCCACCACCAACTCCCAGCTCTCTAGCACTTGAATAGTGTGGGGCCCTTTGCTCACAGCACAAGTGTTATTTATTGCTCCCATTTCAAAGATGTAAGAACTGAGACTCAAGGGAAGTGTCCGAGCCAGGATTGCCACCTGGTCCCACATCCACACTCACATTGAACATTTATTATGCTCCTTCTGTGTTAGAGCACTATGTGAGATGCCAGGGAGATACGAAGTTTGGAGGAATCCAGGTCCCTACCCTCATGGAACTTGCAGAACAAAATATTGCATGATGGGGGGGTTCTGGGAAGGCCAAGCAGGGATTCAACCTGCAGAGAAGGAGAGGGAGGGCATTTTAGGCACGAGGCACAGCCTGGGCAAAAACCTGGAGGTCAGCATGGCTATTCTGGGAAAATGCCTCAAGATCCGATCACTTCTCTCCTCTCAGCCTTAACGGGCATCCCCCCCGGAGAGGGCTCAGAGGATGGGGCACCCCCTCATGTCTCTTCTTTTTTCCTCTCCCCACCAGATTCCAAGTCTCAGAAGCAGAAGGAATCACCCCAAACTCCTGAGATCCACCTGAAGACCAAGCACTTGCCATCTTCCCATGGGACCGGAAACGTCCCTGTTTTTCCCAATGGCTTTCTGGAAAACCATGTGGCCAAGTCCACCCCTGTGAGCAACCAGGAGAAGCCATCGGGGAAGCGAAAGTGTAAGACCAAGCATCTGGTCACTCCCCCCGAGGAGGTCAAGGTAGGCTCGGGGGGTAAGGAGGAAGAAAGCTAACTCTGGCGGGACCGGGGGTGGAAGGCTGGTCTTGGGCACGCTTTACCAAGCCGGGGTCCCAGAAAAAGCTCCGGATTCTAAACCGGACTCTGTGGTCGAATCACTGTGTGACCTTGGGCAAGCCCTTTCTTCTCTTTGGGCCTCAGTTTCCTTCTCTGTCAAAGGAAGGGGTTTGGACTAGAAGGTCTAGATCCGTGAGCCTGTCGTCCCAGTCCTCTCCGGGCCTCAGTTCGTTATCCGCAAAGTAAAGGAGTTGGCTTGGGTCATTTCCGAGGTTATTTCTAGTTGTAAATACAGCACCCTGTGACTCTCCGGGCTTGGCTATAGTAACGAGCGGTAGGTAAGGGGATGGGGAGTGGGTCGTGTGTCCTGGCTCATCTGCCTTCCCTCCCAGAGAGGTGGCCTTATGGGTAAGTGCCCAGGCCCTAGTCAGAGAGACTAAGCCACAGATGCTCACTGTATGATCCTGAGCAAGTCATTTAACATCCAGCTGCCTTTGTTTGCTCACCCATAACATGAGGTTGGAACAGCACCTTGGGCAGAGTCAGATGAACTAATAATTGTCAAGTGCCTAGCTCACTGCCTGCCGTATAGTAAGCACGTAGAAATAGTAGCTCTTATTATTATTAGCTGTAAAATGGGATGAATAATGGTCCCTTTATAGTGCTAAAGCAGGTCCAAGGCTCGGGCGGGGGTGTGGAGAGAGGCCGACACCTTGTGTAGGACGGGGGAGAGAGACCGAGCTACCCCTTAGCCACGGCCTTTGCTGCTGAGCAGTTCGTGGGAGAGATGAACCCTGAGGAGGAGGAAGCTGAGGGGGGAGAGGTGCCGGCCTTGACCCAGGCCTTGACAGGGTTCCAGAGAGACCCCTCGGGAGCAGGGGGAGGTGGGCCAGGACAGTTTCGGTGAGGAGAAGGTTTTAGGAGCCAGGCTCTGAGATGCTGAGAACACATCCCCAGCCCCCTCGCGCCCTTTCATTGTCCTTACCGGTATAGCCCCCGACCCCCCCAAACAAGGGCTCAGTTCCACCCTCTCAGCTGTTACCAGTTGTTGCCTCCCTGCCCCAAGCTGGAAAAGGACAGATGACACTCATTATCCAGGTGACTGGGGCCAAGTCCTTTCCCCTCCCAGAGTCTCAGTTTCCTCCTTTGTAAAATTAAGAGACTAGACTAGATGGGCTCTGAGGTCCCAGTGTTAGATCATTGGTCCTCTTTGACCGTAAGCAGGTCATTTGCACCCAGACCTCAGTTTCTTCTCTTGAAAAATGACTGCTTTGGCTAGATGCCCTCTGAGGTCCCTTCCCAGCTCTGTGATCCCTAGAAAATGAGAAGGTGAGACTAGGCGACCATTCAGGCTCCCATTAGGTCAGAGGTAACACCCAACCATTGAGCAGCAGAGCTAAGACTGAAACCCCAGTGGCCCCTGGGAAGGTGGGGATTTAGTCAGTGATAATTTGACTTAGCCAGAGCATCTGACGGCCCTCGAATGTCAGATTTCACAGCTGGGAGGAGCCCGGGAATAGAATGTTGTTTCTGGAAGGCCTACTCCCTCACGTTACCAAGGAAGGGGGACTGAGGCCCAGACAGGGGAAGGTGCTTGCCCATTAGGCCAGGGGTAAGTGGCCCAACCCTAGCCTGGGGAGGCGAGCGAGCTAGAGGGTTGGGGCCTTTGGCTGGGCGATTCGCTGAAGCTTTTTCTCTTTAATTTCCAGAAGAAAGGGCCTTGGCAACATGTGAGAATTGTGCCTCCAGGGTCCCCACTCTCACTAAAGCTCACAGAGTTATGGAACCCCTCGAAGGCCCACTCAAGCCTGGAGAATCGTCCCGAGTCCCCTTCCGTCTGCCCCATCCCCCCAGAAGCGCGGCGACTCATTGTGAACAAGAATGCCGGAGAGACCCTCTTGCAGCGGGCTGCGAGACTGGGCTACAAGGTAACAAAGCTGGGCCTGGGGTCTCTCTCTTCCCCTCCTTCCCCCCCATCTTTCCTGACGAGGTTGCTATCAGTCACAGATGTTTGGGGAGTACCCACCGTGTGCTCTGTCCCCATCGCTAAGCACAGGGCCTGGCACACAGTGGGTACCGGGTGACCCCCTGTTCTCAGGGTACTGGCGATCTGCTCAGGGCTACGGAGGGCCTGGATATGGGCATTTCTGATTTGAGGGAGACACAAGCGAAAAGGATTCCAGAGGTAGAGCAGACAGGGAAGCTCTAAGAGGCTTCTGGGAGGACATAGCATCCCTTCAGAGAAGGGAAGATCATAACAAAGGCAGACGGGCTCCGGAAAGTCCACTTGGGGACACGTACAAGCCAAGGCACAGAGATGGGGAGGGGCTAGAGAATGAGGTGACATGGGAGTGCTTTGAGACGAGCCTGGCAACTGGCACCAGGTCTGGTAGGGCCTTCGGGGCAGTTGGTCTCAGTAGGAGGTGATGAGAGATGGGGAAACAACGTGGATTTCCATGGACTCGGATTTCCAATATGAGTGACTGGAAAGTTGGCGGTCCCCTCAGCAGAAAGAAGTAGCGACTTGGCGGGGGGCAGCTCTCGAGGAGAACAGGCTGGGCGGCCTAGGCAGAGACAGGAGCGTTTGGGAGCTCCGCTGGACCCGAGTGAATGGCTCGATTCGATCGGTGTCGGCCAGGGATGCTAATGGAGCCCAGGGAAGCGGATGGACTCGCCCAGGAGAATCGTAGGGAGAGAAGAGCAGAGGGCCCAGGCCTTCGGGGACCCCTCACGGAGTGGGGGAGCCAGCGGGGGATATGGTGACACCCTCTGATGGCACTGTTCCCTGGCGTGGTGGGCTGCTTCTCAGCTGATGGCAGTGCTAGGGCAGAGATAGAAGTGCCAGGTTGATGGCTTCCCTGTCTTGATGAGGGTGGCTAGGTAGTCCACTGAATATCGGATTTGAAGTCAGGAAGATGGGAGTGAATCCAGCTTTAGGGTTAGGGATAATAATAGCTCCTCTTGAGGCTCAAACAAGATCACAGAATTAAACTCTGAAGCGTGTGCGAATGCTAACTGAAAATGCTGCCGTGTGTAGCAGATTGTGGTTGTCGTGCCCTCCGACGGATCAGATGCTTCTTGAGGGCAAGGACTATCTTGCTTTTGACTCGGTGTCCCCGGCACCCACAGGCCTGATGCAGAGTACGCTCAGAATCCGTACCCATTGCTCAGACCTTCTCCCACAGCCCTGTTGGCTCTGGCTGGGAAGGTGAGGCACAGTTAGGTGCAGCAGAGGTTACGGTGAGGTGGGAAAGCCAGGTTCTTGGAGGTTCTGAGGGGTCGGAGAAGGGAGAGCCCTGGGGCCCTTTGGGTAGAGGGGCTACTGGCTATTTGGGCAATCTTAGTGGAGGAGGGGAGCCTCTGGATGGGCCAGACTCCTGGCTATCAGGGTGAGCGCTCTCTCCGACTGTTCTCCAGGCGACTCCAGGGAGGCCTGTCGGATGGGGAACTCGGTGGAGTCTCTCTCCCCCTCCCCAGGGGGAGCAGCTGGTGGGTCTAGGAGCACACCATTGGTTCCAGGGGCTTTCACCGGCTCCTGGCTCCCAGCTCCCGGGCAGGCCCAGCCCGGGCTACCTCTGGCCCAGGGAGGGCCTTTGGGCCTATTGTTCGAGGGGCCCAGCCAAGTTAATCATTAATGGGTAAATGATCCTCTTGGATTGTATTCAGAACAATCCAACTCCAAAGGGGCAGGCGTGGAGGGCTGCTGCTCCCTACCTGCAATGCCAGCTGGGAAAATGGGTGGCCCGAGAGCTCGGGCGGCAGTGCCAGCCGGCTTTGCAGCGAGCCTTGGGATTTTTCCCTTTGTTCCAAAGGTAGTGCGGGCAGTTGTGATCGGTCCACCCCCAAGCTTGGCTGTGGCCGCGGAGAAGGCCCTCCTCCACAGGGAGGTCAAAGGCATGCTTTCTGCCATCCTCTCCTTCCCCTGCACCCCTCCCTCGCCCCCCTCCCCACTCCCACGTTGCTCCTCTCTGAGCCTCAGAGGGCGCCTCTCACCTAGGGAATGCCCTTAGGCACGAGGAGGGGCTGCTGGGAGTGGGAATGACTCGTGGGCCTCAGCCCCGGTGTTCAGAAAAAACAACCGGGTGCCTGTGTCTTATCCGTTCTCACACCGAGCGGGATAGACAAGGGCGGCGGATACCGGGGTGAGAGAGAGAATGCTGGACGGCTCCGGTCCCACCTTAGACGCTTCCTAGCTGAATGACCTTAGGCCTTTCGCTCCCCCTCTCCCTTCTTGGCTTTCTTAAATGTCGAGAGCGGAATAGTAACCCTTCTGCTCCCTTCCAGAATTGGGGGGTGGAAAGCGCTCCGTAAACCTGACATCATTAGAGCATTGTGACCCATTAGATTTTTATTCTAGAGTAGTGAGGAAAACAGGACTGGTCACAGTTACTCCCCTGCTCTTGAAGCTTCAGGGGCTCCCTCTTACCTTGAGAGAAAATGCCATCTCTTCTGTGTGCCAGTTAAGACTCAATGTGGCTCCCCTGCACCCTCTCTTTCCATGTTGATGCCACATGGTACAACAGGCCCGGTGGTAGTTGAGGGAATGGGGAATGGTTCTGGACATGCATAAGGTATTTCCCTAGGGAGATGAGACACTCCCCCCCAGCCCCTGGCTTTCCTGACATGCCGCCCACTCTTGTCCCTCACAGGACGTGGTCACATATTGTCTGAAGAAAGAAGGTGAGGATGTGAATCACCGGGATAATGCCGGCTATACTGCCCTCCACGAGGCCTGCGCCCGAGGCAAGACGGACATCCTCAATGTCTTGCTGGAGCACGGGGCAAACGTCAACTGCAGCGCTCAGGATGGCACCAGGCAAGTAGGCCCCGTCCCTCCTGCTGGCTCAAAAGCGGTCACGGCACCTCGGCAAGAAGGCCCAGAGGGTATTGGGGGCTGGGCTTCTGGGAACAAACTCTAGGATTTCAGCCATGACTAGATCCCAAGACAGAAGTTCAAGTGGGAAGTGTGTTGTCAGGGTGGACTTTCAACAGTGCCCTTGACATCCACCACGAGAGACCCGGGAGCCAGACCCAGAGAAGTACAGCCAGCCCTAGTGTTTTCCTTCAGAAGGCTGCAGCTGTCTGGGCCTGCGAGCTTAAAAATAATTAAGCAGGGCCAGTTAGGTGGCTCAGTGGATTGAGCACCAGCCCTGAATAAGATAAAATAACAAAGCAGCAAAGCTTGATGGAGCATCCCTGGGACAGAGGCCCCACTGCGAGGAAGGAGGGAGAGCTTCACTGAGACACAGAGCCGCCCCTCCTGCAGCTCCCCGTCTATTTTCCACAGATGATCCTAATCCAACGTCCCACCTGAGACAGAGATCATCACCTAGGGAGGGATTGAGGGCGGCTCTCCGGAAAGCCTTAATCTTTACACCCAGGCAGGGTGGACAGAAGAAAGGGTAGAGTCTTTAGGGAGAAAAGGAAGCAGTACAGATGGTGGGCTGGGTTCAGAGTGAGAAGCCCTGGGTTCGAATTCTGGCCTTTGGTAGGAAGTGCTTGCATGATTGTGGGGGAAGAGGTACCTTCTTTTCTTTGCGCCTCAGTTTACTCATCTGTAAAATAAAGGGCTAGAACTAGCCAATGTACAAGAAGCTTTCCACACTTTGTCCTAACGCTTGAGGGGGCCTGATGTCATAGAAACCCTCGTCTGCCCACAATTACCAGGCCAGTGGCGCAAGACCTTTGCCCCCCTCCCCCCCATCACCTTGAAGGGGTGCACTTAGTGACAGAAGGACTCTTGTAGCTGTTATTCTGGAGGCCTACGAGGTGCCGCTTTGCAAACCCACTGCCGTCAGGTGACTACACGGCTCTCCCCGTTGGGCACTGAAAGCTGGCTTGTGCGGTTGATGGGGCACAGGGGGAATTCTGCCCGTGACGCTCACTAGCTCTGGGCCTCTGGGCTGCTTGTGGCAACTTTCCAAGGCCGGGTCTCTCGCCTTTAATACTTGGAGAAGTTGGAGCTCATTCCGGGGACCCGCCGGAACGACACGTTCCAAAGCCAAGCTTCCTGAGCCGGGGGCCTACTAAGCGCCGATCCCTTCTCAGCCGGCGGTTGCTTGGCAGCCCCTCCCACGTAGCCGGTGTCGTGTAAAGCTTCCTCGGGTGAAAGGGAGTTGAGAGCGGGGCAAGTCCGAGCTTGCTTGTGTGAGGGCGCCGTACAAGCGAGTGCTCACCCATGTCAGCCCTCCTCATCCTCCCCTCTGGTCACGCTACCCCTGCCCTCTCTCCACAGGCCCGTCCACGATGCTGCGGTCAACGACAACCTGGAGACTATCTGGCTCCTGCTCTCCTACGGGGCAGACCCCACGCTCGCTACCTACTCGGGGCAGACGGCCCTGAAACTCGCCAGCAGTGACAAAATGAAGACGTTTCTCAGCGGTAAGTGCCAGCCCCGCTAGCAAGGTTCATCAGGAGGGGGCGGCCCCAGTTGCCAGCCCGTGGTCAGGGCAGAAGCCCTGTCCCCCTTCCCCACCCCTGATGATTCTTCTTTAATGTATTTTTATCTGGGGGGGCAGCTGGGTGTTAAGTCTCTTGCCCAGGGTCACATAGCTGGTAAATGTTGTGTCTGAAGCTGGAATGGAACTCAGTTCCTCCTGACTGAGGTCCGGGGCTCTGCGTACTGTTCCATCTGGTTGGGCCTCCCCTTCCCTCTGCCAGTGATTCTTGTGCTCACAACAAACAGGAACATATCCTTCTCGGTTGATCGATACCATCCTTTGTGACCACCTGAGTGACCTTGGTTTCCCCTTCTGCAAAATGAGGGAGTTGGATTAAATAGCCTCCAGAGTCTTTTCCCAACTCCAGACCCTTGACCCTTTGAGACCTTCTGGAGCATTGTGCCTCAGTTTCCTTCTCTGTAAAACAAAAGAGGTTGAAGTGGATAGCCTCTGAGGTCCCTTTCAGCTTTAACTCTGGGACGCTGTGATAATTCTGACCAGGGATGAGATCTTTAAAACCGACTTTAATAACGCGAACCATCATAGCAGGCCCAAATCGAAGCCACAAATAGGCTGCAACAGGTACTGAGGGACCTTTCCTAAGGCTAGCCCAACAGAGCAGGCAGCGTGTTTGTGTACATGTGTGTGTGTACACGTATGTGTGTGCATTCACATGATCTGGACCCCACCTCCAGCACCATCTAAAGCTCCATTTCCTCCCCCCTCCCCCCCCCCACCCCGAAGTCCCATTCCTTTTTGGAATGCCGCTGTGTTGGAGTCCGTTTGTTTCTTCCCAGCATCCTTGTCACCCTCTATCCCGATGGGTCTTTCCACAACTCCTTGAATGTGTCGGAGAGGAGTTTACAGCTGAAAGCCGATATTTCCTCAGCTTGGGAAGGTTTCAAAAAAACAAAAGAAAGCCCAAACTTTGCTCACACCTGTCCCGGGAGGGCCGCCGGAGCCCCGTCCCCAGGAACTAATCTTTAGGGATAGGGAACGTTTGCACGGCCTTTCCAGGTTGCCTTTAGGGTCCACCAGAAATTGGCCCCGGCAAAGCCCCTAGGCCTCCCTGCTCCTTGGCCACCTGGAGAGAGGCTTTGTGCCCGCTTGGAGGGACTTATCTTTAGGCTGTAAAAAGGTTCTTGGACTCGAGATCAAGGGACTTTAGTTAAAATCCCATCTGTGTCAACTGATACCCTGTGGCAAGAGTACCAGACTGCAGCCAAGCTAACCTGGGCTCCAGCGTGGGCACCAGCCCTGTGACCTCAGCCAAGCAAGTCCTCTCCTCTCTCCGGGTCTCCTCACAGGAGGCAGTTGGCTCCACAGATCTCAAAGACGGAAGAAGCCCTGGGACATTTTCTTTCTCTCTCCCCTGTGCCTCAGTTTCCTTCTCTGTAAAACTGAGGATGATAACCCCCCCCCACCACCACCACCCAGTTAGAAGTGGAAGCCATTCTCCTATGCATTTGGGGAGAGCGGCAGCTGTAACTCAAGAACTAGCATTTTGAATCAGTCTTTATTTGCAAAGAGATGGGATTTGGGGGGGGGGAGGTTGGTCTTTTTGACTAGAGAGAAGTCCTTGGGGCTGGACCTATATTGGAACCCTCAGGCCTTAAACATCCTCATATCCCAGCGTCCTTCTCCTTCCCATCTCTTCCTTGGCTACCCCAGGAAAGCACCTGGAGCCCTATTGAATCTGTGGGGTAGCCCCCCTCCCCCCCAGGCACATACTTTTTTTTCCCATTAGTCAAAAACTAACCCTCGGCCCTCAGTGAGACTGCTCCCCTGGAAGGGGGGGGGGTTGGTACGGCTCTGCCAGAGCCTTCATCGGGCATGCTCAGTTGGTATCTCCTGTTTTTGTCCGTCCCTTTGTGACATCACGGCTGGGTTCCCCCTGCCCTCCCCCCTCCAGGCCGGCTGGGCTCCTCCTGTCTCCGTCCCCGTTACTCCAAGTCTATGTGAGGGACTGTGTCGGTCATTCCTGGAAATAGCCCTCTGCGGGAGAACAGCTGTAGGTTGGGCAGCTGAAATGCTTGGGGAGGAGCCACAGGGAGCTGAAGAAGGCGGGTATAATTATAGTCACCATTTCTATACCACTGTCTGGGAGGTGAAGAGGACCTGGCTCATTATCCCCCGGCCAGCTGAGAAGCCCGAGGCTCCCAGAGTGCTCGGGGCCTCTGAGCAGAAGGGAACCTTTGATGGCATCTCTCGGTCACGGGTGCTGGCTTTTTCGCCAAGCCGTGGCGGCGGCGATTTTTTTTAAGTTAGTCTTTGTTACGAGAGATGGTTTCGAAAGTAGGAGAGGAGAATTATTGTCCGAAATAAGTGAGGAGAAGAGAGAAGGTACTGATGGAAATGAGTAAAAGTCCAGAAGAAATTGTATCCTAACTCCCCATTTTACAGAGAAGGAAACTGAGACCCAGACAGAAGGGCTTTATTTACCCAAGGTCACATAGGTGGTAGTAATGAATTGACAGAGGGAAGATTCAAACCCATGTCCTCTGGCCCCAAAGCCAGCCGCTTCTCTGTGACTTACCCAGGGTCACTCAGCTAATAAGTGTGAATCAGACCCATTAGCGCCCAGCTGAAAAAACACGACACTATGGTACCTTTCCTGCTGACCTGCCGGCCATGTGTGTTGTTGGGACCCCACGTGGAGTGACCCAGGGCAGACTCACTCTAAGAAGCTGGCCCTGGCGGGGCCGATCTAAAGCACTCCGGCACGATGCTATTGAACTAACCTTGTGAGTAGGGCAGCCTCAGCTTCCCCTTCCGTTCACTGGACTAACATCTCCCGGCTCCTTCCAGTTCTGACCTTCTAGGAGCCTCTGAGTTTCCACTGGCTTGTTCCTCTTGCGACTTCAAAACTGGAATCGTTCCCTTCGTCTCTCCCCCTTCCCCTTGACTCCCGCCCTCCACGGCACGGTTCCCCGGGTCCCTTCCCTTCCCTTCCCTAAGATAGCCACCTCTGTTAGGGCGTTCCAGGCAGAGGGGATCATTTGAGCGGACATACTGAGGCAGAATGTGAACTCGTACCACATCCCCAAAGATGGCCTTTGAGAGTTTAGCCTGTAGGAGAGATGTGGGGAGAGCCACATGTGCTCTTTTTAAATAGCCACTTTCAAGGGGAAGAGACTTTCTCTGCTCGGCCCCCTGGGGTCGGGACCCGGAGCGGTGGGTGAAAATCAATTAGGGGAATTGAGCCCCTCCCCATGAAAAGCTGGCCCAGAGTGGGATGGGTAGCTACCTGGGGTATGGAGAGGCCCACGAGCTGCCACGGACTGCCTGCCTGCCGGCTGGGCATGCTGGGAGTTTCTGAGGAGCCCTTCTCCTTCCTTCCTCACTTTTTCTCAATCTGTATGTGCCCCGAAGTGCACGAGTTTGTATGGAGGAAAAGAAGGTTCGTGAGGGAGGGAGATCCAGAGCACAGACAGATCTGCTCCTTGAAAAGGTGCTTGGGAATTGGGTTCTAGAGCCCCGCTCCCCCCACTGAGATAGCCTGGTACAATGGAAAGAACCCTGAAGTTTCAGGTGTTAACCCCTGCATTTCAAATCCCTGCTGTCACTTTTATAAGCTGAGTGCGTTTCATCCCGACCCCCTGTTTCTTCTTGAAGCTGGGTGACAACGTGGTCTTGTACAGCAGCTCCCATACTTTTTGCTTGTGGGATCCCCTTTCCCCCCTGAAAAATGATTGAAGACTCCCCCAAATGCTTTCTGGCTTATGGTTACTGATAGCCATATATTTGAAACAAAAATGTCTTAGTTTTTTTTTTTTTTTTTTTTTAATGAAAATAGTTTGGGCCTTGAGGATCCATCCCCTGAAAGGGTCTTAGGGACTCTTCGCTCTGCCCCGTCCCGGGGGTCAGTGTCCCTGTCACATACTCGGAGAACCACGGGCGTAACGGATGAGGCGCTGCTCTTGGACTTAGGAACACTGGGTTCAAATCCTGCCTCCAGGCACTTAAGAGACACATGAGCCTGGGGATGGTTATTACCTCGAGTTACCTCGAGATGCTGGGAGAGGTTATTGCCTCAGTTTCCTCATCTGTAAGATGAGACGGATGAACTTCACAAACGTGGCTTCTGAGATGCATTTCGGCCCTAGATCTCAGCTCCTACGTCCTCTGCTTTAGCACATCCCTTATGAGGGATCGATGTGCCAAGGCTTGTTTTTCTCTCGGGATTTGCTGCAATTAGTCTGGAATTCCGACTTTGCTCCCGACCAATTTTCCGCCATTGGTCTCGGTCTCCGTGACGGGGACGATACCACGCTGGCCGCCTTGCCGCGGGACTGTTGGGAGAATGTCTGGCAAGCCCGGTGTAGAAAGGACCGGGGATTGTCGCAGAGGATGCCATGCAGACAGACACCCAATCAGACGCCGAACACCCAAAAGTCTAATCCCCAAAGAGTCTCTTAGAATCCCTCCCTTTGGGCCAAATTACCGGCGAGGCATGTGACTAATTTTCCTTTGACCCCTGGAGGAAGAAAGCAATATCCAATCTAGACTAATGAAAAGAGACCAGTCTTTCCTCTTCTGTCGGGAAGAATCGGGGTGGGGGGAGACAGGGAGAACGATGAAATTAGATTTGAGGAAAACGGAACAAATCCCAGGGCCCTATTTTGGCATCCGTCTCCACGGCGGGGACTGTGTTTCGTTGTTACCGTTCCTTGCTTTGGGTTTTTGCACATTTTTCCTTGAGAAAGTGGCTCCTATGAGATAACAGGAACACTGAGAGGTGGTGAAGGGTCTCTTTTCCCCAAAAAATATAAGATTCCAGGGTATAAGATAGAGGCAGAGAGGAAAAGGAGATGGGGAGAAGAGAGATGGAAGAGGAAGGAAGCCAGTGGGATTGGGACCCGGGGATTTGACCTGACTTTATTTTCATGTATTTCTTTGTTGGTTTATTTTGCTGAGGCAATTGGGGTTAAGTGACTTGCCCAGGGTCACGCAGCCAGGTAGTGTTAAGTGTCTGAGAAGGGATTTGAACTCAGGTCCTCCTGACTCCAGCGCCATTGTTCTAGTCAGCGAGACGCCTAGCTGCCCCTTGCCCTGAAATGTGTAAGCAGGATAGAGACCCCAAGGAAGAAGGGGAACCTGCCAGACTTAGACAAGCCTTGAATGATTATAGCTCCTGAAACTGGAGTGGGAAGCGTGTCTAACAGAGTTAGGAGAGACCCGGATTCGAATTCTGCCCCCCACCCCCACCCCGATGCTTACTAACCAGGGGACTCAAGGCGAGTCACTTTTGTGAGCCTGTCAGATAGGGGATAAATGTCCCACCTCCCGCCTCACAAGTCCAGAAGGGCTAGAGAAATGGGAGGCATTCTAGCTTTGCAATCACCTCAGCCCTCCCCGGAAGGCGGCCCAAGGCTGTGTGTGACACCGGAGGCCCAGCTTTGGCAAGGCCCCCTCCGCTCAAGAGGCTTCAAGTGGAGGCACCTGGCGTGATGGGCCGGGCATCCCTCCTTAATTGGCTGACTATCGCCGGCCCGGGGTGACGGACCAGCCGCACCTCCGGCTGGCCAGACCTTTAATGAAAGCCGTGGCAGGGCTTCCATGTGTGGTGCAGGAGGTCACCCCCGAGAGGACAACAAGTGCAGATCCTGGAAGCTTCACAATAATAAGCGCCGCTGACATTTATATAGTTTGTATAGCACTTTGTACGCCGCCCTTTTGTCACTGCCAGAATCGAAGTCTCTGCCAGCTCCTGAATTCTGGCCTCAAGAGCTCTCCCAGTACTTAGCAGCTTTGTGACTTGAGCAGCGGGCCGAGTGTGGGCCCCCTGAGGGCAGGCGGCTGGGCAGGGCCAGCTGGGCCTTTCCTCTCATTGCCCCCTGAACTTTAAGTTGGGGCCTGTGATTTCCTCAGTACGGGAAGTGGGTGAATGAAAATTAACATGGAAAAAACCCAACATTAATTAAGCACTTAATATGTTCCAAGCACAAATGACAAAAATCTAGATTCTCTGAATTTAAAAAGCTCACATTTGAATGGGGGTCTGTCTCTCTCTCTCTCTCTCTCTCTCTCTCTCTCTCTCTCTCTTTTTCCTCTCTTTCTATATGCTCTCTCTCACCCTTTTCCCTCTCTATCTGTATGTTCTCTCTCTTTTTCCTCTCTGTCTGTCTGTTTTTTTTCTCTCTCTCTTTTTCCTCTCTATCTATATGTTCTCTCTCTCTTTTTCCTCTATCTATATGTTCTCTCTCTCTCTTTTTCCTCTATCTATATGTTCTCTCTCTCTGTCTCTCTCTCTCTCTTTTTCCTCTCTATCTATATGCTCTCTCTCACCCTTTTTCCTCTCTATCTGTATGTTCTCTCTCTTTTTCCTCTCTGTCTGTCTGTTTTTTTTCTCTCTCTCTTTTTCCTCTCTATCTATATGTTCTCTCTCTCTCTCTCTCTCTCTTATTCCTCTCTGTATGTTCTTTCTCTCTCTCTCTCTCTTTTTCCTCTCTATCTATATGCTCTCTCTCACCCTTTTTCCTCTCTATCTGTATGTTCTCTCTCTTTTTCCTCTCTGTCTGTATGTTTTCTCTCTCTCTTTTTCCTCTCTATCTATATGTTCTCTCTCTCTCTCTCTCTCTCTCTCTCTCTCTCTCTCCTCTCTATCTATATGTTCTCTCTCTCTCTCTCTGTTCTTCTTTCCTCTGCATTCTCTCTTTCCTCTTCTGTATGCCTCTCTTTTTATGCTCTCTCTATTTCCTCTCTATCTGTATGTTTCTCTCTCTTTCTCTCTGTCTGTTGTTTTCTCTCTCTTTTCCTCTCTATCTATGTTATTCTCTCTCTCTCTCTCTCTCTCTATTCCTCTCATGTTCTTTCTCTCTCTCCCTCTATCTATATGCTCTCTCTCCTTTTCTCTCTCTGTATGTTCTCTCTCTTTCCTCCTCTGTATGTTTCTTCTCTCTCTCTTTTTCTCTCTATCTATTATGTTCTCTCCCTCCTCTCTCTCTCTTTCCTCTATCATGTACCCTACTTCTCTATCTTATGTTCTCTCTCTCTTTTTCCTCTCTGTCTGTATGTTCTCTCTCTCTCCCTTTTCCTCTCTATATGTTTTTGTTCTCTCTCTCTCTCTCTCTCTCTCTCTCTCTCTCTCTCTCTCTTTTCCTCTCTTTCTATATGCTCTCTCTCACCTTTTCCTCTCTATCTGTATGTTCTCTCTTTTCGTATGTTTTTCTCCTTTCTCTAGTCATATGTCTCTCTGTCTCTCTCTCTCTCTCTCCTCTTTTTCTCTCTCTTTTTCCTCTATCTATATGTTCTCTCTCTCTCTCTCTCTTTTTCCTCTCTGTATGTTCTTTCTCTCTCTCTCTTTTTCCTCTCTGTCTGTATGTTTCTCTCTCTCTTTAGCCCTTTTTCCTCTCTATATGTATGTTCTTTCTCTCTCTCTCTTTTTCCTCTCTGTATGTTTTTCTCTCTCTCTTTTCCTCTCTATCTATATGTTCTCTCTCTCTCTCTCTCTCTCTCTCTCTCTCCTCTATATGTTCTCGCTCTCTCTTTTTCCTCTATCTATATGTTCTCTCTCTCTCTCTCTCTCTTTTCCTCTCTGTATGTTCTTTCTCTCTCTCTCTTTTCCTCTCTGTCTGTTTTTTCTCTCTCTCTTTTCCTCTCTCTATATGTTCTCTCTCTCTCTCTCTCTCTCTTCTTTGTTCCTCTCTTCATTGCTCCTCTCTACCTATTTTCTCTCTCATCTGTATGTTCTCTCTCTTTCCTCTCTGTATGTTCTTTCTCTCTCTTTTTCCTCTCTATCTATATTCTCTCTCTCTCTCTCTCTCTCTCTCTCCTCTCTATCTATATGTTCTCTCTCTCTCTTTTTCCTCTATCTATATTCTCTCTCTCTCTCACTTTGTCCCTCTCTGTATGTCTTTCTCTCTCTCTCTTTTTCCTCTCTATCTTATGTTTCTCTCTCTCTTTCTCTCTCTTATTTCTCTCTCTCTCTCTCTCCCTCTCTATCTGATATTTCTCTCTCTCTCTTTCCTCTCTTCTTATATGTTCTCTCTCTCTTTTCCTCTCTATGTTTCTCTTTCTCTCTCTTTCCTCTCCTCTTCTATGTTCTTCTCTCTCTTTTCCTCTCTCTATCTATATTTCTCTCTCTCTCTCTCTTTTCTCTCTCGATGTTATTTCTCTCTCTCTTTTTCCTCTATCTATATGTTCCTCTCTCCTCTCTTCTTCCTCTTCTCTGTATGTTCTCTCTCTCTTTTCCCTCTATCTTATTTTTTCTGTCTTCCTCTGTCTTCTCTCTCTCTCTTTCCTCTCTTCTATATGCTTTCTCTCTCACCTTTCTCTCTCTTCCGTATGTTTACTCTTTTCCTCTCTGCTTGTATGTTTTCTCTCTCTCTCTTTTTCCTCTCTATCTATATGTTCTCTCTCTCTCTCTTTCCTCTCTCTGCTCTCCCTCCTATCTATATGTTTCTTCTCTCTCTCTTTCTCTCTATCTATTCTCTCTCTCTCTGCTACTCTTTTCACATAACTTCTTGTGTACCATTTAGATGAGCCTCGCTGTTTCGCTCGTCTATTATGGCTCCCTCATCGTCTCTCTCATCTTCCTTAGATCTGTAGATTTCAACTCCTGTTGATTCCTACTCTGTCAAGGCTTGAGCTTCTCTCTCTCGAGTCCTCCTTCTTCCTACTTCACCCATGAATTTACTCTTTCTACAGTGCTCTTGGCCTTCTCTCTCATATGCCTCATAGTTGCTCCTCTCTCTTTCAGCTGGACTAACTCCCATATGTGACTCTCTCTGCTTCTCGTCTTTAGTTTCCTCTCTGTCTGTGATGTTGCTGCTTCACCCCAGCCTTTCGGTGCTCTACATTAATATTCTCTCTCTGACGGACCAGCTGACTCTTTTCCTCTCATCTGATGTCTCTCTCATCTCTTTTGTCCTCAGTTCTAGATGTCTTTGTTTTCACCACATAGTCTCTAACTACTTCCTCTCTCTCTCTCTGCTAGAAGCTTCTCTCTCTTTGTACACACCCAAGATTTCTCTCCCACTGGTGCCAGCGTTCTGATGGACCAGTGGTTCAGGAACAAGGTGGATTGGAGGCCATCTAATCCAGTAACTCCTCTCCTAGTCTTAGAAAGTTGCTCGGAGACTGAGGATCAGGTTTGAGGCCAGTCTCTGCACCTCCAAGTCGTGCTCGGTCCGCCCTCCTTGATACTCGGACCTCTCACCATGTCTGTAGACACTTTAAAAACTGCTTGTTGATCAGGGGCCATTTGGGGGCCTCGCTTGACTCGTCAGTATGGCACTCAGTAAGGTGCCTCCCTTCCTGTAGGGATTCTGTGATTCTCAAACATCCCATGATGGAAGTTCCTATTTCCAGAGGCCTTTAAGGTTTCCAGGGTACACACCGCAGCTCCTTGCTGAGGGGGCTGCTTCAGCCCCATGATGTCCATTTTGCGGAGGGTGGCCTTGGCATTCCAACACGTACCCAAAGGACGCGCCGGACCCAGAGCTGGAACTCAACCTCCCATCTTGTGACTCTGGCTCTGGCATTCTCTTTTGTTTTTTTTTTTTAGTTCATAGATAGATACATTGTGGTTCAACCCAACAGATAGATGCCTGCCTAACAATTCAACTTTTCAGTTGTTGATGGGAGGGAAGAAGGCTGTTTCTTTTTTACCTCCACCAGATAGCGTCATCCACACTGGCTTATTGTACCCAGCCAGATTCTTGCAGATGTTTCTGTTGATTTTATACACATAGTTGCAATAACTATTTCCCAGAATGCCTCACTCTCCTCAGCCTAGAATTAGCTTGCTCACACCCCCACAGGCCTTTTAAAGCCAAGTTTCCTAGCACCCTTCCCACAGTGCAGTGCTGCGTGTCTGAATAAAGCAGCATTGAAGACAGGGACCACACGGCTGTCTAGCCTCCGTTCAGGTATGCTTTGGGCCTAGTCGGTGGTGTGCTCGGAAACGGTTAACAGCCAGGTCTCCTGGGAAAAGAATACTCTGACGACAGCCTTTTCACTTTAAATCTCCATTTTCTCCATTGGTTTTTGAAGTCTTGACTGTCAGCCGGTAACCAAGCCTTGATTTGTGGGAGGTTTGCTGATTTCTGAGGGCTCAAGGCTCCAAGCCGGTCTGAGCTAGCTCAGCACGGCCCTGGTCCAAGGCCTTCCCACCCTGGCTCCTGGTGCTTTATCTCCTTCCTTTCTTCCCCCAGATCACCTTTTAGATCTCCAGGGTCGCCCAGAGGGTGATCCGAAAATGTCCTGGGACTTCTACAGCAGCTCTGTACTGGGTAAGTTCTCCCTGCCCCCACTGTGCCCCCCTTTGCTGGGCACCTCAGGGCTGGCTGGCATGGTTATGGCTGGCTACAGCCTGTCTCCCCTTCCCCCCGGCCCAGATTTCTCTCATACTCCTCCCCTTTGTTTCCCCCGTGTTCTGGCTCACTTAGCACATCACCAGGCACATATTAGGTGCTTAATCAATGTTTATGGACAGTTGCCCCAAACTCCGCTTTCCGTTCCCCCCCCCCCCAGCCGTGCCTGCCTTTGGCACTTTCGATGCCTCGACTGCCCTTGCTCCTTCCCCCTCAGCTTTCTTCTGGATAACCTTTCCTGGTTCCCTCCCTTCTTCCAAGAAATACCGTTATTAATAGTGCTCTTATTAGCTGCCTCCCCCTCCCCGCAGAATATACACTTGAAGGGAGTCTTTGTATTCCCGGCCTCTCACTCAAGTGAGCACTTACTGGATGCTTTTGCAGCTTTCAGTTGGGTTCTTGTGGAGCAAAATAATTGCGTTGGGATCATAGATTTTGAGCTGGAAGGGAGAATCCTCTCTTTTAACAGAGCAGGAAACTGAGCCGCGGGGAGTGGCATCAGAGATAGGATTGGGTCCCTCTTATTTCCCAGCTTCCATTCCATTCCAAGCTATGTCCACCAACCCCCACCCCAACCTCTCCTCCCCTGAGTCCCAGCTGTGTTGTCTAAATTAACCAAGTACGGGAGGCTTGGGGCCCTTTCCTGTGTTCCTTTTTTTCCTTCCTCTTGTCTCCCTTTCCCCTGCCATTGGCCTGAGTGAGCCTGGCAGTTTGGGGGGCGCTAGGCACCTCATTTCGTGTGGCTCTAAGGCTGGCTTCCCAGTCACTTTCCTTCCAACGGCCCCGGGTGGGCTGGAGTCTAGGCCACATCCTCCCCTTGTTATATGGAAAGGAAGTGTCTGAGGCCAGGGGCCGGGCTGGGATTTGAACTCGAGTCTCCCGAGTTGGACTCCAGTGACTTTTCTGTTCTTGTCCTGTCCCGTCACTCTCCAGCCTTCTCCCTGCTTCTGAGATAGTAATTACCCCCAAGCTCCCAGCCTCCTGACCTGAGCCCCATTGCCTTTTGATGCTAACCAGACCCCCAGCTAGGCTGGTTTGGGGCTCCCTCACTGGGCCAAAGACTGCAGGAAATTCCCCGAGTGTGGGGGAGGTCAGGGAGAGGGAGGAGTAGGCCTGCACAGGCCCAGTGCCATCTTAGCCATCCTGATGGGGGAGGCGCCCGGCCCAAGCTCAGGGTTTACCAGCCTTTGTTCTCAGTCCCAAACTGCCACAACTGCCTTCTTAATGGGCTGTAGGGTGGCAGAGCCCGTGGAGTCTTAAGCCCCTCTTTCTATGGAGGGAGAAACTGAGGCCTGGGGAAGGGCCCTTGGCCAAAGTCACGCTGAGAACTCCCGGCGGGATTTGAGACGTAGTCCTGACCAGCCCAGGGTGCTTTGGGCGTCCCTCCCTCCCCAGCCCTAGGAGATGGGCGAAGAGGGGGAGACGAGCATAGAACTGTTGGACTTAGAACTCATTTCTTCTGAAGGCCTGGGTCCCGTGCCCTCCCTTTCCCAACAAGGAGCACGGGGTGGGTGGGGAAAGGCCACTGGCTGGGGGGTCAGCAGGCCTGAATTCAAGTCCCGGCTTCCATTTACTTCCCGGGTAGCCTCGGACGACCTGTGATGTCTGTGGGCCTTAGTTTCCTCAACCGTCAGATGACAATGCTGAACGAGCTGCTCTTTACCGACCCCTCCGTCTCCTGGAAGACGCGAGGTCGGTACCCGGGAGCCGGATGTCCCTGGCCGAGTCCCTTGGCCCGTGGGAGCCTCAGTTTCTTCCTCTGATCAATGGGCACAGCAGTGTCCGGGCGTGCTCCCTGCCTTATAGGGCTGTGCGAGGAAAGGGCTTTAGCTTTCCCTTGCTGTGTGAGACAGGAAGGAGCAGCTGCTGCTGCTTTCTGCCAGGCTTGGCCTTTCCGGCCACTGACGTGCACTCAGGAGCCCGTGCCCTCGAGCTAGAGGCAGCGGGTCCTGGTTCTCCATGTGGATGTGTGCTCTCTTCACAGAGGGGAATGACGGGGCCAAGTGCGACCTTCTGGACAACCCCCCCGGAGTCTCGGACAATGACGAGGAAGACCGGGAGTCGGACGACTTCATATTCGAGTTCTCCGACAAGCCGTTGCTTCCCACTTACAACCTGCAAGTGTCGCTTTCCCGTGGGTGAGTGTGTGGGCGGCCCCCGCTGGGGGCTAGCCGAGGGCCTGGAGAGGGGGGCCAGGGATCCCTGCTCTGCCCTTGGGGCCTGGGCTTGCCAGTTACTTGCCAGTTGTCTGTTCAATCCCTGTGATATGTTAGGCCCAGTGCTGAGGGCTCCCAAGCCAGAAAGAAAACAGCCCCTACTTGCAAGGAGACATTACACGGTATTGGCCCCGATGGGCGGGAGGACACAAGCAAAGTTTGCCAATCTCTCAGGTACTCAAGCAATAGAGACGCTCGTTGCCGGAAACGGTTAAAGGGGGTCACCGGCTCTGCCGCCACTGGCGGGCCTGCCGGACCGCAGAGCGGGCTGGGGAGTGGTTCCTCACCAGCCGCTGATGCCCAGAGGCAGTTGCAAGAGGCCCACCGGCCGTCTGATCCAATCAGTTTGCTGAGCTTGGATCTCAATGCCTGCTTCTTCCCAGGAGGAGGAGGAGGAGGAGGAAGGAGACTTCCGGGGCGGGGGGAACCTCTACCTGAGGGGGCAGCCCGGCCCTCGGCGGGAGGCCAGCACCTCCAGACAAGCCTCAGAAGGCCCGAGCCCGGCCCCTTTGCCAGCCCGGCCACCCTTCTCTGGACACGCTCCAGCTTATCAGTGTCTTTCCTAAAATATGCTCTCTCCCCTCCCCCTCGCCTGAACCCAGCAGGCCAGCTCTGGGCTTCTGACCAGGCTCCTCCCCGGTTCTAGGCCCTCTGCCTCTGTTCCCAAAGAATAAGAGCAGCAGCTGTTCCAGCTGCTCTAGCCCGCATTTGAGACACGTTGACCTCAGGGTCCACCAAAACCCCCAGATCTTTTTCAGATAGACTCTTGCCCACTCGCAACTCTCCAAAGCGAAATTGATCTGAAACTGCATCAAGTCCTTGGTTGAGAACCAGATGGGAAGGTTTGGGTCATTGGAGCTGGTCTTCTTTCCAGAGTGGGGGCAGGATCTTAGTCAAGGGCACATAGGGGTTAGTGAAGCCAGCTCTAAATCTGACCGGTTCCCAGCTCTGAAGCTAGGGTTCTTCTGACCCTCGGGGTGCCGTGGATGGAGCCGAATGGACCCCATAAGGGTTACGGCTCCGCCTCCCTCGAGGAGGATGAGGAGGCGATCTCTGACTTGTCCAGAGACAGAGAACGACGACGAGAGGGAACTCAGGTAGCCGTCACCCTCGTGTGTGTTGTCTTACCTAAGCCCCTATGACCACTCGAGCTCTCCCAGACCGTTTCCTATTTGTCCTTGAATTCCCAACACCTAATCCGGTGCCTGGCATGCAGCAGGCATTTAATAAGTGCTTGCAGAGAGCATAGAGAATGGACATCGGGTTTGGAATCCCAAAGACCTGGGTCCGGATCCTTTGTTAGACACCCAAGGGCCAGTCATTTAACCATGCTGTGCCTCAGTTTCCTCATCTGCAAATTGAGAAGGGGGCCTCTAAAATGCCTCGGGGCTCAGAATCTGATCCTCCAGCATGATCCCCCACTCCCGAGGGGAGCTGCCCACGGGTTGTTGAATGAGCCCATCCAGGAGCCTAAAATTGGAGGGGGATGTTTCAGTCATGCAGAGGACACGTGGAAAGAGCACTTAAGGGGGCTAGAACGACTGTTCTTAACAGAACGGGAGTTCAGAACTCTCTCTCCTTCTCAGAGTCTCGGTCTCCAAATCTAGCCAGCCAGAGTTCTTAGAGAAAGGAACGGGGAAAAGGAAAAGGAAAGAAATCTGCTGAGCAGGTGGGATTATGGAGAAGCAGAGCTAAAGGCGGAGCTCTAACCACTGGGCCACAGCCCCACTTGCAGTCTCGCTTCTCCTTCTCCCTCTCCCCCCTCCCCAGACCAAATGGCCAGATAGGAGTAAAAATAGTCTCCTTGCTAACACCCACCAGTATCAGGTTTCAGGGGCTTATGGTCCTTATTCTTCTGGGCGGACATAAGCTGATCCCTGAGGGGGGGTGAGTGCTAGGATAGTGTTGCATGGTTAATGAATTCCTGCAGAGTGGCCCCCACCTCCCATTTCCCACCTCCCACCTTGCCCTCAGAAACCAGATCTTTGGCCCGAGGCAGTAAATGGGCTGGGGGCCTAGCCCAGGGAGTTAGAGCTAGGCAGCTCTCACCGCTTTCCTCCCTCCCTCCCCGCTCCAGTGTCCCGGCCCGCAGCTGTAGGACCCTGGGTGCCAAATGGAGCCCCTTTGGAACCAAGCAAATGATTGCCATGACAGCTTTTGTTGTTCTTCACAAGTTGGTGACGGGGAGAAAGAGGGAGAATTCACCGCAAAGGGAAGTTTGGTCTTTGAGGTTCAGAGAGAGGGGGTCTCCTAGGGCATCCAATCGGGAGCCTGGAAAGCTTTGGAGACCACCAGAAAGAGTGGGAGCTGGGGGAGGTGAAATTAGCCCCATTTGAAGGAAGAGGCAGTAGATTGTGAGGTGAGGGAAATGTGGTCAACCCTAGATCACCGGGACTCCCACAGAGTCTTTCTTTCCATGTGTGTGTTGGGGGGGGGGTGGCCCTCTCCGTAGTGGACCTCCTTTCTGGTTGGAAAGACCAGCTCCGACCCAGACCCCCCTGGCAGGCGGGCACGATCCCACCCCTGGCTGGTTCTCACGTCTCTTCCCCCCCAGCCCCGTTAGAATGGGTGTCGGCCATAAGAGAGCTGCACGGCCCTCCCCGTGGTACTCTGGACCGGGCCACGTGGACGGCCTCCCAGCATTCCCTTGTGTGGCACCCATGGCTCCATTTCTTCTCCCGGCCAACCTGTCTTCCCTGTGTCTGCTTCTCCGAAGGCCCTGCAACTGGTTCCTCTTCTCGGATGTCCTGAAGAGACTGAAGCTGTCGTCCCGGATATTCCAGGCCCGCTTCCCGCACTTTGAAATCATCACCTTGCCCAAGGTGGAGTTCTACCGGCAGGTGGTTTCCAGCCAGCTGCTCACCCCGGCCGAGAGACCGGGTGGCCTCGACTCGGGCCCCATGAGCAGCACTGAGACTGTCGAGCTGATCCGCTACGAGCCCGAGTTGCTGCAGCTCCTAGGGTCTGAGGTCGAGTTCCAGCCCTGGAGCAGCTGACGGGCTTGCCCGCCGGCCTGCTTCCTGGCGCCCCCTCCTCCGGCCTCCCCCCCCCCGCCCCCTCCCCTTTTTTTCGGACTGACTGCAGTATGAGGCAATAATACGGACCAACTAGAAGCAGCCTTATCGATGCCAGCATTAGTGACTGGAGTGTTTGGGTTCAGATTCCCTCTCAGCTCCCTCTAGTTGTGCTCAAAGGGGGAAAAGACGCATCAGAGAGGACCCGCAGTGACTGTGAGAGGGGGCGGGGTGCCCTCCGCTCAGCTCACTTCACCCTCCTAGGCCGGGGACCCGGCTCTAGGTGGGCTCAGGGATCCCCGGGCCGAGGGAGACGGACCCAGGTCCAGTTGGCGGTGCCAGCCCTGGTGGAGAAATTAGAAAACTCTTTCTCTAGCAACAGGCCCCTTCCCGTATCTGCCTCCATGTCTTCCATACTATTTATTTAATTAGTATTTAATTTGTATTGTTTCCTTGGTTTCTGAGAAGTCTGTATCACTGTGATGATTTGAGACATCATCTTGAAGGAGGGGCTTTATTCACTTTTTTTGTTTTTGGTTTTTTCCTCCTTCTTTTTTTGGAGAAGCCCCGGGAGGTGCCCCCCGCCCCAGTTTCCCTCCCCAGGCCAGACCTTTGGGGCTTCCCGGTAGGAGAGGGAAGCTAATGGCCATCTGGGAAGCCCAGTGGGGGGGGGGGCAGAGCTGTGTGACGCTGTCTACAAGCACAAGGGGCTTGGATCCAAAGGGTTGCGGATTTTCTCCCGCCTACCCTTCTCCCTAACCCTGTCCCGCTCTTGGCTCACACGTGCTTTCCAACAACTCTGCCTTAGCTTAGTTCTGTTCGGGGTGAAGAGCTAATGTACTGCTATTACAAAAGGGTGGTGGAAAATGAGTCAGGGGGGGTGCCAGGACCCTTCTTCCCTCCTTCTACCCCATCTGTCCTCCCTCTCGTCCTCTGCCCTCCCTCTTTGCTCTCAGTGCCCATCCTCCTGTGCCTTCCTCTCCCCACTGTCCCTCATCTTCAATTCTCTTCCCTTCCCTTAGTGCCATTCTCCTCTCCACCCCTCCCCACTGCCATTCTGCTCTTTCTCTTCTCTCCCCCCCTTCCTTCTCACTCCCCCACATTCTCTTTTGACGCCTTCATTAGGCTCCCTGACCCCTGGCCACATGTCGCCTCCAGGACTCAGCTGTTTCCCAGGCAAAGGCAAGAGAAACGTTTCTCTCCTCCCCACCCACCCACCCCCAGCACAGCCCCAACTCCACCGGCTCCAGCTGCAGGTTGGCCCTTCCAGGCTTCCCTTTGGAGGAGCCCTCAGTCCATTGCCCCCCCCCCCCCGGCCCCCCTTCTCCACCTACTCAATTCCCTTTCTCAAACACCCAGATGGATATGAGCTTGTTACTTTTCTATGGACTGCTATTTTTCAGAACAGTTCTTGGGGAGAGAGGGTGGCCCCTCCCTGGCCTTCTCTGGTTGTAGATGGTACAGTTTTATTGTACAGGTGCTAAAACAAAAAAGAAAAAAAAAAAAAAAGAAAAAAAACACACAAAAAACACAAAAACAAGTAAAAAAAGAAAAAAAAAAGCCTCTCCAAAAAAAAAAAAAATTGCCCAAGTTTGAGGATGGGACAATCTGTTCTCTGGAGTCTCCTGACCCTAGCCAGGAGCAGTTGTGGTGAATTTTCTTCGTATTGTCTTTATCCCCCAGTGGGCAGCCTGACCTCCCCTTATCTGGGACCTCCCCCATCTCTCAGTCTCTCTGGGGCCCTCTGGACTCAATCAGCTTTTAAAAAAAAAATCCTTTTTCTTTAAAAAAAAATATATATATTTAAACATATAGAGATATTTTTAAATATATATATAGAGACATATATAAAGCTGAGGGTTTTGGGGTTTGAGTTTTTCTTTGGGGGTGTCTCCGGTCTTGTTTTTTTTTTTTTCCTTTTGAAAGGTTTCGTCCTTTTCCTTTCGCATTTGGGTGTGTGTTCTGGCTGCTCTCTCTGTTTGGTTATAAGCAACAGGCTGTGGTGTCAAAAACACATTTCTATACAGAAAAACCTGTATCAGGCCTCATGTCTTGTGTGGCTCCTTTTATTCTTGATTCTTCTTCTTTCCTCGCCCGCTCCCCCCCCTCCCAGACCCGGTACTCGGCACCCTATTGTGTTCGGGACGCTCCATCCCTCGGGGCTGGAGAGCGGGCCACCGGGGTTCTAGCTGGGCGGTGATTGGCAAAGGGGACGAGAGCGGCCAGCAGGGCTTGGGGGAACGGGGCTGGCTGCTGTGTGTGCATGCGTGCGTGTGTGTGCGCGTGTGTGTCCAGTTTTCTTGGGGGTTGGGGTGGGGGGGTGGGCAGCCTGGGGATGCATTGATTTGCTTGTGTGTTTCAAGCATTCCTTGGTTACCGTGGAGATAGCCTGATTCCTGCAGCCCAGGAAAGAATGGTTCTGCTCCTCTGTGCAGCAAAAGGGGGGGGGGGGGTCCTAAGGGCCGGGAAGGGGGGGGGGGCTGGAGCTAGGGAGGCATTTTCTGTCCTAGGCCAGCAAGCTCCCCCCACTGCCTCTCATCCTGCTATCCACATTGCCCTTTCCTTGGGCTTTGGGGGTTCGGCGGGGAGAGGGGGGTCCTTCAGCAGCTCCTGATAGAGCAGCCACTGGCTCTCCAAAAGTGGGTTCCTTTTTTTGCCCGGCCCACTCAGGTTGCAGATCCCACTCAGCCCACGGTCCCAGTGCATGGGAGGAGAATCGGGGTCCGAGTGTGAGCCAGTGGCTCTCATTGTCATCCTGGGAATCCTGGTCCCTCTGGGCTGAGCACTCCTCCCGGGATTCTAGGGATTGTGGGCCCTTCTGCATCGAGGGAGGTCCAAGGGAGAGGCCCCGCCCCTCTTCCACCATCAGATGGCACCCAGAAGTTCTTCCTCTCCCCAGGAGACTCAAGTCCAGCCCCCCCCCCCCCCCATGCCCGCCCCCCCCCCCCCCCCCACAATGTCCGAGCTGCTGGGATCTTCAGAACAGCTTCCGTGCCAGTCACTCACAGCGCACCTCTGTGAACCTCGGTTTCTTTCTCTGGAAAATGGAGCTTCCCTCCGGCTCCAAACACAAGGTCCTCTGGGAGATCTCCAAGCCACAGAACGAAAGTGATAACTGATAAAAGTGGCCGGCCAGCCCTCCCCGCCTAGCCCAGGCGATTCATTTCAATACAATGAACATTCTGAAAAGCACCTACTCCGCCTTGATACAAAGGCCTGGTGAGAGGAGATGAAAGGGCGAGTTCGGGCAGCAGTGAGGCCAGTGGGGAGTGGGGAGCGGGGGAGAGGGGGTAACGGTGCCAAGCCTGGTGAGGGGGGCTGAAGCCAACTTGCCAGGGGCTTTTAAGGGCCGGCTGACCCGCTGTTTTAGCCCTGAGGCAGAGGGAGGATCGACTTGGAGACAGATCCCAAAGTGGAAGGGGGGGGAACACCCCAAAGATTCACAGCCCCGGGGCCTCTGTTAAAACGCTAAAAACATGGACACCTCCCCCCTACCCCCCCCCACCCCCGCCCTCTGAGGGTCAAGCCCAATGACAAAGAGCTTTGCGGACAGCTGGGGAGCTCGAGCTGGATTTTCCACAACAGCTGGAGAGCCAGGCTACTTTCAAGTAATCCCGGGTGGGTGGGGGCTTTCAAAATTAACCACAAACCCACGGGAGTCCTCGCGGTTCCGCAACCTGCACATTGATTAAGCACCTACGGTATGCAGAGCCCCGCCGGCCCCGGGGAGGGGCCTCGATCTGGGAGAGAAACGGCACAAAAGAGATTAAAACCAGGGGGGGACAGCTGGGCAAGGCGGGAGCTGGAGGAGCTACCGTTTGCTTCGATTTTGGAGGGAGTCTAAGGGCTGGAGGGAGGAAAGAGAATTCCGGGGCGTTTTCTTAGGGGCAGTAGGGGGAAGGGGGCAGGTTGAGACCGGGTTGAAAAGCCAGGGGAGCCAGATCGGGGAGGACTTTGAATGGCCGGCTAAGGAGTTTGCCTTTTGAACGTGGAGATCATAGTGAGCAGAACGTGGGTGCCGAGACAGCTTTCACAGTAGAAAGATCAGTCTTTCCCGGCTCTCTCTAGAAGGTTGCACCGGCCCAGCTGGAAGACTCGTCTCTAAGAGACTGCTGAGATAGCCCAGGCAGGTAGTAAGAAAGCTGCTGGCCAGGGGAGGAGAGGGGAAGGAGGAGGGAGGAGAGAGTGTTGCAGAGAGGGGATTGGCAGGATTTGGTGGCCGTCTCCCAGACGGAGGAGCTGGGATCTGGGTTCAGGAAAAACCTGGACTCGACTCTCTTCTCCCCCCCCCCCCCCCCCCCCCCCCCCCCCCCCCCCCCGCACCGGGTGACCTTGGCCAAGTCCCACAACTCGCTTACGGAGTTCATAGAAAGTAATGGCCGGGCTCCAGTGAGCCAATGTCAAATGTCTCCTAAATTGGGGAGCGCTGTAAGAAATACCAGCGCTCCCCAATTGAGGACGAACTACTGTCAGTAAATCGCGGAGCCCTCTTCATTCATAAACGCCTCCGGGGCAGTCTCTCCAGGGCTTTGGTGGTTTTGTCGTTGTGTTTTTACAAAGCGCGCTTCTGCTCACGACCCCTCCATGGCTCCCTGTTCTCGGGGAACGTGGAGCCCGACTTGGAGAGGAAAAGGATCCCGGATCCCGAGAAATGACAAGAAATGCAAAGGAGAAGGCAGGGGAAAGGGGGGGGGCGGGGATTGGGGGCGGAAGAGATCAGTCGGGGAGGGAGAAGGGGCAGGGAGGTAAGTTTCTCGAGCCGGGGCCTTGAAGGGCAAAGGCTCGGAGGTAGGAGACAGGAGAACAGCTGGGAGCCCCCTAAGAGAGCCAGGGGCCCGGTCCGAGACAAGCCCGAACCGGAAGGGGGCGCTCGGCATGGGAGGACGTCAAATGCCAGAATTAGTGGCTGATGGAGTTCCCGAAATTCGTGGCCGATTTGGGCCGCGCTCGCTGGGAAGTTAGCTCGCCAAGGGGGAGCCCGGGCCGGGGGGCGGCCGGACGGAGGGAGGCGAGGAGTTAGTTGCGCCTGGGACTCGGGGCCGGGTTCGAGAGCCGGCGCCGTCCAATGGGAAGCGGCCAATAGGCAGAGCTCGTGATGCGGGGCCCGGCAGAGACGGGTTTGGGAGGCGGCCGCCGAGAGAAATAATTGGACCCGCGGGAGCAGATGAGATCAGATGAGATCAGAAGCCGAGGGGGAGGGAGAAGACGAGCCGCGGCCTGGGGCGGGGGGGAGGACACCCACGCTCAGGGGGCGGGGCGCGATGACGGGGAAGGGGCGGGGCTCCTCCCTGCCGCGCCCCCCGGCCCCCGGGGCGAGGGCCTGGGACTGCGCGGGCGCGTGCCCGGGAGCGGCCCCCCCACCCCCACCCCTAAAGCACCCCCCCCCCTCACCCACCCCTTCCCCCCAGGCCGAGCCCCGCGACTGCCGGGCCCACGGGCCCAGTGCGGGGGGTGGGCCTAGGCCAAGCATCTCCAGGCGCTCGGGCCCGGCAGAGACCCCGGGGCCCCGGGAAGCCAGAGGGCAGAGGCGGCGGCCCGAGAGCCCGGCCAGGAAGCGCGCGCCCGGAAGCCTGGGAGGCGGCCACGTGCTCGGCCGCGGCCGGGAGGGGGAGGTGGCGGGGAGGGGGAGGACCAATCAACGAAGCGGCCCGGGGCGCTGTGAATTCCCGGTTTGGGAGACTGGGGTGGGGGGAGAGGAGGGGGAAGAGAAATGGAGGGAGGGAGTTTCCCAGCCTCGTAGACCGCCCCCCCCCCGTCCCCGGCTGAAAGGGGCCCCGGAGGCCGACTCCCCTCATTTTACAAAGAAGTACACTGAGGCCCAAGGAGGAGAAAGGGAAGGGAAGGGACTGGTCCAAGATCACCCACTACGCGTCCAGTAGGAGCTCTTATCCGACGGGGCAATGCCGTGCTCCGTCACGGGCCGCCCCCCGTTCTCAGGTTCTCCCCGTCCCCAGTCTCTTCTCCCTATCGCTGGCAATCTGGTTTTCCAACCCGGCACTCAACCACAGAGCCGGGGAAATGGCCTGAGATCTGGAGCTTTGAGTTCGAATCCCAACCGCAGGGCCTGAGCTTCCCTCTCTGAGTGTATCGTGGTCTCAATTGCATTAGGTTTAGGAAGCGCCTACTATGTGCCGGACCCCGTCTGGAAAATTAGCCCGGAGGACCGGCTGGTTCTGGACTGGAGAAGGGGCTTGGCGGGGGCCGATGGGCCGAGGGAAAGGAGGGGGGGCGGGGATCCCGCCTTCACTTAGCAGAAGCGAGATTTCTTCCCGCTTGGCTCCTCGGATTAAAAACTCGACTCCAGAACAAATGGCTTTAGCCAGGAGAGCTGTCCCGGCAGGAAACGGGACGGAGGGAGGGGCCTTCACTGGGGGGCCGTTTTCAGACGCGGGGGGGGGGGTTCCTCTCCGCTGCGCGGCCTCCGCCTCCAAGGTCCCGGTCCCCAAAGTCCCAGCCGCCTTTTCACTTGGGGATCTTCTAGGATCTAGAACAGATCGACATTTCTCCGCCCTCCTCATCCTCCTTGACCTGGATGCAGCTCTCCGCTTCGCTTCCCTACTACTGCCCTCTCCTGGCTGACTTCCTCCCCGTCTGACCCTCCTCAGTCTCACTGGCTCGTCTCTCCCTTTGTCCCCCCACCTTTAGGTGGGGGGGCTCTCTCCTGAGCATCTCTTCTTGCTCCCAGCCGTCCAGTTATCTCCGCGAAAATGAGTCCCACATGTGATCCCAGCGTCTGTGAGCCCCCCAGCGGCTGAGGAGGGCCTCCTGATCTCCCTGCGCAGCTGCCGCGCTCCGGGCTTCCCTCCCTGCGCGGAGTGCCATCATTGCCCCCGCCCCCCCTCTCCCTCAGGCTTCAGGTTGGGCACATTTCAGTCAGCAGACTTCCCTCTCCAGTCTAGAGCGCCATTTCCCTGGGGGTGCGGTCACCGAGCACCCCAGATGTGGAGAGGGGCTCCAGGCTTTTAGGCTCTTCCACCGGGCAACTCGTGACACCAGCCAGATGTTTCAGGCCTCTCTGACACCTGCCCGGATCCACCGGCCCAGTGGAAAAGGGAGCGTGTGTCCTCTCCACCCGAGGACCCTTGGCTAGTGGGCCGCTCAGTGAGCAGAAGCGAGGCCGGCGTGGCCCCGAGGCCACGCTCAGGATAGCAGGAGAGAGGGAAAGGAGGCATGTAGGCAGAGCCAGGCCCCCCTCCTCCAAGCTGCGGCCCGAGCCGAGGCAGGGAACGCACCCGGGTAGGGACGCATGAGCTGGGGACCGGCGGCCTTGGAGGATGCCGAGGACAAAGGGAAGGTCACGATCCAGGACATGGGAGGAATCGGAGAAATCTGGAGCTTCCAGAGTTCCAGGGAGAGCTAGGGCCCAGTAGGGAAAGATAAGGCCCAGTGGGGAGAGCGAGGGCCCAGCAGGGAGAGCTAGGGCCCAGCAGGGACTCTTCCCAAGCACTAAGCCACGGGGGATGGAGGGATCAGGGAAGCTTCTGCTTGGAGAAGACCACGGCTGAACCTTCTTTAGCATGTTTTGTAGGGTGCTCTCCTCTCCAGTCCAGCTGAGTGTAAGGATCAGTATCCCCCCCCCCATTTTACAGATGAGGCTTGAGGCTCAGAAGGGGGAAGAGACTTGGGAGGTGTCACTGAGAAAATAGCCAAGTCAGGACTGGAACTTGTTACCAAAAGCCCTTGTAATCTGGCTTTCCATCCAAGTACCTTGTAACTGCTGCCCCAATCATGTAAAAACTTCTCTCTTCATGTCATTCCCGTTCTCAAAAACCTTCCGGGGCTCCCTATTGTTGGCAAGATAAAAAGGGAACTTTTCAACGTGACATTCAAGGCCCTCCACAATCTGGCTTTGAGTTACCTTTCATTCCTTAGTGTATATTTCCCAAGGCCCGACTAGATCCGGGCCACCCTCTCCCACACTGCTGAATCGCTCGGCCTGTCTCCTACGCCCCCTACGCAGGGGGGCCTGGCTCCCACAAAGCTCTCCCAAGCTCTTCCCAAGGGGCCAAGGCCGACGATTGACCCAGCTGGGTGGGCATTCAGGAAGGGGCCGGAGCTGATTCCTCAGTTTCCCCATCGCCACTAGCTTCCGGGACCAACTCTCGTTTGGAGGTGAAAGCCTCTGGCCGCTGTCTTCCCTTATTTCCCTTCATTAAACCCGGCTCTACTGAGGTAGACTGAGGCCCGGCTGCGGCTCTCCCTCCTCAGCTCCTCCCCCTCTTTCCCCTCAGCTCCGGAGAGTCCCCCCCCCCCCCCCAGCCGTGCTTTCCTGTTTGTCCGGCGGCTCTGCCCCGGGTGAATCTGGGGGTATTCTACCAGTTAGGTGTTGCAGCTCTTCCCCCCCCACACACACACACAGTCACACCCCCCCCACCCCCACTCCCCCCCACCCCCGCCAGGAGAACTCCCCCCCACACTCACACCCTATACTGTCCTGGAAGCCCCGGGTGCCTAGAACATAGTCAGCGCTGGAGAAAAGCTCCTTGCATTTGAACAGGCTCCCGATGGGCTTTAGGCACTAAGTCAGTCCTACAGCGGGGGGGGGGGGGGGGGGGGGGGGGACTGAGGCCCCGAGAAAAAAAGAGGGACACACTAGAGGTGGGCGGGTCCTTGGAGCGCTCCGAGGCAGGGATTCCCCGTCACAAGGGAGGACGCTCAGAGGCCGTGTGTGTGTGTGTGGCCCAGCCTCTCATTTGACAGGGAGGGAAACCGAGGACCCCGGCTCAGCCCGCGCATCTAGCCTTGGACAAGGCCTCCCCGGCCGTCTGCTCCAAACCGGCGACTTTCCGGAGGAGGCAACCGCGGGCCGGGGCGGAGGGGACTTGCATAAGGTCACCCCTCGGCAGGGGCTGGGAGGGTGCGACGCTAGAACCCCGGGCTCCGTCTTCCGGCCCAAAATTCGGAGAAGGGGCCGCCTCGTTCCTGACAAGGGGCCGGGCGGAGCTGAAGGGGGGGGGGGGAGGGGGCACCGATTAGGGACCTCCGGGGATCAGCAGGGGGGGAGGCCGGGAAGGAGCCTGCTCGGAGCCGGCCCCACCCTGGCCACGCCCAGCTCCGAGCCCAGCCCAGCCCATCACCGGCCCGGCAGCGCCACCTGCTGCACGGCCGCCGTCACGGCAACCGGGCAAGGCCGGCCTCTCCCCGGCTTCAGCCTTCTCCGGCCTCCTCCGCCCATTTACCCAGAAGCGCGGGAGGCTGACTTACTTCCCTCCCCCCCCCTCCGGCCTCCTCCGCCCATTTACCCAGAAGCGCCCCCCCTGCTTTTCCATCAAGGGTTCGAGCCGTGTGACACAAAACCCGGCAGTCAGGCCTGCCCGGACTGTAGACTCGCTGACGCTCCCTCCCGATGATCTTGCACCAGTCCTTTCCCTTTAATGGTCAACTGCCCTGCCTGCAAAATGAGGGAGAGGGGGAGGGAGGGATGAAATCCATGTTCTCTGCAACTGATCTCTCAGGGCTGCTGTTACCGGCCCGGGGACCCCTGGGGAGGCAGGCGAGCGCTCCGGGATTCCCGGTACCGAGGGCCCCCTGGCTAATTTTCTGTGACTCCCAGGATGCACTACGAGGTTTCACAATGATCTGGGACCCAAACCACCACCCTTCACTGCCCAAGTCGGCAGACAGAAAGCCTGGGGAGGCCGGGAGAGGCAGGCTGGGATGGAGGCCAGCCAGGGCAGTTTGTCTGGGCAGGGCTGGGAGGGCAGCTTGGGGTTCTGGGAGAGAAACGGCAGGCCTTCAGCCGCAGAGAGGATCAGCCCGTGGCTCCAAACCTTGGGGCCCAAGGGCTGGGAAGGACAGTGCCCAGCTGGCGAAGCTGCTAAGGGAGAAGAGAAATGAGAGCAGTGGGCAGGCAGGTCCTAACCAAGTACCATGGCTTCTGGAGGCCCGGGGCCCACCACACCCATCCGAGGCCACATCTCGCTTTTTTCCTCAACTTTTATTGATGCCTTTTGTTTTTACATCTTAGTCATTTGCAGCTATATCACCCCCACCCCTGTCCCCACCCCGCAAGCCTTCCCTTGTAACAATGAAAACAGGTAAGCAAAACCAAACGACACAGCAACCACTTCTGACGCGTCCCCACCGTTCCACACCCGGAGTCCCCACCTCTTCAAGGAAAAGGGCCCGCGCGTCGCCTCATCCTCCCCAGAAGGGTACAGATGGATCCTACAATTACACATGCAGCTTTAGTGTTCTCGTCTTTGACACAATCGCAGTCGTCGTGTATTTCCTTTTTTTGTGGTTCTGCTTCTCATTCAATTTGATTTCAAAAACTTAGAATTCCTCAGATTTAGAGAGAGTTGGAAAGGAGCTTAAAGACCATTTTATTTTACCCAGAGGAAACTCAGGCTCAGAGAGAGAAAAGGAGTGACTGCCCAGGTCCACCGTTCTTGCCGTGGAGACAGGGAGGCCCAGGACCAGCCCATGTGTCCGACCGGAAGGAAACTCGGCTGCCATTGCTTAATGGCCAATCACGCCATTAAGAGCCAATAACACAAAATCATTTCTAGCTAGTGTGGGTGATGGGGAGGGAGCGTTAGAGAGCTCTCGAGTCTGCCCAGTTCTAAGTTAGAAAGCTGCTTCTGATATTCAGCTTCGAACTGCTGCAGCACTGAGTGGTAGTGAGCATGCCATTTCCCCGTGTTCCCGATGCCTTCCTCCTACCCTCCCATCTCGGGGCCCTCAACTCCCCTGGTCACTTCTGTCCGGACACCCTCCTTCCAAGCAGGCCCCGGACCCGATGGGGGCCGGGCTGCAGCCAAAGGGGAGGGTCATTCCCTAAGCCTAGACCCTGGGCTTCTCGCCCCTTCAACCGCCACATCGACTCCCCTGGAGGCCGCCGTGCATTCAGCCCCCATCACTTTCAGACAAAGGGCTGACCAACCTTCTCTCATCTAGAACGGGGAACCCGACTTTGCGTTTCATGCGAGTTAGGTTTTTAATCTTCATGTCAGGTGTCATCTGCAGACTTAATAAGCACCAAAATCTATCCCTTTATGTGAGTCACCACTCGGGCTATCAGGCAGAGAGCGAGCACGGTTCCCTGGGGTCCCCGCAACAGTGGGGAAGAGTCCCCGACACTGAAAGCTAGCTCAAAAGCACCAGAGGGGGCGGTCTCTATGCTATCTCTGACTCGGGCGGAGTTTGTGTGACAATCTCGGGCCCTGGGCACAGACACACTCAGTTTAGCCTCTGGGGATGTTCTGATGGGCCTCCAGAAGCTCTCACTCAACACAGACCCTACGCAGACCTGCTCTCCGTATGTGAGCCTGGATTGCTCTCGCTCGTTTAAGATCTCTAACCTCTTTTCTAAGAGGCCTTTCCCAGTTCCCTCACTTGCTAGCCCCATCCCCTTCCAATTGCCGTCTCTACTTTGTTCACAGTTTTTACTTCTTTCAACATTTCCTTCAAGAACCCAGGGGTTGTTTTTGGTCTGCTTTCCCGGCGGCTCACGGCACCCGGTACGCAACAGGCGCTCAAGGACTCCTCAATGGAGCAACGGGCCAAGCACCGGGATGTTGGAAAATGACAGGGAGAGACCTAGGTTCTAGCAGACCCGGCTGTAAGGCCCCTCGGGCTGTCTGACCAATCAGGGAGGGGGCTGGGGAGTCCAGGGCCGGGAGTCCCCCCAGGGATATGGGTTCAAAGTCCCGGTTTCAGCCTCAGTGAGGAGGTGGGGAGCCAATGTCCCTAAGATCTCTCCCAGGTCTAAATCTTTTGATTCTATGGCTAGATCTATTCGGGCTGCAGGGGTGTGGGCACTTCCATGGCCCCCCCAGGGGCAGGGCCTGCCATCTCTGCAGGCTGATGGGAAAATGACTATTCCCTTCTTCCCCACCTAGCGAGGTTCCTCCGCCCAGGAGGTCCCGGGACGGCTCCTATCTGCCTCCCTTCCTTCTCCCAGCTCCTCCACGGTGCTGAGAGGAGAGGGCTGGCTGCAGGAAACCAAGCCAAGAAGAGGAGGCCTCAAGCCTAGAGAGGCAAACTGGTGGGGAGGGGGCACCCAAAGAACATATACAATCGAGAAGGGACCGAGGGAAACGAGCACCGACTCGTTCACGGGACCCCGGAGGGCCAGGGCCCTGTCCGGCCTTCTTCGGCCTGGCCGAGACAGGTTTGAATCGAGTCCAAAGCTATCCTCTCCCACGGTGGGAGACCTCGGACAGCACCGATCGCCAGAAAAGTCATTCCGTCTTAAGATGGAAGACGCTTCCCAAAAGCTTGGGAAGGAGTTCCTGAACGACGGACCCAGGATGGGAATGTTCCCGGCCCGTGAGCTCGGGGTCCCCGGAGAGGAATCCCAGCTCAGGTGTCCTAACTCATTTCCAGAGCCCTTCATGAGTGTTCAAAGGGCTCTCCTTACAAAACACCTCTGGGAGGTAGGTAGTGTAAGTGTTATTTCCTCCACTTCATGGGGGAAACTGAAGCCCAAGAAAGGGCAGTGACTGGCCCAGGATCACAGAGGAAGTGGGAGAGCCTGGATTGGGATTCCCACCTCAGGGCTTTGGCTACCAGGGCCATGCTGGTTTCGACAAACTCGAGCACCTCCGTGTACACGTGTGGGTGGGGACACAGACACACGAGCACCCACGAACAGAGCCCCCGAGCCGCCCGGGGGGCGTCCCTCAGTGCAGGGAACGGCAATGGAGAAACTGATTCGGGCGAGCTCGCTCGGCTGCGAGTCGGGCGGACTCCCCGACGACTGGCCACGGTGACGGACCCGGACACCCTTCGCTACCCGCCTCCACCCTCCCCTAAGAGCTCACAGTCTAGTCAGGGCAACGGAAACAGCACCCAAAAGTTAGCACTGCCCAGCCTCGGAGGGGGCTTTTGGGGGGGGGCACCCCGGCTCAGGGCATCTTCCTCCGAAGGTGCGTGTCTCAATGTCCCCGAGGCCAGGGATGCCCGACTGATCGTGGTCAAAAATGGCAGAGGGCCGGTGACGAGTTTCGTTGGCTTCTCGCCGGCATGAAGATCGGAGGCTCTCTATTATCAGAGAGGGTCTCGGAAGTGATCTAGTCCAACCCCTTATTTTAAAGGTAGGGAAACTGAGGCTCAGTAAGGTGAGGGCCTTGTTCAAGGTCACAGAGTTAGGGAGCGGCAGAGCAGGGATTCAAAGCCACTGCCCCTTGCTGCTTCTAGGCAGGCCCCGGTTGGCCAAACTGGCCGGGCCTCTCCTAGATGCAGCAAGGTCAAACGGCGGGTTCTTTAATGCAGAGGGTCGGGGGGGCGGGGCTTGGGCATGAACAATAAGGCTGATGGTGGAGAACTCTCTCCCACCCCGTGGTGGCACCCCTGACTCTCTGCCATGTTCCCCCGGGTGATGCCAAAGCAAGCACTGGGAGATGGGAGGGAAGAGTTTCATTCAAGATGGTAGCTGAAAGAGATTCACCTAAAGATGGCCCTGGCACTTGACTGGTAGGTGAAGCTCCCTTGAGGAGTCCTTGTCCAAAGAGGGCCAGAAATCCCTCTCTTCAGAGCTCCCCTTCTCCCTTACCTCCCTCAGCTCCAGTCCTGGGCTCCTGGAAAGGGCCCAGGCCTTCGGCTAGCACCACCGCCGACTGGGTCAGGTTGGGCTCGGCTACCAGCAGGGCCCCTGGGCTGGTGGCAAGTTCCAGTTCAGCCACGGGGGTCAGGCCGACAGAAGGGCAGCTGCTGGGGATCGCCGGGGCTTCCTGGGCCTGGGAGTTACCCAGGAGCCCCTGCACTTGAAGCGGCTGAGGCTGCAGGTAGGAAGAGGACCCGGAGAGAGCCTCCTTCACTCCCGGAGTCCTAATGATGGTAGCAACCAGGGTCCCCGGGGGCCTGGACGCGGGCCCGAGCGCTGCCGACGACAGGCCGCTGAGGACGAAGGGACGCCCTGCTGCGGTGGAGCCCTCCGGGAAGCTAGACCCCAGAGGGAAGGTGGCCTGCAGGGTGACGATGTCCTTGAAGGCCGAGGTCGAAGGGACTCCCTGGAGAACGATTTGGGGCGAGGTGGCCGAGGTGGTCGAGGAGCCGCCGGCCAGCACCGTGGCCAGCGGGATGGTCTGAAGGGTCAGGGCTCCCAGGCCTGCGCCGGCTCCCGCTGTAGATGCGCCGCCGTGGTTAGAAACCAAAGATGCACTGAGGAGAAAAAAGAAAAGCCAGATGAGGCGAGGGCAGCCCCCGGACACACTCTCCCACCTCCAAATCTTTGCTTAACACGGCCCCTCCGCCTCAAGCGTGCTCCCTCTCTTCACCTGTCCAATCACCGATATCTTTTAGCCTAAGTAACTCGGTGCACCTTCCCCAGGAAGGCCAGCCCTTGCTCCTTGGAGCATTTTCATATCTATTAATATTATTAACTATGGGTTGGAAGGCATTACATTCTCATATATCAGAGTCATTTGAAGTCTCTCACTCTAACTCTCATTTTACCGATGGGGAAACTGAGGCCCAGACACTGGAAATGACTCACACAAGGTCATATGGGCGCTCTGACTCTAGAACCCTGGGTCTTTCCGGGCACTACATGCCCTTTTGCTTGGCCCTTCTCATGTGTTGTGCTCCATTATGTTATCTTGCGTTATATTACGTTACATTACATCGAATCGCATTATCTGACCTTAGATTCTGTTTTAGTCCGTTAGATTAAGTTAGATTATACTATATTCTGTTGTATTACATCACATTATGTTATATTAAGCAATGGTACACGGTATTAGATTGTTTTATATTCTATCACATTAGATTATGTTACATTAATACCATGTGCTATATATAAAACGTAGAATACCATGTAACGCCATCAAAGCGACATTATTTGACATTACATTATCTTATATCATGTCACATTATATTACGCTGTGTTGCATTTGATGTTAAACTTCTCATTTTCACTACAGTTCTCTGTGTATGGGTCTTAAACTCCTACTAGAATGTCACCCACTCGGGGACAGGAACCTGGCCTATCCAAATTTGTACAGCCTTCAGTGCCTAGCATGGGGTTCTGTATTGAGCAGGTGCTTAATGGATGTTTATTGAACATTAGAGAAGCTACGGTGTAACGGCGTGGATCTCAGAGCCAGAAACATCTGGGTTCAAGTCCTACAACCTGACACATCTGGGCTTTGTGACCCAGAGCAAATCGTTTTGTGTCTCAATGTTCTGGGCGGCTCTCTAGGAACAGAGTTTGAATTCACAAAAGCAAGGAGGCACTGAAGTCGGCCAAGGAGAGCGAAGGAGCCTCCCGAGGTCCCTGAGCTTCCGAGATGGGTTTTGCCCGAGTGGCTTTTAGAGGAAAGGTCCAGGGCAGGGGAGGGTCTCTCATCTTGGAGGGAGCCCAGGATCCCAGGCCCGCCCCTGCTCTTGAACCGTAGAACAGTGCTCTGGCCCCCATCCCAGCCGCCCCATCAGCTAACTGCTTGATCTCGGCCCAGACGTACTCTCTCTTTCGGTGCCTCGGCTTCTGGATACTAACACCCGGCTCCCTGACCTCTCCAGGCCGTCTCAACGGGAACCCGAGATGGCGGCCATGAAGTCACTTGGCAGAGAGGCCCGAGGCAGCTTCCTCCTGGCAACAGGTGGGTGGCGAGCGCCGAGGATCTTACCTGACTGTGTGAGCCAGAGCTCCCCGAACCTCAGCGGGAGGGGTCCCTGCAGTGGTGGCGACAGCGGCGGCAGCTGAGCTCTCCTTGGTCAGAGCCTGCAGGTTCAATGCCCCCTGCAAGCCTGTTTGCAGAACCTCCCCGGAGGGATCCTTCTTCTGCTGAGTGGAAGGTCGGGTGGAACCCTTAGCAGCTCGACGTGGAGGTGGGGCCTGTTGGAGTTCAGCACCGGCCTCCTCTCCCTCTTCGTCTTCGATTATCACCAGGTCTTTGGGCATCTCCTTGAATTGGTATACCAGTCTCTGCCCTTCTACCTTGGAGAGGATGCCCCTCTGATAATAATACCTAGGGGTAACAGGGCACAGTGGGAAGGGAGACACTGAACCACAAATCTCGGATGCCTGAGCTGCCCTGGCAGTGATCAGGAAAGCCCTTTGCTGGCGTGACTTCCAGAGATCTTGGAAATAATCATAAGCATAATTCCAAAGTCTTTGGAAACTGAGCTGGCAGAGATTTCCCAAACATATTCACCAACATGATAATAAAAATTATCATGATCATCATCCTTACTACTACTACTACTGCTGCTACTGCTACTACTACTCTACTACTACTACTACTACTCTAGTACTACTACTATTACTATTACTATTAACACTATTACTACTGCTACTCCTCCTCCTCCTACTGCTATTACTATTAACACTATTACTATTACTATTACTACTACTACTACTATTACTACTGCTACTGCTATTACTGCTACTACTACTACTGTTGTTACTGCTATCACTGCTACTACCTACCACTACCATTACTATTGCTACTACTACTACTGCCATTACCACCACCACCACCACCACCACTACTACTACTACTCTCCAACTAATTCTACTCTGAGATGATTAGGAGCACATGTTGTAATCCACAACTCCCTCCTCTGACAAGTCCTGGCTGTGTGATTCTGGGCAAGCGCCTTCATGTCTCAGTTGCGCCACAGGCAATTCTAGATCTTCTAACTTGGATTAGGGTTAACCCACCACGGGGTCAGTGGCTAGATTTCAAAGGGTCTGTGTGATCTTGGATGAAAAAAATACATCTTCATTTCCAATCCCCTTTGGGTTTCCTTTGTACTTTTATGTGTTTTAATTTATGCACTTAAAAATCTGATTTTGAGAAGGAGTCCACAGTATTTAGCAGCCTGGCTGCCCAAGGGGCCCGGGACCCTCCCAAAGGTGCCCTAAAGCTCTAAGTGGTAGAGCAGATGCCAGTCTGGATTGGCAGAGGAGACTTTCTCACTGTAACTTTCCTAAAGAAATCGCCAACCCGGTCAAATAAAATAAGTAGTAATAGCTCGCTCACATTGCCATCGCTTTGGAACTTACAAAGCACTTGGCATGAATTATTATTCCCTTTAAAGAAGGTTAGAGGCTGATGATGGAGTTCCTCTCACTCACCTAGGAAACTCCCAGGGGGTCTGAAAAGAGGATAGGGAGAAGGGACTGGGGTTGGGGCAGGGGCCGGGGCGGGGCGGGGCCATAATCAGAAAACTCGCTGGGAGAGAGGGGAGTTGCTCTTTCCAGCTCCCCCAGTGAGGGGTGAGGGCAGCCTTGGTCCCGGAGGTAGCTTGGGAGAAGGCCATCAGCCTCCCATGTGCCTGGAGGGCAGGACAAGAGGCCCAAAGCAGGAAAGGTCCCGGGAAGATGCGAGGGAGAAGTCCTAGGACGCGGCCCCCTGCAGGGTTACCTCAGAGCTCGACCCATGGTCTCGTAGTTCATGTCCGGCTTGTTCTTCTGCTTCCCCCACAGCTTCGACACGGCCTTCGAGTCCACGAGCTTGAAGATGCCCTTCTCCCGCTGGGTCCACTTGATGTACTTGGGGCAGGTGTTCTTGTCCTGAAGCAGAGCCAGCAAGAACTCCCAAAGGTAGATGGTGTTCCCTGGGAGAGGGGAAGCAGCCACGGAGAAGACCGTTTGTTCCCCAGTGGGACTGGAGGCACTCTGAGGGTGGGCACAGTGCTCCCCGCCAGCACCTTGGAGGCTCCCTGGGGGCGGGCACAGTGCTCCCCCCTTAGCAGACCGGAGGCTCCTTAGGAGCAGACACAGTGCTCCCCCCCAGCACCCTGGAGGCTCCCTGGGGGCAGGCACAATGCTTCCCCCCTCAGCAGACCAGGGCCTCTCCAAGAACTCGGCCATGTCGCCATCCCCCCCTGCCCAGCCCAGCCTCCAGAAGCCAGAAAGCGAACAAAGCAGGGAGAAGTCGGTACCTTTGCCATCCTTAGATTTCTTCCGGATGGGAAAGTTGGGCTCGCTGACCGGGGAGGCACAGCGGGATGCTTTCGTCTTCTGGGCTACAGAGGGGGAGAGGGGGGAACAGGATGAGGAGCGAGCCTCGGTGCCCCCGAGCCCAGCAGGGTCTCGGGATGGCGGCCGATGACCCCGATCCGGAGAGGCCACCGAGGCACAGGTCGCGGCTTTCCCCACCCACACCTCGGTCCCAAGCTGGGGACCCGAAAGGCAGGCAGCAAAAGGCCAGTCTCGGGGAGCCGGGGGAGCCATAGTGGCCGCTCTCAGGGCTGCTTTGCACACACATTAGCAGCACATGGCCGGCTCGGGCTCAAAGCCATTCTCGCTTTCTCTCTGCATATATGTGTGTGTACATATCCACATGTTCCATAAATGTGTGAGTATACACACACACACACACATATATATATATGCATGTCCTATGAAACGGGGGAGAAACAAGTGTGTTCTGAGGTGGGGGGCAGGGAGGCAGCGTTGGACCCGCAGCAGCAGCCACAGGAACAGCCGGTTTTCTAGAACATCGAGCGCGTGCGAGAGGGAAAGCCCGGAAAGACATCCTGAAGGTCCAGAAAGGGTGACAGGGTGCGTACCTTTTCCTAAAGGCAAAAAAAGCCACACGAGTCGCTTGAGCTGAGGAGTGACACGGTGAGAACCCTGCCTTAGGAATATCAATTTGGCAGCTGTGCGTAAAATGGATTGGAGAGAGAAGGGACTTGTGGGAGGGAGAGAAGGAGGGAGGGAGGGAGGGAGGGAGACCAATTAGGAGTCTCTACAATAGTGGAGAGGAGAGGTGATGAGGGCTTGGATGGGGGGGGGGTGGAGAGAGGGAGGCGGGGAGAGGGGGGGGAGAAAGGGGAGGGGGAGGGGCTCCCGCTGTGGAGGCAGAATTGACAATGCTTGGCAACTAATTGGCTACGAGGGGGTGAGAGAAAGTATTGAAGTATCGAAGATGACTCAGACGTTTTGAACCTGAGTGACTAGAAGGATAGTGATGCCTCAGGAAGAGAAATGTTCAAAGGAAGGGGAGGGGGGGATGAATTCTGCCGGGGACCCACTGCATCGGAGCCCTGCTGGAACACCCGGGGGCAGGACTTTGTCAGACTGGGGAGGGGAAGAGCTGGCAAATCTGCTCACCTAGTGAAACTCCAAGTCAAATTTGGGGCAGCTAACTGGCCCTGGAGTGGAGAGAGCAAGTCACAACCCCGATCGGCTCCAAAAAGGAATCTCACCCCCAAATTCATCTCTGGTTTGTGGGTTTGTTTGTTTTTTATTTTTTGCTTAGGCAATTGGAGTTAAGTGACTTGCCCAGGGTCCCACAGCCAGTGTTGTTTTTTTTTTTTTCTTTCTTATGTTCCTCTGCATCCATAAGTTCGAGAATTTCTTTCCTTTCGGATGAAACAGGGGATGGGGGGGAAGTTTAACAAAAGCCGAGGGCTCCGAGGACCACAAGGCCAGGAATCCCTGCAACGGGTAATTGGGGACTCCGGAGAGCAGCCTGGGTAAATGCGGCGATCCGGGACCCCTTCGAGTGTCTTGGAGCCTTAGGGCAGTCTGGCAAAACCCACAACCTCCTTCTCTGAAGCAGGTTTGCTAATAATTGAAGGAAATGCCACCCCAGAGAAAGAGCTTCAGGAAAAGAAGGATGTCATTTTCCCAGCCAAATTCGGGGATCCCCTGCCATCCGTCCATCCGCTGAGCCCTTACTGAGTTTGGACTCCCAAATAAGAACCCCAACGCACAGGCGAGTTGAATTTCCATTAGGATCGGAAGCCAGGTCTCCTTAAACTCTGCCCTCAGGTACGATCTCTAAGCACCTGCCGGCTCAAATATTCCAGAACTCGTTTACCACCCTAGTTCTAGCATAGAAACAGGCCCACCGTGGGCCGGGAAACTGAAAAGGACACCCGAAGTCAGTTAGGTCAACCCCAGCATCTTAGTAGGAGGAAACTGAGTCCCCCCCACCCCAAGACAAATATATGAAGTCCAAGCTAAGAGTAGGGACTAGGCCTTTCGAGTTCTGGAGCTCGAACTCGGGCCTGTCCCTGGCAGCCGCCCAGAGCCCTCACTAACCAGCTGCCTGACCAGTTGGCTATTTTATCAGTTACAAAATGATTACAGCAACCCAGTGAGGAAGATGGGGCAGGCTATTATTTCTACTCTGCAGAGGAGGAAACTGAGACCTAGAGAGCTTAAATGAGCCCAGAGAAGTTCGAAGGGCAGTTATTACTTGGCGGGGATGGGAGTAGGACACAACCCAGCCCTGCTTCCAGAAAGCTCCCGCCCGCAGAGGCGGTTCGAAGCCACACACAAATAAAGGACTATGAGGTGAGTTCCAGGCTAGGTGAGCTCCGGGCCCTGTGAAGGGAGAGGTGACAGGGGAGCTGGGCCTGGAAGGGGGATGGGATTCGCAGTCGAGACAAGGAGTGAGAGCAATCCAGGCATTGTTGCCTCCGGGGACTAAGCTGTGGCCAGAGCATTCGGGGCTCTAAAGGCCATTAAGTTTGTCATTTTTCCTGAGCCACTGACCCCGGTCAGACCCGTGAAAAATATTTTGGGCGGCTGTGCGAAGCACGAATTGGAGAGGGGAGAGGCTAGAGGCAGGGAGGCTACTGCGATGGTCCGGTGATAGTGAGGAGGCCCTGAACTAGACTGGCAACTGTGGGAGGAGAGAGAAGGGCCCGGAGGAGCAAGACATTTTGCAGGTAGAACTGAAGAGACTTGGCAATTGGCTAGATGGGGGGAGGGACAACAGGTAAGGGCAGGAGTTGGGACTATTCAAACCCAGGAAACAATTTTGAAGTGATAAGAGATCTTTTTCTGGTTCTTTTTATTTCGTGGGTGCCAACAAAGCTTTTAGGCTGTCCTTCTTGGGAGCTCCCTCCGGCTAAAGTTCAGTGTCTCAAGAAAGTCAGAAAGTGGTGCTAATGGGGCATTTTGGGCACCGTGGTGGGCCACGACCGGGAGTGTGCAGCCACCTGTGAGCAAAAACAAAAGTCCTTACCTTTCTTCTTTGACCTCACTGGCATAGGCCTCCCAAGGCCTTTGTCCATGGAGCTTTCCTCCAGCACGGAGAATCCCTTGGCAGTCACGCTTCCATCGGTCGGGATGTCTGCTCCGGAGGAGGTAGAAAGCACACAGTTGGTAAAGGCTCCTGCAGAGTCCTGCTCGGTGAATAGCCCGGAGCTACTGACTGCAAGAGGAAAGGCCCAGGAGGCCTGAGTTGGGAGCCAGGACAGGGAGAGGAGCCCTCCCTCAGTAATGTCAAGGTCTGGACGTACAACCACAGCCTTTGAAAGTCTCTCAAGCAAGGGAGACGTACGTAGAGCAGTGTGAGCTCAGGATGAGGTATTAGAGGTGGTGGTGGTGATTGTTCGGTCCTGTCTGACTCTCTGTGACCCCTTTTGGGGAGGGGTTTCTTGGCAAAGATACTGGAGTGATTTGCTGTTTCTTTCTCCAGCTCATTTGACAGATAAGGAAACTGAGGCAAATAAAGTGGCTTGACCAGGGTCACACAGCTAAGAAGTATCTCAGATCAGATTTGAACTCAGAAAGAGGAGTCTTCTTGACTTAGGCCCGGCGCTGTAGCGCCCCTTAACTGCCTGGGTATGAGAGGGCCCGAGTTCAAATTTCAGCTCTGCTATCCATTAGCTGTGGGAGCTCAGGTAAATTCCTTGTCCTCTCTGGGTTCCTTTCTCTCCTCTATAACATGAAGGAATTGAACTTTCCTCCCCCCGCCCTTAATTCTTTCCCTCTAAGATCGCCTTCTCTGCCCACTCCATACATTCTATATGAATGAGGTCATTTCTACCTTTGACCTGTGAACATTTTGATGCAGGAACCTGTTGCGTTCCTTTGTATTTCCAAAGGAAATTTCGTATGGTCGTGCCTGGCACATAGTAAGTGCTTAAGAAGTGCCTGAAGCCTGAGTGGGCTACAGAGGCCCTAATTATGCTGAGGTGTGCGATGATGGAAGACAAGTGCCCTCCAGTCCTGCCTCTATAGCCCCAGGAGGACTGCACTGCCCTTAGCTGAGAAAATGGCCTCCTGATTCATTTTAGAGCCGTGAGGAAAGGGAGGGCACTTTTGGAAGCATACCCCGGCCACAGGGGAGGGGGCTCGTCCAGGATCTCTACTACGGGGCAGGGGGCTACAGGTGGGGCTAGGGCTGCAGGCCCACTCCTGGGGTGGAGGAGGAAACAGCACCAGGCTTAGAAACAGAGAAGATCTAGCTTGGACTCCTGCCTTGGGTCCCAGGTGGGCACGTTGACCCCCAGATTCAATGAGTTTCTGCAGGGGCTGAGGCCCTCGACACCCCAGTGCCCTGGGATGGGCTCGAGGCCTGGGAGAGCTTTCCCCATGGGGGCCATTTCTGGATGTCTTGGGGAAGAGTTCCCCCAGCACCACAATCTGTCTCCTACTGCCGACCTGCATCCCCCTGGCCATGTCTCCTAACCCCGGCTTCCCGGGCAACATGTGGGCATCCTCTCCAGCCCCTCCAGCCAAAGGAGGGTATGGAAAATCTGTTCTCCTCGATTTACAGAAGGAACACGGAAACCCAAAGAGAAAAGACTGGGCCGAGCTCACGCGGGGGCCGGGAGGCAACAGACGTGGGATCTGCCACCGGGACCTCCCGCTCCCCGGCCCAGCGCTTCTCTCTCTGGCCGTTTGGCGCTTCTGGGAACGGGAAGACTTCTACTCACACATGCGGCTTTCATCCAGGATGTTATTGGGGGCCTCCACGTCCAGCAGGACCTCGCTGGCCATCACGGTCTGGTTGTTCTCGTCTGGTGTGAGGAAAGAGGAAGGAGGTAAGAGACGGGCACAGGAGACGCGGGTTGGGGGCACGGCCCAGCCAGAGACAGAGGCCGAGGTGGCGAGGAGAGTCCTGGGAGCTGGGGGCATGCTGGGGAGGGGAGCCAGGGGAAGCCCGGTGGCAAAGCGTCAACTCCCCCGGTCTCTACCAGAGCCCTGAGGGCTGCTCTTAGGGCAGCTGCCATAGTCATCCGAGTGGAATAGCGGGAAGAGCACTGCCCTTGGAATCAGAGGCCCTGAGTTCTAATCCCAGCTCTGTAGCTCCCACCTGGTATCAGAGCTAAGTCACCTCTCTCCCCTGGATCTAAATTGCCTCCTCTGAGAAAGAGGGAGTCACCCTGGACGATACTCAGATCCTAGCTTTCCAAGTTTACCTCCTCATCCCTCCCGGCTCTGTTCCAATGCTCCATGTGCCCAATGCTCGTTCCCATTTCTGTCCCGGTTCATGTTCTTTCTCCTTCCCTTTTTAAAGCTCCATCCGCCAGCCCCCCTCGTGAAGCTCACCCTACCGGCCCAGCCGAAAGTGGCCTCAGAGGCCAGCTAAAGTGCTCATTCTACAAATGAGGAAACTGAAGCGCAGGGATGCGATGGGGTTACACAGCAGCAGAGATGAGACTCCACCCAGGTCCTCCAATGCCCAATCAAGTGCTCTTTTCACCTCGCTCAACCAATGGCTACGACAGCGTTCTGTGTCATGAGTCTTGTCTCCTCAGTTAGACTGTGGCTCCCTGAGGGCCCGACCATCTCATGATGATTTTGTATCCCCATCTCCCTCCTTAAACAAGTCCCCGGAGACTTGGTGGGTGGGCCAGGCCTCCGGGTCATTTCCACACTTCATTAACCTGGGGAGCTTTCCAGCTGCACCCCCTATGGAAGGTGATGAGCCCCCTGTCTAAAACTACCCCCCCCCCAGCTCCCAGAGCGATGATGGTGGTACAGTTGGGAAGGGGAGGGTGACTTATAGCTGTACATATGCCGCCTCCTCTCCCTCTTAGGAGGCACTAGTTCTTCTAGGCTTTGGGAGCTTAGCTTAAAGAATCGCCAGCCTCCCCCAGGAAGTCTTCCTTGACTTAAGTCGCTTCCTAATAGTCCTCTCTCCAGCGGTCACCTCCTACCCAACCCGGAAGCAGAAAGAAGCCAGTGGGAAGCCGCCATTCCCCTGCCACCCGGAGCCAGGATGTGCTGTCCCCCTAAAGCTTTCCTTTGCGCAGAATAGCCCCTCCCCCTTCCTCCAGCTTCCTCCCTCTCCCTCCCCAAACCTGCCCAGTCCCAGCCCCAAAGAGGATGGACCTGACACCACAAGGCCTCCCTCCAGCATCTGCCCTTCGTCCACCCCCAGGTCCCGGTCCGCCATGATGCCATTGGGAACTTCATCCCGGTCCAGCCCAGAGTAGAGGTGGAGTAGCTCTGGGCAAGGCAGCTGCTCCACAATCACCGCTGGAAACACGGAGGGATCGTCCAGCTGTGAAGGGAAGGGACAGCTGAAGGTACTCCCCCCAACACACACGCCACCTCTTCCGGGAGTCTTTCCTGAATCCCCTTCCCAGCCCGGAGCTGCCTTCTCTGTATCTCACTGGCTCTTCGAAAAAAAATATCCATTCCCTGAGGAAGGGGAGGCCCCCAAAAGGTGTACCACATCTACGTCGGCCTACGGCCCCAAGGAGGCCACCTGGTCCCCTCTCCTTTCTACTCCCCATCATGGCTCGTCCCATACTAGAACTCACACTAGTCCTCCACGTTCAGACTGAGGGGGGGGGGGTGATGGAAGAGAGGAGCTTATATGGGTATCACCCGGCAGGGGGGGAGAAGTTACGCTTTATCAGTGATCTGGGCCCAGGTTGGGCTTACGGGGCCCAAGTCAGGGTTTCAGGGCCAGGCCGAGTTTATGGGGCTCAAGTCGGGCTTATAGGCCCAAGAGATAGAGCTGTGGATGGGGCAGAGAGGGAGGAGGCAGGGGATCCCTCCTCAGAGTCCTGAGATCCTGGGTGTTCTGTCCTGAGATTTGGCTAAGCCAAGGTGGGGCGCTCTCCATGACCACAGAGTGTTTGCTGGGGGTGCCACCTCTGACGCTCCACGTACCTGCTGGATTTCCTCCATCCCGCCGTTGGCAAACTCAAATACCAGTTCACTGCTCTGTACAGCAGTGGCCATGCTGGCTCCTTCCGAAGCCAGTGAGAAGGGGACCTCCTGGGCCTTCAGATCTTCTGGGCTGAGAGAGTCACACAGGAAAACTCCGAGCTGTATGAAAATGGGCCCTGGAGTCAGGGCAGCATGCTGGGCGGGGCTCAGCTGGCTGGAGAGACCTGAGTAGAACAGAGAGGACACAAGGCTGTGAATTCACCTCTCCCTGGGTTCAGCCCGTTAGTCCTGAGGGCCACCAAGGGGAGGCGGGAGGAGAGGAAGCAAGGAGTCACAGAATGGCAGAGCTGGGAGGCTCTGAAGAGATCGGCTGGTCCGCCTCCTCAATTTGACAGGAGAGGAACCGGAGAGACGTTAATTGACCAAGGTCACATGGTTGCAGAGCCGGGTTTTGAACTCTGAGCTCTGGAATCCCTCCCTTGCTCGCTACCACCTAAGAGATAGAGGGAAGGAGCAGGAGCAACAAAGAAGGAGGAAAGGAGCTGGGGTGGGAATCAAGCAGCAGAAAAATGGAAAGAGCCTCTCAGAGATAGGAACGGAGGGGTAGGTAAAGGCAGATTACCCGAGAGGTTGGCAGAAAAGGGGAAAGGGGGCAAATGCTTCCATTTAATGAATGTTTATTGAGAGCAGCATTGTTGTAAATCAAAAGCTATAATAAAAAATAAAAAAAGAGAGAGAGCAGCATTGACCTGGCCCCTGAGCCAGAGAAAGAAAGAAGGCCCCTTTGAAGGCCCGGCCTCCTCTCTAAGGGGAGGCTACGTCACTTTAGCTGCTTCGGTTCCTTCTGCCCTTCCCCTCCCCTCCCCTCTTTCCATCTTCTTCCTCTTGTCTCAAGCACCCCCTTCCTCTTTCTTTTTTTCTCTCCGTTTTCCCCTCCTCTTCTCCTTTTCCTTCTCCTCTCCTCCTTTCCCCCTCTCCTCTTTTTCCTTCTCTCCTTTCCCGGTCTTCTCCTTTTCGTTCTGTCTCCCTTCTTCTCTCCTCCTGCCGCCTCCCACTTTCCTTTCTCTGGAGAAAGCCCCTGCCCCTTTTGCGGGCAGCCTCCATCTCCCCCACCCCAGCCGGAGCAGGGCACTCCCCCTCCCCCAACCTGCAGGCACTCTGGGCCAACATAAGACACAAGTTAGAAAAATTGGGATTCTGTGAGAGCTGGGAAGGCCTGCACAGCGGGCCCGCTGGAAGCCAGCTGGCAGAGTCGGTCAGAATTGCCCCCAGACTCCAGCGGAGGGAAGATCTGTGCTGGCCAGGGACTGTACCAAAAGCCTGGCGCCCACCCCCACGGCCCCCCCCTCCGGCACTTCTCTAAAGCTTGCCCAGAGAGGGTTGGCAAACAGGGAGACGAGATGCCCTGGCCCGGAGCCCCCCGACCGTTGGCAGTCATTCTGCTTTCAGGACTGAAATGTCACCCTGGGAAAGCACGGGGACCTACCTCCCCCAAAAGGCACGGATCAGCCTCTCCCCTGGGAACTGGGGAAGATAGCAACAGCTTGGGGGATGGGGATGGGGAGGAGGGATCCTGCCGGGTCTCTGCTCCAGAAAGCCCGCTCCCAGCACTGCTCTGCCATCCCTACCCCCATACCACAAAGCCTAGCAGCGGTGCACCCCAGCTCATCTTCTCTATCTCAGGTGTGTCCGGGGCCACGGCGCCCTCCCCACGCCTCCACGCCCAGCTTCTGAAAAGCAAGGACTGTACCTTCGGTTTGTCTCTCCCGCCGTCTCCCCGGTATCTGACCCGGGGTAGATACAGGTACTTGGAGATCTTATTCAGGACTTGCGTTTCAGCTCTCCCCCTGGACAGATGCTTCCCAAATCAACCCACTCACACTGACCCGCTGGACAGCTCTCCCAGGATGCTCGCCGGCAGCATCTCAAATGTAAAAAGTCACCCAAACCAAGCTCATCACCCCCTCTCCCCAACCAGCTCCCCGGCCTGGCTTCCCTGTTTCTCTTTAAGGCACCAGCACTGGCTCTCCCCACCTCAGAAACTCTCTGACTCGTTCTCACCAGCCCCTCCACCATCCAAGCCCGTGACAAACCCGGTCGATTGTACCTCGGAAACCTGCTCCATCCATTGCTTTCTTTGCACTCCCGCTCCTCTCACCTAGCGTGGGCCCTGATCACCTCTCCCCAGGACTATGGCAACAGCAAATTAAGTCTCCCTGCTTCCAGGCTCTCTCCTCCAGTCCATCCACCACACAGCTGCTGAAATGATCTTCCTAAGGCTCATGCCTGGCCCAGTCCCTTCTCTGTTTTAAAACCCGTTAGGGGCTCACCGTAACCCACTGGACACAGCCTAAAATCCTGACCTGTCATTCAAGACCCTCTTTGATCCCACTGACCATGCGTCCCTTCCCACTGTCCCCATGAACTGCACCTCGTAGGCCCAATAAGGAGTATGTACTGGACATGGAATCAATAGGTCTGGGTGACCACAGCCTCTCTTTTTTTGGATCTGTTTCTTCCTAAAAATAATGATCAGAACTCCTTCTGTTAATAGTACTAATACTATTCATTTCCCCAACAATAATAGCTCCCATTTATAAAGGTTTGCTAATAAGCACGTTACAAATATCTCATGTGACCCTCACAACCACCCTGGGAGGTAGGTACTATTATTAGCTCCACTTCCCCCCTCCCTCTCCCCCTCTCTCCCTCCCTCTCCCCTTCTCTCCCTCCCCTACTCTCCTCTTCTCTCTCTCTGCTCTATCCACTGTGCCATCTAGCTGCCTCCCCCTTTTCAATCTGAGCAAACAGGGGCAGCCAGCAGTTAAACGGTTTGTTCATCTAGCGTCGGAGGCCGGATTTGAACTCCTGGTCTTCCTGACTCCACATGCATCTAAGCACTCCACCTAGCCCCTTCCCACCATGCACTGCTTCCTTCAAAAGGCCTGGAAGGAGGGGAGAGTACACCATAAAAATACTGAAACTGTTGAAGACATGGCTGGGGGAAACCGTGGGGAGGGCCTGCTGCCATGGAAAGAACCGACCTGGCCTCAAACTCACCCATTCTGCTCTCAGAACCTCAGTTTCTCCAGCTCTAAAACGGGGGAGGGGTGGACTGGCCGATATGACCTTTGCGGTCCTTTCCAGCTCGCAGTCTCGGATCCATTGTGTCTCCAGACTTGTTTTGTTGTTCTTTAAAGTCCCAGGGGTCTCACCTACCCAGCTAAGCTTCCTTAAACCAGGGAGGGACCACAGTCCTAGACTTCCTGTGTATCTTCCCCCACATACAATGCCTAAGGCCGAGTTAGGACTGGCTCAGTAAAGCTTCAAATTGATTTCTCTTGTTGACCCGATTCCCAGCTCTGTTTAACACCCCTCATTGCAGCGATAGCGGCAGGCCTGTAGCTCCGCCCCCGAATCAGCCAGACAGTGACCACATCCTTTGGGGGTAAGCTACCACCACAGCAGAAAGGCCAAGAAAGCCCCCATCTGCCTCCCTCCCCCCCCAGAAGCCCGAGAAGAGAGGGGACAGGGGCAGAGGTACTGGCTGGCCCAGACCCTTTCACCTCGGCGGGAAAAATCAGCTGTCAAAAGGGGGTGCCCTCGGCATGCCCTTTCCCCCTACCTGCCCGGATGCACCTAGGCTGCTTCCTCAGGATTGGCCTGAGCCGGTTAGAATTCTGCTAGCTAGAAGGGACCCCCTTACGAGGAGCGTCCTCCCATTTTCCTAAGAAAACGCTGGCTGGTTCTCCACAGTCCCCATCACAAGCACCCTTAGAGCCAACTTGTCTTGGTCCATTTCATATCTATACCTTGCCTGTTCCTAAACAAAAATGACAACTTAAAAAAAAAAGTGAGAAAGAAAGGCATTCTGGTCTCTGAGCTGGGAAGACTCAGCTGGGTTTAAGTCCCCTTACCTCTGATAAACACTGTGCGATCTTGGACAAATTACTTAACCTCTCGACGTCCTAATAAAGCAGAGTCGGACTCAAATAGAAACAAGAGGCCAGTAAATCCTACCTATGGATCCGCGTATTGACTTAGAAAACCACATATTAACATTATCTACGTTCTAGTGTATTTTTATTGATTTTGTTCAACATTTCCCAATTATACTTTCATCTGCTTCTGGGGGAACACCTAGGAGCGTTCAGGTCGCAAAGCTGCCCCAGAGGCCAGGGTTTGACAGCTCTGCTCCAGGTGGCTCTATAAGAACAAAAATTTCAGAGAAGATGACCTGAATGAGCACAAGGAGTTTCACCTACCTGGGAGGTTGTCCATACAAATGAAATAAGGTCCCATCTTTATTACTATTAAATTAGAATGCCTCTGAAGACTGGATAAGTTTATTTCTTTATATTCCCAGTACTTAGCACTGGGCCTTTAGTCACCACTAAATACATGTCTGATTAAAACAAACAAAAACAAAAACAACCACACACCTGTCTTCTGACTCAGAATATAAGTTACTTAGACACTTAATTGAGACCTCCTGGGTCTCAATTGTTCCGGCTATCAGATTGGTCTTGTTACCTCACTGGAGCTCAAATAAGAAAGTGTATTTATAGGATTTAGCGGTGAGAAGGACCTTTAAGATGGCCCAAGATAACCAAGTTGAAGCCAAAGGACTTGTTCAAGATCACCATGGGACCTGGATTCAAATCTGCCCTTTGGTGAGTTGAACGAGTCACTCCTTCCTGAGTCTCAGTTCCCCCGCCTGTAAAATGAGAGGGTTGGACTAATCAATCTCCAAGATGCCTCTCATCTCTAAAGCTTTTATCTTTCCCAAGTCTCAACTAGGTGTCCTAGAGGAAAAAGCAATGGGCCTGGCAGGAAGACTCTCAAATCCAGCCTTTGGTACTCCTTAGCTGTATGGCCTTTGGCAAGTCACTTTACCTCATTCTGCCTTCCTTCTCTGAACTGTAAGACAGGATTGGTAATAATCACCCTAAGTTGATGAGAAGATTAAACAAGCTAAATTTTTTTTTTTTGGGGGGGGGGGGGTTAAAGCTTAACAAGCCCAATGCCTAGAATACAGTAAGTGCTTAATAGATCCTTGTTTCCTTCCTCCCTAAGCCAGTTGGAGGCCCTTCCGGAATAATCGGAAAAAAGGTGACCTCTCTCCCTCACCAGCACCCACTAGCTAGGTGGCCTTTGGGCCAACTCCCCCCTCAGCCAAGCCAGAATGCTCTTACTCTATCAGTTCTGCCAGGTGGATTAGCAGAAACCTAGACATAAACGAGCCTTCCCTGTGGCTATGTTCTTTGTGTTGGTCTGGGTCATCCCATGGATGGGTAACTCGTTATTGCTTGTAAACTGTGTGCCAGGAGCTGTGGGGTGTGGAGGTGTATGGGGACTGTTAACCCATGCGTGCACGGCTGCCCATCCTGCCTGTTTACACATAAAAGTGGAAGTGTGGGCGACTCCGGGAGACCACAGACAGAGAGCTCCCCCGCCTCCCGGGCAAGCTCAGTGGTCTGTTCCTCCCCTTCCAGTCCAGCCCAAGCTCTCCCTCCCAGGAGGCTGAGGAAACCTGCCAGAAGGTCCAATGAAGTGATTTCTTTTTTCTTGTTTGCCTCAGATTCTAGCATCTGAGCTCTCCGCCAGCTCAGTAGCGGGCACTCTAGAAAATGTGGACTGAACTGAATTGAATGAGGGAGGGAGGGATCAGTTCAATTCGGCGCACATTTATTAAGCACTTACTACATGCACGGCGGCTGCCGGGCCCTCAAGGAGCTGAGGTTCTACTGAGGAGACGGGACAGGAACATTTTATACCGAGTACACTACCGAGTAATTCCAAGGGGGAGAGGTCGCTAAGGGTGGCAAGGAAAAGGCCTCCCTGGAGGAAGCGGCTCCTGCTTTGAAGCGAGTTAGAGATCCTGATAAGCTAAGGGGAGGAAAACATGCTTTCCAGACTGGGGATGAAGCTTGGTGAGGGCCATGGGAGAGAGGGCTCGGAGAGAGCAATGGGAGCTCCGGGAGAGTGACAGTTCAGTGAGGGATGAGGGCCTCCTCGAGGGTGATGGGAGCTCGGTGAGAGACGGGGCCCAAGGCCAAGGCGATAAGGAACGTTCCGTGAGGGCATGGGGAGGGCTCGGGGAAAGGGTGGGAGGGGCTTCGGGAAGCAACGAGGATTCATCGAGAGCGACGAGGGACCCGGGGAGGGATGGGAGGGCGATTAGGGGGCCCAGGGAAGGGATGGGGGGACTCCGCAAAAAAAAAAAAAATAGGGAGAGCTATGAGTGGTTGGGGACTCGGTGAGGAAGTGGAAGATTCAATGAGATGGGGAGGGTCAATGAGGAGGCGAAGGGATCACTGAGAAATGGAGATGGAGGGGCAGTGAGGGAGCAGGAGACTTAATGAAGGGGATGTGGAGGCTATGCGGGGGCTCATCTAGGGTGCTGGGCTCAGTGCGAAGATGGGGAGATCGAGGAGAACCAGGTGCTCGATGAGAGGATGAGGGGCTCTGTGAAGGGCGGAGACTCAACAAGGGGATGGGGAGGCTCAGAGCTGCCGAAAAGCCCTTCCGCGGTCCCAGCCCAGTGATGGGCTGCCGGACCAGCTCTGTCATGCTGGGCCCCCGTTTTCCGAGACAAGCTCAGAGGCTCGACAGCCATGCTGCTGCTGGGGAGCGGAAGGGGGGGGGCGCATGCAGGGGTTCGGGCCACCGAGGTGGTCACCGCCGCGGGAGCCCCCCTCCCTCGGCCGATGCCGCCAGCCCTGCGGCCCGTGCCGGGAGGGGACCCTAAGCCCCTCGACCACCGCGGGGAGGAGGGGAAACGGGAGCCAATGGGCTCCCTCCTCTCTATCGGAAGCATCTTGAAGCACTTTGCAAACTCTGCGAACCTCGAGCCTCCCCGCGCTGCGCCGGGCCGCTCGTGCCGGAGCCGGGGCTGGAGCTGGTGCCCGTGCTTCTGCCGCCACCGCCGCCGCCGCCGCTGCTCCGCTACTGGCGGACTGGCGGGCGAGCTCTGGGACGGGTGGGGCGTGCCTTGCCCTCGAGCCCGCCCCGAGCGGTGGCGCCCAGGGCCCGCCCCAGCGCGCGGCCCGGGGCCGCTCCAGACACGCCCCCGACCCGGGCCCCGCCCCCGGAGGAGAACGTTCCGACCCAGTAGGCCGCCGCCAGCCCGGCAGCCAACAACGGCTCCCGCTCCGGCTCCGGCTCCGGCTCGGGTCCCCACAGGTGTTGGAGGAGTGCGGAGGGAAGGGGGAGGGCCCTAGAGGAGAGAGAAGAGGGGGCTCTCATTTGCATGCGGACTCTGCCCCCTCCCCCGCCTCCGGAGCGCAAAGCGCCGCAGCCCCTCCCCCCGCCCCCAGGAAACGCTGCCGGGGCCCGGAGGGGGGGCACCGGGGGAAGGGGAGGGAGGGCCCCCCCAGCCCTGGGAACCCCCCCCCCCCCCCCCCCCCTTTTTTTTTTTTTCCCCCCCCCCCCCCATCTTGGGACTAATAGTCCCAATCCCGCCGGAGAGGATGGGCAAGCGGTCTGTGACCCGGCGCGGGTATGGAACACAGGATGGCTTTGGGGGGGGGGCCTGCGCGGGGGGGGGAGGGTGGGGGCGCGGGAAGCGGCCTCACTATTGCCAAGACGCACGGCCGTTTGGATGCGACAGAGGGGCCCCCCCCCCGCAGGATCTCCCCGGTTCAGTGCCAGATCCTGGCCCCCAGTGGGTGGGTAGGTAGTTAAATGACTGAGTGAGTGACTGAGTCAGTGAGCGAGTGAGTCACGGAGTGCGTTGGTGACAATTCCCTCAGCTGACCCAGTGGGGCTTACACACGTCGCTAGTACCGTTCGGGCCCCCCTCACGTGAACCGACAGGGCCAGAGGCCAAACGGCCGATAGGTGGGCCCGCCAAGCCAGAGTCTCCTTCCCAGCGTCTTCCCTCCCCCTGCCAGCGGTCCTCTCGCGCCCATCACTCAGACCACCGAGGCCCGCCTCCACACGCACACACTCACACGCACACACAAAACACACGCACACCCCCCTTCCGAGAAGCCTGGCAGGAATACTCAGGATCCTCCAGCTGGAAGGAACCTGTTGTCAAGCCAAGTCGTCCAACGTTTCCCTCTTCCCCATCTTACAGAGGAGGAAACTGAGCTCGAGAGAGAGAGAGAGAGAGAGAGAGAGAGAGAGATGGGCTTGCCCAAAACGAGAAAAAGAACTCCGAGCTTCCCCCCAACAACCTCCTCTCACCCCCAACCCCTGAGCCAGAAGCTTCTCTCCCGTTACACTTACCCCGTGCGTCTATACGGATGAACCCACCAGTCAACAACATCCATCAACTAGCAGCTATAGCAGACTCTAGCTGGTGATCAATGAACTCGGATATGGACGTTTTACTCGAGAGCCGGACGGGGTGAGGGGTGTGGTCCCGGGCCCCAGAGCTAAGCCCGGCAATCGAGGGAGCGAGCAAACAGGTTGTCGCAGGGAACAGACCCACAGTCTTGGCCTCTCCCTCTCCGGCCCTGAGCTCCAACTCCCGTGGACGGCATTCTCCTTCCCTTGCCAGCTCTCGAGCTGGAGCTCTCTAGCTGCTCACTCTCTCTCTCTCTCTCTCTCTCTCTCACTCACACACACGGGGGCTGGGACCCAAAGCGGATTTTTTTTTTCTAATAAAGCTCCTCCTTCATGTGCCTTTCTGCCACCCCCTCCATTTGAGATGAGATCAGGAAGAGAGAGGCAAAGATAAAGGCAGTGGGAGCTGGGCTGCCTGGGGTCTCTGTGTGCTTATTTACATGAAAGCCCTGTTTCCTTCCTTGTGCTCCAGGCCCCGGCATATTCCAGTTTTGGGCTTAACAGAGCTCAGACTACACCCCATACACGGGTCCGGAACCTGCCTGCTTTGGGCCCTGGCCTTCACCTGAAATTTCTTTGGCAGTGGGGGGGATATGGCCCAGGGGTTCCTGGCAGCAGGGGGTGGGGAGGGGAGGTGGCGATCGTCCCGAGGCTTCCCAAGAAGATCCCCAAGGGACAGAAGGTCGGATCTCCCCTTCTGGATTAAGCTACCTCTCCAGACCTCTCCCACCTTGCACGCGTTTTGCCTTCTAGCCAATCTGGCCCATTTGCAGAGAAGCACATTCCGCCTCCCACCTCCCAGATTTTCCACCCGCATCCCTGTTCCTGGAATCCACTCCCTCCTCACCTGGGCCCCAGAATCCCGAGTTTGCTTCAAGGTTGAGCCGCTTTTTACAGGAAACCTGACCTGATGCCATTAATTATTTATGAATGCTCTTTCCTTAGATTTTTGTTCGGTAATCGCTTATCAGTTTAAATGTGGGATCCACCGGTAGAACGGAAGCTGCACGAGGGCAGGGACCGGGCTTCGGGTCGGGCTCTGGAGCCCTAGTGCCCAGCCCAGAAGGCGCTGAAAATCCATCCCGGTGGCAGTGAAATAAATAAACTAGATTCCCACCCTGGCTCCCCATCAGATCCCTGTGTGTGCACAAGTCACTTACTGTCTCTGGGCTTTCCTGTTCCCTTCTGTGAAAATTCATGGGGCCCGGGGAGGGAAGTGGGGCTGGACTTAAGGGTCAACTCCATAGGCACTGGGGGAAGTGAAAAGGAGCAGCTGCCCCTTCTCCATCCCCCACCCCAGAGTTTGGAAAGGTCTTCAGCAGCAGCTCCTTCCTCCCCTCCCCCAGGCAAGATTAGGAGAGGGGAAGTTGTGGGCTAGCACTGGGCAGATCCAATGATCCTTCCGTTGGGTAGTTCTGGACTTGGAGGGTCTGCCGAGAGGCCTTTGAAGGTCCCCTCCATCTCTAGGGTTCTCTGATTGTGTAAAACCATTCCTCGAGCAGATACGTGGCCCGGCTTTGTGGAGTGGGGAAAGCCCCGGATCTGCAGCCAGCAAATCCCTGTTTCTCTACTTCACAGGCTCCATAAAGCTTGAGAAAGTCTCTGCCTGGCTCTGGGTCTCAGTTTCCTCCTCTGAAGATCTCGGAGAAACCTTCCAGCCAGCTCTGAATCTAAAAGTTACAGGCTGCCGGGCCTGTAGCTTCCTACAGATCTTCATCTGATACAAATAGCTGTGGGATCCTGGACAAGTCACTTAAGCTCCGTCTCAGCTGCGAAGATGGCAGACAGTGGTCACCTATCTTAGTCTAGAAAAGCCCAGAAGGGGTGGCCGGCAGGAGGGACCGGCTGTTAAAAGGCTGGAGCTGGAAGCCAGCTCTGCCAGTCGATCGGATCTCGGCCAAGTTCCCTCCACTGCTGGGGGGTCTCGGTTTCCTCCTCTGAAAATGAGCAAGGGGGAGGGCTGGACCCCCGTCTGGGTCTAAAATTCCTTCTAGGTGTAAGGCCCATAATCAGATGAATCTCAGGTCTGTTCAAAAGCAAACCCTCAGGGTCATGATCAACAAGCAAGGAAATACTTGGCAACTGTCCTCTTCTCTCCTTTCATCTTCCTGCCCTGGGGGCCTGCTTTCCACAGCTGATTGATCCGGTTAGAACTCCTGATCCTAATCCAGAACAACAAGGACTTTGGAGGACATCTAGATCGATTTCCCACCCACCCAGGTTCCAGATAGGGAAATCGAGAGCCAGGGGGATCCACGCAGTCCATTTGTGGCAGGACTAGGTCTCCGGCCTCTCCTCAGTGGCTAACGGGGGAGCAGCAGCACTGCCCTAACCACCCTCAGGGATCTGGTGAGTCCCAGATTCACCCCCTCCATTCACTCTGCAGTCGCGGGTTGCTCCCCTCTAGTTGCTCCAGTTTTCCCCAGGTTGAAAATGCATTCTGGGAAAAATGATCCTTAGGCTGTCAACCGTGGGGAGCAGGAGTGTGTGATGGGAGAAATAGTCCCTGGGTTGGTAGCACAGGGGACAAGAAGTCTTGAGAAAAACGAAACTACGGAAACTGGAGGAATTGCTGCTGCTGTTTTGCTTTGGAGAAAAGAGAACTGGGAGCCCTCTAAGACTCGGTTGCTCCCGGTGTGATCCCAGACCACTTACTTCCCTTCTGGAGGGAAGTTCCTCTTTGTCAAATGAGGTCCCTGGAGACACAGGGTACTTTAAGGGTCAGAGGACTAGCATCAGTGACCCTTTCAGGCCCTTCATCTCACTAGGCCTCAGTTTCCTCCCCTGTAAAACAAGAAGGAGTTGTAGGGCCTCTAAAGGTCCCTTCCAGCTCCCAGGGGCCTGATCTGGTAGAAAGAATCATGAAGGTCTGGCACCAGTAGCCAGTTCTCCCACTCCCTAACAGTGTGACTTCCTGTGCCTCAGTTTCCTCTCTGGTACACCAAAGGGGGTACACTCCCATGGTTCTGAGAACCATCCCAGGTTCTTCCCTGCTCTGTGTGCAAGTATCCTCCAGCTCTGAGAGTCTGTTTCTAAGTTTCTTCCAGACTAGGATCTGGTGTAAGAGGGAGAGGTTCAGGGGTGGCACCCAGGGAGCCTCGGCCGGCCCCTTCTGTGGCCCAGAACTCCTCAGCGACTCCGAGCTGGCTCTGGGAGATTTCATTCTCCGACTACCTAGTGGGGGAGGGTCCCAGGTTGCAACAGCTGGGAGGGCCTGGGGCCCTGGCGGGAGAGATTGGGTGGGGTGCGGTTGTCAAGGAGAGATCTCCCCAGCCCCCAGCTCCTCTCCCTCCCGTAACACCCTTGGGGTTGTGGTTATGTGGCAATATCGACGCAGAAGGGTCATGAAGGAAGGGGCGGGGCTGAGTGATGGAAAAAAAGGGCCCTCCCCAGACGGGCTAATGAAAGCACCCAGAAAAGCCCCGTGGCCCAGCCTGCCGTGAGCTGTTCTTCTCTCCCCGGGGCCCTCAGGGGCCACAGCCGATCAGAGGCGGGCACCGCGTTCAGGGTGCCAATCATCCCGGTTTTCCGGGGTCTGGTTCACCCAGCTAATAAGGGTCAGAGGTGACCCAAAGGAGGGGGACTCTGGGGCCTTTAATGGCAGCAAGTGAGAGCTAGAGTGGGCCTCGGGACAGGTCCATCCCCCCTTTGTTTTTCAGAGGAGGAAACTGAGGCCCCAAGGGAGGAAGTGGCTTGTCCTATTGTTAGTGCTCCCCCTTGGGCCCCCACCCCCATCTCCTACAGCTGCTAGTGAAGTGGCGAGAGGAGGGACTCAGGAGGACCCGAGTTGCTGGGGGACCTTAGGCATGTCACTTAACCTGTCTGCTTCAGTTTTCCTAAGTGTAAAATGGGGATGATGGCATCACCTACCTTTCTGGGCGGTTATGGGGAGCCAATGAGATAAGAGCATGGCGCCTGGCACGTAGTAGGCCCCTAATAAAGGATTCTCCCCTGCCTGCTAATTATAGCTTTGTGGTTAGAAGGTACCTCGGCCATGTGATCCAATTCTCTCATTTTACAGAGGGGGAAACTGAGGCCCGGGGCAGGGAAGTGACTTGCCCGAGATCACAGAGGCAGTAAGTGCATAGGATGAGCCTTTATGTTCCTTCTATATTTACTTATCTATGCCTACACGGTTTCCATTTGTGTGTAGGAGGGAAGGGGACAGTTCTAGCCCTGGGGACCCAGTTTTAGGCTGGCTGCCGGTTTCCCCCCTCAATGGAATAGCAGTTCCTTAGGGGCAAGGCCTGTCTCTTTCTTATCTTTGCATCCCCAGTAGCGGGCACTGGGCCTAGCGCGGGTGAGCTTCCGAAATCCAGTAAGGGGGAAGCGGCAGTGTCTGAATTTGAATCCGGAGTCCTGAGCGCTACAGTTGGGGCGCCTCCTGGTCGAGTTTTAAATCTGGAGGTCTGTTAAGGGAGGTCCCCCAAATGAGGACATTCCCATGTTGGGGCACTGTGCCCCCCAGAAGTCGCGGGGTGGGGTGGGGAGAGGACTTACAGGCCGGCCAGGCCCAGCCCAGCCCTACCTGCTAGGGCAGATGGGAAGTCTGGCCTGCAGACTTGTGGCCTGGGGAAGCCCGCGGGAGGGCCCGGGCCCGGCCCTCCGGGAGGCTCACGGGAGCCCAGCGATTCACTAGGTTTGTTTTTTTTGAAGGAGATGGGGTAATGTATGACCATGACCCAACAGGATATTAAGTCAGATTCCCTTTTACTGAAGGGGCACTTTGTTAAAGGGAGCCCGGTGCTATCTCCGCCTTCCAGCCCCTCCCGGGCCACCTCAGACAAACTGGGGCATACGCTCCTGGACTCCTTCGATTAACTCTTTCTCGTCTTTCCCCCGGCTCTCCCCACCCGGGCCCTCGGTACTTCCCTGAAAGCTCCTCCCCACACAATGTGTGCGACTTCCTCCAGAGACTCCCCCCCCAGCCTGCTCTTCCATGATGGCAGGTGCTCCCCCTTCCCTCTCCCCAAATGCGGGCAAAGCCCCTCTCAGAAGGGTGGGGCAGGGTCCTCTCCTCATTCGGCCTCCCCAATTGCTCACTGCGCTCCTGCTGCTCCCCTGGAGGAAAGGGGCCCCTCGGGGCCACTTCCTGCTCCTGGCCTTTCAGAAGTTCCCCTTGTGGTGACTGTCCCCTCTCTGGTCACAGAGAACAGACGGGGCGGGGCCTCGGGCCTGGGCCTTCCCAAGTGAAGCTCCTCACGGTCACAGAACAAGGGACATGTCTATGTCACACAGGTAGAGTGTGTACGTGTGTGTGTGTGTCAGACAGAGAGATCTGTGTGTGTGTGATGTCAGCAGGAAAACGACCAATACTCTGTGTGTGTGTGTGTGTATGTGTATGTGTGATCTATGTGTGTATGTGTGATATCAGCAGGAAAGGATCAATACTGGGAGTCTGTGTGTGTGTGTATGTGTATAACTTGTGTGCACAATGTGTGAGTGTGATGCCAGCAGGAAAATGACCAGTAGTGTGTGTGTATGTATGTGTGTGATGTCAGCAGGAAAGGATCAGTAGTCTGTGTGTGCACAATGTGTGTGTGATTTGTGCATACAATATGTCATGTCAACAAGACACAAATGGTACAAATGATACTGCCAACTGTATGTGTGTATAATCTATATGTGTAAGTGCAATATCAGCAGGAAATGATCAATAGTGTGTGTGTGTGTAATTTGTGTGCACAAGGTACATGTGATGCCAGCAGGAAATGACTAGTTGTGTGTGTGTGTGTGTGTGTGTGTGATTTGTGTACAGAATGTGTGTGTGATGTCAGCAGGAAAAGAAAGATATAGTTCAGGCCCCTGGGTCCTCTCTGTCCTGTGTCCGGGTTCGGGCCCACCTCCCAGGCCCACCTCCTGGGCCCTGCCTTTTCTGCGTAACCTGGGCAGGGAGAAGGAGGCTCCGAATGTGCGTCCTCTGGGCCGGCCTGTCTCTAACACAAGCGGAACCATATTGAGCTGACCTAGGCGGCACCACTGTAGGCACAGGCCCAGTCAGACGGAGACCCAGAAAATGGCAGCGGTGAGAGGAGAAGGGCGTCCTAAGGATCTGAGGTGCCAGTGGGGACGCCTTCTGGGGGCTAAAGACCACACCGGGCAAGCCGTACAGATATCAGGGAAGCAGCACGGCTGACTTCAGAGTCAAGGTGAAACACCGACAAGCTGTGTGGCCGGTGGCGAGTCCCTCCCTCTCTCTGCGTTTCGGCTTCCTCATCCGTAAGATGGAGGACTTTGCCTCAATGGCCTCCGAGGTCCCTTCTATCTCTGAATCTATGAGCCTACAATCCTATGAATCATCCGTACTGCAGCTGCCAAATTGGCAGGGAGCCCCCGGGGCCCTGGAAACACCTTCTGAGTTCCCTGGAAGCCAGTGGGGGTACGTGCGTATGCCCAGGAGCACCTGGGCTAGCCTGTGGGAGTGGGAAGACTGCTAGGAGCCGCTTTCCCCAAAGAAAGGAGCCGGACCCTTCCGAGAAGCAGCGGCTGCTTGTTCTCCAGGGAATAATGTCACGGAGGCCCAGGACGCACGGGTGGGTGACGGTTCGTTCAGTAACGGTCAGAGAAGGGCCAGAGCCATTCCCTGCAGAGGGCCTATTTGTCACGACGAGAACAACAATAAGGGCCGCCATCTTCCCGGGGCACGGACCCAAGAGGCGCTAGATGGAGAACCTCTCCAAACTTGTCAGGCCTTCCAAGACTTGCCAAGCCTGATGACTACGACCCGTTTCTGACGATTTATGTGGGCACAAATGATACTGCCAAAAGGAAGCTATACGCTATTGGAAGGGATGGGGCAAGAAGTAACTAAGGGGCCCGGGTGGTGTTTTTGTCGCCGCCGCTGACCGAAGGAAAGGCAAACCTGGGGAACGAACTGTTGCTCAGGAACCTGGGATTTGGCTTTCTAGACCATTACTTCAAATACAATGGGAGAGCGCACAATTCTTGGCAGGGGCTAAAGGCCGCCAAAGCACAGGGACGGACGTATACACACCTGGCTGTGCACAAACATACGTGCGCGTGCAGACGTGGATGGACGGTGTCTTGAAAATCTCCCCCAAAGGGGGGGGGGAGACAAGTTCTACCTGCCTCGGTTTCCTCACTTGGAAAATGGGGATAATAATAGCATTTCTCCCTCCCAGGGTTGTGAGGATAAAATGAGATAATAATTACAAAGTGCTCAGCACAGTGATATTAGCTATTAGTATTACTGTGGCAGCTTGGTGGTGCTGCAGTGGATAGAGTACTGGGCCCAGTCAGGAAGACTCACATTTGAACTCAGGTCCCCCTGACTTCAGAGCTGATGCTCTATCCACTGCGTTCCCTAGCTGCCCCCCCCCCCCCCGGCCAAGACTCTTAATGTCACTTGCCTCAGTTTCCCCATCTGTAAAAAATGAGCAGAGAACGAAACATTAATCCACTCTACTATGTTGGACAAGAAAAGCCCAAAGAGGTCACAGTCAGACGTGACTGAAAAACTGAAGTGGATTAGTTCCATCATTAAGGTAGCAAATTTGACAATGCGGGTATCACTGAGATTAGCAGTACTAGTGACTTTGGAAGGCCATACCATGTTCAAAGAGAACAGAATAGGTTTTTGTGAAAAGGAGGGAGGAGGAGGTGGGTGGCGCAGTGGCTAGAGCACCAGCCCTGAAGTCAGGAGGACCTGAGTTCAAATCTGATCTCAGACACTTAACACTGCCTAGCTGGGTGACTCCGGGCAAGTCACTTAACCCCAAATTCCTCAGAAAAAAAGGGGGAGGACATGGGCCAATATGGCAATTGCATATTAAGAAGGAGGATCAAATTCAGCCTCAGATGCTTTCTAGCTGTGCGACCCTGATCAAATTACTTCACTCTATTTGCCTCAGTTTCCTCATCTGTAAAACGAGCTAGAGAAGGAAATGGCAGATGCCAAGAAAACGCCAACTGCAGCCATAAAGAATCAAATTTAACTGAAATGACTCGGGAGGAATACGTGTGAAAAAGCACACTGGAGAGATGTGGCTGAAGGATTAACACAGAAACAGAAGTGACACTGGCAGAGGATCCCAGGACTGAAAAGGGACATCGGGGTGTCTAGAGCCAGAACGGACCTAATCTTTCCATTTGACAGGGGGAAACTGAGGCTGAGGGAGTTGAAGCAGAATTTGAACCCTGATCCCATGACTCTAAGACCAGTGCTCTTCCTCCCCTCCCCAGTGGCATGATGGGTACTTCCTCTACAATCACAGATCTGCTCACTGGCTTTTGCCTTGAGCAAAAAGGGACTAGAAACTATTTCCTGAGACAGCCCTTGGTGGCACTAATGGCTGGGGCCTAAATCTGCCTCGGTGCACCCATTCCCTTCCCCCACCCCCCTTTTTGTTCCTGATTCTAATATTTAAAGCTGCTTCCCGTGGTTCTCTATGCCTTGTTCTCTCCCAAGCTGATCCTTACCTGAATGATCTCTAAGCACTTTTAACATCTCACTCACTGCCCTCTAATAATCACTGGCCTCCTTCTTAAAATACAGCTCCCAAAACTAACTATGAGACTCCAGATGGGAGGGCAGAGGACAGATACCCGTGCCTTCTACCCAGTGACCCCTGCCTCTGCCCATCCTTTCTCACTTAATATAGGCCAAGATTCCCTTAGGTCTCTGGGCTGCTGGAGCACGCATGTTTAGTGTGTGGGCAAAATCCTGTAACTCTTTTTCTTTTCTTTTCTTTTGGCTGAGGCAATTGGGGTTAAGTGACTTGCCCAGGGTCACACAGTTAGGTTACGTATCTGAGACCATATTTAAACTCAGTTCCTCATGACTTCAAGGCTGGTGCTCTAACCACTGCACCACCTAGCTGCCCTTCTGTAGCTCTTTTTCAACGCACTGCTGCCTAGTCTCTTCTCCATCTTGTATGTAAAAAATGGATGATTTTGAACCCGAGGGTGAGATTTTATATTTATGGTTATTCAATTCCATCCTTTTCATCAATCGGGAACATTAACTGTCCCTTCCGGGTCATCAGCAAACCTAATAGCCGATTATCTAGTGATTTATTCAAGTCCTCGATAAAAATAGTCATCAGCACCTCGGCTGCTCTGCATATACGCCCAGGGAGCACGTTTTGTGGTAGTCAACAACCGGAAACGCAGTGGGTACCCGGCCTTCGGTGGGGGTCTGCCCTTCAGTGGGGGATCCACCCTTTGGTGGGTTGTGTTACAGAAATACAATGTGTTCTAGGAACGATAAGCCAAGGGAGTCAGAGAAAGCTGAAAGACTTATATGAACTGATCCAGAGAGAAGGAAACAGAACCAGGATCTCGGTCTAGGCAGGAACCACAAAGTCAATGTGAACAACGATCAAAAAGTCTAACCTGAGCGTCAGAACATTATAACGACCCAGCTTGGCCCTGATGAAGAAATATGAGCAATCAATGGCACGGTGGATAGAGCATCGGATCCATCAGCAAGTCCTAAGTTCAAATCCTACCAGACACACTCACTAGCTGTGTGACCCTAGGCAAGTCACTGAACCTCTCTCAGCTTTAGTTCCCTCATCTGTAAAATGGAGAGAAATTACAGCACCTGCCTCCTGGGATTGTTGCAAGGATCCAATAAGGGGGAAAAATTATCTTTTCAAAGCTTAAATAGCTATCTAAATGCTAGCTCTTACTATAGAATACTTCGTGTGTCAGTCTTGGCTGGTGAGTGTTGCTGGGAGTAGCTCTAGGTGGTGCAATGGATAAGGCACCGGTCTGGAGTCAGGAAAATCTGAGTTCAAATGTAGACTCAGACATGGAATAACTGTGTGACCCTGGGCAAGTCACTTAACCCTGTTTTCTCCAGGGTCTTCCTCTGTAAAATGAGCTAGAGAATGAAATAGCAAGTCATTCCAGTATCTTTGCTAAGGAAACCCCCAATGGGGTCGCGAATATTCAACGTGACTGAACAACAAGCTTTGCTGAGCTTTGAAACAATGTTTCAGGAAGGATCAGTTGTTCAGTCTCATCCAACTCTTTGTGATCCCGTTTGGGGTCTTCTTGGCAGAGAAACTAGAGTGGCTTCCTTCTCCAGCTCATTTTATAGCTGTTAAGTGACTTGCCCGGGGTCACACAGCTAGTACGTGTTCAAACTCAGAAAGATGAGTCTTCCTGACTCCAGACCTGGCACTCTATCCAGTGCAGCGCCACCTAGCTATCAGGAAGGATACCGAAGAGTATCCTGAAGACAAGAGTCAGAAATCCTTCACAATATTCCCAATAAGTAGCCATTGGGTCTCTACTTGGAGACCTCTGGTCACATGGAACTCACTACCTTATGAGACAGATTATTCCCCTTCAGGACAATTCCAGTGAAATTCCAGGTGAACTTGGTGGTTATTTTTTCTAGGTCTGTAAAATCATTTCTTGGGAGTTTGGTACAGCACCGAATAAGTAGATTGATTCGGGTAGTATTGTCATTTTAAATCATATTCGCTCGGCCTACCCATGAGCACTTGATATTTTCCCAACTGATTAGAGCTGACTTTATTTGTGTGAAAAGTGTTTTGTGGTTGTGTTCGTATAGCTCCCAACTTTGCCTCCCTGAAAGAACGGACAGGATCCATGCTTTGATTTAAGAGTGGTATAACCCTCCCCGTTCTCGGTCGAGTACCATCTGCCAAGTGAGGGAAATGGGCCCGATTCTCCAGCACGGTCTCTCGTACCTGGTAGGTGCTTTAGAAATTCAGGTGGATTTCAATCGAATTGAACGACAGACGCCCCAAAATCCTGGGGGCCATATTAGCCAGGTGTGCACCTGGGCTCATGCCAGCCCTTCCCCCAAGTGTGCAGCGCAACCTCCAAGCAAGCATTTGGTGATGGAATACGGTTAAAATCCAGGTGACAAATGTTTGGGAAAAAAGTGCTAGCCCCAGGGAGTGAGAACAGGGTGTGTGTGCATGGGGTGGGGGGGTACGCAAGAGATCAGATGAGGCTGGGGGGAAACCTAAAGAACTTTGGCACTGGGCTGGGCTGGGGCTGTGGAGAGGGTGTGGACACCATGGCCACAGGCCAAATGCCTCGAGTTTTTCAGATGTGGGCAGGGATTTCTTTGGAAGCCCTAGCCAGCTCAACAAAAATAACTCGACAATGTCCCTTCCCCCCTCGCTCCATCCCCCTCCCTCGAACCTGTCTACCCTGTCCCTCAATCTTTCTTCCTCTGGTCCCGTTTCCCAGGACCTTGCCAAGGTGAATCCTTTCCTTGTAGCCTTGATACCCCCCTCCCTGCCCCCGCTCCCATCCTCTCCTGGTCCTTTCCTCTTTAAGTATCATTTTCTTATCCATTAGCTCCTTCCTTGTACCCTCCAAGAAGGCCCGGATTTCCCAGCTCTGAGTCTCAAAGGAGAGAGAGCCGAGCAAGCATCGAAAACCTGAAGGGTTACACACTAGGATTTGAGGTCTGTGAGTTTGGGTTTTTTTTTTAAATTAGATATTTTGATAAGTGGATTCCAAGATAATTGGTTTCCTTTGGAATATTATGTATTTATTTTAGGAGCTTAAAAACCATATTCCGAGAAGATCCCCAGACTGTCACAGGGGTCCGAGACACAAAGGAGAGTTGAGGACCTTTGTCACCCAGAGGGTGCTTGGAGGCAGAGGATGGGAGGAAGTGGCTTTCCCTTCCCTGAATCTCACTTTCCTCACCTGTAAAAGGAGAGAGAGCCTGAGCAGGCGGCCTCCAAGTCCCTTTCCTTTGTCAAAGGGACACAGTACTGACTTACAAGAGGAGGGGGACAAAGCAAGCGATACAAAAACCAGCAATGGAGGAGAGCGTGGGCCTACCGATCTTAACTTTTGGCGTGAATGGTTTAAACCATCCAATAAAAGGAGGCTGACATCATAGGCGAGAGAACAAAAGCCAACAGCCTGGAGAACTGGAGAAAAGCGTCTGAAAAATAGACAATGAAGACAGGAGATCGGAACCAAACTTATGATGCAGCAGGTGACTTCACACTTATTTCCCTCGTGAATTATGGTTTACAGAGCGTTTTCCGCAATCCACCCTAGGATGGCGGGAGGGCAGAGATTCATCTTTCACTGATGGGGAAACGAAGGGATCGAAAATCTCGATCTGGGAATTCAACCCCTTCATTGGAGTATTTGAGTATATGGAGGGGGAAGAGGCCCAGAGTTACCCAAGTAGTACTAAAGCTCGGGGTGGAATTCGAGGGGAGGTTTACTTGATGAGAGAGGCTCCTCCTACTTTGATTTACCCGGGTCCCGTAGGTGGCCAAATGCTAAAGCCAAATCCTATGGAGATCTCAAATGTGCAGATTTCTGTATGGATCGTGAACTCTTTGGGGTCCACGTGCACTTGGATTTCTCTTGTAACAAACCTAGTTTTCACAGATGTCTCGGGAAGTTGTGATCGTCTGTTGACGACCTCCCGCGTTCTTTTTCGACGAGGAACCCCTGGCTTCTAGAGGGCTTTCCCCATGCTAGCTCGGGGCAGTTTCATCACGGCCCACAAACGCACTTTACTTGAACTGGAGCACAATGTAAATATGTGCGTGTGTGTTTGCTCATTCATTCACTCAATATTTACCAAGCACCCCGGTACAAGGCCCAGAGCTGTGTTACAGTCAGCAGCCCTTCCCAGGTGACTCCTCCGGGTCACGGCCACCTCCGCCCAGCCCCGAATGGAAGCCCCTAGCAGGCCAAGGGCCCCATCTGTCAAAACAACAGCCGCTGACATCCGGATCTGGGTCTGGTTCCCGAGACGATTTCACGTCTCCTGAGGCCCAGAGAAGGGCACCGCCGGCTTACCAACAAGTGTGGAGAAAGGGAAGGACTGTGCTGGAGCCGGCTCAGTTCTGCCCATTGTTAAATTTTCACGGTGAGCATTTATAACACAGAAATCAGCCAGCATGACAAAGCGGGGAATGATTTATTGTCCCGTTGACGTCTAGACTTAGGAAAGTGATGGAGAAAATGGTAATACTAATGCAGATTCCACTTCAGAGTGTGCCCAGCATACACTTCTCCCCAGAGAGTCAGTTGTTAAATGTCTGGCAGCACAGGGAGGAGTTCTTGTGGGAGAGAAAGCAAGTTTCTTTCTTCCCTTCATTCTCCTTCTCCCAAATCCCTATAAGAAGTCTTTAACAAGTCCCTATAGTATGGATGGCCAGCCCTGGAGATTACAACCCTAAGTGGAGAGACAGTACTGATGTGGTTGGGACAAGATCTGAAAAGAGAAGACCTGAGTTCAAATCCCACCTCTGGCACTTCCTGGCTGGCTAATTTTGGCTAAGTGATCATCTCTCTGAATCCCAATTTTTATGAGACAATGGATGTAAAGAGAATCACGTTTATCTCACTCCCCAGAGGTGAAGGATGTTTGAGAAATGAGAGAAATGGATGGAGAAATACTTGGACTAGCTGTGTGGTCTTAAGCAAGTCATCTGACTGCTCTGGACCTCAGTTTCTTCTTCTGTAAAATAAGAGCATTGGACTCAATGGCCTTTTAAAAAAATCCTTTCAGCTCAGTTAATAATCACAGTTGGCATTTGTACAACGCTTCCAAGTTAGTTCACAAGATATTTCACATGTATCATCTCATTAGATTTTAACACCCTGCTTGGGCGGGTGCTTTTGTTCATTTTACAGATGAGGAAACTGAGGCTGAGAGATTAAACGACTCGCCCACTGATACACTGCTAATAATGCCTGAGACAGGTATGAAGACATGTTTTCTTGACAGCAAACCCAACGACTTTATCCACTATATCCTACTTCCCTCAAATGATGAATGATTTTGATGACTAATTAAAAACCACAATAGAAAAAAAGGGGGGGCTGGATTTAGGGGCAGAGAACCTGGGTGATTTCACGTCTCTGAGTTTCAGTTTCTTCATCTTTAAAATGGACTCAATGGCATCTTTCAACCCTAGATTTATGATCCTGGGAAACAAGGCAGTGAAGTTCTATTTGCTTAGCACAGGCATAGTGCAAGTGCTATTGGCGGCCATTGACACATATAATTGGATGCTTAATCGGTGTTCCTCAGGGACAGTGAGGCAGGGGATTTTTTTTTTTGAAAATAAAATAATCTTGAAAAGTATCTATGGCAGACCTAGCGAACCTCCAAGCTGGTGTCCAGACAAGTTCTTGCTTCGATTGCAAGCCTCCGAGTCCAGCCAGTGTTAGGGAACAGAAAAAGCTCTAGATCTGGCTCCTGACTCTAGCACTCAGTAGCTGAGTGACCTGGACCAGATGCATCTCCTTCTATGGACGTCGCTTTCCTCTGTGCAATGGAGGGCTTGGACTAAATATTTCTGAGCTTTGCTCCCAACCCAGCCTTCGATTTTCAGCATTCTGTGTTCTAAATTCCCCTCCAGCTCTGGAATTCTGTATTCAAAAATACCTTTCAGTCCCAACATTCTATGGCCTATATTCTCCATTCTCTGAGGTTTTTCTCTTTTCTATACTCTAAAGGCCCATCCAGTCCCAATATTCTGGGGGTCTTCTAGCCCTGAAATTATCTGTTCAGTGTTCCAAGATTCTTTCCAGCTCCGATATTCTATGTTCTATATTCTCAATTTCCCTCATCTACCCAGCTCTGTGTTCTAAGGCTCCTTCCAGCTCTGATATATTCTAAGGTTCTCCTCTCCCAAGCTCTTTGTTCGAAGGCTCCTTCCAGCTCTGATATTCTATGTTCTATATTCTAAAGTTTTCCTCTCCCAATCTCTGTTCTAAGGCTCCTTCCAGTTCTAATATAGAATATTCTAAGCTTCCCCCTCCCAACTATACATTCTTAGACTCCGCCCAGCTCTGATTTTCTATAATTCGACGTTTCCCCCCACCTCCACCATCTTCTGTTTTATGTTCTGCCCTCCTATGCCATTCTATGATCTACGCTCTGGCATCCCTTTCTGAGCTGCCATCGTGTGTCCAATGTGTTCTAAGGTATCTTTCTAGCCCTGCCATTCTGTGTTCTGTTGTACAGATCCTTCTGGCTCTACCATTCTATTCTATGTCCTGAGGTTTTATCTTCCAGGGATCTTTTCCGCACTGATATCCTCTGTTCTGAGATCGCTCCCAGGCCTGCTGTTCTCTTTCCTAAGGTCCTTTGCAGTTCTAAACCCCAGTGAGCCCACGAGTAACTGTGTGTGGCCGTGTCTCTTAGGAGAGCCCCTCACCTTGTAGGGATGCCCTTTTGGAAAGGCCCCCGGACGGCGGCCTGTGTCACACCGAATCCCGCTCTGCTACGCTGAGGGTCAGATGGTCGGCCGCACCCCCCCCCTCCAGCTCCCCTGTAGGGCAGGATGTTTCCCCATCCTGCTAAGCTTCCTGCTGCTTGGTGGGGTTTCCCCCTCCCCACCCACCACTGGCCTAGCCTCTGCCCCCATGCCTCCCTCCCCCACCAGGGCACTTACAGACTGCCAGCAACTAACTTATCTGTGGGGAAATCTTTGCCTCACCCTGCTGCCCCACCCAGCTGACAGCCTCCCCACAGCCCTGTGGTTTGGTCCCAAGCCCTGCCCCAGGCTGGAGAGCACTGGCGGGCAGGGCTCTGGGCGAGAGTTGACTGCCTCATAGAAGCTCGGGCAGCCTGATTGTCTGTGGTGGTCCCATTGGTTCTTTCCATTTTGGGGGTGGGGGGAAGGCAGGAAGGGGTACATTAATTCTTTTTCATTAAGCCTCCTTTCTTTCCATGCAGGCTAGTGTGTGTGTGTGTGTGTGTGTGTGTGTGTGTGTGTGTGTGTAGGGGGTGTGAACATGACCTCTAACCCCAGATATGGACAGTCACAAAGAGCAACAGGGTCATAGGACCATGGAAGGTCAGAGCTGACAGGAACTTTAGAGGTCCACACAGAGAACAGAATGTCACACTAGGGAAGGACCTTCAGAAAGAAAACAATGTTAGAGCTGGGAAGAAGCTCAGAAAGCAACATGAAATATTGGAGCTGGGAGGGACCTGAGAACATGGAACAGAGAATGCCAGAGCCCAGATGGATCCTGGGACAGAAAATGTCAGAGCCACGAGAGACCATACACAAACAGAGGCTGTCTAAGGTGGATGGGACCTTAAAAACATAGAATGTCAGAGTTGGCAGATAAATTTGAGAAATATCTCATTTAGGGCCCTTATCTTACAGGTGGGGAAACTGAGGTCCAGAGAGGTTAAAATTACTTGCCCAGAAGTGATGTGGTATGTTTTTTAAAAACGGAATATAGGCATATATTTATGAAATTATCCTGCTGTACAAGAACAATATGATCCAAAAACAAGAAAGATAATAAAGAAAATAAAATTCAATCACACAACAACAAAAGAAATAAAAATGCTGTGTTGTGAGCTACACTCAGTTCCCACAGTCTTCTTTCTGGCTGTAGATGGTTTTCATCAAATGATGTGGTATTAAGTGGAGAGTAATGCCAGGAACACCAGGGTTAAGTACTTTGAAAAATCTCTATTCAATTTTTAAATTTTTTTTTTAAGTTTGTGAAGCTCCTGCAATATTCCAGGAACCACATTGGAACGGAGGAGAAAGAGGCGAAAGCAGACATCGTCCCTGTCTTCAGGATTTACAGCCCAATAGCGGGCATGGGACATGTACATTAATAGGTAAGACATGCGAGAAAGTATGGAAAGACTAAGGGAAAGATCCTGGCAAAATACTCTGAGGACGCCGTCGGAGGAAAGGATACTTTCATGGGAGCAGGGGGGTCGGAAGGGAGAGGAGAAGTCACCAAGAGAGTCATGCAAGACATGGCCTCTGACTGGCACCTCTTACTTAAAGGAAGAGGATTTCATCAATCAAAGATGGGGGATCAGTTGGGGACTGGCTGAATAAGTTATGGAATATGAAGGTAATGGAATATTACTGTTCTACAAGAAATGACGAGCAGACGGATTTCAGAAAGGCCTGGAGAGATTCACATGATCCAATATCAAATAAAGTGAGCAGAACCAAGAGAACATTGTTCACGGCAACGAGACTGTGATGACCCTCTGTGATGGACTTGGCTCTTCTCAACAATTCAAGGCAACTCCTATAGAGTTGGGATGGAAAGAGCCACCCGCATCCAGAGAGGGAGCTATGGAGGCTGAATGTGGATCAAAGCGGAACATTTTCACCTTTTTTATGTTGTTGCTCTTTGCTTATTTTTTTTTTCTCGTCATTTTTTCTCTTTTGATCTGATTTTTCTTACACAACATGACAAATATGGAAATATGTTTAAAAGGACTGCACATATTTAATATATATTTATATGTAATAATATATAACATATTAATATATATAATATGATATAAATTTATTTAAATATAAGAATATATTTAATAATATATATTTAATATGTCATTGCTATTTTGGGGAGAAGGGAAGTAAGGGAGAAAAGTTTGGAACACAAAATTTTACAGGAATGAATGTTGAAAACTATCTTTATGTATATTTGGAAAAATAAAAAGAATTTAACATTTTAAAAATTAAATTAAGATTTAAAAAAATTTTTAAAAAGAAGGTTAAAGGGCAGGGAATTTCTTCCAAGCATGGGGGTGATGTGGGCAAAGGCACAGAGAGGCTGGAGGTTGGGAGGGGAAAGTCTGGACTACTCTAGTTCCCACATTAGAACGCGTCCCTCAATAGGATGAAGGGGGAAGGGAACGTCAAGGAAGAGCAAGATGAGACTGGACCGAAAGAGGGAGATGTAGAACCCAGTGGGGACAATAGGGGAGCTCACTGAGGGCTGTGGGAGAAGGACTAGAAGGGTAGGTCTCAGAGAGCTCTCATAAACCATCTGATTCATATTGTGTCTATGACTGATAGCGGGTTAAGGTTAAGCTCTCCCAAGAAACATATTTCCATTTTAATGGAGACTTTTCTGGAGAAATGACTCCTTAAGCCAATGGACTGACAGATGGATGTGATACAGATGAGCTGCTTCCAAGGGTCTTTGAATGGCTGGGAGTGGTGACGGCACGCTCATCCAATTTAAAGACGGCCCACAACTAGGAGGGCTTGCTGACATTGCCGAATGTCAGCCGGGAACTAAAAAGGTCTTACAGTCTGGAAAGGAGAGTGGAAAAGAGAATAAAATTCAGCGCGCATCCAACGTCTTACCCTTAGATTCAAAAAGTCAACCTCACGTGGTGTTTTCACCTGAAAAAGATCTGGGGGATTTGGTGAACCGAAAGCTCAGCCCGAGTCGGCATGGGATGAGACAGCTAAAAAGGCCGATATGGTTTTAGTAGAGTATGAGATGGCCAGGGAAGGTAGGTGGCTCTGGAGTGGGTACAATGCCAGGTCTGGAGTCAAGGAGACTCATCTTCCCGAGTTCAAATCCAGCCTCAGAAACTCACTACCTGTGTGACCCTGTTCGTCCCTGTTTCCTCATCTGTAAAATGAGCTGGAGAAAGAAATGGCAAACCCCTCCAGTATCTGTCAAGAAAACTCCAAATGGGGTCAACAAAGAGTAGGATGCAGCTGAAAAACACCAATTACAATGGCCAGGATGAGAGCAGTGATTGGCCAGATGCCATCTGGAATGTTGGGCTCAGGTCTTGGTGCCATGGTTTAAGAAAGACGTTACTAAGATGGGAAATGTCCAGAGGAGGGTCGCTAGAATGATGAAGAGTACCGAGACTGTGCCATATGAGGCCCAGTTGAAGGAAATGGAAATGTTTCACCTGGAGAAGAAAAGCTGAAGGCCCCAAGAGAACTGGCTCAAAGCATCTGAAGGATGACTGACCTTGTTTTGCTTTGGCCCAGAGGGCAGACCTGGGAGCAATGGTAGAGGTGGGAAGGCGGGAAGGCAAAGTTAGGGTGCTGTCAGCAGAAACCCCCAAATCTGATTGGCTCCAGGTAGCCACAAGAAGGATGGCTGATCTCATGAGAAAGTGGGGGGTTCTTTTATTCTGATTGGACGATCCCGATGGACTCTGAAGTCCTTTCCAATATGGTTCTAGATTCTATGGAGATTTGGGAGCAGGTGGGATCAAGAGCATCCTACCCACACATTTTAGAATGTTAGAAATGAGCCTATCAAATTATCTCATGATCTACTTTCCAATAATCTAATAAGTAATTTAAATAGAGTATCTAATCCAATCACTACCTCCCCACAATTTTCCACATGTGGAAACTGAGGCTCCAAGATGAGATTTGTCCTAAACTGTGCGTTGAGCTGGCCCAGCCCAGAATTTTTCAAATCTTTTATACATACATACATACATACAGATAGATAGATATTTATATTTTGCTGAGGCAACTGGGGTTAAGTGACTTGCCCAGGGTCACACAGTTAGGCAGTATTAAGGCCAGATTTGGACTCAGGTCCTCCTAACTTCAGGACTGGTGCTGTATCCACTGTGCCACCTAGCTGCCCCTCTTTTTTTTTTTTGTTTTTTTTTTCTGGTTATACATATGCATTAATTTTTTAATACACATTTCTTTATGAATCATGTTGGGAGAGAAAAATCAGAACAAAAGGAAAAACCACAAGAAAGGGAAAAAAAGTGAACATAGCATGTGTTGATTTACATCTATTCTCCAGGTTATTCAGATCTTTGTTATGGTCCTCTACTACCCTCCAGGTCCACATCCCTTCTACTGTAAGGAGTTCAATACCCCACTTGACAGTCTTTCTCTCCATCCCCATCTCCCACAATCTCTGGTACTCACTACGTCTTGGGGAGACAATACCGAGGCTCCCCCAGATCAAACATCTCCTCAACCTCCATGGTCCACACTCTCAGTCCACCTCCACTAAGAGGATCCCAGTCCGATCTCGCCTCATCTGGAGCAGGCCTTCTTGGGGATTCTGAGCTCCGGAATCGCCCTCTCTTCACAACCCCTGTGTCTCATCCTAAACCTATCCTGCTCTCCACAATCTTGTGTTTTGCCTCAATTTCTTGCCTTCACAGCCTGGCCCTGACGTTGCTCAGTTCAGCCCTGAATTTCTTGTGTCTTGTTCTATTGTCAATCCCGATTCTGGGTTACAACTACCAGGGCCAAGCTGGAGGCATCTTGAACCGCCCTGAAGACCAATTGTTAAATTTTCAGTGTGAGTATTTGGGAATTGACGATTTATTGTTTTGTTGACCATCTAGACTTAAAAAAGTGATGGAAAATGTTAAAATGCCTATGTGAAATATAAAAATATCATGTGTATTTTTTGGGGGGAAGTTGGTTGTTAAACACTTACCACCACACACACCGGCTACTCCTACCACCTGCCTTCTTAACACCTATTCCAGGACTTCTGGGTAAAGTTCCACAATCACACCAATCTTATCTGGGTCCTCGCCGGTGACCAGCAGGTCCCATTACTGATTCTGACATGCCCTTTACAGATGATTCTAAAGTTTTCTTTTCTTTTCAAGCACTCTATACCCCCCTTCTCTCTCAGCAGAAGACCATGTCTTTAAATAATAAATAAATACATAAAATTACAAAATAAGAAGATCATGGCTTCTATTTCGGGGAAGAAAAATCAAGGCAAACCACAACGAGCTCCCTCTTTTCCCTTGCTCCACACCCCGAGACATCTTGACCTCCTCCCCCATTCTTTTCTCCACTGATCTATTCTCTGAAAAGCGGTGGTCTTTTTGCTTCCAGAGGCCAAGCGCTCTGCTTGTGCCCTTGATTCTGTCCCCTCCCATCTCTTCCTGGAATTGCCTCTTTGAACATTACTCTCCTTATCTACTGGTTCTTTCCCTGCTGCCTGCAAACAGTCCCTTGGCTCTTTCGCCCTTAAAAAAATAATAACAAACCCCCTTAGCTTGACCCTGACACCATCCTTAAACTATCATCGCCCATCTCTCCCACCGTCAGACCCTGGAGAAAGAGTGCTGCTGCCTCTGTTTCCTCACCCTGCACTCCCTTCTCAATCCCCTGTAATCTAGATTCCAGGCAGTGGACTGCAATAGCTGTCTCCAAGGTTACCAACAATCTCTTAACTGCGGAAATCAGACGGCCTTTTTTTCATTCCTCATTTTCCTTTACTTTTCTACATCTTCTGACATGTCAACTACCTCCTCCTACCCAGACTTTCACGACACTACTCCCATATGACCAATCTTTCTCATTTTCCTTTGTCTATTATCGCTGAGTTCCTGTCACTTTAGCACATGTACTTCTCAAAGCTGTCCTGTGCTTTCTTCTCTCCCCCCCCCCACTCTCTCTCACTCTCTGTGTCTGTCTCTCTCTGTCTCTCTGACCGTCTCTGTGTGTCTCTCTGTCTCTGTCTCTCTCCTTGTATCATGGAACCCTTTAGTAGGCTGGGGAAACTCCTCCTTAGACCCACATTTCTAACTAACCAAAGATGGAGATGCTAAATTTCAGTTCAAGGTTGGTGAAAACCGAGCTGCCGTTTCCCGCCTCTTCCAAGCTCGTGGACCCTTTCTGATCCGTGAACCCTAGGTTAAGAACTTCTGCTCTAAAAATATTCTTGCATCGTGACCTTCGCAGTTCCCATGAGTTCAATCATCACCTCTGTGCAGATGCCTTCCAGATCTCCGTAGCCAGTCCCGGGGGCTCTCCCGGATTCCAGGCTCGCTTTGCCAAAGCTGCTAGACACTGCCACCTGCGCGCGGCCACTCAGATTCGGGCCATCCCAAATGGGATCCGTTCTCCTCCCCTCTAAACCGGGCCTTCCCGTAAACTTCTCCGTCGCCGTTAAGCGTAGTGCCAACTCCTGCTCACCTATGCTTCCCATTTCAGTCGTTCTCCTCTCTCACTAAAGCCACTCCGTATCCAAGACCTTATTTTAATTTTTTTGGGGGGAGTCAGGGGCATCGGGGGACTTGACGGGGTCACTCGGCTAGTAAGTGTCTGAGGCCTTATTTGAACTCAGCTCCTCTTGTCCGGAGGGCTGGCGCTCCAGCCACCACAGCACCACCTGGTTGCCCCTAGTACCTAAGATTACATCTTGGGATCTCTTGCGAAATGCAGGAGGTCCTTATCACCTCTCACCTGGACTATTACTAGACTAATCCTGATGGATCTCTTTCAGGCTCTCCTCTTTCTCCAATATGTCCTCCACATACTTGCTAGGATAGTCCCAAGGGACAGGTCTGCTCATGTTACTCCCCTGCTCAAAAATCTTCAATACCTCCCTATGGCCTTTATAATAAAATACAACCCTCTGGGCTTGGTATTGAAATCCCTCCACAATCTGGCTGTCAGCTATCTTTCCAGATTTCTTTCTCGTGGTTCCTCTTCACATCCAGCCAAAGCGACCTGCCAGCTATTCCTATTTTCTCTCATCTCCATGACTTCAAAAGCTTGTCCTTCTATATCTGGAACACATCCCCATCTTGTGCTCTCAGAAACCTTATGATCGTCTTTTAAGGCTCAATTAATTGATGGGGCACCTCCTCCGGGAGGAAGACTCTGATTTCTCTCCCCTCCCCAAGCTGTTGCTCCCTCCTGCCTCAAACCACCTCCTCTTCACTTCTGCATGGATATCTTGACTCCTCCAAAACAGACATCATAGGTCATTCTCCCAGCAGACCTTTAGAGAGGGGTTATGGCAGGTCACTGTACCTGAGGACAGTTGTCATGACTCAGAAGGGCTTTTCTAGATTAGAGGAAGTCTGAATCTGCCTTTATCACTTTTTTGCATAGATCCTTGTTCTGCCCTTTGGGCCAAGTCCCTGTAATCCTAAATCTACTATCTCTTTCCAGAGAAAGGCCTTCGGATCTTTAAAGCCAGCCAAGATGGGAATCTCTTATTCTGGTCTCAAACAGGCCCACGTATAGATCCCGTGACCTGGCTCTGCCTGGCCTTTCCGGCCTCATCTCCCATCCTCCGGTGGCCATGTTGGATCCCTTGTTTGCTCCCGCCCAATACCATCTTTGCCCCCTGCCGCGAATCCCATCTCTATCCCTTCCAACCTTTTTCGAAAAAAGGTCTCCAGTGCCGTCACTCTCGAGGACCTTTGCCGATATCCCCATAAGGAAGTGAGGGCTCCTTGTCCGATCTCCTTCAACTGGTACCGCCCCCACCCCAGCCCGGTCTCAGTGGCTCTCTAAGGGAGATCAAAAATCTGTGACCCGCCTGGTGAACAATGGTTCCTGCTGCCAAAGGCCTTCTGGGTGGTCTTGATCCGAATTTTCCCACAGACCACAAATGTCTTATAGCAGAGTGGCGTTACGGTCCAGTTATAGGGGCGAGCGGTGGCCTCGGTTCTGCTACTTAATGGCTATGTGACCTCTCTGGGCCTCAGTTTCCCTTCCTGTTAAATGAATGGTTTGTACTACATGTGATCTTAACGGTCTCTTCTAATCCTGCCATTCTCTCAGAGGCAGCTGGATAGGGCACTGGACCTGGAGTCAGGAGCGCCCAGGTCCGGGTCTTATCTAGAGTATTAACTGTGTGATCGTGGGCAAGTCACTTAACCTAAATTCCCTTCTTCATAGAAAAGAGGGTGTCGCACTCAATGGCCTTTAAGATCCCTTCCGGTTCAAAATCTACAATCCCAGGAGCTACTCTGAGAGGCAGTATGGCACAGGAAGATATGAGACCAAGTTCCACCTTTGACAAATACGGACTGTGTGATCCTGGGCAAGTCACTTGGCCCCTCATTTAATCCCTCTAAGACTATAAATTACAGAGAAGGCGCAGACCTGCATCGCTAAAGGGAGTTTCCTGGTCAAGTTCCCCCTACATCAGTAAAATCATAGCTCAGTCCCTCTTTCCATGAGCTATTCTGACCCGTCCTCCAAACCAGGGGATTTCTCTTGGCTAAAGGTAACTAGAGGCGAGAAGGTGGGCAAAAGTCCCAAAGAGGCTCACTCACGGTTCTCCCCAGCGAGCCAGGTCTTCCTCTCTGGCCACAAGATTCGGGTCAGCCTGCTCAGTGGTTGAGAGCAGGGCTTCTCAGACTTTTTCCCCTCTCTAGCCCTTTTTACCCAAGATGATTTTTTTCATGATTTCATTTTAATTTTTTAAATACACATTTCTTTAGGAATCATGTTGGGAGAGAAAAATCAGCACAAAAAGGGGAACCACAAGAGAAAAAGAAAAAAAAGTGAACATAGAGTGTGTTCATTTGGCCTGAGAAGTTTTCATGTGACCCTCCCTGGGGACACAGGTATATAAGGGAGGTATATAAACCAAACATTTACTGATACTAAATCACAATTTCACGATGCCCACATTCAGTTATGAGACCCCATATGGGGTCATGACCCACAGTTTAAGAAGCTGGGCTCTAGAGCACCCAACAGAATGAAAAAGCATGCCGGGTTTCCCACAGAAAGCATGTCCCTCCCCTGCCTTTGGTCACCCTACGTAGGTGTGACCCTGGGCAAGTCACTGTCCCCCGAGACTCTTGTATCTATAAAATGGGGATAAAAATACCAGTAGCATTTAGGAAACTCATAGGAGATGTAACATGACTTGCGACCACTAAATGCTAAAGAAACATCAGCTACTGCTAGTGCGCCAAGGGGCTGTGACCTTGGACAGCCTTAATCCATCACCAAGAAGCGCTAAGCTGGGCTAGAAGGACAACAAAAAGGAGCCGGTCTTGGCTCTTGTGGAACTTTCATTCCATCACTTTCTGGGCCAACCTCCCCATCTGAAACGCAAAGGAGCTGGACTGGATTCCGAGATCTTTCCCTGCTCTAGAATTCCACGGTTCTCAGAGAAGGTCAATCCCAAGGCTCCAGGGAAGGGGGCAGGGTGCGGGCTCCTATGACACGATCACAAAAGAGACGTGTCTTTGGCCTGCAAAGGTGAAGACGGGAGTGGGCGAGACCAATAACAGCTATAAGATCACCAGGTGGCCCAACAGGGGATTGCTGATATTCCTGAGAGTGGGAAGTAAGAGATCTAGAGAACTCCATCCTGAAAGAAAGATCCAAGCTAAATAACTAAAGTAGCTTCCCCAAAATGTGGATAAATTCAGGGAGGATCGAGGTATCTGGGTGGATGAGCAGGCCCCCTGCGGGGTCCTATCTGGGCGCTCCTAGGAGAGTCAAAGCCACAGAGAGAAGCCAAGGCTGGAGAAGCCAGGAGCCTACAAGGGGGGGAGCAGCAGAGGCAGTTTGATGATCTCTCTCCCATGCCCTCCAATTACCTCTCGTAACATTCAACCGTTCAATAACTATTTGTTCATTTCCTTGTTTATTTGTTCATCTATCGATCTTTATCTATTTAATCTGTCTAGTCTTTGTCTATTTCTCCATCCATCCAATCATCCATTCATTTATCTATCTAATCTTTTTCTATCTACCATCCACCCATCCATCCATTTACCTGTCTTGGATATCCACCCATGCATCCATCCATATATCTATACATACATACATACATCTACCTGTCTATCTATCTAGATATCCATCCATTCATCCATCCATTTATCTATCTGTCTATCCATCCATCCATCTGTCTGTGTCGTTTACTTATCTTCATTTATAAAATTACTAAACCAAGTCCACAGCCCTGCACTGGGCACTGGGGGAGAGCCAATGTTTAGACAAGATCTGAACCCTGCCTTCATGGAGTTCACAATCCAGTGGGAGCATAAAATAAAGCTAACCTACCCACAACAGGCAACACGATACAGTGGAAAGGATACTGGCCCTGAAAGCAGAAGATCTCATCTCTGATGTTTACTAGCTGCGTAACTTCAGGCAAGTCGCATGATCTCGGGGCCTCAGCTACTTTCTCCATAAAACGAGAGGCCAGGATTCCACAGTTCTTTTCAACGTATTCTCTGATGAAGTCTAAGCAAAGTCTCAGGAGGTCATACCTTAGCAACAGGGGGAGGGACCTGGGTCATACCTTACCGACAGGGGAAAATTAGGAAAGGGTCATAGCATTAGTCATAAGAGACCTTGGAGGCCGGCTAGTCCCGAGCCCTCATTTTAGGGGACAAAGAAGCTGAGACCTGGAGAGTTTAAAGTGTTTGGCCAAGCCCGCGTGGGAAGAAAGCAGCAGAGGCTCTCTGTAGAAGGAGGCATTCGAGTTGGATCCGAAAGGGCAGAGAGGAATTCAGCCTGCAAAGAGTGGTTGGGAAGACCGCCGGAGCAAGGGTCTCGAGGTGGGAAAGTACAGGGTGTGTTTGGCAAAAAGAAAGTAGATTCTCCCCATATGTAGAAAAATATTGACAGTGGTGGCAAAGAATTGGAGATCGAGGGGGTGCCCATCCGCTGGGGACTGGCTGGACAAAGTGCAGTATATTAATGGGATGGAATACTGGTTTTCTGTAAGAAATGATAAACAGGCTGCTTTCAGAAAAGCCTGGAAGACCTATGATTGAGCTGATGTTGCGAGAAATGAGCAGACACTCTTGGGTCTGTATCCTAAGAGATAATAAAAAGGGAGAAAGATCCCTATGTACAAAAATGTTTGTGGCAGGAACTAAAATCAAGGGGATGTCCTTCAACCGGGGAATGGCTGAACAAATGGTGGTATACTAATGGGATGGAATACTGATTTTCTATAAGAAATGATAAACAGGCTGCTTTCAGAAAAGCCTGGAGAGACTTCCATGAACCGATGCCGAGGGAAGCGGGCAGAACCAGAGCGCTGGACGTGGTAACAACAAGAGTATGTAAGGATCAACTGGGATGGATGTGGCTCTTCTCCACAATGCCGTGATTCAAGACAATTCCAACAGATTTGGGATAGAAAATACCATCCACATCCAGAGAGAGAGCTATGGAGACTGAATGGGGATCAAAACCGAGGATTGTCACCTTTTTCTTTGTTTTCACTTTTTTGTGGTTTGTTTTTCCCCCTTTTGGCATTTTTCTTGCACAACACGACAGCTATGGAAATATGTTTAAAAGGATTGCACATGTTTAACCTATGTTGGATTGCTCCATGGGAGGGGGGAGGTAAGGAAGGAAGGAAGGGAGAAAAAATTAGAACACAAAGTTTTACAAAAATGAATATTGGAAAATATCTTTACATATATCTGGAAAAATAAAATACTAGAGAGTAATCCTGAATGCAATAGCAGCGACAATGTATGATGATCACTTATGATACACCTTAGCTCCTCTCAGCAATGCAATGATCTAAGACAATTCCAAAAGACTCAGGATGGAAAATGCTATCTGCCTCCAGGGAAAGAACTGATGGAGTGTGAATACAGATCAAAGCAGACTACTTTCACTTTTTTTCTGGTTTTTTTTCTCGTGGTTTTTCCCTCTCATGGTTTTTCCCTTCTGTTCTGATTCTTCTTTCACAACATGACTAATGTGGAAATATATTTAATATGGTTGTACATGTATAACCTAAAAAAGAAAGTAGATCTTTCTGAAAGCAACATGAAGGAAAGCTGGAAAGTGTATAGTACCAGATTATGGAGAGAGCCTTGAATGCCAGGTAGGGATGGGCAAAGTTTTACTAGGTAGGGAACAGGGAGAAACTAGCGTTTTTTGAGCAAAGAAGTGAATGACACGACCAGGTCTATCTACAGTACAAGATACTCTGGGGGGTCTGAGGGTGAAAAGAAAAGAGGTGGGAAGATCTGTTGAATGGTTCAGGGAGACAGGCTGTATTAGGTAAGTGGGGAAGTAGGACTGGAGAGAACAGGACAAATGAAAAAGGTACTGCAAAGACGTGATGGATAAGAATCGACAATTGGTCAGATAGAAGTGAGGTAGGTCCGAGGAAGAATCAAAGAGGACCCCAAAACTGGGAACCTGGAAGAGACCAAGTAAAGAGTTTGGGGTTCCTGCCTTCCTAGTCCACTTATTATGTGATATTGTGGATTTCAGTTATCTGGAACTGCTGACTCCTAGACTGCTTCTTGTTATAAGTGCCCGCATCTTGAACGCCAACGTTCTGCCAGTGATGCCCTGAGGCTATGGAGCCGTATGGGATGCCACAATCCATGGAGAGCCACATTGCCAGGTGATGTTGAGACTCATCATGAAAGTGAGTGGCAACATATTACCAGCTGTTACTTTCTCCCAAGAATCAGTGCAAAAGCCATCATTATTCAGATGTGGGACAGGGAAAGAAGACCCTTAAAAGAACTGAGTGGGGGTAGCTAGGTGGCGCAGTGGGTAGAGCACCAGCCCTGCAGTCAGGAGGACCTGAGTTCAAATCTGGCCTCAGACACTTAACACTTCCTGGCTGTGTGACCCTGGCCAAGTCACTTAACCCCACTTGCCTCAGCAAAAAACAAAAAGAAGAAGAAGAAGAAGAAGAAGAACTGAGTGTTGGGCGTTAGGGAGTTTACCTATGGTCCATTTCTCAAAGACCTGGGCAAGAATCATAGTGATGAGTGATGATCTGTACCTTTGGAGAAAATACCCACATACATAAGAAAACAGATCAAAATATCCTATTCCCCATGTGTTTCCAATTCCCCTCCCCTGACCCCATGGATTGTGAACTCCATCAGGGCAAGACCCTTGGCTTATCAAAGCTGCAGGTGAACCAGAGTCTGGCACAAGGTTTTGCACATAGTAGGCACTCGATAAATGCTCATGAAATCAATTCAATACATGGCCTTGTAGACTCTCTCGTCTCTGACCTGGAATGTCCTCATGTCTTGCCATAAAGACAACCCTCTTTCACTGGGGCCCACTCTAGCAAGCATTCTCCGGCAAAAACAATCCAGGTGACGGAGTGTTCTTTCTCTAGTCCCCTCCCTCCTGACCCTCACCATCATCTAAACCACAAACACTAACCTCCCCACGTGAGGTAAGCATTGTTTCCCTCCCAGGGCCATCTGGCACCTTGTTACCTCTCGATCTGCTTCTGCCATTGGTTTCTGACCCCTGGGGGGCAGAGTCCAGGCCTGTCCCGCTTTCCCCAAAAGAGTGGAACCCTGTACACGTTGGTACCCAATAAGGTAGGGTCATCCCGGGGCCAGCCCCTTCCAGGTCAGCTGGACAATTGAGCCAGGCCATTGGGAAGTAGTCAAGAGCATTCTGGGAAAAGGGCAGGTTTTCCCCTAAGACCCCGGGCAGATGTTCCAGATCATGAATTCAGAAGATTAATTGCCCAGCCTCCTGTTCTCCCGTCCCCTAAACCCTGAGGTGTCTGTTCTGGGAAGTTGAGTTGGGACTGTAGGGGAAGGAATCTCCTCTCCTCACAGACCGGTCCTGGAGTTCAGCACATTTCCAGGTTATCTTGGGGCTCTGAAGATTCGGTTTCTTATTCCCAGGGTGACCTCAAGTTCTGTCCTAGGTCATCCCTCTGGAGCAGACTGGATACCCAAGCTATCCCCGGACTGCTTGACATCAAGTAATCATAGCCAGCGTGTATGTGGAGCCCTAAGGTTAGCAAGGCACTTTATAGCTGTTACTTCATTTGCTCCATACAACAACCCTGGGAGCTAGATGCTATTAGCATCCTGATCTTACAAATGAGGAAACTGAGGCAAATGGAAGTTAAATAACTCGCCCAGGATTCCACAGCTAATAAGTAAAGGAGACTAGGGTTGAATTCGGGCCTTTCTGGCTCCACGTCCATAACACAACTGAGCCAAGTCTACCCTTGGGGCCGCTCCAGGCCGAGACCATAAGAGCACAGAATGCCAAAGTTGTGAGGGATCTTTGAGATCATTGGGCTTAAGCCCCTCATTTTAGGGAGGAGAGAAGTGAGAGGCAGAGAGGGGAAGGTCTAGGGGTTCTGCCTCCCAAACCAACGCCCTTTTCCACTCAAGCAGACCCGGGGCCTTCCGAGGGCTAAGCCCAGAGCCGAGCGGAGCGAGGTGTGGATGAAATGTCAATTGCCTCCTAGCTCTGTTCAGTGGTTCCCAGGAGTAACTGATTCTTGGGAAAATAATGCAGGCCTGCGGAGAGTCTGGCTCATTTAATAATAACTCGATGACAATGATGAGAACGACATTAGAGGAGAAGATGAGAGGATGAAGACGGACGCCTTAATAAAAAGGATGAGGAAGAGGAAAGAGATGGAAGCTCTCGGGGTTCCTCTTCTCCCTAGACAACCGTTCTGCTGTTCAATAAGCCATTAGATATTCCTTCCACTCATCTCCCGTCTCCCTCTCCCCTCCAAAGACAGAGGCGATATTAACAGCTCCCGCTTTGAGTACTTTACCCTTTACAGAGCACTTTCTTCCCAGCAACCCTCTGAAGGGACATGATTTGGGGCTGACCGTTCTTTTTACAGGTAAAGAAACTGAGGCTCATCAAGGGGAAGGCATTTTGCCCAGGGCCACATGGATAGGAAATCTGAGGACCAAGACGGAAACCCACCCTACTTGATGTCAAAACCAAAGGTTCTCTGAGATGTAAAAGCTTCGCGAGTATAATATGATCACTGCGATGATTGTCAAGGACAAATGGGTACATGAAGGACCCCGGGGCTCTCCTGGGTTGGAAAAGAAAGCACTGGATTTAAGCTCAGAAAATTAGGATTCGAATCCTCATTTAGCCAGTCATTTCTTGTGTGTCCTCGCCATCCCCTTTCAACTAGAGCTCTTTTAACCTCTGACCTTTCTTGGGGTCCTGGAGGAACCGTCCTTCTCCAGAGGAGTCACTGGATTCAGTCCTCTCAGGGCTTGGCACTTGTTCTCAGAAGCCTCTCCTCCAAGGTATGACAGAAGAGAGTTTAGGATTGAGTTGCACAGATCCTTCACTGTTACCCAGAATGCCCGGACGGGATGAGGATCCCCTGGGGTTCCTGTTTCCCTTGTTGATAGGAGCAGAGGATAGAAATGACAATGACTGGGGTAGAGAGAAGGGAAGATGACTCTGATATATTCTAAAGTCAGGACAATGAATACATATGAAGAACCTAGCCCCACGTGCCGATCCCAGAGAAGGGGGATAAAGAGGGAACCGGAGGGGGCAGCTCCGGGTCTGAACTTAGACACATGTGCTGGGTCCCACAAACTTACAACCTTGATCGCTGAATACAATCCCTGAGCAGGGCAACCATAAGATTAAGAGCTGGCAGAGCCCTCAGAGGGCATTTAGTCCAGCCCCCATCTGTTTACAAAGTGGGAAACTGAGGCCTAGAGGGGAAGGGACTTCAGTTTAGAGCATGTCAAAGCTGAATGGGACCTCAGAGACTTGTTGTTTGTTTAGTCATTTTTCATGAGCCCCCCCCCCCGGAGGTTTTCTTGGCAAAACCAATGGAGGGGTTTACCATTTTTTACTCCGGCTCATTTTACAAATGAGGAGACTGAGACAAACGGGGTTGAGTGACTCACCCAGCTAGTAAGCATCTGAGGCCAAATTTGAACTCAGGTTTTCTTAACTCCAGGCCTAATGCACCATCTAGCTGCCCTTACTTCCAAGATCATCATGTCTGATCTCATATTACAGAGAAGGAAATTGAGACCCAAGGAGCTTGTGACTTTGCCAAGGTCACCTATCGCCCAGCTTCTTAAAAACTGTGGGTCGTGAATCCAGATGGGGTCTCATAACTAAATGTGGGGGAGGTCACAAAATCACGATTTCTTCTCAGTAAATGTTTTGATTTATTTTCCTATTTTATAGACCTACGTACATAAAAATTTCTCTGGCAAAAAAAGGTCACCAGTGGAAAAAGTTCAAGAAGCCCTGGCTTCTTGTCCAAGAATTATGAGGGACCCCGGAGGCCAGCGAGTCCCACCCCTTCATTTGACAGAGAGAGAAACCGAGGCCCGAGGAGAAGTGACTTGCTTGAGCTCTCACAGCCGGTGAGGTACAAAGCCAGGGTTCAAATGGAAGGCCTCTACCTCTAAGCCCAGTGCTCTGGGAACCACATCACTCAACTCTGAAGAACATTCCCTTTTCTGTGCCAAAACCCCGGCCCCTCAGAGCCCTGATTTACAGGGAGGGAATTCTTTCAGAAGGCATCTAGTCTCAACCCCTGATTTTTATGGAGGAAGAAGATGAGGAACAGAAACTTTTCCCCAGGTGCGGGGAGCAAGAGACGAGGCTGGGACGAGAACCGCCTGGAAAGAAGCAGCGACAGAAGCAGGAGCCTCTTAAGTGTCCTGGGATTCTATCGTTGGCGAGGCCGGCTCGCCCTCCCGGCCAGCTATGTTAGCCCTTCCGGAATTTATCAAGACCTCTTAGGAAACTGTTTTTGGGTTTTAGCCTGGATTGTCTCTTGGAGGTGAAGCGTTCCCTAGATGGGTAAAGAGTTCCATAGATGTTATAATTGCCTATTCAGAAAAGTAGGCCGCTTTGGGTTTTAATTGGCTCCCAAACTGGACTCCCCTCTCCAAGCACCTTGGGATTTTTTTTCAGACTATTGGTCCCGTCCCTCTTTGTCTTCATCTTTGCAAGCCTGAGAGGCTTCTCTTTGGGGTTTGGATCCCTGCCCCTTCTCCCCTCAGGATCCTAATTGCCCTGCTCTGAGAAAGGGGAACGTCAGAGCCAGGCAATGTCCCATGATGGGGGGGGGGCGTTGAGGAGGTAGAAGGGGTGAAGGAAAAAAAAATAGCAATATTCGAAAATAAAATCGGAGCCGATCCTAAAACAGCCGGGGGGGGGGGAAGGCCATTTCCCTGCTTCTGCCCTGTCCCTGTCCATCCCTGGAAGCCCAAGTCGGGTGTCAGAAGTGTCCCCCTCCCTCCACTTTGATGTGTGTGTGTCCTGGGAGAAAGGGTAAACCGCTATAATAGGCCTTCTGTGTTTATCTCAGTGGGAATGGGCTTGGGCTGTACCTTCCTCATCTTTCATCTGGGTGGTGAGGGGGGGGGGGGGGGGGGGGGGGGGGGGGGGGGGGGGGGGGAGATGAGGGCCCAGTGAGAGGGCTGGGAGGAGAAAGGCGTCTCTAAGAAATCTGTCCTTGCTCCCGGCTCAGGAGATTGAGCTGGAGCCTCTCTTGGCCTCAGTTTCCCCATTTGTAATATAAGGGACCGAGTCTAACTGTTCTCTTAAGGAGCCTTCTCAGCTTCAGACAGACCTTGTTCCTTGTCCCAGCAGGCAACTCAGCCAGCCGGGGTGAGAGGCCCAGGGCTGGGCCCCTGCCTGCTCAGGGGTGGATGCTAATTGCTGGAGCAGCCGAGCAAACACAAGGCCTTCATGGGGGGAATGCCAGACATAGCTGCAAACAAGCCACTCCTTCAGCTCCCAGCAGGTCAGGGCGGCCTGGAAGCTGCAGCCTAGAGCAGGAGAAGTCTCCCCCGGCCTCCGAAGGGAGCCGGGAAGCCCTCTGGATTGAACTGCACCGGGCTTCTAGGACACTCTGGCCCTGGGGCACTTGCGGATTTAGGAAAGAGTTCTCACGGTCTGGGAGATAGGGCTGGGGGCTGGGTCTCTTTCTACTGTCTACACAACCAGCTTCCTGAGGGCAGGGCCCGAGTCTCCTCAGAACAGAGGTGGAGGGGGGAGAGAAAGAGGTGGAGGGGGGGGTGGATCTCTCTAAGGACAAAGTTTTTGCATCTGCTGCTGCACTCGGGGAGGGTGGAGCTGGGTGCCTTCCAGGATCCTGGGAATCTTCCTGAGGGCAGGGCCGGTGTTTCCTACAACAGATCCCTGGAGGCAGAGGCCCAACACGGGGATTCCCTGAGGACCGGGGCTGGTGATTCCCTCACACCAAATCCAGGGAGGGCTTGTCTCCTCCCTCAGCCTCAGCTACCCTCTCTGTTTCCTCACCCAGCACTTGGGGGGCGGCCCCAGCAGCCTCCCTAGCTATTGATGTCTGAGATCAGAACGCTTGGGGCCAGGGGCCAGGGAACAGGAGTTAGGAGGGAGTGCCTCCCTCTGGCTGCCTTTGAGTCTGTCTCTGTCTCTCTCCCCCCCCCACCCCCCCATCTGAGGCCCTTGCAGCCTGGAATCAAGGAGTCCAAGGTTAACTGTTCCTCCCCACTTTAAGAGCTAATTAAAATGATTAGCCACAGGGAACTGTCAAACATTAACCAGGAGAAGCCTCGGGACGAGACGGGCCTCTGTCTTGAGCGGAGGGATGAGGGACAAACGCAATGGCCAGACTTAGGGGGAGGGCGGGAAGTGGGCAGAGTGTTCAGCGGGGCATGTAAGGGGCACCCTGGAGGTGGCTGCCAGGTTGGACAGGCTGGTGGGAAAACTGGCCCGGGGACAGGAAGCGGGGCAGAGGCCAGACTCTCATATCCTGGGGCCATGGAGCTGGGGGTCTGGAAGCTCTGGACTGAAGATCCAAGGGAGGCCCGGCCCCAGCAGCTGTGGGAAGGGGAGATGGAGAGGCTCCCCGTGCTAACCCAACCTGGTGGCCCTCGCCCCTTCACCCCAACTCTCGTTTTCTGTCTCTGTGAATGCAGGAGATGAAGGAGCCGGGTTCTAGGGTGCCCTCCTGGGAAGAGTGTGGGCTCCTTTCCCTTGGCAGTACTGTTGTGTAAATAAAGAAGCCATCCGGCCACTGAGAACCCCACCGACTTATCTTAGCAAGAGTTCCCCGTTCCTCCCCCACAAGTTCAGGTCTACTGGCCCAACCCCCCCCAACTCAGGTCAGCTCCCCCCCCCCAGCCCAGGACTTCGGGTTAAGGACTAAGTTAAGGGGCCCCCCAAGTTAAGGACCACTATCAGCAAGCCAGACCTCCCACCCCGCTGGGAACTGTTTCCCCATTTTACACGTGCCCCTCCTCCTCCTTCCTCCCCACCCCACTCCCCGCAGCTCAGGCCCACCCCATGTTTCAGGCCCGCTGCCCCCCCCAGTTCAGGCCTGTTCTCCCCAACATTAAGTTCACCTCAGATGTCGGGCCTGCCCCCCACCGCCGCCCCAGGCCTGCTGCTGCCCCAGCAATCACTTGGCCATTCAATGCAAGGCAGTGGACTCGGGTTTTGAGCACCAGGTCCGGCGCACTGGCACTTGGGGTGGGGGCGGGGAGAAATGCCCACGGTCCCTGGGGCAGCTCCGGGAAGGGCTTTCACCGAGGCGGGGGGGGGGGGGGGGGGAGGGGAGCGGCCCCCGCGGCCGAGGCGAGGCGGTACCTGAGCTCCTGGCCGAGTCTCCTTCGGCGGCCACTTGTTGCCGGGACCCTGAGAAAGTCATTTACGGCGAGCGGAGCCCTGGGTTTCCCCGTCTACAGAACCGGGGGCCAGACCAGATGAGCCCGGGCCGGGCTTCCAGCCCTCGGGGACAGTCCCCGGCCCAGGCCCGCGAGGGGATGGAGCCGGAGCGCCCGGCTCGCCCCCAAACGCAGGTGGGCTGGCCTGACTTCCACCCTGAAAACCCAGCTCTCGTGGCGGCGGCGGCGGCGGCGGCGGCGGCGGGCGGGGAAGCGGCGGGGCAGGGCAGGGCAGCGACGAGACGGGGCGGGCACGGTGCCCACCGGCGGCCGATGCCCACCTTCCCCTCCCCGACGGCCCGGCCGCTCCCTCGAGAGGGCCGGATTGCCCCCCCCCCCCCCCCCCCCCCCCCCCCCCCCCCCCCCCCCCCCGCCTCTCTCCTCCATGGGCGGCCCGGGACGTACCTCAGGCAGCTGGGGCTCCGGCCGCGGGACCATGATCCGGCCCGGGATGGGCAGCACGGGAGGAGGCTCGGCCGCGGGGGCTGCGGGGCCAGGCTGGGCTCGCCCTCCTCCCCCCGCCCTCCCGAGGCTGTCGAGAAAGGAGAAGGGCAAGGAAAACTGGGGACAGCCCAAAAGGAGAACTACAAGTCAGTGGTGTGCGGCTCAGCCTCCTCCCCCTCTGACTCACCTCCTGGCCCCGGCGGGCGGGCGGGTCGGGGTGAGGCTCAGCCTCCGGCTTTGCCTCTCCCACCGGCCCGGCTGCCACTGGCTACTCGGAGGGCAGTATGCAAATATCAGGTGAGCCGGGGGCGCCCCGCCTGGGAAACGCGGGGGGGGAGGGGAAAGCTCCGAGACGCCGAGGGACCGAGACCGGGAGAGAGCCACAGACCCACAGAGACGTGGAGGGAGGGGGGCGGCCTCGGGAGAGGGACGGACACGCGCCACGCGGAGCCAGGCGGGACCAGGGGACCGAGGCACAGACACAGAGACACAGAGACACACACACAGAGAGACAGAGACAGAGACAGCGACGGCCAGAGACACGGGGAGGCAGAAAGAGGGAGAGACAGAGACAGCTGGGACGGGGGAGACTGAGAGAGAGACCGAAACAGCCAGAGACAGGGGGAGGCCCAGGGAGGAGGAGGAAGCCCCAGACAGACAGCGCCCGAGCCGGAGCAGTCACAAACACGAGCACAGAGAGGAAGGAGAGACCGGGAGACAAAATAAAGCCTGGAGACGTTGAGGACGATGAAAGGGAACGCAGGGGCAGCTCCCGAGAGCGGAGGGCAGTTCCCAGGAGCCAGCGGCAGCTTCGCTGTGCAAGCCGGCGAAGGGAAAGGAGAGAGCCGAGGGAAAGGGGGATCGGCGCCGCCGCTCGGCGGCAGCCACGAGGCACCGGGCTCCAGGGTCAGAGCGCCAAGGGGCCCCAGCCCTCCACGGGGGCGATCTGGTCCCCCTCTGCCTCGACTTCGAGGCACTCACTTTTCTATGGCTTCAGCCTGCTCCAGGTCACCAGAGTGGCAAGTGGGGCCCCAAGGGGGCAGCCCACGTCACGAGGCCGGGAAGCTCGGACAGCCGCCTTCCCCCACTCACTACCGGGTGCCCCTGGGCAGGTCCCTTCTCCTTGGGAGACCTCCTAATTTGACAGAGGTCTTCCAACGCCCCTCCCGGCTCTCCCACAATACGTCCTCTCGGCTTGCCCCTCCCTCAGAAAACAGACGGGAATATGTTCCTGCCCCCAACCCGGACTCGAACCCTCTGGGAGAAGAGCCCGAGCTTGCCCAACGGACCCAGCTCTCCTCTCAAAAAACAAACAAGCAGAATCCCCAAATCGGCCCACACTTCCCCTCCCCCGCCACCCCCCCGCAAAAGCCCCTTGAAGCCTCTGAAATTAGCTCCGCCACCTGACCTCATCTGAAATCAGACCCCCTCAGATATTCTTCTAGCACCTATTATATCTATTCCTGGCCCCACGCTAGGCAGGGGGGAAAAGGGTGGGGAGCGCCGGGAAAAATGGAAGCCACAGCTCCTCCCCACCCCTCCCCTCCTTAAGGCTGCCTCCAGATCTCTGGCTCCAATCTACCTTTTCAGTTCGATTTTGCTCGACTCCCCTTCACCGCACGCCGTGTTCCAGCCAAACTGTTCTACTGGTTCCCCAACTCGACATTCCATCACCCACCTCCATACACAGGCTGTCCGGGTGCCTGGAACCGGGTCCTCCCTCCTCTGGGGGGAACAAGCCTTCCAGGGTCAGCTCCAACACTGGCCGTTCCCCTAGGAAACCTTTACATATAGACCCCCCTCAGGGGAGAAAGGGATCTCTTCAACGCTCTCTTCACCTTTTGTCCGGCATTATCTCCCATTTTCAAATGAAACGTGTGTGTAAATCTTAATGGACTTTGTAAATAGCTACCAATATTCTACTACTGATATAGCTACTAAAATTCCAGGCAGTATCTGGCCCATTTCTGTCCCAACCCTCCTGCTAAATTGCAAGCTCCTTAGTGGGTTAGGGTAGCCTGGCTCCTTTTCATTTTTGCACCCCTAGTATATTTAAATGAAATAGAAAAAAAAAGCCTCCCAGATCCCCACCTCCCAGTGGGTCTTTAACTCAGTCACCTACACTTTGAATGCATTCCTTCTCCCCTCCTCTCCCCCCCCCCCCTTTCCCTCCAGACTCCATTTCAAGCCGCAACTTATTTTTTTGTTTTTTTCCTGAGGCAATTGGGGTTAAGTGACTTGCCCAGAGTCACACAGCCAGGAAGTGTCTGAGGCCAGATTTGAACTGGGGTCCTCCTGACTTCAGGGCTGGTGCTCTATCAACAACTTCTATATGAACCCTCCACCCCTTCTCCAACTACTTCTATCAATTACCTTCTAGTCAGCCATTCTGTGCGCCTTCTGGAGATTGGCCATACAATCAGTCACCGTGAGCTGTGTCTTCTCTGGAAGCCCCAAATTGGGTGTGAGGACTTGGTGAAGCTGTTTCACTAAAATGCAGTCCACAAGCCAGCCCAGGCCTCACCTCCACGATCTCATTGGTCCTCTCCGATAATTAAAAAACAAAACAAGTCCCTTTTGTATCTATCAATCTTCTTGCATGGGCCCCCTAGAGTCTGGCCCATCAGGAGGCAAGCTCTGCAAGGGCAGAAATTGTTCCGTTTTTTCCTGGGTCCCCCCCAGTGCTTCATGTACTAAGTGCTGCCTGCCAAAAGGTCAATTCTTTGGCTTGCTCCCCAGTGGCTTCCAGACTCTAATTCTGAAGTTTACATAAGGCCCGACCTTACCCTCAGGGAGCTAACAGTCACGGAAGGGACACAAAGCCAGCTCACTTACCGAAATTAGAAACAACAGATAAAACACACTGGGCAAGGGGCTAAAGAAAGTGATTTGGGAGGTCTGAGGATACTGGCCGTTAAGTAAATGCTTGTTGAAGCAAATCAGCTCTGGGCTCCTAGCTGTTCTTTCCCCATGTATCCCACATGTATCATTTGTTCAGAGAAGCCTCATTGTTGTGCTCTTTTCCTTTCTTCTCCTACCAAAGTCTCATCTCAGGAGAGGATCTGAAACTCATCAGACTGCCATACATGCCTGGCAAGACTTGACCATTATTTTTCTCAGGGCAATGGAGAGTTTGGATTTTTTATAATTGCCTTTATTATTATTGTTATTGTTATTATTTTTATAGCTTTTTATTTCCAAAGCAGATTCATGGGTAATTGTTCAACACCGACCCTTGCCAAGCCTTCTGTTCCAAATTTTCCCCTCTTTCCCCCCACCCCCTCCCCCAGATGGCAGGTGGTCCCATACACGTTAAAGTCTATGTTAAGTCCAATAGATGCATACATAGTTATACACTTATCTGAAAATTTGTATTTTAATAATAATCTAGTGGTGCAATTTCAGGCTCAGGTAAGCTAGACAGGAAAGGTTTCTATTTTGGTGGGAAGGTCCTTACTCAGTGAATTCCCACCAAAGAGGTTCCTAAGGCTTTGTTTTGGAAAAGGGTGAGCTAGATCCCCCACGGACCGAGTAACAGTGAGAAAGAAGCTCCGGTTTCTTGTCAATAACTTGTTCAAGGTCCCAAACTGGTGACTGATAAGTTAGGAGCTGTACCCAGACGCTGAACCTGTACTAGGGGAGAGAGTCCAATAGAGTGCCTAGAGAAGTGATCACAAGCCAGTGACTTTACCTCAGAGTTGTTCTGAAACTCAAATGAGATAATCTATGTCAAGTAACGTCAAGTTACTATTAAACCGAACCATGTTCTGCACACAGGATTTGGGGAAGTGGAGGAGAGGGGAACACCGGAGGCAAATCTATGACGTGTGTCTAAATCTGTGCGGGGGCTTTTCTCCTTTCTGTAGAAAATCAGGAGAAAACTGGTGTATATATTGCTGTGAATTGGGTCCAGTTACTTGGTTAAATTGTTTTTCATTTGTTACAAAGGGATGTTTCATTTGATGAGTGTTGGGGTTAAGGGGGGGTGGTATGTCTAGAAATGAACACAAAGCAAACAAATGAATAAATGAAACATTTAACAACAAAAAAAATCCCTACGTGGAGAAAGCCTGTTTGTGTATCTATCCTTTCCTGAGAAATTGTCTTTATCTTCCTGCTTTAGTGAAATGTGCAGGGAAGCTGAGAATGAAGGGGAAGTGGGGGGAGAGGCTGGGCTAAGGGAGTGACAGGGGAAGGGGAGGGAAAGGGAAAGGGAAGTTAAAGCAAGAGAAGAGTCAGCCAAGGATGAAACTGAAACTGATAAAGTAACCAGTACCAGACCAAAAAGCTGGCAAGCTCTCCACACTCCTCTTGCTCTCCTGGACTACCCACTCCCACAGCTAACCAAGTCATGATCCCCACCTTCAACATGGCTACTTTGGGCCAAAACAGGGTATTTCCAGAAGATGGAGGGGGTGGGGTGGCAAGGCTAGACTGCTGGTTTGGGAGGTATTAATACATCCTAATATTAAGTCCTTGATAGCTACGTGACAGCACAGGTCCATATTTTCCATCAGTTGCTCCTCACATCCGCTGGGTCAGAGCATCACACCGGGATTGGCCGTAGGGGAAGTGACCTCAACTGCTCCAATGGTACCAGTTGTGTACATGTCACATAGGGAGGTCCCTTAACCTTTCCTTGTCCCCATTCCCCCATCTGTGAGATCTGCCTGGCACTGGATACTTTCCAGGGTCATTCATGAAGACAGTGCTTTAGAAACCCCAGGACACTGAATAAATGGATGCATTTTTGTTGTTATTATTATAGAACAAAGTTTCTTTTTTGTTAATAAAAACTTTTTTTCTTTTCAAAAGATATGCATGGGTAATTCTTCAACATTAATCCTTACAAAACCTTTTGTTCCAGTTTTCTCTCCCTTCCCCCACGCCCTCCCTTAGATGGCAAGTAGTCCAACATAGGTTAAACTAGGTAGAAATATATGTTACATGAGATACAGGCATACATAGCTATACAATTCTCTTGCTGCACAAGGAAAATCAGATCAAAAAGGAAAAAAAAATGAGAAAGAAAACAAAATGCAAGCAAAGAATAACAGAAAGTGAAAATGCTATGTTGTGGTCCACACTCAGTTCCCACAGGCCTCTCTCTGGGTGCAGATGGCTCTCTTCAACACTGAACAAGTGGAACTGGTCTGAATCCTCTGATTGTTGAAGATGGCCATGCCCATCAGGATTGATCATCACATAATTTTGTTGTTGCCGTGCCGTGTCTCCTGGTTCTGCTCACTTCACTCAGCATCAGTTCGCGTCAGTCTCTCCAGGCCTCTCTGAAATTATCCCGTTGATCATTTCTTGTAGAACAATAATATTCCATAATATTGATATACCACAATTTATTCAGCCGTTCTCCAACTGTTGGGCATCCCTTCACTCTCCAGTTTCTGGCCACTACACAAAGGGCTGCCACAAACATTTTGGCCCATGTGGGTCCCTTTCCCTCCTTTAAGATCTCTTTGGGATACAGGCCCAGTAGGGACACTGCTGGATCAAAAGGTATGCAAAGTCTGATAGCCCTTTGGCATAGTTCCAGATTGCTCTCCAGAATGGTCGGATCCATTCACAATCCCACCGACAACATATTAATTTCCCAATTTTCCCACATCCCCTCCAACATTTGTCATCATTTCCTGTCATCTTAGCCATAGGACAGTTTCCTAAACTGTCCTTCTTGACCTCATAGGGGATCTTGTAACCGAATGTAGGCATTGTGAAATTATAATTTATTATCAGTAAATGTTTAATTTGTATACTTATTTTGCATAGCTATATGGGCTGCATACTCAGGATTGTGTAAAGATTTCTCAGGCTAAAAGGAATCACAAGTGGAAAAAGAAACCCTGTTATGGGAAGTCCTGGTATAGTAGAATGCAAGTCAATATCTCAGCCATTCAAAAACTTAAAGCGAGGCTTCTTAACCTGGATATTATGATAACTATAGTTCAAACTAATTTAAACTGGTTCAAATTAGTCAGAATTGGCTCAGAGCAGTTCAGATGAGTTCAGATTGGCTAGAACCAGTGGTTCTGACTGGTTTGAACCAATTTAAATTGGTATGAACCTGGTCAAATAAGCAAATATATGTTAAGTGCTTTGTGAACCTTAATCCCTTACATAAAAGGTTTGCTGTTGTTCACTTGAATCCAACTCTTCATGACTCCTACAGAATCATGAGATGTTACTGTTATTGTTATCAATCAGGTACAAAATCTGATGTTCTGAGGCTAACAGACCAGTTCAAATCACTTAATAACCAGTTAAAACAGGTTCAGAAGAATCACACACATCTATATCAGATTGCTATCTTGGCAGTGGAAGAAAAGTTTGGAACACAAGGTTTTGCAAAAGTGAATATTGAAAACTATCTTTGCATGTTTTTGAAAAAATAAAATACTGTTAAAAAATAATATTTAATTTTTTAAAAAACCCAGGTTCAGACCAGGGTTAAAATAAGCTAAATATAGTTGAGATCAGTTAAAACTAGTTTTAAATAGCTAAAACTGGTGTAGATCAGTTCAAACCAGCTAAAACTGGTTCAAACCACTTAAAACCTTTCCCCTTGTGAGATTTTCTTGGCAAAGATACCAGAGTGGTTTACTGCTTTCTTTTCCAGCTCATTTTACAGATGAGGAAACTGAGACTAACAGGGTTAAGTCACACAACTAGCACTACAACTCTTAAAAACCGGGTCCTAGTTTGGCCACTAATCTGTGTGGCTGGAAACAATAAGTACATTGGCAAAATAATGGAATCTAAAGTTTGCAAAATGTTTAACATAAAGATGGTAACTGAAGATAAAGTTCAAGTAAAGCATATTATGAATGGCCAACAATAGTTACCTTGGGAAGCTGTAAATAGAACACTTGCAATTGGTAGTCTGTTGACTTGACCCCTGCTAGCTATCATGTTCACGTTTGCCGTGATGTAGAAGCAATTTCTTAACCTGCTCTTCTTTGGACCCTTTGCAAGCGTGGAGTAAGACAGGATATTAGATCCACAGTCCAGAAGATCTGAGTTCCAACCCCACCTTAGACATTAGGTGTAACCCTGGTTATACAATATGGTAAGTCATTTAACCTCCCTTATCCTCAGCTGATGCTGAGGGAAATGAGCAGAAGCAGGAGAGCATTATACATGGCAACAACAAGACTATGAGATGATCAACTCTGAAGGATGTGGCTCTCTTCAACAATGAGAAGATTTAAACCAGTCCCAATGGTCATGTGATGAAGAGAGCCATTTGCACCCAGAGAGAGGAGGGTGGGAACTGAGTGGGGATCACTATATAGTAGTTTCACTTTTTGTTGTCTCCTTGTATTTTGTTTTCTTTCTCATTTTTTTCCCTTTTGGTCTGATTTTTCTTGTGTAGCTTGGTCATTGTGGAAATATTTATAAAAGAACTGCACATGTTTAATATATATTGGATCACTTGCTGCCTGGGGGATGTAGGGGGGAAAGGGAGGGAAAAATTAGAACACAGGGTTTTGTAGGGGTGAATGTTGAAAATTATCCGTGTATAGATTTTGAAAAGAAAAAGCTTTAATTTAAACAAATAAAATCAATGCCTCCTCTTTTTCTCCTCTCTGTTCTTAACACCTTTATGATCTAGCTTCTGACCTTATCATTCTGACACTGTTCTCTCCCAAGTTACTGGCGTACTCTTAGTTGCCAAACCCAACAGCATTTTCCCAATCCTCATTCTCCTTGACCCTTTTGCAATCTCTGACACTAATTCTCTCTTTTCTCTAGGTTCTCAGGATTTCTCCTCCTCCTCCTCCTCCTCCTCCAACGTCCTCCTTTTTCTCCTCCTCCTCCTTCTCCTCTTTTTTCTCCTCTTCCTCCCTTTCCCTCTGCTCTCCTCCTCTTTTTTCTCTTTCTCCTCCTTTTCCTCCTCCTCTTCCTTCTCCTTCTCTTCTTCCTCCTTGTCCTGTTTCTCCTTCTCCTCTTCTTCACCTCCTCTTCTGCTGGATCCTCCTCAAGATAACGTCCTGTAATTCCATGTCCTTCATAGTCTTGTGCTGGGCCCTCACCTCTTCTTCTGCCTTGCTTCCCTTGATCTCAGTTCCTAAGGATTTCATTACCATGGCTATGCTGCCGATTCTCGAATTTATCTTTCCTGCCCCGATCTCTGTGCTGATCTCCAGTCTCACATCTCCAAGTGTTTCAGAAATCTCAAACTGGACGTCCAGCAGACATCTGAAACTCACGTCTTTCCCCTAAGCTCCCCCAACAATTACCCTATTATTACTGTAACAGGTACCACCATCCTCCCGCTTCCTCTGGACTGCTCACTCTCTCTCAGATCCAATCTGTTGCCAAGACACGGCCATCTCACCTCTGCAGCATCTTTTGAATATGGCCCCTTGTCTCCCCCGCCCCTTCCCCCATCCTAGTGTAGACCCTCATGGTCTCACACTCGGACTATTTCCGTAGGCTGTTGGTGGGTCCACCCGCCCCAGGTCTCTCCCCACTCCAAGCCGTCCCCGTTCGGCCACCGAAATGATTTTCTTAAAGCACAGTCCACTCATGTCACCTCTCTACTCGGTAAATGCCAGTGGTTCTCTATCACCTCCAGGAGCAAACACAGAATGCTATTTGTCGTTCAAAGTCCTTCATAAACTAGCCCCCTCCTACTTCCCAATCTTCTTACACCTCCCTCCCTGCCAAGTACTCTTCGATCTGGTAACACTGGTCTGGCTGTTCTATGAATAAGTCACTCCATCTCTTGGCTCTGGGCATTCTCCCTAGCTGTTCCCTATTCCTGGAACACTCCCTGTCCTGCGCTTTAACTACTGAGCTCCCTGGCTTCCTTTAAGTCCCAACTAAAATCTTACCTTCTGCAGGAAACTTTCCCTAAGCCCTCTTAATTCCAGTGCCTTCTCTCTGTTAATTATTTTCTATTTATCCTACACACAGCTCACTTTATATACTAGATATCTGTTTGCACGTTGTCTCTCCTATTTGATGTGAAGCTTCTTAAGGGTAAGGACTGTTTTTTGCCTCTTTTTTTTTATATCCCCAGTTCTTACTGAACTGTCTGGTGCATAGTAGGTGCTTAATAAATGCTTATTGAGGGGCAGCTAGGTGATACAGTGGATAGAGAGCACCAGCCCTGAAGTCACGAGGACCTGAGTTGAAATCTTAACATTTCCTGGCTGTGTGACCCTGGGCAAGTCACTTAACGTCAATTGCTTCAGAAAAAAAAAAAAAAAGAAAGAAAGAAAGAAAAATAAAAAATAAATAAATGCTTATTGATTGATTATCCAGAGTCATACAGCCAGTAGAGGGGTGGAACTTGAACCCAGGTCTTTCAGGTCACCTTTATCCTACACAAACTTAAATAGAAATAGATCACTATGGCTGTATGTTGACTTAGAAAAGGACAAATTAACATTAGTCATGTTTTAGTGTTTGTTTTAGTTTATTTCATTAAATGTTTCCCGATTACATTTTAATCTGTTTGGGGCCACACCTGGGAGTTTTGTGGGCAGCCTTAGGCCTGTGGAGTTTGACATCTCTATTCTGTCCCACTGTTCCTTTTTTCATTCGGTCCAATCCCACTACAGGAGCATCAGTTAAGTGTCGGGCACTACCAGTTCCTGTCTTCTGGGAGTTTATATTCTTATTGGTATTAGTTGTACCAGGATGGAGGATGACAGGACTTCCTTTCCTCCCTGAAGGCAGCGGACTAGATCCAGTGATGTCTTATGGGTACCCGGCGTCTTTTTTTTACGACAAGAAATGTAAGCCTCTTGAGGGCAGAGACTATTCTGTTTTCTCTATTCCTCGAGCCTGATGCACAGAGAGGGGACTTTCTGGGCCGATGGATTCCTTCCACTGCAGTTCTAGAATGTTGGGCAGGCACCTCTCCAACAAAGGCTTAGTCTGGCTGACTTCAGGACTCCTTTCTACCCGTGAGATTCTGTGATGGTGATGGGCAAAAGGGCTGAAGGGTCCCCGTGGGCCAGAGAGAGCTAGCTTAAGAGCAAGGCCGGAGGCCATGGACCCAAAAGGGACCATGGACATCATTTCCTTCGAGAACCTTATTTTGGAGAGGGGAGAATGGCCTTCCCGTGAGGTGCTAGAGTGCCCGAGATCCCACACCTAGCAAGAAAAGAAGCCCTGGGTTTGAACCTCTGCCCTCTGACTCCCAAACTCTCTTTCCACTGTCCCAGGAAAAGCCAGGCCTGAAGGCCTGGAATCATGAAAGGAGATAATTCTCAAGATATATATTAAGAGCTGTTTGGTGAAGGTTTTTTATTATCTTCTGTCCCCAGAGCTGCTTCAGGTGAAAGTTGGATGAGGCTCACAGATGACACTGAGGGACAGTGGGTGCCCCCCCCAAAGGAGCTGGGTAATAGGGAAGATGTTTTACTCCTGTGTCTGGAAAGGGAAGTAGGGCTCCTTTCTTCCCCCAGGATCACAGATCTTTAACTGGAAGGGATCTCAGGAGCCCATCTGGTTCAACTCCCCTCCTCTTACAGATGGGGAAACTGAGGCCCGGAGAGGTGATGTGACTTGCCCGACACTGCCTGGGCAGAGGTAGGATTGGGCCCCACGTTCTCTGATCCCTAAAGCCAATCCTCTTCTCACTGCTCTATGATGGCTCCCTGTTCCAGGGTGCTTGGCCGGAGGTTTAATTAACCCATCAGTCACTGTTCAGGAAACCCAGGAGCTACTTCTGCTGGCCTCTCCTTCACTTTTAGAAAGTCTTGTTAAGTGACTAAGGGATGGCAGAGTTTCACTGCTTGATAGGGGTGGGGGGGCGGAGTGGAGAGCCTTCCTTTGCCACCATCAGAGCCTCTGGATTTCCAGGTCAGGTTCTGAGCTTTGAGAAGCAATGCCGGGTGCCTGGGCTCTGGCAGGTCACGCTGTGAACCAACATTGAACCATTGGCTCACTAAATCCTAACCTCCTCCCCCTCCTCCCCATTCTCCTCCTCCTCCTCCTCCACCCTCCTCCTCCTCCTCCTCCTCCTCTTCCTCCTCCTTCTCCTCCCCCTCCTCTTTCCCCCTGACCCCATCCATACAGGTCCACCCTCAGCCACAGCCTGAGTCCCAGCCCAGCACAACTCCCTGGATGTGGCAGGAGGGAGAGAGGCTGCCCTTCTGGGTGGCTCTGGGGCGGCTGGGCGGTGCAGTGAGCAGGGTAACCCTGCGAATGGGAGGCTATCCCAGGATTCAAAGGGTTCTTTTTGAATCTGACTCTGGGGCCACCTTGTCTATTCTGAAGTAGATTTACCCGCCTCGATGGCCTGGGGAGGGTTCAGAGCGAGCAGCTTGGGGGGGGGGGAGGGGGAGAGAATGAGTCTTTAGAGGGACCCGAGGAGGCGATCCCAGAGGGGCTGAACTGGGAGGATGCTTAAAGAGCATCTAATCCAACTTCATAGAGGAGGGAAGGCTCAGAGAGGGAAAGGGATTGCTCTAAGGTCACACAGCCAGAATGAGAACTGACCCACGACCCGGAGCCGGCCGGAGGGGGAAAGAGGGGGAGGGGGCGCAACTCTGAGTTTGGGCTCCCGGGCTCCTGACCGGCAAGCACCGCTTCCCGCTCCAGCCCTCAGCGCCGCCACCTACTGAACGGGCTTGGGCAAAGCGGCTCTCGGGCCCGCGCTGTTAGGCGGCGGCCTCCCGGCAGTCCTGGCGGTGGCGTTCAGGGCTCTAAGCGTGCTCCGCTCCCCCAGGACTAGAGGAACTGCGTGGGGCGAGGCGGGGCGGGACGTGCAGGCCGGGGCCCCGGCCCAGCGGAGCCCATCCCCCACCCCGCCGGCTCCAGAGCCCCGCCCAGGCCCTCTCCCTCCCCCCCCCTTCCCGCCGCCCCGGGCAGGGGCTCCCCGTCCCCCCCAGGCAGCCACGAAGGCACCCGCAGGCAGGGCCAGGAACCGCTGACTCATTAAGGATCCCCCTTCGGCCGGCCCAGCCCTGGAAACTTCCCCGGGTCTGGGCTTTCCGGCCCCCTCTCCCCCTACTCCGGGAACCACCGCGGAGCCCGAGAAAGCCGGTCCTCGGATCCCGGGGCCGGGACACCGCGGCCGCCGTCTCGTCCGGTTTTCCACAAGCCGGGCGGGGGGGCGGGGGTGCGGGAGGGGCGGCGGAACACCGCCAGGGCCACACGGCCAGCCCGCGGGATCGGACAACCGGGCTCTGGTCCCGGCTCCGGCGTTCGGTGACTGGGCCCTCGGCACGTCCCCGGATCCTTTCCAGTCGGGACAAGCTAAGGGGGAGGAGGGGCCTGGACTGGAGAGGGAGAGCCCCCCCCCTCCGCCCCGAGCCTCAGTTTCCCCATCTGGAAGAGGGTCCCGACGACGCCCGGGGCGGGAAGCGATCTCGGGCCATTTTGCCCACTTCGGGAATCCTGGGAGGGCGGAGCGGGCCAGGGGTCGGGAGCTCTTCCCCTCTAACCCCTTTCTGGCCCTTTTCCAGATGGGGAAACTGAGGCCCGGGGAGGCGGAGTGGCCAGCGGGGACGCTTGTTCCTGTTACCCCCGAGCGTGTGGGCGGAACCGGGGCTACGTTCTCTGCATCCTCTCACTCCCAGGCTCTCGGCGGCAGCGGCGCCCAGCAAGGCCGCTGGTAAAGCACTTGCTGTGTGCCGAGCTCCCTGCCAGGCGCTGGGGAGACGGCAGCGGGAGGGGGGGGGCGCTCCCCGGGCTCCGGGAGCTCCCTGCGCCAAATCCATTGTTGTTGTTTGTTGTTTTCCCTCCGTTCTCCAAGGCAACCGGGACAACATCCTGCCAGAACTGGAACAGCCAATATTCCAGTGTGACAAGGGCAGAGCCAAGGGAAGGCTCGGGGAACAGACTCCCGGTGGCAGAGGAATCAGGGAGGGCTTCCCGGAGGAGGGGGCATTTGACCCGGGTTTGAACACGAAGAAGAAGAGGATGGACAGAGCGGACGAGAGGAAACACCAGAGCACAGACACAGATGCAGCCGAGTGTGTTTGGGGGCTAAAAGTAGTTCCGCGTGGCCGGGCCTGAGTGCATGGAGGGAGGGCAGAATCCTTTTAAGATTATTGTCGAAAATTATGAAATAGAACCAGAAATAAATGATTAGCTATTATTAAAATAATGATTAAAGAATAAAGAGTCATTAAAACAATGAGCCACGGGGACGGAGCAGGAGGGTTTGGTCCTGCCCTCCCAAGCTCGGCCAAAACCATGGACATTTACTCTAGGGCTTGGCCCTCGTGCAGAGAAGGGAGAGAAACAGCTGGGAGTGGGGAAAAGTGGGGCATTAGATTGCGGAGAGCCTTGAATGCCAGGTTGCTTGGAGTTAGAACTTTGTTGTTGTTCGTCCTTCATTCTCAGAGGACGGATGACATCAGGAGGGCGGGGTCTTGACTTGTGTGGGAATTGGACTTCAGTGAGGCAGGGCTGGGCGAGGTCACCGGCCTCAGTCTCTCCTCCAGGATCACGTGACATAGGTCAGGACTAGCTCTAAAGATGACAGGATCCATGTGTAGGAATGATCATTGGCATAGTGGAAGGAAGGATGGAAGGAAGGGGGGAGAGAGTGAGCTTTTTTTTTTTTTTTTTCCCTTTTAAAGCTTTTTCTTTTCAAAATCTATGCACAGATAATTTGTCAACATGGACCCTTGCGTAGCCTGGTGTTTCACATTGTCCCCTCCTCCCCCCCCCCCCATGGCCAGCAATCCAATATGTGTTAAACATGTTAAATATATGTTAAATCCAATATATAGAAACATATTTATCCAATTCTCTTGCTGCACAAGAAAAAAAAAAAAGAAAGTAAACGAGTAACAAAAGAAAATGCAAGTGAACAACAAAGAGTGAGCTTCTAACAAAGGCTGGGTGGCTGCCTTTCCTGGATGTCGGGGAGATGAGAATCCTCTTCACATTCAGCTGGATAGAACAGATGGCTCACAGAGCACTTAGGAAGTGTCTACTGTATACTGGGCATTTAGAACAGAAAGGTGGCTTTGAGCTCCCTTCCAATATTGACATGCTGGGATTTTGTGGTGAGAGAAATCAAGAACCAAGGGGGCTCAAACAAGGCGGCTATTTACACCTGGGGAGGGGAGCGATTGGGACTTGAAGGGCAAAGCGGGGCAGGGCGGAGATCTCTTCCCAGATTCACCTACTCACCCTCACTCTATTCACTCTCTCTGCCACGTGCTGGTCCCTAAGCAGACCAAGAGCCCCTGTTCCCTTTTGCCAAAATCCCATGAAAGAGCCTCAGAAGAGGCCCGGCCATGGTGACGGAGCAGGAGAGGGCTGTCCTTGCCCGGCCCGGGAGCTGGAGGGTTTCTTCCTGCCCTCCCAAGCTCGGCCAAAACCATGGACATTTACTCTGGGGCTTGACCCTCATATAGAGAAGGATTGGCCAAAAAGCCCTCCTTCCTGTCACTAGTTCACTCTTGGGCTTTGGGGAAGTCCCATGCCATCCATCAGGAAAGCGAGCCTCAGTTTCCCCATCTGTAAAATGAGGGGGCTGGGCTGAGCGCCGGATCCAGCCTTTGGAGGATCAGCGCCGACAACCATCGGGATGGCAAGAGGGAGAACAGCGGGGCCCCCATTTCTCTAAGTGCTGTCAGATTTCCAGAGTGCGTCCCACACAGCCACCCTGGGAGGCAGGTAACTGCTCTCCAGATTGCTTCAGCTCCCATTCTCTGAGTGAATGAGCCAGTCCCAGCACCTGCCTAGGTGGGCGGGAAGGATTATGCAGCCTTCCCTCCGTTCTCCCTAGGGGCAATGCATGCAGGAGGAGGGCCTGGGTGGCCCAGGAAAGGGGGGAGTTCTAGGCCTCTGGGATGGGGGCTCTAAAAATGAGTTAAGCAGAGACAGCCTGGGGGTGGGGTGGGGGAACAAATCATTGGGTCTCTAGGCTGAGAAAAGGGATTGAGGAGAAAGGGGAGGGGTCCAGGAACTCAAGGAGCGAACTCAGAGAGGGAGATGGGGGCAAGGGAAGAGACCTCTGAAGAATAACTAGCCATTGGCCCCAGGGCAGTCCATGCAGAGGACCAGAAAAAAAAAGCTGAAGCGAAGGCAGGCTGGACAGCAAAGACAGGTGGGACAGCGAGTGGTTTGAGGGGGCAGAGGGCTTGCTTTGAAATCAGAATCTGGCATTAAGAGCTGAATCTCCCCTTGTGGAAACTGAGGGAGTTGAAGGGACCTTAAGTGAAAGTAATGTCAGGAGCTCCAGTGCTCAGACACCAGGAGGTGAGGAACTGGGCTCAGGGGCAGAAAACTGGGGTGAGCGGTTAGACCCCCAGGCCTGGGAGTCAGGAAAACGTGGCTCTGAATCCTGCCTCAGGTCCTAATTCTGTGACTCTAGACACATCACTTCACCTGACTGGGTCCGAGTCTCCTCATCTGTAAAAGGGTCTAAGATCCCCTCAGCTCTGATTCCACACTAAGGTTCCTGGATGGCCTTATTCTTTCTGCTCCCTGCCTCCCTTCTCTCCTTCCCATTTAAATAAAGCTCTAAGGGGGGGGAGGGGACAGGCCCCCACCCTCCAGACTGTGTCTCCTCTCCAGGACTTCCTCTCTCTTCCTCTTTTCCAGGCTGACTGGGCTCTCTCCTGCTCAGTGATCTCAGCCAGCAGCTCTGGGAACCCTGGGATTAGCTTCATGAAGTCTCTCATCCTGCTGGCAGCGTGGGAGGGAGGACCACTGATGGAAGATGCTGCCAGAGCCACAGTTGGCAGCCAGAGCCCGGAAGCCGCCTCTCCCAGCGAAAAGGAAGATTTTCACATTAGGAAACTGAGGCCTGGGAAGGGGCTCGGCCAAAGGTCACACACAGGAGCCATTGCCGGGATACAAAGACAGGCAAAGGACAGATTTCTTGCTCTCGGGGATACCCTGCTCTGACTGGTGAGATCACACGCCAATAACGAGATATAAACAAGATGCAGACATTGGAGATGGAAGGGAATGTCAGGGAGAATGCACTAACTGCAAATATACATATATACATACATATATACACATACACATATACTACATACATACATACACACATATATATACATACATACACATATACACAATACATATACATTCATATATATTATATATACATATATACATCCATATACACATAAATACACACACATATAATATATATATAATATACACATACACATATAATACATACATACATACACACATATATACACATACATACACATATACACAATACATATACATTCATATATATTATATATACATCCATATACACATAAATACACACACATATAATATATATATATATATAATATACACATACACACATACATATATAATATATACACACACACATACATATGTACACAAAACACATACATATATACTATATATATATATACATGTATACATCCATATACACATAAATACACACCTATACATACATACATATAAGGAAAGGCCTGTCTTGAAGAAAGCCGGGAGCTGGATGTGGGGGGACAGCATTCTAGGCCCAGAGATGGGAGATGGATGGGTGTGTGTGAGGAAAAGCAAAGGAGACCAATATAGTTGGATAATAGGGTGTGTGAAAGGGAGGAAAGTCAGGCAGGCAGCCCACAAACATTTATCAAGTGGCCGCTGTGCTAAGCACGAAAAACATCAAAGAAGGCCAAAAAACCCGGTCCTGCCCACCAGAAGCATACATCCTAATTTGTTGTTGTTTTTAAACTCAGATTTTTTTTTATTTTAGAAATCTTTTTCCAATTACACATAAGAACAATTTTAAACATTCATTTAAAAAAAATGTTGAGTTGCAAATTCTCTCCCTGCCTTCCTCCCCTCCTCCCTCATCGAGAAGGCAAGCAATTTGATATAGATTATACATGTGCAGTCATGCAAAACATATTTTCATATTAGTCATATTGTGGAAGAAAACAGAGAAAAAAAAAGGAAAATAAAGACAAGTAAAAAACAGTCTGTCTCGATCTGCTTTCAGACTCCATCGGCTCTTTCTCTGAAGGCGTATTGCATTGTTCATCACAAGTCCTTCAAAACTTTTTTGGATCATTGTGGCGCTGAGAATAGCCAAGTCTTTACAGTTGATCATCGTACAGTATCTTCTTATTGTGTACAGTGTTCTCCTGGTTCTCTTTGCTTTCTTTTGTATCAGTTCCTATAAGTCTTTTCAGGTTTTTCCGAAATCATCCTCCTTGCCCATTTCTTACAGCCCGACAGTATTCCATCACGACCATATATTGCAACTAGTTCAGCCATTCCCCAGTTGATGGAGATCGTCTCAATTTCCAATTCTTCGCCGCCACAAAAACAATCTTTTGGGACCTCTAGGTCCTTATCCTTGTCCTTTGATCTCTTTGGGGTACAGACTTAGTATTGTTATTGCTGGCTATGCACAGTTTGCTTATGGTTCCAGTCGTTCTTCACAACGGTTGGACAAGTTCCCAACTCCACCAATGACACATCCGTGTACCTATTTTCCCACATCCCCTCCAACACTTGTCCTTTTTCTTTTCGGTCATTTTCACCAATCAAATAGATGGGAGGTGGTGGCTCAGAGTTGTTTTAATTTGCATTTCTGTAATCAATACCGCTGTGAACCATTCATTCTCTCTCTCTACTCATATTTCTATAAGTAACTTTGCTTCATCGGGAGCATTCACTCTAATGGCAGAGGTGACATGTAGATAACTAGGAATATATAATTCCTAGAGTACATGGAAGGTATTTGGCGAGGAGAAGGAAAAAGGACGATAGTGGGGAAAAATCTGAAGGAGAAGATGCGGGATGTGGAATCAAGGCTTCAGAGACCAGAATGGAGACAATATTTGTAAGATATAGAATGAAGAGGAGGGTTCAAGAGGAAGCTCTTGGTGAAAAAACACTTCATCTTTCCATTTTTTTTTTCCTGCGAAGGGAGTTGTGAAAGGATTCCTTGCCATGGCGAGAGCCCAGCTGAGATCTGGTAGCATACATTTATAGTGAACCCAAATTGGTTTCCAGCTCTGTTCTATAGCACCCAACTTCTTAAACTGTGGATCAAGAGCCCATATGGGGGTCTTGTAACTGAATGTGGGGATCATGGAATTATGATTTATTATAGGTAAATGTTTGATTTGCATACTTAGTTTACATACCTATATATCCAGGGTCACGTAAAAATTTCTCAAGTGAGAAGGGACTGCAAATGGGAAAAGTTTAAGAAGTCCTGCCATAGCACATGAATCCTTTAAGATTACTGCTGAAAATTATGAAATAGAACCAGAAATAAATGATTATATAAAAGAGTCATAAAGGAAATGAATGTGGGAATCATCTAGGGTTGGGGTTTGATGGGTGACAGGACAAAGGGGAAGGGATTTGAGTGCTGAGGATAGCATAGGGTCGAACTGATTCATCAAGGGGTCAAGAGAGGGAAGGGAGGAGAGTGTAACCAGCATAAAGGTGAGAGCCCATACAAGACATTTGCCCAAGTGTGATGGCGGGCTCCAAAATTTAGAGCTGGAAGAATCCCCACGGGCCAGCTAGTTCAATCCCATCATTTTGCAGAGGGGGAAACTGAGGCACAGAGACATGAATTGATTTGCCCAAGATCACACAGGGGCATAATATCCTAGAACTAAAGCTGGAAGGGACCTCACAGGCCAGCTAATCCAGCTTTCACCATAAAGTTTTTTCTCTTCCTTTAAATTATTACTGATTTTTGGGTGGAAGGTGGAGGGATGGAGAAATGAAGGCGACATAAAAACAAAATGCATCAAAAAATTTAAAATGCCTAAAAGAAAAGTCTTTAAAAGGAGGACAGGAACTATAGATTTGTGTGTGTGTGTTTTGTTTTAACATAAAAAGCAAATAAATCAAAGCAGAAGGAAGGGATAGACTTAAAACTATCTCCTGAGGAATGTTTGAGGACACCCACTATAGATGTCAAAAGAGTTAAAGCAGGGGTTCTCAATCTTTTTGCACATCCTGGACCCCGTTGACATTCTGATGAAGTTTATGGACCCCTTTCTCAAAATCTTCTTTTTAAATGCAAAAAATTACACAGGATTACAAAGGAAACCAATTCTTATTAAAACAGCCATTGAGATTCTCTTTCTTTTCTTTCTTTCTTTCTTTCTTTCTTTCTTTCTTTCTTTCTTTCTTTCTTTCTTTCTTTCTTTCTTTCTTTCTTTCTCTGTCTCTCTCTCTGTCTCTCTCTCTCTCTCTGTCTCTCTCTCTCTCTCTCTCTCTCTTTCTTTCGAGAATGAACACATATCACCTGCCTACCCAGCCACGCTCCAGTAATCTACACATATATCTTGATGAATAGCTAGGCAAGACATTGTGATAGTTACTTATCTTACATTCTACATTATGTATTTGTGCTTCTGAATACACACACACACACACACACACACACATACACACACACACACACTTTTACACATACAGACTTCCCCTCAACTTTCCTCAATGTCTCACTGTAGTCCACATTTTAGACCATCTATAAACATTTAAGTAACTGTCAGTGCATTAAATCAAGCTCCCTGTCCAGTGATCGATGAGTTGACCTTTCTCGCTAGAAACAAAACCAGGAGACAGAAGCATATCGCGCCTAAATGGAAGGCTGGCTCGCAGATTCTCCTTGGAGGGACAAACAAAAGGAGACAGTAGAATTGGTTTGATTGTGTGTCCAACGGCAGGAGAAACATAATTTTTACACTTAACCTTGGCTATCGTCCACTACCGGCATTTGCTGAAAATGCTATCACGAAGATAATTGCTGTTTCTGCAACAATATGTCTTAATGAGGATGAGGAGGCAGAAAAAGTATACAAAGAACTAGATGAGACCCTCCAATTTACATCACCATCCGTCTTAATACACGGTGATTTTTTTTTATACTTAATAGTCTCTTTTTCCAATTACATGTAAAGATAGTTTTCGACATTCATCTTTGTAAGATTTTGAGGTGCAGATTTTTCTCCCTCCTTTTCCCTCCTCCCTCCCCAAGAGAGCAAGTAATCTGGTCTAGGTTATACATGTACAATCATGTTTCAAACATATTCCCGCATTAGTCAATACATGGTGATTTGTATGCAAAGGTGGGCACGGGGGAGGGGAGGGAAATATATGGGGAAAATAGTTTTTTTCAGGTTCGGGTTGGAGAAGCTAACTTCACAAATACTTTCTATAGGAGAGGAAGGGGAGCGCTGCCTCACATCACACAAAATGAAATCGATTTTATCTCAACAGACAGGAAACAAGTGGTTACCGATGTTGGAGTCATTTCTGAATCAGCTGTCTGTGTACAGTCAGCCCCTAGACTTGTTAGAGCAAAGATCATGATCGACACCGAATTGTAAGGAAAAAAATTTAAAATGGAGTCCAGGTAAAAGGACTCCAACCTAGTAAAACCGATTATCCAGGCCAGAAATGGGACATGAACAAAGGAAGAAAGACTGATGCAGATGATCGCTATTTAAAAGGAAGATTAACCAGTGTAAATCAATTGCCTCAACTAGGAGACCAAAAGAACCTAGAAACGGTCTCAGCCATCACACATTTGATTTCCCTGCCAAGCGAAGCTATGGCAGCCAAGGGAAACATTGGTTTAGAATATAAGTGTTTGTAAAATCTTATAGAGAAGGATTGTGAGCAGTATTTTCTCAAAACAGCAAAAAGTAGTGGATGGAAATTCACATTTACGGGAAGCTTGGCAAGAGACCCAATTGAGCCAGATCATCCTCAAAACATTTAAGTATGAAACTGGAAGGAGGACAACAAAGAGACGAACGGTGGAAAATATCCGGGAAGATTTCGGCGAGTCTTTTCTCCATCAAATGACAGAAGTGGGTGACTTGGGGTCGCCGCATTTGAATCCTAACTGCGGTCTCTGATGTGCCGCCTGAGGAAGGGTCGGAGGACCGGCGTAAACATACACAGAGGAGATCTGTGTTGGAGGTGACACAATTGGAGAACCCTGAGGTATTTTGTCTCAAGATTTTTGAAATAGGGAAACCTGCCAAAAGAATGGGAGAAAAAACCCACACGAGTCGTTACTACCTTTAAAAACAGGGATGGAGGGACTAGCAATAACTTCCAGTCCACAAGCCTACTTTCTCACCTAATATCCGTAGCAATGGTAGCCGTCACTGGGTCCCCTCAATCACTACACAAGGAGCTTCCATTTGGAGAAGCCAGAGTTCATTTATTCTTACCACCCTCTGGCTCGCTTTCTGATGTTGCCACTGTTGGTACAGTGTCAAAAAGAAGGCCACCTAAGATCTGAGGTCATTTGGCATTCTGTTTTGTTTTATAGGTTGCCGTGGCCAGAGAATTCATCACCGGGTAGCCAACCTACATGCTAATGAACCTTTCTGGACTTGGCTGGGCTGTTCCTTAGAACCCATGGTCTGTCTCCATGTTGACATCATCTGTCGCCAGGCTCCTACTCCAAACTTTTCCACCAGACTCGGATATCCCCGACTGTGCTTTCCACTTGCAGAGAGTTGGAGAACACAGATCCCCATCCCCAAACGAGGAGATCTGGGAACAGGGACTTATGCCTAGAGCTTAATCTCTTATCTACTATTTCTTCTCTGTGTGTATCCTGTTCTCTACCCAACTAGACCATGGGCCTCCTGAGGAGAGGGACCTGGATTCTTTTTCTACTTCTATTACCTCCTCAAGTGACTCATACAGGGCAGGGCTTATGTTATGGGATCATAGGATCAGAATCTCAGTCCAAGCTGGGTCTAAAGGAGAATCCCCTCTATAAACATTTCCTACCCTGAGGGGTTGTCCAGCCCTTGTTGAAAGACCGTGTAAGATGTATGGAACCACAGTAAGCACTCCATAAATTCTTGTTTGCTGACTGATGACCACCACCGCGTAATCTAGCCTGGATATCCAAATTGGCCACTGTCCAACTTGAGTCCAAGAGGTTAGCTAAGGGCGTTATTACTATTACAATTACTAATTATTGGTAGTAATAATTATTGCTTAATTACTTACCGAACTATTCATGGTTAGTAATAAGTAACTTCCATTTATCCAGAGCTCTAACACTTAGCCCTTTGCTCACAACAACTTTGTGAAGTGGGGAGTGCAGATTGTGTTTATTGCAATTTAATTAGGAGGAAACTCGAGCTTAGAGAGAGGCGGTAGCTTGCCCAGCATCCCTCTGCTTGGAAGTATTAGAGCTGGGATTCCAATCTCGATTTCCTGACTCTAAAGCAAATATTCTTTCCATACCCCACTAGACTGTTTCTCACGAGGACCGTGGTACAAGGGGGAGTACTGCACCTGTAGTAAAAAAGGTCTGGTTCAGATACTAACTGCCTGTATGACCCTAGGCAAGTCCCTTCCCCTCCCTGGACCTCAGTTTCCTCCTCTGTAAAATGAGCGAGTTGGACTGAGATGGCCTTTCAGCTTGAGATCTGTGCTCCTGTGTGTGACTTTGGAAAAGTCATTGTAGCTTCCCGTATCTCAGTAAAAGATCCAGTGACCTCAGGCTCGAGGGTCCTATGGTCCTTCCATCTTGTTTACCACCTCTATTCCTTGGAGCTTAAATGGGCAAATAAGGTGGAGGAAACTCAAGCAGTAGCATGGAGGCCATCAAGGCAATCTCTAAGGACAAATGAAAGCAGGCTGGCCTGCATACATTAATTGGGCACCAGGCCCAGGGAGGTAGGATGGAGCCCCTCCCAATGGGACTCGATTCCTGCCCAGTTCAGGCTAAACCCCCTACCTTGGAGGTTCCACTGGCACTAGAGCTTTGGAGGTGGAACAAATTAAAACTGACCAGGGTCTCTTCCTGGCTGCCATCCCTTGAGTGTACTCTGGCCTTTTGTTGCCAGAAGGACATTTTCAGATGATTCCTCTCCTCCCACCGGTAGCTGGCAACACGGAAATCTCAATATAAACCCTTCCCTGTACTCTGACCCAGTCACACCCAGAAGCGAACACAGCCGGGTAAGGTAACGTCATTGACCGTCACCAGCTCGGGCTGTGACTCTGTGAATATAGATTCGTATGTTTGTGCATGTCAGAAAGTCCCAGAAGAGACAGAAAAGGAGGCCAGAGGTAATCTTCCTTCACCTCCACGTCGTACACCTCTGCGGGCAGCAAGGGCCTGAGTGCCAAGCATCCCTCGGGGCAGCAAGATGCCAAGTCTCTGAGGAGGTCTGGGTGAGAGATGCTACAGGATACAAAACCTGAGGGAACAGGAGGCATGGTGGGATTTCAAGTCAGCCAGGACCTTGGAGACCATGGAGTTGAATTTCTCGGCTTACAGAGGAAGAGACTGACAAGGAATTATAGAGGAAGAGGGGAAATCATTTGCCAATATCACATAGCTAGTAAAGTAGCAGAATTTGAATTGGGACCCAGATCATCTCTAATCCAGTGATCTTTTGACCCCGAGAAGTCTAACACTAAAAGAGGTCCCGGGAATGGCTGAACAAGTTGTGGTACCTGAAGGTAATGGGATATTATTGTTCTATTAAAAATGATGACCAAGCTGATTTGAGAAAGGCCTGGAGAGATTTACACGAACTGATGCTGAGAGAAACGAGCAGAACCAGGAATACATTGTACACAATGACAGCAAGAATGTGCGATGATCAACCAGGATCAACCAGGTTCTTCTCGGTGGCTCAGTGACCCAAGGCAGGCCCAATAGACTTTGGACAGGGAACGCCATCGGCATCCAGAAAAAGAACTATGGAGACTGAATGTAAATCAGCACATGCTCTGTTCACTTCTTTTTTCTGGTTTTTTTTCTCTCTCCCATGGATTTTCCCTTTTGCCCTGATTTTCCTTTCTCAGCATGATTCATAAAGCAAAGTGTATCAAAAGCAAATAAGTACATAAATCAATAAAATTATTAAAAATAAAGAAATTTAAAAGAGGTCCTGAAAAGCCTGCAATGTCTCGTCAAAGAACTGGCAAATAACAGGGCACGGTGGCAGTTAGGTGGCACAGGGCATAGATGGTTGGACCCGCAATCAGGAAGATCTGAGTTCAAATTTTGCTTTGGACATTTATTTGTTGTGGACTCCTGACTGTGGGAGGCCCAGAGAGGTTAAGTGATAATTCCCTTATTATGTGAGTTATCACTTTAACTTTTCTGGGCCTCAGTTTTCTCATCTGTAAAATAGGGATAATAATAGAGCTTATCTCACAGGGTTGTTGTGAGGACTCAATGATGTGCATAAGTCCTCTGTAAACCCTAGATCACTATTTACCTAGTGGTTATTACCCATTTGAATTCAGCCTTATACAGCAGAGCCCCTTCTGCCCCCAGAATCAGAGAAAAATAGACTGTTTAAAGCTGTTTAAAGCCCATCTTCTGGCCCAGTTCCTTTTTTGTACAGACGAGAAAATTGAGACCTACAAGAAATCGACTTGTATGTTTTCATTCCGGTTCCTACCTTGTGGGTGAGAACCGGAATCGGCGCAGTCTCTCCCTAATGACCTTTCCCTAGCAAACAAACTTCCTCCTGCCTCCCTCCTGCCTGGCAGTAAAATAAGAGATAGAGAAGGCATCTATTTCCCTGCTGGGCTCCCACTCACAGCAGGTGGCCACTGAAGGTCATCGAGTGTAATTAAGCAGTGCCAAGGTACCCAGTGAGACTGGGGAGAACCAAGACTAGAATCAAGTGGGTATTCCTGAATTAGGAGCATCTGGATACAACCCTTGGCCCTTGCCCTCCCTACCTCTGTCTTGTGGTGTGGTTCAAACTCAAATAGAAATGGAAGGAGCCCTGTGGGCTGGATACTGACTTTGAAAAACTCATATTAACCTTATTTATATTCTATTCCTCCCTCCCTTCCTCTCTTCCTTCCTTCTTCTCTCACTTCTTCCCTCCCTCCTTTCCTTCCTTCCTTCCTTCCTTCCTTCCTTCCTTCCTTCCTTCCTTCCTTCCTTCCTAAGCGTGTTTGACACCCCTGGCCCATTCAATCCCAGCCAGTGATGCGGTGGGACCCTGAAGCCGCCCCAAATTCCAATTCTCGCTGCTCTTACCGAGGGAGCTACAGCGTTAAGCTTTCGGGGATAGCTTCATGTCCATTTTCGATTAGAAAGGACCGGCTGCTATCAGGAACCCTGTGGCCGGGCAGAGTATAGCCTAACTTTTTACCTGCCTTCCTCGGGCCCTCCTTTCCTCTACCACGCCTTGCCAGCATGTAGGGCAGGACCGGTTGGTTGTTGTCCTTCGTTCTCGAGGAAGACCAAAATGACATCACCGTGGTAAGAGTCAAGTTACAGTATGTCCACCTATGGCTGATCAAAAAATAAAAGCTCATTAGCTTCTACCACGCGTCAGGCACAAATAAGAGAGGCCACAAACGGTTGCTGTGGATTCTCCCACTTTGCTCATCTTGTTTTTCTTCTGGTCCACTTCAATCCTGCTTTTCTCATAGAGCGCACGGCAGCTTCTGTGAAGAGGGTCCACACCATCCTGAGCCATCCCGTGCTGGTGTTTCCCACGTCACGCAATAAACTCTAAAGTTCTGAAGAGAGAACCAGTAGGTTTCAAGGCCCAATTTGAAAAGCACTGCTCTTGGACCCACAAGTCACAGGTTCGGATTCTGACTCAGATACTTGCTAACTGTGTAACCTCAGGCAAATTACATCTCTTGAAGCCTTGGTTTGTTCGCTTGTAAAATAATAATAGGACTAATAATAAAAACCACCTTATTTTTTTATAACCAGTTAAGGGTCATAAAGTGCTTTATACATGTTATCTCATTTGTTCCTTACAACAAACGGTTGCGTATTATTATGTCCATTTTACAGATGAGATAAGTGAGGCTGAGAAATGTAAAGAGATTTACCCAAGATCACCCAATGATGGAGCTTTCCAACACTCTTTCCACTTCACCACTGCCTAGAAGTAGATGATTTCCAGAGTCCCCTCTGGTTCTAAATCCTACAACTCCAGCCAAGCCTTCCTTCCAGGGAGCCATCAGCCCCCTTCGAGCCTAATCACCTCGGCTGTATCTTTCTGTGAATTCCCTCCAAGTCTGGTACCTGGTGCTCATCAATCTTTGTCAAGTCCTTGCTTTGTCCTCAGCCAGGGACTGATACCACCTTATCTTGTCCTCAGCCAACACAATCTGGCCGGAGAGATACGGCACACGTGCAATCGGCCTTCCCCCACATGAGAAATCTAGGGATTTGCTTGTTGGTTTTGGAGAAATGAAGCTTTGACTCCCATCTCACATATGCCCTAGATGTGGGACCTTGAGCAAATCACGTGACTTTCCTCATCAGCAGTTTCTTCATCTATATAAGGGGATAACAACACCAAGGGATGAAGAGCATTCGATGCTCTTTAGAGGGTCGCGGTGAGGACTGAATGAGAGAATGGGTGTAAGGTGCTTTATAAACCTTAATTCTCATTATTACTCGTAAGCTCATGGGAGGCAGGACTATATTCCAGCAGGCGTATCTTGCAGGAAAGGGAACGAGAGTTAGAAATTCTGTGGGCATCCGTGATGAGTCTGTCCTGACTGTAGCAGAGAGCGCATAGTGGGGAGGAGGAGGCTCTAAGTCTGGTTAAGGACAGGGCTCACTCATAGAGGACCTTACAAGCTAAACAGAGAAGTTTTGTTTTGTTTGCAAGGCAATTGGGGTTAAGTGACTTGCCCAGAGTCACACAGCTAGGAAGTGTTAAGTGTCTGAGAGCAGATTATTTGAACTGGGGTCCCCCTGACTTCAGGGCTGGTGCTCTAGCCACTGCACCACCCAGCTGCCTCAGGAAGCCTTTTTTAGCCCCAGTGCATTTCTTCCTCAAACAACCTTTTATTCATTTTAGATTCAACCTGTGTATTTAGGCACATTTGTGTTGTTCCCCCCAGTGAGCTTGAATCTGAGGAGTTCCTCCAAACACGCCTAGCAAATTCTGATAGGGAAATTCAGGTCAGTGTCATTTGTTCTAGCCCAGCTCAGCAGAGGGAGGTAGGCCGGGAGGTCTTCGGACAACGGGGAGCGGATCGGGCCAGGAAGATGCAGCACGGGGAGCACTCCAGGGCACACCAGCACAAAAGCAGCTCCGACTTCCAGGCCTACCTTTCCACAGAGCCAAGAGTAAACGAACAGCTTTGTTGACCACGGCCCGGACCACAGATACACGGCCCACTGAGAAGTGGAGCTGGGTAAGGGCTTGGTGTCCTGAGTAGGGAAGCCCTGGGCAGTATATGAGACCGGAGGAAGTTCAGAAGTCAGCAGCTAGCAGTGTGGCTTAGACCCCCTACCCCACCTCATCCAGGCCAGGATTTCAGTTCTAAAACCCAGCCCAGCCTGCGAAGGGCAGGAATCTCAGAGGAAAAGGGAGCCTTGAATTCTGCCACTTTGAACCAACAGTAGTTGACTTGCTCAAGCTCACACAGGCCAGTGTCAAAGACCAGATTTGAATTCTGGGAAATGAGACTTCCTGACTTCAGGCCCAGCACTCTATATGCCACCTAACTACCCTCAAAAAAGAATCAGAAATGGAATTAACAGCTTGGCACAAGATGTGGAAAACGTGACCCAGACTCCATGATAATTAGAACAGGCCAAACAGAAGCTGGCTTCATGAGGCAACAAGAAATATTAAAGCAAAGTCAAAAGTCTGAAGAGATCAAAGAAAATGTAAGATATCTTATAGAAAAAAAGCAACCAATCTGGAAAACAGATCAAGGAAAACCCATTTAAGAATCAATGGACTATCTGAAGTCTAGGACTAAAACAAAAAAGGAATCTAGACACTATTTCAAGAAATCTTAAAAGAAAGCTGCTCAGAGAGCTTAGAATCAGAGGTTAAAGTGGAAATAGAAAGAAACCCCAAAATGAAAACTTCCAAGAACATCATAGCCAAAATGCAACTTCCAAAAAGCCCCAAAGCACTGCAAACACTTAGAATTCTAGTTAACAAGGAGCCACGGACGGGATCGCACACAATTTTGCAGCCTCCAAATAAAAGGAGCAAAGGACTTGGAATATGACATCCCGGAAGGCAAAATACATGGGCTTACAGCCAAGAATAAGTTAGCCAGCAAAAGAGAGCATAATGCTACAGAGGACTTCCAAGCATTCCCGATGAAAAGACCAGAGGTTTGGTAATACTTTGAAGTTCAAACACAGGAGTTAAGAGAAACATAAAAAGGTAAATATGATGATAAAGGATGAGACAAGTATAAAGTGCTTAAATTCAAATACAGGGGGATGACATATCCTCTCTGAACCCTATAATCAGGTGTCATAGAGAGTTTAATTCGAAAGGTCTGGGAGTAGTTGTTATCTTTCGATATTAAAAATGGAGAAAGGAGAAGTTAAGAGAGGGATACACTGGGAGGAGTAAGGTAAGAACTGATCACATGAACAGGGCGCACAAGAAGACTTCTATACACACAGGAGGTGGCGTGGGGGAGTGGCTGACCCCTGAACCTCATCTCATGTGAACTGGTTAGAATACACACACACAGCTGAGTACAGAAATACATTTATTTCACTTAACAGAGAAATAGAAGACAAAGGGAAAAGGGAAGGGCAAATTAGTACTGTGCAAAACAAACTCAAGGTATACAAAAACATTTAGTCCTTTTTGTGGTGGTAAAAATGGGAACCTGAGGGAGTATCCACAAAATAGAGAATGGCTAAAGTTATGGCTTTTAAATGTGGTAGAATATTTTTGCTCTGAACTCTTATCAGTGTAATGAGCAATCATGATTCCAGGGCACTAATGATGCTACTCACCTCCTGAGAGGTAAATAAATGGCTCAGAGGGCAGAGTGAGACAATTTTTTTTTATATGGCCAACATGGAAATCGACTCTCCCGTGTTTATAATGGGCTTTTGTTTTTCTTGGGTTCCCAACGGGAGGGTAAGGGTCATTGGGATGGGAAGGTGAAAAGGCAGATTTGGCCAATCAAAAATGAATACATAAACAAACTACCTAATCGAATAAGACCAGACCCATAGTTGGAGTCGGTCCCAATAATCTTCCAGGAGCTACTATGGAAGCTTTCATCTGTATGCCCACCTTCCCTTCCTTTCCTCTTTCTTTTTATCTTTTTAAAAACAGAACATTAACAAATTGAGAAGAGACCAACTTTATTTCAAGGTGCAAATAACTTCAGAGTTTTTCAGGATTCTACACCATTTACAACAGTCTTGGGCTACATATGGACAAAAAAAACCTGGGGAGGGGGGTTTAAACTGGATATAAAGTGTTGTCTTGCTATTGCTGTCCATTGCTTCTTATTCCCAAGTTTCACTTGCTTCTTCACTTATTTCAGACTTCAATCTTCGTGGATGTTGAAGAGTTTGGCTACTTCATTAAGATCTTCATGTTCTTCTCCATCTTTAATGATCTTAAGGAGAAAATAACACCAAGTCACTGGCCAGCTCCATGTGTATTCGGCCCAAGCCCATAAGAACCCAACCATCCTCATCCTCCTCTCAATAACATGGTACAGAACTAACTGATGAAAACAGATTTACGCTAACCCAGAGTTGTCCGTCGTCTCCTACCCCACCAGATCACCCGAGTAAAGAAGCAACATCCGTGAGTCGGGACTGCGCTTTTGTCTTGCTTCTCTGTACGTACCCCGTGGGCTCTGCCCTGACCCAAGTACCCTCCTGATGCCTCGGGAGGGCTTGGAGGCAATCCTGAGCTCCTGAAGCTCTCCCATCCAAGCACAAACTCAGAGAAAGTTGGAAAGCTGTTCAGTACAAGTTTATGGAAACCATTATCTGAAGATTAGGCCAGTTAGCTAAATGAGGTTCTTTATCAGAAGGTTGGCTACCAGAGGATGGATTTCACTAGGTAGATAAATTCATGAAACTGATTACTAAGGTCTGCCAAGGGAGTCTGAAACTACATTAGTAGAGGAAGTAGCCATTACTAGTGAAATCCCGGATTCTTTTGGAAATGTGTAGACTGAGAATTTGCAGGAATGAAGTTATGGAAGCATATCCTAGTTTATAGTCCACTTCTCTCCTCTCCTCCAAAGGCTTAAATGGATACCTACCTTTCTTGCTATTGGCATCCGGTTAAAGATGTTCCACAGTAAGATTCCCACCACAACTTTGTCCCTGAGATAGAAGATGACACCTTTGCCGAAGTCCTCCCCTGTAACGGAGTCCTCTGGGGTCACTTCATCGCTGGTAGGGATCTCGATGTCAGAAGCCTCTGACTCTGTCTCACTTTCTGAACGGATACCAGTCCCTGTGAAAAAAGCACCCAGAGACAATCTGAGAATACTTCAGAAGCAATGGATTCTTCAAGACCTACCCCCCAGTGAGCTTCACTGATCCTTGTCAAAAGGCCTTCTTTGTCACCAAAGTCAGAGCAAGCTCTGTCCTGCTGTCTCTGGGGTGCTTCAAGAGCTGCTAAACTCTCTCTCACTTGCCACTTCATTTTAGAATTCTGCTCTGGACATCTCCTTTCTTTAACAACTATTTATTAAGTGTATATGTACTAGGTGTAAGGCACTGTACAAACTGTACAGGAGACGCCGCTGCAGCCCGAACAGCATTCTGGGAATGCTCAGGCCAGAGCAGGGGAATATAGGCAGAATGGGGGTGGGGCAGATGGCTTCCATCCTCTGGGAATTCCTAGGCTCCTGCCCAATGGGCAGAGAAATAAACTGGGATCTGATAATCCCAGCCCCCTTTTCTAGTGCTGCCAATATAAAATACTTGTCTTTCTGCCTCATGGGAGAGGAGAGGTCAGAATCAAGGATCATGGATATAAATGTACTTCAAATTCCCCAGGAAAAGAACCAAGCAAATGGTCTTGTTCTCTTCAGAAAAACAAAACCAAAGCAAACCAAACCTGCCATCCTTAGAACACACAGAACTGTGCTTTGGGTGCTAGATGGCTGTGTAATTCCATCCAGAGCTCTACAGCAGGGAACCAGGGCAAAGCTATAGGAGCTAATGAGAGCTACACTGGGGAGAGAACGCCATGCTAGATACATGTCTTCCATCGAAAGAAAAACTGACATCAGGGGCTGACAAATGGGAGGGATTAAGAGGCCATTCAGGAAGTAACCAGACTGCTTTTTTTTTTTTTTCCTGAGCCTGGAGCCCCCTGGCGGCCAACAGATACCAAACAGAGGTTTCCATATCTGGTTGCTGGGTACTGAATCCATTTGTGGAACTAAACAGCTTCGAAAGGCCTGGTTTTCATCAGCCCTCACATCTTTCCTTTTACCCAGAAAAAATACAAGGAAGATGGAAATGGCAAAAATCTAGGTAGCCCAGACAGGGGACCCCTACTTCTCGGCCCCCGGCTACCAACCCAACAAATTGGTTTAACTATTTGATCCACTTTGTTGAGCTCAGACCTACCAAGGATTTGGGGACCTGTGACCTAGTCTCCTTTAAAGCTTAGCTTTAAACAAAGAGATAATTCTGCTGATAGCTCTTTATCGGAAATATGTAAATCCTTTTCAGAGAAAGCCAGAAAAAATCTGATGTGGGGAAATAAATTCAGAATTGTGGCGCGGATCACACCACATTGCCTCCTCATACTGTTCCAGGGCAAATGGTTGACACCGCTTTACCTGATTGTTCAGTTGCTGATTTTGGTGTGTCTCTTGCAGTAGCCTTGGCAAAAACCCCAACTGTGGGCAAACTACCATCCACAAGACCAATAGCTTCATACCCAACATCGGGGCCCAGATCGCTCCTGTGGGAAAAGGAAAGATGGTATCTGGCTGAGATGTTACAAAGAAAAAAAATTGCAGTATGGGTGTTCTGGGACACTGACTTTTTTATACAGGCCTAGTGGCTTTACAAATATCATACTGGGTTCGGTCTAGCGGTGGAATCCATCCACTTTGGTTTGTGGAAAAGACTAGCTACAAGACATCAACCTTAAAAGTTTAGGGACACATTCTCAAAAAGTTTTTACTTCCCTTAACTAATTACAGGTTATTAATCCATGAATTTACCTCAATTGTTCTTGAAAGCTTATGATTTCAGCCTGTATCACCTCTTGGGGGATAATGAATCCCTATCACATACTTAGTAAAATAATTCCATTTATTAAGACTACCCTTCATGGATCAAGAGGGAACCCCAAGTTAGGTATTTATAGTTGTGACAAATTCATGAATTTATCTATAGGGGAAGGAACTGTTTCATTGTTTCTTGGCCTACTGGCAATTCAACGGGCTAGTGCCCAATAAATGATCAGTTGAGTCTATCCCCTCTTCCAAATGGAAAAATCCTTTTAAAAGATAAGAAATGTTTATTTGTTAAGTTCCTATCTATGCAAGGCACCGTGCTTAAAGGGATTCTATCTTTGTTCAGAACAATCTCCAACTGACCTTCCTTCAAAAATGTCCACTTTCTGCCATATCTTTCTGATGTGCAGGGGGCTAGAACTACACACAGCACTCCAGAAGAGGACGTGCCACGGTTCTGAGAAAGGGCAGGAGATGCTCTCTGCTTTGTTTTCAGCTCCCTTCAAGACAATACTATATTTTAATGACCTTTTTTTGTCCCAGAAGTACACTGGTGATCTTCAGGGAAATGTCTACAGTGATTCTTAGATACCTTTTCTGGGTCACAAAGGACGGTTAATCAGTCAACAAAAGATTTACTGTCTGCTATGGACATGGCACTGTGCTAGATACAAATATAACGAATGAAACAATCTCAACTCAAAATGAATTTATGTTCATGGGAGCCTCCAAGTATACTCTGGACTTTTTCTCAATTTCACAGAAATTCCAAAAAATGTTACAACTAAGAAGGATCCTTAGAGATCTAGTCCTACTCCCTGATTTGATAGGGGAAACTGAGACCTAGGGAAGAAAAATAATTTGCCCAAGTTCTCATGGCTCTAAGCCCACTTTCCCATACCTTTTCTTGTCTACTTAGCTGGCCTAAGGGGTATTTTACTACCAGAACAGTCTAGTGTCACTTGTAGCCTGGGGATTTCAACCGGACATTCCACCTTCCACATTATTTAAGAAAATGCTACCTTCTTTACAATTTCAACACTGATGAGGGCCTACAATTACCATCCTATGTCCAACATGCCTGATTATGCTCCATTTGGTTTTACTGCTTTGAAGGTTATAAGAACAAGCTGTTTTTTAAAAAATTAATTCTTATTGCTGTTTCTTAGGAATTTTAGACTAGTAAAGTACTCATAAAGACGGACTTTAGTGGGGTTATTAGACTCTGCACTGTCATGCAGAGCACAGTAACACCATTCATATTTTCTCTTCCTTAGCCAAGCTCATGATAACTGGCACAGGTGATCATGAGACTGAACTGTTCCTTATTAGAATGCTAACTGGTTCACATCAGGATCAAATCTACAACTCTGTGGCTAACATCATGTTCTCTCTCACCAACTGATCGAGAAGCCCAGAAAGTTCCCCCAAACACACAAACATTACCAGAACATTGACTGATGCCAGTATGGTTTGGCAGCCCCGGTCATATTTTCTCCTGCTAATCTTCCACTCACAACAGCATGGTCATGATGCTCTACCCGTCGCCGCCCTAACTTGATGTCATAGAAACACGCAGCATCTCCTGCCTTAGAAACAGACACACTGTAAGCATAGGGAGGGGAAAAAGCAGAGTACACCAAGGAGATCCTGGGAATCCAAAGTCCCCTTGAAATGTCATTTAGCTCATTCATCTTTCTCCCCTGCAGAAAGAACTATACTCAGAATCATTTTACATAAATTGAAGTCTGGTGAGGTCAAGTTACCCAGGCCAGGATTTGAACCCAATCTTCTGACTCCCAAAATCAGTAGCCTTTTTGTTACACGACACTACCTCCAAGAGAGATAGGGACTGGACTCTTTCTTAAGTATTTATTTCTACAATCATGTCCCCGATACTTTTACCTCATTTGCTTAAAACCACTGCTTACAATCAAATAATGACTGAACAGACTCGCTCCCAGTCTGATGCCATCGGATGTACCCTGATCCTGGTGTGACATACTTACCACCCAGATGTTAGAGCGTGCCTGGAGCTCTGCGTTTACCCGGAAACCCCCAAAATCAGAATCAACTTCCAGGCCACCGGTCTTGGCCAATTCAACATTGGGCTCCAAGCCCACAGCTGCAACAATGTGATCAGTTTCTACCTGAAAGGGGAGAGAGAGTTGATCGATCTCATGAATTTTCATATGTGGCCAAAACATGTGCTTTAAAACAAATGTCTAGCTTGTCAATAAGATTAAAGACTTTTAAAAAGATCACTAACCAAAGACCTCATTTGTAAATATGTCTGAAACTGGTAAGGAGTCTTAGTGAGAGAATTCTGTTACCCAATATGGGCCCAGAGAGATGAAATAGAGACAGAGTGGAGCAAAGGGAAAGTGGCTCCTAGGTGTTTGCTCTAGCTCACTAGATGTCTTTTTTTTTCCCCTTTTCCTTTTTTTTTTTTTTTTTTTTTTTTTTTTTTTTACTGGGAAGGCACATTTCCAGAGAAAACTATGGAAGGTAATCATGGCTGCCAAGAAACCATTCCATTAATGTTAAATGAAGGGGAAAGAAAAAGCAAGGACAAGAGCACAGCTTTCTCTCTTCTCTCCCCCCTTCTCCCTGGTATGTGAGGTGGAAACTACATTAAATTCTCCCTCTTTGGAGGTGACCACGGTTTCTCAAAGGCTCTGTTAGAGAGTGCAAGCATTATAAATAAGGCTGTCACTTGAGAAGCAACTAATGTGTCCAGAGTCCCATCCCGAAGAGGGCTGGCCACACAGGGACACATGTTTTGGCTAGACTAATAGTAAGGTGTGGTAGAGGCTGGGATCCATATTTGCAAATTATGTGGATTATTACACATGAAATGTTCTAGTATGTGAGCAGAAGACACATTTTGTGCAGCACTAATGACATCTTTTTCTTACCTTCCTTCCATCTTTTAGTGTGATAAGCAACTTGCCACTTTTGACACCTACTGACTGCACGACTGCATTGGGCATTACGTTAACTCCCTCTGTGAAGGAAAGAAACAGTCTTGAAGTGGTGACAATGACCAAGGGAAGTACAAAGGCAGGCGAGATCAGATATTACTCTGAGGAAAATTAATAATGGGAGCATCAGCAAGAAGGTAGCCTGGGGAGGACCCAGCCCAAACCTATGGCTCATTCTTAGCGGCTGTGAAAATTTGGCATATACCCTTCAAGTCACCTGTGAGAATCTAGAAACTGGGCAACCATAGCTGACACACATGGAAACAACACCTAAAGAAGTGAAGAAGGCCTCAGGCTCAACCCGGGGCAGGGGGCAGATAAAAACTGAACGTGGTACCACATGGGATCGTGGGATTGAGAACTACAAGAGATGTTATAAATAATCTAGTTTAACTCCTGCATTTTACAGAGAATTAAAGGATCTTGAGTTAGAAGGGATGCAAAAGGTCCTTTATTCCAAGTCCCTCATACCTGACAAGTAGTGACCCTGAGGGCTCAAAGAGAAGTGGTACAGCTAGAATTTGAAGGCAGTCTCTTTTCAATGGAGCACACTGGCTATCCAAATGAATCCCACGAGGAAAGCACACAAGAAAGGGAAGTGACTTGCCCAAGCTAACACTGGTAGGTAATAGGTAGCAAAGCCAGGACAGATTTGATCCCAGTGTCTTTATTTTAAATCCAGGCCTTTTCCCATTATAACAGATACCAGCTACTTTTTGCTCTTGAGAAAAATTACTTTGAAGTTTTGTTTAAAAAAAGAATGCTTTATGAATGCACTGGGGGTCAACACTGCAGTCACTTCCCAACACATGCCCCTCACTATGCAATCTCCCTCCAACCCCATGTCCTAGGGAACCCTTCATTGTGACAACAAAAAATAGGTTAGCTAGTTCTCTGGATCCCTGGAAAGCTCTTCGTTACCTCGTCTGACTTTTTCTGTGGTCCAGTTGCTGAGGTACTCTGGGAGGATCTTCCCCATATTTCCTTTCTCAGGGAAGAGCTGAATAACTTCTGTGCCCATAATTCGAGCTGGGAGGTAAAAACAAAGGCTGAGAATGTATCGATTAGGAGAGCAGAGCCAATCCTGTGTGTGTGTGTGTGTATATATAGAGGGCAGAGGAGGCTGATTGAGAAGAGGAGAACAGTAAGACAGTGTTCAGTCACTTAATTAAATACAGAGAGAAGCTTGAGTCTATTCTATAGCCATAATTTGTAGAGTTTGCAGAATGCTAGGTATCAGAGCTCATTCACAAGTCAAACGTTAAGGCTGCTAGAATGGAGCTGTCATTAGGTCCAATACTGTATCCTGACCTCAGACAATACACTTGAATGCACAAGCTAAAACTGATTTTGAGAATCTGGGCAAAAGTCCCCAGTAGAAATGCCATGGGGCTTCTGAATGGTGCCATTTCTGGGCCAACATTCTGATTTAACAGAACTTTCACATTAAGAGAAAAAAAGCCAAGGGGTCATCTTATTTTTTTTTTTATAACAAGCAGTGTGATACACATAGTAGATGCTTAATAAATACTGGAAGAATTGACCAAAAAAAAATCAGATTTGAGCTCAGAGACTTGAAAATCTGCAAACCTATTCAATTTATCAGAAGCAGTGTGGTATGTTTTGCACACATAAGCTGTTGAGCAAGAAGCCTAAGACATTTTTCTGTCTTCTACACTTCCCTTCCAACACTTTTAACAACCAACTTTCCTTAATAATTTACTTCTAGAGAGACTCAGTCCAAGGACTGGTGGTATGGAAAAAAAAGATGATTAATATTCCATATGCCAAAGTTGGAGATTCCATATTGCCTGCCATCCAGAGAGAAAGAGAGCATTCTTGCTGAGTTTTGCCAGTCAGCTAGGGATCACAGACAGGAATTAGTCTCATGCTCGGCGTCATTAGGTAAATTCCCAAGTCAAACAGAACTCCCCTCCCCCCTCTCCTCAGGGGTACTAGCAAAGTTATCTCTGTGATTTTTGCCAGAAGGTGAGAAGGGAGAAGATGGAAGAAGCTTCTATAAAAGACAGATTTTATTAGCCTTCTGGCTAATAAAAAGAAATGGAAATTAGTGTAGGATACTCACCTTTTCTGCCAAGGGCACAGGCCAGTTCACTACCCAAGAAGCCTCCACCAATAACTGTAATCGACTTGACCTCTCTTGAAATCTTCTCTAAGGCTCTAAAATCTCCAATCTATAAAATTATATCAGCTTAGCCCAATAATTTTCCAAAGGGGACAAATGAAGTTCTCAGGAAATATTTTCCCTCCCAAATTGTTACAGAAACCACTTATAAGTATAAATAGATATATAAATTATAAATGTTCCTATATAAAAAAGTTTTATTATACTTTCTAAGTTCCCAAGGTCTACTTTTTCCTGTTCCCACCTAGAACACCCTTTTATCAAGAACCCCAAAGATCTTAGAAATATCACTGAACCATCACCACTGAGGCTTTCGTGTTGTTGACAAAGCATGCTGGGAGAACTTCGCTGCCTTTTGGCCATATGTCTGGATATGAAGTTTCCTTAACACTTGCAAGGAGAAATACAAAGAAGCCAGGGGCAGTTTTGATAACTTAAGCCTTCAGGAAAAGGCGAGCGTGAAAGGAAAACAGGCAGGAATAATGGAAAACAACAAAAACCACATTTTTTTCCTGAGGAACTGAAGCCACCTGAGTGGAGAAGGGCATCGCCCAAGGTCAGAGAGCCAGAAATCAGAAAATGTGAATCTTCCCGTTCCTGGATCATAAGGAGACCGCAAGATTATCCTGCTTCTTCCAAAATAAGCAAGACAGAAATGATGAAAGCAGATGGTTACCTTTCTGAAAAGCGTTGTCCTACTCTTTACCTCTGGTCCAGCCCTATCAATAGCTGAAAGATTTCTTGGAGTGCCTCCTGGAAAAATGGGAGACAAATTCTTTTAAAAGAAGTGAATAAAACAGTTAGGCCCAAACAGCACCCATCCCACCAAGGGTTGTTCAGAACTGAGGTGTGTGCGCCCTCTGCTGGCAGCACAGGTACATCAACAGGACACAAGAGTCCTGTACCAGGCTGATCTTTCAGCAGACTCATCACTTTCTTTCCCTGGGCCTACAGAATAGAGTTCCTCTTCACAGGGCCCTATTTATCTCCCCCCCCCCCAATTAAAAAAAAGCCTTTTGTTTTCAGGCTCTCTTATACTTTTCCCTAAGGATTTACAGGACACTAAAGCTTCATTAGTATAAGCAATTGCTTTGTTTCCCCTACCATACTGTCTGATTTGAATCCCTAATGAAGCCACATGGGCATATAACTTTCAGACTACCCTGAGAAAGAAGGTAATTTCTTTAATCGATATATCCCTTATATGGAATAAGAAAGGTAATTCAGATACACTGCTATTCTGGGACATCTGTAGGCTCTAGCGAAGACTAATAAGGTCTGTACAAGGTAGAGGATCTGGATTTCACTCTTTAAATGACACCTTCTACAGTCGCTACAGTTTGGATGAGCTGTGCCAACAAAGGAAGCTACATCGTAGACCACTAACCTGTTGCAATCAAGCACTTTTCAAAAGTTATCTGAGAGCCGTCATTAAGTCTCACCAAGTTGTCCCTCACATCCAGCTGTACCACCTGGCATACACAATACAGAGAAAGAAATATAGGTGGAGGTGCCTTTCACCTAAAATGATTACTTGAGCAATAACCTCCTAACTGATCGCTAGCACCCAGTTCTTGGTCCACGTATGATCCTGGGGTGTTCTGAACGCCCAGGGCAGCCAAGAATTGTTCAAGCTAGGAGCAGGCCTGAAATACCTTTGAGATTTGTGGAAATGGGTGTGTGTGTGTGTGTGTGTGTGTGTGTGTGTGTTGTGTGAGTGTGAGTGTGTGTGAGTGTGTAGGGATTCAGAGGAAAGAAAAGTACTCAAACTCTGAGAATTGGATAAGGGAAATCTAAGCCATAAGAAGTGAGGCTGCTCCATAAAAGAGAGATATTCAATGGGAATCAGCCAGGTGAAAAAATGGTAGGTTCTAGGTGGGACCCAATGCTACCTCTCCTAGATTCCCACTCACTCTGCCTCAGCTACCCCAGAGTTTGGCAGAGGTAGAACTGGGTTAGTACCTGCTCAGTTTTCTTCATGTCCCACATCCTACTTTTCTCCCCTGTACCAAATTTAGGAGTTATGTGCTCCATCTACCCTGAGGGGGAAAACTGGATCTTCCTCTTATTTAGGGCAAGCTGCATCTTACCTAAATTTGATACCTCCCCTAGCACAGTAATCTGCACACAGTAGGCGCTTATAAATGTTTGCTCAAGTTCAGCTGAAGCAAGGTTGCAGTTTTTCAAAAGGAACTATGAATTCAAAGCAAAAATCCTACCAGATACAAAAGCATAGAAATGAAACCATTTAGAGAGTACAGGTTACTGATCCAAATATAATTAAAGCATAATCATATGCTGTTTGGCATTACTTACGGGGAACCCAGTACTAGATCTTGTCCCTTGTGTTAACTGTCTCAGGAACCTGATAGTAAGCTTCTTTGCATCCTGGAATATCTTCTACTTCCTTCCCACCTCCACCTTTCCCCATTCTCTACTTCATAAAGGTTGGGGCAGAATGACTCAGGCTCCCTAAGCAGACAGGCCAGCTGCCTTTGGATTAGTGGGCTACTCCTCCAAGTGGAGTCACCCATATACATATGTGGAGTGAAAACACACACATATGGAAAGATCCAGGGGCCATTTCCCACCAGATATTTTCTTTTTGAAGTCAGAGGATGAGTTTCCTGAACTCTATTAATATTTCTCACCCAGGCCTGCGCTTAAAGCATTCTCTGGTTCTGGGCAATCTGTATTTTGACAATCCTTCCTCATCAACAGCCCCCAAGATCTCCTGGGGTGGGGAAAAGACTGAGAAGCTGGGAAGGAAACAACTTTTAGAAAAGCCTGGATGATCTTTGTCTCCAGGTTGGACAACAACTCACTCTCAGAAGCCAGTACAGACTAAGCAGTGTACCCTGGCCACACGGAGACGTTTTAGTTGACATGATCACACTGGTGGGACAACGTAAAGGGTAGGAAAGGGGACCCCACACCGACCTTCTTGCCGGTGAGGACAGCTACACCACCATTCTCAATGTAAGGCAGGTCCTGAGCAGAAACGTAGAAAGAGGGTGGCTGGAAATAAATGCTAGAGAGGGAGAAAAGAGAGGGAACAAAGAGTTAAAAAAAACTATTCATCGACCTTTCCTTGACTTTGTACTTCTGCAGTTAAAATGTCTCCAGTAGTCGCAAAACTGTTCATTGGGTCACAAGAAGGCCATCAGGACTGCTGAAATTTGGTCCCAGCTTACAGAGTGACAACTACCCCAGATCCCGAATCGTTCCTGAATCAGAGCAACAACACCACCTTGCCCATGGGGAGGGGGCAAGAGGCATCCGGTGCAGGAGATAATTTTGCCTCAGACTATTAGCTGTGGGACACTGGGTGAGAGAAATTATAATTTGTGTGGCCAGCTCAAAAATGGAAAAGAGAAGGCACTTGAAAGCATATTCAAAAGTCTTCTGCAATGAATTCCCTGGAGGAAGTCTATTGTGGTCCTTGGCACTCTCGCTGTTGTGTGTGTAAGCTTTCTAAGTTTCTCTGCAGGGTCCTCCCAATTCCAGCGAGTTTGTTAGGGTTCTGAGGAAATGGGCCCTTTTAGTTGTCTTTCTACTGTTTTTATAGGGAATTCTATATGTGCTCAGTTCAACTGGATGAGTAAAAGGCCCCAGTCACGTGATTTTTCACAGAAGTACTATATTTTAAAGGCCAAAGGTAGAAGATGACACCACGCAACCAATCATTGTTGGATCAAAATCTCTGGATTCTGTTTAGTTGATCTTCCAACCACTGGACCCCTCTGCATTCTAAGCTAGACTGTGGCTCCCAACAAATTACCAAGTCATCCCATCTTCTACTTCCTCAAGGTCAATTCACTGCTTTCCTATCCTTTGTGGGGTACAGTCTAGCTGCTCAACCCCCTCCTAGCCAGAAGCATTTTTGACATTCAAATGTACATACCTCCTTTCTTTTCCATTCCACTGTTTGAAGCGAAGTGTGTTTATAACATTTGGGTCATCTGAAAACCACAGCTCTTTTGAAAGAGGGGGGCGCATGTATGGTAGTTCAGGATCTTCTGAGATAATTAAGACCTTCAGACATGCAAAAAAAAGATGTATCAGTGCCAAGTCACTTCGTGTGCAAATGTCAGAATGTTCATGAGAGGAACCTGAACCAAGCAGGAGAAGATGCAACCTTACCCTGGCCCCAGGGTCACGAGCTCGAATGGATCTAGCGGCAGCAAATGCTGCTGTGCCTCCGCCAATCAGCAGGAAAGGAGCATGAGTGGGCGCTCTGAGTTGGGCAGCCATCTCTCTCTCTGGTGCTGTAAGCAACAGATCAGACACGGTGAACCTTCTAAAAGATTCTGATAGCCCCATATGACCAACAGCAAAAAAAAAAACATCATCTTGCAACTGTTTTCCTTCTTTTGGCCCAACAAAGTGCTGCATACTTATTAATTTGACTAAACCTCATACTGTATTGATGGGAAAAGAAAAGAAAGGAAAAAAAAGAAAGGAAGCTTCATCTTTATTGTCTCTGATGGCAAAATGATAAAGAGGCCAATGATTCTCCTGAGGTGAATCTGTCTTGCACTGAAACCTTGGCTTGGAAATTCAGAGGAGTCTTAAAACATGTAGATTCAGCTTTGCCCTCCCAGTGAGGAAGGATAGATAACAGAGTCATAGGTTCCACCCTATGCCAGCTGGGAAAATAAAACCAGAATCCAATCTGGCAATGAGACATGGACCAGAAAGTAAGCAGTGAGGAAAGAAATGGAGATCACTCATCTAAGGGCCAAAAAAGGGAGCAAAGGGGCCCAAATTTCCTTATGTTCAACCAAAGGCTTCATTGTTTTATGTTTGAACTTATACTTTCTCAAAGTTTCACAATCACAATTCTCTTTTAGTTCTGAAACACATCACTAATTTCTAGAGATACATAATTTCACAGATGCCACAGATGTTCTTAAATATGGCAACCAAATGGCTTAGAGATTTCATTTCCATCGTTTGTGCTTTCAATTATGTCTTAAGTCCAAACAGAGTACTCACCCGTTAAGCTATCCCGTCTCTGTTTTTCTTCGGGGGTCAGTCCTAATACTGACATTCTTTCATTGTATCTCTTTTGGTCCTCTTTCACAGTCATATAGGCCTGCAGATACAAATATATCCAGAACATCATTCTACCATGTGCTTAGCTTGCACTAGTCACATAGTACTGTTACCTTTCAATTAAACGATAAGCTTTTATGCACATCAAGCCAACTCCTTTTAGTTAAAAACACTGAGGCAAAAATGTGCTTTCTCATCAGTAAAAAGAAATAAAGCACTGGGTCTATTTTAGATGTTAACAGAAGAGTTATCAACAAATGAAAACCTTTCTAGTTCCAGGCTCTCCTGGGCTCTATTTTAGAGCCACAAATAAATACAGTATTTTGTTCTTCAGGTGGGGCCTAAGTAAAGCGAATCTTTTACATTGGGAGATATTAGAAAGTATCTCACATTTCTACATTTCCAAAGTGTTTTCTCTTCATTAACAACTCTGGATAGTACAAATCATATGTTCTTTATTTTATATAATGAGGACATGAACTTTCAGAACAGGTAAATGGAAAACACTTGCAATGTAAAAGGCTTTTAGAATAAGCTAGGTACCAGGCTGAAAAAAAAAATCACAGTAGAGATTCAGGACCTGGGTCATATCTTTTTCTGGCAGAATTTCCAGCTATCAGGGCAATTAGACAGAAAACAAATTCTTCTTCTTCTTCTTCTTCTTTTTTTTGGCTAAGGCAATTGGGATTAAGTGACCTGCCCAGGGTCACACAGCCAGGAAGTGTTAAGTGTTTGAGGTCAAATTTGAACTCGGGTCCTCCTGACTTCAGGGCTAGTGCTCTATCTACTTACACCAACTAGCTGCCCCAGAAAAAAAATTCTTGAAGCATAACAGACTGTATACCAACCTAATTCACTTTCCTCCTAAATGGGCTTTTTTCCCCTAAAGGACCAGTCAAGGAGAGTCTAAGGAGGAGATTCCATGCATAAAAATATGTAAAGAAAGCGACAGATACACAGGTATCCATTTCAAGCACTCCAATACACAAGTAGTATATCCTTCTGGCTAAAAATGGGTCATTGCTCTTGCCAACCCTTGTGACTGCAACCCTGCTCTCCTCTGCCCCCTAGCAACATTACTTAGAATTATTTAGAGTATCAAGATTCCAGGAAATTATTAAGAACACTACATCTAAGAAACTTATCATAAATCTTATCCCAAGTTTACTTCCTAATACAAAAAAATATCAACTATTAGCTCCAATAAGTTAATTTCTCTCTCCTCATTCATTTTGGAAAAAAAAAATCAACATGGTACCTGGCACACAGTAGATGCTCAATGGTTGTGACAGCCAGATTTGCCCATGTATATAACAAATTGCAAAAAAATCAATTAAATAAGCTATTTTTACTTTTTTATTATTAAAGCTTTCTAATTTTCAAAACATATGCATAATTTTCAATATTCACCCTTGCAAAACCTTGTGTTCCAAATTTTTCCCCTCCCTTCCTCTCAAACCCTCCCCCAGATAGCAAGCAATCCAACATAGATTAAACATGTGCAATTTGTCTATATGTATTTCCATAGTTATGCTGCACGAGAAAAATCAAATCAAAAAAGAGAAAAAAAAAACCAAGCAAGCAATTTCCCAGTGTCCTCTCTGTGGGTGCAGATGGTTCTTTTATCACAAGGCCATTGGAACTGGTCTGAATCATCTCATTGCTGAAAAGAGCCATGTCCTTCAGAATTGATTATCACATAATCTTATTGCTGCTGTGTATAATGTTCTGGTTCTACTCACTTCACTTAACATCAATTCATGTAAGTCTCTCCAGGCCTTTCTGAAATCTTCCTGCTGATGGTTTCTTATAGAACAACCATGTACCATAAAAATAAGCTATTTTTAAAGTTAAAATGCATTTCTTCTCACTGAGAAGATTTTACCTAACAAATCCTAATCCTGAGTGATATAAGGCCAGATCAGACAGAAAAAGTGACATAGAAACTTGAACTATACACAGACAAAAGGGAACCCCGAACATTTGAACGTAGCCCCAATCCAGCTCAAATCTTCCAGGTTCACATATCAGTAAAACTCAAGCCTAAGAAAAATCTAGAAGTTTAGGGGTAAACAAAGTAGTAAAGAGGCTTTTCTTTTTATGTAGAAGTTATAAATGAGGTTTACAGAGAGCTAACCTAGCAAATGACTTTTTCCAAGGGTTTAACAAAGTCCTAATAATAAATACATTTATATCGGATTTACAAAGTACTTTCCTAATCTGTGCATTTCAAATCAAGGACTAAAAGCCAGGTTGGGAAAACTGCTGTTACAGGAAAAAGACTAGAGGCGTATTAGAGTCTTGAGGACTCTACTCAACTTGAGGAAGGCCTCTGAGAAGAAACATTTTTTCAGTCTAAGGCGATGTGAACAATTACTGTCAATGACAGCTCAACAATGACAAATGGACCCAATTCGTAACTCGGGGCCCAAAGCTTCAATACCAACTGCACTGTAAATCTTGGCTCTGTCCATCACTAGTTATGGGCCTGGGGTAGCTAAAGACCGAGTAAGGTTAAGTGCTTTGCCTAACGCCCCACAGATAGTAACTAGCAAAGTAGTGATGATAACTCACGTCTTTGCCAATCCTGGCTTCAAATTTGCACTTTAGGAAGCATTAGGTTTAAATCACAGAGTTCCAATAGAAATTTCCAAAAAGTCCCTTCAAGTGCACAGAACAGTTTCTGCCTTTGAGGGTGAGGTGGGAAGAAAAATTTTAAGTGTCTAAGTTGGGAATGAGAACTATTTGGAGGAAAAATTATAAGAACAAACACTGAATAGCCACACACCAACAAATTTGACTGGTTACAAGAGGAGAGTGTTGTTGAGACCGAAAAGTTTCCTTTCTGGGATGTGCATTTTATTTCCAGGCAAGTCAAATTACAAATTAAAAAGTATTTTTTAAATTTACACATGAAAACACAAAAGCATCTTCAGGTAAAAGCTGAAGTAGAGAGAAACAAAAGCTTATCACCTGAGCTAAGGTCACATCTGATTATGTCATTGACTACCCAACTAAACATTTACCCAGGAGCCTACAAAAATGCCCACACGGCCCAAACTTTTCCAGGAAGGGATACGGTAACTATGGCTTGCTGTCCCTGGATACACCATCCAATGAGCTGGCAGCCCGAGAAAGAATTTGCCTGGCTGGCCTGGTAGAGGTTGCCCAACCTTGCTTAGGGCAAGGTCTTTAGAGCACCAAAAATCCTGGGATCTAAAAGTAACCAGAAGCATTTACAAAGAAACACAGAGGAAATCCAAATTCTAAATAAATGCCTCTTCTTCCTTTTTTTTTTCCTGAAAGAATAAGATAGGAAAGGAAGAGTGAATGAGAAATGTGAAAATGCAAAAATTTCAGATTCAAGGGCATCTTCTGAAAAATGGAGGGAGCCATTTGGGAAAATATTTTGCTCCATCAGTATAGATTTGGTTTAGTTTAGTTCAGGTGCTAAACTCCAAGGCAGAAACAAGAATAAAATATCATTGGGGAATACATAAAAATACACATAAAAAATACAATAGAACCCAAATAATGTCAACATGTGGTTTTCTGAGTCAATATGCAACCAGCACTTCTGATTAATACTTCCAAAGGAAAACAGTCAGTTTAAAAAAAGAGAGAAAAATGCATTTTCAATGGTTTTTCATATTTGCTCCAAATTAAACAATAAAATGCACTTGCACGATAAAGGGTGATTTACCTTAAAGAGAAATGTCATCTGCCTACAATTATTAAGGTGTCAGTAGCTGTTCTGCGGACTTTTGAGTACAGAGCCTGATGCATTTGTGCCTGTGGCCCTAGTGTGTATTCCAGCTTGGGGTTTTTTTCTGTCTCTCTCGCTCATAATCTACCCCTGAAACAAAACTTGAAAACTCAAACTCAAATATATTTATGACATTTCTAAATAATTTTTTGTACCAAATTCCCTCTGTTCCTCCTCCTCTCCCATCCCCTGAGAAGGCAAGAAATGTGCTATTAATTATACATGTGAAATAAAGCAAAACATATTTCCATATTGCAACTTGTGAACCAAAAAAGAACTTACACTTTTTCTTAGTACTATGGAGTCATTCATTAACCCCTGAAATAAATTTAGGATAAGCAGCTTACATAAATTCCCATTCCAGGAACGACCATTCCTACAATGTAGTATTACCTACTAGGCTGCTGCCATCTTTCCCAGGAGCATCTAGTAACCTAGAAAGGGATCTTGTTGATGACATTGCACAACTACAGGTAAAGACAAAGTCAAGAGACAAAGATAGAAGACAGGACAGGTACTAAATATTAATGAGAAACGTTTTCTGGTTACCTCCTAGCTATTCTCAGTCACTAGTGCCACCTTCCTACCCTCCCTTGACTCTATTGATTGGCTAAGTTTTCACCAATATGTGCCACTTCCTCCATTATGATAGAAACTCTAGGAGAGCAAGACCTGTTTTGCTTTTTTTTGTTGTTGTCCTCAGTACTTAGAGTACAGTGCCTGGTACAAAGCAAGCAATGAATAAATGTATGCTCATTAAGAAAACATTTCATTATAAAGCCCTTTAGGAAAGAGGAAACAAGGCAATTTTGTAATTTTTGGTTACCTTGTTCTCAAAAAAAAGGGGGGCTAGCCAGGAGATAAAGCTCAATCTGTGTCTGACTGGAGTCTGTAATATGTCCAACCTCATCTGTCCAGAGCACCAGGCCTTAGCGTCAGGAAGACCCAAGTTCAAACTTTGTCCAGATCACTTACTAGCTGTGTGTGACCTTGGGTAACAATTGAACCACTCTAGAACTCAGTTTTTCCTCCTCTGTAAAATGAGAAGGCTACATCTGATGACTTCTGAAATCCCTCTCCCTTCTAGATAACACTTAAGGATCCTATTATCTTCCTTATGATGATTTTACTCACAATTAGAAAGTTATCTGACTTCCTTCATGCATTTTAAGTTTAGGGTATGAAGATGTGGGCAACTCCACATGGCTTTCATGAGTAGGTTGAATTTTCCCTAATGATCTGGTAGGAAGAATAATTCTTCACCAACTTAACTAATAACTTCCAGCTATTTGTTCTTAGCAGAGAAAACAAAAGCTTCTTTCAAGCATGGGTACAACTAGGTACTAGCTTGGGTACTGCCCTTACCCTGGCATGAGACTAGAAACCGATCTGCTGAGTCACTATAATCACTGCCAAATTCACACACACACACACACACAACTAAAGCTGATGAAAGTGCAATTAAGCATTATTATGACAATTCTTCAAAATTCTACTTTTACATTTAGACACCTCAAACAAACTTAGCCTGAAAAAAAAAAAGGCACATATTAGGCTGCTTTTGAAATTTCCAGGGAGGGTGTGGGAATTTTCCCTGAACCCCTCCCCCAAAAGTCTACACACACACACACACACACACACACATATACACACACAGATTTTGTATGGCATGCTATGCTTTTTGGTATCTGTGCATGTCAAGCAGCAACATGGAGAGAAGATATGGCAACAGAGACTTTAAATCACAGATTAGACCAAGAAGCTGCTGGAATTTCTGATCTTATTCAGGCCAGTATATCTACTCTAATAAAGGGACAATGCTACGGTTAAATCACATATGTAAGAAAAAGGTAACTGAGGTGAAGAGAAAAGGGTCTGACAATATGAGGTTAAATTTCAGTAAATCTCAATTGGTACTCATGGGATATTAGATAGCAAATATTTTAAAGGAGGTTTTTGGTAAGGCTTCCAAAAGGAGGAAAGGGAATTATACAAAGTGGGAAGCAAAATAAAACTAAAAGAACAGCTATTAATGGAAGTTGGCAGCTTCTTTTCATAAGCTGCTTTTCTACTTACATATGCACCAGCTCCCATGGTTGATAAGCCCACAACAATGGCTAACATCGATTTATCGATTTTGTTCCCTGAAGCACTAGAGCTGGTCATCTGTCTTGTCAACTGGATTTTTACAGGAGTATGCCATAGCTGCAACAGGGTGCCTAAGAGACACATTATATTAGACAAAACAACATAAAAAATTGTAAATATGTTAATAGCAAAGTCAATGTGAATCAATCATATTGATTGAGTTGTTGGTCAATGAGCTGAACAATAATTCATTGCTGCTTTACCAACATCCAAAATAAGAGTCAAATCTTATACAATTGGCATTTGACTTTTCACCTCTACATTTCTAGCACCACTTAATGTTAGTATTGGTGAGATAAATCAATACTTTAAAAATGTGTTCTGAATGTTGCTAATTAAAGGAGCTTTCTAAATAAGCCTGAACTTGGAAAAGAGACTTTACCAATCTTCTTTCACACCTTCTACAAGTACAACTGAGCATAAATAGAAAGATTACTGACACAATCCATAATGCTCATTATAGGGCACTTACCCGAGACAACACTATATTAACCTAGAAATCTAAAAATTTTGAGTAAGTTTCCTTTGGCCTTACTTTCCTTATCTGTAAGATAACAGCATCTACCTCATAGGATTATTGTGAGGATCAAAATGAGATAATATATGTAAAACACTACATAAATACCAGCTATTCAAATGAGTCAATTTTCAACCATTACCAGAAAAAAAAATATACCTTAACATTTATTATTTCATCTTTATTATAATTGGACATATTTTAAGATTTTTTTTTCCTTTTTATTTTTGGCCAGAGGGCAAAATAATTCAGCTTCTGACCTCATGGTTTTAAAATGTTCATTAAATTTATATTTCTACTGGAGCAGGCTTCTTTGGAAAACTGCTCAGAAATATACCTGACCTCCAACTTAGAAAATCAAACTATCTCTCTATAGAGAGATTATAGACATACCCACACATATATATAAAATCTATTTATTTATATCTATGTAGATATATAGATAGATATACATATACATCAACTGCTTGTTAAAGGATCTCCACTGAAAGCAGGTAATATGTGTTGAGGGACAATTTTTTTCCTGCTCATAACTAGGGTCTACGTCAGGGCTTCTTAAACTTTTTCTGCTCAAGATCCCTTTTTGCTGAAGAAATTTTTACATGACCACAGGTATACAAGTATATAAAATAGATGTACAAATCAAAGATTACTGCTAATAAGTCCTAAAGAAACTTATTTTAAAACAATTCTTTGTATACATGTAATATTAGCATTTTTTGAAGATGAAAGCAAATTTGCATACTCATGAGATGGATGTGCTTGTTTATTTTTACATAAAGAATTAAAACTGGCTAAATATTTGATATTTTTCACTGTTGCTAAATGTTCTATCATCTCTACATTTGGTTACATGACCCCATATGGGTCATTTTCTAATCAACTTCCTAAAGATAATTTTTCTTCAATTGCCTCATTTTTGCTTAATACCTTTTATACTATCAGAGACTAGCACTAAGATAATACCAAAGCCTGCAAACTCAAGATATTCACCAAGTCTTTTGCTAATTCTATTTTTTTTTCTTTGGCTAATTCCTGTGGGGATCATTCTTTCCAGAGCTTTTCTGTAATGATGGGAGACATCCAGGATAAAGGGAATGAATTTTGAGACTCATTAATATTAGAATGCATGACCAAGTGTGAGATGGACAAAACTTGTTTGGACATGAAGGGAATAGTTCTTTAAGGAGTCTACTACACTATATGCCTCCTCTATGAAACGTGAACACCAATTTATCCAACAAGAGTTTTGTGGTCTGTTTTTTTAAAGCATGTTAAGATGTTATTATTTTGTGATCATTTAATACCAATTAATATCGCCAAAAGCTGGGACATTTGGTATTGAGGGTTTATGTGTGATCTTATACAATTTACTTTGTTTATGATCAATGTATGGCAAGAATTTGGATACAGCCATGCTTTAAAAATGCTTCAAGAAAATTCAGGGTTATTCTAGCTACATACCATAGAGAAAGTCCCCTTAGTAAACACAAAGGATTTAAACCAATAGAGTTTCAAGTAGGAAGTAAACTATAAATCTTTTTAATTTCACTGAACTTGCATAGGAATTCAAGAGAAAACGGATGCAGTGTATAGTGTTAGACTGATGAGAACATCATAGAGTAAGTAGAATATGTTCACCAAAAAGAAGTATCAAATAATCATGTGATTAATTAGGTATAAGAGAGGGAGATTATCCAGAATGACTATAAGTTGGAAGGTGATAAAACACAAACAAAGACAGAGCAATCATTGATGATTAGGTTTGGATTTTTCTGTTTTGTTTTGGTAGATCAAACACTGCAAGTTAGTTTTTTTAAAAAATCACCTGGAGGCTCTTTAAAATTAAATATCTTGCCCAACGTCTTGAAGTCAGCATGTATTAGGATCAGGACTTGAATCCAGTTCTTTTTATTGATTATGTCATTCAGTCTCTGAAATTTGGGTTTTAATGATTAGGCAAGGATGATGACAGGAAGGTGTTATTATGCAGCCAAAAGAAAGCTAACATAGATAGGAAATGAATAGATCAATAGCCAAAGCACCAAATGAACTCTTGGAACATTTCTAGAAAATCCAATATCCCAGGACAATAAGTAAAAAGAAGGTAACTTGTCTTCTGTTTTGAGTCTAAAAGATTCCTTCGGGAAGTCTGGGAGAAGTTCATTCTCTACAATACAGAAACCCATTTAAACTTTTGGACCTCAGGGTCAGGGGCCATTGATCAGTTTGCTCACGTGGGGAACATGTTTGGCAATGAAACAACAGAACAGAAGCCAAACTCTATTGTGTAACTAACTGGTTTTTTAGCACTCACATACTGACACCTATGTAGCAAGAAATGTATGCTATGCACATCTCATTTCAGGCTCACAAACCTGGTAAGTAGTAAACACTGCTTTTCAGCACAAGAATATCTTTAGCATCAATATACTTTAAATTAACTTAATGTTGGTAAGAAGTGCAGAGCACTATTGAAATGTCAGTTATGATTATAACCATTTATGTTAACGACAGGGGCCAAGTTCATTCAATATTTAGGAACAACATAACTGACTTGCTTGGCCCTAGAGAGCAAAATTAGGAGCAATGTTGGAGAGAGGCAAAATCTTGATGTAAGAAAAAAATTTACTAACATTTCAAGCTATTTAAAAAGTGGAACAGGTTGCCTTGGAAAGTCAAGCATTCTCTTATCACTGGAGGTCTTCAAGTGGAAGCTATAAGATTTATCAGATATTCAGCAGAAGGGATTCCTATTCATGTATACATTGGAAGAGATTGCCAATTTTTAAGGTCCCTTCCCAACAATGAGATTCACTGTTACATAGTCTAGTGTCTTACAGGAGAAAGTCTTAGTTTTCTTCTCTGTAAAATGGGAATAACATTTATACTTACTTCACAGGATTCCTCTGAGAAAAGTTCTTTGTAAACATTAAAGCAGCACCAGAATGTGAATTATTGGTAATCATAGATATTTTGCAAATGATTTAAAAAAATCCTATGAGAAATATCTTTTTTTTAAAAGTATGAAAAAGTCAGGATCCAAAAAGATGACACATCTAATAGGGAAAAATTAGTGTGAAATTTGTTTCTTAAAAATCAACTGCAAAATACAAGACAGAAAAGTTGTATATAAGAAAAGCAACAGGAGTCCACAGTGTGAAATGGTAGCCCCCAAAGCTAACGGGTTCTATCTTGAGTTGCATGATGAGAAGTATCCAGAAAGAGGGAGAAGATTGGGAGTACTGTTCCGTTTGGAGCCCCACATTTCAGGAAAGTCACCAAAAGATTCAAGTTCATAGAGAGGAAGATAACCAAGAAAGGACATGCCATTTGAGGATTATTCTATTAAGTAAGGATCAGTTAAAGGAGCTGTTTAGCTTGGAGAAAAGATGATTGGTGTGGAGGTGGGTGGGAAAGGATAGAATTTGTCTTCAAGTATTTATTTGATAGGCTGCCAAGTGAAAGAATGGGTCAGACTTACTTTACTTGGGAAGTCATAAAGTGATAGACTTCTTTTTGATGTAAAGGAAAGCTTCCTATCAGAGGTGTCCAAATCTGAGATGAGCTGCCTTGGAAGGTGCTTTCACTTGAGGGCTTAAAGGTTGGTTGATCAATTATTGGATATGTTTTAAAAGGGATTTTTCTTAGATATGGGTTAAATTACACAGCATCTGAGATCATTTCCACCGCTGAGATTCTATGAATCTATATAAATCTATGAAGAAGGAGCAAATATTAGGCAAATCAAAAGTAGGCCATGTCTGAACAAGTTACTAATGGAGGGAAAACAAAACTAGCCAATTCTTTTTTAGCACAATCTAGATAAGTCAAGAGAAAGAGCATAAGCATGAGTTAAGACATTTTCCCAAGGAGTCTACAATTTCACAGATAGGAGTAATGCTGTTAAATTGAAGGTCAAATTGACAAAAGGACAAAATAGTCACATTATTTGACAATTTTCAGAACATCTGAGAATGTTGTATAACTTTATCGATGATACCATCATTGTGTGCAGATAACCCTGAAGACTGGGGTATTTATCAAAACCCAATCTTCTTATGTTTTTATATTAGTTTTTTTTTTATTTTTCAAAATACATGCAAAGATAGTTTTCAATATTCACCCTTGCAAAATCTTATGTTCCAAATTTTTCTCCCTCCCTCCTCCACTCCCCAAGACAGCAAGTAATTCAATATAGGTTAAACATGTGCAGAGGCCTTCAGATTCTAAATCTAAGATCACTTAAAATATTTAAACACTAAAACTTCATTCAGGAAGCACTGCTGAGGCAATAGCTCCAGGAAAACATTACAAAAAACTTAGGGAAACATTTTCATATCACTTGTGATATTAGTAAGAACTCATAATGACTTCTGAGAGAAAGGTTGATTCATCTCATAAAACTGGTAAATTTATTACCACAAGAGTTCAAGGGTGTAAAAAGTCCACGAACTCATGGATGGCATGTGTATAATGTACTAGTAAGAAAGGAATTTAGAGGCATTTGATTATAGCAGACTTTCTTAAATTTTTCCCACTATCAACTGCTTTTAGCCCAAGAAATTTTTATGTGAGCCCGGATATATAAGTATATAAAATATGTATACAAATCAAATATTTACTGTAATAAGTCATAATTTTGAGACTCTCACATTCAGTTACAAGATCCCATATGGGGTTTCGACCCACAGTTTAGCTGGGGAGTAGAGCATTCTGAGTTGGAAAGAACTTTCCAAAAGATTTAATACAAATTTGTTATTTTCCAAAACATAAAACTGACCCAGAGCTTAAAGAATCATACTTATAAATAGTTAGTATCAGTAGCAGAACCAGAACTAGAACGAGTATCTTTATTTTTTATTTTAGTATTTAAATTTTCTTTCATCTTTAATAAATGGTAAAAATCATATATATAGATATGTACATATCTATATATATCAAAGAACTTTATAAAAATCAATTTCTTTAAGATTTATTATCAATAAATTTTATATTTGTATGACTGTTTTATATGCCTATATACCTAAGTTGGCATTTTGATTAGTTAACAGATTGTTAATTAATTAATTAATGCACTGTTAACTTTTTGAGGTCAGCTTCATGAAGGACAAATATTCTATTTTCCCAGCTGCTAATGTCAGAGCAGAATATTAGGCTGAACAGACTACTGATATGGCATTATTTACTTTCTAACAGACTCAGAAGGTAATTTTACATTGGTTAAAAAACAACTCTAAAAACTGGCCTCTAAAAATTAACCTTTTCTTTTTTAAAAATTAAATAACAGCTTTTTATTTTCAAAATATATGCAAAGGTAGTTTTAACATTTACCCTTGCCAAACATAGTTTCAAATTTTTCTCCCTCCCTTCCCCCCACCTCCTCCCCTACAGAGCAAGGGGTCCACAATGTTAAACACGCGCAATTCTTCTATGTATACTTTCACATTTATCATGCTACATAAGAAAAATCAGATCAAAAAAAAGGGGAAAAATGAGAAGCACAAAAACCCCCAAAAGTAAGCAACAACAACAAAAAGGTGAAAATTCTATTTTGTGATCCACATTGAGTCCCCACAGACCTCTTTCTGGATACAGATGACTCTCTTCATCACAAGTCTATTGGAAAGATCATTTTTTCAATTTACCTTTGGCTTGCCATCGAAGCTATTTGGGATTTATCTCATGATTTATATTTACAGAAGTTACAATGATATTTAACATAGGATTTTCTGGAGTCTCAAAGTGCTTTTACATCTATATTCTCAACTTTAAGATAGGTAAAGTAAATAACCTGTTACAGATGAAGAAACCAGGAAGAAACTACACTAAGTGGCTTAATTATGTCACATTTATAATAAATGGCAGAGATCCAAGGATTTTTCCATTAGACTTCCCACCTTTCACGGTCCAATATTTCTGAACTTTCTTTTCTCTTCTATAGTTGAAATCGTATCCCTTCTTTCTGGGACTCGGGTAAAATCCCACCTCCTCCCCTGCAGTAGTATTCCCGGCTCCCACTGAGCATAAAACACTTTTTTCGCCTCTAAACTCTTCAGGAGTTTCTTTGTGCCACTTTTTTTTTCTTCCTGGAGCTTCTAGATTTCTGCCCTCTATCACGCGTTCTCTGGGGTCGAGTCTTGGAGCTCTCCCGTACTAAATGCTCTCCAAAAGCTATAACTAGGACTTCTTTCTGATTCTTGTTCTAGTCTCCCCCGGGGCCTAGCTCGTTTAAACAGTACATAATACACGTGGGTTTCCAGAAGCCCGCTTCACGGCAATGAAAAGAAGGGGAGTGGGGGTCGGGGGGGGGGTGTGTTCGGATACCGGTCCTGGCAGCTAGAAAGCTAACGGGGATTGCTCTATTTGCAGGAGCTGGGCTGGAGGTATCCTAGCCTGCAGCTCATCGGCTAGGGGTGGGGGTGGGAGGTGATGCCTCTGAAGGTCAGGCCGGCGAGTCCTGCCTGAAGAGTTTGGAGCGCTCCCAAAGAAAGGCGGGAGAGAGCGTGCGGACGGGGCTTGGCTGCGGAGGACAGGACGGCGGAGACAACAAGTGCCCGGCAGGGGTTCCCAGGGGTCTGGATCAGGGTTAGGATAGGGACGCGCAGGGAAGAGGAGGAGATAACAGTAGTAGTAGCCTCGGGTAACTAACTTACCTGGAAGCCGGTTCTTCTGCTTCGGGCCACGGACGCTTAGAGTCTGTACCAAAGGTGCCAGCTTCTGCCCCAACCCCGCCACGGCGGCGCTGCCACATCGGAGCATGACGACGAGAAGTCCGGGCCAAGTACGGCTGAGAACGCCAGCCGCCTTCGCTCCTCGGCTTTCTCACACCGCTTCTGACCCGTTACCCACCGTCTGCTTCCAACTGCCACTCTTATATTCCAGTCCACCTCGCGGGCGGAGTCTCCCCAGAGACGCAGCTTCATTGGGTCACTGTAACCGCCTGCGCAGACACTGCCCTCCAATTGGACACTGGGTAGTGGGGGAGTATGAAACCTGCGTTGCCCCTAGAGCTGCGCAGCCATTGGCTAACGAAGCGAGGGTGAGGAGCCATCTCGCGCATGCGCACGTTTTAGCATTCTGGCCGGGACAGTAATGGTCCCACTTGGCGTTCCGGGGCCATAGGTCACTAACTCCTTCTTTGGTTTAGGGCTGCCCCTTTATCCGGGTACTTCGGTTGTCCACTCCGCTTCAGTGACGACGGCTGTGGCGGGAGTTCCGAGATTCAGGGGCCCGTCTGGTTTTGTTGCCAGACGCCTGGGCTCCATAAGAACAACTCTGAGCCGCTTCTTTACAGGTCAGAACCTGCCCTCCTGGGCTCCCTAAGCCCTGGTGACCTCGGCAGGTTGGGCCGCCGGCTCTTCTCCTTTGCAGCCCCCGGCCTTTTCCTTCCTCCATTTAGCATTTAACTTTAATGAAGTTCTCATTCCACTTTACATCTAATTGGTTGTGTTGCTTTGTCCAAGTCCTTTGTTTTCTCTGAAACTCAGTTTCCCTTTAGGTCAAATGAGGTTGGCCTCCAAAGTTCTTCTCAGCTATGACTCCCATCCTCTCCTCTCTCCATACTCAAATGGAGTCGGGAGCACCAGCAGCAATAACTTGGCTTCCCTTGGCTGTGTTTTCAAAACTGTAGAATGAGAGGGGCTGAATACAAATGAATATTGCAGGGCAGTTGGAAGATGAGGAAAACTGGGAATCTCATCTTTGGAGCTGCACAGAAAATTAAAAAACAAACAAAATCAATTACTACTATTACTAATAAGTAGTAAGTTTTACCATTTAAGCATTTTCGTAATGGACTTCACGTCTCCAAATTCGATTTTTAGCATTTTAACAACAAGGATTATATATTATTTTTATCTTTGTGTTCCTTACATCCTTACATAGATCTAGAGTTGGAAAGGTCCTTAAACACTGTCTAATCCAACTCTTTCATTTTACAGAGGCTTGGGTCAGATACCCAAGGTGCCAGATTCTAAACAGTAAAAGCAGCATTTCAGCCAAGTTCTCTTAGAGCCAGCATTAAAGTAAACCATGTTGCAGTGTCTTCTGGTCCCTAGTACCACAGGAGGCAGGTACTCATTTTCTTGAATTGTTACCCTATCTTTCAACAACATCATGGATTCCAATTCTCCTTTTAGCCAGGTAGCTTTTCCCCCACCATTCCATAGTCATCAGTTAGGTTGTATTTGTAAGTACAAAGTATTCTATAGTGATTCCTATTATATTTGTGACATATACTTTTTTTTTTTAACTGAGTATGATTACCTCAACATCCTGACACCCAAAGGATCATAGGTGAGTGGTACACTTCAGTGCTCTTGGAGATCGAATACTGCTTCTATGATATGAAGTTGATAAATGTTGGCTTTCTTTTTTCTGCACACGCAAATTAACTAGGTCATTGATTCTCAGAGTATGGTCCCCTAAACTCTTTCAGAGGGTCCTTGAGGTCAAAACTAATAACAATAAATACTAAAATGTTATTTAAAATGCAATTCCTTTTTTCAACTACATATCTGTGTGAGGATAGATTTTTTTCAAATATTTAAACATTTAACAAAAGATGGAAATTCAGCTGTCATCTATTAAACCAGACATTAAAGGGATTTTAAAAATATGTAAAATGATACCACTTATTATTTTTTTTTGGAAAACAGTCATTCTTCATGAAAATATGTTACTTTTAAACAAATAATTAAGATATATCAGTTTTATTTCTAATATAATAGATATTGATAGATACAATACATATAAACAAAAATTCTTTGAGGGTTTCAATAATTTTTAACAGTGAAAAGGGGTCCTGAGACCAAAAAGTTGGAGAATCATTGAGACAGATATATAAAAAATCAGGCCAAGGATTGGTAAAATGTGAATGGGAGAGAGGAATACCCGGTCAGTACACTCTGTAGATTATGTTCTATTCGATTTTGGTCTGGAAAACCTGAAAAGTGAACAGAATGAGGATACCATTGCATGAAATAACAGCCATATTGTACATTGATAAACTATAATGACTTCTAAAAAACACAAAGATCCAAGATAATTCTGAAAAATACTGTCCATTTCTAGAGAAAGAAATAACAAAATCTGAATGCAGATAGAAATATACTGGTTTTTTACTTTATTTTTTTTGTTTCTTTTTTGTTTTCTTTCACAATATAACTAATGTGAGAATTTTTTCCTGTCCGCAATATGTAACTTTTACCAAATTTCTTGCCTTCTCAATGAGGGAGGGAAAGGAAAGAGTGGGAGAAAGTTGGCTACTAAAAATTGTGGGAAAAAACCCCTAAGATTAAAAATGGTTTCACAAGTTATGTAGTAAGTTTGTTAAAATCCCAGTTATTTGTTCAGTCATGCCAGATTCTCCATGACCCCATTTGAGGTTGAGAGAAATGATTCATTTTGGACCCCTACTCTATCCGCTCAATATTAATCAATTTGATACAGTCATATCAAAGTTCTGTATATAAGGCCACAGAACTATTGCAGAGCTGCAGATTCTAAGCTTATTTGCTTACCTATAGGAAGTTAACTAAAGACCCTCCACCCTTGTCTTGCCTTGTGATGATGGCCAAAGCCCAGCATGGCAGAGATCACAACCACATGGAAAGTCCCCCCCAATATTTTTGTACCTCTGGACCAATCACTTGTCCAGTAGGAGCAGGTGTCCATCTCATGCCCACTTAGGTCACTGACTGTGATAACTGGTACCATTTCCTCCTGTCTGAATTAAGGAGAAGCCTGTCCATCTTGCATGGAGATATTCCTGGCTCCATCCAACTTGTGACCCTGCCGACATACTATTTTGCTTATTCACTGAAATTATTCTGTATTTAGTATGGCTGTTCCAGAATGACTGGACATCTAGACATTTAAAAATAGGGCCCTGGATGGAGGTGGTATCTCAGATCATGAGGAAGATCTGAGGTCTACTTCGTTAGAGGGGACCGTGGAGCCTTTAATAAAGTGTCATTGGCTCAGACCTCTGCCTCAGTCTCTTTTATTGTAGTGGGGATAATTTTAATCTCCACTGTGTCGGTGACCCCAAATGGGTTGAATTTTTACCCATGCCTCCCCCATGAGCCCTGGGAGGTTGTACCCCAGTTCTCTGAGCCTGAGGTAAATCTCAAGATTGGTAAGTCTGTCTTGATTTACCCTAGATTCATTTTCACTGAGAAGGAGCCCCAATTGGCCTAAGGAGGAACTACTTGACTTTGTGATTAATTTATCTAAATCTATAACCTCTATTTTTGTAAAATATTCTATTGCAATAATTTTAATTTTTTTAAACACAGATTACTGTTTTCTTTTTTCTCCATTTTTCTTACTGTGGTTGTTAAAACTAGGGAGATTTTGCAGTGGTATTGCTAGTTTCTCATTTTCAGCCAGCTAGCCACAAAAACTTCCTGCTGCTTAAAAATAGATTTTTTTGCCTTTAAATTATTTTAACAAGGAATAATTAAACAATTTTTGTCATCAATAGAGAAATCGCTTAAATTGGTTGAGTGGGAATTTTCAGTGGCTCAGAGTGGCAAGGAACCCATTTTAGGATTAGTCACTTGATGTGTAGGATTTAAGGGAGAGATTCCTCTCCCTAATATTCTAATAACACCTTGAGAGAGTAATAATTTGGGGTAGAACTGACAGCCTTAAGGGGAGAGGTTCCCTACCACAACAGTAAGCTGTCAAGGCACATGACAATCCTGGGAGCAGTTCTACCCTCTTCTGACCTGAAGAAGGCTCGTTTAATTTTACAGATATGAGGAAAGGAAAAGATTATTTTCACTTATATTTACTTTGGATTGTTAGTTGTTGACCATCAGAGCTAAATCTTCAGGAGGTTTTAAAGGCTATTAAGTATAAATTTTGACCTTTAGGCCCTGTTTACCAGTCTTAGTATCCAGAGGTTAAGCACAAAAGTTAAGATTTAGAAGTATTGGAGAATTTACCAAAACAAAACAAAAACTGATTATTATAGTGTTAAGTATAGGAAAGATGCCCATGTAGATGGGTTTTAGGCAGATAAGAAATTGCTCACCCTTGCTTTATATTTAATGGGGCTAATCTTTAATGAACACATTCAGTTGAGAACTTCTCAGAGGAAAAGTCCTCTGGGAATTATCCCAGGAAGTTTCTCCCAAACAGTTGCAGCTCCTGGTCAGGGATGCCTTGAAGGAGAGATGGAGTTAGGCATAAGGAGAGCATTGAATGCATCCTATAGGATTTCAGTTAGGATAGGTGTGGACTCCCTGTTGGGGGTTGACTAAAGAAAGAGCTACCAAGTTGTGTAAAGTTTGGTTTGAGAACACAAAAGGTTTAGGGGATTGTGTTGGCCAAAGCATGGAACTTTTTTTTTTAAATAGCTTTTTATTTTCAAAATACATGCAAAGATAGTTTTCAACATTTACCCTTGAAAAACCTTGGGGTCCAAATTTTTCTCCCTCCCTTTCCCTATCTCCTCTCTTAGACAGCAAGTAATCCAATATACTTGTTCTAAGCATATTTCCACATTTATCAAAGCATGGAACTTTTGATTACATAGAAAGCTATGGAATTTTATGGAATACTCACCCCAAATCAGCTTAGAACAAATGAACTATTGCTATTGTTATATTCTTCATCAATCTCAGTTTTTTTTTCTTGTGAGATTATACTTTAAAAAAAGGGGGGGTCTAGAGAAATAGAACTTTAACCAGTTCTTCTAGGGACTAAATAGAAAGTACATTTAAAATGGGTGAATCCAATTGGCAAATTAGACTAAAGCAATTTTGTATTGTTACTAAATTATATTTTTATAATATTCTATAACTATATATCTATATATAATTTTTATAAGATTTTATAAGATTCTTAACATAATCAAGAAACAGAAGGATTATCCTAGTCTGACAGATTTTAAATTCTATACTTAAGAGAGGAGACAGGTAAGAGGAAAAATTTAGGAGACGTTCAGGCCTGATTTAATGTGTCTTGTTATATGTTCTTTGTGTGTCTGTTTTTTAAGTGATGAAGTCAAGTTTAGGAATGGTGGGTTCTTTATTTCAGATAGAAAAGGACCTTTTGCAACCAGGAAAATCTTTTAAGAGAATGGGAAATATGTGTCTGTTTTGTCTATGCTATTTGTGCTTTGTGCTAAACCTAACTAACAGCTATTTTAAATAAGCCCTTTTTTTTTTTTGGCATGATCAACCAAAAGAAAACAGGCTACAAAAAATAAACTTTCAAAAAAAGGCTTAAAAGAGGACAAATTTCTTCTTTTTTTCTGTTTTCAACACTGGCCATGTTGGTGATTAATGAGAGGAAAGACAGATATTAATTGAAAACTAAGATACAAAAAAAAGATTGGAAACTAAAGTTATGAAAAAGTATAATGAAATTTTATTTCTAAATTATAATTTTGGTGACTTTATAAACTGACTTGATGAGTCAATGGGACACTATTAAACTATAGAGTTTAATGAAAACAACATTCCAAAAACATTTTTCCTTAAAGGGACCTTTTAAAATGACTAGGGATTCATTGAAAGCTGAAGTTTTGCATTTTTTAAATTCTATTTGTCTGTCTCTTATAAAAAATAAAACAGAACAAAACTGTGATTGTAACTAAGATTGCCTAAATACCCTTAAAGATATTGGCATGAACTGTGCATGGGTACCCATTAAAGAACCAAAAAGGGATTTGTTTACTAGAGAGATTAAGTACAAAAAAGAGTAGTGTTGCATAAAGAAATAAGAAAAGGATGTGTAAAGAAAATTGGAGTTTGCACTGATGGTGTAAATTCAGGATGTGAAAGTAAAGGTTTTTGGAGTTTTGAAAAGGAAATTTCAGAGGGTCTTAATCCCACTGAAATAGAAAAGATTTAGACATGTTCTTTTATTTATTTATTTATTTATTTTGGTTTGTGAAGGAAGTTTAATATGTACCGAAGGGCATAAAACCCATACCAATTAAATCACAGGTATTGGAAAATTTGAAACAATTGTTATATACATTTATCAGTTTTTATAAATAGCAGTCTTTCAAAATATTAACAAGTGTTAGGAACATTCTTAAGCATTGCCCTTTTGATAGTTGCTACATGAGTTCCTTTCCCAATCAATGTAAGACTATAAATTATATATTTTATAAATGCATGTTGATTAATTGATAGAGAAAGAATTATTTCTGTGCTCTGGTTTCAATAGTTATACTAAAGGGTTGGTAATTTAGACTATTTAAAGGAATTGGTTTGGGTCTTTGGGTAACTCAAAGAAAGCATGAAGCAGTAATGGAAAGTTGGGGGTATCATCATGAATCTTTTAAATATAAGCCAACTAAAAATAATGGAACCTTATGCAAAATCAAGTTTGGTTCTTGCCACTAGTCATTATAAATCAAAATTTACTGAGTTGGAAATACTGTAATGGTAGAAAATTAAAGAATCCATTCATTCCTTGTATGTACAAAGGGAATAAGTATTTATACCTATTTCCTAGGGTTGGGAAACACAGTTAAATGATGTGCTTACTACAGTGGCTGGCTTGTATAAAGGATAAGGGCTATACTATTCAGATCTTGTGGCAATATTATTGAGCAAAATCCTATCCCATTTATAGGTACCTCTTCTGAGTGCCATGGAATATTAACAAAATTGGGACGATATAGGCTAAGCATATTTTAAAATATTACTAAAAATAGGCTTAAGCAATTTTCAAAGCATAGAAAAAGCCTGACATGTGGTGGACACTGAACAAACTATGAAGATTACTATGAAAATGCCAGGGAGTGATAAGATAAAATGACTTTCTATGAATTGATAAGTTTAAAAGGTATTTGACTAAATTATCCCATGCTTGCTTAAGTTTTAAATGTGAGAAGGTTAAGAGAAGCTGCTAAAGTAAATTTCTTCCTCTTTTCAATTTGAATACTGTTACAGTATAATATATATTTTTATATGAGCGTTGGAGTTGGAGTATGTTTTTAAAAAACTAGAAAATTTAATAATAATAATAATAATAATAATATTAATAATAAATGACTTCTTGTGGGAAAAAAAGCATGGTAAAATCCTCTTAGGACATCTTTGTCTGTGAGGTTCCTTGGGATGAGCTCTATTGACAGGGTATTGCGAAAGTATAGCACTGCCACCCAAAGTGAAGACATAATATTTTTGAATGGTAAAGTGGATGCCATTTGGGATCACTTGGAAACTTATATATCTTTTAATGCCATTATTGAATCAACTATTCACTGTGTATGAATCTGTGATGAACTAGAAACAGCAGTATGATGCTAAATAGGTCTCCTGGGTCTGGGTGATTGAGGAAAGTAAGGCACTCATTCCCAGCACTTCTGTCACCAGCTATACTTTTTAATTCATAAAGAGGTATTATTTTATCACATATGGGATAATAGATTTAATTAAACAAGAGTAAGTTACTTCAGACAACTTGCATGACAGCCACTTGTCCAATTTGTGAAGCTTTTAATCAGTTTGCCTTTCAAGTCACATTGATCATCTGCTAGCTTGCACCCCTTTGTGCACTTACAGAAGAAGATTATGATTGTGCCCAAGTCAGTCCTTGACTATGGTTGAATTATTCTCTAGTTCTAAAGCCAAAGCTACCTATGATAACATAGTCTTCACTGAGGAAATTGTGCCCAGGTATGACCTACTAGTCTACATGGACTCTGTTGAGGGAATCTTATCCCAGTCTTATCCCAAATCTATTCTAGAAACAGTCTGATATTCTCCTTTTGGCTCTATCTGCAGACCAAGTTGGAGAAGGATAGTTTAAAAAAATCCTAGATGAGATTTTTGAGGCTAATATATGAGGAAAAACAATAATTCCCTAGCCTTAAGTTATAATTAGTGAAATTTTGCTGTCTGAACAAGAGTTTCTTGGGACTTCAGTTTGCTGCTATTCTGAGTCTTGAACCCCGGTGTAAATGTCTTGATCCTGCTGGTTCATCGCTCAAAAGAAACACTATGTATCCCTTGCAGTGTGAGGACTGCTGCAGGTGAATGTCTCTGGGAAAATCCAGAGAATGACCTTTTGAAGGTGAAGGTTGGATTCCCATGACCTATCCCCATTTTGGTGAATACGAAATTTTCCTACCTGGCTAATTCTGAACCTGGCCATGAGATCCTGTCATGTAACTGACTGCTTATGACTCATACTTGAAATAAAACCAAACTAATGCTGCTCTTTCCTTTCTTTCTCTTCACATAGTATATTCCATTGGTAAAGACAAGTATAAAAAATGACAAAAAGATGAATCCTATTGATGATAGTTATAAATGCTATAAAATAGTGAGGGATCATTTTGAATTATCGTTTGAATCACAATTAATAGAGACCATGAAGTCTTACAATTGGTAGGTTATTTAGTTTATAAGATACACCTATAATATTCTTTCATTATGATAATATGATTAGTAAGAGATGGCATAGTAAAAAATGTAGCACAATTTCCAAAATTAGATTAAGAATTTTACAAGTGAAATATTATTTGAATCATCAATCTAATGATATTGAGATAAAGATTCATTTTCCAATTCAGGCACTTACCATGTAACAATTAAAATTCTCTAAAGCTTTAGGTGAATTTTGTATTTTCAATATACTAATTGTTCTTATAGCTCTACTTTATATTGAATTTGAGTTAAGTCTTGGCACCTGAGACACAGATCTAGAAGGAAGAAGCCCCTTTAGAACTTAGAACCTAGCTTATTTTAGAAATGTAAAATTAAATGCCTTGCACTTTTCCTCTACATCAAAGATATGATCCTTAGTCATTGAAACCACCTAAAGATATGAAGCTGTGATTATTGGAACTTGCTGTTAGAACTCATAGGACAGTAACTGCTATTATTCGGAGTCTGATTCCAGGATTGATCATCAAGGAATCCTATTGGGCCAATAATATGTTTCAATAATATGTTCATATTACTGCTATTAAAGTTTGAGCTGACTCTCAATACCTGACCTGATTTGCAGGCTAGAATTGTATGTATTTTGTCAGGAATTTTTAACAGAGAATGGGATCTCTGCAAGTGATTTTAACTGGAAAAACATATGCACTAGACTGCAGGGGTCCTCAAACTTTTTAAATAGGGGGCCAGTTCACTGTCCCTCAGACTGTTGGAAGAACGGATTATAGTAAAAACAAAAACTTTGTTTTGTGGGCCTTTAAATAAAGAAATTTCATAGCCCTGGGTGAGGGGGATAAATGTCCTCAACTGCCGCATCTGGCCCGCGGGCCGTAGGGGCCCCTACACTAGAGGATGCTCTGCAGCCCCACTCATTTCTGTATTTCTAAGATGGGCGATCTCCAGAAGACTAGAAGATTATAAGACTGGTTCAGAGGCCTCGAATCACCATCATCATAATGGAATGATTGTTTGTCAAAATTGCTTGAATCTTTTTTCTAAATCCAAAAGGTTTACAGAACTCATATGCAGGGCAGGCAATGCTCGAATTGCTGTGCTTGATCAAATGCCATATGGACTCCCAATTTTCATATCTTGCAGGACATGTTTTACTAGGAGGTACCTCTCCCTCATGTTTCTTGGTCAGTGAGAGAGTCACCCCAGATATTCATTGTATATTTAGGATATCATGAGTTAATGTATAATCAGATGGAACATAATCAGTCTATTAAAGATTGTGCCCATTTCCCTCCTCTCTAATGTCACCTATAAGTTTCCACAAGAGGATTATCTCCTAGTTTTGTGTTGCCCTCCATGCATTTAAATTGTAATGATTCATAGAAAGACTGGTGTCCTTCTGTGTTTTGAAGGGGTAGAATGAGAGAAATAATTCATTTTGGACCCCTACTCTATTCCACTTAGTATTAATCAATTTGACACAGTCATATCAAAGTTCTGTATGTAAGGCCACAGAACTGTTGCAGAGCTGCAGATTCTAAGTTTATTTGCTTACCTATAGGAAGTTAACTAAAGACCCTCCACCCTTGTCTTGCCTTGTGATGATGGCCAAAGCCCAGCGTGGCAGAGATCACAACCACGTGGAAAGTCCCCCAAAACATTTTTGTACCTCTGGACCAATTACTTGTCCAGTAGGAGCTGGTGACCATCTTATGCCCACTTAGGTCACTGACTGTGATAGCTGGTACCATTTCCTCCTGTCTGAATTAAGGAGAAGCTTGTCCATCTTATGTGGAGATATTCCTGGCTCCACCCAACTTGTGACCCTGCTGACATATTATTTTGCTTATTCACTGGAATTATTCTGTATTCGGTATGGCTGTCCCGGAATGATTGGACATCTAGCCCTATAAAAAAAAGGGCCCTGGAAGGAGATGGCTTTTCAGATCATGAGGAAAATCTGAGATCCACTGCATTAGAGGGGACCGTGGAGCCTGTAATAAAGTGTCGTTGGCTCAGACCTCTGCCTCAGTCTCTCTTATTGTAGGTGGGATAATTTTAATCTCCACTTTTCAAAGATGCTATAGCGATTTGCCATTTTGCTTAGGCTCACACAGCTAGTAAGTGTCTGAGGCCAGATTTGAATTCAGGTTTTCCTGACTCCAGCCGAGCTCTCTATCAACTGAGCCAGCTAGCTAAGCTATTTGCTAGATGTGTGACCTTGGGGAAGTCACTTTACTTCCCTTTTCTAGTCCCAGTATCTTCATCTGTAAAATAAGGGATCCGATCACTTCCAGTTTTATTGTTCTATGATTCTGTAACCTACTGAATAGAACTAGCACTATTTTTTTATTATAGTTTTTTATTTACAAATATATGCATAGGTAATTTTTCAGCATTGACAGTTGCAAATCCTTTTGTTCCAACTTTTTCCTTCCTTCCCCCCACCCCTTCCCCCAGATGCAGGTTAACCAATACATGTTAAATATATTAAAGTATTAAGTTAAATAAAATATATGTATACATGTCCATACAGTTATTTTGCTGTATAAAAAGAGTGGGACTCTGAAATATTGTATTACCTGTGAATGAAATCAAAAATGCAGGAGGACAAAAATAGAGGGATTGGGAATTCTATGTAGTGGTTCATAGTCATCTCCCAGAGTTCTTTCCCTGGGTGTAGCTGGTTCGGTTCATTACTGCTCCATTGGAACTGATATGAAAACTAGCACTATTGAGAAAGCCATCCTGCTATAGCAATTCTAAATGTATTTGAAAAGTAAAGAGCAGAATGTAAGAGCTGTAGATGATTACTTTTTTTCAATTAGCAAGCATTGTTTTCTTCTACTTCCCTCCCCCCACTATAGAAAGCAAAGACCCTTGTAACAATTTTCCATTATCAAGTCAACCAGATTTCCATGGCCATGACCCAGAATATATGACTCATTCTGTATTAGGACACCGCCACCTTTCAGGAGGTGGGAAGCTTGCTTCATCGTAGGTTCTCTGGAATCATGGTTGATCATTTCATTAATCAGAGATCTAAAGATTAAAAGACAGTTTTGAAAGACTGTCTTTATATTTTTATTGCACAAATTGTTCTTCTGGTTCTGCTTACTTCATTCTGTATCATTTCATACACATTTTTCTGGGTTCCTCTAAATGTATCTCCTTAGTAATTTCTTATAGTGCAGTAATATTTAATTAGTCACATTATTCAGATATCATAATTTGTTCAGCCATTCACTATTTAAGGCATATCCCTTAGTATCTAGTTCTTTACTACCACAAAAAGAACCGCTATAAATATTTATGTACATAGGGGTTCTTTTTTTCTTTGGGATATAGGCCTGCTAGAGTATATTGCTGGGCCAAAGGGCACAATTTAGTGATTTTGGGGGGATGGTTCCAAATTGCTTTCCAGAAGGATCCTCCAGAAGGAGGACCAACCCCCAGCTCCATCAACAATACATAAACATGCCTGTTTCCCAAAGCCCCTCGAAATTTTGTTGTTTTTCCATTTTGTCATCTTTGCTGGTTCAATAGATGTGAGGTGAATCCTCAGTTCCTTTAATTTGCATTTCTTTAATTCATGGGAATTTGGAGCATTTTTAAATATGGCTATTGATAGTTTGGATTTTATTCTTTCATATGGTTACATGTGGAAAAACTTTATTTAAAATTTTTTAATAATATTTTATTTTTTCCAAATACATGCAAAGATGGTTTTCAACATTCACCTTTGCAAAACCTTGTGTTCCAAATTATTTTCCCTCTATCCCTTCTTTCCTCCCTCCCTACTCCTTAAGACAGCAAGCAATTCGATATAAGTTAAACATGTGCAATTCTTCTAAACATATTTTGGGTTTTATTATTTGAAAACTACCTGTTTATACTCAATGCAGAATAAAGAGCCATAGACTCTTTTGTGGAAGAGAGAGCGGTAGAGGCCATTGGGGTTAAGCGACTTGCCCAGGGTTATACAGCTAAGAATTGTTAAGTCAGATTTGAAGTCAGGTTCTCCTGACTTCAGGTGCTCTATTTACTGCCCCATCTAGCTGCCTCGAGTCATAGACTCTTTAGGGACTTTCTAGATCTTTTAACTCCTTGCCACTTTCCCTAAATATTATAAATGAGAAGGGATGGGTCCTAAACTGAACCACCTACTCTTGCAGTTGTTTTGAGGAATCTGAAATGGATTCAAAAGTAAGTTCTCCATAAATGTAAGGGGTTATTATTCATCAATTTTAAAAGATTGGCTTAAGGCTTTCTTTTGTCTTTTGAGTCCCCCTGGGTCACTTAGCTGCCATGCTCTGGACTTAGTTCTAATATCCTTGAGATTTATTTGCCCAGTCAGGTGCTTTACTGAATTTAAAAGGAAAATGGTGGTCAGCACATGTCTTAAAAGGCAAGAATAGGGGCAGCTAGGTGGCCCAGTGGATAGAGTACCAGCCCTGAAGTAAGGAGAACCTTAGTTCAAATCCAACTTCAAACACTTAATGCTTTGCTAGCTGCATGACCCTAGGCAAATCACTTAACTTCAATTGCCTCAGCAAAAAAAAAAAAAAAAAAAAGGCAAGTATAGGAATATTCAGCTCGATATAGTTAATGGGGTATTTATAAAAAATATATCAGGTATGCTGTGAGAAATGATGAGCAGGTTGATTTTTAGAAAAGCATGGAAAGACTTGCGTAAAATAATGAAGAGTGAAAAGAGCAAAACTAAGAAAATGTTGTGGACAGTAAATAGCAGTATTGTTTGAAGGATAATTTTGACTAAATTATTATGAATATTATATTCAAATCAGCAACAAAGGACTTATGAAAGAAGATGCTATCCACCACCAGAGGAAAAAATGATAAATAGAATTATGAATAATATGGTTTTACATATATATTATCTATTTCTATACCTGTATCAAATGGTGACCTTTTCTAGTGTGAGGGAGGGAGGGAGGGAGAAAGATTGGAACTTAAAATGTAACAAAATAAATTTTAAAAAGTACATTGGATCAAAAGGTTTTTGTAGACCAAGTTAAGTAAAGCTGTTAAGCACTGCTGTATAATTCATTCAACTAAATGAGGGCATATGGACTATTTTGTGGAAATGTTTCAGGGAAAAGGTCGCCCCCATCTTTGGCCCAGTACTTAATTGAAAAAGCAAAAAAAAAATTGCTTTCATTTAATGAGAAAATGCATTTGTGTTTCACTTGGTTATATTTAGCTTTATGCTAGGTCTCACTTTGAAAAACCAGTGCCACCCATTAGAAAAAAAGCAGCAAATGCTTTTATGTTTTTCCCAAAGAGTTCCTTTCTTTTTTCTTAATTTAATTTAATTTTTAAATAATATATTTTTATTTTCAAAATACATGCAAAGATAGTTTTCAACATTCACCCTTGCAAAACCTTGTGTTGCAAATTTTTCTCCCTCCCTCTTCCCCACCTTGCTCCCCTAGACAGCAAGTAATCCAATATATATTAAACATATGCAATTCTTCTATACTCGTTGGCACATTTATCATGCTGCACAAGAAAAATCAAATCAAAGAGGGAAAAAATGAGAAGAAAAAAAGCAAGCAAATAACAATAAAATGAAAATAACTGTTGCTATCTACATTCAGTCCCGATAGTACTCTCTCTGGATGCATGTGACTTTCTCCATCACAAGTCCATTGGAATTGGCCTGAATTACCTCATTGTTGATCACCGTATAATCTTGCTGTTTCTATGTACAATGATCTGGTTCTGCTCACCTCACTCAGCATCAGTTCATGTAAGTCTTTCCAGGCGTCTCTGAAATCATCCTGCTGATCGTTTCTTACAGAACAATTCACATACCATAACTTATTCAGCTATTCTTGAACTGACGGGCAGCCATTCAGTTTCCAGTTCCTTGCCACTACAAAAAGGGCTGCTCCAAACATTTTTGCACATGTGGGTCCTTTCCCTCTTTTATGATCTCTTTAGGATACAGGCCCAGTAGGGACACTGCTGGATCAAAGGTTGTAGCTTTGGGCAGAGTACCAGATTCAAAGAGCTCATTTCTAAGCATGGTTTATGCCTGAAATAGATTTTTCAATACAAATAAAACTGGTTGGTTTTGGTCATGTTTGGCAGTTTCTGTCCTCATGATGATGTATGGTCCATTTGGCCTTGGTCTTATACAGAATGACAATTTGACTGTTCATTCATGTGCTGATGGTATAGAATCCCATGAAATAAGATTGCTGGTGATTGTTATCAAGCTTGTCAAGATGGCACATATTGTTGCTTATCTGTTGCTTGATCATTTCAGTCTCTGTGACCCCATTTGGGGTTTTGTTGGCACAGCTGTTAAGAGTAATTTGCCATTTCTTTCTCCAGCTAATTTTTCAGTTGAGGAAACTGAGGCAAACAGGATTAAATGTCTTGTCCAGGGTCACACAACTGTCTTGAGGCTGAATTTGAATTTGTAATTCTAAAAATAATGTTTTATCCACTGCAGTCTGCCATCTTTTTGCACTTTTCATTTGAAGATTATTTTGGAAGCAAGGGCTTCCTTTTCCTTAGAAATAAGGAAGCACCCAAGGGGCTATCAGATTGTGTACTCAGTGATACAATACCATTACTAGGTGTATATTCCAGAGATCAAAGAGAAGGGAAAAGAATCTATTTGTAGAAAAATATTTATAGTAGCAAAGAATTGTAAATGGAAGGGATGCCCATCAATTGGGGAATGGCTGACCCCAAATTGGGGTATATGATTATGATGGAATACTATTGTGCTATAAAAAAGGATGAACAGCATGGTTTCAGAAAAATCTGAACAGACATATATGAACTAGTGAAAAGTGAAATGAGCAGAACCAATAACAACAGCATTATAGAAAGATCAACTGTGAAAGACTTATTAATCTGATCAAGACAATTCTAAAGGACCAATAAAACATGCTAGTCACCTCTACAGAGAGAACTGATAAACTGTGAGTTTGAAGCATATCTTTAAAAGCTATTTTTTTGGTAAAAACTATTTTTCTTAGGGTTTTTTGGTGTGTTTTCTTTGCAACATGGCAATATGTTTTGTATAACCATACATATAATAAATATATTGCCTTCTCAAGGAGTGGGGGGGAAAGAAAATTCATAATTTTAAATGAATATTTAAAAATGTTATCTTTGATCTGTTAATTTTACAGAAAATAAATATTTGTTGTATTGCCTAAATCCTTAATATATATAAGGACTGTGCCCATAGATTCTAGGACCATAGCTTTGTCACATTGCTCAAGAGATCATCTAGTGTACATGTTTGAACTCTATCAAAAAGTAGCAAATAATTAAATGTCAAAGTGACAGAGACTTTGTTTTCTTTTACTAGAATCTTTTATTTTCATATTGGGCATAAAGAGACTTTTCCAAGAAATTGAGTTGTCTCATACTATCTCTATCTTTGCCACCCACATGTGTGGTATAGATAAATGACTTCCCTTTCTAGGACCTTCGTTTTCCCTTCTGTAAGGTGGGTAGGTGAGACTTACATGATCTTTAAAGTCACTTTATAGAATCACCAAATCTGAATTGGAAGGTACTTCAGAGGTCATTGAACCTGAAAAAGAAGTTTCTTCTAATATATATATATGCTTACACATTTAGACAAAGCTTATACACAGTACTTCAGAGGTCATTGAACCTGAAAAAGAAGCTTCTGCTAATATATATATATATATGCTTACACATTTAGACAAAGCTTATCCACAGTACTTCAGAGGTCATTGAACCTGAAAAAGAAGTTTCTGCTTATATATATATATATATATATATATACTTATACACTTATACACAGCCCTTATACACCAGTGATTTCCTAGTAAATTTATTTATTTTTAATACACATTACTTTATTAATCATGTTGAGAGAGAAAAATCAGAACAAAAGGGGAAAACCATAGGAGAGAAAAAAAACAGAAAAAAAAGAAGTGAACAAAACATGTGTTGATTTACATACATCAGTGATCTCATTAGTTTCCAAGATCATCTTTTTGCAGATGACACCCAGGTCTACATATGTACATCTTGACACCCTCATCTCCTAAGCTCCAGATTTACATCACCAGCTGCTAGACATGTGGGTAGGTGCAGTTTAGTGACTTTTTCTAGCATGATTCCAAATTTGTTTTCCAGAGTGGTAGAACCAATTCACAGCTCTGCCAACAGTACACCAGGCTTCCTGTCTTCCCACAGTTTCCCTAACATATACCATTTTTGTCTTTTGTCATCTTTGCCAATCTTCTGGGGGTGTATCTTTGATTTTTTCATTCTCCCTCTTCTCCCATATCCAATTAGTTGCCAAGACTTGTTGATTCCACCTGCACATTTCTTAAATCTGTTCTCTTCTCTCCATTCATAGAGTTCAGGCCTTTTTCATCTCTCACCTAGATCAAAGCTTCTTAAACCTTCTTAAATCCTGGATCAGGATGCCATATGGGGTCACATTTCTTATAGAACAATCATATTTCATTATCTTCATATACCACAACTTATTCAGCCATTGCCCAAGTGATGGGCATCCATTCAATTTCCAATTCCTTGCCATCACAAAAAGAGCTGCTACAAACGTTTTTGGTAGTGCAGAACTTCTTAAACTATGGGTCACTACCCCATATGAGGTTTCATAACAAAATATGGGAGTCATGAAAAATTTGGCAACAGTAAAAGGTATCAAATATTCGGCCAACATTTAATTCTTTATGGAAAAATAAATCAGCACATCCATTTCATTAGTATGAAAATTTGCTTTCTCTTTAATAAATGGTAAAATTATATATATATATGTGATATATATATATATATATATATCAAAGAATTATTTTAAAATAAATTTCTTTATGATTTATTATCAGTAAATGTTTGATTTGTATACTGATTTTATATATCTATATACCCAGGTTCATATAAAAATTTCTCGGGCACAAAAGGGTTTCGAGTGGAAAAAGTTTAAGAAGCCCTGGCCTAGACTACTACAGTAACTGCCTTCTAATTGGTTTCCCTGCTTCCATTCTCTCCCCTTTTCAGTCCACTATCTACTCAGCTGCCAAATCTAGTATTATCCCTAAAGCCCACATCTGATTATTTTGCTGTCATACTCAAGAAGCTCTAATGGCTTTCTCTTGCTTCTAGAAGAAAATACAAATTCACTTGACATTTAAAATCCTTTCTAGTCTGTCTTTCCAAATTGAATTCACATCATTATTCTATATGCATTCTATATTCTAACTACACTGGTCTATTTATTCCTCATCTTTGGTATTTCATCTCCTGCACAGGCCATTCCCCATGCCTGGAACTCTTCCTTTTCAGTTCTAGCTGCCTTCAATGCTCACTTCAAGACCTACCTTCTACAAAAAACCTTTTCCCAGTTCCTCCATTTAGCACTCTTCCCCCTCCCTCCAAACTTACTTTCTATTTACACCATCATATTTTGTATCGACTTAACTGCAGATTTGTTTATCCCTCTAAGTAGGGGGGTAGCACTCCAGGAGGGCAAAGACCTTGTGAGTTAAGTAAAGCAAATGTTTGTTTACTCCCATTTTATAGATGAAGAAACAGGGGCAGAGATAGGAAGTGAATTGGCCCTATTCACCCAGCTAGGAAGTGCTGGTGCCAGGAGATAAAGGGTTTGGGTCTCAATTCCATGTCAAGTTTTCTTGCTGCTGTACTCTGCCAGAAACACTAAATTCTTTTCAGCATACTCTATTAAAATGCGAATGTGTATATTCTGTGGTAAATAGTAACTCTATTACAAATGGGTAAAGCGCAATCTGGGTGCTGTAGGAGAAAGGTTCTTAAACTGTGGAGCGAGACCCTACATGGGGTGGACTTACTGAATGTGGGGTTGGCAAAAAATTTGGCACCAGTAAAAGGTATCAGATATTTGGCCATGATTTAATTCTTTATGTTAAAAATAACCAGCACATCCATAGAATTAGTGTGCAAATTTGCTTCATCTTTAATAAATGGTAATTATATATCTCAAAGAATTGTTTTAAATACATTTTTATGATTTATTATCCGTAAATATTTGATTTGTCTACCTATTTCATATACATATATAGCTGGGGTTTTGTAAAAATTTCTTAGGCAAAATGGAGTTGCCAATGGGAAAAATTTAAGAAGCCCTGCTGTAAGAGAGCTAAGGAAAAAATATTTGTCTTCTCAAGAGAGAGTCGGAGCAGGGGGTGCTACAGGAGTAGAATGTCACTGTCAGACCAGGTCATTTTATCTGTCACTTTGGTTGAGCTATTTCTCTTTGTTTCAAGAGAGAATTCAAAGATGGGGGAGGGAGGAGGATTAGAAGAGGAAATATCTGTGGTATAAAAAACAAAAGCTTCAACATAGCATTTAAAAATTACTAAACATCTTAGTGTTTTATACACACACATTCACACTGGAATGAAGCAGTTTATTTCTGTACAATTCTAAATAATTGCTGTGTGACTGTGCATGGAACTAGTGTTAGACTAGATCAGAGATCTCCAGCTGAAAGGGTCCTCAGAGACCTTTGAGCCTTCCTCCTCCTTTCCCCTCCCCCCCTTTGCCAGGGGAGGAAACAAGAATTTTTATCAGTCAAGCTCTTTTTATAACTTCAGTTTTATTTTTTTTTATTCTGTATTTGCCAAATATCAAACACGAACATTTCCATATACCCAGAACAAAAACAGATTGTAAATGAAACCATGAATTTCTATTATGTGCAGTTTGCATTGAAAAAAGAATATAATTCAACATATTCATTTCAAAGCTGTCCTGCATGTCTGTGTCTCCTAAACCTCCTCCCATTCTAATTTTTGCATTTAAAAAATGCTACAATAGCTCTCTCTTTTTTTACATCCCTATTCTCTCTTTCTTTGAAATCTCTGTTACCAATTTTAAAAAATCCTTCCAGATCCTAAATGGGTATAGTCAAGCAAAACAAATTCACACGGTGGCCATGTCTAAAAATGTCTATTTCTACCTGCTTTTGGATACTAAAGGCTCTGTAATAGGTCTCAACAGTATTTACTTTTCATCTTTCTTTTAGGCCTGTTGGACACAAGTATATTATAGGTCCTGACTCCCAGATTGAGATTGCTCTGAGTCTTGACCCCATCCCTGTCAACCCCAGACTTCGCTCTCCTGCTTAGAGTGCTCAGAAGAAGACTGGCTAGCCTTCTCGATCTCCTTGGTGAGTAATATGGAGCATCCTTGTCTCCTGGGACCCCGTGCGGAATAGGGCTGTGTGACTGGATGCCCTGATCGACATACATAGTGATAAGCTATCCTGATTGCCAATTAACTTGAGAGAAGGTATTGTCTTCACTTTCTATCTGTATATCCAGGGCTGAGCTCAGTGCTTTGCATACAGCAAGGGCCTAATGCCTTTTCATTCATTCATTTATTTGTTACTTGTCCATCTGTGTGCACTCTGACTGGATGCCTGATGCCTGAGTGCCCTCACAGCCTACTTGGGCCTTAATGCTATGGATGACTTCCATAATTTCCACCTTTTGCTGGGAGACCTTAATTGGGACTAATTTCTATGACATAAGTGTGGCCAAATTGCTCTATGTAAAACTGACAGAGGCCTCCTCACCTAGCCTGATTTCCCGTAAGATCTTCTCATTTTTTGGTATTTTCTGTTTCCTCAGTGCTACTAGAGGTAGTGATTTAGTGAATAGAGAAGTCAGACTCAGGGTCACAGAGACCAGGTCTCAAGTCTGACACATACTCTCTGCCTCTACACAAGTCACTAGAGCAGGGCTTCTTAAACTTTTTCCACTTGAATCTCCTTTTTGCCTGATAAATTTTTATCAAATCTGAGCTGAGAGATGTTTCTGGCAGCAGTTGTGCATGCACAGTGCAAAGTGCACACATTGTATGTTCAAAACCAAGGGCAAGTGCTGCCAGAAATACCTTGACTCCATTACAAGATTGATTTTGAATTAATTTTTGGTCATTGCATTCGAAAACCTTTTACTGTTGCCAAATTTTTCATGACTCCCATATTCAGTTATGAAAGCCCATATGGGGTAGTGACCCATAGTTTAAGAGGCTGTGCACTACAAAAATGTTTGTAGCGGCTCTTTTTGTGGTGGCAAGGAATTAGAAATTGAATAGATGCCCGTCAATTGGGGAATGGTTGAATAAGTTATGGTATATGAAGGTAATGGAATATGATTGTTCTATAAGCAATGATGAGCAGGCTGATTTCAGAAAAGCCTGGAAAGACTTACATGAACCGATGCTGAGTGAAGTGAGCAGAACCAGAACATTGTATACAGATTATGTGATGATCAACTATGATACACTTAGCTCTTCTCAGCAATTTTGGGATCTAAGACAATTCCAATGGATTTGGGATGGAAACTGCCATCCACATCCAGAGAAAGAATTATGGAGACTGAATGTGAATGAAAGCATACTATTTTCACCTTTTTTGGTTTGCTTTTTCTTTCTCATGATTTTTCTTTCACAACATGACTAATATGAAAATATGTTTAAAACGATTGTACATGTGTAATCCATATCAGATTGCTTGCTGTCTTGGGAAGGGGAGATATAAGGGAGAGGGGGAGAAAAAATTTGGAACTCAAAATCTTACAAAAATGAATGTTGAAAACTAAAAACCTCCCAAAAATCCTATATCTAGATAAAAAGAAGCTTTCCACTTGACTTCCCTGCCCCAGGCAATTTTGTAAGGCTTAAGAGTTGCAGAGAAGGTGTTGACTTGCATTACCCAGGACTTCTGTATGTCAATGAAATTACAGGTCCAGTTGGGCCCCATCCTTTCTCTAGTCCACTTCTTTAATGGGACAAGAGGTGGCAGTGGTCCTTCTCCAGGTCCAGCAAGTGGATTATACCCTGATGGGGGCAGGGCCAGATAGTTCATACATTTTGAAGCCTCACATAAGAGCTTCCAGGTATACAAGGTTCAGGTGTCTGGCAGACCATCAGTCCTTTTGTTCAGAGAACCATTCCTTAGAAACCCAGCTGGAAAAGCCTGGCTGGTCCATGTCAATTTTCCAGAGTTTGGTGTGGTGTGAGAATGGCAGCAGGCTTTTGGGTCAATGCTCCAACCATTAATCCCACTGGTACCTGGTTGTCTTTGAGAATGAAAAACCAACAATGGCAACTTCTAGTTTAGGTATCTCCCAGTAAGGGTGGTCTGGAAACTCATTTCCTGTCATGCTCCTTTTAACTGATTCCAGGATCATTTTTCTAGGCCTAAACAATTCCAGGGCATGGCTGGCAACCACTAGGCCTAGATGCTATGCCAAGTGACATGATCTGTGGCAAGAACAAGACAAACATGCTTCTATTTGGTTCTTTATCGTGTATTGTGATGGGCCAGTGATCTCACTGTGAGTGCAAGGCTTTCAACAATGCCGATCCATCCGTGTCTGCCTTTGTTTTGAGAATGTTCTGAAACTTACACACCTTACATTTTCTAACTTGTGTCCTAGGTGTGGGGAGGAAGCCAAACTCTTGTGAGAATAGGTTTGTCCTGGCATTTTAGGGTTCTATGTGCCATTAACTGCTGCCCCCTTCTGACAGCTACAGTTTTAGCAAGCGGAAAGTGGAGGAATAGCATCTGCTGGGGCTTTTTTTTTCTTCACTTCTTCTCAACAAATATAGTGAACAGAAAATAGGGATCAGATAGTTATTTTTCCCAGATGACCTCCTTTAAGATTCAAGAATTTAGAGCTAGAAGCTATACTATAGATCATTCTTTTTTTTCAAGAATTTTAAAAAATTATTATAGCTTTTTATTTACCAGATGTATGCATAGGTAATTTTTCAGCATTGACAGTTGCACAACCTTTTGTCCACTTTTTCCCCTCTTTCCCCCCACCCCCTCCCCCAGATGGCAGGTTGACCAATACATGTTAAATATGTTAAAGTATAAGTTAAATACAATATATGTATACATGTCCAAACAGTTATTTGCTGCACAAAAAGAAACAGATTCTGAAATAGTGTACAATTTAGCTTGTGAAGGAAATCAAAAATGCAGGTGGACAAAAATAGAGGGATTGGGAATTCTATGTAGTGGTTCCTAGTCATCTCCCAGAGTTCTTTCGCTGGGTGTAGCTGGTTCAGTTTATTACTGCTCGATTGGAACTGATTTGGTTCATCTCATTACTGAAGAGGGCCACGTCCATCAGAATTGATCATCATATAGTATTGTTGTTGAAGTATCTCATGATCTCCTGGCCCTGCTCGTTTCATTCAGCATTAGTTCATGTAAATCTTTCCAGGCCTTTCTGAAATACTATAGATCATTCTTAACCTCGGATTCTTAATCTGAGGCCTATGAATTTATTTGTAAAACTTTTTGATGATTGTATTTCAATATAATTAATTGCCTTTATAATCCTATATACTTCATTTTATGCATTTAAAATGTTATTCTGAGGGCACAAGGCTTCACTAGGCAACTAACAGGGTCCAGAACACAAAAAGGTTAAGAAGCCTTGGTAATCTTTTTTTACAGAGATGGCGACTGGGACCCAGAAAAATTGTGATGGCCCTTAGCTGGGCTGTTAAGTTGGGTCCTGTTTTCTGGTTCATTATTCTTTCTGTTTCACTCTGCTGTATCCATTATCCCTGGGTATCCCAGAAGCCAAGGAGATATTTAAATATGAAAAATATATTAGGGAATTATTGCCCAAGATAATGTGGCTGGCATGTGGTAGAACTGGTCCTGGAATCGAGGGCGCCTGAGACCCTGGGCCAGAGTTCTCCCTATCACCTCAGATTTGCCCTAGGTTTTCTCTCAGGCCACACTGGCCAGATAGAACATTACCCATACTTTCCTGCCTCCCAGCTTAGCAGCTGTGCTTATCCTTGTTCGAACATCTTACTACTCTAGGCAACAGACAGTATACACTGCCTATTCATTTGCCATTCTGCCAGGCCCAGTGGGAGAGGGAGGGAGAAGAGAGAGAGACAGAGAGACAGAGAGAGAGAGAGAGAGAGAGAGAGAGAGAGAGAGAGAGACAGAGTCAGAGAGAAACAGAGACAAAATAAGAATATTTTACCAGAGCCAGAAAGGAGGGAAGCCCAGGAATCGGCCTCTTTTCGATCAGGTAAATATAGGCCCATGTTAGGGTCACTCAAAAAGAGTAGGAAGACTGTACCCTTGATTGTTATAGTTGTAAGGTTTGCCTTTGAGATTTCCAAGTGAGACTGTGGCATAATCATGGCAACCACACTTGTGCTTACAAAGTGTGATCACCATCAGTAACACTGTCTTCAAAGACAGCAGACCTGGACTATTCAGTATCCAGGTACTAAGAGTTTTATTCAAAGCAAGATTGATTTCCATATTGTTTTATTAAAGATTTTATCATGTTCTAATTGATTGCTCATTAAATATTCTGTGTATGGTATCCGTGGTAAACTCTTCATCAGCATTTAATGGCTAACTCAGTGAAATAACTTATTAACCAGAGCACCCCATAATCTAGTTGTTTTGCTTAAATGGGACTTTTTGTGTTTACAATAGTGTGGTTCTCTCTCTTACAAAGATAAGCTTGCAGTATTGTCTACAATCTGCTGTTGGTCCTGGGGGTGCTTTGCACTGCTTCATTGATATGACTTTGGTCTGGTCCCCCTGGGGGTCACCTGTCACTCAGGAACAGAGTAAGCTTAGCTGGCTCATGGGGAGATCGAAACCACAACCTTGTGCAAGTACGTCTGCAAAAAGGGGGTTGTGGGCAGGTGATGGACCTTGAGAAAACTCTCAACCAAGTAATGTCTACAGCTGGGCCAGGGCTACTCGTGGGAAAGCAGCTGCACTTGGCCAGAAGCCAGAGTGTAGCCAAAAGCTTTGGCCACTTGCCTTAGTGAAAGTTGTTTCCATTCAACGTCTTCCAAGGATAATGCGAGTTCTTGGATATTGAGGCTCTGACACTGAGGGTTCTATGGTTGTAGGGTGACTTAAAGATCTGCCAGTCACCTTCATTTTCCAGGAGTGGCAAAGGGGAATGACTCAAATAAGGCCACACATTGATTTGGTGGCAAAGACAGGCTTTTAAAATTTAGTTCTGTCTCTCTGCTGGAAGAATCGATTGGCTTTTAGCTCTATGTTCAGATAAGGTGACAAAGATAAAACGCGCCCTCCTTGTGTGTCTTTAGGGCACAGGTAGCCACAGTTGGTGCATGCACCTCCAGAATTATATGAGAAGCTTGTCAAGGGTGTATGGGGAACACTTGGTAAATAATCGCATTGTCTTATTTGGAATATTCCCCAAAGTAGTGATATTAGTGGGAAAATTTATGTACTAAATAAGGTTTTCTTTATGAAAATTTAAAAAAATAATAAAATTCCGTGCTTATATCCAATACTCAGCTTCAGTGGATGAAACTTCCTGCCCTCCCCCCGAATTCCCTGCTACTATCTTGAGAGGCTTTGCTACTGTGGTATATAGAGTCCCTTGTTGGAAAATGCAAGTAGAACCCTTGCAATGATTCCTGCAGAACAAAGTCTTCCTTTGGGGAAGCAGCAACTGCCAGCTTCCTTCTTGGAGAGAATCACACCAACTCTCCAAAGTGGTAGAGACTTCCCACCTTGTCATAGAATTTCAGAGTTTGAAGGGACCTCAGAAATCATCAAATCCAACAGGACTTCACTTGATATTTCCATTAAATAAGCACTGAGAATTCCCTCGTCCGGTATGGGGAGCTTCCCTCTTTCCGAGATAACCTGTTTTGGGGTTCCATTTGGAGAGTTTGATTGGTTTTTCCTGCTCTGTGCCTTGCTAAGGTGTTCAGCGAATTTGGAATTGAGGTATATCTAGCCTAAATGATCCTCTCTGCAGCTTTGTGGCCAAAAGGAACGAATCGAATCCCATGTGCACATGCTGCTTTGCTGGGTTAACTGGAAATCGAGGCGCCGAAGCGGTGGCTGTGTGAGGGGAGAAGGGGAGGGGGGAGGCAGAGAGACTGGGGACCGTGGGACACGCAGGGCTTTGCGAGGGTTTCACTTTGAGGGAGGCTGAGGGGGAGGAGAAAGGGCTTGATTGACCTTTGCTCCGATTTCGGGTCCTTCTTTGAAAGAAGTGAGTGCTTCTGAGGGGTGCGGATCTCACCCGTGAACTTGCCTCTCTAACTGCCTTTAAAGGACCGCTTGGTTAAATGGGTATTAGAAAGGAAGGGAGCCTGGTACAGTGGAGGGCAGTTCCCCGGGGTCCAAGACCCATCCTCAGAGAAGTGTCCAGGTGCAACCTTTTCACCCGCTCTATCTGGCTGTAGCCGTCACCGGGGCGGGGGGGGGGGAAGCTCCCCTTGATGTGTGGCTCCCGGGCAGTGGGCAAATCGCCGGCTTTGAAATCCCTGCTCTACCCCACCTCGGTGGTCTTGGGCAAGCCACTAGGATAAGCCGTAAGGCTTCTTCCAGCTGTGATGCTGACTTCTGGCTCCGAGAGGAAACTGAGGCTCGCTTAGACTGGGGAAGGGACTTAGCCGGTGTCCTACAGGAACCTAGCGTTAATAAGCCGGGGTGGGGGAAATAAAACCCAAGCCCGGGTGGACCCCGCGACTCTGGATTCTGGGGTCCGAGGCTCTGCCCCTTCCAGCCCGCCCCTGCCTCCGCGTGCGGGGCTTTGTCCCCATTGGCTAGCCGGAGGCAACCCACTGGAGTATCCAATGGGAGCCCTGGGCGAGGGGCTCTCTCGGGGTGACTAAGGGAAGGGGGGGAGGCCGGAGCCTGGCACGGGGAGCCTGACATCTGGTGAGCCGTCGCCGGCCCCTCCCCCGTCAGCGAGCCCCCGGAGAGGCGAGGGCTCGGACAGCAGCGGCAGCCCCGCCGGCCGCCGCCGTGAGCGCCACCTGATCGTTAGACCTGCCCACTCGGCACTGCCCACGCGCCGCCGCCACCGCCTCCCGCCGTCCGCCTTTTGTGCCGCGCGCGCTCCCCGCGCGCACACACACACACACACACACACACACACACACACGCACACTCGCGCGTACCCGCACACGCTTAGCCAGCCCCGCTCGGCACACACCCCGGCTAACTCCCTACACCCTGTGCCCCGAGGCGCCGGCGAGCAGCCGCGGCGGACCCTTCTCCTTTGTGTGGCCGCGGCCGGCCGGCCGGCGCAGGCCGCCCTCGGACCCGGCACGCGGAGCCATGCCGCATCGCGCCGCCGCCAGCGCCGCCGCCTCCTCCCCGGACCCGGCCGGCGCCAGCCTGGCCTCCCTGGAGCTCGACTCGGCGGCCATGGAGCACTATGTGCAGGTCCGCATCTTCAAGATCATCGTGATCGGCGACTCGAACGTGGGCAAGACGTGCCTGACATTCCGCTTCTGCGGCGGCACCTTTCCCGACAAGACCGAAGCCACCATCGGCGTGGACTTCAAGGAGAAGACGGTCGATATCGAGGGCGAGAAGATCAAGGTGATGGGGGCAGGGAGGGCGCTGGGCCCCGGCCGACCGGCTCAATCTCCGGACCCCGGCTCTGCGGCTCGGGCTCGGGAACCCGGCCGGCGCCGGCTCGCCAGCTTGTCGAGCCACACCGTTCCCGCACCCACCCTTGCCATCTCCCTTTCCTGGTCTTCCCCCCCCCCAAAAAAAAAAAAACATTTCAGGGCCCCTCGGGGAGTGATTGGTTTTCGGGATCCAATTCTTTCTTGCCCCGATAACCCGGTCTCAAGGGGATGCCAGGAAGGATGCTTGACCCCACCCCTGACCTCCGACCCCTAGCGGACCGGGCTTGCCCCTGGGGTGGGGTGGGGTGGGGCGGGGAGGAGATCCGAGGTCTGCCTGGGGGCTGCTGCAGGTGCTCTAGAGGAGGGGGGAGTGGTTTATGAGGCGGCTTCCCGAGATCGGGAACTGCAGAAACCTTAGAGACATCTCAGTCAAACCTCCTCATTTTTAGAGACGGGAAACTGAGGCCCAGACTGGGGAAGGAGTCTGTCCCAAACCGCACAACTAGAGGTTTCACAGCCCTGATTTCAAGCCGGGTCCTCCCCCTGGCCCCACTCACAGCTAAGTGACTCCCCGGTCTGACAGTACAGCCGCTGTCCAGCACCAGAGAAAGGGTGTTTCCCTAGGAGAAAAACTCTTTGTACTCCCTAAATGACTCCGGACTCCCAAGAGTCTCCAGCCTCGAGAACAAGAGGCTCTGCTGTCTATTCTCCATCCCCACGGGTAGCGATGCCAGTTCTCCACACACACACCCCCTCCCGGAGCCAGGGCCCCTGACAGATGCAGACAACCGATTCCCTGAGCTTTGCTGAAACGAAGACCCCATTATTGGAGAACGATATAAAATACATTGTTCTTGAAAGGGAGGGGGGAGGGCCCCCAACCCAAACAGTGTAGCCCTTTTAAGGTATATAACTGCCTCCAGATTTATCTAGGGTATTTTTCGGTCTGTGGAATGGATCCCAAAGCACTTTGTAGACGGGCAGATTTCCTTCCATACCTTGGCTGCCATTAAGCTACAAGCCAGTTTGGCCAAGCAGTGCTTGGAATGGGGGGGGGGGGGCAGAAGAATGGCAGGCAGCAGGGAAGAAGGCTACTCGATTTTATATTGGAATTGAATTAGGGTTAGCTGGGCTGGGAAATTCTTAAAGAGCCACAAGGGCTCTTGGAGACTCTTGGGCCAGGACCCTTGCTGTACTTAGACAAAGCATATAGGGAGCCTTATGTGCTGTGATTTGAGAGGCTCCTCAACCCTGAGTGCCCCAAACTTTTCCTGACACCCAACTTGCTTCCCAATGTTGCTTATTAGTCATTGGTATTGCCTCATTGGCTCTGTAGAATATCTGGAAGCAGAAAGATGTCCTCCAGGCCCCCTCCAAAAAAAAAGAAAGGATTTCCATTAGCCAGTTGATAGCTTAGACTCTGAGATGAGATCCAGGTTAGAGATGTTTCAGTGTTTGTGGTTGGTAGAGAGTGGGCCCTGAGAGTGGCTGTTTAGCGGGGGTATAGGGGATCCCTCAGTGTGTCTGCTTGTGGATGAAGTGAAAACCAGACTAGAATGGTGGTCAGGGGAAAGCAGGAACAAACCCAAGGGAATGGAATTATAAAACTGAAGAGTTCAAAGGGAACTCAGAGGTCACCTAGTTCTATCCATGACCAGGGACCTCTGCAACATTTATTCCGTTTTGTTTTGTTTTTTAAAGATCTTGCCCTTTTTTGGAGATCTTCATTAATGAAGAGTTCATCCTCCCAAAACAGACCATTCCTCCTTTTAAAACATCATCGTTTTCTTGATGGCTTTCATTTTTAAAGTATAGTCATCTTTAGACATACCACCCTACCCACCATCCAGCTGAGATATCACTTGTAACAAAGAGAAGCAGTTAAGTACAAAGCTCTTGACAGCAGTGGCCGCTTCTGAAGCAGATACAACACTCAGCTCCTGTAGGCCCCCACTTCTCTGATCATCACAATAACAAAGCTTTCATTTTAGTGGGGGGCTATGTGTTTGTTTACATTGTTATTAATTATGTTTATTATCCTCCTAGTTCTGCTTCTTTTGACCAGCACCAGTCCATGTGACTCTGGATCCCCCACATTCATGATTTTCCCATAGAGCAATAACCTGCTTACATTTCTTTTTGTCGGGTCATTCCCTAACCAAAGGACACTTATTTTCCTTCCAATTGTTTGCTGCTACAAAAAGTACACTTTACCTGTTCTATCTGCATACACTTGACTTCCTTGGGACGGCTGGGATCATTTAATTTCACTTTGCTGCTTACTAGTGTGATCCTGAGCAAGTCACTTCCTTCTCTGGGACCACACCGGTGGTAACTGTTGTCTTTGCACTCACTCCTTTGCTGGCTTGTGAGAAATGCTCTGTCAGCCTGAAAATGGTGGAGAAATGGGAGTTTTTCTTATGATTCCAGTCACTGGAGCTGAAACTCTTCAAGTCCATCACTTAGCATAGGGCATTGTTCTTCCTTCCCAAAGCCAGGCTGGTGATTTGGGAGAATCTGGCACAGGCACATGAGAAGGCTTTCAGACCTCCCATAGTGGCTCAAAGCACAAGCAGCTTCTGTTCCTCCAGGGTTCTGACATTTACAAAGCCCGTTCCTGGACAATAGCCCTGTGGGGAACTCTGATCAATGCAGTGACCAACTGTGACCTCAGAGGCTTGACAGGGAAGTGTGTCCTCTATGGCAAAGGTACTCAATGAGGCATTTATTGCCAGACAAGGCCAGTGTGTTAATCTGCTTTGTTTAATGGTTACTTCCTTCTTACAAGGGAGGGTTCTAGGATGATGGTGCTGGTGCGGCTGTGTGTGTATGTGTGTGTATGTGTGTGTGTTGGTGGGGGCGAGTGAGTCATTGGAAAATGACAGCGATATTTTTAAAAACTGCATCAACAAACACGTGTGTGTGTGTGTGTGTGTGTGTAGAGGGATTATTTTCTTATTTTACAAAAGAGAAAACTGAGGCTCAAGGATAGGCTACAACTTGCCTGTGCTCCCATCACTGAAGCTAGAGCTAGTAAGTAGGAATTTCAGTGGACTACAAGTTTAGCCTATGTCCTGTTCTACCACAAACTACCACAAAAGAACAGGGGAGACTTTCATATCAGGGCTGCTGATCATTGATTGCAAGACCCTGATCCTGATCTCCTTTCAGGCTTTATTAGCTTTGAGCATCAGCAGCTGGACAGTGAAGGGGTGGTGCTGGCAGGTTGGAGACATTGGTATAGGAGGAGAGTGATGACTGGGAGAAGAGAGAAGTTCCCATTAGAGAGGGGGAGGGGGCCAGTCCCAGAACCATAAAGCAGTATTTTGGTGGGCTTTGTGCCGTGTGTGTGTGTGTGTGTGTGTGTGTGTGTGTGTGTGAAAGAGAGGGGGGGGTGTGTGGGGAGAGGACATTTGGAGAAAGAGTCCCATGCCTGCAGCAGACCTCTGTCTGCCATTGTACCCAAAGGAATTGGAGAATGGGAGCTGTGACCTTGCCTCTTGGGGGCCTCCGAAAGGCCAGCATTCATGAATGAAGGTGGCAGAAAACAGATCAGTTAGAGTACTTTGAGATTTGGAGAAGATATTTCCTTGGTTATCCTTTCCCCCACCTCCTTCCTTTCCTTCTACTTTGGAGCTTCTCAAGGAGGGAGTGCCAAAACCACCCAGCTAGGGGGTGCTTGCCAAAGGTTCCCCCTTTGTGAGAGAGACTCTGCTGGCTAATTCTCAGAATGTCATGCTCTAGCCCTAGAAGAGAGTCCAGAGTAGAAGGCCCTGTTTACTATATCTGGAGGCTCAATATTAAGGATTCATAGGAATATTGGAAATCATGGTGGAAGAAATGACCAGAGGTTTGAGGATCCCAGCAGATGTGGGTCCTGGGGAGTCACAAAAGAGATAGAGATTGGGGGGGAGCACAGGAGAGCTGGATAAGGACATTGGGGACCTCAAGAGAGTCATGATAGAGCCGGACTGAAGTGAAGGATATCATGGGAGAGAAAGAAATCTAGGATGTCATGAGAAAACTGGGGAAGAGTCCTGCAGACCCAGTTCCCACTCTGCCCCAAAGCCTGTCCTATTTGGTCTCCCAGAATAACATGTAGATCATCTCTTTAGGGGATCTGGGGTAGAGGGGTGAACAGTGATTTGATGATAGAGGCTCTTTTATGGCTTTAAGGTTTGCAAAGCACTTTTATCAACAACCCCCCTGGGAGATATGGGGTGGAAGTCCTTGTCCATTGTTCTCCTTTCACTGATGAGAAACTTGAAGCACTGAAGTGAGGAAGGTGCCCAGGGCTACACAAACTACTTTCCTTTTTTATTTAATTGAAGCTCTTTAAAAAACACCAACCCATAAATTGACATCACCCCTCCCATGTAACAGACCAGGATGAGTTGGCCATGTTTGATGATCTATGCCTCATTCTGCACCTGTAGTCCACCACCTCTCTGACAGATGTGTGCTTCCTCCTCAGTCTGCTGAAGTCAGGATTGGTCACAGCATCAATCAGAGTTCTGATGTCTTTTCCTTTGATGTGCTATTCCCCTTTCCAGCAACTTGATTATTATATAAATTGTTCTCTTAGTTCTCCCCGCTCCATTCTCTGTGTTCTGCTGGTCTCTCTCTCGGAGAGGGTGGAGCCCTAGCCCTGATTGACAGCCAGGTCATGGGGGGTGTGTGTTGCAGAACCAAGAAGACCCCTCCCCCCTTCTAGAGATTGGACTCAGCATCTGTGTGCCTTTGGCAAGGTTTAAAAATTATGCATAGGCTATCCCTCCCACATTTGAAAATGATGCTCCTTGAGTGTTACTGTTCCCTGGAGGCTTTGAGAAACACACGTGATTTATTAAAAAATAAATCCCAGTGGACCACAGAGAGCAGGATTTTCCAGGCTTACAGATAAGTGCATTTCCAGCAAAGCATATGAAGAAGTATCCTTTGTCTTTAACCCCCCTCTCCACAGTAGAACACTGGACATGTCTGCCTCTTCTGCCTCTGCTCCCTCCCCATCCCAGTATTATCAGCCAGGTGCAACCAGGGTAAAATGATTCCTGTCTTGGCCCTTACTCAGTGAGTGCTCTTGGGCCAATCCCATCCTCTCTGTGGACCTCAGTTTCCCCTTCAATGAAATTCGAGGGAGCCTTATACTAGAAGGTCCTGAACCTGAGAGTCCTTAACTTAAAAAAAAAAATCTATTGGTTGCTGTATTTCAATAGAATTGGTTTCCTTTGTAATCCTTTGTATTTTATCTTATGCATTTAAAAGCATGATTATGAAAAGGGAGCTATGGGTTTCAGCAGCCACTGCCCAAGGCCTTCAAGGAGCTTTCCAAAAGTGGAGAAGTCTCTGAGCTCTCAGAAACCTAACCTATGAATTCCTGGGGCAATCTGGAAGGGGGGAATTAAGGAGGAGGAGGGAATCCTAAAAGAGGGGGGCGCACTTTGGTTATTAGGCAACCAGGAGCCCTTTTGTCTCCCCTCACTTAATGGAATGGATGACTTTTTTTTAGCACCTCCCCTCCCCAGCTACCCTCCACCTAATTGGGACCTGGTCTCCAAGATCTTGGGGACTTGGGAAAGGAGCCATCCTGTAGCTCACTCCTAGGAGACAATGCCTCTGGAAGTTGGGAGCTGAGAGAACATCTGTTTCTCCATGACTCCCTGAATCCCTTAGAATGATGCAAGAGAGGGGTGTCAGGGAATTCCAACTCTTTGGGTAGTCAGAGGTGAAAAGGATATGTGAAGGGAGGCTAGTGCAGTGGGAATAGGCAGTGGGCCTGGCTTTGCCAGATCAGCACTTATTTGGGAGGTAGAACACTTTCTTTCACTGAGTCTAGGCTTTCTCGTGTAAAATGAAGAGATGACCTTTCCAGTCCAGAATTTTCCCGGTGATGTGGATATCCAGACAAAGACTCAGGGAGGCCCGGGATGTCCTTTTTTGAGTTGGATTATAGGACTGAGAGCTGGGGAGAGCTCGCTTCTTTACAGATGAAGAAGCTAAAGCCCAGAGTATTCAAATGACTTGCTCATATCATTACCTAACAAATTTGAAGTGCTCCAAATACTTTTATTTCCAATAATAATCCATTGTGAGTCAGCCATCTAGGGGTTTTGTAGCATTCAGCCTATAAGACTTCTCAGGGCAACGAACCACTTCCATCAGTTTTTCCATTAAGAAGTAAGACTACTTTTGAAATTATTCAAAACCAACATCATTAGTGCTTTAAGAAGGGAGGCCCAGCCCTAATGTTGAAGAGCCCATTTCCCCAGCCATATCCTGGGAGGTATGCTGACCAGGTGGACAAATGGAATTCTAGAGCCATCATCCTACTCCTTTGAAAGTTTTGAGGGGGTTTGAAGAGCTTGGTAGTTATTCTGTCTTGCTTTATAGGTTCCAAATTCCCCTTCCTCTTCCCACCTCCACTTGCCCTTGACAGTAAATAATAGAAATACTTCAATCTTTACATAGTACAAATGGTCCCCAGCTCATCCATGTTCCAGAAAATTTTATTGTGAGTAACTTGTTTGAAGTTTGGAACTTTTGTTTTTGTGGAAACATTGTAATATGGACTGATGTGATTACCAGTCCAGCCCACAGCGGCCTACTTAGTCCACAGTGTAGCTGAGATGGAGTACTCATTGTACTTATTTAGGGTATGGAGAGATAACAAAGGAGGAGGAAGAGGAAGAAGACAAAAGTTTCCATTCCTGTGCTTAGATTCAAGGCCAGCCTTGGGCAAAATTTGGAACTAGGTGGAATTTGGACTTGGCAGTTCTCATTTTCTCCCTCCCGTTTCTATGGCCCCATTGAGTGTCCCAGTGACCTTGTGCTGCCCACTGTAGCACCCTCCATCCCAGGACTACCTCATGCTCCTCAGTGAGTGGAAATGTGAATTGAACTTGGGTTTAGAAGGATCAGGTTTCATGTTACCAATTGGACACCCCCTGGATAAATCTCTTCTCACCAAGTCTTTCTTTTCCTTGGAAGGAGAAGCCAGTACTGCCTATCCTCCTGGTCTAGTGTCTGAGGGCTCTTGGAGCAGTTGTCTCCCTTTTCGTCCTCCCCTCTTCCCCATTAGAACTGCTATTTCCAGAGGGAAAGCAGATCTCAGCAGAGCATTAGGAGGAAAAGGGCTTGATTTATATTTAGGTAAGTATGACTGATGGTCCTGTAATCCTCCAAAAATTATCTGTATTTTTGAAAGAAAAGGCTTGTTAATCCCAGTGAATCTAATACATTTCACATTTCCTACAGCCTGGACAAAGTGAAGAATGAAGAGAAATAATTGCCAGCAGCGGCAGGAGGAAGAGACAGAGATTTGGGGGCTGGTGATGGTCACTTTGATCAACAAACATCTATTAAATGTCTGATCATGTGCCAGGCCCTATGCTAGACACTGCAGATGTGAAGATATGAAAAAACCAGACTATAGGGGTGTTGTAGGTCATCCAGGCCAGGGCTTCTTCAACTTTTTCCATTGGCAACATCTTTTGGCCCGAGAAATTTTTATGTGATCCTGGGTGTATAGGTATATAAAATAGGAATATAAATCAAACATTTACTGAGGATAAATCATAATTTCATGACCTCCACATTTAGTTATGAGATCTCATATGGGGGTGCCAACCCCATTTTAAGTTTAGTTTACGAGCTGGGATCTAGTCCAACTGTCTCATTTTACATATGGGGAAACTGAGGACCAGAGAAGTTTTGTGTCGTGCCCCATATTGTATAGGTAGAAACAGAGCTAGAATTCAAATCTAGGACCTTTGTCTTTGAATCTAGCACTCTTTACATTGTCTCTCTCATGTAATATTAGGTTCTCTAGTTAATGAATATGTGTCTTAGTTCCTTATTAGACTATAAGAACAGGGACTGGATCTTAACCTAAAATTTTATAGTCCTCAGTGCCCAAAACAGTGTTTTATACACAGCTAGTGCTTAATAAGTGTTTGTTGAAAAGCTATGGTAACAAAGAGAAATCTTCGCCTGGCTTGGAAGATAATTTCCAGACACTGAACCAAGCCACCCCACCAAGAATGCCAGGACTACCCCCAGGCAAGGGAAAAGGGAAGGCCCAGCCTTTCAGGATGAATCCAGTTGGTTCAGGGAGAACTTTCCCCTCCGGGGTCTAGGGACAGGCTGGGGCCCTGGAGCTACTCTCCTGAAACCACGAGGCTCCAATCCTGGCTCCCTCAACAGTTGGCCAGGACCTTTGAGCCCCGATTCCTCCATGTGATCTCACTTTCAAGGTGTAAATGAGGGCACAGATGTGAAAGTACATAGCCTGGAGCTGGGAATTGATAGGAGGGAGGTGTGTGTGTGTGTGTATGTGTGTGTGTGTGTGTGTGTGTGTGTGTGTGTGTGTGATTTTGGCAGCAACTGTATAAAGGGTTTATTGGGGAGAGGAGAAACAAAATGATACTGTTTTCACATGGCCTTCAATTACATGAGAACAATGCCTAGCACACAGTAGGCACTCAATAAATGCTTATTTCTCTCCCCCTTTTCAAATGTGGAGAGAAACGTAATATTTTTGTGTGCTCTCAGCTGCTTGCCTGTCTGTATTGAGAAGGCTGTTCCAAGTAACTGGCTGGGGGGGATCAGGACAGAGTTTAAACTGGAACAACAAGAACGATGACTTGTATATCTAATACTTTGATCTAAAAAGCAGTTTCTATGTCACAGACCTATGAGGTAGGTAGTGCAAATATTGTTAGACTCATTTTGCAGATGAGGAAACTGAAGCACAGAGTGGTAAAATAACTTGGCATCTAATCCAATGGATATTATCTAGTTTACAAAGCAAGAAATTGAGGCCCAGAAGTGATATTGCTTGTTCTTTAGTCATAGCTAGTCAGTGTAAGAACTGAGACTAGAACTGGTGAATCCCAAACTAGTTCTTTCTATCTACTACCCCAAGAGGGGTTCAACCATTTTGGAAGTAGCAAAGCAAGCTTCCAGAAGGGGGGGCACGCTCTTGTCCTGATACAATTAGAGTATCACAATGAGGAAACCAAATACTTCTTCCACTCCCTTTCCACCCCCACCCCCCTTACCAGGTATTTTTAGAGCATTAGTGTTAATGCATCTCTTTATACCTTCGGGCTTTTTGGGATTCAGCTTCTTGGAATATAAAAAGTAACAGGGCCACAGATTTCTACTTGAGAATTGTACCTGCTAACCTCCTCCTGCTCCCCAGCCTGATTTGGGCTTCCCTTTGGCCTTTCCTACTGTTAAACTGTTAAAGGGATAGTGGTTTCTTCCACGGGGAGGAGGCCACAGTCTTTGCTCTGCTGTCACAAGCTGGATGACCTCCTCCAGGGATATCTGCATTGGACTCAGTGTTATTAAGCACATGTTTACTAAACACCATTGGGTGATCTCTAAGGGTCATGGAATATTGAAGCACAAGCCTTCAGGGATACTAGAGAAGGAGAGTGTTTCTGAACTAGGTATGAGGTCATACTTGGATCACAGAGCTGACTCAGAAGTAGAGGGGCATCTAATTTAAACCCCTTATTTTACAGATGGGGAGGCTCTGGTCTAGAGAAGAAAGGAATTTCCCTTAGATCCTACAGGAAGTAAACAGCAAAGCTGGGGTTCAAAAGCAGGTCTTCTGATTTTGAATCTTGAACTCTCTTCACTCCACTTCATATTCAGCAGAGAAGTTGGGAATTTAAAATAATCCTTTTGGAAAGTAAATGATCACCGCCTAATTTAGGTGTTTACTAAATACTAATTTTTCACATAACAGATTTGCTTTAAGTGGATCACAGTGTATATTCTCGGCAACACATTATCTCTGTGTGTAAATGTCAAAAAGCATTTATTAAACACTTAATATGTCCGGGTACACTTGTGAAGCCCATTCAGTGGAATGGTTTCTAGATCCTAAGTAAGGCCACTGGTTTGTCAGTTTCTTGGAATGGTTGCTCTTGATTTCCCGTCCTTTGAGCTCATAACCGTTTTCTGGTTTATGTTGGTCCAGCTGACATTCCGAAGAATCTGGTTGATCCACGTTTTCTCCACCCCCAATGGCACTTTCAGACAAATGTGTTCTTTTACTTCTTCACCCTTTTCCATACAGATTTCTGGACAGCTGGGGATTCTTTCTTTGGGCCCCAGGAGGGAGAGACCTCATTTTCCAAGACCATTGCTGAGGAACAAAATCTTTCTGAAGTCATATCCGCCAAAGCACAATTTCTTCATAGAATACAATCTAGATTAACTACTGCTCTCAAAGAACCTGTCCTATAGTTCTCAGTGTTTAGGAGAACAAGGCAAAAAGAAAAACAAGCTTAAATCGGGGAGCCAAGAAAAAAGAGAAAAAAATTATTTCTGACAGGGACTGTCCATTCATCCAACTAATTGGTATTTTTCTGTATGTATTTACCCCAATCATAAGCTTCTAGGAAGCAAAAATGTCAGAGAAGAAAGGATCCTCAGAGATTATTGAGTCCAGCCCTCTCATTTTACAAAAGAATAAACTGAGGCCCAGACAGGGGAAGGGACTTGGTTCCTGCCCTCCTGGAGCTCACATTCTAGAGTAAGCATCTATGTATCTTTAGTCATTTCCTGCATCATGTTATTCCCTTATCCACCTTAAGGTGATTTTGAAGTAAAATAGAGGGAATCTTTGATGAACTGATATCCCCAGGAAATGGGGAGCAGGTGGGAGGGTAGGGTAATTTAGGGTAATCTCATTTTTAGTTAAATAACAATAAGTTAACAATCATTTTTTAAAATAAATTTTATTGATGTGTTACATCACCTAAATTTGCTCCCTTTCACAGAACCATATAATAAAAGTTTTTTTTAAGAAAAAAAAAACAAAAAGAATCCAGAAAAACCAATCAGTACCTTTTAAAAAATCTGTCCTGTGAAAAATTCTCACATTCATGGACCATCCATGATACAAAGGAAGGAGATATCTTTTTATATCTCTTCTTTGGGACCCAGCAACAAGTATTTATTAAGCAATTACTATGTTTTAGACACTTTGCAAAGTACTAGGGATACAGAGAAAAGCAAAAATAATCCCTATCCCAAGACGCTTACTTTTTAATAGGAGAGACAACATAAAAATAGATCAAAACAAGAAACAAGGTAGATGGGTGGCCCTTGGAGAGAGGAAGCCAATAATGACTGGGAATAGGGGCAGGAAAGGGGAACAACAAAGACTTCCTGAAGTAGATGAGATTTGAGATGAGTCTTAAAGAAAAAGATTCGGAAAAAGCTTTGTCTCAGCCATTGATGACCATCTTGCTGCTAATGTTGGAATCTATTTCCCCATCTTAGTAAATAGAAGCAACATAGGGAAGCAAAAGAAACCCTAGATTGGGGTTTAAAACATAGCTCCTGCCACTTATTAGCTATGTGACACTGGCTAAGTCATCTTAACCAACCTCTGAGCAGAGGATTGGAGAGGCAGAGATGGATCATTCTGAAAGAAATGACAAGCTGTGGTAGGGGAAATCCTTATCACACAAGCAAATACAATTAGATTTGTTAAACTGGGGGAGAGGAAGGGAGAAACATAAGCTTTACTTAGCCATTAAATGAACCTTTCATGGAGCTTTTAAAAAGTGGGGAATTATTTTATTGATTTCATTTAACTCAGTAAAACTGTTTTTAAGTGAGTTTTGTCAAGCCCCAAATTAAACTTTCTTCTGTACTTTGGCAAGCCACGTCACTTATTTGAAAATGGGTCACTTTCTGTGAGATGCCAGTAACTGTCCAGCTTCTTTTCTGTTTGCAATGTCCACAGGCCATGATCCTTTTTCTGTCTTTGTGTCCTCTCCTTTCTGAGTCGAGATCCCAATTCTCCTATCTTGCAGGTGCAAGTTTGGGATACTGCAGGCCAAGAACGGTTCCGCAAGAGCATGGTGGAACACTACTACCGAAATGTGCACGCTGTGGTCTTTGTCTATGATGTCACCAAAATGACTTCCTTTATCAACCTTAAGATGTGGATCCAGGAATGCAATGGGCATGCTGTCTCTCCCCTTGTCCCTAGGGTGCTTGTGGGCAACAAGTGTGACTTGAGGGGACAGATCCAGGTACCCTCCAGCCTGGCTTTGAAATTTGCCGATGCTCACAACATGCTCTTATTTGAAACATCAGCCAAGGACCCCAAAGAGAGCCAAAATGTGGAGTCGATTTTTATGTCCTTGGCCTGCCGTTTGAAGGCTCAGAAATCACTGCTGTACCGAGATCTGGAGAAGCAGCCAGGGAAGGTGCAGAAACTGGAGTTCCCACAAGACCCAAATAGTAAAACTTCCTGTCCCTGTTGAAGCAAATGGTTTCAGATGAGCTATTGTTACAATTTCTTTCCCTTTCCTGTGACTCCACCAAACTGATGAACACAGCTTGTTTCTGTACAAGTTGACATTAAAATGATTTATATAGATTATCACTTGGATTCCTCTTTTGTTTTCTTTTTGGTGGGCATTTGGGTTTTCTAGACTCAGGGATAACTTTACACAATGATTTTGACAAAGTATTTTCTTCACAGTGATTATTTGAGGTAGACAATGATAAGGGGTGTGTGTGTGTGTGTGTGTGTGTGTGTGTGTGTGTGTGTGTGTAACTTGGAATTATTTGCACTAGGATTGAGCTTTGGCAGTAATGGGATGGGAGGGAGCTCACTTGGGGTGGTCCCAGCAGGGTGAAAAGGTAGGTCCCAGAATGGCCTGATATTTCTATGCCACTGAATTGTATTTCTCTATGCTAGAAAAATGGGGGATGATATGGGGATAGGGTCCAGGAGGGAGTCCAAGTGCCCCCTGCCTTTCCCTAAGGCTGTATCACTGAGAATAGGAATAGGTGAGATGGAGCTGCTGGGGAAAGGGCAGGGAGGGAGGAAGCCTTGGGATGAGGTTTTCCTGTCCGTACATTCTAAATTTCAGAGCCAAGGAGTAAAACACTCACTATCCTGTCTTAGTTATGATTCTGATAAGAGGTTAAATTTTTATAACAATTTATAGACATGCTTTCGTTTCTCCTCATAACCAATCTCCCTTTATATAGTAAGCTCTTGGACATCACAAACTGCCATTCTTCATCTCAGTTCCCCAGAAACCTAAACATAATAGATGCTTAATCAATATCTGTCGAATGAATGAGGTAGATCATATTATTATTCTCATTTTTCAGACGAGGAGACTGAAACTTTCAGGAGGAAAATTATCTGTTTAAAGTAACTTAGCTAGAAAGTTATGGATTTGGGGTTTGAATCCAGTTCTTCAAATTATAAACTCATTCCATTAGACAAAATGTGTCTTATCTAACAGTTTTTAAATACAGCCTCCTTTCATTAGATTGATTTTAGATTGGCCCATGCCTCAATTATCCAAGCATGTCTTTGTAAGAAAATCTGGCAGGTATTTTGTTCATTAGAGGATGTATTTATGGATAGAAGTTGAAATAGAATTTTGCTTTCTCATCATGGGGGGAAGGAGGTGCTATGATCTCTACAAAGCAGACCAAAGAGATTTCCATGATTCTGCTAAGCTCAATTTCCAAAGACTTACTCACCTTCAGGTCACGCACACTCGGCAAAGTCCCAAGAAGTTTGGAAAAGACCTTCATTACATTAATCACAAAATATTAGATCTGGAAAGAAGTCTAACGACCATCCTGTGCAACTTTCTCGTTATACAGAGCTTGGGGAGAAAAAGGGAATTGTGTTGTTCACCTATTAATATTTCCTACCTCTAGAAGTTCCCATTGGGTATCATCTAAGTAGAAAATGGCCTAAGGGACTCACATTTTCCCCTATACTTCCCAAAGCAGCACCTGGGAGAACTGAACGCTTTACATCCACCATGCTGCTACTGCTCCTTCTTCTAAAATTCAAATGTGCATTACTTTACAGGATACTTGGATCCTGTTCCCCATTCTTCTAGTTGACATCTTAGGACAATGAATCTTTGCTGTATTGCCCATGTGGGGTCCCTCTTCCTCTTAGTTATACATACAGGTACTAGAAGCATTTGCAGACTCTTCCCCTTCCCTTTTGAAGATCTTTGTAAAAGCCAGAGATGTAGAAGCAAGGAAAAGGGAAATGGAAAAGGTTTTTCACTTCATGCCCTTAACTGCTCTCCACCCCAGACTCAATGGGAGATGATGACTAAGTAGGATGAACACTGTTGACACATTTGGGGAGGGAGGAGACAAATAGGACAAAAGCACCCTAATCCACCAAGGAGGAAAACCCAGTAACTTTGGTTGTGTAGGAGAAATAGGGATTTTCACAGTTGGTTGGTTGCCCTTTCTCCAAGAGGATCAAAATGACATCACTGTGTTGAGGTTAAGGAACAGTGTGTCTGTGGTTTTTCTGACCAGTACAAGATCAGAAGCTTGTGATGCTACCATAAACTGGGCACAAATAGTCCACTTGAACATTTGAAATGGAAATGTCTCTACCTTTGTGCGCTCTTACTTTTCCTTTGCACTACCACAATTGCTTCTTTGTTTTGCCTTCTTTGAAGTGGACATGCCATACTGAACTGTCTCACGCCACCATCTCCCATGTCTCCTGATTAATTCCAAAGTTCTTTCATTCAAATTTTGTCCTCTCCTACTTTCTTCAGTCTTCGATCCTCAATAAAAGCTTTCTCCTTTCTGATGAGACAGCCTCCTTGGGCACTCTTTTCAACACTAGTTGCACCTTCACTCATTTCCCCAATTCACTAGTTGAAGTGCGGGGGTTGGTTTATGCCTTGTTACTCATTGTTATGTCCAGGCTTTCCCTCTACCACCATCACATAGTAGCTCTCCTCCTCTGAGGTTCACTCACTCATATTTACCACCCAATAAAGATTCTGTCAGCTGTTATCTATCTATTCAAGTTCATATCCTTTCTTTTTTTGAATGAGTTCTCTACCTGACTCAGAGTCTTTTCCCCCTCCCCAATTTCTGCCCTCCTTTTAAGGAACTTCAGTATATACACTGATACTCCCTCAAATACCCTAACCTCTCAGTTCTTCAACTTACTCATTTTCACCCTATCACAGAGATGGTTATAATTATGGTGTTGCCATCACTAAATGTTTCACTTCCACACTCAAGAATTCTGAAATTCCCTCATCTAATCACAGTCTTTTGTCATTCTTTCTCTTTCTTTGCCTTGCAGCTCTCAATGCTTATCCCCATCTCTGCTATGACTTCTAATACCTAGATTCCATAGTTCTTTCCCAGATGATCACTTTTACACTGGCTACACTTTCCTTCTTTCCCCATGTTGATCCCTTGGTGATTGAGTTAAACTTTATGCAATCTTTTTCGATTGAGTCCCTTGCTCCCTTATCCCATCAAGATTTTGCCCTGCCAAACCTCAGTTTTGGATTATTTTTACCATTTACTACCTTTGTTCCTACTCAGCTACTACTAAATGAAGCTGGAGAAAATTGTGAAACCATGCTAAGTCTACTACAAAATTAAGTTCTTGAGCTCTCACTATGGGAAGGCAATCTTTCTACATATTCCTAATGGACACACTGCCCTATTCATCACAGTGACTTTTCTAAATCTTTTTTTCCCATTTCAAACTTCCCATTGCTTCCCCTTCTTACCAACAGAGTTCTCAGCTGAAAACTGCCTCGCATTTCACTGAAAAAATTGAAACCATTTACCAAAAACTTGCTCATCTTTCCTCTTATCTCACATTACTCATATGCCTTCCTTCCTTCAGTATCTCTTTTACCCTTGTCTCACATGAAGAATTGAACCTTCTTGCCAAGACAAACTCCACTCTACATGTAAAAGGGATCCCATTTCATCCCATCTCCTCCAATAGATTGTTCCTTCTAGCATTCCCATTCTCTCATTTATCTTCAATCTCTTCCTGTCTATTTGCTGTTTCCCTAGTGATTACAAATATGTCCATGTATATCCCATGCTCTAAAAGCTATTGCTTAATTCACCCATCCTTAGTAGCTATTGTCCCATATCTTTTCTGTCTTTTGCGGCTAAAATCCTTTTCTTTTATGCTACAAATCTTTATTTACTTATTTAATAATAATAGCTTTTTATTTTTCAAAATACATGCAAAGATAGTTTTCAGCATTCACCTTTGTAAAACCTTGTATTTCAATTTTTCCCCTCCCCCCTCTGTCCAAGACAGCAAGCAATACAAGTAGTAATGCAGTTCTTCTAAATATATTTCTATATTCATCATGCCATGTAAGAAAAATGAGATCAAAAATTAAAAAAAAAACATGAGAAAGAAAAAAAAAACAAGCAAGCAAACAACAACAACAACAAAGGTGAAAATATTATGTTGTGCTCCATGTTGAGTCTCCATAGCTCTCTCTGGATGTAGATGGCTCTTTCCATCACAAGTCTTTTGGAATTGTCTTCAATCATTCCCCTCATTGTTGAAAAGAGCCAAGTCCATTAGAATTGATCATCATATAATTTTGCTGTTGCTGTGTGCAATGATCTCCTGGTTCTGCTCACTTCACTCAGTATCAGTTCATGTAAGTCTTTCCAGGCCTCTCTGAGATCATCCTGCTGATTGTTTCTTATAGAATAATAATATTCAATCACATTCATATACCAGAACTTATCTAGCCATTTCCCAATCGAAGGACATTCCAGTTCCCTGTGTGGCTAAAACATTGAGAAGGATACAATAGGTGCCTCCACTTCATTTCCTCTTACTCTACTTAACTCTATATAGCCAGGTTTCTGACCTCATCATGCTCTCTCCAAAGTTACTAATGATCTCTTAGTTGCCCTTCTCAATCCTCATCCTTACTGGCTTCTCTGCTTTGACACTGTTGAATACCCTTTCCTCCTTTATACTCTCTCTTTAAGTGCTTGATGATCTCATAAGCTACCATGGATTCTATTATCTTTATACTAATCATTCTCAGATCTACTTATCCAACCCTAATCTCTAGATTCATATCTTCAATTGCCCTTTGGACATTTGAATTGATTATCCCATAGACATCTCAAACACATGTTAAAAACTGAATTCATTGTCTTTCCTTCCCCAAACTCTCCCATCTTCCTAATTTACTATGAAAGGCAGCACCATCTTTCTCATTACCCAGGCTGGAAATTTAGGTCTCATCTTTAGTTTCTTACTTTCTCACCAGGCCCTTTCTCCCCCACCCTCATATCCAATCTTTTGCCAAATCCTGTTGAATCTACCTTTGTAACATCTAGTTATCTCTAGTATCTCTCCTCTGGCCCTACTACCACCTGGGTTTAGGCCTTTATCTCTTAGGAGAGATAATACCTGGACTATTGCAATAGGCCATTGTTTGGTCTGCCTGCAACAAGTCTTTCCTCCATTGATCAAAGTCCAAGTCTGACCACAAAATCCTCCTGTTGAATAAACTCCAAAGGCTCTCTATCACCTCCAGGATCACACATGAAATCCTCTTTACAACCTGGTCCCTAGCTACATTTTTATTCTTCCTATGCCTTGCCACCCCCTTGTACAATGTGATGCAGTGATACTAGCCTTGCTGTTCCTCTCACAAGATACTCCATATCAAAAAAACCACCTTGAGGACACTGTCTTTTGCTCTTCTTTGTATCCCCAGAGTATAGTACAGTGCTTGGCCCTGGTATCACTGAACCATCACTAAGCCTCTATCCCAAAGCAATCAAACAAAAAAGAAAAAAGACTCATCTGCACAAAGATATTGTATAACAGCTTTTTTTGTAAGTGTCAAAGAATCGAAAACTAAGGGGATATCTATCAAGTGGTGAATGGCTGAAAAAAATATGCTATATGAATAATAGAATACTTTTTCTATACAATACAATCAAAAGTTATCACTGGTTTCAGTGAGACTTGAGGAGAGTTATGTGAACTGATGCAGAGTAAAGTGAGAAGAACCAAGAGAATGATTTATGTACTAACAGCAAAACTGAAAAAATAAAAAAATAGTATTTTATTTTTCCAAATACATACAAAGATAGTTTTCAATATTCATCTTCACAAAACCTTCTGTTGCAAATTTTTTTCTCTCTCCCCCCCCCCCCCACTGCTTCCCAAGACAGCAAGTAATCCATATAGGTTAAACATGTACAATTCTTCTAAACATATTTCCGTATTCATAATGCCATATAAGAAGAATCAGATCAAAAGAGAAAAAACATGAGAAAGAAAAAAACAAGCAAATAAAAAACAAAAACAGAAAAGTGAAAATACTATTCTGTGATCCACATTCAGTCTCCATAGTCCTCTCTATGGATGTGAATGTCTCTTTCCATCCCAAGTCTATTGGAATTGGCCTGAATCATCTCATTGTTGAAAAGAGCCAAGTCCATCACAGTTGATTATCACATAATCTTGTTGTTGCTCTGTGCAACATTCTCTTGATTCTACTCATTTCACTTAGTATCAGTTTATGTAAGTCTCTCAAGGCCTTTCTGAAACTAGCCTGTTGATTGTTTCTTATAGAACAATAATATTCCATTATATTCATATACTATAACTTGTTCAGACATCCCCCAACTGATGGACATCCATTCAGTTTCCAGTTCCTTGCTTCTACAAACAGAGTTGCTATAAACATTTTTGCACATGTGGGTCCTTTTCCCTTCTTTATGATTTCCTTGGGATACAGACCCAGTAGAGACATATGGACATGCCGATGATTTATGTGAATTTATTTTATATACTGCAACTTGGCTAAAGTTGTTAATTCTTTTTCAGTAGTTTTTAGTTGATTCTCTAGGGTTCTCTAAGAATACCATCCTATCACTGCAGAGTGATAATTTTGTTTCCTTATTACCTACTCTGATTCCTTCAATTTCTCTTTCTTTTCTTATTGCTAAGGCTAACATTTCTAACACAATATTGAATAATAATGGTGATAGTGGACAACCTTGTTTCACCCTTGATCTTATTGGGAGTGCTTCTGGTTTATGCCCATTATATATGATATATATATATATATCTAAGGGTTTCAGATAGATGCTATTGATCGTTTTAAGGAAAACTCCATTTATTCCTATGCTCTCCAGTGTTTTTAATAGGAATAGGAATAACAAAATAGGTATTTTGTTAAATGGTTTTTTTCAGCACCTGTTGATATAATCATATGATTTCTATTAGTTTGGTTATTAATATAGTCAAATATACTATATTTTCCTGATGTTGAACCAGCTGCATGCCTGGTATAAATCCTACTTGGTCAATCACCTCATTGTTGAGAAAAGCCATCTCCATCAGAATTGATTGTCGTATAATATTGATGTTGCCGTGTACGATGATCTCCTGATTCTGCTCATTTCACTCAACATCAATTCATGTAAGTCTCCCTAGGCCTTTCTGAAATCATCCTGCTGCTTGTTTCTTATAAAACAATAATATTCCATCACATTCATATGCCATCACTTGTTCAGCCATTCCCCAACTGATGGGCATCCACTCGGTTTCCAGTTCCTTGCCACTACAAAAAGGGCTGCCCCACAAACATTTTGTTGCAGGAAAAGAGTAAGAAAAACAGAGAAAGTGAAGACAATATGCTTTAATCTGCACTCAGAGTTTCTTAGTTCTCTCTCTGGAGATGAATAGTATTTTTTATCATGAGTCCTTTGCGATTATTATGGATCATTGTATTGATCAGAGTTACTATGTCTTTTACAGATGAGTGTTACAATATTGTTGTAATATAATAAAATTATATCGATCAAGCAAGACTCGAAGGAAGAGATTTCAGAAGACAACCCCAGCACATGTCTTCATGGAGGTGAGAGGTCCATAAGCATTGTACATGCTTTTGGACTTTCTTTTGACATATCTGTCAGTTGTGTTGACTTTTTTTTCTTCCTTAAAATATTACTTGTCATATGAGATGGCTCTCTGAGAGAGGGGGGGATATTTGAGATAATTATGGTGATGTGATTAACAGAAAGTATCAATAGAATTATATTTTTTAAAAGATGGACTCATAAGGAAACATCAGATTTGCACTAGGAAGTGAGGAAGAAAGGGAGGTAAAAAAAAAGAAGCAGGGTATTTTAGGAGTAGAGAACAATGTAACAAGGGTCAGAATAAGCTGGATGTGTGGAAAGGCCAAAATGCTAGAACATGCTAGGGTACAAGGGGAGATAAAGTTGAAACAGTATGCTAGAACAAAATAATGGAGCTCCATGAAAGTCAGGTTGAGGAGTTTTAACTTGATCTGTAAAACAATGGCAAACCAGCCATTATAGGTTCTTTATCAGGTATTTATTTCTTAGTATATATGGATGGGATTTTCCAGGTTCTAATCTCTGGAAACTTAATTTTTTTATTATATAGCTTTTTATTTACAAGATCGATGCATGGGTAATTTTTCAGCATCGACAATTGCCAAACCTTTTGTTCCAATTTTTCCCCTCCTTCCCCTCACCCTCTCCCCCAGATGGCAGGTAGACCAAAACATGTTAAATATGTTCAAGTATTCTCTAGAAACTTTAAAAAAAGTTTCAGAGATGCTCTCTCAGAGATGCTAATATTTTGGGGCATATTCTTATTTTCTTGTCTCAATTCCTCTCCCACCAGGAAAATTAGCAAAAGTATATATATTATAAAACATATGCAGTATACCCTTTGGTGTCCTGAGACCAACTCCCCACTTATACTTGTAAGAATGAAATTTATAATGATACAGAGGAAGCTTTTATTAAGAGAAGGAAAATCTAACATAAATTCTAGAATAAGTAGTCATTAATTCCAAAGATGTATGTAAATCTAATAGTTACTTATAGTCACTTATGGAGGACACGTGTTTGTCTGGCAGAGACCTTGCTTAGAAGTCTTGCCTTAATCTACTGCTGACAGACATTTATAGCAAGGGTAGGGGAAGCAATATTTTGTTTTCTCCTTCTGCAGTTTCCCATGGCTTCGTTGTCTGTTTCCTAATTGTTCAGGCCAGAGTAGGTGAAAAATAGGTAGAGGCAGAGTGGAGTCAAGATGGGGAAGCAAAGCAGAGTGGAGTCAAGATGGGGAAGCAAAGGCAGGGACTTGCCTGAGCTCTCCCAAATTCCCCTCCAAAAAATATTCAAATAATGTCCCAACATGAGTTCTGCAGTGGCAGAACCCAAAAAAGTTCAGGGTAAACAATTTCTCAGCCCAAAAGACAACTTTAAAATGTTGGCAGGAAAAGTCAGTTTCACTGGGATGGGAGTGGAGTGTAGTCCAGCACAGGTCATGTCCTGGCAAGCCAGCAGCAGGAACGGTGGTGACTGAATCAGTGACTTCCGGAATTCTCAGCCCACAGATGGTGAGGGAGTTGGACAACTCGTCAGAAGGAGATTATAGGGAACCCTTGCTGGCACTTGGAGCAGAATTTGGTTGTATTGCCCATACGTGGTTCTGGGGCACAGTCCCAGGCTGAGGAGGAGCATTAGTAGGAGTAGAGACACACAGCATTCCAGGACTTAGACTCATCAAGAATATGAAGGGAGACACAGAAGCCATGATTATGAATGTAGAGATAACATAACAGTACGTTAGGATTTTGAGCCCATTCTCAAAGAGGGGCAGAGTGATAGAATTGTGGTATCAAGAAACCTGAGTTGAAATCCCACTCTGATATTTACTGCCTCTGTGGACATGGGCAGATCAACTAATCAAAATAAAAAGGGTGAACCAAATGGCCTCTTATGTCCCTTTCAGCCCTAAATCAATGTTCCTATGACCTATGTTGGGTTAATTTCTTTCTCTATGCCTCCATTTCCTTATCTGTAATGTTGGAGATTTTAGTACCTGTTCTATCTACGTCCCAGAATTGTTGGGAGCAAGGTGCTTTGTAATCCTTAAAGTGCTATAGAAATGGAAGCTATTATCATTATATTGACAGACTAATTCAATGAATTTGAAGAGGGCTTACTATAAAGTTCTGCACATGTCTAAAGAAGCAATGGTAGAAATATGGGGGTAGGAGAGACCTGGCTTAACAGCAGTTCCTGTGAAAGTATCTGGGTGGTTATTTGAACACAAGGTCAAGATGGGCCTCTGTGTGTTACGTGACTGCTAAAACAATGTGAATTAGACTCTAAGGTTACTTTTATTTATTTATTTATTTATTTTTTTTCCCTTTTTTTTTTTTTATTTAATAGCCTTTAATCTACAGGATATATACATGGGTAACTTTACAGCATTAACAATTGCCAAACCTCTTGTTCCAATTTTTCACCTCTTACCCCCCCCTCCCCTAAATGGCAGGATGACCAGTAGATGTTAAATATATTAAAATATAACTTAGATACACAATAAGTATACATGACCAAAACATTATTTTGCTGTACAAAAAGAATCAGACTCTGAATTATTGTACAATTAGCTTGTGAAGGAAATCAAAGATGCAGGTGTGCATAAATATAGGGACTGGGAATTCAATGTAATGGTTTTTAGTCATCTCCCAGAGTTCTTTTTCTGGGTATAGTTAGTTCAGTTCATTACTGCTCCATTAGAAATGATTTGGTTGATCTTGTTGCTGAGGATGGCCTGATCCATCAGGACTAGTCATCATCTAGTATTGTTGTTGAAGTATATAATGATCTCCTGGTCCTGCTCATTTCACTCAGCATCAGATCGTGTAAGTCTCTCCAGGTCTAAGGTTACTTTAACAAAATAATAATTTCTAGGTAGCTAGACTGGGCTTGAAGTCAGCAAGACCTGAATTCAAATTTGGCATCAGACATTTATTAACTGTATGAACCTAGGCCAGTCACTTAATCTCTGCCTGCCTCAGTTTCCTTAATTGTAAAATGAAAATAATAATGGCACCTATATCACGAGGTTGTCATGTTTATAAAGTACTTAGTAAATGCCTGGTACACAGTAGATGCTTAATGAATGCTTGACTCCCCTTTTTACACTGCTGTAAAACTATTTCCCATCATTCTCCTCACAATGCTCCTATGAGATCAGGTAGTACAAATGTTATCTTCCATAATTTTTAGGTGAAGAAATTGAAGTTCATAGAGAGCAACTCAGTAGTATGAGGTAACTGTGGAAACCCTGGAGAGGTTACTGTGCCAGGCTCAGTGCTAAGGGATTCCTTGTGACTGGACACCTTACAGCACCAGGTTTTAATGACTAGTTGTAGCAGCCAGGAATTAAGCATTGATGTCCCTGCTTTCATTAGGCCTGAAGGTGACTTGGAGAAATGACCCTACTATAAAAATGAGTACTGAACTTCCCTGGGTGGCTCTATTTTTACTGATGTTGATCTCTAGTGCAGTAGCAGCCAAAGTTTTAGAAAAACTTCCTGAGACCTTTGTGAGTAAGGCCCTCACACAAAAGCCCATTTGGTTTCTTTACTTTGGGCTACTGGGGTCTCTATTTTTCTCAGTTGGGAACTGTAAAACCCACCTTAAAAACAGTCACACAGCTAGTAACCTCAAGAGGCAGGGTTCAAACTCAGGCTCCTTCAGGTAGCAATCACCCAATAATAATTACTTCTACTTAGACGTACCTGGTGTACTGGACACAATGCTAAGTGCTGGGGAGACAAATGGTAAGATAATTCCTTCCCTCATGGGGATTACATTCTATTGGGGAAGACAACACATATATGCGTATAAGGTAATTTTGGAGGGGAAAAGGAAGTGAAGATGGGAGTAGCAGTTAGGGATCAGGAAAAGCTATATGTGGTAGATATCATCTGAGCTGAGTTCTAAGAGATGGAAATAAGGAGTACATTCTAGACATGGATGACAGCCAGGGCAAAAGCCTGGAGATGAGAGATGGAGTGCCATGGGTGTGGAACAGCAACAAAGTCTGTATCATAGAGTCCCAGAAGAGGAATGATGCATGGTAAGCCTGGGAAGGTTGATTGGAGCTCCATTTTAAGGACTTTATAAATGCCAAACAGAGAAATGTATTTTGGATCCTAGAGATAATAGGGAGCCACTGGAGTTTATTGAGCAGGGGAGTGATATGGTAATATCTGTACTTTGGGAGAAATCAATGACTGTGTGGTCATTAGAGAAAGGAAAATTAGAGAGGGAGATGGTAGGGTAGTGCCAAGTAAAGATTTTTTAAGGATGAGGGAGTCTTGGACATGTTTATAGGCAGCAAGGAAAAAATCAAGTATATAGGGAGACTGAAAATTAGAGAGGGGGGATAATTAAAGGCAGCAATTTGCTAGAGGAAGCAGGAGAAAATGGGATTGGGGACCCAAGTAGATAAACTGGCCTTGGCAAGAAAGGTCACTTTCATCAGACATTGGAGCAAAGGAGGAGAGAGTGAGGAATAACTTCAAGGGGATCTAGAATAGGGAGTCCATAGCAAATGGCCTTTATTTTCTCAGTAAAATATGAGGATGAATCCTCTGTTGAAAAGGAAGAGAAAGGGAAGATATAAGTAGTTTGAGAAGGAATATTTTACAGCCATAGTGGGAAGTGCAATAAAGAGACCATTAGGATTAAAAAGATTGCCTTGCTGCAGGGAGGTCCCAGTTGATTAGATAAAGTAAATTTGTAGTAGACCCAGCAGCATGAGCGTGTGATTTCCTTCAGCTATGTTCAGCAGCACATGGGTAAGAGAAGAAGATAGTGAAAGAATAAAGTGAAAGTAAGAAAGTAGATGGTGAGAATGATCCAGGGTTAGAGTTTGGCAGGGTATGAGTGATGATTGGGCAACAGGACAAGGTATTTGAAGTAGAGTTGAACTAGTTAACTCGAGGGCCAAAATTGGGAAGGGAAAAAGTAAAGCCAGAGCAGAGCTTGTGCTCTGGGAGAATGCTGAGGGACAGAGGGACTGGAAGTGACAGTGAAGGTAGAGCTTAGGGTTGGGGGGAATGAGGCGTAGGGAGAAATGTAAGGATAGATGATTATGGCCAAGTAGAACATTTCAGAGTCCTTGAGCATGAAAGTAGAACACTTATCATTCCTCCATCTCAGCCACACACATGGACTAAAGGTATTGGGGGAGGCTTCTTTAGCTCTATGTCTCTGAACTGTGAATAGCTATGATAGTAGCAGAGGAAGGATCTGGGAGCAGCGCTGGTAGGGGGTGCACCTATGTCTCTGCCTGGTCTAGGCCAATGGTTCTCAAACTTTTGTTCTCAGTACCTTAATACTATTCAAAATTTGAGAATCTGTCTAAAGAGCTTTTGCTTATGTGGGTTATGTTTATAGATATTTGCCATATTAGAACTAAAAACTAATTTGGTTTGGTTTGCTTTGGTTTTTGCTTAGGCAGTCAGCTACGGCTCTGTATCCCTGGAAGTAGGAGAGGATGAAGTATCCCATTATCCTCTTCTCCCATTGATTTCCATGATGCTCAGAGGTATCTCTCTTCGCCTGGCCCTCTTCAAATATCACTCAATCTCGCCTCTGGAATCGCTTCTTTAGTTTCTGTTGACCCTCATTCTGCTATCATTACTGAGCATCAGGATAGCCCCTGTCTCTGTGTCTGGACAATGGCTCAAGCTTCTTACACATACTGTTCTTCCTCAGATTTGGAGCCCGGTCTGATTGTGTTTTTTGGCAGTAGCCATCTTTCTTCCTCATTATCTCTTTTTTCTCCTTTTCCTTTTGCTAATCTAAGTCAGCTAACCCGTTATCTGTCCTCAGAATGTAGCCACATCTCCTGACAAACAAGGAACAGCACAGCTCTTTTGGCTTCCCTTAAGCTACCAGGTGCATTGTCACACATTGTGTCCTTGGACCCAAGCCAGTTCTGGTCCATATTGCTCCAGTCCTCAGTCAGTTTAACTCCTTGGTTGCCATAACAATTCAGGATATGTACAATCAGCAAAAGACTTGTATTATTCATGTTGGGAAAAGAAGAAATTAAAGTGGCCTATGCTTATATCCACAGAATGTTCATCTTACATATGTGTGTGTATCAGTGTGTGTGTGTGTGTGTGTGTGTGTGTGTGTGTATATATATATATTTATATACATATATATGTAAATAAATTTTAACTACCATCGACAAGTAGAAAGATTCAAAATATAAAAAAGCTTGAGAAAAGAAAAGGCAGTGTGGTATAGTACATAGTCAGTAAGATCTTCTGATCCTTACTACTTATGTAATCTTAGTCAAGTCACTTTGTCTCTGGGCCTCAGTTTCCTTATGTGTAAAATGAATAGGTTGGACTATATAGTTCCTTCTTATGAATTTATGATCTGACACTTACTAGCTGTCCATCCTAGGTTCACTTAGGATAGAAATCTCTGATTCTCCATAAGATATCTCATCCCTCTGAGCCTCAGGAAACTCCTTTGGATTTATTTGCTAAGTCATTTGCTAAACCAAACCAGTTGGGATCTGCATTGCCAGAAGGATTTTCCATAGGAAGAGTTCCCTCCCTTGACAGAATGGTAGCTCTTTCTAGCATTTTCATGGATAAGAGAATAAGAAAAAGGAAATACAAGATGAAGCAAAGATCAAGAGACTGCAAATGGCTGCACATGTGTCTGTACACTTGTTGTTGACACATTGGTGTGGTACCATGGAGTCAGAAAATCCAGCTTCAAGTCCTGTTGCTGCCTCTTCTAACTTGTGAGAGCTTGGTCAAGTCACCAAACTTCTTGGGGACCCAGTTCCTTTTGGAGATGACCTTTAAGGTCCCTTCCAATGGGAAGTTTGATTCTGTGAACCTCCTCCCAGAACATATGCAGATATTCATTCTCCTTTATCACCTTCTTTCCTGTGTCTGTAATGTGGTTTGGCTGTCATTATTGTTTTGTTGTATTATTTCATGTCTTCGATATTTCTTTGAATTGGCCCAATTTATATTTTTTGTAGTCAGTCAATGAGTATTAAGCATGTACTCTGTGTCAGGTGCTGTGCAACAGGGACAAAAACAGTCCCTGACCTTGGGGAGCTCACAGTTGGATGGCAAGACAATATACAAACAATTATGTCCAAACGAGATAAGGATAAGTAGGAGGTAAGAAACAGAGGGAAGGCTTTGGCATTAAGGGAGATGGGGAAAGATCACTTGCAGATTACGGAGTTTCAGTTGAGACATTCAGCAAGTCAGAGAAGCCAGGGGAAGGAGAGGAGCAGACATGGAGGACAGTCAACGCATAGGCGTGAACATGGGGGATAGAGTTTGTTCAAAGAACTTCAGGTCAGATTTGAATTCAGGAAGAAGAGTCTTCCTGATTATCCAGCCCAGTGCTCTATCCACTGAAATACCACATAGCTAGAGTGTATGGAAGAGAATAAAGTAAAAAAAAAACTGGAAAGGTAGAAAAGAGTTAGGTTATGAAGGGTTTTGGATGCCAAACAGAACATCTTATATTTGATCTGAGAGATAATAGGGAGAAACTGACATTTATTGAATAGGGTGGTGATATGATCAGACCTGTGATTTAGGAAGATCACTTTGGTAGTTTAGTGGAAGATAGATTGGAGTGGAAAGAGAAAGCCATTGTAATAGTACAGGTAAGAGGTGAGGAGGGCTTGTATAAGGGAAAGGGCAGCATTAGAGAAGTAAAGGGGATAAATAAGAGAGAGGTCTGGAAGGCAGTATTAAATGGATTTAGCAACAGATTGAAAATGAGAGTTCAAAGTGAAAAGTTCAGGATGGCACTTAAATTGTGTGCTAAAATTATATCTTGTTCTGGTCTCCTGACTTCACCTCTTTCTAATCAGTATAGGAAGTTTATAAGTAACAATACCAGCAAGTGAGATTGTACAGGGAAACCTTGAAGTCACGTATGAACTTTGGCAGAACCAAGAGAACATTTACACATTGACAACAAGATTATGTGCTGATCAACTGTGATGGATTTGGCTCTTCTCAACAGGGAGGTGGTTTAGGCCCATTCCAATAGACTTGGGATGGAAAGAACCATCTGCACCCTGAGAAAGAATTATGGAGACTGAATGTGGATCAAAGCATAGCATTTTCACCTTTTAATATTGTTGTTTGTTTGCTTGGTTTTTTTCTTTCTCTTGGTTTTTTCCCTTTTGGTATGATTTTTCTTGTACAACATGACAAATATGGAAATATGTTTAAAAGAATACAAGAATCTATATCAGATTGCTTGCTGTCTTTGGGAAGTTAAGGAAGGGAGGGAGAAAAATGTGGAACACAAAGTTTTACAAAAGTGAATGTTGAAAACTGTTTTCACTTGTATTTGGAAAAATAAAAAAAGAAAATTTAATGAAATAAAATTTAAAAAACTACATCCTGGTAATCTGTACTGAATCAGGGGAAGCCATCGCTCAGGATTTTTGGTGTTATGAGATCTATCTAGCCTGCTTTGTCTATATGTATGTATATATTGCTCTAGCCTGTCTTTCTGTCTGTCTATTTATCCATCCTATCTATCTAATCTATTTCTCTGTCCTGTCTATGTATGTATCTACCCCATCTATCTAATCTGTCTATTTTGTCTATATATATTTGTACTTATCTCTCCACCTAATCTGTCTATTGGTATCTACTATCTAATCTGTTCATCTATCCTGTTTGTCTATATCCATCTTTCTATCTCGTAGACACATTTCAGACATTCACAGCAAGACAAGCGGAACATCTAATGGTGCTAATAACTCTAAGATGACATGGACATGTTGTTCACTTTAAAGTTTTACCAACAATTTGGAGATGATTTGGATTTTATAATGAACTAAACCCCAAGGAGGTACATATAAGAGTTAGTTTGTTCCTCCCCCCCCAATCCTATAAAAATGAGACTTCAAACTCCTGACCCTTGAGTCTTTTTCTTTCTCCATTGGGTCCATTCTGCCAAGTATGGCCAACTCTAATTCATGGTTACTTGAGTGATCATGCCGCTCCCTGACCTCATCCTCTTCCCACATCGACCTCCTTTACCATCCCATCCCTTCCTCCCCCATAGTCATGCCTTTGAACCCCCTTTTACTGTCCTTGAACTTTCTGTGATGTTTGTGCCATTTTGATCTTACCTGGCAAATACTCAGAGAACCAGATGTGCCTGTCTTATCTCATAAATTAATCAGCAATTTAGGGCATGAGCTTTGATGGACTGGGAAGGATGGTCGTGCCCTAGATAAAATACCATTCCCTTATATTCACATATCTTAAGTTCTCCAGAGAAATTCCAGGAGCAGAATGGAGGTCTGTACACAACATTTGTAGATCTTACCAAAGCCACAAGGGCTTGTGAAAAATTATGTCAAAATTTAGTTGCCCCAAAGAGTTCATCAGTATCGTACCTCATTTTTACACTAACTTGCTTGCCCAGGTTCTGGACAATGGACAGTACTCTTGAGCTTTCCCAGTGGAGTAAAACAAGGCTGTGGGCTTGCTCCCATTGCTTTTCAGCATGATCTCTTTGGCCATGTTGCCAGATGCCTTCAAAGAGAATGAACATGGCATCGAGGTCAGCAACCACACTAATGGCAAATTCTTTAACTTGAAAAGGCTACAAGCCAAAACTTAAGTGGAGGGAGTGATGGTGTGTGATTTTTTTTGTTTGGAGATGATTGTGCACTCAATAGAACCTCCAAGGTTGAGATGCAACAAAGTATGGATCGATTCTGTGTTGCTTGCGCTAATTTTGGCCTAAGAATTAGCACCAAGAAAACACAGGTCCTCCATCAGCCAGCACCATACTATCCATATGTGGAACCATGAGTTACAGCAAATGGAGAAGTTTTGAATGTCATGGATAAGTTCACTTGTCTTGGCAGTATACTTTCCAGGGATGTCCACATTGAGAATAAGGTTGACACACATATTGCCAGAACTAGCTGACTGTTTGGGGGGCTCTAAAGGAAAGTGTGGGGGAGAGATATTAGACTGACTACTATACTGTAGATCTACAGTGCCATAGTGCTGACTTCATTGTTGTATACCTATGAAACCTAGACAGTCACCAGTGCCATGCCAGGAAACTTGAGTTGTTTCCATTTGAATTATCTTAGGAAGACTCTGAAGATTACCTGACGGAATAAGATACCAGACACTGAGGTCCTTTCTCGAGCTAAACTGCCCAGCATTCCAACTCTACTGCAGAGAGCACAACTCTGGGCTGCCCACATTGTTTGAATGCCAAATGTGCTTTTGCCAAAAAGACTATTTTATGGAGAACTCACCTAAGGCAAGCACATGGTGGTCAGAAAAAGTGATACAAGGTCTCTCTTGAGAACTTTAGAATTGATTGCATGACAGGGGAGATACTGGCACAGGACCGCCCAGCATGGCATGCCCTCAACAAAGAAGGTGCAAAAAATGAGCAAAGCAAAATTGAAGTAGCCAGAAGAAATGGGAGATGCACAATGCTAGGGCATCCGCCCCAGATGTCCATATGGACTATTTGTACCCAACCTGTGGTAGAGCATTCTGAACTCATATTGGTCTGATCAGTCACAGTCGGACACATTGTGACTTGTGAAATGTAGTGATGCCATTTTGATCCTTTTTGACAATGAAAAACAACTAGTGGATACCTAGTTATTTACCAAGTTTTTGCTATTATAAGTTATGCTGCTAAGAATATTATTGTACAAGTAGATCCTTTTTCCTCTCTCAATAACTTCTTTGGTGATACACTTTCAGGACCAGTGGGTATGTATATCTTTATAACTGTTATTGAATGATTATTCCATATTATTTTCCAAAAATATTGGACCAGTTCAGAATACCATCAGCAACATAATAATGCGTCTTTGTTTACCATAGCCATGGCAGGAACTATTTCTTTTTCATCGCTTATTTTACCATTATCATTGTGACAAGTATTAGGTAAGATCTCAGAATTGTTTCAATTTGCATTTTTCTGATTTTCTATCAAACAACGAGCTCCTACTGTGTGCCAGCCATTGTTTTTAGTACTAAGATACAAGTACAAGGAATGAAACGATCTGTAATTCAAACAACTTATAGTCTAGCAGGGAAAACAACAAATACATATACGACTATAGACAGAATAAATATTCTGAGAATAAATGCAAATAAATACAAGATAGTTTGGGAATGAGAAAGGAGAGCCGTAACTGATGAGGGGATCATTTAGAAGATGGGACTTGAGTTTCATGTTGAAGGAAGAGAGGGAATCTATGAAATCTAGGTGAGGAGGAAGTGAATTCCAGGCAAGAACAATAGCCAGTGTAAAGACTGGGAATGGGAGATAGAGTTCTGTGTGCATAGAACTGAGAGAATTCCATTTTGGCTTGGTTGCAGAATTCACAAGCAGAAGTAATGTATGATGGGGCTATAAACATAGTGTGGGGCCAGGTTTTGAAAGGCTTTAAAAGTGAAAGGGTTTCGATTTTATATGAGGCAACAGGGAGCTACTTGAGGTTAGTAACTAAAACTGTAAAGTGGTCAAATCAGATATGGTGTAGTTATTAGATATTTTGAAAATTCTTGTGGGGTTGGTGATAATTTTTTTCTTATTAGAAGTGTCTGTTTATATAATCTGCTTTCTTTTTTATTATAGCTTTTTATTTACAAGATATATGCCTGGGTAATTTTTCAGCATTGACCCTTGCAAAACCTTCTGTTCCAACTTTTCTCCTTCTTCCCCCCACCCCCTCCCCAGATGGCAGGTACACCAATACATGTTAATTATGTTAAATACAATATATGTATACATATCCATACAGCTTATAATCTGCTTTCTTATGTAGTAGACAAGGGCTTTTGCTCTTATACCTCTATATCATTTTCTCTTCCACCTGTTTGCCAAAGAAGCAGCCTTTGGTGGTTGATGATTATGTGCTCAGGATTCTCGCACTAACTAGAGACCCCATAAAAAGAGCTGCCTTGATGTTGGTTTTGAAGAAATCCCCGAACCTGATGAGAAAGAAAACATTGGGAGATTCTTATTCTAAGAATTCCTTGAGTCTTCTCAGGATTCTTTTGTAGATCTGGTGGATAGCTACAACTTTGAGGTAGGAGGTCAACAAAGGTGGGGCTGGATTGCTCAATGTGAACAAAGCAGTGCTTGTTTTATGTGTCTGGGTTTTGCTGCTGTTCCAAGAAAGCAGAGAACTCCAGCATCCAAAGCTTGGAGCTGGTCACACTTTGGCCTTGCCATGGAGGGATTGACGAAGCCAGAGTGGGCCCAGAAGGAGATTCAAAGTGGGAGGAAAGGTAGAACAGCCTAGGTTTGTTGAAAGTTCTCACATTGTGGGAAGCTCTGGTTTGGCCTGGCCTAGCTCCTTGACAAAAGCCTTATGCTTGGTAGGCCAGTTCTGGGTACAGATCATTTTATTGTGAAAAGGGAAAAGGGAAAGATAGAGTGAGGGAGGAAGAGGGAAGAGAGAAAAAGTAAAGAAAGAGTAAAGAAGGAGTAGAGAAAAAGAGAAAGGGCCAAGAAAAAAAGAGAGAAGAGCAGGATAAAGGTGAAAAAAGGAGAAGAAAAAAGAAAAAAAAATTAAAGTTGTAGCAGAGCTGATCTGAACAAATGATCCGATAGCCATATTCTGCAGGGCTTGGTCCTTATTCTTCATCTGAATTCCTCATTCCAGCTTCTCTAACTTGATTTGGATCTCCTGGGCTTTGCAATGGGCCAGTACCTGGATGTGGCTAGATACCTTGCCACCAAGCTTCCTTGCTTGCATTTTCCCAGTGTGGAGCCTAATTTAGCAAACATTCAACTCATTTTGGCTATAAATCTTGTCCTGATCGGATAAGATGATTTTGAGCCTACCGTAAGGTGAGTAGATGTCAAGGGACTCTTGGATTCTCAGCTCAGTGTCAGGGATCCACCTGTCTGCTTCATCTTTATTGATGGATTTGTTAAAATGCCCACAGTAAGGTGGGAGAGCTTCATTTGTTGGAAGTGATTGTACCAACCCGGCCTTCCAAATCTCTGCTTGATAAACTCTCAGATTTATCTCAATATTGGGGGGCGGGGAAAGTGGTGGTGTGCTAAGTTGATTCTGGAAGGCATTCTCAGATGCACCAACTCTGCTCCAACTCTTCAGAAAGAGAGTGAACAAGGAAACTATATTGAGATGGCAGAACTGCTGGGTCTCCACTTTTGATGCAATGCTCTCAGCCGAAAGGAGACTTGGGCTTGAAAAAAAATAGACTGGGGGCAACAGAGCTTGTCTTCTAAGGGTATAGTGATGAGGAGACTGGATTCTCAGAATATAGCTCACAATTTATGCACATGGGTCTCAGTTTGGGGGTGAGGGGGAAAAAGCAGAAAGCTGGAAGAGAGGGGAAGAAAGAATTTTCCTATGGACCAAAATGATATGGAAACACAAGTTTCCTATTCTTAGAGGGGTGAGTCAACTGGAAAAGAGGAAAGGGAATTCTGAGGAATTAAAGAGGAGGAAAAGGGGCATCAAGGAACAGAAATGGGGAGAAGAAAGGGAAAAGAGAAGAGAGAAGGAAAATATGGGGTCGGGAAAAGGGAAGGATAGAGTGAAGGAGGAAGAGGGAAGAGAAAAGGTAAAGAAAGGGTAAACAAGGAGGAGAGAAAGAGAAAGGGCCAAGAAAATAAGAGAGAAGAGCAGGATAAAGGTGAAAAGAGGAGAAGAAAAAGGAAGAAAAAAGAAAAAAAAGAAGGAAAGTGAAGGGTGAGGAATTAGAAGAGGAAAAAAGCTAGAAGGAGCTAAGGAGGGTGAGGAACAGAAGGAAAGGGAAAAGAGGGGGAAAGGAGGAAGAAGAAGAGGGGAAGTAATCTTTCTTTTTCATAATTTCTCCTCATAGTCACAACCTTTTGTACTTCCATGTTAATATTATTGTAATTCGATACAATATGTTGGGTTGTTTTTTTCTGATCTGAAGAAAGCAGTTGTTTGCTTAATTTATTAAAAAATTTTTTTGTTATATTTTAAATTTGGGACAGTCTCCCTCCCCATCCCACATTAGAAAAGTGACCATAGAGATTGTCTAATTCAGTTCTCCATTTTTTTTTTAGATAGATGCTGCAACTTAGATTCAGAATGCATCTCTTCAATTCCTATATTTCTGTTACATTATTGGTTTTGGAGGCATATAACTGTATGCACTAATTTCCAATAATTTCCTTTGTGCCTTTATTATTCATTGTAATTTTCCCTTTCCCATTTTTGGTTTTGGTAATTTTTTTCTCTCATTCCTTTTTGTTTGTTAGCTAATGGTTTATTCATCTTATTGGTCATTCGGAAGAAAGGTATATAGAAATGAAAAGCTGGAAAGAAGGGACTGTTGGAACATTTGTGGGCTCTTCATATATTCATTCACCGAACTAATATTTACTAAGTCAATGTTTTCAATGCTGAAGTAGATACAAAGATGGTTCCTTTCCCTCAAGAAACTCAAAATCTACAAGGTGGAAGACCCACTGCAGATAACCCTAATTTGTTGTTTATATCTTTTTTTCTTTTGCATGAAGGAGAGATCAATAATCATTTACTGTGTCTAGTGACTGCAGAGCCATCATTTCTTCATATATCATTTTTGAAAAATGAATCTCTAGGATGAATCTGCATCCCTTCCAATGTCTTTTTATTTTATATCTCTTCAATCCCCTTTCAGTCCCCTAAACCCTTGTGCCTATCTGGAATGGAAATTCCTGGAGTACAAAACATATATATATATCTCCAAGGGTAGTAATGGTGGGTTAGGATTTGACCCCAAGACTTCGGATGCTGCCTCTCGGCTCCCACAATTCCCAGCAGCTGTATCACCTGGGCTAAATGCCCTCCCCTTTGTGAACCCCCGTTTTCTCCTTTGGAAAGGAGGGATGCCCATGTTTGTCCCCAGGTGGTTGTGATGAAACGGTCAATTTCCCAGGGAGACAGAAATAGGAACGGGTTTTATGATTTCACTGGGCTTCGAACTAGTCCACTGGAGCCTGCCCAGCAGGTGCACAAGCTCCACCGGGGCCCTTTCCCGCACCCCTCCCTCAGCGCCCCCCTCCCTTTTTTCTGGTCCTCTCCCCCGCAATCACTAGTTCAGTAGCCCCCGGGGGCGGCAGACGCACAGGGACGTGACGTTAAGTGACGTAACACGATTTGACGTGACGTTGCTCTTTCCCCCCCCCCCCCCCCCACCCCCGCTGAAGAGTTAGTCCCTCTCTCCGCAGAGCCCCTCTCTCTGCAGAAGCCAAGCTGCCCCGCCTCCGTCCCGCCTTTCCTTGCTCGACTTCGGCTCACGGGATTTCGGGTGAACCAGTCACTGATGGGGGACCCCCCCTTTCCACACTCCCCCTCCATCGGCCACTGTTGCCTTGGCAACGGCTTGGCCACTTCCGTCGGGTGCTCCGCTCCGCTTCCGGGTCGGCGTTGCGGTGTCTTCGCCCGCTAGAATCTCCCGTCCGGTCTCCCGCCCCGTCTCCCGCCTAGTCTCCGGTCCCGTCGTGGACTGATGAACCCGAGCCGGTGAGTGGCCGCTCCCCGCGGGCCCGGGCCATCAGCGCATCCGTCCGCCCCGAGCTCGGGACCGTTTCGGCTCCCATCAGCTGTTCATTCGCTGGGCCTGGCGGGCGGCTGGGCGCCCCCGCTCCCCTCCCCGCTCGGTCCCTCCCCCTCCCCTACTGCCGGTGGGGCCCTAGCACGTGTCCGAGGAGCTGGCCAGCACCAGCTCCTGCTGCCCGGCCTCGGGGTAGCGCCCTCTCTTCCCAGCCCACGTGCCGGCCTGGCCTGAGGCTGCGGCCGAGGACGAAGCGAGCGAGGGAGCCGGCGCCTGCCCGGTGGGGACCCTTCGAGGAAGGCAGTGCACAGATTAGGCTTCTGGTTTGGTGGAGAAAACTGAGGCTCCTAGAGAGCCCAAGGTCACAAAAACGAGGCCAGAGCATAACGGGGACTAGAACTCGAGTCTTTTGCCTTCTTTCAGTGCTTTTCACTGGCACGATTGGAGGGGTGTTGCCTCAAAACTTCCGTAGTCCCTAAATCTCGGATCCATTACTGTTATTAATATTGAAGTTCCCACATTAGCTTTTCCTTTGCATTAATGCATTCAAGGGTCCCATTATTAGAAATATGTTTCCTGGAAGGGATGATATATTCTAATTAAAAAAAACAACACTCCTTTAAGATGATTTTTTTCTCCTCCAGCAGACCACCCCCACCCCCGTGGGGGGAAAAGAGATAGGGGGGGGACACGCATTTTTAAAGCTCATACTGGGTGCCAAGTCATTTACTAATATCTTATTTGATCCTCATAACCACCCTGTGAAATAGGTGCTATTAGGATCCTCATTTTTACAGTTGGTGAAACAGGTTGGCTCAAGGTAAGTAACTTACTCAGGGTCTCAGAGAGTCCAAGTGAGGAAGGCTGGCTTTGAACTCAGGCTTTCTAATTCCAGACCCAGTACTGTATCTACTATGCCACCGAATGCAATTAAGATGCTGCTCGCTTCCTGATGGAGAGATTAGATAATGGATTCAGACTGCAGATTGAGATGTATTTTTTTGGACACAGTCAGTGTAGTTGTTTGTTCAACCAAACATGTTTGTGACAAGGATTTTATTTTTTTTTCCTTTCTCAATTGAGAGAGGGTGAGGGAGAAGGAAGGCAGATTCCTGTTAACTTAATAAAAATTCAGTTAAACACAATTTAATTAATGTTGACTGTATTTAATAGTAGCTAGCATTTCTGTGGGGCTCACTATATGCCAGATACTGTGCTAAGCACTTTAGAAACATCTCTCATTTGATCTTCATAACAACCCTAGGAGGTGAAAAAATTGAGGCAGACAGGTTAAGTGACTTGCTCAAGATCATACAATTTACTGAGGTCAAATTTGACCTCAGGTTTTTCCTGACTAAGTGTATTAGTCACTGCATCTATAGTTGCCAACATCTGCTTCATACCATTCCAGTTACTTCTTTTTTCTGATCTCTCAGAGGAAGGTGTACTTCACTTTTTAAGTCATGAGAGGTCATTGCATTGATCAGGCTTCTCATGTCTTTCAGTGTTATTACTCTTCACATTGTGGTCACTGCTTATTATCATCTTCATAAAAGTTGCATCAGATTTCCCTGAATTCTTCATATTTGTCATTTGTTTTTACAATATTGAAGTCCTTGACAGTCACACATTGTTTAGCCATTAGCCAAAGGTTCAATGAGAACCTTTCACTCTTCTGATGGTTCCCCTTGGAGAATATTCCTAGCAGTAATAAGCTTATTCTTGTTGATTATATTTTTATCAGGTTAGCTAACAATTGAAGTGTGACTACAAATACCCTTTTCTGTTAGCGGTACCGTTGGTGTTCTTCCTTTTTCTCATTTTAGGATTATAGATTGTGAGGTGGCAGGGACCTTAAGAGATCTTCTAATCCGATCACTTCACTTTAGAACTTCACTTGAGAAACTCAGGTCAGGGAGGTTGTGACTTGCCCAAGTTCACGAAGGTAGTAAGAAGGTGGAAACAGAACCTCCATGGTTAGGGGTCAGGTCCTAAAGTTGAGGAAGGATATTGATAAGAATGGTTTTCTGGGAAATTTTCCTGAGCAGATACTTGAGGCCATTGTTTTGGCCATTATTAATTATAGGTAGCCTAAAAATCCTAGTGTGGTTTTAAGCTTGAATAACTTTTAAGAAGCCCTATATTTATCTATAGCAAAATATCTTTCAAGGGTATTCCTCCATCACTGTCCTTTGATAAGCTCTTTCAAAAGAATAGAGACAGATGATAGTAATTTGACTTGAGTTTAGATTTTTATTTATGTGAAAGAAAAGGGCAATTTAATTTGGTTAGCTGAATTTTGCCCATTGTTCAGTCCAAACTTATCATCTTCCCCCTCCTGCTATTACCGTTAACATGCTCCCAATCTGGGAAGCTTTGTGTTTTGCTTTGAGCCTGATGAACCTCAGTAGCCTAAGCCTTCTGGATTCAGCTTTCACAGTTCTGCATCTCTCAGAGTTCAGAGATTAGACTATGTAGGATCTAGGGTTTTCCATTCTATAAGGTTAGTTAGCCCAAGGGGAAGTCTCAAGGATGAAATAATAATAGCTAAAAAGACACTTCAGTGAGCAAGAAAAGTATAGAATTGTCTAAAGAGACCAGTGTAGATGCAAAGAGAATTTTTTGGCTCACTTGGGTGAATAGATGAATAAAAAGAGTGGAATTGTGTTGAAAGAGTGTGGTCAGGAATACTGCAGCTCAGGATGAGCACATTCTGAGGGGTCTTGTCTGTGGGACAAGGACTGGATGAGTTGGAGGATCTCCAGTGGAATCCCATTACTGTCACCTGTATAACCTGAACACTTTGTCTGAGTATCACTTTATTCAGCTATAAAATGAAAGGAATGGAATACATTATCCCTAAAGTTCTTTTCCACTCCTGATCTATGGACACAGGTCTTCTGACCCTTAATCCAGCATTTTCCCATGACTATATTGCTTCCTTCCCTGCAGTCTAGAAGCATTCCCAGGACTCTCCCATTCTTAGATAACTTCCACTTGACTTTGTTTTTTTACATTCTACTTTCTTTGAAATCCTTCACAAGGTCTTCCAGTCCCACCACTTGATTATTCTCTTCAAGGTCAACAACAGTCTCTCTAATCTGCTGAATTTAAAGATCTTCCCAGTCTTTATGTTTCTTCACTTTTCTGCAGCTTTTAATACTGTTTCCTCCCTCAACTTTCCCCAACAGTACTCTCCTCTGTTGGCTTTGGTGGCACCCCTTTCTCTAGGTTCTCTTCCTGTCTTCTTGTTCCTTCACTATCTTTTTTGCTTGATCATCATTTAACTTCTGCCCTCTAAGTGTACGTCAAGCTCAGTGTTCTCTCCTAGGCCCATTTCTCTTTTCTTTCTTGATTTCATCAGTTCCCATGAAATCAATGTACATTTCTATCCAGGTGCATCCCAAATTCATATATCTAGCTTTTATTTCTCTCCTGAACTCTAGTCTTATATCAATAATTGTCCGTTAGACATCTCTACCTCCATATTCTAGCTGAACCTCAAACTCAGCATATCTGGAACACAATTCATCTCCCTGCCTCACACTTGCCTTCCTTCCACACTATTTTCTTTTCTTTTTTTATTAAAGCTTTTTGTTTTCAAAACATAGGCATGGATAATTTTCAACATTCACCCTTACAAAACCTAGCATTCCGAATTTTTTCCCTCCCTGCTCCCCTTCCCTAGATGGCAAGTAATCCAATATAGGTTAAACATGTGCAATTCTTCTATACATATTTCCACAGTTATCTTGCTGCACAAGAAAAAATCAGATCAAAAAGGAAAAAATGAGAAAAAACAAAATGCAAGCAGACAACAACAAAAAAGAGTGAAAATGCTATGTTGTGAGCCACATTCAGTTCCCACAGTCCTCTCTCTGGGTGCAGATGGCTCTCTTCATCACAAGATCATTGGAATTGGCCTGAATCATTTCATTCACCCTACATTCCAGAAGGTAACAATATCCTCATCACTCAGGCTCAGAACCTTGGAATCATCCTTGACTGTTCCTTCCCTCTCATCTTTTTCCATTCCCATATCCAGACTGTCAGATCAAGTCAATTCTACCTCCCCAGCATCTCCTCCATTGGTCTCCTTCTCTCCATTCCCATGACTACTCCTCAACTTCAGATCCTCATTGCATCTTGCTTCTATTTCTATAATAGCCTTTTAATTGGTATCTCTGCTTCCAGCCTTTCTCTTCTGTAATCTACCCTCCTCAAAACTGTCAAATTACCATTCCTAAAACACGAATCTAACTGTTATTCCCCTGCTCAGAAATTTTCACTGTCTTCTTCTTGCCTCTGGGATAAAACACAACCTCCTCAGCTTTTACAATCTGGCTCTCTCACCTACCGTTCCAAACCTACTTATTGTACCTTATTTTGTTCTTTTTACATGTCTTGCTGATGGGTTTTTAAAAATTGCTGCTTGGGTGACAGTCGAGCAAAACAAATCTATTAACTAGTCTCATCTAAAGATGTACGCCTCATTCTAGATTCATTGTTCCTCACCTCTCAGCTGAGAAATGGGAGACTTGCTTCACTGACTGTTTTCTGAAGTCCTGATTGGTCATTGCAATGATCACTGTTCTGAAATCTTTGGTTGTTGTTTTTCTTTATTTTATCATGCATTATTGTAGTCTTTATATAAATGATTCTCCTGGTCCTTTATGTTTCCCTTTCTAGCCAAACTGGCCTAGCTATTCCCCAAACAACCTCATAGCCTTGGCTATAAGCAGGGCTTGAAAAACACTACCTCCTTTCCATGTTTTAGCCTCTCCATGTTCCTTCAAGGCTCAGCTTAAATGTTACCTACTAACCATTCATGATCTCTTTTCCAGTTGTAGTGACTCTTTCCCTCATTAAGTTATCTTTTATTTACTTAGATTTTGCATTTTATCCTCCAAATAGAATTGTAAGCTCTTTGATGGACAGTTTTCTTTTTGTACCTATCCCAGAGCCTTGCACATAGTAGGTGATTAAAAATGTTTGAATTGAATGTAATGGTTCTTCTAGTCTAGGAACCCTGGAGTCATTTTTGACTCTTCCCTTTTATGTATTGCATTTATACTTACATATATTGTCTTCCAAGTCTTGTTAGTTTCCTTTAAAATGGCTGTTGGGTTTGGCCCTTCATTTTCCTTTTCGTTTCCATTAACTAAGGTTAGATTCTCATCACTTCAAGCCTCGATTACCATAACAACAGGAGGAAATGTTTTATTATTGCTGTTTTTTTTGTTTTTGTTTTTGTTTTTTGCCAGACTTGGCTTTCATTAGCATAGGGAATTCCTGGTCTGGAAATTGCTCTACCAGGGTAGATCTGCAACTGTTCTTAGTTTTCCTGAGACAGAAATGCTGTGACTTACTCAGTGTCACATAGCATATTTAAGAGGCAAGGTCTGAACCTAGTTCTCTCTGACTCTTAGGGTGGTTCACTATCCCCTATGCCATGTTGCCCCCTCTTTTATTACTGTATGCTATCCATATAACTATACCATCTTTCTATGGTTAAGCCATTCTCCATTCTCTCTTCAATGCCAATCTATCATATATGCTACAGTTAAACTCTCCCAAAAGCCTACTTTGACTGTCGTGCTTCTGTTAAAGACCCTGAAATATCTTCTTAATGTCTACCATGGCCTGGCCAAGATACTTTGCTTGGTACTCCAGGGGGACAAGGCCCCCACCCTACCTTTTCAGCCCAATTTACCAAATTACCAAATTACCCAATTTACAGGATATAATACCCTGTCAGATTGCTCCAGTCAGATTCATCTCCTTGTTTTAGGCATTTTCATGCTCTTAACCTTGGCCCAGAAACTCTTAAATCCTATCCATTTTGATTTTTTAAAAAGGTGTGTTCAGTTCAACAACTTTAAGTATCCACTGTGTATGGGGGTGGCGTGCCAGATGTTTTGGGCTATAAAGGCAAAGATGAAATGATCCTTTGGGGAATTACATTCTAAAAGAAGTATATACAACAAGTAAATTCAGGTCCTGAAAACTGGAGGAGATCGGAGAGAGATAAAATAACTATCTCAAGCATTTTGTGAAGGCCACGAGTCTGGTGGGATCGTTTCCTCTCTATCGCCTGTGATGTGAATGGAGAGGATATTTTGTACTTGTATCTTGAGGAGTCAATACCTTCTCAGCTGAGTCATTGTAGGGGGTGTACAGTGTGTTTTCCTGCTCCCACAACTGTGTAGACCATGGGACATTAGGACTGAATAAGACTTTATTGATAAAGAAAGGAAGACCATGTTGACTTTTGCAAGGTTCCTCAGTTAATATGTAGCAGAATCATTGCAGTCTTTGTTCCACCATATCAGTCTGTTTTTTCTGCTGTTACTATTTGGATCCCAAAAACATTACTAATGGCGATTTCATCAGCATGTGAGAATGTAGCCGGAGATTATCTGCGTGACGAACAGTCCCTTCTGCAAGTCTCCTGTTGCTACCGTGCCTTTTGGACTTCTCTTTTATAACATCCCTGTCCCCGAAAGGCTGATGTACCAAGTAGGTCCATATTTTTAAAAGAAAACCTACATACTACTATAATGTAGGCCCCTTTCTTGGCCTCTAGCCAGTTGTCACCTGCCTGTGGGAGAAATTCCTCTGTCTTGCTTCCTGGCAGACAATTCTGTGTAAAAACCCAGTCTCTCTTTTCAGAGACTGGGAAATGTAGGGATCAGCTCCAGGTTTGAAGTCATTGGGAAGTGTCAGTGTCTTAAGAAAGCATCAAGCCATCTCTCTGAAAAGAGTTTTTAAAAATGAAAGCTCCCCCTCCCCAAATAAAAGAGTTGAAACAAAGAATGAACCAAGGACAAAGGGAGGGAACAGAGAATCAAAAGTAGAAAGCAGAAGGGAGGAATTAGTCCAAAAAGGAGAATTGAATGTTCCTGGGTATGTTAGTCCAGATAAAAGAAAAAGGACATTTGTTATGTTATAGACCAAAGAGAAGATAACCCCATTGCTACTCCCATTCCTCCTGGAGCAGGATGGTGGGAAGAAGAATTTGAAAAGATTAAATAGCTTCTTTCCACAACTAGAAAGTAGAAATATGAAGGACCAGGCAGAAAGCCTGCAGTCCTGGAATCTGCTGGAGAGGATAGACAGCAGGAAGGAAAGACCTGTTTTTGTTACTGAAAAGCCTTTCACAACAGTGATGTAGGATACTGCTTTCAACCTGAATGCAGCTGACACAATACCAGGAATGGTGCTTATGAGTTACTTCGGTTTTAGGATCTAGCTTTTAAGTCTCTTGGACCACAATCAAGTTTAGCTTGGACATTTGTGTGTGGGTCTGCAACAGGAGAAAGGAGGAGGAGACTGCTGATGAGGTCAATGAGGGAAATTTGGTTTTTTTAAAAATAAAATTATTAATCGAAGATTTCATATCAACTCTTACATAAATATAAATAAATATATAAATATAATATATTAAATAACTAAATGTGTTTATGTACAATTAGATTAATTTGAATATATAAATGGCATAAGTCTACAGTTACTCACTTTTTCTAATATGGATATAATGTAGATGCTCTTCTGGTTTTTCCTTTTAAAATTTGCATTGTATTTCATAAAGTTATTTCCAGATTTCTTTATATTTCTCAAAAAATATATTATAGCATTCTGTAGCACTAATGTGCTATAATTTATTTAACCACCACCCAATTCTTTGATTTTTAGATTATTCCTGTTTTTTTATTTACATAAGAAAGTTTTTGCATAAAGAACAGTTTTTCCCCCCTAAAATATCTTCATTATGTCTTATTAATGTTGCTGTATACTTATACTTACCAGTTTGTTTTCTCTTAGAAATTCTACAGATGTTTTAATACCACCAGCACTATGTGCATGTACCTGCTTCTCTCTAGTCTTCCCCTGCTCTCACCCCCTACCAGCATTGTTTGTTGCTGTTAATTATTTTTCCAATTTGATAGGTGTGGGATGGTGCCTCTGAGTTGGTTTAATTTACATTTTATTGATTATTAGTGAAGTTGATCATTTTTCAAGTGGTTATTAACAATTTATGATTCCTCTTCAAAAATGTCTATTCGTAGATTTTGATCATGGACTGGGAGTTACCTTTGTGGATTTTTCACAGTTCCTTATGTTTTTAAATGTTATTTTCTTTGACATGTTTGCTGTAATTTTTTTATAATTTGTTTTTCTCTTCTCTCTTTTTTTTTGTGAAGAACTTTAAAACATTTTCATATTCAAACACGTTTACCTTGTTCTTATTTTCTTCAGTTTGTTGAATAGCAAAAAAGTTCACTTCCTTGGCACAATTGGGACAAATACATAATTTATTTTTTTTCTAATATCCTTTTTTATGTTTGTCTCTCCAGCTGGAATTCACTGCAGTATATGCTGGAAGATATGGGTTGGGGCTTGCTTTATAATGACAGAGATCTTCCTTTTTCTTCTTGGATGCTTGCAGATGAAGGAACTCAAGATATCTTAGTGGCTGAGATGCTACCTGATGACCCATTTCATGTCATTGCTGTTATTTTCCTCAGTTACATGTAAAATTCATTTAAAAAATTTTAAGTTCCAAATTCTCTCCTTGTCTTCCTCCCCTGACCCCTCCCCTGATCCCTCCCTGAGATGGTAGGCAATTTGATACTGGTCATACATGTGCAATCATGCAAAACATATTTCCATATTAGTCTCGTTTTGAAAGAAGACACAGACCAAAAGAAAAAGCTTACAGAGAGTGAAAGGTAGTAAGCTTTGATCTGCATTCAGACTCCAGTTATTTCTCTGGAAGTGGCTAGCATTTTTCATCATGAATTTTTGGGGATTGTCTTGGATTATGGTATTGCTGAGACTGGCTAGGCCATTCACAGTTGATCATCTTACAGTATTCCTGTTGCTTTGTTTGATGTTCTCCTGGGTTTACTCATTTCAATATATATCAGTTCAGGTAAGTCTCTCCAAGATTTTTTTTAGAAATTATCCTGCTTGTTATTTCTTATGTTACTGATTTTTTATGAGGCTGGTTTTACATGGACCTCTTTCATTGACTAAATCTGATAGATTTTGATGAGCAAACGTTTAACTTATTATATATCACTGTTATTTCTCAGTGTAACTGCCTGCTCTCTCTCCTGTCCCCCTTCTTATGTTTGTTTCTTTACAGCAACCGGGGACCACTGTAGGTCATGAGATGTCTGGACTGAATTGGAAACCCTTTGTCTATGGAGGCCTTGCTTCTATTGTCGCAGAGTTTGGTAAGGATCTTGTGAAAGCTTGGAATCTGTTTTCCTTGTAGCAGTTGGTTCTAGGCTTTGGTTATAAAGTTAGCCAAAGGAAAGAAATATGATTGCTCATTTGTATCAGAAATGGTTGTCTTAAAATCATGTTCTTTAATATTTCAAGTATTGTTTTGGTATGAACACTCCTTCTATGCAAGCAGATCCTAACATCTTTCTGACTTCAAACATGTTTTTCAAAAGTAGCTGAGGTCAAAAATATATACCCCCTTCAGCCAACTTGTTGATGAGCCTTAATGAACTTTGTTGGCTCGGTACTCAGATGTTTAACTGACTGTATAGAGCTTCTCCATTTTTGGCTGCTAAGTATATAATCATTCTGATTTCAGTATTGATCATCTGGTGATGTCCATGTGTAAAGATATATTTTGAGTTGTTGAAAAAAATGTTTGCTGTGGCCAGCAAATTATCTCGACAAAACTCTGTTAGTCTCTGGCTTGCTTCATTTAGTACTTCAAGGCCAAACTTGCTTATTATTTCAATTATCTTTTGATTTCCTTCCTTAATGTAAGCTCGGATCCTTAAAATGCTACTTCCAATCTCCTTGATGAATGTGGTATTTTTTTTGAGTTTATTTCTAGATGTAGGCCATTATAGAACTGATCAGCTTTGGCTTCTTTGGCATCAGTGGTTGGAGCATAGATTTTTATTACTATAATGTTGAATGGTTTATCATTTGGTAATTTTTGAGATTATACCCCAGTACTGCTCCCCTGCTTTTTATTGACTATGAGAGCTACTCCATTTCTTCTAAAGGATTCTTGCCTGTTATTAAGAGTATGATTAGAGGTCATTCCTGGGCTTTGTATAAGTAAGCTTTGAGGGAGAAAAGTGACATCATGACAGTAGGTGTTCTTCTTAAGCACCCATGGGAATGGGAAACTAAATAAGGATATAGTAGCACATTGTCAACACCATCATCTCAGTCAATTCTTCACTTGTTGGTGCTTTATAGCTTATAAACATGTCTCAGTTGGTCTTCATACCAATAGAGAGGGATGATTTGGCCTCAGAGCCAGAGAGACCTTCAAAGCAGGGTTCAAGTCCTGCCTTAGACACATCCCAGTTGTGTGTTTATGACACCCTGGGCTGGTCACTGAATCTCTCGGTGCCCCAGGCAACTCTCTCTAACTCTCAGTTACAGATTCAAATTGGTAGAGGGGATTTTTTTTCCTAAATAGATTTTATTGGTATCTTTTTTATTGTGGTTTTTTCGCATCACCATTTCCCCTGTCTCTTCCCCTCCTCCTCCTGGAGAGCCAGCTTTATAATAAAGTTTTTAAAAGAGGAACAAGAGAAAAAAATTGAGCAAACCCAATCAACATATTAAAAAGCCCCAGAGTTCATATGCATTGATGTACACCTGGGGATCTCCATCTCTGAAGAGGAGCAGGAGCTAGTAATTGATTGAACTTAAAAACTGGTTGGGCTGTTCATATAAGAAAACAATTGCCTGGAAATCTATAAGTTTGCAATAATGATGGAAGAGTTAGAATTTAAGGAAACAGATAATTCTCAGACCTCTCAGTATCAGTTCTGCACTTATTTGTGGGATTTTTGGAGCATTTTGTGAGACAGAACCTCAGTCCTAATAGTATATTATATGTACTTGTCCAGCACACATTTTGGTCATTTATTAAATTCCATAGAATAGCAATGTATTAAAACACTGCCATAAAATATCTTGCTATACTATGAGTTCAATAGTATTAATACTGGAAGTCATCTAGCAATATGGTAATATGTGATTATAATAATGTAATAGTTTTTATATATAGTACTTTACATATATATATATATATATATATATATATAATTTTGCATATATAATCTTGGAAAGGTTGTTTTCACTTTAACACAAAAAAGCCTTGTCTTCTGATAGCTCTTTGTGGCAGTATAGAGTCATAGTACTATAGAGCTGGAAGGGAAAGACCATGTTATTATCTAACTCTTGCATTTTATAGATGGAGGAGCTAAGACCTTGAGAAGAGCAGTCATTTTGTTCAAGATCACACAGCTAGTCAACATTCGAGTTACAACAATGATCTTCTGATTCCTAGTCCAGTTTTGTACTATTGGTTATGAGAGTAATCTTTTTTTTAAATTTAATGTAGTTAGACTCAGTTCTTGTGCTCAGATTTTCTCCTGCTACTCTTTGTAAATATCTCTGAAAGGATGTTTCCCTACCCAGGAACATTTCCAGTGGATCTTACCAAAACTCGCCTTCAGGTTCAAGGACAAACCATCGATGCTCGCTTTAAAGAGATCAAATATAAAGGAATGTTCCATGCTTTATTCCGGATCTATAAAGAAGAAGGCATTCTAGCCCTGTATTCTGGGTAAGACTGTTTTCCTTTTTATGATAGGTAGAATTTTCAAAGAAGCCACAGAACTCCAAATATATGGTTGTGTACTCTTCATGTTAACTAACATGCAATCTAGTTCATATTCTACTTGCCAAGCCTTGAGTCTGGCATTCTAACTTATGTTGTCTATAACTGATGGATTTCCAAATAGATGTGATATCCTAGCACTGGATTTTTCCTCATTTTCATAAAGGTTAGTTATAGCCATCATAAGTAGCCATAATTAACTATCTCTCAGGGTGTGTGGCTCGGTAATATTTACTTCCTTGCTGGCTTGAAGGATTTGAAATTCCCCCTTAAAAAAAGGACTGTTGGCATATGAAATAGAAAGCACATACAAAGAGAGAAAGACAGATATGGAAAGAGTCTCAGGGTACTAGGTAGAAGCTTGACTCTGTCACTTCCTGCTACTTTCATTTTAAGCAAATCACTTTCAGACTTGGGACCCTCATCGGTAAAAATGAGGATATTGTGCTCATTGACCTCTGTAGTCCCTTCTAGCTCTCACATTCTGTGATCAGTTGGGTAATTTGAAGGTAGGCCTCCAGAAAGTCTGATTACCTGGGACCTCTCCTAAAATATTTATACTATGATATTGTGTATTAGAGTTGTCTGTATTTCTATTCTATTCTCTTTTTAAAATGAGTTCCATGATGGTAGGGATTAAGCTTTACCCCTAAACTTTGTATCTTTCTCAATGATAGTACAGTGCTTTCCATACACTAGGTGCCTAATTACTGTTTGCCGAATTGAATGGAATGGAAATTAATATTAGCCAAAATTTATTTGGACAGGGAAACTGCTGGAAAAATAGAATTGTAATGCATTCTGAAATGAACTGGCAATGACTCACCAATAACCTACATTATGATTTCTTTATGATCAACGTGAATAATCAAAACATTTTTTACTTTTGTCAGCTTCTGTGATTTAATTCCACAAACACTATTTCATTGCCTGCTAGATAGCCTGTTCTTGGTACCGGGGAGACAAAGACCCAAACCAAAGATCCACTGACTCTAAAGAGCTGTTCTGTTGAGAGGGCAGAGCGGATACCTAGGTAAATGAATAGCTAGAACCTTGGTGGAGGAGGGAGTAGCCATGTTGACTTTTTCTTGTGGGCTAGGCCATGGGGCATCAGGGAACGTTTCACGTGGAGGCCTAGAAGCTGTGTTGAACCTGGAAGGAGATACAGATTCTGAGAGGAACTGCTGAGGAAGGAATATATTCAAGGCATAGGGGGTGGCTTACATGAATTCACTGAGGGAAGGGGATTGTCAAGTGTGAAGAATAGCTAATAAGCCAGTTTGTTTAGGAAATGAAGTACAAGCAAAATAATGTTTTGGTTATGTATACTTATTGTGTATCTAAGTTATATTTTAATATATTTAACATCTACTGGTCATCCTGCCATCTAGGGGAGGGGGTGGGGGGGTAAGAGGTGAAAAATTGGAACAAGAGGTTTGGCAATTGTTAATGCTGTAAAGTTATCCATGTATAAATCCTGTAAATAAAAGGCTATTAAAAAAAAGGAAATGAAGTACATGAGGGGAAATAACATGCAATAATTAGAAAGGTAGGTTGGAACCAGATGGAGGATAACTTTAAATTCCAGGCTGAGGAGTTTGTATGAAACAGTGGGGAGTCACTGATAGCTTTTGAGCAGAGGGAATAGCTTGGTCAAACCTGTGCCTTTGGAAGATTATTTTTAGCAATTTCATGAAGGATGGATTGGAGAAAGAGAGAAGCTAGAAGCAGCAGTCCTACTCAAGAGGCTGAATTAGCATGTTGTCTATGTGAGGGGGAAAAGGGACCAAATGCGAGAGGTATCCTGGTGGTATAATGTGCGAGACTCAACAGTTGATAACTGACAGTGTGGGAAAAGGAAGAGGTGATGATGGCTCTGAGGTTATGAATATCTAGGTGACTTGATAGCCAACTAGATCTTGGTGTGTTCAGTAGAAATAGGGAAGTTTGAAAGAGGTTTAGAGGGGCACATGTTTTTTGTGTTAGATATGCTGCTGGAGTATCAGCCTAGACCTGTCTAACAGTCCTTGGAATTTAGGTGAGAGATTTAGGAATTATCTCCTTAGAGATAAACAATCTCATGGGAGGCACTCAGATTCCCAAGGGAGAGAATGTAGCCAGAGAAGGAAGACAAGGACAGAGCTTTGGGGGACATGTACACTTAGGGGACAGGAGATGGATGAAGAGCTAAAAAGGAAGAGTAAAAATGAATAGTCAGGCAGGCAGAGAGTGTCATGAAAAGTATTTAGGAGCCAGTCAGTAGTGTTAGAAAGTGTAGAGAAGTCAGGGAGGATGAGATCTGAGGAAAAAGCCATTACATTTAGTAGCTGTGAGATGGTTAATTACTCTTGAGAGGGCCGCTTTGAGCAGCAGGGGCAGAAGCTAGATTTCAAGGGGTTCAGAATTGGGCTTGGTAACAAATAGTGACAGCAAATACAGATCGTTCTAAGAGTTTGGCAGTGAAAGGGAGGTGAGACACAGGATGAGGGAGTCAAGGGGAGCTTTAAGGATAGAGAAGACATGTATGTTTGTGGCCATGGGGAGAACGGAGTTACAGCTCCACCTACTGGAGAAATTTTCTGAGACAAATGAGATGAAATTCCTTGGGTTACTGAGCAGCCTTTTAAAGGGGGAGGATTTTTCAGGAGCTTAGGTCTAGAACACAAGTTCTTAACCTTCTTTATGTCAAGGACCCCTTTTGGGGGTCTGCCTGGTTAAGGTCTTCTCAGAATGCATACAGTAAAATACACAGATTAACAGAGGACACCAGCTGCACTGGGAAAATCAGTTATCAGAGTAATAAAAACAAGTTCACAGACACATGTTAAGAGGGTCTCGTATCTCTTGAAGGTGAATTCTCTATTGTTTATGAAGTAGAGGAGAATTCCTCCCAAAATCTAATTCTTTTACAGACACAACTGTTTCACAAAAGCCCTTTTGGGTTCCCCATTATATATATTATATACGTTAGCCTGGCATTCACAACTTAAGCCAGCTTTCTAACCTTCTGCTCTACTCCATCACATACTCAATGCCAAATAAGACTACTTACTTCCTCTGAGTATGTCCCATGCTCCCGCAGCTCTCTGCCTCAAATCCTGTTCCCTGTGCCTGAAATACCCTCCTTCCCCACTTCTTCTGTTGACATCTTAGCTATCCCCAGCTAAAATGCTACCTTTCTAGCCAAGTCTTCCTTGATTTTTCCTCCCAGTTGGCGGTGATTGTTCCATCCTCTGATTTCATGGTGCTTTATATTCCAATTGTGTCGTTATTTTCTAATTTGTGCTCTATTTATTTGAATACAGGTCTTCTGCCTCACTAGCTTGTAAACTTCTCTAGGGCATGGACCATGTCCGTATGTCCTCCAGCCGAACAGGGCTGGTCATATGTGCTTGATGAGTGTATATTGAATGAAGTTCCTCAGATCTAAAGAAAGCCTATGTGATGCTGGCCGGCTCCTTTGCAGATGGTCACTAGTGTCCTTGCCTCTTTTGCAGAATTGCTCCTGCTTTACTAAGACAGGCATCCTATGGCACCATCAAGATTGGCATCTATCAAAGCTTGAAGCGTTTGTTTGTAGATCGTTTAGAAGGTCAGTGTGGGCAGTTTTCTCTGGGGGCGCTATTTGAACGTGTTATTGGAATCCTCCATTCCTGAGAGCTGATGCCAGGCCGCAGCGTGACAGATGATAGCTCGCTCACCTTGTGTGCTTGGCGGGGAAGTGTTCTCACTTAGCCTGACTGTCCCTGGGGAGCTGACTTCTGCATACTGTGGAGTTGTCCTTCAGGCTCACCCCTTCTTTTCCTGGCCCTCCTGGAGGGCCCATGGTAGAATCCCTATTGCTCAGCAAACAGCTAAGGTGATCCTCTTAGAGGAGTCCAGCAGCCCCTTTTGTTATCTCCTCTGATGGAGAATGCTTTCAGAAGATTATTTCGCTCTGTTTGGTGGTCAGAGTCCTCTACAATCTGGCCCCTTTCCACCTTTTCAGTCTTCTTACACTTTATTCTTCATCACACGTATTCTCTGATGCAGTGACACTAGCCTCCTGGCTGTTCGTGAACAAGAGACTCCATGTCTCGGCTCCGGCTGTTGTCTCTGGCCGTCTGCCATGCCTGCTCCAAGCACCGACCTCCCTGGTTTCCTTTAAGAACCAACTAAAATCCCACCTTTTACCAGACGCCTTCCCCAGCCCCTCTTAATTCTACTGTCTTTCCTTTTTTCATTATTTCCTATTTATCCTGGGTAAAGTTGGTTTCCACCCGTTTGTTGGTTTATCATCTCCCTCACTAGCAGGTGAGTTCCTCAAGGCCTCTCTTCGTCTGCCCAGTGCTTGGCACAGTGTCAGGCACATGTTGTAGTCCCTTAATAAATGTTTATTGGCCAAATGATTGATTCCCCACCTTTGCAAAGAACAGGAGTGAGACAAATTTTCTCATTTCTTCTTTGAGCCTAAGTTTAAGATCGAGACTTCTAAGAACTTAAAAGGTTGAGGGACCTAAGGTGACATCTTAAATCTTTGGATTTCTTTGGCAAAAGATCAGCAGTTCTACTTTAAGGCAATCTCTGCTGGTCCCATGGCTCTCTTCCTCCACTGTCTCAGTACCGTGTTCTGGGATTCTGGCATGAATCCCAGTGAGTGAACTTCTATCCTCTTTTTCTTTCCAGATGAAACGCTTCTAATTAATATGATTTGTGGGGTGGTTTCTGGAGTGATATCGTCCACTATAGCCAACCCCACCGATGTGTTAAAGGTAAGTACGTGGTGTCTTAGGCTGATAGGAGTATGTGGTTTGATTTGGGGCTTGGTGAAAACCCAAGGTAACTGACCTCTTAGGGAAGGAACAAGTCTCCCTTCAAGTTCAGGAAGTCTGAGAAGCAACAGAAGTAGTAGAGAAAGACTACTCAAGTTCACTTGAGAATTCTGATTTGTGAAAGGCTGAGAGCATAGCTCAGGGCTTCTTAACTTCCTTTATGCATTCTGGACCCCTGGAGCAGAAGTCTCAAGAAACCTAGGAATGGACCCCTTCTCAAAGTCCTGGTTTTATTTTTTATTTTTATTTATTTATTTATGTTAATTTTTTTTCTTTTCTTTTCTTTTCTTTTTTTTTTTAATTATAGCTTTTTATTTACAAGTTATATGCATGGGTAATTTTACAGCATTGACAATTGCCAAACCTTTTGTTCCAATTTTTCCCCTCCTTCCCCTCATCCCGTCCCCCAGATGGCATGTTGACCAATACATGTTAAATGTTAAAGTATAAATTAAATACAGTATAAGTATACACATCCTAACAGTTATTTTGCTGTACAAAAAGAATTGGAAAGTCCTGGTTTTAAATCATTGAAGGAAAGGCTAAATTTCAGCTAAAGAGCAGGGAAAATAAAGATGATCTTTTTTTCCTTCTAAGGTCACAGATTCTCGGAAATCTATCCAGGAACCCCTAAGTTAATTCCTGGTAGAGGAATCAGAAGACAAGAGATTCAATATTGGGTTTGATTACTAGCTATGTGGTCCAGGCTGAGTCATTTCTCTTTCCTGAGCCTCAGTTTCTTCATCTGCAAAATGAGAAAAATAACTTGCTTTCCCAAACATTCCTCACAGGAATGTTGGGAGAAAAGCATTTAATGTTCTTTAGAAATGGGAGTAGTTTTTGTTACTAATTTCTAAAAGGGATTTGCCCTACTGCTAATACTAGGAGGACTGGGAGTCATAGAATATTGGGATATTAGAGTGTAAAGGGATTTTAGCATACAGAGAAGGAAACCGAGACCCAGAGAGATTGTGGCTTGCCAAAGGTTACACAACTCATCAGGTAGCAGAGCTGAAGCCAGGTCTTTTGACTCCAAGGCCAGGTTTCCTTGGGCTAACATGTGCTTTTACATTTGAGATCATCCAGTCCAATATCTGCATTTGGCAGCAATGTGAAAGACTATTGAAGCATTGTGACGTAGTGCATTGGAAGCTGCCCTTGACTTCAGGGAGTCCAGTGTTGAAGTCTCCCCTCTGATACGGATTGACTGTGTGACCCCCTCCTCTCTTCAGTGCCCCAGACATCTCTCAAAAACTAGAAGTTGCAGAATAGAGTTTCCTCCCCCTGAAATTCCCAACATCAGTGACATCATTGTCTAACCCCTCCCTGTGCTCCCCAATTAATATTTAGATAGACTTACACTGATGGGAAATTGAAATAGAGAAATAACTTGAACTTAACAGAAAGATGAAATGGGATTTCCTTCATGAAGCCTTTTCTGACCTCTCTCCTGCTTCTCACCCCCAAGTTGAAAATGGTCTTTCTTTCTTTGTACTTTGTGGTCCAAAATGTTACATTTCCTTTCCACATGGAGTATTTTCTTTGAGTTCCTGGGGTTCTCAGACTCAAGAGCATATCTTGTTTCTGAGCACCCTCTCTGGGTCTGTTGGCAATCCAGAGTCACCCCCACTTTGTTACATCTCAGTATGACTTCCACTGAGGAGAGCTGCCTGGAGGAGTATCTTCGAGAAGGGCTTCCTCTGACTGCCAGTGGGATCCAGGACACAGCCTTCCGGGGTGTCACCCATGCATTTTGATCCCTCTCTGTCACTTCATGAACAGCCCACCTCCTTTTGAGGGTCAAAATGTGTTCTTTTCATTTCCTCGTTGAAGGCGCCAGCCCCGGTTCCTCAGAGTTAGTTTCCTCTTTCAGTAATGGCAGAATTTGCTTGTGAGGAATGAGGCAAGAAAAGTCTTTCTTTCCTTCTATTCCTTCATGAAATGTGACATGTCTATTTTATCACAGTGATCAGTGGTTTTCATTTTCTTAACCATAAAGTTCCTTCTGAGTTCTCTCTGGTCAGAGTGAGATGTTGGCTTTTTCTTGTCTTAGATTCGAATGCAGGCCCAAGGAAGTTTGTTCCAAGGCGGGATGATTGGCAGTTTCATCGATATATACCAGCAAGAAGGCACAAGGGGTCTGTGGAGGGTGAGCATTGCTTTTTTGGGCATTATTCTGTGTGGTTGGTGGTGGGAATTGGCTTTTTTAAATAGATCCTGCTGTTGCTAAGCAGTAATCATTTTTTGGGTGATTCAAGAACATTCAGTAACAAGCCCTTTACATTTATGGTATCAAATTGTTTATAAAAGGGCGAAACTTTGCAAGTAGTCTTAAGGCGAATATTTATTGGGAGTTTACTACATCAAATTTTGCTCAGAATTAAAGAACTCTAGGCCAAGAAAGAAAGGTTGTGGAGATAATTTAACCTAACAGAGGAGGAAACTGAGCTCCAGTAGGTCATAGGGCAGGTCTCCTGATATGGTGGTACAGTGAACTGCCTCTCTTGTTTAATTTTGATACATTATACTAGGATATGACTGGGTTTATTTCCTTGGTTGCTCTTTTCCATGATACTGAATGGTGATTTATGTCTAAGAGCTTTGGGATCCTTGTGAATGAAGACAAATGAGGGTCACTTCACAAGCCTGCTGGGCCTTGAGTAGAGGAGAGAGAGAGGGAGGGAGGGAAAGAAAGACAGAGTCAGAGAGATAGAGAGAGATATAGAGACAAAAAGAGAGATGGAGAGAGATAGAGACAGACACAAAGAAAGAGAGAGAAAATGAGAGAAAATCCTTCCACAGAGTTTGAAATAAAAAGATGGCCTTACCATTTGTTAATAACAGTCTATAGCCATCCTGATTTGGCCTAGCTAGAGCAGCGAAAGAAACCCCTGTGCCTGGTTGCTCAAAGCAAGGGAGGACCAAAGAGCAGAAGAATAGGGTTTTGAGGTGCTTAAGCCCCTGCTCTATCATCAGCTGTGGCCCAGCGAGGCTCTGCGGCAGTGCTGGCTGGGAATGAAGCTCCAAGGTGGGGGCTGATTGCATGGACTCATTGCCCATCTGCCTTCTGCCTTTGCTGCCTTTCCAGCATGCATCCTTCCTGATCATACTAGATGTGGATGGAAGAGCCTTGGGATGAGCTTTCTTCCTTGTTGGCTGATCTTGCTGCATATGTTTTGTTTTGTTTTATCAGAGGACTTCTGATATCCTAGCATCAGTGCCCTCACTTCATAAGAGCCATTTGTGGCTTTTTAGCCTAGGCTGTTTTGGCCCTTCCCAGCTCCCAGACTGTTTGCCACTCTCTGCCCCATTCCGGTAGCTGTGCTCTTCCCCTGCGTTCACTGACACTTGTGTTTGGCAGGGTGTGGTCCCGACCGCTCAGCGTGCTGCCATCGTTGTGGGAGTGGAGCTGCCGGTCTATGACATTACCAAAAAGCACTTAATATTGTCAGGGCTGCTGGGAGACACAATCTTTACCCACTTTGTGTAAGTATGCCGTGTGGCTCCCGCTCTTTGAACTTTGGATTTTGAGCACTCCTGAGGCCCCATTCACTGCATTCTTCCCATGAAATCAGTCAGTGGCACTTTGTGGCCAACATGTGGCCGACATGGGCAAAAGTCTCTCTCGTTACCCATCCCCAAGGCCTTCTGAGAATGTTCCCCTCAGAGATTCCCAAGCCTGGGCAGCACCCCAAACAGTAGCAAACCACATGCTAGTGGCTTGGTACCTGTTGGTACGGAGCCCCTAGTGGAGCCGCACATCTGGAAACTGCTTTGGCCTGACATATATTTACAAAGGAGACTTTGCTCAGCAGGAGTCAGGAAAAAAGTGAAATTCAGTAGGGTGCATGAATCAGAACCAAAGGGTCCTGGCTGAACACTGGGGAATTTTTCCTTTTCTCTTGGATTTTCTTGCTTATTCCTGTAGTCAATCCGATAGTCTGCTACCCAAGTGCATTATGCTTATGAAGCTATGGTTTGAAAAGCGTTGGTAACTAATGGATGGTGTGTGACGCTTCCTGCTCAGACAGCCTATTTCAGCTTGTTATCTGCCTTCCCAAGCAGTGGGCTCAGTCCATATCATTAACTTGCAAGTTGGTTAGAGGTTTTTTTTTCTTCCTGAATAGGGCCCTTTTCTGTCTCCTTTCATAGATACAAAGGAGAAAGCACCCAGTTCTTCCTAAAGGGTTGGCCTTTTTAGGAGTAGGGAGCCATGGGGTATGTTTGGGCCTAGCGAGCTCTTCTCTGAACAGTTTTTATCTTCAGTTCTAGCTTTTCCTGTGGCTTGGCTGGAGCGCTTGCTTCTAACCCGGTTGATGTGGTGCGAACCCGTATGATGAACCAGCGGGCCATTGTGGGCAATGTGGAACTATACAAGGGAACTTTGGATGGCCTGCTCAAGGTATGGAGTGTTTAGATGGGATGAGGGAGCTTCTAAATGCCATCTTAAAAGATGGCTTCAGAGCCCCTTGGTTAGCTTGCTGAAATTGCTTCCCACTCTTATAGTTTTGCCTGGGGTGGGGTGGGATAGGATTGGATTGTCTTACCTTCAGGCCCAAATGTTCTTTCAGAAATCTTTGGCCACATCTCTATGTTGATACAAATCAGCTTTGAAAGCAGCTATGATTGTTAGTATGACCCCTGAAAACAAAGTAAGAATCTGGCCCTGAGTTTGAGAAAGTTCTACCTCCTTTAGCTGTTTGGATTGTTGGAGCTCCAAAGCTTGATTTGGTTATTTGTTATTTTGGGACATCTAGTTTTGACCAGTTTATTGACCAGCTCCCAGAGGAGCTGGGGGAGCAGGGTGGGAAGAGAGTGAAAGGGAGAGAGAGATACAGAAAGAGACAGGGAGGGGGGAGAAAGTTCTCTGAAATTTGGCACATTTTCTCGTATCATTTTACTCTCTTTTCTCCATCCTCCTTTTTTGTTAACTTTGTTTTCCATCTAGTTTTCTCTTAGTCTAAAAATACACAGGGACACCAAAGTCAACCCTAGAACAAATTCTTAAGCATAAATATCTTTAAATAACAATCTCCCCCAATTTTCTTAAAATAAAAAATATCTGACATGCAATAATGCCATTACATATTTTAAGGAACACATGTAATGAATAAATTCAGGGATACTTTTGTATATAAGAAGTTGAAAATTGTTTTCCTAACACGTTACCTATGGACATAATAGTTTTACTTTTTTTCTTTAAACACCAAATTATTCACCTTTCCATCAATATGTGCTGCCAGCCAGGGCAACAGTTGCCTACCAGCAAAGAAATATTAGCCAAATGAAACGATCTGACATTTAACAGCTGTCACATCATAGCTGTACTTCTCTCACTGCAAGAGATCTTGGACCTGCCTCCTAGCTGCCTGGGCCTCCCATTTAGTGACTGACACAGCCTTATCCTTTGGTAGAAAGGAATGCCGCAGGAGTACTTGCTTAGCAACTCTCACTACTTCCAAGATGTTTTTTAGGTCCTCACTCTCATTGCTCTAGGTGCTGAGACATACTATGTCATTTCTAAGGACCTGACAAAAACCATTAATTGTTTTTAAAATCATTATTTTCTCTTCCCCTCAGAATAAAAAACAAAGGAAAATGTGCAGAGGAAGTCTGCTTTGAATTATTGCAGTCCCCCATACTTCATTATATCTTCAATAAAGTCAATTTTCAATCACCAGCATGGTTTTTAATATCACAAAAGATTTTAAAATATGTTGGGGGGGGGGCAGCTAGATGGTGCAGTGGATGGAGTGCCGGCCCTGAAGTCAGGAGGACCTGAGTTCAAATTTGACCTCAGACACTTAACACTTCCTAGCTGGATGACCCTGGGCAAGTTACTTAACCCCAGTTGTCTCAGCAAAAAAAAAAAAAAAAAAAGTATTGGGTTTTTTTTTTGCTATACCTCCAGAATTTGTTTATGTTCAAACAATAGTAAGCCTAAAAATACTCAGCAGGTATCTGTGAATTTGATGTTTTGTATCTGTCTGAGAGGGAAGATCAAACTCCACTTATTTTGGTGTTCATTATTTTTGAGTATCATAGACTGATTTGTAGAATTCAAGGAAATGAAGAAGGCTTCCTTGCCCTCTGCTGTGGCTATTCTTGCCTGATTCTGTCTCAAAACAAGAGTATCAAGATTATTTTGGGGGCAATGGTAGCAGTAGGCCTCCAGGAAGTTGACCATTTGGAAGCCAACCAATTAGTCTATCCCATTGTCCTCTCTGCCTTTTACTTCTGGCTGCTTAATTCAGCTGGGTTTCTTTTGGGCTTCCTTTCATCCTTTTCTGCATCTAGGCACAAAAGAATGAGTTGGGTACTATAATTGTCACCTGGTGAACAAGTTTTCAAGGCCTTGGGTAACAGTATATACACAGGCCACCCATAGAGTATTCTTTCTCTAGGAATTCTGAACTCCTGAACATTCTTGGGTAACTGTCATTCCGGCTGTGCCCCAGAAACAGTTACTTCCCAAATTGAGCTTTATCCTCATGGATCCAGAGTCGGAAAGGGGTATTTTTTTCCAGTGCTTCCAGTGTCTTTTGCAGAATAGAGTGGGGCATGTTTAATACACGCGTGAACACGTATGGCCCATCCTAAAAAAATTCAAACTATTAAAAAGTTTCAAGTAAAGTCAGAAACGATCATTGCTCAGTGTGGGCTATTGGGAGAGGCTGGTTAGGAGGCACATAAGTGTTCACAAACCAGATCATTCTAGCATTATCGAGAACTTTGGCTGCTTTGGGAAGGTAATCATAATCCCTGTGGGGAGGAGCGGAGGATTGTTTGAAGTGAAGAGTAAGGCAAAATAAATAAACTCTGCTTTTTGTTTTCTGTCTCCCCAGACTTGGAAGAGTGAGGGCTTCTTTGCCCTGTATAAGGGATTTTGGCCAAACTGGCTCCGCCTGGGCCCCTGGAACATTATTGTATCCTTTGAAATTTGAGAAGGGAAGCAGGTGCTGTAAACTGCCAGGTAACCCTGTTCTAGATTTGGGTGGTGAGAAACTCAAGGGCACAAGTGGTAGCAGAAATGAACTAAGGTTTAAACAAAACTCCCCATGTCCCAAGTGGGACAGGCTTAGAGATTGAAACAGCTTGTTAGATGAGGCTGAACTGGGGAGCCATAGATCTCTAGAGGCAGATGCAAAGGAGAGGGTTTGGAATAGATGGGCAAAATGTGTTTTGGCTGGGCTTGTTTCTATTTTAAAAACTGTTCTTGACTTGTAAGTGGCAATGCTATTGCTCTTGAGTCACGGGGTTTCCAAAAAAGCTTTGTGGAAGTCCCTAGAGGACACAGCACCTTCGGGTGGTTTTGCAAGGTGACATCGGGAAGATACCCAGTGGAGTAAGATCCAGAACAGAGTAGCATTCAACATGGAGGATACTGTGATAGTCATTTATTGAACATCGGTGTGTTCGTTGGAAGGTTAACACAAAGTACATTCCCTGCTAGTTTGAAGTCTAGCTATAAGTGAAGGGATGGTGCTAGGAAGTGTGGGGGGGGAAGCTTTTATACTATACAGTCTACCACATACGTAACCTTGGATATATTTTGTTCTGACGCAGCAGGTATTTCCCACCGGCTACTCCGTACCTCCTGACCCACGTACATTTCCCCAAAACAGGTCAGCCAAACCTGTGGTAGTGATTGCCACTGGTAGTACAAATCATTTCTCCCTGGTTTTATGTTGTTCTCTGCCATTGCATGTAGCTAAATGTTAATTTCCCAGCAAAATTTTAAACTTTCTAAGACAACAGCCTTGGCTTATATTCACCGTACCCATAGGTTTTGAACCAAAACAGGACACGGGTCCGACCGTGAATATTCCTTCTGTGAAGGCTTGTTAAGTATGCTTGCCTTTAGAAATATATGTGTGTTGTATGTGTGTGTGTACATACATACATACATATATATGTATACACACACACAGCTTACATAGTCACCAGACCTGCCCTCTTGCTGTGCCTAGCACAGTGCCAGCCAGATCTATAGTTGGATAATGGGTATATTGTCAATGAATGAGTGCAGCTGAAGAGTAGTGGGCCCTGAGTAAATGAAGGACTAAGGGAACTTGTTTGGCTGTGATTGAATGACCCAATTTTGTGTCTCTTCCATGACTCGGTGTTCAGTTTTTTATTACCTATGAGCAGCTTAAGAGGTTTGCCTTTTAGAGGCAAGCGACGCTGCTCATAGCTCACGTGTGTGTGAGCCCAGTGCTGCCAACCCCACCATCTTTTCTCCTGCTCCCTGTGTTTTGGCGCACTTTTGACAAGAATCTATATATCTTCTGAGCACGTAGTTCCCGAAGGCATCCTGGATGAAGAAGACCGGATGGTGCAAAGGATTTGGAGTTGTGTTTTGTGTTTGTGTTTTTATGTGGTTGGCTTTTTCATGAAGTAAAGTGTCAAAAGTGAGACTCTCTGGCCCCAGACTGGTATCTTCTGTGAAGATGGATACTAACGGGGGATTTCAAATTTGACTTTCCTCCCAAGTTGGGTCCAAATGTAGTAAGATAGCCCCTGCCTTGGGGGAGAGCAGAAGGCAGAGGCCAGGGCAGTTCCTGCTGTTGTAGTCTTGCAGATCTTGTTTCCCATTAAAGTATTTATTGACAGGATTGCTTTGGTCTTGTCATTATTTCCTCTTTGCTCCTTGACTGGCATATACTCCATAAAGGAAGGAGGTCATGGTGGGGAAGGGAGGACAGGAGGAGAGGGATATCGCCCGAATTCTCTTAAAGTAGTCTTGTTTGAGGTTAGACCCTGGCTAATGTGCTTTCCAGGTGCTTTACTAAAGTTGATGACAAAATTCTCAGTTTGCATGAAACTTGTGTTTCCTACTACTAGGTGGAAGGATTTGTGTGCAGGGACCATACCACGTGATCCATCAATGTCCTTCAAGGCACTTGACCTCTGTTAGCTTGGATTTCCTCTTCTGGAAGATGGGGTTTATCCCTGCCCCATAGTCAAAAGGACCCCGAGACTCCCCACAAGAGAGTAGACCGGAAAGTGTTTTCTGAAGTGTAAAATGCCATACAGATGTATCTTTGTGGTGGTTGTTATAGTTCTCCCTTCAGATCCTGACCCCTTTCCCACCTTAATGAAGGGGCAGGGAGCAAAAGGGGTGGGGGAAAGGAATAAGACTGAAGTCAGAGTCTGGAGACCCGACTTCCCATCGAGGCTTGCTGCTTACAAGCTATACCGCCATGGTGAACCACGCTTCCTCTAATGTAGAAAGCTATTAGTATTGACATTTCTTCAGATGTCAGGGTCTTCATGTATTTTGGCTTGTCTCCCTCCAGATTCCATCCTTTTCTTTCTTCCTGTTTTAAGAAATATGATCCTCACCATGATAGATGGTGGTTGGAATTTTGGCCAGCAGATGGCCTCATTTAAAAGCTGGTTTTCACTCATGAAAGTGAAATCTCACTCGAGCTATCTGTCCCTCTCTGATTTATGATTCCCTCACATGGGACCTTAGGAGTTGGCTCATGGGAGCTTCGGCTCTGCTAATGGCTACCCACTTTCACTTTTGCAGCCCCCCCCCATTTTCCTTGGACTTGGCGTTGTCTAAGGGCCCTTTGGGCCCTATTCCTCAGCCCTCTGCCCTCTGATCCTATTTTTCTCACCCCCCCCCCTCCCAGGTGAATGAATAGTTGTGCCCTTTCTCTTCCATCACAATAGTCAGTCATAAGCTACTTATTGAACAAATGCAAATGCGGAAGACTTAGGAAGTAAAAGCACATTTTGAAGTAGCCTGTGAAGACTAGTAATTTATTTTTATGCCTGTGCCATATGTACAGTGTATAAGGTCCATTCCTAAACATATACATCGTGCATGTTTTATAATTAGAAAACTTTCCCCTATGCTATTTCATTTGAGCCTCACAACAGCCTACAAGGGAGCCATCATTTATGGCTCCTTTACAGAAGAGGACATAAAAGCCTTAAAAGAGGTAAAGGGATTTGTCCAGACTCACAGCTCGTAACTTAGCAAGCCTCAAATTCAAGTCTTGTAGACCTCCCTCACCCCACTAAGACAGCACCACCTCCACTGTATCACACTTCTCCCTGTATAAGTACACGGCACTGGGTCAGAGATGTGGGGATTTTCAGAACTGTCCATTCTAGACAGAGCTCTGAGCCTATGACATTTTATCAAAGGATCCATAGTCTCCTGTAATGCAGTGGGCCTCACTTCCTCATGATCTGAGATAAAAATGTGAGAGACAGGGACAGATCTGGTTTTATTTTAAGAAATGGACACATGGGGGCAGCTAGTTGGTGCAGTGTTCTATCCATTGAAGTCAGGAGGACCCGGGTTCAAATCTGGCCTCAGACACTTCCTAGCTGTGTAACCCTGGGCAGGTCACTTAACCCCAATTACCTCAGCAAAAAAAAAAAAAGAAATGGAAACATGACCTAATATTGGAATGGGAAATCTCAATATTGGAATCGGTCATCAAGCTGGGACAACTAGTCCTGGAAACAGCTTCCAGGACCTCTGCCTGCTCATCCCATTGGCACTTCAAACTGAACATGCTAGAAAATCAAAATTGCCATTTCCCCCCCAGAGCTTGTTCATCCTTCTGACTTCCCCATCTCTGTGTAGCACCACCATTTATCAGTTTTTCTACTTTTATAACTTTGGGATTACCTTTGATTTCTTCCTCTCCTTTACCTTTGATATTTCACACGTAGTTTCTCTTCTCTTTCCACTGCCAGCACCTTTTAGGGCCTCTCATTAGCATCCAGGTAGACTGTTGTCTGTGTCTTCCAGCTGAGCCTTCCCCTAAATGCCAGAAAAATCTCTGTTTATTAATGTGTAGATCTGCTCATATCACTCCTGCTCACAAATCATCCCTGGCGCTATATTATCTCTTACTGGAGACACGATCTGTGACTTCATTGATGTGGGGCGCTCCTGGATGAAGAGATTTCCCTCTACCAATTCCCAACGAGATCACGTCTGCAACAGTCTTAATGTGTTAACCAAGGGTATTTCAAGATGAGCTGGCTCATCTGGGATCATACAATACCTGTCAGAAGGAGGCAACCTTGGGTCTTGCTGACTCCAGACTTAGCTCTTTATCCACTAGGCCATACTGCCTGTCTACTGAACGTAGCGACAACTCATTTGCGGGAAGGCCCTCTGAAATTCTGACTTCCCGGCCTTATTTTCTGGCCTTCTTTTGCTTTTGAGCTCATATCTTCTGTTGTTATTCCCACTCATCATTTTAAAAAATAATACTTTATTTCCCTCTAATTACATGTCTTCACTCATCATTTAAAACCCAATTAAAATGTCACTTTTTAAAAAAACTGCTGGCTAGCTCCCCTGATGGCTAACTTTCCTCCTTGAGACCTCACAGAGCACTTTGTATCTCCATAATGCATTTAACACATAATATATATTAGAGTTTTCTATATTGCTGGGGGTTGGGCTTTCTGAAGTCCCTTTCAGCTCCAGATTCATATGTGTGTTTGTATCTTGGCCTCTATGTGAATTTGAATTGCTCTTGGGCAAGCCCTTCTCTTTGGGCCTCAGTTTCCTCATTTGTGAAATGAGAGAGTTGGACTAGATGGCTTTTTCATTCATACATCTTTGAGCCTCTGATACTAATATTGATGAAGGCTGTTCCCTTGTCTCATCTTTATTTCTTCCAGTATACAGTGGAAGCACACAATAGGTATTTAAAAAAGAAAACTTGAAGAAGGAGCTTCCCTGAGGTTCTATGTGTAATAAATAGGAGAGCCCGAATTCAAACTTGTATCATATCTTGGACATGTATCCCCTCTGGACCACAACTAGTATGTTCTATAAGCCTGACTGTAAATTTTCTAAAAAAAAGAAACGGGGATGATTACGTGCACGAAAAGCAGAAATTGAAGATACCTAGCAGCTGCTTGGGACGTTTCCAGGACTCCTAATGAGAGGGCTCTTCTAGCCTGATGGCTGATCTTGGTCCCAACAGCTTGTAAATCCCTGCAACATATGGCCGGATAGCAGCGTGTTAAACTCGTGTGCAGTTTACACTGTGGCATTCGATCCATTAGGCGAAGTAAGTTTTTCCCCTTCAGCAAGGATGTGAAGCTGTGCTTTCCTGACTAGCTGACAGCTAGACCTGCTGTCGGGTTCTCTGCAAAGGCACTTTCAGACAGCCTGGGCTGCCTTACAAATGAGCAAGATTGCCTGGCTGAAGCGGCCTAGCGGGGAGGATGGAAACAAGTGCTGGGTCTAAATTCAGAAAAGCGGGCTCAGATTCTGACTCCGGACAAGTGATTTCCCTCCTCTGGGCCTCAACCTCCCCACTGTAAAATAATCTAGATGCTCTCCAAGGTCTCTGCCATTTCTGCTTCTCCAGCTGAATAATCACTAGACTGGTAGCAAGGGGGTCTAGAGTTAAGGCCTGCTCCTGCAGGGAACCAGAGGAGAAACCTTAGGCCTGGAGGAAAATCTTATGGATCATTTCTCAGACTCATGATTTGAAATCATTAAGAAACCTTGATTACAAAGAAAACTAAAGGGGAGTGGAAATAAAGATTTTTTTTCTTCATATATGTTCACAAATGACCTGAAATCTATACATGGAACCCCCAGGTTAAGAACCCTCTAATCTATCCCTTTTTAGAGATAAGGCCCAGAAAAGGAAAGCAATTTGCTCAGTCAGCTAGTAAATAGAGAGGAAAAACTTGAACCCAAGTCTTCTGACTCCAAATTCAATATTCATTCAATCGCAACATGATATCATGACCTTAGGTGAAAGTTTTTCTCTCTGGGTTCTGGTTTCCCGGTTTGGGCTTCGGTTTTGTCAAATGTAAAATGTAGGGGAATCGTAAAATCATAAAGTATAAAATGTAGGGGAATTGTAAAATGTAAACCGAGTGGAGTTGAACCAGAATGTAATCAAGCAGAAATAAAAGGAACAAGTATTTTTTAAGCACCTACTTAGCACGTGCCAGACCTTGTGCTAAGCCCTTTACAAATATGATCTCATTCGATCCTCACAATAATGCTGGGAGGTAGGTGGGGCTATTCTCTCCCCATTTTATATTTAAGGAAACTGAGGCAGATGGGGTAAGGTGACTTACCCAAGTTCCCATAGCTAGTGAGTATCTGAGGGTGTATTTGAAGGCTAGGCCCAGTACTGCTTTATTTTCAAACTATTTTTATTTTATTTTATTTTAATTCAATAATATTTTATTTTTCCAATTACATGTAAAGATAGTTCTCACCATTCATTTTTGTAAGATCTGGGGTTCAAAATGTTTTTCTCGTTCCCTTCCTCACCACCCTCGCCCCAAGACAACAAGCAATCTGATCTAGGTTATATGTGTATGATCATTTTAAACGTATTTCCACATTAGTCATTCAAACAACATTTTTTTAAAAGGCAGCAGACACCTGTGACTGGGAGCTGTTAGTGAGTGAGGAGCTGCAGTGATGATTGACATTGCCGGGGCACTCCACGGGAGATGAAGGTGCTTCGTCCCAGCCCTTGACTCTTGGAACCCGGGACAGAAAGGCAAGGTTTCTTGTCCTCCTTTGCAGATAAAACTGGCTTCTTCTATGGGACTTTGTACTCCCTTCACCAGCACACATATACGTACGCACATATACACATACACACGTGTGTATACCCATGTACGGTGATCTTGGGGTGAGCATTGCTATGACCTATCCTTGGAGAGAAAAGAACTGTGGATAACTGAGAAGTTGGATCTTTTCCATAATTTTTCAGGAGGACAGGCCAGGGGGTGGTATTTTTGGCTTGACTTGACAACCGCCATCATCCTCTTGTTCTCTTTGGCAACTTTTATATTCTGAGTATTCTATAATAAAAAATCTTTTTCTTTGGGGGAAAAAGCGACCCCCCCAAACTTTCCAGTTGGTAGCTGCCATCAGCCAGGATAGGGGCTTATAAATATTTGCAAGAATCATGGAAGAACAGTCAGATTTAATGTAGTTCTTGTGGGTGCGTTGCCAGCTGTACCACCAGTTATCGGCCTTTTGTAGAGCTCCCTGGTTTACCAGATCTGCTAAATCTCAAAGACTGAAATCCAAGGCTAAATGAGATTATGTCATCTACCATATTCACAGTTGCCATGACGGGTGAAAGCATCCAGTACCAAGGGTGCGACCCATGGTAATAGTGTCAGCTGAAGTTTGCTAGCTATAGCCAAAGAGCATGCTGGCCACCACTGTTTAAGACTCAAACTCCTATTGAGTAGGTGAAGATACAACCTACAAATTCTTTGAGGTTATTTTCATTGACCTATTATGTAAAACCATTAGTAGAAACCCTGACATTCAGTGGATCATCAAACCAGTGTACAAACACAGAGAAATGTGCAACTTTATATCTGTTCTCAGGAGAATTCAGGGTCTTGGAAAGGGTCACAATGTCCATCATATTGCTCAGAGAAGGCACAGTACCACTGTTGTTAAGTTGTTTCAGTTGAAGTGCAGCTCTTCATGACCCCCTTTGGAGTTTTCTTGGCAAAGATACTAGAGTGGTTTGCTATTTTTTTCTCCAGTCACTACCACTAATGCATATTAATTTGTAAACTTACTGTTGAATGAACAAAATTTAGGACAGTAAAAAAAAAATGTACCTCTAGGCACTGGTCCTCATGTTCATTTCTCACCTCAGCCTTGTATTTAGGATGAGAATGTGATAGACATGATCCTAAAGCTTCGTTCCAATTTTACTGGATTCTAGACTAAGCTAGAAGCTTACTTCCACTTTTTCCTATGCAGCAAACCATCCCTTCTTGGTGCTGTCAGGGTTGATAACTCCCTCACTTGGACACCAATAGCATCTTATTTCACTGAACTATTGTAAAATCCTAGGGCTTGCATCTACAAGGGATTTTAGAGATTATCTGGCTCAATCCCTTCATTTTACTGAGGGTGGAACAGATTCAAGTATTTGTCTCTGTGTTTGAACAGCTAGGTGGTGCTGCATGGATAGAGAGCTGGGCCTGAAGTCAGAAAGACTCATCTTTTTGAGTTCAAATTTGGCCTCAGACACTTTTTGTTGTGTGACTCTAGGCAAGTCACTCGACCCTGTCTGCCTCAGTTTCTGGAGAGCTGGAGAAGGAAATGGCAAATCCCTCTAGAATCTTTGCCAAGAAAACCCAAAATGGGCTCATAAAAAGAGTTTGACATGACTGAAATGACTAACCCACAAAATTTGGCTTGGTCTGGTCCATATATTTTAGACTCATAAAAGTTTAAGAGTCCAATGCAATCCCAATAAACTTTGGATAGAAAACACCATCTGCATCCAGAAAAAAAAAAAACTATGGCGATTGAATGTAAATCAACACGTGCTCTGTTCTTCATTTTTCTGGGGTTTTTTCTTTCTTGTGGGTTTTCCCTTTTGTTCTGATTTCTCTCTCCTATTTATAATTTAAAGAAATGTGTGTTTAAAAAGTCAATATACATGTAGAACCAGAAAAAATAAGACAATAAAGGAAAAAAGTTTCAAGAAGATGTATGCTTCAGGAAAATCCTAGTTGAGTTAGGTCTTTGAATACTTATTGGTACCATTGTTGTCTTCATTGTTGCTGATAACACGAAACAAGTTTCCAGGAAACAATGGGAACAGTTTTCAGTTCTGCCATCGGTTTAAGAACTCTCTTCTGAACCTTCCCCATGCCATCATCCAAAACAGTAAGTTTTATGGCCAGATGCCATATCAAAGCAACAGAGCCCCTGGGTGAGATGACCTCCACAGAGGTCTTTTTTATTTTCAAAATATACGCAAAGGTAGTTTTCAACATTCACCCTTACAAAACCTTGTGTTCTAATTTTTTTCCCTCCCTTCTCCCCATTCCCTCCCCTAGACAGCAAGTAATCGAATGTATGTTAAACATGTGCAATTCTTCTAAACATTTCCACATTTATCATGCTGCACAAGAAAAATCAGCTGAAAAGAAAAAACCCAAGGAAACAACCAAAAAAGCTGAAAATAATATATTGCAATTCACACTCATTCTCCACAGTCCTCTCTCTGGTGCAGATGGTTCTCTCCATCACCAGTCTTTCGGAACTGGCCTGAATCCCCTCATTGTTGAAAAGAGCCACGGCCATCGCAGTTGACCATCACATAATCTTGTTATTGCTGTGTACGATGTTCTCTTGGTTCTACTCACTTCACTTGGCATCATGCAAGTCTCTCCAGGCCTCTCTGAAATCATCTTGCTGATTGTTCTGGACCCTCTTTTCTTCTCCCTCTATAGTACTTCAATTGGTAATGTCATAATTTCCCATGAATTTAACTATCATCTGTATGCTGATGATTTTCTTTTTTTCCCTCAATAGTATTTTATTTTTCCAAATACATGTAAATATAGTTTTCAGCATTCATTTTTTTTCTGAGGCAACTGGGGTTAAATTACTTGTGTTAAGTGTCTGAGGTCAAATTTGAACTCAGGTCCTCCTGACTTCAGGGCTGGTGCTCTATCCACTGCACCACCCAGCTGCCTCTCCAGCATTCCTTTTTGTAAGACTTAGTGTTCTAACTTTTTTTCTTTCTCTCCTCCTCAAGACAGCAAATAATCTGATCTAGGTTAAATACGTGCAATTCTTTTTAAAATATTCCTATATTTGTCAGGTTGTGCAAGAAAAATCAGACCAAAAGGGAAAAAAATCCATGAGAAAGAAAAATAAACAAACAAAAAGGTGAAAATCCTATGCTTTGACTCACATTTAGTCACCATAGTTCTCTCTCTAAATGTTGATGGCATTTTCCATCCCAAGTCTATTGGAATTGCCTTGAATCTCCTCATGGTTGAGAAAAGCCACATCCCTCTCAGTTGACCATCACATAATCTTCTTGTTACTGTGTACAGTGTTCTCTTGGTTCTGCTCACTTCCCTCTGTGTTGATGATTTTCAAATATATTTATCCAGCCTTAGTATCTCTGCTGACCTCCCGTCGGCTATCTCCAAACTATCTTTCAGGCATCTCAAACTGGTTGTCTTGTATATATCTTAAACTCAACATATCCATAACTGAACCATAACCAAACTGATCCATATCTTTCCCCCAAACACTTCCCCCTTCCAGACTTCCCTAGTACTGTGAAGGGCACCACCACCTTCCCAGTCCCCTAGGCTTGTAACCCAAGTGTCATTCTTGACTCTTCATTATCTCCCTCCTCATCTTCATTTGCTTGCTTCCCTGGCTCCCTCCAAGTCACAACTAAAATGGCATCTTTTACAGGAAGTTTTTTCTAACCCCTCTTAAATCTGGCACCTTCTTTATTTTAATTATTTCCTATTTATCTTGTATATGGCTTTAAAAAAAAACATAATTACTTGTCTTCTCTATTAGATTTTGAGTGCCTCAAGGTTGGGAACTGTCTTTTGCCCCTTTAAGATGCTGGAGCAGTTTGCCCATTTCCTTCTCCAGCTCATTTTACAGATGAGGAAACTGAGGCAAACAAGGTTAAGTAAAGACTTGCCCAGGGTCTCACAGCTAGATTTGAACTCAGAAAGATGAGTCTTCCTGACTTCAGGCCCCAAACTCTATCCATTGAAGTGCCACTTAGCTTCCCCCAGAAGGCTAATACTTTGCTATTATTTGAATAGCCCACAGAATCTCTGATTTGGACAGAATCTCATTAAATGCCACCCGAACAGATATAGAGTATCATACCCTTACCTGAGGGTGCTCTGCCCAAAGGAATGTTAATTTTGATTGCAGAAACCTTTCAAGATATCTTGGGGTTTATGGGCTGGGACCATGCCTTAAACCCAAATCACTCTGGCTCTCATTGATCGACCAGCCATAGGAACCAGGCCAAGCCCTACTTGATCATTGTTTGGGCCCTGATTGGTTCAGAATGAATGCAGATAGCAATTGTTTCCATTTTGGCCAGAAACTCTGAGGGGTCTTTCCCTCTCGGATTGATATATTTTTAACTAGGTAAAAGAGGCCATTCTTTGCCTCATTTCTTACCTAGCCTTAATCACCAGATGGATTTTGCCTCAAACTGAGAAGGCCAAGGTCTCCTCCTGCATCCAGGACCATCTCCAGTCGTCCTGATCTCTACCTGGCCACTAGATCCAGCTAGCTCTGGAGGGGAAAGGAGGCCGGTGACCTTCCCCAGCCTCTCTCATTGAAATCTGATTTACTTGCAAGTCATGGAATCACCTTCCTGATGTCATGGTTCCTCTTCCAGAGTAAAGGACAAACTACAACAGAGCCAGACAAGAATCCCTTCTAAAACATTGAAATGTACCCCCTGCCTTGTTTGAGTAACTAATAAGGAGGGAAGGAACCCGCTGCTCCTTGAAGCAGCCCATTCTCCTTTTGTCATCATTAGAGAGTTTTTCCTTTGCTATCACCCTATATGTGCCTCTTCTCCAATCCTCTGACTTTCACATGGTGTTCCTCATTCTTCTCTTTGTTACCAAGTGGACCAAATCTTTTATATAACAGCTATCTGAATACTTTGAAGACAGTTATTGTGTTTTCCTCAAGGCTTCTCCAGGCTCAACATTACCAGTTTCTTTAACTGATCCTCCTGATGTGACCCGGCAGCCTCTCATTGTCGTGGGTGCCTTCACCTGAATTTTCTTCAGCTTCTCAATATCCTTGCTAAAATATGGTGATAAGACTTGAACTCTGTCCTTTACTTTTATTATCTGACCAAAGCAAAGGAGCCTGGGACATCATCTCCCTCATTTTAGACACTTACTTCTCTCCATCCAGCCTGGAATGATACCAGTCTTTTGGGCTTCCATATGATATATTGGATTTATATTAGTTTATGATACCCTAGAGTCCCCAGTCTTTTTGGCTAATCATTTCTCCTCCATCTTATACTTGGGAAGTGGCTTTTTGGAAGCCCCGTGCATTGATCCCTATTCAATTTCATCTGACTACATTTGATCCAGTGCTCTAATCTGTTGAGATCTTGTTGGACTTGAACTATCATCCCAAGTATTAGCTGTCTATCCCATTCAGCTTTCCTATCTGCAGATTTGATGAGTGTGTCCAGAAGAGTGAGGGTTTATAATCTTTCAAGGTTGCTTCCTTCTTGTTTTTAGGAGATGTGTGTAGCGGGAACAGTTCTGGTTAGGAAATCCTGGTATGGGACTCCATGAAATGGGAGTACCATTCTAATCCTGCTAATTCTACCTAACCAATTTTGTGACATGAGCATGGAAACTTTTGGGACTCAGCTTCCTCATGTGGAAAATGGGCATACCAATCCTGGCTTGACCTGCTTCCTAGATAGGATGCCAGGATGACTGTAAACAGGAATGTATTTTGTTACCATAAAGCTTTTAAATTAATTTAATGAATAAATTAAAGTAATTAAAAACCACATTCTGTTATTTGTTGTCGATAACCTATATAATCTTCATTGTTTAATAACAGTGGCTAGGATCAATACTGCATTTTAAGGTTTGCAAAGTACTGATCATATGTTATTTTATTCGATCCTCAAAACAGCTCTGTGAGGGAAGTACTGGGATTATCTGCATTTTACAGAGAAAGAGATTAAAGTTGAGAAAGGTTAGGCAGGATTCAAACTTCTTGGCTCCAAGGCTAGCGATCTGTCCATAATGACCCCTTTCTGCCTTTTTAGATACAGAAGAGGCAGCAGAGTGGATATCTATCTAGTGGATAGAGTATTAGACTTGGGATTAGGAAAAATCAGCTCCATGAACCTCTCTGAAGCTCATTTCCCTTTTCTTCCTATGTCAGAGGGTTGTGGGGATTAAGTAAGATAGTAGATATAAAAAGCACCATGAAAACTTTGTGGTGCTCTGTAATGTCAGCTATTATTATTATATCATTGTTGGTTTAATTATTATGATGATGATCGTAGCTGACTCATGCTACTTCTATGAGATTATAGACTATTTTTAAGGCCTTTTTGATCTTTTTTTTTAATGCGGTTTCTTTGTGAGTTCATTTGATGATTACACATTGAGTGCTTGATAAAAATCTAAATATTCTCCCTCCAGTAACTTTTCTTCATTTGGAACAAAGTCTTCATCATAGAAAGCCATTATATCTCTTTGGTATAATCTGTACCTTCATTGTTTAAACACAGTGTTCTTATGATAATGTCTTCTGGGTAGGCATACCAAGCTCCCCTGAAATTCCCCTCCCCGAAAGCAGTTTTCCAGGCACTCTGTCTTCCAAGGCCACTTGTTTTTTTGAACAGCCTGGAGGTGGGGAGCATGGAGATTCAAGCTTTCAAGTAGAATTTTTCAGCTTGTCCTGTTGCACCTAATACTGCAATTTAAAGGACTATGGAACTATAGTCTTAATTTGGCTTTAAGTAAGTAGATGGAGTTGACAAAGAAAGCCTAAAGTACTGACAAAATTACTCCCTGAGGAAAACAAGGAAGGGCACTGAGGGGGTTCAGTTCAATCTTATAGTCCCACCCTCTGTGGTGATCGTAGGTAGCCTTACCCAGTCAGAAATGTCAAACCCCTGAATTTAAATTTCCCCAATTAATCTGTCTAGGGCTCACTCCATCTTGGCTGAATTCCTTTTGTGTTAGCCCACCGCAACATCCTGCCTCTTGGTGTCTTTCTCCTTCCCTTTCCCTCTTCCCCCATGCCACTTGTGACACCTCCTCTCATCTGTGTATCTCCTCTCATCCCTCCCACCATGCCTTTCTCCTTCTTATAACATATATATATATATATATATATATATATATATATATATATACATACACACGCACATAAAACTTATAACTTACTCTTGTAGGGATGTTAAATTCTATGAATTTAGCCTGCTAGCTAAAGATGTACTCCAACCTCCTGGGTGTTCTTTTTCTCCTGGTTAATTGTGAGTTACACCGGGAACTTGGCTTTTCCATTGTTAATTGTTCAAATCTCTTTCCTCACTAACTATATGCTCTCCCAATCCCATTTCACATTTACTGGTATCTATTAAATCTCTACATTCATCTATAACCTTTTCTAAATAAACCTACCTTTTGCCAAAGAGAATGGCCATCATGAATTCTTCACGTGCCCGAACCCCGACATCTGATGCCTAAGTCTCATTATTTGGAATTAGAAATCGCCCTCCTAAATCATATCAGAATGAGAGATCAAGGATGTGTGTTTGTGTGTGCACATGTACATATACATGTGCTCTTGGAATGGCATTATAGGAATCATGGCTGTAGATCTACTTTTCGAGGTTTAAAGTTGTGAGAACATCTCAAGCAACCCTTTCATTTAAAAAATGAGGAAACTGAGTCCTTGCTTGGGTGAATTACCCAAGATCCCATAGTTAGTAAATAGCAGAGCTGGCATCTATCTGGGTCGTGCACTTAATTTTTGAGATGTGGCTGTCACTGCCACCCAGAACCCTCTGGCACCTCACTAATTTAGTCATCAGATCAGGTGTGGTTCGTCTTATCAAAGGAGATTTGCCTCTGAAGCCTGATTCCACAAAAAGGGATTACTCCTCACTGTGGTAAAATGTCTCTAAAGCCTGCTTTCCCTTGCCCTTTCCCTTGCTTGTTTGCTCAGCTGCCTTCCTGGGAGACAGCTCAGTTTAAGGACTTGGGACTTAATGGTTTGGGTCCTAGTGGAGGCGAGTCAATAGTGAAATGTCAAGTCCCATTGCTGAGGGCTGATTTTGAGCATCCCATCCTTTAGGAATGTGCTGTAGGAGGAGAATGGGCTGGGGAGGTGGGGATGAGAGGTCAGTCACTAATTTGGGGCTGGGGGGTGAGTTGAATTCATGGGTCACCCCTACCTCAGTGCTCCCCTCCCACTCACCGCGGGAGATCTACATTTCCTCCCAGACTAGTTTTTGAATCTCCTCCAGGTCATTGGGCCCCAGAGGCTGCTCAGGTATCTGTGGAAAATGGTTAGCTTGGGAGCTGGGGGAAGGGCTTGCAAGGTCAGGCAGTGGGGCAGGAATGGGGAGTGTCATTTTGCTCTTTTTGAATTTTTATATACTGAAGAAACTCAAGTCTGTGGTAAAATTTTCAAGTGCCAAGTGCTTGGGTATTTCCTAGGAGCCCCCCTGCCACCCTCACTCTGTTCTCCACAGAGTGCCTCAAGCAGCTTTGGAAGCTCCAGGGGACCCTGGTCTAACTTGTAGTTCAGTTGCTGGAGAACAGGTTAGGGTGAACACAAATCAGCATTTGTGGGCCTGGAGAGGCCCAGTCAGGTGGTACCAGCTGGTCCTAAGGTCTATATTGCAGTAGGGCTGCCATTTCCGGTTCTGATTCCGATTTCCGATTTCCAGAGGTGAATTCCCCCCACCTCCCCCCCACACCCCGCTTCCCCCCCCCTTTAAATTGCAAGGCTCTTAGAGGCATAAACTGCATTGAAGGCAACAAGCATTTATTGAGCACCTACCAGCTATATATCATTGATGTGGGCCAGCAGTAGGCAGGAAACAATGGTTCAGGACCTTACTCCGTAGTCACGGAGGAAAGAGAGAGAGGGAAGTTGGGCATATTTTGAAAGGGGAGGTGGGAGTGACACTTGGGGAAATCAGATTTGCCCCAAGGACTCACTTTTCTGTCCACTGGGCTTGGGATCAGTTACTACTACAAAAATTTTGATACAAATACAAATATGCGATCTGCAGATCTCAATGGACGACGTCCGGGGTGGTCCTTGTTGTATTCAAGGCTCCTTTGAAGTCAAATTTGATTTACACCCAACTTTCCAGGGGCACAGCTGGCCAGTCTCCCTAGACAAGAAGAAAAATTGGTTTATCCCAGTTGATGGCTGAGGGGAGGGAGTGGGATGGGGTGGGGGAGGTGGGGGGGGAATAAGGGGGACAGTGGGGGGGGGACTCTTTTTCAAACGGCAGGATTTGGAGGAGCAGAGGTCAAGGTCCCTGTCCCAGCTAGACAGAAGGTGAGGAGAGTGGGAGACTAGAGTGGATATAGCTTCTGACCTTTTCAGTTTAAGGGCCAGGGGAGGGGGAAGTGTGTTTTATAGGCTCCTGGAGGTTAGATCTGGGGGGGGGCATTAGGACACACAGAAAATCACAGAATGTCGAAGGTGGAAGGAGCCCCCCGGGGATTCCAGTTTGCCGGGGTCTGGAGGGGAGAAGGGGACCGGCTGGAAGCCATTTAGCTAAGAAGGGCCGGAGTCGGGACTGGACTCCAGGGGTATTTGCAAGCTAGTCTGTCCTTACCGGCTCAGCCCTACAGGTGGCCACGGGAGATAGTGATGACTTGGCAGGAAGTTTCCCTGGTCTCCCTCGGGCCGGGATCCCTGGGGTGGCGGAGGAAGAAGAGCAGCATCAATTTCTTTTTCACTCCCACGGCCATCTGGTAGAGCTGCATCCTCACGTCCTTCTGCCAGTAGGCGTAGATGAGGGGGTTGAGGAGAGAGTTCCCGACTCCGAGCAGCCACAGGTACCTCTCCAGCACTTGGTAGAGCTGGCAGTGCTGGCAGGCGGCCTGCACGATGCTGGTGATGAGGAACGGGGCCCAGGACAGGGTGAAGCTCCCGATGAGCACGGCCACGGTGCGGAGTGCCTTGAGGTCCCCGGAAGCCCTGAGGGAAGGACAGTGGCCTTCGGGGGCTCCGGCCAGCTCCATCTTCCGGATCTGCTCATTGTGCAGGGAGGCGATCTTGAACATGTCGCAGTAGAAGAAGACGAAGAGCAGCAGGGCGGGGAAGAAGCCCCCGACGGACAGGATCAGAACGTACCGGGGCTGGAACACGGAGAAGAAGCTGCAGGGGCCTTGGTACGTGGCCTGCTGGAAGTAGGGCATCCACAGAGGGATGAAGCCGATGATGTAGGACACCAGCCAGAGGCCGGCCACGCAGGTCCCGGCCAGGGGCCCGTTCATGATCTGGAAGTAGCGGAAGGGCTTCTTGATGGCCAGGTACCTGTCGAAGGCGATCAGCATCACGGTGAGGACGGAGGCGGCGGAGGACGAGGTGACGAAGGCCATGCGGAGGCTGCACAGGGTCCTCTGGGTGGAGTGGGACGGATTGGAGAGCTGGTCAGTGACGAGGCCGGAGATGGCCACGCCGATGAGGATGTCGGCCACGGCCAGGTTCAAGGTGAAGCACAGGCTGATGCTGTCGGTCTTGTGGATCAGCAGGAACACGGCCACCGCCACCAGGGCGTTGATCACGATGATGAAGCAGGCCAGAGTGGCGAGGATCACCCCAAAAGAGAAGGTGGAATCCATGGCTCCCGGTCACTCTCGGCTCGGTTGTCTCAGGGTGCGGTGAGGGAAGGCCCCATGCCCTTGTGAGCCGACGGAGGGAAAAGAGCTGTCCGGAGGCGCAGAGCTTCAGAGCTGTCTGCTCCTCATTAAGGAGCTTCTCACTGACTTTGCCTTTTTCTACAGGGCTGTGGGAGTCACCTGGGTCACTGGCAGTTCCAGTCCTCTCAGACTCCCGCCTCCCCCGCTCGCTGAAGGAGACTGGTCCTTCTCCCCTCCTCCTCCTCCTCCCAGCTGGGTAAGTCCCTCCTCCTTCCATAACAAGTTACTAGACAACTCGGGAGTACCTGGCACACACTGTCTCACTCCAGCTCCCTCTCATCATTGCTGCTTCAGGGGACGGGGCCGTTGGTCAAGTCCTGTGTCCGGCCCAAGATGCAATGGGCTCTAATCGTTCCTCCCCGTAACGCCCGCCAAACTTCCCCTTCTTTTCTTCTAAACCTCGACTATGAGCAGAGTAAGTCCTCTCTGTGACTGTTATTAGCACCTTGCATCTAGTAATCAGGAGAGATGAGCAGAGAGAGCTGGGTGAAGCCCCAGCTGCTTCCAGGGTCCAAGGTAATTTTCACGAGTCCAGAAGTTCAGCAGGGAGCTAAAAAGCACCAGATTCAAATCCTAGTCGCACCATCTCTTAGCTCTCTCACTCACACCCCGTGGATTGGAGGCCCTCATTGCCCCCATCCTCCAGCCTCATTTTCCTTATCCGTACTATGGGGGGAAGGATTCTTGCACCCCCACACCGAACAGGACTGCTGTGAGCAGCAGATGAGAGCGGAGCCACGAGGAGTGTCCCAAGAGGATGGACATCTCCGGCCGTTCCTCTTGTTATTCCCTGTTCCGGGATAAATTGAAGACCCCCCCCCCCCCGCGTGATGATGGTCCGTTTCTTTTTGGGAATTCTTCCAGGAAGATGCTCCCAGGGCGTCGGAAGCTTTTCTTTGACTGTTTTGTGGGCAGCAGGGCAGCATTTGGGCCGCCCTTCTCTTGTTCTGCCCTCTCGCTGGCTAGCCCGCGTCCTCCCTTGGTCACACACGTGCATGTTCCCACTGAGATCTTGGACACCATATCCCATCGCGTGCTCCGGAACCCAGCTTCTTAAACCGCGGCCCTCAAGCCCATACCGGGCCTCGTAACTGAATGGGAAGGGGGCGAAATGAAGACATATTATCCGTAAATGTTTGCTCCGCCTGCCATTTTCCACACCCAGGATCACACTCAAATTTCTTGGGCAAAAAGGGGTCGCCAGTGGAACGAGATTCAGAAATCCCCATCTAGAAAAACAGGATCTGCTAAGCTATGTGACTTTAGCTCTCTTGGTCACAGTCTCCTCCTCTATAAAACCAAGGGACAGGACTGGATCATCCCTAAAGTTCCTAATAGCTTTGGCCTTCCATGCCCTACACTGGAAAGCCCTGCTCAGTTCTAGATTTTGGCTCCCATAAGGCCCTGGGGTCAAGCTTAAGTAGAAATGGAGACCATGAAAGCACACACAAGGATCTCCGAAGGCCTCCTCTGGATTCCTAGAGAAAACCACATGTTTAAATATTTATTTTTTTATTAACAGAGGCACACATTCGAATCAGATAGGAACTATGTTTTAATCTGCTTCTGGTTCTCTGGCTCTCCAGAGCGCTGCGGTTCACAGGCAGTGTGTCCCACACTTCTGCTTTAAGGGACTGTGAGGAGGATGCTCCTGAATAGATGACCATGATGAAGATGAAGATGCTGGTCATGAAGATGACTGCTTTTCTTTCCTGTTTCCCTTTTTCTTATGTTGTAGGACTCAGGTTCATTCTGGTCCCCCAAGCCTCAATCTAACCATCTGTGGTTCTCTCTCCAGAGCTCTTAAATCTGTGGGTTAAGACTGAAGAGAGAAAGTGGACCCCTCTCTAATACCCACAGGCAGTTTTTCAGCTGTGGGGTTAGCTAAAATAATCGAGGGCCCTGAGAAAAGGATTTGGAGGAAAAAAGCTAATCCTCATTCTCATTGCCCTAAAGCCCTGGGGTTACAAAGCACTTTACGCCATTGTCTTGCTCGAGCCTCCCAATAGCTCTTGGAGGATCCAGGTCTTGTGCTTCGCCCCATTTTACAGATGAGGAAACTGAGGCTCAGAAGAGGCAAGACATGCTCAAGGTCACCAAACTCAGCATGTAGATTTCATCCAATTTTAAAGTCACAGACCCATTTGCACAGATCCATTAGAATTAACCTTTCACCTGCTACTCTCTTTCTTCTTAGATACCAAGAAGGGAGGGAGAGGAAGAGCTGTTAGAAGCTTGTTTGCACAGTCTGGGGGGAAGCACAAACAGGATAGAGGATTAAGTGAGGAAGTGGAGAGCCCCAGGCAAAGACGTTTTTCTGCTCTGTTTGGACAGTCTGCTGATACGCTGCAAAATAACCCAAGGGGCCTTTCGTCCTTCTGGGTTTCCCAGTGGCAATTTTGAGAACAGCTCTTATTCTTTCAGGGACCTGTGAGTGACTCTGGAGTGAGAGTATTCCACTTAGTCTGAGTTCACACTTACACTTGGAGGCAACTGCAAGAGAGCAGAAAAAACTTTGATTCTGATCCCGATGCGATTAGTGACTAGCAGTATGACTTTGGACAATCACTTCTGGTCTCCATTTTCTTGTCTGGAAAATGGGAATGCCAGCACAGAGGGCTCTTGAGGGGCAAGTGACCTGGGATGTGCTCCTCCCTCCCCCATCTGTTGAATCCTTTCCTTTCTTCTGATGCTACCTCCTCCAGGAAATCTTTTCTCATAATCTCTTGTTCCCCAGGGCCTTCAAAGGACCAGAGAGGCTGGGCCACTGTCACTTTTGCTGGATTCGCATCTGCAAATAAAACCCATTAAAAGATATAGGCCAACAAGAGAGGGCCTAGAGCAAAGCTTCTTAAACAGTAGGTCGTGACCCCATATTGGGACAGAATGTGGGGGGGGGTGTGAAAAATTTGGCAATTGTAAAATACTCATAATATTACCCCGAGATTTAATTTTTATGTAAAAGTAAACAAGCTCATCCATTTCATGAGTATGACAAGTTGCTTTCATCTCTAATAAATGATACACATTCTATGTGTACCAGAGAATTGTTAGATTTCTGGATAATTTGTTATCGGTAAATGTGCCTATTTTCTATACCTCGGGTAAAAATTTCTGGGTTCAAAATGGATTGCGAGCGGAAAGAAGTTTCAGAAGCCCTGATCTAAAGGAAAGTGTGTGGCTTGGAGACTGGCAGACAAAAGTTCCTTTTGTAGGAACTCGGATGGCTCAGCTTGTGAGAGAGAAGGGACTCCCCAGCTGTCCAAGTGTCTGAAGGGCCACCATGTTTTGCTTGGCTCCAGATATTAACCCATATAGATTTGAAGTCAGAAGGCCCGGGTTTTGCCATTTTTACTACAACCAGGTTGGCCAACCTGGGTGGGGGTGCGAGGATGAGGGGGGCAGGAATCACAAAATCCCATTTGGAAGGAGCTTCAGAGGTATCTAGTTCAACCTGTGTCTGATGCCTCCTATAATACCTCCAGCTTCTACTTGAGGATCTCCAGGGCTGAGGAGCCCACTGAATCCCATGGCAATTCATACCATTTTGGGGGCAGCTTGAATTGTGGGAAAGTTTTTCCTTGCATTAGACCTAAATCTGCCACAAACCTGCCAGCCACTGTTTCCCTCTCTGCTTTCTAGAGCGTATGAAGGAAATACTATGAGATATATTGGCAGACAGACTAGAATCAGGTGGCAAAGAACTTTGAATTTTTTGATCAACAAATTGGCCTTTATTTCCCAGCTTTTTAACCTTTGGGTCTTGAGCCCATATGGAGTCAGAATGTGGAAGGGCGAGGTCACAAAATTATGATCTATTATCAGTAAATGTTTGATCTGTAGACCTATTTTCTATACTTATATATTTGGGGTCATGCAAAAATTTCTGGAGCAAAAGAGGATAGTAAGCAGAAAAAGTAGAAAAAAAATCTGGCTTATCTGTTCTTCTGTTTTCTTTTGTGCGTTTGAAAAAATGTTTCAATGATTCCTGTCTTTTTGGCATCTGTATTGCTAACTTTTCTATCCCCGACTCCCTCATTCCAACCAAGAGAAAGAAAGAACAACTAAAAACTCTTTGTAACAAATACGCAAAATGAATCCTCAAAATATCCATGTCCCAAAATGTCTCTCTTTGTAGCCATCCCCTCTCTGTCAAGAAGTCAAAAAGTCAAGAAAGATGGGGGTCATCAGAGATCCTTTGGAATCATGGCTGACCATTGCATTGATTGGCATTTTTAAGTTTTTCAAAGTTGTTTTGCTTCGCAGTGTTGCCCTCAGTATATAAGTTCTGCTTATCTCAGTCTGCATCAGTTTCTACTACTCAGGATTATTGTAAATTGTCTCTTTTTGCCATTCTTAGCCCGTGATAATGTTTAATTATGGTCATATATCACAATTTTTTAGGAGACTCAGTGGTCTGAAGAGATAACCAAAGATTCTAGTTCTTAGATTCTAGTTTTTTCCCCTTTTCCTTTCCCTTTCCCTTTTACTCCCCCTTTCAGGATCAGGAAGTTGGTTTTGCTTCCAACTATCACTTCTCTGGTATTATTGTCTTTTTAAATGCTCTTTTCCCTATTCCCATGTATTTCCTTATTGAATTTGATCTATTTCTATACTAAACTCTCTCTCTCTCTCTCTCTCTCTGTCCATGTATTCAACCCTCCTTTGTTCATTTCAGACAAAAGTGAGGTTCATCTATTGCCCATTCCCCCTACTCCTTCTTCCATGTTTATATATTCTTCCCATGAATCCCAGTTATGATAAATAACAGGTTCTATCACATTCTTTCCAACACCGTGTGCCTTTTATCCTTTCTTCTCTTTTCTCTCTTCACTCAGAGCAGAATCAATCTGCCCTTAAGTCTTTCTTATTTAACTCCCTCGATGCACTTTCAAAATGTTAAATCTCTTGTTATCTTCCTATTAAAATGTTAGCAGTATATTATCATGAAACCCCTTCGATTGCTCAAATAAATTTGCCTTTATAGGTTTCTCATAACTTTTGTGTTTGCATTTCAAAGTTCTTACTCTGCAGTGATGTTTTTATTAAAAAATGTTTGAAAAAGAAATTAATGGAAAAAAAAGCAAACGAAGGTGGCTTAGCTGTACCAGACCTAAAATTAATTACAAAGCAGTAGTCATCGAAACCATTTGGTACTGGCTAAGAAATAGTGAGTCGATCAGTGGAATAGGTCAGGTTCACGGGACAAAATAGGCAATGACTATAGCAAGCTAGTGTTTGACAAAACCCCCAAACCCCAAACTTTTGGGATAAGAATTCACTATTTGACAAAAATTGCTGGGGAAATTGGAAAAGAGTATGGCAGAAACTAAGCACTGACCCACACCTAACACCCTATACCAAGATAAGTTCAAAATGGGTTCATGATTTAGAGTCATACTATAAGTAAATTAGGAAAACAAAGGACAATCTACCTCTCAGATCTGTGGAGAAGACCAAAGAAGAACTAGAGAGTACACGATGGACTACAAAATGGATAATTTTGATTCTATAAGGTAAAAAGTTTTTGTACAACCAAAGCCAATACAGACAGGATTAGAAGGGAAGCAGTAAGCTGGGAAAAAATTTTCACATCCAAGGGTTCTGAGAAAGGCCTCATTTCTAAAATATATAGAGAATTGACTCAAATGTATAAGAATACAAGCCATTTTCCAGGTGATAAATGGTCAAAAGATATGAGCAGACAATTTTCAGATGAAGAAACTAAAACCATTTCTAGTCATAAAAAATGTTCTAAATCACTATTGGTCAGAGAAATGCAAATTAAGACAACTTTGAGATATCAGATTGACTGAGATGACAGGAAAAGATAATGATGAATGTTGGAGGGAAGGGGGGGGAGGGAAACTGGGACACCAACACATTGTTGGTGGAGTTATAAACTGATCCAGGCATTCTGAAGAGCAGTTGGAACTATGCCCAAAGGGCTATCAAACTGTGCATCCCCTTTGACCCAGCAGTGTCCCTACTGGGCCTGTATCCCAAAAGAGATCTTAAAGGAGGGAAAGGGACCCACATGGGCAAAAATGTTTGTAGCAGCTCTTTTTGGTAGTGGCAAGAAACTGGAAACTGTGTGGCTGCCCATCAGTTGGGGAATGGCTGAATAAGTTGTGGTATTATTATTGTTCTGTGAGGAATGACCAGCAGGAGGATTTCAGAGAGGCCTGGAGAGACTGACATGAACTGATGCTGAGTGAAATGAGCAAAACCCAGAGATCAGTGTACATGGCAACAGCAAGACTATACAATAATCAACTCTGATGAACGTGGCTCTTTTCAACAATGAGGTGATTCAGCCCATTTCCAACAGACTTGTGATGGAGAGCCATCTGGATCCAGAAAAAGAACTGTGGGGACTGAATACGGATCACAACATAGTATTTTCATTTTTTGTTGTTGTTTGCTTGCATTTTGTTTTCTTTCTCATATTTTTCCTTTTTGGTCTGATTTTTCTTGAGCAGCAGGATAATTGTGGAAATACATATAGAAGGATTGCACATGTTTAATATATATTGGATTATTTGCCATCTGGGAAGGGAGGGAGAAAAAAATTCGGAACACAAGGTTTTGTAAGGGCGAATATTGAAAACTATAAAAAGCTCTAAATTTAAAAAATACTTGAAAGTCTTCTATTCCATTAAAGATCCACCTCCTTAATGGAGTACACTTAGCTTTGAAGGATGATTTATTTTTGATTATAAGCTTATCTCTTTTGCATTTTAGAATAATGGGTTTCAAGATCTCTTCTCATTCGTATTAGAAGCTTCCAGGTCTTGCCTAGTCCTGACTGTAGTTCCTTCATACTTGGGCTACTTTTGTTTGGATGCTGGCTTTGATGTGGGAACTTAGGATTTTGTTTTTGACGTTCCTGGGACTGTTCCTTTTGGAGTTTCCTTCAGGATGGGACTGGTGGATTCTATCTTCACTTTGCCCTCTGGGTAAGTTTTTATGTATGATTTCTTGAAATATAGCATCCAGCCCTTTACAAAAATCATAGCTTTTAGGCAGTTTAGTGATTCTTTAAGTCATTTCTCCCTGACCTGATTCCACTCACTAGGGCTTCCAAAGTCCCTATCCTGGGGCTTTCCGAGGGGGACCCTCAACCCTGACATATGTGATCCATCTCCGGGCTTCTTGGCTAGTTTTGCTAGAGGGTCCCCCTTTTCTGTTTCTAAAAGTCATGGCTGACTTTTAGAAGTTACAGAGTGGGAGAAGTAACTTACTATATAATTTCTCATTGGATTTATTGACCATTATTTGATCTGATGTGCATTTCACAGCTTTGCTGGAATAAAAATGAGAGAGCTTTTCTCCAGTTCAGGCAGCCATCTTGACCAGAAGGCCCAATTCCTCTATTTTAGAATGGAGAAGACAGACCTCAAGAGTGGAAGGGAACTGTATGTATAAGGTCACTGAGGTAGTACACAGCCTACACTAGTAACCCTGCTCCTCTGCCTCCACTTCTCTTTTCAAACCTTCCTCTGCAGCTGAACCTGCTTCCCTTTTTCCTCAGGCTTTTCTCTTCCTTTTCTGAAACAGCAATGGGGGCTATTTGACAGTGCCTTCATTTTGCAGAGCCTCCTATCGTTAGTGTGGACTGTGGAAGGAAGGGAGCAGACTGAGGGGCTCTTTCATGACCTTCTAAGTTCTTTGGAAACAATTAGATAATAGGACAGTCTATAATCAAGTGTTCTCCATGCTGGGATGGGAGCAGAAGAGAAAGTACAAAATGAACAGAAGGAGGATGGCTTTGGTGGAGGACATCTGGATTCAAATCTCAGCTGTACTCCTTTTTCCCTGTGGGACCTTGGGTAGCTACATCCTTCTCTCAGTTTCCTTAGCTGTAAAATGAGAGGAGTGATGAGATGACTTTTAAAGTCCCTTCTAGCTCCAAATCTATGAAGTGAACCTTTTAACTGTTTGTGCTCTGGTTAGACCGAGGCTATTTCCCCTTCCAGCAATCCTTTTCACTCTCTGCTTTCATTCTGGGGCATTTTGTGATCTCCTAAAATCCATATGGTCCTGTACAAACCACAATGCTTTTTTGGCCTTGGGTTTGACTTTGGTGAGAGAATGAATGAATACATAATCAGTACAGAAGACTGTTAATTTTTAGAGCAAAGCCACTGTGTCTTATTCTTTTTTTCAAAAAGTTTCATTCTGCACTTTCTTATGACACAATAGTCATTTTCCTTCACCTTCCCCTACCATTTACTGGCCTCTTTCCCTTAAGGAAGGAAAAAAACTGAAGTCAAACTCTAAGGTAGCAGGTGGTGTCTGCAGTTCTATGCTTGCACATTCACCTTCTCCACTGAGTAGAGAAAAATATGTTTCCTTATGAATTTCTGGTATGAAGATCAGTCACATGAACTAGTCCCCCCATCCCGGAGGAATGCCTTATCTTTTACATCATTGGTTTGTTCTGTTTGATCTTCTTTCTGCTTCCTCCCTCCCCATTTCTGAGGACCTGAACCTACCTTGTAGTCCCACTCCTACTGTCTCTTCTAAAGAACACAGTGAAATTTTCTATCCAGATAATGTCTTTGATGTTCAGCAAATGGTTTGGCCAAGCTTGAATCTAACCACATCGTGGCCTCTGACCCCTTACTAGCATCAAACCCACATTACTCACCCTGGTTCTGCAACTAAGGCCTAAGAGGAGACTGGCAAACAGAGTGCACTTTGAATTTTCTGGGAGTGCACTATTCCCAGGCTTTTTGCATAATTAAGTAGAGTAGGTGATCATATACCAAAGGAACTCAATACTGTTTATTTTTATATGCATAGACTTCTGGGAGTTCAACACTTTTCTTTTTTTTCCCCTTCTATTTCTCTTTATTTATTTATTTTTTTATTATAGCTTTTTATTTACAAGTTATCTGCATGGGTAATTTTTCAGCATTGGGACAACTGCCAAACCTTTTGTTCCAATTTTTCCCCTCCTTCCCCCCACCCCTTCTCCCCGATGGCAGGTTGACCGATACTTTTCTAATCCCATTCATTCACTCACTCACTTAAAGAAGAAGCATTTATTAAAACCTACTATGTGTCAGAGAGAGTTAGGGAGTTTGTTAGGGAGCATAAAGAGAGCCAGGAAGAGCCCTGTCTCTGACACATCCTGGCTGTGTGTCTGTGGGTAAGTCATCTAACCTCTCACTGCTCCAGACAAGGCCTTAGAAGTCCAAGTTATAGAGAAAGTGTCTACCTTCATTGGTAGTGGGAATTTCTCCCTTGGAAAATCACAATCCTGTTCCTCTTCCTATCAATGTGCCAGGAACCATAGTACTACTGAGTACCTCCCAGACTGGGCATGTATATTGTATCTGTCAAGCAGCCTGGTCTCTGGAAATAAATACCAAGGTACCCTGCAAAGATTACTAGCCTTAAATGCTCTATTGATCAGAGAAATGCAAATTAAGACCACTCTGAGGTACCATCTCACACCTGTCAGATTGGCTAAGATGACAGGAAAAGATAATGAGGAATGTTGGAGGGATGCGGGAAAACTGGGACACTGATACATTGTTGGTGGAGTTGTGAACTGATCCAACCATTCTGGAGAGCAATTTGGAACTAGGCCCAAAGGGCTACCAAACTGAAACTTGTTGTGAAAAATGAAAACCATCTTTGAGTCAATGAGTCCTGGAGGAGAGCTAGAGCAGGTATCATCCCCATTTTGCAGGGAAGGCAACTGAGACTCAGAGAGGAAAAGTAATTTGACAATAGTCATATACACAGCTAATAGGTTAGGAGAGCCTGGATTCATACTGTATGCTATTTTTTTTTAAACAAACAATAATAGCTTTTTATTTTTTACCAAAACATGCAAAGATAATTTTCCACATTCACCCTTACAAATTCACCCTTGTGTTCCAAATTTTTCTCCTTCCCCCCACTCCCCTTGACAGCAAGTAATCCAGCATAGGTTAAACATGGGCAGTTCTTCTAGACATATTTCCAAATTCATTATGCTGCCAAAAAACAAATCAAGAGATCAAAGAAAGGAAAAACCCAAGGAAAAAGAAACAAGCAAACAAACAATAACAACAACAAAAAAGTGAAAATCCTCTGCTTTGATCCACATTCGGTCTCCCTAGTTCTCTCTCTGGATGCGGATGGCTCTTTCCATCCCAAGTCTATCGGAATTGTTTCAGATCACCGTATTGTTGAAAAGAGCCAAGTCCACCCCAGTTGATCGTGTGTGCTTTCTATTATGTTACTTCTTTAGGAACCTTATTTTCATTTTTTGCAGTATAGGGACAATCATCCCTGTGCAGCCTGTCCCATCAGATCATTGTGAAATTCCAAGGAGAATTTACAAACTCAGCCATATGATGCATGTCTATAAAGGGCTTTAAAAATGTCATTTGTTACTCTGGAGTTCTGAGACATGCTGTGGCTACAAATACTGTCACCCTGAGGTCAGCCAGGCGGTGAGTTTCTCCTACTTCCATTAGTGATCAAACAACAGACTAACTGTTGACACAACTTGCAGAGCTTAGGCTTCACTGGCCTAGATTGAGAACTCAGAGTCCCCTTTATGTCTTGATGAGGTATTGGACTAAGGCAGCCGAGACCAGTTTGTCTCACAGCAGGACAGGGCAAACAATACCTGATTTGAAGTGAGGAAGAAAGATCTGGATTTAAGCCTACTTATTACCTGGATGACATTGGGCAAATCCCTTGCCCTCCCTGGACCTCAGTTTCCTCCTCTGGAAAATGAGGGGAATGGTCTAGAGGACCTCTGAGGTCCAACTCGAGGATCCCTCTGGTTCACTCTATATCTGAGCAGGCCCTTCTATAACACTATTGACAAGTAGTCATTCAACCCCCTTTTGCATCTGGCCCCACTTGTGGGGAGCACTAATTGTTAGCAAGCCCAAATTGCTTTGCAATTCTTACCTTTTAGTTCCTGTCTTTGCCCTCTAGCCTCCCCCCTCCCCAGATCCTTGAAAAGAACTTTAGTGTTGCTCCTAGTTCACACTGAATAGCTCTCCAGATACCCTTCCTCAGTCTGCTATTCCACCTTCTCATCTCTACTTCCCCTCTCCATTCTTCTGCAGCTCCCTTATGGCCGCCATAATCCAGAGGTGGCCATACCAGACAGGGGAAGCAGGACTAGGGCCTTCCTGGCTACTCTGCCCTCACATGGGGCCCAGGGTAATGTTCAGTTGATCGGGTTGCCATTTTACAGTCTTGATTCCTGTTGGGTGTACAGTCAGCTGAGAACCTCAGATCTTTCTTGAAAAACTAAAACTCTGGGGGGAAAAGGGGGGAATTGGAGCACAAGGTTTTTCAAGGGTCAGTGTTGAAAAATTATCCTTGCATATGTTAGGAAAATAAACAACTTCAATAAAAAATACAAAAAAACCAGAAAAACAAAATGTCCCCCACTTACAGAGTTTTAAAAAAAAACACATTTTGTATTTTTAACCATTCATTTCTCTATATCCCCCTTCCCCCCTCAGCTCCCCTTCAACGTTCCTTTGTAAGGAAGAAAAACAGTAAGAGACTTCATCTAATTTCACATGCACCATTCCACACGGATAGTTTATTGATTGTAAGGACGTTAGGCTGTTTCATCATGGGATCTCTAAGACCAAGTTTGATAGTTGCAATTAATATTATCAATCCAGCTATTTTCTAGTGCTGTTTTTGTGTACATTATTGTAATCATTTTATATATTATTCTCTAGGTTCTACTCATTTAACTGTCACTTCATACAAGTCTTCCCATGTTTTTCTGAAATATTCATTCTTCTTTACAACACCAAGATACTTACCTACCTTTCTTCCCTCCTTTCCTATTTTTCTCCTTTTCTTTCCTTTCTCTCTCCCTTCATATTTTTCATATTTTTTCCAATTACACATGAAATTTTTTAACATTTGTTTTCTTTTAACTTTTGAGTTTCAGACGATCTCCTTCCCTCCCTTCCTTATTCATGGATAAGGCAAGCAATTTGACATCGGTTATGCATGTGCAGTGATATAAAATATATTTCCATATTAGCCATGTTGCAAAGGAAAACACAGACTCTCCTCCCCCCCCCCCCAAAACAAGAAAAATAAAGTTTAAAAAGTATCCTCCGATCTATATTCAGATTCCATCAGTTCTTTCTTTGGAGGCGGATAGCTTTTTCATCATGAGGCCTTTGGAATGACCTTAGATCATTTGCTTAGAATAGCCAAGTCATTCACAGTTGATCACTGTACAATATTGCTATTTCTCTATACTATGTTCGGGTTCTGTTCATTTCTCTCAGCATCAGTTCATGTAAGTCTCCTCAGCTTTTCCTGACAGCATCCTGCTTGTTATTTTTTGTAGCACAATATTAGTGCACCACAGTTATATACCACAATTTGTTCAGCCGTTCCTCAGTTGATGGGCATCTTTTCATTTTCCAGTTCTTTGCTAAAACAAAAAGAGCTGCCATAAATATTTTTGTACACATAGGTCCTTTCCCTTTTTTAAAAATTTTGGGTTTATCAAATACTAGATTGATATATTCATTTACTGCTGTGTATTATGTAGCTAATCTGTTCTATTTTTTAGCCACTACCATATTGTTTTGATGATGACCACTCTGTAATACAGTTTGAGATCTGATATGGCTAAGCCTTCTTCCTTCACATCTTTTTTTCCATAGATATCCTTAATATTATTGACCTTTTGTTCTCCCAGATGAATTTTGTTATTATTTTTTCTAGCCCCATAAAATAATTTTTGGTAGTTTGATTGATATGGCACTCAATAAATAAATTAATTTGGGTAGAATTATCATTTTCTTGTGTTGGCTCAGCCTACCCATGACTAAGTAATATTTTCCCAATTATTTAGATCTGAGTGTGTGAAAAGTGTTTTGGAATTTTGTTCATCTGGTTCTTAGATTTGTCTTGATAGGTTTACTCCCAAGTACTTTATATTGTCTTTTTATTTCATTTTATTTTTGTATTTGATTTATTTATTTAATATTTTCCCCAGTTATAGTCAAAATAATTTTTTTTTACCTTTGCTTTAAAATTCTTTGAGTTCCAGGTTCTCCCCCTTATTCCCCACCCACAATGAAGAAACCACATGTGAAGTTATGCAAAACATTTCCATAAAAGTCAAGTTGTGAAATAAAACATAGATCTCCTACTCTAATGAAAATAAAAGCTCTCAAGAAAAATAAGTTTAAAAAAGAGAGCTAGAGAAAGAGAGAATGCTTCAATCTGTAGACACAATCAGTTTCTTATTTGGGTGTGGACAGGATATTTCATCCTAAGTCCTTCAGAGTAGTCATGGTTGATTTCTACAGCTATTTTATTTTATTTTAATTTGTTTGGGTTTTTTTGCTGAGGCAGTTGGGGTTAAGTGGCTTGCCCAGGGTCATACAGCTAAGTGTCTGAGGTCAGATTTGAACTCAGGTTCTCCTGACTTCAGAGCTGGTGCTCTATCCACTGCGCCACCCAGCTGCCCTGATTTCTACAGTTATTTTAAATGAAAATTCTCTTTCTGTCTCTTGCTGCTAGACTTTGTTGGTAATATATAAAAATGCTGATGATTTACAGGGATTTATTTTACATATTGAAACTTTGCTAAAGTTGTAAATTAGCTCAACTAGTTTTTTGGTTATTTCTCTGGAATTCTGCAAACATATCATATTATCTACAAAGTTTTCTTCTTTTATTGCTATATAGCTGGTATCTCTAGTACAATATTGAATAACAGTGGTGATAATGGGCATCCTTGCTACTATTGGTTTTTCTTTAAATTACATTTTATCCATGTCTTTTATTTTCACATAGTTTTCAAATAATTGCCACAATCCTAACATAGCATTGAACTTTTCCTTGCAACAAAAAAAAAAAAAAACCCAGTTCAGCAAAAACAATTGAGGTGATAACCTCAGAGCCCCGGTCTCTATGCCAAGAGGAAGAAAGCCTTTTCTTTTTCATTATTTTTTTTTTCCTCTGAGGACATCATAGTTATAGGTTTTGTTTTAGTGTTCTTTTCATTTACGTTATTATAGGTGTTATGTGTACCATTTATCTGATTTTGCTTATTTTGTACAAGTTAGTCCATTAAAGTCTTCCCATGTTTTTCTGAAATCCTCATATTCATTTTCACTGCCCCATGTTATTCCATTACATTCTTACATGAGAGGCAGTGCATCACAGTGGATGGTGAGACCCCCTAGGAAGACCTGGGTTCAAGTCCTGCCTCAACATATACGGGTTGTGTGATCTTAGACAACTCACTTTACTTCTCAGTGCCCTAGGCAAAAAGTTCTAGTGGAATTGCTGATCTGCATTTGTGTATGTGGGTATGTGGGAGTGGGATGGGGGATTTTCCTCACCTGTGAGTTCTATGTATCACTTGAATCACAGATCCAGTCCCGGGCCCTCTCCCTACACTCAGGTACCACAATTTCTTCAGCCATTTCCAAAATAATAGCAACCTATTTTTTTTAGTTGTTTGCTATGAATATTTTTGTCTAGGGCTTGTCTTTCTGCTTTTGACTTCCCAGAGGACATATGCCTCGTGTTGGAATTGCAAGGTCAAAGAATATTCCCTCAACTCTTTTTTTACATTAATTATTGTCCAGGTACTCTTCCTTCCACTCATGATGCTGTCTCCCTAGTTCAGGTCCTCATCAGCTTATCCCCACTGTGACAGTCTCTCCTAATTGGTCTCTTGGTTCCAGTGTCTTCCCTTTCTAATACAAAATCCTCCATTCCATCCTATGGCCCAAAGTATGTTCTATCTTGCATCTATCCGATTGGTTCATATGACAGAAAAGGAAAATGATAGATGTTGGAGAAGATGTGGGAAAATCAATGAGTTGCTGGTGGAGTTATGAACTGATCCAACCATTTGGAAGAACAATTTGGAATTATGCCCAAAGGGTCATAAAACGGTGCATACCCTTTGATACAGCAATGTTTTTACTGGGCTTGTATCCTAAAGAGATCTTAAAGGAGGGAAAGGGACCCACACGGGCAAAAATGTTTGGGGCGGCCCTTTTTGTAATGGCCAGAAACTGGAAACTGAGGGGATGCCCATCAGTTGGAGAATGGCTGAATAAGTTATGGGATATGAATGTGACGGAATAATATTGCTCTATAAGAAACACTTAACAGGCTGATTTCAAAAAACCCTGGAGAGACTTACATGATATCCCTATCCAGAATGGATTGTTTTTGCTGAACTGGGTTTTTTTGTTGCAAGGAAAAGTTCAATGCTATGTTAGGATTGTGGCAATTATTTGAAAACTATGTGAAAATAAAAGATACGGATAAAATGTAATTTAAAAAAAACCAATGGTAGCAACTATGGAAACAGAATATGTATCAAAGCCTAGGATTTTGACCTTTTTTTGGTTTGTTTGTTTGCTTTTTTTTTCTCGTGGATTTTTCCCTTTTGATCTTATTTTTCTTACACATCATGACAGATATGGAAATATGTTTAAAAGGATGGCACATTTTTAGCCTATACCTGAATTTTTTGTGTTTCCCTACAATTGCCACTAGTACAGGGCATACAGTGAAAGTTAACTGAGATCATGAACACACTTAACGTTCAGTGTGTTCCTTGGTTCCCAACCCTAAAGAGAGGAGTCTTCCCATAGGCCATCAAACAGAAATCTCAGTCACAAATTTTCTTCAAAAGCTCCTCATGGAGAATCTTCCTGGCTTTTTTTCCCCTTTCGGCACGCTTAACTCATCTAGTCTCTGAGAAAAGTGTATCCTAACCCACTGGATGGACACCAACAGGGTTCTTACATTATCTTTATTCCAAAACGTTTCTCTCTGGCCACTCCCTAAATGAATAACTTCTCATCAGAAGCTATTAACTCTTTCCCCCACAATAACCTTGCAAGATGGGTATTCTAAATACAAACCTCACCTGACAGCTGGCTCAATGACCTGCTCATGGTCATATCACTATTACATGTTGGAACTGGGATATAAAATTGCCTTGAAAGCTAGCCTTTTTTTCTTTTATACCCCATCGAGTCTTCAGTGTCGGTTAAGGCTGTCTCACTCTTTTTGTATCAATCTTTTCTCCTTCATAAATCTGATGATTAAACCTTTGGTAAAGTTATGTGTAGCCCTGAACCTCAAAACCCGCCATCTCTTGGGAAGTCACCACCTCCAATTTCATAGCCATTTGGAGAAGCCCACTGAATAAAGCTCTGGATATTTTTTTTTACCACTCTGCATGGCTACTTCTGCCCTGACAACTAAGCAACCTGAGATCTCTAGAGACAGATAAACCACCTGCAATCTGTCCCTGTTTAGCTTTCCCTGCAGAGATAAATCTAGGAAGTTAATAAGTAGCTGGGGGGAGGGAGGGAAGGGGAAGTATTGGGATGGATGGACAGAGAATGACTGGAAGAGCACACAAAGTTCCTACTGATGATCAATCTTGATCTTCTCCAGGGCAGGTAGGCGAATACTCAGCTGGGGCAGTATCTCTTCATCATAAAAAAAGAGATTTCAAATGAATCTAACTGCATGTGACTCTGCCATGCTGGATCTCCAATATATATATATATATATATATATATATATATATATATATATATATATACACACACACACACACACACACGGAACATCCCTTCTTCAAAAATTGTTATACTATCAACCACCTCCTTTTGCCAGATATTCTCTCCCTGAATTTTCTTGATTCTGCTTCGTTGTAGTTCTCTTCTAACTTGTCAGATGAATTCTTCCTAAACTTTTCTATAGAATTGTCCTTCATGTCCCATCTCACAGTTCTCTCCTAGCTTTCTCTTCTTTCTCTATTTCTTCTTTTGACAATCTCCCCTGTTTCCATGTTCAACTCTTATTTCTATGTAGATGACTTCCGAGTCTATACATGGACCTCATCTCTCTCCTGAGATTCTTCAGTTACCTGCTTGACATTTCCAGCTAGAGGTCCCGTGGGCACCTCAAACTCAATGCATCTAAAAGTATGTCTATTTCTCCTTAAATACACCTTTTCTCCCAACTTCCCTGTTTCTGTTGAGTATTCCACCATCTTTCTAGTCACCCATGTTGGCAAGCTCAGAGTCATCCCTCTCCCTTTTTTTTTGAAATTCTTTGAATTTTGTAAATGAGAAAACCGTCAGTAATTAACTTGGATAACAGCATTAAATATAGAATTTTTCATTTAAAATTTTTGACAGATATAATTAATAAAATAATGTCTAGAAAAAAGACAGGAATTAAGCCAAACAATGAATAAGACTGAGGGAAATTGGTATAAAACAGAAGACTAAAGAATTAAAATAATGAAAATGTGTTTATAGGTTAGTCATAAAATGCAAATAACTTTTATTACTATAAGTACAAAGGCAATTAAAACATTTTTCTGTCTTAAAATGCAAAAGTTATTGAAATAGGAAAAAAAAGGAAATTCTTAGTTGTCTTTTTCACCAAGAAGAGGTATAAGATTTAGTTTTGTTTTTGCCAAAGCTGCTGCTTTAGCTTGCCCGCATAGTCTCATCTTCATCTCTGTAATTGTTCTGCATTCCTCTCCCTTAATATCCATTGGGCTGTATGGAGGTGTTTAAGAGGACTAGGACCTCTGGTGCGAGGGCTTTCTGAGCCCTTTTCTGAGCTGCTTATCCATTTTTAGTGTCCACCTGCCACGCAAATCTCACCTATGGCTCTAAGAGGCTCTAGCACTTGGCAGTAGCCATCCCTTTGATAAACCAGGTTGAGAGTAACCGAGAGGCTTCGGACCTACAGGTGAGGAAGGGAGATGGATGTCTGTCTTGAGAATGTGAAGACTTCCCTCCGTCAGAATGGGTGGATGAGAACAAATTTGTTCCATTGGCTATGAAGGCGGCTGAAATGGGAGTCATGGAGCGCTTAGAGCTTGGTCAAACATCAGTGATACCAAGATCAACCACTCTGTCCTGGACCATCGCCAGTCATCTTGACTTTCGTCTTGCCACCGGACTTCTTTGGCTTTGGAAGAAAGAGTGAGATTAATGATTTTGTGTAACTCCACTTCACTTAAATCCAATTCATAAGCAAGTCAAGATAACACCCTGTGATGTCAGTGGTTCTCTTCAAAAACAAAGGGTGAACAATAACAGCAATACCATAAGTTGCCCTCTTGTTGATTCTATCTCCATAACATTTCCCACATCCATCCTCTTCTTTCCACTCAGCACATCCTCCATAGTTGAGGCCATCAAGACTTCTTTCACCTGGACTAATGCAATAGTCTCCTCACTGAGCTTTCTGGATTTTGTCTTTGTACAGCTGCAAAATCGAGAGTCCATAAGCTCAGGCCTGACCATTTCATCCCTCTGCTTAAGAAGCCTCGAGTGGCTCCCTATTATTGCTTCTTAGCTAAAATACTAATTCTTCGGTTTGGTCCTTAGAGCCCTTCACGTTCTGGCTCTAACCTGTCTTTTCTGACCCATTCCACATTACTCCAAGTTATATACTTTCTGTTCCAGCAAAACTGGCTTATTTAATTTCTTTGTAAATGATACCCCCTCTCCTGCCTCAGTGCTTTTTCACAGGCTGTCCCTTGTACTTTGAACGTTCCTTACCTCGGCCTTTTGGAACCTGTCGTTCTTTTCAAGTCTCTGCTCAGAATGTCACCCCTTCCAGATATCTCTTCTGATTTCCCTATCTCTTGGCCCAATCCCTTTGAATTTATTTTGTTTATAGCATATATTTACTTACTCACGAGCCTGTTGTGTTTCCCCCTCAGGTTCCCAGACGGCATCGATTATCTTGTTTCTGTATTTGAATCTCCAGTGCCTATTACAGCACCTAGCACCTAGCAGGTGCTTGATAAATGTTTGTCGATTAATCGGACACGTTTTGTTTGATATGACGGCGCATATTCAGGGAGAGATGTTCAACCAATATTTGGAAATGAATCGTTATGAGGAGACAACCGGTTTTTGACTTGTGCAGAGTACTGGGCAGTATGTCGGTGATAGGGGATCGGAGAACTTGGGGAAAAATAATAAGCTCACATTTGGATATGTAGGTTTGCTGATATTGGGGGGATATATAGATGGAGATGTCTAGCAGGCAATTGGTGATGTTGATCTGGAACTCACAAGAGAGATCAAGCCTGGAGACTTAGGTTTGGGAGTCATTTCCATCGAGGTGGTCAAAACCCTGATAGCTTTGGAAGAGCGATAACCTCCCATATTGAGGATAGAGAGATAAGAGATGAAGGCTTAGGATAAAGTTTGGGAAAACACTCACAAAAGAGTGAGGAAGAAGATGGAACCAGGGAGGGAGATAGACTGAGTGATTAGAACAAGATTAAGTGGCCAGTTATCAAGTAATTCGAGATCAAGGAGGATGAGAACTGAGAAAAGCCACTTCTTTCTTCAATTGGGAAGTCACTGGCAATCTGGGCAAGTAACTGGAGTCCAGAGGTTAAATTGGAAGCGGCGTGAGGAATGATAAGGAAAGAAATGAAGGCGACAGATAACCTTTTCTGTTCAATTCGGGGAGCAGCTTTTAAGGACCTGTGTGCAAGGCACCGAACTGGGGGCTTGGCATATAAAGTCAGAAATGGAATGAACGTCCTCCTTGGTGATATAATTAATGTGAGAATTTGAAGGAAAGAAAGAAGGGACCTCAACCCCAGGGGGAACCAAGAAAGGTTTCTTGTAGAAGATTACACCAGAGCTGAACCTTAAAGGAAGCTAGAGATTCTACAGAATTGGATATTTGAAGATGGCAGTGTATGGCAAGGAAAAAATGAAGGCAGTGTGGTGCAGTAGAAGAAGCACCAGACTGAGTGGGCCTTAGAGGATCTGGTTTCTACTGCTGATTTTGCTTGCTGCTAACTTGCTGCAACTCCCTTCTTCTCTCTGGGCCTCAGTTACCTCCTCCTTTCACCAAGGGGCTGGGACTCCTGACATTCTTTGGCCAATTTATTCTGGGAAGGGAACAACTGAGTATGTTTGTAGGCAGAAGGGATGGAGTCAGTTGATAGGGGTTGGGGGGAGGGAGGAAGGAAGGAAGAGAGAGAGATTCGAGGGGAGAGGGAGTGAAAAAGAAGAGAGGAAAGAAAGAGAAAGAGAAGAGAGAAAGGTGAGAGGAAGAAAGCCAAGAGAGAAAAGGGGAGAAACAGAAGAGAGACAGAGAGAGAGGAGAGATAGACAGACAGAGAGAAAAAGAGAATGGTTGAGAATAAGGGTATACGTTGAGTGATTATTTCTAATGTGAGGGATTTAGAAATGTGATGGGATATTTTTATCTTCAGTTCACTTAATAAACAAGCATTTATTACATGCCCACTGTGGGCCAAGTACTGTGCTAGGTACAAGGGACACAAAGTGTCTTCTTGAACTTAAAGAGCTTATATATTTTTAAAAAATAGAGTTTATTACTATCTTTTATTTTTATATTACCCAGGTCTCTTCCTGCATTCTTCCCTCAGCCTCTCCCATAAAGCCATCCCATATAAACACAGATTTAAAAAAAAAAAACAAAAAGAGGAAGAGAAAAAAAATTCAACAAAACTGATCAGCAGATCCCCAAAAGATGCTAAATTCAGTGTTCCCCACTCAGAGACCTCTCCCTCTACCTAGCAATGGTAGATGCAGTTTTCCATATCTCTTCTTTGGGACCCAGCGGGGCCTTTGTCATTTTGAAACTTCAGTTTCTATTGTTTGGTATTGGGTGTTTTCTCTGTTTTTACGTTGTTATGGTCATGGTGGTCATTGCTTTTCTGACTTTGCTTATTTAACTTTTCACCAGTTTGTGTCTTATTTCTTCTGATTCATTGTTTGTGAGTTCTTATAGCTCAGGATTCCATTCCATTTACATAATAAACTTTAGCCATTTCTGAATGTATCGGCATCTATTTTGTTTCTAGGTCTTTGCTACCACCAAAAAAGCTCTCTGATAAATATTTTGATATATATAATCGTGCCTCCTCTCTGTCTTTCTCTCTCTCACTTTCTCTCTCCGTCTGTCTCTTTCTATCCCTGTCTCTGTTTCTGTCTCTCTTATCCCTGTCTCTGTTTCTGTCTCTCTCTATCCCTGTCTCTGTTTCTGTCTCTCTCTATCCCTGTCTCTGTTTCTGTCTCTCTCTATCCCTGTCTCTGTTTCTGTCTGTCTCTCTCTGTCCCTGTCTCTGTCTGTGTCTCTCTGTCTGTCTGTCTCTCTCACTTTCTGTGGTATGGAATCTTTGAATCAAAGGGTGCAGACATTTTAGTCACTTTATTTTGAAATCCCAGCTTTCTTTCCAGAATAGTCCTACTGCTTTACAGCTCCACTAACAAGACATAAATGTGCCCGACTTTCCCAAATCTCTCCACATTGACCATTCCCCTCTTTTGTCATCTTTGCTAATTTGCTGAGTGTAAAATAATTTGCTGATTTGCCTTTCTCTTCTTCTTATTTGTGATTAGTTTTCTTTCATATGCTGGTTAATAGTTTGCATTTCTGCTTGTGAGGATTGTTCATATTCTTTGACCATTTCTCTATTAGGGATGGATTTTAGGGTTAGACATCCTCGTAGTTGTCAGGATATATTATATAGCAAACATTAATCAGACATATTTGATGCACAGATTTCTCTGCCTAGTTCCAGAATTCCCTATTATGTCCTAATTTTGTTTGTGCAAAAGCTGTTTGATTTTATGCATAAGGGTTTAGGGGTCAGCCTAGAGAATGATTTCTACCCTCCTTAAAGAGGGATACATTACCAGGTGAGAATACACTTCATTGTCTTCTTCATTATACTGCACCAGACCTGGGTGGCTCCCTAAGTCTCATCCTAATGGTTGAGGGGTTTGGGTTGTACAAGGGGACTTAAAAATTTTTTTTGTATTACTTTTTAATTTTTTATTTTATTATAGCTTTTTATGTACAAAACATATGCACGGGTAATTTTTCAACATCGACCCTTGCAAAGCCTTCTGTTCCACCTTATCCCCTCCTTCCCCCACCCTCTCTCCTAGATGGCAGGTAGTCCAATACATGCTAAATGTGTTAAAATATATGTTAAATCCAATATATGTATACATATTTATACAGTGACCTTGCTGCACAAGAAAAATCGGATCAAGAAGGAAAAAAAAACTGGGAAAGAAAACAAAATGCAAGCAAACAATAACAGAGAGAGTGAGAGTGCTATGTTGTGAACCACACTCAGTTCCCACAGGCCTCTCTCTGGCTGCAGATGCTCTCTATCACTGAACAAGTAGAACTGGTTTGAATCATCTCACTGTTGAAGAGAGCCACGTCCATCAGAATTAATCATTACATAATCTTGCTGTTGCCGTGTACGATGATCTCCTGGTTCTGCTCATTTCACTTAGTATCGGTTCATTTAGGTCTCTCCAGGCCAAGGGGCTTTTAGAAGAGTAGTTACTGATTTAAAATGTGACAAGAATTACTTAGGATGGGAAAGGGAGAGGGGGGAGAGTGGGAGAATCCCCTTTCGGGAGCTATTTTGTTTGCAGTTTGCTGAAAGAAGTTAAAAAGCAGTTAGACATTTTTTTATAAGCGCGCTATGGTGTGACCAAGGATGTCATCCAATAAGAACAACTTCCTGTTGTACCTAGGGAAATGTCCAGGCTTTGTTTACACTAAATGAACAACTGAGATGTGTTCTCACTTGATAAATATCGCAGGCCATCGCGCTTTGTTATTTAGTTGAAGTGAGGTGGGATTATTATCCAGGAGGGCCCTTATGCATATCGAGTTACTCTGTGTTATTCTCCCTTCTCGAAGAGGACCAATGACATCAGGGGGATGACGTCTTCACTTGCAAGTGGATGGGATTTAAGTGAGGCAGAGCTGTGCAGTCTTCAGCTTCACTCACTCCTCTAGAGCCAACCAGTAGCAAGATGGTCAAGACAAGTGGTCATAACCCAGCATGCATTGGGAGACCTTGACCTTTCTGAGACAAACCCCATTGAAAGGCTAGGTAAGAGTTGAGGTGAAAGATGGTCTACTTTGCCTTCACAAAACAATCCCAGACAAACTATGTTTCTTGTGAAATGTGATATGATAAAGAGGAAAAGGAGATTTAAGTATACACATCTTGCCAATAGGCAGCAACAAGCAAGGGAGCAGGATTTGAACTCAGCTCACTTATATCTCAGCATGTCTTTTAGCATCCCTTATTTAAAAAGGCCAAGGTCTCCCACTGCATTCGGACCATCTCCGGTTGTCCTGATCTCTATCTGGCCACTGGACCCAGATGGCTCTGGAGGGGGAAGTGAGGCAGGTGGCCTTACCCAGCCTTTCTTACTTCAATCCAACTCACTTACACGTCACGGCATCACCTCCCTGATGTCATGGTGCTCTTTGAAAATGAAGGACAGACAATAGTAACCTTTTATCAAATATCAAAGTGGCAGTGTTAGGAATTTTATACCTTTTTGGTTATGTGTTGATAGTATGAATAAAAATCAGTTCTATTATACTTCATTGCTTAAAATTTGACTAACAAACTTAATTTATTCATCTCCCTGAAATTAGATGGGGATTATTATTATTTTAGGGTTGCTAGCTATGTGATCTTGAGCAAGTCACTTAATCCTGGTTGCCTCAGTTTCCTCATCTGAAAAATGAGATGGAAAAAGAAATGGCAAAAACCATTCTAGTATCTCTGCCAAGAAAACCCCCAAAGGGTGGATCACAGAGAATCAGATACAAATGGAAACTGATTACACGGAAATGAATTATCATAACAAAATGATACTGATAATAAAATAATAGCTCACATTGATATGTTATGGTTGATAAAAGGCTTTTTTCAAAAGCAACTGTAAAAACTTCCTAGCACACATTGAGAAACTGAGACTCGCATGTGTTGGAGCACCAGTAGGATTTGAACTCAGATCTTATGATGATGAAGCCATAAGATCATGCGAGTTTTATAACTTACGGGTCATCTAGTCCAGTTTCTTCATTTTTAAAGCTGAAGAAGTCACGGCCCAGTGAGTTTAAGTGATTTCCTCAATTCATATGGGTGGTGAATGTTAAATGTAGAAATTGAACTCTGCTTTTCAGATCCCAAACCCAGTATACCAGATGACCTCATTACGGAAATAGTGATGTTATGCTTTGTTACTTAAATGTTTTTTTGTTGTTAAAAAATTTGATATAGAGGAAAATTTTGGAAGACTCAATTTTGCTATTGTTACCCATGGTCTTAGAGGACCCTACTCACAATGGGTCCCTGGGTCTGCTTTTCCATGGGGACTTTCAATCCATTTTGACCTTCCTTGCTCCCTCTGACTCGTTATGCCGGGCTGCTCCCGATCCCAGGGAAAATCTAAGTCAAGTTTCGGGATGATTTATTTTTAGGGTCTCCCAAAAAGGATGAATAGGATTCCTCTAGAAAAATTACTTCATACGAAATGAAATAATACTTAAGAAATATAAAGCAAATCTTCAATAATCACCTTCATTCGGCTCAGGACAAGAAGCCAGAAGTAGAAAGAGGTCCTCCAGGAAAGTCAGCACAAGGGCAGGCACCCTTCAGGGACAGCTAACACCTCCATTATTGTGACAGGGAACAGGAGGACTGAGGAGTTCAGATGAGGCTCCCCAAACACTGTTATTCACAGAACACCAACTCACTAGTCAAGCCACAACATAAACATTAACATTAAATAACTGCTATATACCAGGCACTATGCTAAGCCTTAGAGATTTTTTTAAAAAGTTAAAAAAAACCTCCTTCTTTTCAAGGAACTCACAATGTACTGGTGGAGGCAACACACAAACAATTAAGTACAAATGAGCTTTAGACAGGATAAGGTGAAAATAATCAACAGAGGAAAAGCACTTGAATTAAGAGGGATGGGGAAAGGCTCTCTGTGGAAGGTGAGATTTGAGCTGGGACTTGAAGGAAGCCAGGGAAGCCAGGAGGTGGAGCTGAGGAGAGAGAGAATTCCAGGCCCGGGGTGGGGTTAGCTAGGGAAAATGGCTGGATTGAGGGTTTGATTTTATGTTTTGTAACTGCCTCTATCTCTTGTTTGCTTAACAATTCATTCCATCCCCATGAAGGGTTTATAATCTGCTGCTTTTCTAATCATTTCAATGCTATCAATTTTTTTATATTTAAGTCATATATCCATTTTGAATTTATTTTAGAATATGGCATAGAAGGGGAAGTGGTTGCTATTTTTTTCCCAGGTAGATTCTGTATGTCCCTATGGGTCTGTTTAGCTGTGTGGCTCCTAGGGAAGAAAGAACAGACATTTGTAGTTACTTTCCCCTCCACCCTTCTGCCTGGGAACCTTGAATTCCTACCAGGAAAGGAAGCAGGGGTGGGTGGGGGGTGTTGAGGCCACAACCTAGTCACCTTGCTCTCTTCCGGGAGGAGTCCTGGGCTACAATTACATCTATCTGCTCCTTAAATATTACTAATGTAGGGGAAGCAATTTTTAAGTTGAGGCTAAACCCTTGAATGCTGCTCCTTAATGTGGAAGGAGGGTCCCAAGTTTTGTATCTGAAGGCTCGACTCCCTATCCACCAGATGCTAGTTCTAAAACGAACACACATAGCCAATAGCAAATAAACTTATTTATCTCAGTAGATAGCAAGACAGAAATCAGAGAAAGTATACGTAGGAGAAAGCTGCCAGGCAATATAGATTAAATAGGCTCTCTTAGGAGTGAGATGATTCAGTTCAACCAAGAGAGGGAGTCCCAGATCTCAGTCAAGAGGGAAATCCTCAAATTCTCTAGAGTAGCAAGCTGGGAATGGGACATAATAGGGATGAGCGGCTTATCTACATGCCAGTTCCAGTTTTTCTTTCTCTTTCCCTGAAAAACAATGTTGGAATTGTTTATCTTCTTTGTCAAAAGTTGGAAGCCAGACGTCCTCTGAGCTAAGGCTTTAGAGATAGAAATTAGAAATTTATCAATTTATTAATGAGATCTAAGCCTAATTTCTGCCAAATTGCTTTCTGGCTTTTAAGTTTTTGTCAAAGAGGGAGTTCTTCCTAGAGAATTGATGTTTATTTATGTTATGTCATTTATGTTAACCCAGAGCTTGCAGTCTAACAGGGTAGATAACACATATACCCAAGGTAATAGGGATGAGGGAGGCAAGGGGGATCAGGAAAGTCTCCCTGTAGATGACTGAGTGATGATCCAACTAGCAAGGGAGGAAAAGACAGAAAGGGGGTGCAGGGAGATTCGAAACATGGTCAGATTGCTAAATAATAATTGCATTGGCAAAGTGCTTTGTATCCATTATCTGATTTGAGCACTGCAATAGCCCTACCAAGCAGCACAATCATCCTCCTTATTTTACCGATGGGGAAACTGAGGCTGTGGAAGCTTTTTTGGTCACAGATTCACACAATGAGTGTCAACTAGAAGACCTTGGGTCTCAGGGGACCTAAGGGCTGCAGATCAGCCTTTTATACCACTTCTGGCTTTCTAAAAAAAAATCTTCTTAAATTGGATACTACTCAGCTTCTTCAATAATCATCATTTTGGGTTTGGAGGGGACCGCAGGGCAAATCTCTCATTTCACAGATGAGAAAACTGAGGCCCAAGGGAGGGAATGGATTAGCTCAGAGTGATACTAGTAATCAGAATTGGAATCTAGATAATCGGACTCCAGTGCCAGAGCTTGTTTCTTCCTTCCCTCCCTCCTCTCCCATATCCTTTCCTTCCCTCCCTCCTCTCCCATAGCCTTCCCTTCCCTCCTTCCTTTCCCATATCGTTTCCTTTCCCCCTTTCCTTCCCGAGCCACACCGCGCCAGCGCCGGGGTCTAACTCCCAGCCCCATTCCGTCATTTTAACCACGCAGTTGTCAATTTCAGCCGAGCCCAGGGCGGGCCCAGCCCATCTTGTCTGGTTACCTTCCGGCGCGCATGCGTAGTCCCGGCATTACTCATTCTTTATTTATTTATTTCGAGTGCTACGCAAGCGCCGTACTTTAGGCAAACCGGAAAGACGCCGTTCGTCTGGTACCCCAAGATGAAGTATGAAGCCTGTAGTTTGATGGGATTGGGGACTCGGGGGCAGGTAGGGTGGGTGGCCGGGCGGGGGAAAGGCTGCTTAACCGCCCCCGAAGGGGAGGACGAGCCTGCACGCGGCGGGAGGGGGGGGGGGGGGGGGGGGGAAGGCGGACGCTGGCATCGGGCGGCGTTCTCCGCCTCGCTCTCATCTCCGTCTCCTCTTCTCGCCCCTGCAGCGCACTGACCAAGGTGAAGCTTATCAATGAATTGAACGAGCGGGAGGTGGAACTCGGGGTGGCAGAAAAGGTTTCCTGGCACGCCGAATACAAGGACAGCGCTTGGATCTTTCTGGGTGAGGCGTGCGCGCTCCCTCCCCCTCCCTCCCCGGCTCCCGCCCTCCCCGGCTCCCGCCCCTCGGGCAGACGCCTCCATGTGGGCCTTCCTCTCCCGATTCCATTCGATTCCGTAAACGTTTAATAAAAGCCCCACCGTGTGCCGTGCCCCGTCTGCCCGCGCCCCTCCGGGCCTCGGAGCCTCCGGTGGGCAGGGCACGGCACCCCCCCCCCCCCCCAGATGTCTCGGCTCCTTTGTCCTCTCCGCCGTCATGAGGCGTGTCGGGCCTTACAGTGAAATAGCAGACTGGGCTTTAGCCCCCCAGGAGGCCTGTTGCGCCTCTGACTGCGGGCTCCGAGCTATTGGGAACTCCCCCCCCCCCCACCTCCCTAAACCCTATCTTTCCAATTAAATATGGCAGCCGTTGCGGTGAGAACGGCAGAGAAATTGACAAGAGGCTGCCAGCCGGGGGGTTAGCCTCCGATCCACGTCATCCATTCTTGCGCGCCCTCCTCTTCCCCCCAACGATCTGTTGCAGAGCCCTGGCGTTTCTGCCTTCCGGTAACGTCTCTGAATCCCCTTTTCTCGCGCATTAATACCACCGGGCTCCAGGCGTCCATCACCTCCCAGCCCGGTTATTGCCACCGCCAGGTGGATGGGTGGCTTGCTCCCTTCCTCCATTAACGTTAAGAGATATTTCTCCAAATTGCAGGTCTGACGGTGTCACCTCCCTCTTTCATGGATTCCTTCTCATCTTCCCGCGAAACTCTCCCCATCCAAGCTTTCCCTATTATTATAGTATATTATTATTATTATTATATTATATTATATTATATTATATTGTATTATATTATGTTATATTATATTATATTATATTATGTATTATAGAGAACACCACCATTTTCCCATTCCCCAAGGCTTGAAAGCCACTGTCATTCTTGATTCCTTACTCTCTCTCGCCCTCCATATCCAATCTGTCACAAGGCCTGTTGATACCCTGGCAACACCTGGCCAATCTATCCTTCTCTCAGGTGCTGCCGCCACCTGTGTTCTGGCTCTTCTCATCTCAAGTCAGCACAAGTGCAGTGACTGACTTGTGGGTCTGCCTGTCACAAGGATCTCCCAGCTCATCTCCTCTTCAGCTGTCAAAATAATGTTCCTAGAGTGAAGATTGGATGATATCCCCCCCATACTCAAACTGCAGTGGCTCCCTGTCACTTCCAGCATCAACTATCAAACCCTCTCCCCCCTTAGCAGCCCCCTACTTTACTTGCTGTGCAATCTAGCTGGCCTTCTTTCCTTTCCCTGTTCTCCTCCTCCCTCTCCCTCTGTCCACGTAGGGGATCATACCTTTCCCTGTAGGTGGTGTTCTGCCCAAAGGCATAGATAGCCATTTTGATAGCTGGCACCTCACAGGATATCTTGGGGTTTAGAGGCTGGATTTCTTTCTTTTCTCTTCCCTACTTATCCTAGCAATAAAAAACCAAACTGGCACAATAAACTCTTTTGTCCTGAAATCATTTATGATTTCTTGAAATCATCATCCTGAAATCAAAGCATTGGAAACCCAGGCTTTAATAAAGCACATTGGGATTCAGATAAATAGAGCTGCTGGACCACTCTGGCTCTCTCCGATTGGCCCCCAGTGGGTCCGAGTCCAAACCTCATCTGGTCATTGTTTGGGTTCTCTTGGCTCCCAGTAAATGTAAATAGCGGTTGTTTTTCTTTTGGCCAGAAATTCTCAGGCTTTCTTCTTCTCAGCTTGATGTTTTTGATGAGGTAAAAGAAGCCATTCTCTGCTGCATTTCTTACCTAGCCTAATCACCGAATGTGCATGGCCTTAGATAAACTGAGACCTGGGAAAGACCTTAAGGAGGCCCAGGTCTTCCACGGCATCCAGGGCCAGTCATCCTGACCACTGGGCCCGGATGGCTCTGGAGGACAAAGTGAGGCTGGTGATTTTGTCCAGCTCTCCTTCATTTCCTCCCGGTTCACTTACAAGTCAAGTCATCCTCCTCCTCATGTCATTGGTCCTCTTCCAGTACAGATGCCCAACATCTGCAGCAATCTGCCATTCTCACCTTCTTCACACAATACACTCCCACCTTCCCACATTTTCACTGAAGGAACTCTTGCCTTCCTCCTCTCCACCTGCTAGCTTCCTTGGCCTATTTCAACCTGCAGCTAAAATCTCACCTTCTCCCCTCCTTCAGTTTTCCCAGTATATCATTAGTTGTTTGCTTGTCTCCTCATTAGATTGGGAACTCCTCGAGAGCAGGGGCCATCTTTGGCCTTTTTTTTGGTATGTACAGTGCCAGGCACCTAGTAGGCCCTTCATAAATGCTTATAGACTGACTTTGGTCTTGTGACTCCACATCTATCACACACAACTTTTTTTTTTTTAAATCTTTAATACATCTATTCAGAGGCAGAGCATTCATTTTGTAGGAAGCTTCCATAATGTTGCTTAAGGGTTTCCTAAAAAGCTTGTCAGGTATGTGTGTGTTTAAAGCTTTTCCATAGAGGTCGGTGCCACGAGCAAAAATATAAATAATTAAAAATAACAGCTCAGTATGATATAAATCAGTGGTTCTCAAATTATGGTCTAGAGAATCCTGGGGATCTCTGAAACCCTTTTAGAGGGTCTACAGATTCAAAAACAGTTTTTATTTCCACTATGGTAAATGTCTATAAATATAACCCAGATAAACAAAAACGCTTTGGAGAGCTCCTCAATCATTTGTAATAGGATAAAGATACTGAAAACAAAAGTTTGAGAACCCCTGATATAAATGATCGTGCTGGGTTTGGAGTCGACAATGTTATGAATATACTGCAAAGATAAAAGGACTCAGGAGTGTATGGAGTAACTTGGTTTGTTTATGGTTCTTCAAGAAATGGGGGGGGCACTCAGGGGCAGCCCCCGGAGGGATCCTCGCTTATAGGCAGGAGAAGGAACCTTTTGTTTCCCATCCTGAAGCACGAGGTTTCTCCCTTGTCCCCCGAGTTGGCCGGGAATGATCAACAGATTTCTTGATCCTCCCATTGCACGTTTTTCCCTCAACATGTTTCTCCTTCTTTACCATCCAGCCCATGATTAAAAATGGCAGAAAATTCCCCCTTTAGGGAGGGGAAGTTAATATCGATTAACTCAATAAGTATGAGTTAATTTTTCGTTTGTGGTTGATTTTTATCAGTTTATCAGTTCAGCGGCTCAAAGCCTTGTTTTGTCCAACTTGTCACTATATAGAAACACAATTGTCTAGGTTGCTCACAAAGAAAATCTAATCCCATGTTTGATACTTGGTAGGGAGCTGATCTTGAGCAGATCACCTCTCTGGGCCTCAGTTGGCTTTCAAGGACTTAGCCACTTACTGGTCATTGATTGCGGTGACCTGCTGTGTCGGAGGAAGCTCCCATCCAGGAAATCCCCTGTGCTGACAAAATCCTGGCTCCTCTGTGTATTTATGAATAGTATAGAATGAAAAAGGACACGGACTTTGGAGTCGGAAGATTTCAGTTCAGATCCTGGCCCTTAAGTCACTTTTGCTCTCTGGCTCTCAGTTTCCTCATCTGTAATGTCAGCATGTTATTCTTTGCTTGGCTGACCTCTGAGGGTGAATATAGAGAAAACTGATGGGAAATTGCCATCTCAATCAGAATGAATAGCAAAGGTACTCTGGACATAATTTAAAAATCTAGGGCAGCTGGGTGGCGCAGTGGTTAGGGCACTAGCCCTGAAGTCAGGGAAATCTGAGTTCAAATGTGATCTCAGACACCTAAAGCTTCCTAGCTGTGTGACCCTGGGACAGTCTTAACCCCAGTTGCTTCAGCAAAAAAAAAAACAAAAAAAACCAAACAAACAAAAACTATAGCTATACATAGAATGAATCCAGGATAGGTAGATTCATAACAGTGGCTATACATCCCTACTGGAGTGCTGGCTAATGATCTCTGTTCTCTTTTTTCCTAGGAGGACTCCCCTATGAACTGACCGAAGGAGATATCATCTGTGTGTTTTCTCAGTAAGTTACATTCCAATTACTACTATAACAGTAAAACCTCACTTGGGGGCTGCTACTGATGTTAAGAAGAGAGGCAGCTTGGGATTTGGGTGTAAGGGCAACCTCTGCGAGTGGCTCAGTTGTCCGGAGAAAGAAGTCCTATTCTCATGTTTGCAGTAATTTACTGTCTGGGCTTGAATGAGGAAGTTTCCTTCTCTGGGTCTCGATTTCATTTTGTGTCAGACGGTGGAGTTGGACGGGGTTATCTTTAAGTCCTTTTCTGGCGAGCTCACATTGAGCGAGCTTCCTAATGAGAGAATTCCTCTATTCAGCAAGCATTTCCTTGTTAACTTTGGGCTGGATACGGAGAGCGATCAACCAACAAGCATTGATTAAATGTTGACTTCTTCCTCAGAACAAGTGCCAGACGTACAAGGGAAGGCAAAAACGGTCCCTTGCTTCAAAGAGCTTACAGTCTGATGCCAGAGGATGTGCAAATAAATACAATATATATATATATATTATATATATATATGTTTATAATATATATATCATCATATATTATACATCCAATAACACAAATAAATTCAATAAATAAATCTCTACGGAATTATGGGAAGGGATCTGGGTGGGACCAGCAGTTTGGGAGTTACTGGGAAAAAGCTTGTCTAGAAGCTGGGATTGTCGCCGAGTCCTAAAGAAAGCCAGGGAGGTTAGGGAGAAGTAAGGAGGGAGAACATTTCACTCACAGATTCAAAAGTTAGGGAGTGTCTTGTGGAAGACCCAAGAGGACATTTCTTGGTGAAACACTGAGTGTGTTGAGGGGAGTCGCATATAAAAGGACTGGGAAAAGTTGGCAGGAGTTGGCTTGTGAGGCGCTTTCAAAACCATCTAGGCCAGTGGTCCTCAAAGTGTAGTCCAAAGAATTGTTGGGGTCTCTGAAACCCTTTCAGAAGGTCTACAAATTCAAAATTATTTTTTATTTCTAATATAGTAAATAGCTATAAATATAACCCATTTGAACAGAAACTTTGAACAGAAACTTTGAACAGATCCTCGATAGTTTTTTTTTTTTTAACAACATGAAGATACTGAGAACAAAAGTTTGAGAACCACTGATCTAGGACTTTATATCTGATCCTGGAGGCAATAGGGGAGCTCTGGGAGTTTGTTGAATAGAGATGCTACAGGTTCAGATCTGGACTTGAGGAAAATCCCTTTGGTAGCTGTCTGGGGGAGAGATTGGAAGGAGGGAGAGCAGCCAAAAGGTTAGTGACATAGTCCAGTTGTGAGGTAAAGATGATCTGTCATAGGGAGTGGCTGTGTGAGCAGAGGGAAAGGGACATGAGGGAGACATGTTAAGAATGAAGAAACAAGACTTGGCCACAGATTGGAGAGTTGGTCTGATACAAGTGAGGAATTGAAAATGACACCTGGGTTTTGAGTCTGGGTGACTTGGAGAAGGGGAGAATGGTGGTCCCTTCAGCAGTAAATGAGGGAATTTGGAGGAAAAAATGAAATTTGTTTGGGGCATGTTGAATTTGAGATGCCTGTGGGCATTAAAAAACAATGAGATAGGGGCAGCTGGGTGGCGCAGTGGATAGAGCACCAGCCCTGAAGTCAAGAGGACCCGAGTTCAAATCTGATTTCAGACACTTAACACTTCCTAGCTGTGTGATCCTGGGCAAGTCACTTAACCCCAGTTGCCTCAGGAAAACAAAAAAACGCCAATGAGATGAGACTGTTCAGGAATGGATAAGTAGATAAATGTGAGTTTATGAGATCACTAAAGGAGAGAGTATTGCTGGAGAAGAGGACTCAGGAGATATTCATGATCTAGTAAATCCTGGAGACTGAGAAGGAGCAGTCAGACAGGTAGCAGGACTGGAAGAGAACAGTGTCACAAAAACAGAGAGAGGAGAGAATATCTAGGAATAGAGAGTGATCAACAGTGTCATACATTGCTGTGAGATCAGAAAGGATGAGAATGAAGGGTAGGCAGTAATTATGAGATTAATACTTATTTTTTCAATTGAATAATGCATTTGGAAGCCAGGTTGGGAATGGTTTTGGGAGAGGATCAGAAGAAGTAGAGATACATTTCTTAGGGAATTTAGCTGAAATGCGGAACTGTACCCAAAGGGCTGTCAAACTGGGCACACCCTTTGACCCAGGACCTACTGGCCCTATATCTCGAAGAGATCTTAAAGGAGGGAAGGAGACCCACGTGGGCAAAAATGTTTGTGGCAGCCCTCTTTGTAGTGGCCAGAAACTGGAAACTGAGTGGACGCCCATCAGTTGGGGAATGGCTGAATAAATTATTGTTCTGTAAGAAACGATCAGGAGGATGATTTCAGACAGGGCTGGGGAGACTTACTCGAACTGGTTGCTAAGCAAAGGGAGCAGAACCAGATCAGTGTACATGGCAACAAGACTATATGACGATCAATCCTGATGGGCGTGGCTCTCTTCAACAATGAGATGATTCAGGCCAGTTCCAATGATCTTGTGATGAAGAGAGCCATCTGCACCCAGAGAAAGGATTATGGGAACCGAATGTGGATTATAAGGTAGCATTCTCATTTTTTGGGTTGTTTGCTTGCATTTTGTTTTCTTACTCATTTGCTTTTTGTGATCTGGTTTTTCTTGTGCAGCAAAATAATTGTATAAATATGGCTATACATATTGGATTTAACATAGATTTATATTTAATGTATTTATATATAGATAGCTATATATTGATATATAACATATAGTGGATTGCTTGCTATCTAAGGGAGGGGGAGGGGGAAGGAGGGGAAAATCTGAAGCACAAGACTGTGCGAGGGTCAGTGTTGTCAAATGCATGTGTTTTGAAAAGAAAAATCTTTAAAAATAAAAAAAAAGGAATTTAGCTGAGAAAGGGATGAGAGTTCCACAGCTATTGGCTATCCTTGAATCACGTAAGGAGTTTCAAGAGTGGGGGAATTTTGAGCAGGTTTCTAGGTAGCAGGAAGAAGCCAGTCCATAGAGATTATAGAGTGGGGATAATTGATAGAGAAGATGGTGAAGGATGGCCTTAAAGGTCTTATAGAGGAGCTGGTTTTGGCAAGGATCACCTGTTGGAGATTGGAATAGAGGAGGAGATAATGAGAAAAAATTGATGTGATGTGAGCTGAGGAGAAGCGTGACAATTCTTTGTGAATGATCTCAGTTGTTAAGGAGTCTTAAGTGAAGTCTTCACCTGAGAGGGTGGCAGGCTTGAGAAAAGTTGAGGTTTATAACAACCCTTACGGTGAGTGGGATAGAGTCAATTAAGAAGGAATAGAGAGACTGCTTTGCTGCACTAAGGGCCCATTTGATATGAGATAACAAATCAATGGAGGGCCCATTTACTGTGGTTTCCTGGTTTTCTCCAGCTCTATTCAGCAACACATAAATAGGCATGAGAGATAGACATGGGAATAATTTGGGGGTTTAGGATTTGGCAATTTGTAATTGGTCATAGAGCGAGGGAGCAAAGTATTCAAACCTAGAAGATGGTGATGAACTGCATAAAATGACCAAAAGTTAGAGACCGAAAAGAGAGGGAGGTGATAATGGTCTGGGAGAGAACTGAGGGTGGAGGAAATGGAATTCGTAGTGATGATGGACAGGGTTCGAGGCCCTCAGTCAGTAGGAAAGATGGAATAATAAAAGATTATAATCAGATATTTCAGAGGTCACCAACATGGATTAATGCTGAAACGAGTGTGGATACCCAGGAGTTTGTCTTAGCCTAGCAATTAATTCACTGGTTGGAGATTTCAGTTCCTTCTCTGAAAGGAGAGGATTGGCCTAGAAGAGATAATGAAGAATATACCTTCTTTCTCAGCAGAATTGGGGGGACCGGGAGAACAGAATATGTTGTCAAAAGCTAATTATTATCCTGTTGGTTATTTTTGCTTAACTCTTTTCCTTTGATACAGTGGGGTTCAATTTCAGGTTGTGTATGTTGGGTAGTTTTCCAAAAGGATAATGTATTCACTCTGTGATTGTATACATACGTACACGGATACATGCACACCCCCCCCCAGACATATATTTTTTTGTTTTTTGTCCAGACCTATTATTTCATCAGTATAACAAACTCCTAGTGAACAGCTTTGCACCAGCTCTTCAACTCTTGGCCTTAGATTTGCCTGGGAGCAGTTAGATCTTGGGGGATTTTCCCTGAGTCACAGCCAATATGTGGAAGAGACAGGACTTAAACCCAGGGCCATCAGGCTCGGAGGCCTTCTCTATATCCACTATGCCACTAGGCCTTTTAGCTCTGTGTATGCAGGCATATAATATAAATTAGAACTATGAATATGAAACTGAATTAGAAAAAAGAAAGGAAATATTAAGACTAGTTGCTCTCTAAGGTTCCTTCTAGTGCTGAGGAAACGAACCTTTGACTTTTTTTTGTTAGTGTGTAAGCAATTAATGTGCTTTTTAAAAGTAAAATTTTAATTAATATCTTCTGCTTCTTATATTATAGCTATCCTCAGTATCTCTCTCCCTCCCAGAAAGCCATTCCATTTAACAAATAACAAATAATTTTTTTTTTGCTGAAACAATTGGGTTTAAGTGACTTGCCCAGGGTCATACAGCTAGGAAGTATGAAGTGTCTGAAACCAGATTTGAACTCAGGTCCTCCTGACTTCAGGGCTAGCGCTGTATCCACTGAACCATCTAGCTGCTGTGGACATTTTGTTTTTAATATGATTAATTATGTTGATTGTTTTCCTCTCACTTGGCCACAATGAACAATTTCTCAGGAGCACTGTGCTACTAATTGCCCCACAGATAATATTTTTTAAAGAGCAAGAATCCTAGCAAAACTGATCCATACAAAAAAATCTGAAAACATGTGCAATGCATAACGCTTGTGGATCTCCCAGCTTTACAGAGGGATGGAGTAGGAATGTTTTCTCACATTTCTTCAATTCTATTCATGTTTGATCTTTATGATTTGTTGCATCCATTTTGATGTTTTTGGTATGTCATTCTTTTCATTTATATTGCTGTAGTCGTTGTGTAGCTTGTTTTCTTGGCTTTGACTACTTCACTCTGCATCACTTCATGTCTTTCCATGCTTCTCTGTAATCATCACATACATCATTTCTTAAGAGAACAATAATATTTCATTGTATTTGTGTACCACAATTTGTTTAGCCATTGCCCAATGGCTAACCAGTGAGCATTTATTATGTTCTAAATCTTTATATTCAGAAAAAAGTGCTTCTGTAAGTATTTTGGTGTATATGGGGATTTCTTCCCTTATTGATGCTTTTCTTGGGATATAAGCCTGGTAATAGAATCTCTGGTTCGAAGGGTCTGGACATTTTAGTCAGTTTATTTGCCTAATTCCAAATTGCTTTCCAAAATGATTGTGTCATTTCACAACTCCACCAACAATGTATTAGTGTGCCTAACGTTCCACAACCCATCTGACATAGAATATTGCCATTTTGGGGGTCATTTTTGTCAATTTGCAGGGTATGAGGTGAAACCTGGGATTGTTTCAGTTTATATCTTATTATTAGAGATTTGCAACTTCTTTCATGTGGTTGTAAATGCCTTGTAGTTCTCTTTTTATGACCTATTCGTATACTTTAGCCACTTTTATTGGGGAATGTGCATTAATGGTGTGTGTGTGTGTGTGTGTATATATACATATATATATATATATATATATATATATATATATATGATATGTAAAGAATGGTTTATATATAGATCTTGGATATCCAACTTTTATTAGAGAAATTTGGTAAAAAAAAAAAAAAAAAAATTCCCCTGTTCCTTCTTATCCTAGGTGGATTTTGTCTGTGCGGAAGCTTTTTCAGTATTATGTAATCAAAATTATCTATTTTATCTTTTGCCATTATCTCGTTTGGTTAAGGATACATCTCCTATCCCCTACTGTGAAAAGTACATGATGTTTGGTTGCATATTCATACAGATTATATCAAGTTAAAGTTTTGCTTTAATCCTGATTTCTAGCGGAGTTTTTTTTTTTTTTTGATAAATTATGTTTTCCATTTTTATCAAACACTGAGTTATTCAATTTCTTTGTTTCTGATTCTTTTTTTTTAGTGTTTCATTGACCCATCTCTCTCTTAACTAGTGTAAAATGGTTTTGATGACTGTTGCTTTATAATATAGTTTGAGGTCTGAAAGGGCTATTTCCCCTTCTTGCCTACTTTTTTTCATCATTTTCTATGGTATTCTAGAGCTTATCTATTTCCAAATGAGTTTTGTTATTAATTTTATTGAGCTCTGTGAAGTGTCCTCCTGCTAATTTGATTGGCATGGCATTAAAAGTGTAAATTCACTTTCATGATATTGTCATATTTTATTGGCTTGGGCTAGCCACAAGCACTGACAATTTTCCCAAGTTATTTAAGTTGTTCTTTATTTCTTTAAGGAGAACTTTGTAATTGTACTTTGGTAGGTAGATCTCCAGATATTTTATGCATTTTGTTGTTACTTGGAATAGGATTTTCCTTTCTATTTTTACTTCTTGAATTTTGTCATTGTTATAGAGAAATGCTGTTGGTTTCTGAGGGTTTATTTTATAACTTGCAATGTTGTTGAAGCTATTGTCTGTAGTATATTTGCTGATTAGTATTTTCCAAGTAAAGCATCATATCAGCAAATAGGAAAGGCTATAACTCCTTTTTAAGCTTTTGATTTCTTTTGTTTTGCTGTTATTTTCAGAACTATATCATATAATAGTGTAGCAAGTAGGCACTTTCTTTCACTCCTGTATTTGTTGTAAAAGGTTCCAGTATAGCCCTAGTGCATATAAGATATTACTTTTGGTTTAGATGCTTTTTATAAAAGTTCCTCTGTACTTTGTATGGTTTTTAGCAGAAAAGAGTGCTATGCTTTATCAAAGGCTACATTCTATTGAGATGATCCTATGGTTTTGGACATTTTTTTTCCTGAGGCAATTGGAGTTAAGTGACTTGCCCTGGGTCACACAGTTAGGAAATGTTAAGTGTCTGAGGCTGGATTTGAATTCAAGCCCTCCTGACTTCAGGGCTGGCACTCTATCCACTGAGCCATCTAGCTGCCCTGGACATTTTGTTTTTAATATGATTAATTATGTTGATTGTTTTTCTCTCACTTGGCTGGAATGAACAATTTCTTGGATGAATTTCTGTAGTCTTTTTGGCAGGATTTTGTTTAAAAAATTTTCAGTCAGTATTCATTAAAGACTTAGCCTATAGTTTTCCTTCTGTGATTTATCTCTCCATTGTTTAGGTATTAGGTCTGGTAGATTCTGGTAGAATGCTTTTTTCAGAGTATGAGTTACTAATTGTTCTTTAAAAGTGTGATAGAATTCTCCTGTGTATTCTTTAGGACTAGGAGATTTTTCTTTGGTAGTTCCTTTAGAGCTAAATCTATTTCCTTTTCTGAGATTGGGTTATTGAGATCTCTTTCAGGTCTTTTGATATTTTGGATATTTTATATTTTTGAGAATATTAGTCTTTTCAAAGAACCTGCTTTTGGTTTTTTTTTAAATCAGTTCTATGATTTTTTTGTTTCCAATCTATTTCTCTAATTTTTAATATCTTTTGTGCTTATTTTAGGTTTGCTTATTTATTGGCTTTCTAACTTTAAAAAAATGCATATTTGGTTTATTAATCTCCTTTTTCTATTTTGTTAATAGATGTTTGTAGGGATATTTTTCCCTTGAGGACTGCTTTAGCTGCATCCCAGAAATTTTGGTATGTTGTTTCATCGTTATCATTTTTTTCACAAAATTATTAGTTTTTTCTGTGATTTTTTTTTTTTGACCCCCACTCATTTCACTAATAAAGTCTCCATTTGGACTACATCTTTTGTTTGTGGTTCTTGACCCAGTGACTGTTGTCTGATTGCATTGTGGTCTATTTAAAGATGTATTAACTATTTCTTCCTTTTTACATTTTGTTTGCCATGTATCTGTTCTCATACATGGTCAGTTCTTGCAGAAGTTCCATGTGATATTGAGAAGTATGTATATTCTTTTACCATCTCATTTAGAAGATTCCATAAGTCGTTCAGTTTTTACATCATTCTGTTACGTTTGACATTTTCTCTATTGTTTATCCTTCTTTTATGTTTATCCAAAACTGAGAGAGGACTATCGAAGTCTCCTGTCACTATTGTGTTACTATATTTGTCTTGTAGCTCAGTTTCCTGAACTTGGATGCTAAGGTATTTGGAGCACAATAAATTTATTACTGATATTGGTTTGTTGTCGATGGTTCTTTTTTAGCATGATATGGTTTTCTTGTTTATTCCTTTTTATTTTTTGAATATTTTTTTTTGCTTGTCAGATAGGATGATTATAATTCCTGCTTTTTTATTCACTTGATTCATAATAAATATTTTTCCATGCCCTCTTTTATTTTGTGTCTTTGTTTTTTAAATGTTTTTAATTTGTATTTTTCATTTTATTGTATTGTTTAATCCATTCACATTTAAAGTTGCGTGAATTCGATGTATATTTCTTCCATTTATTGCTATCATTTTTTCCTAGTTATGATTTTTTTCTCTCTGTAAACACAGTATTATGTTTCGCCAGTTACTTTAACTTAATCTTTTTTAAGTTAGCCCTGTTCCCACTGGCTCACTTCCCCTCACGTCTGATCCTACCATTTGTTATCCCTTTCCTCTTGGGGTTTTGTTTATTAGTTCCTTTTTGTTTCCTGTTTTATCTGTTACTTAATTCTTCCTCTTCCTTTTTTTTTCCTATTAATCATGTGGATTTTCCCTCTCTTCTAACTGGTCCTGTTCATTAGTTTTTACAATTTCATTTTTTACTCCCCTTTCTAGAGAGGATTTCTCTTCATCTAGTCATTATTCATCCTCTGTCTACCTTAGTCTCTCATTCTCTGGTTGAAGCCCCATATAATTATCTAGTTTCTCTCCAGTCTCTATATCCTTCATGAAATCAAGACTGCCAAGATATCTGTTCTGGGTATATACCCACGAAGCAGCTTCTGCCACTGCCTTGTAGAGCTCGCTTCGTGGATTTCCTCTTTTCCATTGTCACATGCTCCCAGAACAGTACTAGTGCCTGGGGGTGACAGCACACTGCTCCATGACAGGACTTCCTTTTAACCTGGCTCTGATTATGCAGCCCACTACTGATCTGTATTCTTTTCCTGGTTACCTTCTTTTCCCATTTGCCTCAAAATCTCTTCTCTGGGTCCATGTGCTCAAACTTCTCCAAATACCAGTTGCCCCTCAGAGTTCTAGCTCCCCCTCGTAGAGGTTGGATGAGTGGTCTTTTCAAGCACCAAATCCCCTAGACCACATGTAGCACAAGGTTACCCCTCTCCCTTCACAGGACATGTCAGAGGAGTATTCATCAGGGGTCTCCCCTCCTACCACCAGTGCAAGGCTTCCCTCCTTTACCCCACTTTTCTATCCTTCCCTCTTCCTCCTGATCCACTTCCCCGTAGGATCCTCTCTTCCTGGGAGACCAAGTTTTCTTCCCCCAGTTGTTAACCCTCTATTTGACCCAGGTATATTATACACTTCCCTCTATTCCCTTTCTCCCTTCTTTTCCATTCCTGCCCCCTCCCATTTTGTAATGTCTCAACCCCCCCCCCCCCCCAACCGAATCTTGATTTGGCTGTAGGCAGGGTGTTATAGGTTCTGTCTATAATGTCCCTGATCAGCTTTTTTATTGTTACCTCTATCTGACTCTTCCACCTAAATCCCTGTTCCTTGTGCGTATTTAGAAAGAACTCTCTTACACTATCTGCTATTACCCTGTTGCTGTCCTAGACTGCCCCATTTATTCACCCCATGTGTATTTTTGTTTTCTGGGGTGCTCAAGAAGCAAATAATCTTTTCAGGTCTGCTTTTCTTTCTCAGAATGTTTCAGATGGCTCTTTTATTATTAAATGGCCCATCTTTTTCCATTTATGGTTAATCTCAGATTTGCATAGTTGGTCACTATGTGCTGCATCCTGAATTCAAAACACATTATGTCATTCCTGAATTTTACGGTGGGTGCGGAATAATCTTATTTGATTTTTTTTTTTCTGTATATTTGAAGGTCTTTTTCCTGATAGCTTACAGAACTTGTTTCTGAATAGGTTTTTTTTCCCTTTCATTTTGGGGGATTAGTGTTTTGCTTGCATAATGTTATAATATAATATGATATTATATAGATTATTTTTATATAGAATATTTATATAATATGATGTTATAGTATATAATTTTATATATAATTTTTATAACATATCATATTATTATTATATTATTTAATGTTGCATTTTGCTCCTCTTCCTCTAGATTGTCCTTCACTTCCTTGTATATCATCCCCAATCTATTGTTCTCTCTTTGGTTTCTTTGCTGAGATTTGCCAGCTCAGATTCCATTTTTCTGTTCTGTCCATTTTGTTATGGAAGCCATAAATTTCTGCTTGAAATCATTCAGGAGCAGCATGTTGGGATTCTGTGTTTTCCTCATCCCATCAAGTGTTTAACAGTTTCCATTTGTTTTGGAGTATAGAGATCCCCGAGTCTGTGTACTAGATCAGGAGGCTGTATTTCCTTTCGTTGTTATTGTTTCTTCTGTCGATGTAGCTGCTTATTTTCAAAGTCTTTACATTGTCTTCTTCCCGAGATCTGGGGTAATTTTAGTCTCTCTCACCCCCAACCCCCATAGTTTCCCCTGTCATTCACTCTGGTGGTGGTTTCCTCGGGGACTGGATCCCAGAGCCCCTCGGCCTCTTCCCACATTGGACAATTTACAGTTCGCCAGCTAGGTTTCTGCTCCGAGTGAGCTTTGGGGGGATACGACCGGCTCCAGCTGGATCCTGGGCTCTTTCTCTCAAGTTTAATGGAATGCCACGTGGCACAACCCCACCGCCAACAACATCCTTCTGTCTGATCCCTCTGTTCCTCAGTTCTCTAACCTGGCACTGGCAGTTCAGAGAGCTGCAGCACTGGTGCTACGGGGTTGATTCCTGTATTTTAAATCTCCAGGGCTCTGGGAGAAGGAGTTGTGGAGGTTGTGGGGTTAAGCTCTATTTCAATCCCAGACACATGTTGTGTCCCGCCCCTTTTCCTCTGTTCATCTACTCCCCTGCAGTGATTTTTTGCATTTACAGATTGCTGCCTCCTTCACATTGTCTTAGTGCAACCTGGAACCTGAATCTTCATGGCACTGGAAGAAGAGCAAGGAGAATAGGGTGTAGGCTCGGGTTTTATTATAAACCTGTGTGTTGGGCCCTTGGGTTAGTTAACAGTCTTGCCACCAGTGGTGTGGTGGTGAACGGGGTGGTCAATGAGCTCAGGATCTGGAAACTTTTTTCCTTGCCTTGCCTTTCCTTCTCAGTTCATGGAAACTTTTTTCCTTCTTTTGAATCCTAAGACTCCTAGCTCATGGCAAACAGCTGAAATCGCTTTCTTTTTCTGCATAAGTTCTGTCTTTAGAGAGATCTGAGAGGTTGCAGGGGTCACAATAAAATTTCTTGTTCTTCATTTTGTTGGTCATGTCAATATGTGGGGTTTTTTTTTTACAAATATTTTTTGGTCTGGGCCATCCTGGGCGGGGAACCTCCTTTCACAATGATGGTGGGCTTCTGCTCTGCAACTTAGTCTTCAGGAGTTACCTGGGGCATTGGGTGGTCAGGTGACTCGGATGCATCTGGGGTCACCCAGCCACAGGTGTGTGGTAAACTCATGTCACCTCGCCCCTGAGGCCAGCTCGGTGTCCACTGTGCCAGTCTGTTTCACGATGACTTAGCCATCCTTTGTTAGCAGGCAGCTTTGAGTTTGAATTAGAATCTGAGTTGGAAGGGATCCCATCTGGACTCTGCTCGATAAATGCATCAGAAGTCCACGCAAAGTCACCACTTAGACCTCATGGACCTCGAGTTTCCGAGCAGGCTGTATGCTGGCTTTCCAGCCCTTGGATACAGCCCATGCTTCTTGGAAGTTTCCAAAGCTTCAGGGGTGCTGTGGGGGCCATCATTGTCTGTGTTTTTACAATGAACTGTCGTTGAATTACTCTGACCGAGTCAGCTCCCCTCTTCCTCCAGCAGTCAGATTGGTGGGGACTTAGATACTCAGAATGACTTAAAATGGACAGCAGATATGGGGTCTGTCATGGGGCCCTTCTCAAAGTCTTTCTAGCTTGGCAGGACTTAGCAGAAACTAGCTGAGTTCTGCCAGGATCTCCTTAAGGAGCCCAGGGTTGCCCACACAGCACAGTGAAGTATCAGAGAAGGCCTTCACAGGAAGTAAAGAGAGATGACTTCATAACGTTAATCAATAGATCAATAGATATTCATTAAGCGTCTACAAGATATCAGGCTCTGTGCCAAATGCCAAGGATATAAAAAGAGGCAAAAGACAGTCTCTGTCCTTAAAGAGTCTGTAGGGGAGATAACAGCTCAATATGTGTAAAACAGCTTTATACAAGGTAAATAGCAAATCAGAGAGGGAACACGCTAGAATTAAGTGGGATTGGGAAGGACTTCTTGTAACAGATGGCATTTTAGCTGGCACTTAAAGGAAGCCGGATGGAGTTGAGGAAGGAAAGCATTCTAGGCCTGGGGGACAGCCAGAAAGAGTGCTTGGAGCAGAGAGATGAAGTGTCTTGGACATGGAACAGCCAGGAGGCCGATGTAACTAGATCAAAGAGTATGTGGGGATGAAGGTATAAGAAGATTGGACAGGGGGGCAGCTAGGTGGCTCAGTGGATAGAGCACCAGCCTTGGAGTCAGGAGGACCTGGGTTCAAATCCTGCCTCAGATACTTAACACTTTTTAGCTATGTGATCCTGGGCAAGTCATTTAACCCTAATTGCCTCAGCAAAACAAACAAACAAACAAAAAAAACCCATGAAGATTGGACAGATAGGAGAGAGCTAGGTTCTGAAGAGCTTGGAATGCCAGAGTTCTGTATTTGCTTATAGAGCCGCTGGGATTTATTGAATAGGACAATGATACAGTTGTATCTGTACTTTAGGAAAATCGCTTCAGTGATGAAGTGCACAAAAATATACTGGGATTCAGACTGCTCCCACTGGTTCAAATGAGGAAGATTTTACTGTATTTCATTAGAATGTCTTCCACAGGGAGAATACATCAGATGTGCCATATGCATACAAGCCTTCTGGCCCTAGAGCCACTGCTCTGTCGCCCACCCTCCATTGGGCATTGACAGGGCTCCCGAGTGAATCCACTCTCTTGCTTTGTGAAGCACAAGCCAACATTGGGAAGACTGCTCAGGTGGATTAGCAGGTGTCTTGGAGCTTTTGAGTCTGGGCTTTTCAGAGGCTGGGACATGGGGCAAATACCTTCACTTCTTTGACCCTCATTTGTAAAACAGGGACGCTTGTAGAGAGCCTCCTTGTCCCCAGGACACTGTGGAAAGTGTTTGCTAAACTCTTAGGAGTTCTGGAAATGGACATCTTGCTGCAGTAGGGATTTGGGAAGCGCCGTGGTGCTTTTCTTAGTCTCCTGGCTTTGGGAATTCGCAGTCGAGGAAGGACTTCCCAGTTCAGTCTCTTGGGAGAACTTGGCTCATTCATTCTTCTCTTTGCTTGGGGACTATTGAGTCAGAATCACAAGATCGTGGATATGTGGCAAGTCTCCGTCTTCCACACACACAGATGTGTTTAAAAGGAGATGAGCTTTGGTTTTCTAGGAAACTCACTTATGTGAAAGACCTCATTTCTTGAGAATGGAGGAGAAATGAGGTGTTAATCTGTATGTGTGTATCCATCCCGATGGGTTTGTAAGCACACTGTTGCCCTTTAAAGGGGGTTTCTTTTATTTAACCTTTAAAGTGGGTTTCTTTATTTGAAACTAGCACGACAAAGGAGTTCTGCAGCATTGAAGTCTTTTTTTTTTCTTTCAGGCCTTTCTACTGATCCTATTCTTAAAAGACCCAATTACAGGATGGCAGCTAGAGAGCCAGCGTTAGATTCGGGAAGCCCAGGTTCTGGTCTTGCCTCCGACACAGCTTTAGGCTCCGTGTTCTGGGCATTCACTCAATAAATCTTTAGGTTGCAGAGAAGGTGCAGAGGAAATTTACTCACTAGGAAATACAAATGTTGAGGAAATCCCATATCTGCTACCATTTCTTCCAGTCTCCCCTTCCCATCCCTCTGCCAATTTCCCTCTCCCCCCCCAAAAAAAAAACTCACCAGAGGATGGCACCTTGGACTAGGCTGACCATTCAAGATGTTTTAAGGAGTCAGATCATGGAGTCAAATCGCAACTGTTCTGCTTCCTGCCTCCGTGATGTGGAGCAGGGTACTCAAAGCCTCTGGGATCTAGGTTTCCTCCTCTGGAAAAGAAGTGAGTTAAGCTTCTTGAACTGTTGCAACTATGGGTTCTGACTCCAGATTTTCATCTTCTCACTATTCTTACCCTGACACATCTAAGCTCTTTCCAAGACTTGTTGATGTCAACATGGTATGACGCTGGTAGTTCAAGCTGTCCTCGCCTCTGCCTAGACTATTGCAGCAATATGTGAGTGGGTCTGCCTTCCTCGACTTCCTCAACTTCCTTGCTCCAGTCCATCCTCCGTTTAGCCACAGCACAGATCAGATCATGTAATAACCCTCCTCTTCTCCCCCCATCCCTAGCTCACTTAGGAAACTCCAGTGACTTCCTGTCACCTTGAGGAACAAATAGAAAATGCTCAGTCTGCTATTCAGAGTTCTTCCTAACCTCTCGCCCTTCTCCCTTTCCACTCTTCTTCCACCTCACTCCCTAACACGGACTCTTCCATCCAGTGATACTAGCTTCTCGGCTGCTCCGCAAACGAGACCCTTTCTCTGGCCGTCCCCCACGCTTGAAATGTGCTCCTTCCCCAACTCTGCCTCCTGACTTCTCTGCCTTCCTTCTAAGTCTCAATTCATGTCCTTTTCCCAACTCCTCTTAATTCTGGTGCCTTCCCTCCGTTAATTGTTTCTCATTTATCCCATGTGTAAGTTTCTTTTTGTGTAGTTTGTGTGTTGTCTTCCTCATTAGATTGTAAGCTGTTTAAGGGCAAGGGCTGTCTTTTGCCTCTTTTTGTAGCATAGTACCTGGCACCTAGTAGGTGCTCAATAAATGTTTATCGCGCGATTGTCAGAGATCTCAAGTCTTCCGTGCTTTGAGAGACATTCATCTTGAGTTACTTCGTGTGGACGGATGATTTACCTAGTGGTCTATTCTCTGAAGCTAACTCATTTTTAAATCTTTTTTTTTTAATCAATAGATACGGTGAAATTGTAAATATTAATCTTGTACGAGATAAGAAGACCGGAAAGTCCAAAGGATTCTGTTTTCTTTGCTACGAAGATCAGAGAAGCACGATTTTGGCCGTCGACAATTTTAACGGGATCAAGGTGAGTGTGTGTCTCAAAGTGGTCGGGCTTCATTTTGGTTCTTCTTTTAGGTGCTAGAGATGCCTGCTTAGTCCTTGCCAGCCAGTGCCTTAACTAGAGCCCAGTCTTGGGGAACTGGTGTGCCTGTGGAAGTGGGAGAAGGCCCTGAGTCCTAGATGTGGAGACATACAATTTTTTTTTTGCTGAGGCAATTGTCCAGGCTCACAGAGCCAGGAAGTGTTAAGTGTCTGAGGCCAGATTTGAACTCAGGTCTCCCTGACTTCAGGGCTGGTGCTTTGTACACTGTGCCACCTAGCTGCCCCTGAGACATACAAATTTGGAGTGGGAGACCTTAGAACTTAGCTAATCATAAGGCCACCTCCATTTTGTTAACTCTGCAAAGTTTATAGTGTGCTTTCTTCCCAACAGGGTACATAGTGATGTTCTTTATCCTTTTTTATCAGTGAGGAAACCAAACCCCCGAAGGTAGGAAATAATCTTGCCTGGGGTCACACAGCCAGCGTGAGAGCCAGGAGTTGATTTTAGGTCTACTGAGACTGGGTTCCACACTCTGTGCTGTGGATTTTACAGATGAAAAAAATGAGGCTTGAGAGGGAGCAGTTTATGTAACGTTCAGAGCCAAGGACTTGTGCTTCTTCCCTAGCTGTTGCCTGTACTTTCTCCCCTCAGGCAGGCTCCTCCCCATCTTCCCCTTCCAACTCAAACATGCTCCCTCCCTGATACATCCCACTATGTGGAAAACACACAGCACAGTGAAAAGAGGACAGCTCTGGCCTGGGAGTCAGGAGACCTTGATTCACATTGCAAACAGAATAATCTGCATATAGGGGAAACAGAGGCAGATTGGGGGGGGGTGGGAGAACACCAGGTGAGCGGACAGGTCATAATTCCAGGAAAGGATCATAACTTAGTCCTGACAAGGTAAGGGTCAAGATAAGAAGATCAAGGGCAGGAGACAGCAAGGCAAGGGGGAGGAATTATCCCAGCAAGGACTGAGATAAAGCACCTGGAGTTTATAACTCAATGGTATTTCAAGGTTTCTTTTCTGACTCATTTCTCCCAGTCCTAATGGCAAGGAAATGGCAAGGACCCCTTCTCAGAACATAAATACATAAAAGAAAATATATAGAATTACAAAGGAAACCAGATATTTAGAAATAAAGATGTGATTGTTTCCTATTCAAGTCAATGTCTCCTTAGCCTCCTTGGGGATCTGTGGAGCCAGGTGAAGAACCCCGGCCTGTGGCAGGGCTTGCCTTGTAATCATGATGGCTATGGTTCTTGCTGTAATAAGGTCTTTGAGTACAGGAGAGATGTGGAATTGGCAGAAAGTGTAGGGGACAAATGGCGGTGGGGAAGATGTTGTGACAGGAAGGTTTTCAAAAACTTGTAAATCAAATGAGTGGGGAGTCTCAAAGTTTAGGCCAAAATTTGAGGTGCTAGTGACTATAGGGATAAAAAGGTGAGTGTAGGTTGTGTTAGGGCTAGAGCTTTTTTTTTCCTTTTGTTCTACATTAAAACTGGGTTTATTGATCATCTGGAAGATTATGGCCCAAGAGTCAGAGTAGAGCATCAATATTAGTAGTATAGGAAAAGGAAGGGTTGAGTTTTCCCCAGTTTTCCATAGCTCACATTGGTCTCCTTCACAGACCACACTTCAGCCAAACTGGGCTCTTGCACATCCCCTTGCTCTCCCATTTCTGTTCCCTCTATTTGGAGGGTCTTCCCTCCCTCCCCTGCTGAATCTTGGCTTGCCAGCACCAAGTATCGTGTCCTGCATGTAGTAGGTGCTCATGGGATTGGATTTTCTCAGATTGGATTCCCTGCCATCCGTTAGCGTTCAGCTCACGTAATACCTCTCCTTTCTGACTGGCGGCTGCTTTCCCCCCAGGGCCTCCCTTAGTACTTGGTTTGGACCTGAACTCAATCAGTGCTTCATAAATATTTGACTCTTCAGTGTGTCACCTGGCCAGGTCTCTGCACTTAGTTTTAAGGGTAGACCTCTTCCTTGCTAGTTGAGGTTAAAAGCTGGGCCACAGTTGGCTCCGTGTACATCTAAATCCTTGTGATTTTCCCTGATGCCATGTAGTGCCTTGTCAAGTGGATACGGTCAGAGGGCTTTTGGGTAGTTGAGTGTCATACATTAACTGATCATATTAACTGCTAATGTTGCTATTCTTGCTCTAGATTAGAGGAAGAACTATCCGAGTGGATCATGTAGCTAATTACAGGCCTCCCAAGGATTCCAAGAATCTGGATGATGTAACCAGAGCACTCCGGGAAAAGGGCTGTGGGGTTAAGACCCCGTCTCCTAGTTCGTCGGAATCCTCAGAAGATGAGACACCTGTGAAAAAGCATAAAAAAGGTGACCTTGATGATGTCAGGGCGCACACCTTTGATTGGTGATGGCTCTGCTAGTTAATTCTGATCAACTCTGCTGTCCTGATGACTTCAGGATTACCTAATGTTTCTAGGACAGTACTTGTGTAAGCTGTCAGGAAGGACTCACTGAGGTCTTGGTATTTGCTGCAGTACCCAGCAGTAAGCTGGCCTGTGGGAACACTTCACGGAGGGGTGGTGGGCTCCATTGCGGTGAGACGCAGAATTGGCCTTTCTGTTTAGCTCCTCTGACTTCAAAAACAGCTAGTTGCCAAGTCACTTCACTTGCCTTAGTCTCAGTTTCCTTATTTATAGAATGGCAACGATAGCTTCTACTTCACAAGATTGTTGAGAGGATTAAAGGACATGGTTAAAGCTCTCTCTAAATACTAGCCACTGTCATCATTATTTTCATTATATAGTGATAAGGGGTCTGGACCTAGGAACTCCTAGATGAGGAAATTCCCTCTCCTGAGGTTGGCGTGATCTGACCGTGATTCTACCCAGCCGACTCCAGTGGCTTCATATTGCCTCGAATAAAATAGAGTCCTCTCTTTGGCTTTTGAAGTCCTAGTCAGTCCTGCCCAGCCTCAGCGGACGCTGCTGTACCTCCTGCATTGTCCGAGCCAGCCCTGCCGGCCTTCTCTCGCCCTCGTGCACTCCAGTGTATGTCTTTGCACCTGCCTGAAATGCATTCTCTCCTTCCTTCCTCCTCAGACAACCACACTCCCCCTTTTACTTTAAGATGCAGTTTTAGGCCCCGTTTTCCGCATGAGCCTTTGCCAATCCTCCGCCCGCCCAAACTGCCACCTTATGCTCCAATATTTTGGGTTTGTTTATAGTTATCAACTGTGTATTCATGCCGTATGTATTCCATATGTTCCTTTTGCATCCCCGCTTAGATTGCTTTCATTCTTTGCACTGGTTTCTCTAGGATTTCACTCCGTGCACATAGTGGGTGTATAGTAAATACTCGTTGAGTGAATGATCAGTTTAATATTCAGTGTCGGTATGACTGATCCGATTTGCTTCATAATTCTATTTCCGTTCTAATGCATAAAATGTTAGGACTTCTCAGTCATTCCCTCGGGATTCTTAGTCCATATATCCTCATCTACTTTTCCTCTGATGAAGTTAATTTTTTCCCCTCTACTTCTGGCTCCTCATTTTTCACTTTGTGTTTTTCTCATAAAGATCTTTCTAGATTTTCCCTCCTCTTATTTATTAATCTTCGTTGTATTTGAGCATTTAGGGTGGTTTCTCCTATTTTGGGACACTTAGTTTGCTTCTAGTTTTTTGGTTGTTTGGAAAATCTTGGGACAGAAAGCTCCTTTTTTGTTATCTTTTATCTCACTTTCATAGCATCTTCACAACAATGGTATTGTTATGACGCCATTTTCATGTGCGTCTCTAGGAGTTCCCCCCAAATTTTTTGATTCCACCATCATTGAATTAGTGTACAGACAGTTCTTGCTTTGTGTAAGCGGACTGCTCTGCAGGCCTCTGGGTAAAGTACCTTTTACAATGTGAATTTGCCTGCAATTGTGGGAACCACATGTCTATGGAGGGAGGGGCCTGCCACATGGTTCAAGGACACATGGGGACTGGGGACAGAGAAGTGAGAGCCGGAGGAGGAATACATGGGGGCCACAGCCAGCCACGTGGGAGCCAGACACAGAGACAAAAGATGGGTGACGTGTGTGAGCATGGCATAGGCACGTGGTACTGAGTACGGACAGATAGAAGGCATGCACCAAGACAGGACGTACACGTGGGTGGGAATGGGGCAAAGATCTCTCTTGGCATCAGAGGTCTCAAGCAAAACCTCCATCTGGTGACAGGGCTGGCAATTGCTCTGTTAGTCTGTTCTTCTGCTTTTACTTGGATTGGGGTTTGGTTTGGTTTGGTTTTTTTGGATGGAGAGGTAGGATGCCATGGAGTGCTGAGCCAGGGGGCAGGAGGAGAGAGGGGGAGACACACAGACAGATGGACAGAGAGCACAGCACTATAGTAAAATTAGCATAGGTGGATTTTGGGGAGAATTTCAGTATTCTTTATGAAAAGTATTTGTGTAATGTGAATTTACATAAAGCAAGAACTGTCTGTATGTTTCTATATAATCTCTTCAGCATTGAGTTTCATTGCTTTTATTCTTCCAAATTGCAGGTGGTATCCAGATTTTTTTTTTTTTTTTGATGAGGCAGTTGGGGTTAAGTGGCTTGCCCAGGTTCACACAGCTATTCAGTGTTAAGTGTCTGAGGCCTGATTTGAACTCGGGTCTTCCTGATTTTAGGGCCGATGCTCTATCCACTGCACTATCTAGCTGCCCCTTAAAGGTATTTTAATTTGTATATTTTTTGATTATTTGTAAGATAGGACACTTTTTTAAAATAAGTTTTTTTAGAAGTCTTTTTTCTTATATCATCATAGTTGTTCTCAATATTTTTCCCTTCCCAGAGAACCATCCCATAAAACAAATAATAATTTGTTTTTGAAGGAAAAAAAATCAGAACTGATGGATACATTGAAAAAGTCCCAAAACATGTAAATCTCCCATCTTGATTAAAGGATGAGTTGAGGCTGTGTCCCCCCCCCCCCTATTTCTTTGAATTTTGCTTGATCTTTCTGATTTTGTTATATTTGTTTTTCAATTTCTGAATCTATTTACATTGTAGTTACTACAGTAACGATTGTTTTCTTGGTTCTGCTTACTTCATCCTGTATCATTTCAACATAATTTCTTATATACATCACCTTCATGTGCTACAATGTCTTTAGCTGTTCCTCAGTTTCTGGATGTTTCCTTTGTTTGTTTCCTATTCTTAATTATCAGAAAAAGTGCTGCTATCACTATTTTGCAGTATATGAGTACTTTTCTTCTATCAATGGCTTCCCTGGGATATGAGCCCAATAATAGAGTCTCAGGTTCAAAGGGTAGGGATATGCGAGTCACTTGATTTGCATAATTCCAAATTGCTTTCCAAAATGATTGTTCCATTTCAGATCTTAGATGTAACATTTTTTCAAGTGATTATTAATTTCCCTTTTTTGACCATTGTGGGCCAGGTATAGATACTACTGTGATTTTTAAAAAAATATGCACACACATATTTGTAGATATGTTTGTGTGTGTGTATATATTTACACACACACACACACACACACACACACACATTTGATACCATGTTTTACCTATTATAGTTTTCCAGTCTTTTTAATCCAATTATATTATTTTTGTTGCTTATTTTTATTTTTAACGTGATCCAACACATGTCTTGTCTCTACCGATTCCTTCTCTTTGTTTATCTCATGTTCCATTTTCATAATTTGAAAACCAAATTCATTATTTAATGTTGGCATTCTTTCACCAAATTGGGGATTCACTGAGGTGTGTGGTGTAAGATTTTGGTCTAAATCCATTTCTTATCAATGCTTGCGAGTATGTTTGTTAAATAGTTAATGCTTTCCCTGAGTTTTCTTTTCTAGAGGCTTATCAAAGAGTAATCTTTTGTATAGATTCAGCTTTGTCTATCATTTTGCCTAAAGAAGATTAGAAAGCTTCATTTTCCTATCCCTGGGGTTCCTTCCTGAAGATCTTTAGTTTTAATGAATCTGTTCGCTTGCTTTTTGACTTTGCTGCCAGGATATTTTCCTTCTGCATATTCTTGTTCGTGAACTGTGATATCTGTGTTTGCTATGTATGTAGAGAAAATAGAACAACTGCCTCTTCATCACTGATATAATTATTCTTTCAGACAAAAAAGAGAAAAAAAGGAAGAAAAAAGACAAAGATATCAGAACAAACATGGATAAGCAGGAAATGCCCACATCATCGTCCGTAGTGTCCCGCCACAAGACCAGGAAGGAGAAGGAGAGTTCTGGTCTGGGTAAGTCTGCCACTGGAAGCCTCGACAAGAACTCCAGCCCCGAGCGGCGAGAAGGACGTAGACACTTAAGCGGCTCACCTGTGCTCCACCGAAGTCACCTTGAGAGAGCCGAGTCTACCTCGAGGAGGGATTCGAGAAGAGATAAGCCGTGGCATAAGAAATCCTCAAGTAGCTCCAGCAGGAAGGAAAGGAGGAGGAAGGAAAAGAGCAAACACCGGGAAAGAAGCCGCAGCTCGGAAAAGCGCTCGCACCACCGTGATGATCATTCTGAAGGCAGGTCCAAGAGAAGGCACAAACACAAGTCCCGAAGCTTTGGGAAAGACTGTCATTCCAGGGATCGGGAACCATCTTACTCCAGTCGGCACAGGTCCAGTTAAACGTGTACGGCGCGGCACAAGTGCTGTCAGCCCAGAAAAGAAGATTCATTTACAAAAATCCCTCACCTGAGTTAAGCTGTTGTTGTTTCTGTAAATAAAGTCTCTGCTACCACGTCCCCTCACTTTCTTGAGTATGATAATCGGAAGACTGAGGATCCTCGAAATCTGAGTGAAGTACAGGAGTTCTTAACCCAGAGTCTGTGAACATAAAAACAAATATTTAATATCTGTAGTTTAAATAGAATTATTTGCAGTTTTGTGTATTTTGTTTTGTGCACTTGAAAACATTATTGTGAGAAGGGATCTGTAGGCCTTGTTTCACCGGCTCTGTAGGCCTTGTTTCGCCGGGTCTGTAGGCCTGTGTTTCCAGGACCCAGAAAAGGTTTAGAATGCTGTGGTGTTACAAAGAGAGCCTAATCAGTAGCTGCTTGATGCTACTCAATCACTACCCTTCTCATTTACTTTCTTCCTTCAAGTGAGTTGGACTATCTAAACTCCTTTTCCACTTTCTCTCCTGTTTGACAAGGGTTGAGAATTCCATAGAAGCTAACGGTTGGTGGCTACAGACCCCTCCTGAACTAACCCATCCCACATGAGGATCTGGATGTGACCCACAATGACGGGTCATTAAACTACGGATAGGACCTCAACCTCTGGAGGAAAGGGATAGGGAGAGGAACTGGACCTGGGATTTTATTCATAAGGGAACTCCCGGCTGAGGAAAATTCCTTTGCCCATGCACCTCAGTATCTTCTCTTCAGTTAATCTTTAAGAACTGCCCATGGCCAGGATGGGTCAGAGGTTGGACTGGAACCGAGGGCTTATTCACTATGCCGTGCTGCCTCTATTATGTAATTCATGTGAAATGGTCAAAGACAGATCCACTGTTCTCTTAAAATCTGGCTTGTGTCAAAATGGAATGTAGCTTATACTTGGTATTTTTCAGTGTTTGTATAATTTGTTTCTTTTGATATGTTCTCATTTTAGGCTTGCAGCCTCTATTCCAGCATTATGGTGGTAAAATTGTTCCCTGAGTTGTAGGTAGGGTGGTAGGCTCTGGAGCCGGGAGGAACCTTGGAAACCATCAGCCCCCTCATTTTGTAGAGGAAGAGCCCAAAGCTCAAAAGTTGCGACTTGCTCACACTTACTCTGGTAGTAATTTACATAGCAAATTTGTATGCTGGTGAAATTACAGGTCTGGGTAGAAAACAAAGGGATGATCAGATGTCTTTCTCTTGATAAATACTGCTGTAGTTAGTCGCTTAGTAGACCAAAGTGGCACCAGTGGGAATAAACTTGCTTTGATTTTTGCCTTTACCACGGCAGAGAAAGAATTCCTCTTTCCTCGGAAAGCCATGGAAAACAATTCGATCACCTTAGCGTGGACTGATTCAGCAGCACTGTACCAAGTTATGGGCTTTACAAAATTGAATTGGATCTCCTCAAGAGTAGCTCATAGTAGAGTTTGGAAGACAGAGCTGACCTTGGAAAAGAGGAGATTCCAATCTTGGTACTTTGAGCAGTCCTTCACCCAGTCCCTGCTTAGTTGGTGAGTAAATGAATTTTTAAAAATAGATTGGATAAAATTTCCCAGCTACATTGCATATGTTTAGTTTTATAGCCACTGAATGAAGAACTTCTGTGAGAAGTAGTCTTACCTGGAGTTCTTTTATAAAATGGTATACCTTTGAGAGAAACATCTCTATTGCCTGGAGGCCCAACTTGAGTTCTTCATGAAACTCTTCTGTTCCAGGCCATGTTGACTTCTCTTCATCTGATTTCCTATAACACCCAGCATTTAATCATTTTTTCCAGTTTTGCTCTTGACCTATAATTTCATCAGCGTGAGAGATCCTTTTGGTCTGAATTCTTTCTACCACCGCAGGTGGGCAGCTCGGCCAGTATGTGTGGGTAGGATTTGAATCCACATCGTCTTGATGGGACCGACCATTTTCCCTCGCTGATATACTGGTTTGTGTTGTTCTCTAATTACTACAGTGTTAAGAGCCGGAAGAGGCTTTAGATCCCTCTTTCTTACACATGGGCAATTTTGAGGTTCAAAGAGAAAAATTAACAAGGTCACTCAGTAAGTAGAGCCAGCCCTGAAGCCTCGGGGCCCACCCTCTTTGTATTAGAACAGATTTCCTGTGTGGTAGATTAGACCGAAAGCTCTATGTGGGGAGGCTTCTACTGCCCTTTTGTAAATTGTGTACTTGGCCTAGTGCCGTGCATCAGCATATACTGCTGGGCACATCAGCAAATTGTTTTTAAAGATAAAGGTCTGGCCTTTTTCGTGACCTCTCTACTTAGGACATTCTGGAATGCTTAGGATAGAATGCTCTCATTTCTCGAGTGCACTTTTCTCAGAACCTTTTGAAAGGAGCTAGCTCCTTTTACAGATGAGGAAACAAAAGACTCCCTCCCCCTTAAACAGTGGAAGCTGGCTTCTGCTTTCGCTAGTTTATCAATCCACTCCTTTGACACACACCCCGACTGCTTTTAAATATATTTAATTTTCTTTGACATTAAGTATGTAGAGCATTTTCAAGGTTTGTCCTCCTGGTTACGTAAGGCCGATGCAATGTCAGTAGAGGTGCTTGGTCGAGAAAACACCCTCGACAGAGCTGAAGACACCTTCTCGAGCACTGTAGAAGATTGTCTGGAAACCTGAGCCCTGGGAGTTTCTGTAGGGAGAGATCAAGGGGAGTGGGAATAGCCAAGTTAGAGCTCTCATACTTTTTAACTCTTCTACGAGCAGAACTAGACCTTGAGCTGCTTAAATGTGACTTAAGTTGAGGGACAGTGTCTCATGTTCTCATCCCCCTCCTCTCTTTTCTCTAGGGTTTCATGTTTTACAAAGCATGTTTAGAGGCTTCCTTGTTGGAGCTTTAAGATAAGCCTGGGAAGGAGGTAGCTGAAGGATTAGCATTAGCATGTCATAAGCTTCTGTCACTTTACTTTTCCAGCCCTGTTTTTCCCTGTATCCTTCAGACCTGATCTCAGGCCAAACTGAACTCCTACTCTCATGGCCTGCCTTCTCCGACTCCTCAAACTCCTAAGCGTCCAAAAGGAATCCACCTCCAGACATGCTCTTCGGTCTGGCTTCCCAACTTCACTTAGTCACTTGGGCCTGAAACCAGGGAGTCGTGCTGGATCCCCCCTTACATAAATCAGTTGCATTGCTCCTCTTATGGTACTTGTCATGTGCATCCCTTCTCCACTCCTACGGCCACAAACCTAGTTAGGCTCCTTATAACTGATCTTTTTGCCTTTAGTCTCTCTCTACTTCCAACCCATCCTTCACACGTAGCTCTGTCTCCCCATTTGCCTAGTCTAGGGTGAAGTACAAGTTCCTGAACCTGGTATTCCAGCTTTACTTTGTGCATCTCCTCTCCGCAGTTTCCTTTGTGTTTCTCAAAGTGTACTAACTGAAACGCTTCTCCATTTGGCTCTACCACCTCCCGCCTTTGTACATTCTTACAGACCTAGAATACACTCCTACCTCATCACCCTTACGTCATTACATTCCTCCACGGTCCCTCTCTCTGAAGAGATTATCTTTCTTCCCAAACTTCCCTTCTTCTAGACTATACCCTATTTCTAGTGAAAGTACCAGTTTCCGGGTTTCTCAGGTTCACGGCCTTGGAATGATCCTTAGCTTCTCCCTCCCTCATCCCACTCCACATCCGTACATTTTTAACATCTCTCAGGGCTGGCCCTCATCACCTCTCAGTTAGATGACCACAACAGCCTCCACATTGGTCTCCCTATCTCAAGTCTCCCACTCCAGTCTATCCTATCTGTGGCTGATGTCAAGCTCAGATCTTACCCATGACTCTTTTTACTCAGCCAACCCCCGGGGGCTTCCTGTTGCCTCTTGGAGAACACAGAAGCTTCTCCGTTTAGCTTTTAAGGGCTTACCCAGTCTGCCTCCAGCTTAGCTTTCCAGCCAAACCATTGTCCTCTCTGTTCCTCACTCACATCGGGTCATCCCCTGTGCCTGGGATGCACTTTCTCCTCCATTCCACTTCACTGAATTTCTTTCTGATTTTGCTGTGAGGTTGGAAGCTCCTTGGGAATAAGAATTGTCCTCTTTGCCCAGATAGACAATAAGTGCTCGGGGGCACAATCCTTTGCTGTCGTTGGTTAGGCTGATTTTGTGTTCCCTGTCTGATCTGAGTAGGGGTGTTATAATGAGAAGTGGGGGACTTGGGACAAAGCCCGGCTCTTCTGGTGGCTGCCGAAGGGTTCTTGGCTAAGTCCCTTTGCCTCTCTGGCTCTGAGTGGCCTCTCTTAAAATGAGGGCCACTAGCCTATTTTAAGGTCTCTTTAATCCTTTAAGCTTATGTGAAGATATAAGGTTCTAAGAACATCTGTTTTTTGAAATTTGTTTCTACTAAAAATTAAGTTGACTTTTGAAACAAAACCATGATGAAAAATGAAATAGTGGGGATATGGATCAGGGGTATCCTCCCTATCTAGACAGCTCTAACCTCCCTCCTCCGATATGTATGTATTCTCTCTCTGTCTCCCCCTTTCTCCTCTCTTCAAAGAGCTACTGAAGCCATGGTCCTTCCCCTCACTTAAGGATGGTTGCCATCAGTCATCATGGTGTGGTGGGAATGGAGATGGCCACAGCTCCCAGAGGGAGACCTCCTTCAGACCAGAACAAAGACCCATCCTGTAACTTGTGCAGTCAGCCAGCTAGTAAATATCGAAGGTGAAATTTGAACCCAGGTTTTTCCTAACCACAGGTTACACTGTAATATACCACAATGCCCAAGAGGCAAGTGCCACAGGAGAGAGTGAAACAGAACAGCAGAGATGATGTAAAATTCCATAGAAGCCTAGTGTATGTGTGCACATTTTGTATATTCTTCACACACACATATACACGTCTGAAGGAGAACGAATGAAAACATGAGAAAGAGAAGAGACGGACTCTTTGTCTCCCATCAAAGGCTTCTGGGCTCTAGTTTATCTCCTTTCTTTGAATCAGCCATAACATGGACTACATTTTGTAAAAACTGATTTCTGGGCAGTGGGTCTGCTTTATTGGTCTGAGATGCCTTGAATACTTCAATTGCATGAGGTGGTGGGTAGTCACCATCTATAGAGTGTGGTTAGAGCAATATTGGCTTAGAACAAGACATTTGACAATTCATCTGATTGACAATTTTAATGTCTCTCCGGGCAGTGTGTACAGTTGATAAGAGAGCCTCGGACACAAAACCCCAACCCTGGCTACGCAGCTAACCTGTAAAAGCAAGTAAGACCAGTCAAAGGAGCCATGGGATCTGGTGTCCTAGGGTGGCTCCAGATGTAAATCCCATGATCCCTTTTGGAATGGGAGAAGGGAGGCCCTCTCTGTATTAGTGAAAAATCTTAAAAGAGAGCGAGACTATGGCAGGTTAGTTATTCAGTGGGACGTACAGTGACAAACATGGAAGCCTTCTGCTAATTTGGGGCCCACTTGCTATTTCTTTTGGGGGCTGGGAGCAGAAACTGGGGAAGAGAAATGATCACAAATCTTCAATTCACGGGGACCAATGTGGGAACTTAAGCTAATTAAGTCAGTGTTTGAAGAGCATGTCACATACTTGGTGTGCTCTCCTTGGAGGTCTGTGAGGGCGATTTGGGTCCTTCGTAGATGGTGATAAACTGTACAAAGAGAGAAAAAAATTGAGTTTTTTTGCTAGTACAGGATGTTAAAGTCTTGGGACCTCTACCATGGGCTTTCTGTAGAAACTAGAAAAGGGCTTCAGAAGGCGTTGTCGAGGAATGTGTTTTGCTTGACTTGTCAAATTTGGCACAAGGGTTGGTTGTGGGATTTTTTTTTTCCAGTGCGGAGAGGAAGAGAAAATAAAACTTTGTCAACTGAAAACAAATTAAACTTTTTAAACACCAAAAAACAAAAAGGCCGGCAGGGGACATTCTCGCGGCAAAAATAATCTTGGAATGAACAGAGAGAAGCAGGCCTGAACTCCGATTTCAACAATGACCATCATCGGGTCTTTTGCCCCAAGTTTGTTTCTTCAGCTATGGGACGAGAATCTCGGCCAATACTACTGGGAGGACCGTGGCTGGAGAATTGGGAGCTCTTCTTAAAGGCCTGTCTCTCTGTAGGGGGACCTCATTTGGCCTTCATGGACTTTCGGGCTACAAGAGAGCCACCAAAGGGCCAGGAGAAAGCCCTTCTCAAGGACCTTCAAGTCTTTTTGGATATGGTCACTTCAGGCCAACTCTGCTATTTGGGGCTCAGCTCACTCCCCACCCTAACGTGTTACTGTGAAAGACTTACCTGGAGGCTGCTCGTTTCATCTAATGTCTTGGCCTCTTCTAGATACACTGTGAGCAAAACACAAAGTCGTGAAAATCGTAAGATCCCTGCCTGACAAGTGGTCATTTGAAAAAGGGGCCAAATCTCTCACACTTGGTCTCGACAACTCATACGGCAACCCATAACTGAAGCTAGCTTTCCACGGAGAATCTTTCCATAGTAAAGCTGAAGCCTAAAGGGACCCGGTCATCCACCATGTTGGGGGGCTGGCCGTGGCTCCCCCAGGAGGGAGAAGGAAACACAGAGCACGGTATAGCCTTCGAATCCAGGAAATGAGATTTACGGCTGCCACTGCCAGGAATTGTGCAGGACCTTGGGCAAGATATTGCCCTTCTCTGGCCCATCTGTAAGATGGAGGGGCTGGGCTCGGCCTTCACTTTAACTCAGTGATGCAGGGAACATGTCCGTGCTACTTCATGTTCTCTTCTGCAGGCTTTTATTTCTTGTGAGGGGTTGTCAGTGAGCCATGAGCTAGACAGCCTCCCTTGGCCACTGTGGCTCAACTTGTGCAACTACTTTAAATGGGTTGTGGGACTGGGAGGTGTCAGGCTAAACTCATATACTGTGGGTTGAGCCTTAAGTCCCCTTCAAGAGTTTCCATTGCACTCCTAAGGCTGTACTAGTCCATTCATTTACTCTTCCCTCCCTCACCTGCCTTTTCCTTCCCCTTTCCCTTCTCATATAGAACAGGCTCCTCAGAACTAGGAAAATGTAACAACATTTTAAATTTATACATTTTTTTTACTGGAACTGAGTTTTCATAAATGTTTTCAGCTGTAACAAATCATGAAGATGGTATACAGTGCATGGAGGGAGGACTTATCCATGCAGCTTTTGAAATATTTTATGTCTATTATTAATGTTATTTAATAACTTTACATTTAAGAAATAGCAAAGCAGTGACCAGTAAATATGCTTACATACATGCTCTAATGCAAATTTTAAAAAAAAAAGGCAATCATACCGTCAGTTTTTTTCCTGCCCGACTCTGCGCCATCTCTGTTGGGGAAAAAAATGTAATGTTTTATTTTCTGTTTAATCAATGAAGAAAGGAATTACCTATTAGTTAAAAGAACAACTTGTTAAGCAAATATTGATTGATGAACATATAGTCAGATCATGACAAAAATGGCCCCCTCTGGGTCCCAAGCCGAGCAGGATGTCGTAGAACCAAGGTACAGCGATACCTGGATTACCCTGTCTCCTTTCTCAGCTCCCTCCATTGTTGCCAATTCCAGAGTATTGATCGATTAAGGACGTTAATAACATAACCATTGGGCAGCTTGGTACTTAGCAGGGTTAACAGCAAGGAGTGGTCACCTGGGGTGCAGCCACCAAGTGGTGGAAGAGAAGTAGTAAACTTCAGTTCTTGGACTGCATCCTTGTAAGAGAATTGGCCGGGGAGGAGCTGGGGAATGAAGTGTGCTCTCTCCTTCCCAGGAGGTGCTGTGGATGCTTTTAAGTATTGCTGCTAAGGACAGCCCTGGTAGGGAGAAAAGATCTGGAATCTGGGGCAGGAAGGGAAAAGAAACCGCTATGGTGGAAAGGGTTTGGATAGCCAAGGTGTACCACAGTGGTCCTGATTGCCTGGTGCTTGAGAGCACAGGGTACGATATTTTGCCTGCTTTCTAGTGTTGAGGGCTTAAAAGTTGGATAGGAGCATTTAGAGCCTGAAGGAGCCTTCAGTATCATCTCATCTACTCCCTCCATTTTACAGAGAAAGAAAACAGCCCAGAGAGTGAAACAAAAGTGGTCCAGTGCCACCCTGTAAATAGCCGAGGCACAAATTGATTGACTTACTCCCTTCCCCTGTCTGGAAGAAGCTATTATCAAATAATTCCCAGACTATCTAGGGAGGAACTCTTTAACAACCCCATTGTCCATCCTCCAGCCTCTGGGTATCTTCAAACAACCTTTTGAGATATTGATTAGCATATCTTTAGACAGGTCTGGGAACTGGTCTGCCAGGTATATTCAACCTGGCTCCATTCCCCCACCTTTGTGCTCCCTGGTGCTCCCCGGTGCTCCCTGGTACTTCCTCTCCTTGATCCCTCCCTTCCCTCTGAGTTCCTGCCTTTACTTCTCTGGTCTCACTGAGAGAAACCCCTAAGGGTAAATTTCCTCTATAAGAGATGTGCTTATGATGAAGATCTTTGCAAAAATCTCTTCAGGACCAAGTCCGCTATGAGATACTCTTTCTCTCCCTTATAGTACCTTCCCTTTAATGGCGCCTTTCCTTGCTCTAGCTAACTCTGGTCAGTCTAACCTGCCAGATTATGGCTTTCTCCCACCTTGTGGAGTATTTCCTTTCTCCTGGTTAATTGTGAATTCCCCTGGGGGAACTTGTCTTTTTCCTTTTCTAACTATATGCTCTCCCAATGCTACTTACCATTGCTGGTGTCTATTGTATCCCTTCAGTTTGTCTGTAACCCCCTCCCCTAAATAAATCTACGTTTTGTCAAAGAGAATGGCCTATGCGAATTTGTCACATGTTTTATTTTGAACTAGGTATTTGCTATCCTGTCACATCACAAATCAAATCCGGTTCCTTTCTCTCCAGAGCCCATACTTTGCCCACGAACCCATCCTGCTTCTTTTCCTACTTAAATATTGGTAGAGGTGAAAATGATGGTATTGATGAGATGTGAGAGAAAGCCTAAGACCACCTGGCCTTGGGAGTACCACAAAGGATGCTGACCTCTTGGTCAGTAAGCTGTAGAACTCAATGATGGGAGCTAGCCAACCCCTACCATTCCTCTATCATACCTCTAAACCAGAATATTAGCACATTAACCTAATCTTTGTTTCTCTTTCCTACAAAATTATTTCCTTGATTATGATTCTGATTCTTTGCTAAACTCCCTTCAAACTTTAGCCCGGACGGTGGATTATGTAATTTCTTCTTGCTTCTAGCTCTTTGCTAAAAAAACTCCTTTGGAGCTTTAGCCCGCTTCCCTATTAGAAAGCCCAGGTCCCCAATATCCTCTAGAAGAATAGAGGCAGTAATATCTAAAAAATGTGTAACAGATGAGGAAGAGCAGGTAGGAAGAAAGGATAATAAAAGATCCTGAAAAGATTTCTCAGAAAGAGAAAAGGAGTGGTTTAAAGAAATGAGCAAGCAGGACAAATAAAACCTGAAACATAATGAATATGTTTTCTGTATGGAAAAAATTCAAAGAAAATATTGTAGAAGGAAAAAAATGAATTAGCATCAATAGTGATCCCAGAAACAGTGGTCTAGAACTTTCCAAAGAGTTGTTCAATTTAATAATTAATACTTGGAAGGAAATGAGGAATTGGTAAGAACTGTCATTGGACATTCCTTCCCCCCCCCCCAATCAAAAAGAACGAGATAGAATGATAATGAAAATGAACATGGAGAGGCCTATGGAAAACTGGGACAAAAATTAGGAATTAATGAGAAATCAAATTGTTCTACTGAAAAACAAAAAGGCTCGCAAACATAATAGAAAGTCATCTGGAGGGAGGCCAAGATGACAGGCTATGGAGAGGCATTTGGTGAACTATCACACATCCTTATGAAGAGGAGACCCAGAAACTCTGAAAATCCTTAAAGGAGGAAATCTCCTTCAATCCTGCCACAGTGAGGGACCCTGCCCCGAAGGACAGTTTCATCCTTGTTGTCTGGGTGGGGTTGGCTCAGTCCTGAAACTCATTGAATTCAAATTCCAGCTCAAGCTGAAACCCAGCTTGGAGCCAACTTGGGACTCTATCCACAGGCCCTCTTCAGCTTGTACCCAAAGCCCCCTATTATAAAAGAGCCAAACTAAAACCCTCTCTTGGCAGAGGTTCCAAACATGCCAAGCTCCATGCTTGGCATCCCAAGGGTCTCTGCCCACTGGAATACTATTCCCAGTGCCATCCTCTCTGTACCCTCACCTATTTCCCTAACCAGACTTTATGCCTCTCTGTCAGGATTTCTAACCTTACTTCCAATCCCCATAATAAGCCTTTTTATCAATCTAGGTTTTGGGGTCTGTAAATTCCTTTACAGAGAACCTCTGCGCCACCAGAAGGTAGTCCCCAAAACTCCCTACCCTTGCGCCAAATCCCAAGGGGTTGCAGGGGAGCCAAACCTTTCCATTTGGTTCCCTGAACCCCAAACCTGTCACTAGACCTTAACATTTAACTCCTTGAGCAACAGAAACCCTAATCTCATTTTGGTTCCCTAAATCTAAACCTCATCACTTAGAAATGTGAAAAAAGGAAGTCTGGACACCATATTGGAGGAAATCGTTTCCCACCTGGCTCTACTACACAGGCTGTACTACACATTTCTCTGACTTTTCCACTGTGACTCCTTCACCAAGCCTTTTTAGCTTATTTCCTGTGCTGTTTTCCTCTATTAAATTGTAAGCTCCTTGAAAGGATTTTATTATTTAAAATTTTTTTTAAATATAAAAAATAAAAAAATATTCTAAAAACACTGCTAGTGTAGTGCCTGGCACATGATAGGCACTCAATAAATGTTTCACTTAACAACTGGGCAGATTGAAATAATACAAGAAAAATTTCCAGAATTATGGGAAGATCAAGGGACTGGCTCTAAATGGGCAATGCATCAGACGCCAAGGGGAAAGAATGCTTGATTCGACTCAGGCAAACAAACTAAGCTCCCCTGAAAAAGAGATTTTACAAGTAGATAAGATGAAAAACTTCACTTAGCCAAGACCACCCATTATTCATTTCCAAGACAAAAAATTACTGGCAAAAGCAACAGCAATGAGACCTTTGATGTGCAAATCAACCAAGAACTTCTACTGGTAAAATAGGCCAGGCTTAGCTAGGACCTTTGATGTGCAAATTAATAATAAACTTCAAGGCTGCCTAACAATGGAGTTTAGATTGAACTATAACCCAAGGTTGGCAAAAACAAAGGGGTAGAAGTTGACATGATCTGTAGTTTTCCCAAGGTGGGAGAGCCACTAGAATGATGATAGTGAAACTGAATTTGATTGACAACTAAAGGCCACAAAGAAGCTGGGGTTGTGGGGGGAAGAAAAGTAAATGAAACATATAGGTATATGAATGTGTGTATGGATATATGGGTATATGTACTAACATGTGCATATCTAGAAATACACATGTGCACACATACACATGGTATACATATATAAGAATACACATATATAACAATTCCTAACAACAGCAAAGTAAAAGGCAAGGAGGAAGGAGAAAATGGAATTCTTTTGTTGCAGATGTGGCAAAAAATGGATAATTGAGGGAGAGGGAAGAGCAGATCATCTATAGGATTTACCTATGCTTTAGGTAAATCCAGTCTTTGACATACACTTACAGTATGACCTGGAGGAGGAGTCCCTAAGCTCTCAGTGTCCCCTAACCAACCCTTTAAGACAGGGTGGGGGAACATCTGGCCCATGGGCCTTATAAGGCCTGCAAAATCATTTGCTGAGGCAACTATGGGAGATGATGATTTGGAAGCTAGGTACAACTTCCCACTTCTTGAGTCCTATACGTTGATAATTTTGTATAGCCTGCAAATGATGTTGTAAATATCCAAATGGCCCTGGCAGAAAAAAAGGTTCCCTACTCCTGCTCTAAGATTATAAATGACAGAGTGGTTGCTCCTCTACATTGGAGAAGGGAGTTTCCCTAGTTCTTCTAGGGAACTTCTGTTAGAGAAATCCAAGCCCAGGCCCCAAAAGTGCTTCTGGTAATCCCAGAAAATCAGAACTTATAGTCATGATAAGCAGGCGGGGCTGAATCCAAATTACAAGCATTATGAGATACAAACAAAGGGATTGCTTCGTGTTTAAATGTACCATCCATAAGGAAAGAATACCAATATTATTCACCTTACAACCATAGTAATTACATTGTAAAGAAGGTAGCTGATAAATAGGAAATTACAGATAGGAATAGAATCCTAGCAAAATTTATTTGAATTGAATTGTAAGTGAATTCATTTATTCAGACCTTAATGGAGTGTTTTCAAGAACATTCTATATTTGGGTATTAAAAACTCAGAAATTTAATTGGCGTTACAATTCCAATAAACTTTGCCCCTTGACTTGGATATGGGTTCAACCCTGCAAATTCAACACCTCACGATACTGACCTGAGACCCCCAACCTTTTGGGGTCCCTTCTCAACCTCAACACACCGACTACAACTATATATTTAGAGACAACAATAACATCAACAGACTCACATGAAAGAGAAATGATGTTCAAAAGGGATTACAGAAACAAGATGATTTGGTCATTACGGGGCTAAAGGCAATGTGTGTCTTTCAACGTGAGCTTAGTTAAAGGCTAAAGAACAGAAGGTGAGGGACATTACTATGATCATTTACAATCTCTTCTGGGAGTTCCCTTGTGCTTTGCTCTATTAATGTTTTTTTCTTATGCTGCTGTTTACACATTAGAACATTTGTGCTTGTCATAGGAGGGCAAAATAAACTTAATTAAAAAAAAAAAACAATAACCCCAAAACAAAACAAAACTCCAAAACAAAGAAATCTGAACCATACCCTTCGGCAAACATCTCTTGAGTGTAAGAGTACGAGCTCATAGTTCTGTGTATTAGATAATGTGGAGGCTCTGGAACAGTGGTTTTCACCTCTTCTTGCTGAAAAAAAGTATAAGAAAAGCGTCAAAGCACAGTTTTAAGCCAGCCAAATAAAAATCTATCCCAGAAATGTCCTTAACTGCTCACATAGCTCTAGCACTACTAAGTACATTTAATGCTATTGGGGCTGTGAGAGGGTAGTGGGGACAATGTGGAAAAGGTAAAAACATGAGACCCCAAAATAAACCCTGTATGAGGAGGGCAAGAAAATGAGTTAAAAGAATGAATGGGCTGGGGCTTACTTAGCTAGATTGACCTCTACCCTCCTGCCTCTACCTTGCAGTTATGGCATTCCTATGTCTCAGCATTCTACAACTCCACTATGGAGAGCAAATGTGTTGAAGGCCCTTTTCAAGATGATTTTTTTATACGTGGCTCAGGGGAACTCCATTTTCTAATTTTCCAATCCTGCTTACGATCATCACTGTACTATAGCATTAGAGCTGGAAGGGACTCAAGAGGTCACTGAATCCAACCTTCTCATTTTACAGAGGAGGAAACTGAAGGAGAGAGAAATCAATTCTGAGAGACAGGATTTAGACCCAGGTTTTCCTAACTCCAAGTCTAGGGCTTTATCTACTATATCTTTGCTGCCTCCTCTCAAGATTTCTATTTCCATTTTTTTCCCCCAGCTAAGGTCAGTGTTGTTTCATCTACAACTTACTTAAGTACTTTAAGGATATAGGATTTTGTTGGGGATAAGGAGATCCTAAAAACTTCATCCCCCTGTGGTCAACCTGACTCTGGTCCTCTAGGAATTATCTAGCCTAAGTCTCAGACAACAGACACTCCTTATCCATTACTGAGCTTGCACCTTCACGTCCCAATGAAGCATCGGAGGACAATTTAGTGAAGGAATTTTTTACAATATGATGATATAATAGCCACTATTGGTGACGATGTGAAATCACTGAGTTTCAGACATGGAGAAACCTTGAAGCTCATAAATCAGAAGGAGGATACCCAGGAACATATTAACGTTTTCTGATAATTCAAAGGTGCCCCCTTAGGATTGAAAGGGTTCCATTCTCCAAAATCAAAGAATTGCCCACTCTTATAAAAGTAACCAATGAACTTATTTGTCACTTACGGAGGGTAGTGGTTTTGCTTCTAATTTAGAAGACTCGATCTTTGCTGAGGCTGCTACCTGAATAAGCACCTCTCTTTGTTCACCAGATATCAACATTTCTGGGATTTTTGGCAGTTCTAGCTCCTCTGGCACCTGTTGGCCTTTGGATTCCTTGGTTTTAGTTGGGGACCTTTGAATATTTTCTGGTGGGGTAGTTGTAGAAGTAGATTGACAACACTTGCTTATGGACAAAAGTTTCTTCAGGCTACTGGCGCTCAGTGAAGACTTGGGCAGACCGGCTTTACTTTCTGGGACTTTCTGCTGTTCCTGCTCCCTTATACGGGTTTCCATCAGTTCAAGGGCACACTCTTCTTTTAAAACAACTTCTCGGATACCAAATTCTTCCTCGTCAGAGATGAAGGCATCCTCCCTCCTTTCTACCTCTTCTTCATCAATATCATGAGCAACTAGCCGAATAATAAGGTCCTTTTTGCTCCGCACATCTTTTAAGAGTTCCACCCTGGTGATATCAGGTTTTCTTATATTCTGAAATGAGTTCCTGCAAACAGCCTGCAATGAAAGAGATTGTGAAAATTTCAAGTAACTGTCTTGTTGTTTTTCCTCAGGTTTTTATTGTAATATAGTGTTTTGCACATAATTTGTAGTTTTAATTTAGTAAAATGATCTATTACCAAACCACATTTACTAGTACACTGCAGTATTTCTAAGAAACATGAAATGTATAAGGAATGTTTGGTGTTCCTACATTTTTTTCCCATATTCATAGATAATGTTAATTTATGACAATATGTTCAATATACAGAAGAGAGATTAACATGAATTCTGTTTTTTTTCTCCTAATTTTTACTACTTGAGTTTTATCTTAAAGCCAAGATATGCACTATGCATGAAATAAGTTTTAAGAGCTTAAAGGCACCTTAGAGATCACCTACTTCAAACTTTGGGTCTCTAATTTCATCGGCTTGAGGGGAACTCTTGGTGTGGATATTCCTCTCAGCAATGCAGACCTGGAAGCATTTACTGTCAGAGGATTCTAAAGAACCTATGATAAAAAATGCTATCCACCTCTAGAAAAAGAACTGATGGAGTCTGAATGCAGATTTAAATATACTGTTTTTCATTAATGTTCTTTTTTTGGGGGGGGGAGGTCTGGGAGGCTTTTTTTTTTCACAACATGATCAATATCACAATATGACTGCACATACAACCTGTATTCAATGAGGGGGCAGGAGGGAGGATGGGAAAGAATTTGGAATTCAAAATTCCAAAAATTGAAGGCTATACGTTGTTTTTACATGTAATTGGGGGAAAATATTAAAACTGAAAAATAAAAACAAAACAAAAAGATCGACTGTCAGTGAATTACTAGAGGTACTTACAGGTAAAGGTCATTTTAGGAACTGAGGTGTTCTTTATTGTCTCCCTACTACTATCTTCCTCCCTTTCGTTTTCCTAGGGAGAAAGCTGAGGCCAGGAAGTTGAAGGAATTTATAATTGCATAGGTAGTAAGTGGTAGAGCTAGGATTCTCATTCAGGTTCTCTAACCCCAAATCCAGGGCTCCATTCAGCTATCCCCATTGCTTCTCTTAGAGTATGAATATTCTGCTCCTTGAAGTTTTTCCATCATCTGCCCTGGAAGTTTTATGATTTCACAAACCAACACATGGATGGTTCAAAATGCAGATTTTCCCCAAAGGAGGACAAATCTTGTGCACTCTTGGATTCTTTTTTTTTTTTTTTTAAAGTACCTATAGCAATTGAAAATATGAAAATCTTTTAATAAGGTCCCTCGTCTCCCTGCCGTAATTTATCACTCTAATCCATTTTCCAAAAAGAACCTCAAAGAAGAATACATTTTAACATTCCTTTCCCCCTTTATTCAAATGTCACATTTCATTTTACAGCGTCAAATGAAGCATGGGGGAAAGAAGTTTTAATGATATAGTGTAAGGAGAACCAACTAGACCGATGACCAGAGGAACAGAGTCAGTGGCTCTGATACTTTATAAACTGTCTCACAACCTGAGCCTGAGCTTTGTGGAGCCTATTCCATTGTTTCTATCTGTTTCCTGGGATTGAGGAAAGCACTTCACAAATCCTAGAGCAGTAGAAAAATGAGAGTTATGTTGCTTAACCTTCCTGGTCCTCAGCTTCCTCCTGTGTAAAGTGAAGGTATAGATTGGGAGCCTCTGAGATCCCTATTAACTCTAGAGCTAGGATCTTGGGTTTAGCTTTGGGAAGGTCATTTCTGTTCCCTAGGCCTCAGTTTCCCCCTCTATAAAATGAGGGGATTGGCTTTTGAGGATGCTTCTGGCTCTAGATCTAGGCTCCTAATACCTGCCTTCATTCTACTTTTGTGATTTTTGCTGATGCTGAACCTCAGGGTTAATTTAAAATGTCATTCTGAATTTCAGCACCACTTTGTGGCACCAAGAGCTAGCTTTAAGATAAATGGCACCCTCCTTATCTTTTGTGATTGTCTTCATCACTGGTATTTCTATTGCACATTAAGGTTTTTAAATTGCTTTAATGCATTATTGCATTTGATCATCACAATCACACTGAAGTACTGTTGGTATTCTTTCCCATTTTATAGGTGAAGAAACTGACATTCAGAGAGGCTAATTGCTTTGCCTAGGATCACAGAGTGTTTGAAGTAGGACTTGAACTTGGGTTTTTCTGACTTCAAGCTATTTCTCCAAGTCTAGCCTTTATTTTATGCTATATTTATTTTATAAGCCAAAGTGCCATTTTCTGTTTCTGCAGAAATGAAGACCCAGTCAGATCTCAGTTATCTGTGGCACTCAAGGGGAACAGTTGTGTAGAAAATCCATAATGGTAGAGAATGTCCAAATTATTTCCATTTGACTTGGAATGAGTTTCTATATTTGCATTTGGACATTCATGTCTCACTCATTCTGGGAACTTGTTCCACTTCCAAATCTTCCAGAGTTCAAATTCTCTAGCTTACTCAGCTCCCTTCTCCATGTGAGGGATGTCTATCTAGACTTATCTGGTAACACGATCATTGATGTTCATAAAAAGGAGTCTGAGGCAAAGGAGTGACTCGTGTGAGCAGGTTAGGCACTACATGGGGGTGGGAGATGCAACGAGGTACTCATTTTAATTGAAGTTTTGGAGAAATGCTAGAAAATTCCATTCTCCATGATGTATAGCCAAGGATTTTTCAAAATGTGCGTGATAGGTTAAGTCACATGGTAGACTTTGAAGTCTTTGATACAATACCCAGGGGGACACAATTTTTTAAATCTTGCCTGGGGAGAACTAAGGTACACTAATATCTCTCCCAACTTTGGCGTGAGGCACTGCAAGATACTGTTAATTTAAAAAGCTATCAGAGGAAGAACAATTTTAAAGTCTAATTTTAGTGTTATACCTTGCATTTTTTGAAAATTGGAAGGCCACACTGTGCATGGTTTGATGCTAAAGTAATAAGATTTAGCCTCACCCAAGATTTCTGGAAGCCAGATTTGTTACTTAAGAGTCACACTTAGTTGTAGTAATTCTGAATTAAGCAGAGCATTTGGTTACCTAGAAGACCTCATTCTTTGACGGTGCCAAATAAAGTTGACTATAATTTACAAACAAAACCACCACCAGTAGCAATAGTTGCTCATTATTGATTTGTTGGGCCATTGTTTTGTTTTGCTTACCTCAAAGGGCCTTGCATCCAACCGTCCTGTTCTATCCAAAGAGATCCTTCTTTCCTTTTTCCTTGTTTCTATATCAATTAATTCTGATAAGTAGTAGCTCTTGCCACTTATTGAAGCTCTTCTTAGCTCTGCTAGACTGTGTCCAGTTCTTGACAAACACTGCTTCTTCAGTTTCTCCAGTGGTTGAGTTTTGAGTGAAATTACTGCCAAGTGTTCAGAAACAATGGCTGGATCTATTCTGATAGGCTTATTTCCAAGGTGAGGAATAATTTTAACATCTGGGTCATCCCCTATAGTATCATCTTCACTTAATATAGAATCCATTTTGGTGATATGCTCACTGGCTTTTTCCACAATTCGTTCAACATCCAGATCACTGAAGACATCAGTGGATGAACTGCGAGTGCTAACAGATTCTGGGGGACAATGAGAAATCTCACTGACTATTAAGCTAGCTACTTTTTTTGGGAAAAATCTGTTCACACTTTTTATATCATGAAAAAATTCCTCTTGGGTTCCAGACTGTCGCAAAACATTACTATAAACAGAATCAACAACTTGAGAAATCATTTCAATATTTTCTGAGTTCATAAAGTGCACTTCAGGGTCAGCAGCCACAAGACTAATGTTACTTTTGGAAATTTCAGCTGTCACTGATTTTGTCAGTTGAGTTGCAATTTTATTCAGTTCAGGTTTGGTTAAGTTTTTTGCTTCTTCAGTTGCCTCACAGGGCAACTTAACTATTTTTGCTAGGAATAATGCCAATGTTTCCTCCAAAAAGGAGGCATCCAGCACTGGGACCCTGGGGGCTGAAGGTTTGTCCCGTGACTTAATGCCATCAAGAATTTTAAGGACTTTTTCCATAATTTTGACAGCTTCCAGTGCCAGCTGAGGACCTGATGTCTCTTCCTCATCAGATAATTTTTCCTCATGAGAGATTTTTTCTTCACTAGTGAGTTTTTCCTCAGGAGCAGTATTTTCCTCATAAGACAATTTTTTTTCATGAGGGACTTTTTCCTCCTGAGGGATTCTTTCCTCACGAGAAAATTTTTCTTCCTGAGGGATTCTTTCCTCACGAGAGAATTTTTTCTCGTGAGAGATTCTTTCCTCAGGAGGGAATCTTTCATCACGAGGGATTCTTTCTTCACGAGGGAATCTTTCCTCAGGAGGGAATCTTTCCTCACGAGGGAATCTTTCCTCACGGGAGAATCTTTCTTCACGAGGGAATCTTTCCTCACGGGCGAATCTTTCCTCACGGGAGAATCTTTCCTCACGAGGGAATCTTTCCTCACGGGAGAATCTTTCCTCACGAGGGAATCTTTCCTCACGGGAGAATCTTTCCTCACGAGGGAATCTTTCCTCACGTGAGTAGAGTCTTTCCTCACGAGAGAATTTTTCCCTACGAGACATTCTTTCCTCATGAGGGAATTTTTCCTCACAGGGGATTCTTTCTTCCCAAGAGAATTTTTCTTCTTGGGGAATGCTTTCTTCTCTAGAGTGTTTTTCCTCATGAGGGATTTGTTTCATATGAGGCCGAAATGTAGGTTTGGAAATTTCTTTGACCATTAAAAAGGCTATTATATCAGCTAGAACATTGCTCTTCCCTACTAAATCTTCATACATAGATGTGTGAGAGCCAGAATGTTTTAAAACACTATCATAAACATTATCAACTACTTTTTCAATAGCCTGATTTTCTTCTTTAGGCAGTGTGGGAGGTTCATTAGTCTGTTGTACAATTTTAATTGGACTTTTGGATATAAACTCTTTCAATGATGTTATTATTTTGTTAGTGATTTTTTCCAGTTCAGCCTCCAAAGACTTAGTTCTTTCCCTCTCTATCATAGGGAACACAGACAAAAGTCGGGATAAAAACTGTGCTGCAATGTCTTCTAGGATGTTCAAAGGTAATTTGTGATCATAGATTCGTTTAGGTGGAACACTTTCAGGGCTCTGGGAGATATCTTTAAGAATATTTTCAACAACAGTGTCAACTTCGTCACATTGGTGGGGTGTTAACTCTCCAGAAAAGTAGGTCTGTAGCTGATTGCCAGCGACTTCTCGTACAACTAGGTCAGCTATACTTTCAGAAAGCATTCTGCATCCACTTGTTGCACAGTTCTGAATGACCTCTTGAGAGCCAAACTGTGGCAAAAGATTACTGTAAATAGACTGTACCACTACCTGAATGACTTCATCATCATTGGGGTGTAAGCATTCAACATACTGTATTATCATGTCTTCGTCTTTTGATATCTCTGTCATAATCCTGCTGACCAATTTCATTTGAATGAAGTTCAGTTCAGTAAAAAGACTGTCACTTTCTTCATCTGAATCTATAATTTTTTCAGTTCCTGCTGGGAAAATTTTGGCTAGAAGAGATGAAATCATCTCTTCTAAAAATTCATGAGGCAATATGATGGTATATGGTGAGGAAGTCTGACATTCTTTGGTGTGTTTTTTGGCGACTTTTTGTACTTTTTTAACAACATCCTTAGGTTTCAGAGGTTTGCACACTTCAGGGGGCATTTCATCTTGTAGTAGTAGGTTGAGCTGATGCTGAAACATTTCTTCTATCACAGCACCAGCTAATCTTTTGGCTAACTTATCACTATCATTGATGTCTTTACAAATTGAGTCTTGAGATCTGTATTCACGCAGAACATTACACAAAGAGGCGTGCACAACCTTATTGACCAATGTTTTATCCACTAAGGGCATATAATCAATGTAATGTTCTTTTTCTGTACATGATGCCTTATCAACCAAGGTTTTTGGGGACACAGATGGCATTTTAGTCGGTGAGGGTGTTCTTTGGAGGGTTGGTACTTTCTGTATACTATGATCATCTAGCACTTTCTCCTTAGTCAGTACTTTAGGTTCCTGGGGCAAAGGTTGTTTTTCCTCAGTGGGCCTAAACACCTTAATGCGGGCCTCAGAAAACTCTTTTAACAAGGAATCAATCAGTTTCATTGCTGTATCATAGAGATCATTCTGATTTATATCATCCTGAACTTTTTTACAGTCTTTACAACTTTCTGGTGAAGAAGAGAAGATTAGTGTGTTTACAATCTCCGTAACAACATCTTCTAAAAATTTAGCTGAAAAAATACCCGATCTCATTTTAGATAAATAGGATGTTTTTTTGGCATTATCAGGACGGGGTTTCTTCACCTCTTTGCCTTTGTCAGGAACATCCTTGGGAACTGGGTGCGATGAAGCTATTGGTGAAGGTTGGCCAAGATTCTCAGCAGGTGCTGTTTGGGTAGGAATGACACTTCTATGCCTGGTATCATCTAGAGATGTCTGAGTAGACATTTCTAAAACATTACTGTAAATATTCTCGATCACATTTTCAAAATACGCATCTTCAGTATCTGTTTGAACACCACTCTCTTTCTTGCTTTTAAAGGCTGATTTGAAATTTGGATCATGTAAAGTCTTTGTACTTTTCATCTTAGTGACTGCAGGACTGAAACTAAATGCCCCTTCGACATCGTCTGTCCCAACTGAAATGTCTTTTTTCTTTTCTTCGAACTTGATACTACTTGATAATTTCAAAACTGATTCTTCTGTTTTCTTACTTTTTAGTGGAGAAAGTTTTTCATCATAAATTTCAGTATCCAAATGGTATTCTTTCTTCTTCATACTGCTCTTCTTGGGTATTCTCTTTAAATCCGGTTCTGGGATCCCCTTTCCGCTTTTCATAACTGTAAAGACTTGTACTGACTCTTCCTTGTACTCAGCCACCTCATCTTTGGTTGAACCCTCATCACTCTTTATATCTGATGTTTGCAAGCCTTGGTCCTGTTGAGTTTTCATACTTCTAGTACTGGTGGCTACAGAAATGAATTTTGTTGTATCCTTGTCTTCATCTTTTTTAGTAGGGCTCTTGCTTGTCTTTTTCCCACTTTCCCTTTTCTCAATTAGATCCCACTCTTCAGATTTTAGGGCACACATTTTAGTTTTCATAGTGCTGGCTAGTGAAATGAACATTGAATCCTGGTCATAATTACTAAGTGTAGCTTCAGCCTTCTCTTCACTCTTCTTTTCACTTTTTGTGCCCAGATCTTTCTCAGTTTTTATATTTTTAGCTCGGGTTACTGCAAGGGAATCTTTCAGTAAAGAATCTTTGACAGGAGCCTTCTTTATGTCTTTATTAAATGAGCTCTTTGACGGTTGATATTGGACTCTTTGGGTGATGTTATCTGGTTCTAGAAATGAAAAGAAAGAGGAAAACCAGTCTCCAGAAAAAAGGGGCTTAACCTTGAAACTTGAGATTGCTTTCTTTGCTAAGGTGGATATCATTTCAATATAAAAATTGCTCTCTTCCTCATCATGAGCAGCATCCTCAGATTTATATTTTTTAATAACCTCATCATACACAGACTCAGACACTTTATCAATAGTTTCTTTATCTACTGGTGGAAAAGAAAACAATTCTTCGGCATTGGGGAGAACCTTGATGTCACTTTTCCGAAATTCACCTATTAGGGAATTTACTAATTTGATAGCCATGCTCACAAGGTTGGTTTCTGGAGTACTTTCTTCCTCGTCCTCCTCAGGAGTTTGTGGGGCAGGGCACAATTTTCGAACAAGATCAAAAATAACATCTTCTAAAAATGTTGCCGAGTAAAGGGAAGGCTGGGGGGTGCCCGGTCGTTCTTTTTCTTGCTCGAGAATATCAACGATAGACTCTTTATCAGAAACTTCAGCAGAATCAGTGTCATCCTCATGTAAGAATGGCTGGAGGTGATGATCTACAATTTCCTTCATAATGAAGCTAGCTATTTTGGTGAGAAATGTGCCTCCCTTCTCACTCTCCTCCTTCTGGACTTCAGCTTGGAATTCAGCTTTCTTCAAAATGTTTTTGCAAATTGAGTCAACTATGCTTTCAATAGTTTCCAGATTCATATGTGAGGCATTCTCCTCTGCAGTAGTCAGTCTAATTTCGTGTTCAGAAATTTCAGATATAATTGCATCAGTTAGTCTCGAAGCTGCACTCATAAAATCATCATCGGGTAGTACTTCTTGTTCTTTTACTTTAACCTTAGCTTCAGATGAAGGAAAAATATGACCTAAAAGTTTGGAAACCATATCTTCCAAAAGAGAGCGAGGTAATACAGTAACGAAGGATGGCAAATTGTGGCTTTCTTTCCCAATAACATTTAGTACATTTCGAATAATGTTCTCGGCTCTAAGTGAAGAATAAGTAGACAAAGATAATGTTCCAGAAATTAATCCCTGTACTTGATAATCATAAATTTCTCCCAAAAGTAAATTATATATTTTCCTTCCAAAATTATTAGTGTCATATTCTATGTCTTTATAAATGAGAGCTGGAGATTTATAACCATCTGTTATTTTTTCATAAATTAAGTTGACTATCTTACTAACCATTTCTTTATACCCTTCAGAAAAACACAGATTTTCATCAAAATTTTCTGCGACCAAAATTTGAGATGCTGCAAACTCCAGCACAATTGAGCGGACTAATTTTGTAACAATGTCAGTCACTTTGGCTTTAGACTTTGGATCGTCGGATGAGATGAAATTATGTGAGAATGCATAAAGGATTTTGCATAAAAGTTCAGAGATTACTTCCTCCAAAAATATAGCAGAGTTAACAATGAGAGACATTTCTTTTGGGTCAATTTCTACATCTTTATAAGGCTGTTTCCTAGTTAAATCAGATGTAGATTGAGAAATGGTTTGCTCTTGAGATAAAAATGACTCGAGATGGTGGTTAAAAATTTCTTTGATTATGAAACTTGCTATTTTGGAAATAGGTATATTAGTTATATCTTTTTTATCGTTTGTAAGAGACTGGTATAAATTTGAATGTGAGATATCAGCATAAATGGAATCAACCATATTCTCAATATCTGTTTCTGAAATCATACTTTGTTTTTCATTTCCGTGTTTTGTAATCCAGATAGCATGTTTGGAAATGATGGCCATGATTTCATTGATCAATTTCACAACAGTTTTACTTAAATCAGGCTTTGATGTAACTGACTCTTCTGCTCTGGAGTCTGAGGACCTCTGCGATAAAAGCTGGGTGACTATTTTTTCCAAATGGGTATGTGATAACATAGTTGTGTATATTGTTGAAGTCTGTCTCTGTGGTTTGGGTTGGTTAATTTCAAACTTAACTTTCTTAAGCAAAACATCAGCATTGAGATTTGATAGAGATTTGAATGGTAGCCTTGCGACCAAGCTTGGTTGAAACTGAAAATCAAAGATTTCTGTCAGGATAATTTTGGTGATCCTTTCTGCCAAAGTCTTTGTGTCATTAAAAAAATCTTTAACAAGTTCCAGGTCTAAGTCATATTCTTGCAAAACTTTATTGTAAGATTTGTCAATTATTTTAATGATGACATCCCTATCTATTGGTGGCAAATTTAATTCCTCTTCAGCATTTTCTAGAATGTTTACTTCTGCTTTTTCAAACTCCTCTGATACTGAATTTATGAGTTGAATAACTGTCTCCTCCAGTCCACTTTCAGGTTCTCTTACTATTTTGGCATATGCAAGGCCTACTACCCTGTAAAAGATTTTGGATAAAACTCCAGAGATGACTTCTTCCAAAAATGTTGAGGAATACACACCAGCATAAAACTGTAACTGCCGCCCTTGCCCACCAACCGGGTATGTCTGGGGTGGAGGAATTGCCTTTCCAGACACAAATGGCTGAAGGTGTTGCTGACAAATATTTTTAATGATAAAACCAGCTACTCTATCAATGAAAGTATTGTCACTGCTTGTTATCTCTTGTTCAATTGCTTCTTGAGAGCCAGAGTTTTGCAAGATGTTTTTGAAAACAGAGTCAACAAGATTTTGGACATCATCTTCCGAATAAACATATCGTGGTTCTTCTGCATCTTTGGAAAATCGGATTTCATGTTTTGAAATTTTCCTTCGAATATCACCAATTAGCTTTGAAGCAACTTCATTGAAATTAACTCCAGATGTATCTAGATCTTCTTCACATGGAAGTATCCCAGGTGCTGAAGGAAAGATTCGAGATAGGAGCACTCTTATCATGTCTTCTAAGAAAGTGTAAGGCAGTAAAGTATTATATGGAGACAGGCTTTGACTTTGTTTGCCAGTTTTGCTGATTCCACTTAGGACTTCTTGCACAATATTCTCTGCTGTCAAAGAAGAATAGGAAGAAGCAGAGAGCTCTCCAGAAAAAAGGGGATGAAGAAGATAATCAGAAATTGCTGCTACAATTAAATTGGTAAGATTTTCAACAAAAATGTCAGTCCTCATTGGTTCTTCTTGCTCACTTGTAGGATCTAGTCCGTGCTGTTTCAGGACATTACAGTAGACAGAATCCACCAATTCATCCACAATATCAATATTCAGAGGTGGAAAAGGTTGTGTCTCATCATGGCGTACCAATCGAACTTTGGCTCGATCAAAATGAGCATTTATGGAATCTACAATTTTGTGTGTCACATTGTTTAGTTCTGCCCCCGTTTTCACTTTTGGGCTGAAGATCTTTGATAAGAGTCTAGCAACAATTTCCTCTACAAATTCAGCTGGGTAAACCCCCATGCTTAGGGAGGATGCTGGAGAGGGTCTTTGCAGGCCTGTCACTTCATTGAGAACATTCTTAACCATGGTGGACACTTCATCACTGGCAACTGTTGGTTGAGGTACACTGTCCCCCACCAAAAAGGGTTGAAGGTGACTTTCAGTTATCTCTTGAATAATAAAACTGGCTATTCTGTCGACAATGACAGGACTTCGGCTTGTTATACTTTTCTGTACTGATGAAGGAGATCCTGAGATTTGCAAAATATTTTTGTAAACTGAGTCAACCATTGTTTGGAAATTTCTTTCTGAATATAAGTATTGATGATCATATTTGGTAAGCCAAATTTTGTGTTTAGAAATGGCTGACATAACCTTGTTTGTTATGCAAGCAGACATTTCGTTAAAATCTGACCTCATTAAATATTTCTTTTCCATAGGCCAAACATCACTAGATGATGGAGGGATGATCTGTGATAACAGCCTTCTAATGACATCCTCTAAAAATGAGTGAGGCAACATGGTTGTGTAGCCTACTGAAGGCTGAACTTGGGAACTGAACTCCCTCAAGTTCTCTTGAAGCTTTTGGAGGACATTTTCAACTTTGAGTGGATAGTATGACTCTGGAGTGAGTCTTTCCATAAAGTATGATGGGAGCTGGTAGTCTAAAATCTCAGTCAGCACAGCATTGGTTGTCCGCTCAGCTAGTACGTTGAGGTCATCAGTTGCATCACTATCACTAACATAAGACATTTTTGATTCATATTCCTGCAAAACTTCATTATAAACGGAGTCAACAATTTTGGAAACAGCTTCTTTCTGTACAGGTGGAAAGCACAACTTTTCTTCAGCATTCCGGAGCACAGAGACTTGAGCCTTATTAAATGCATTCACCACAGAATTGACAATTAATGTATTCATCTCACTGAGCTGTTCCTCTGTGACATGTTCATCTCGGTCATATAGTGCAGTATACATAGAAAAAAACAGGTCAGAAATAATGTCCTCCAAAAATGTGGCTGAGTAAACACCGGTATTGAGTTGGTCCAAGCGCAGAATTTTGGGAACTGTTTTAATTTTTGATTCTTTCCTCCTCAGTGTTTTCAGAGAGGAATCAGAAGGGGAAGTATCTAAAAGCTGCTTAAAGGGTGGTCTGATTTTGGAGCCTATTATTCGGAGATGACTGAGGGTTTCTGATGTGGGTTTGTCCCTAGATCGCATGAGGACTTTTGCTGATCGTGCTCCTTGGGCACTGGTCAGTCTCTCCCTTGCACTGTATTTTAAAAGCTTATTGGCATATTGTGTTTTGGGGGGAGCTTCCTGGATGGTGTTTGACAGCTTTTCCATCAGGGATTTTACCAAGCCATGGGAAATTACACTGAGCATTGATTCCGAGGAAAGCAGTTCTTGTTCACTTTCAGCTAGCTGTTCCAACACAAATTCTGATACATAGTCCTCTACTTGGAATGGCTCAATTTGCTCTGGGCTCATTTTTCCCTTTCTATAATCAAATTCTTCCTCCCCCACACTTTGAATTACATTAAAAAGCTGTTCTTCAGTAGACAATTCATTAGAAAAAGGGGTGCCTGCCAGTATGTTTGTGGTTGTACATTTTTCCAAAAGTGTCCTTATAAGTTTCTCACATACAACATTGAGAAGGAAAATGGATTTGGGAGATAAGCCTAAGTTATTAGGCTGCTTCTCAGAAGAGTCAAAAAAATGTCTCGTTGATGCCTTGACAGAGTTCAAAACTCCACTTTGACATTCATCTGGCAAAAACAAATCTAAGACAATATTAAAAATTTTATTCACCATTTCTTTAGATTCATGACTTTTTAGGCTCCCTAGTAGATTGTCTAATTTTGATGCTACAGAACTGATTTTATTTTTCTGGACAAGTTGATCTGTTCTATGACTAAGTGATGGGTCTGATCTTCGTCGACTTACCTCTCTTTCTATGAATGTTGTTTTCTGGCAAACCTGAATACTCTGATTTTTAAATGTGGGAACTGATTTCCCTTTAGTTTTACATGGGTTATTAATTCCTACTTCTTTTGTTAGCACATGAATCACTCCTATTAGGATATCTTGAAAGAGATCATCAATGTCCATGGTATCACTATCTGGAAGATAAATATATTTTGTTTGCAGGGAAGCGGCATGCTCAGTAACATCTGTCTTTAAAATGTTACTATTAGATAGGATTCGAGCAATAATTTCAAAAATACTGAAAGCAATATCATCGATAGGAATTGTTCTACTCTTGGATCCTTGGGCTCCCAACATTTCAGAATTAATTGAAACGAATTTGTCAGATGCTGAAATTTTGCTTCCAAAGTATTTCGCTTTTGCTCTGCCATCTTCTGTACCATCTGAAACACTCGAAATTATATGGTACATAACACAGTCAGTGAGATGTTCACAAAACTCATTTAAAGAATATTCAGTTTGCCCACTTCTCAGAGGCCTCTTTGGATCTAATTTTTTTCTTGATAATGAAGAAACAATGGGTATCTTTTCATCACAGGAACCTTAAACAGAAAGCATTGTGATTTTTAGCATGTAGCCAAGAAATTGCATAACATTTAAAAATATTTGTTTTTTTAAAAAATATGTGAACTATCATAAATATATGAAAATATTATTTAAAAAAACCTAAAATCTTAGCAAAGAAATGAATGGGTTTTCTTCCATTTTCTATTTCCCTTCTTACTTCCTGATTCCACCTCTATTTTTATACCTTTTTATCTTTTAGCTGAGAAGGAAATCAAAAAGGCTAATAAAGATAAAAAAAATTTTCTGTAATCCAAGTATTGGCAGTTCATGAATAGCTATGGACACTAAATAACTAGCTATCAAGGAAATATCGGGGCCAAGAGAGATCTTTCCTAGAGCACAGGATCATAGAATTTAGAGCTGGCAGGTACCTCAGAGGTCAAGAGGCCAACTCCTTCATTTTGCAGAGAAGGAAACTGAGGAGCTGGGAGGAGTGAGGTGACTTGCCCAGGCTCACACAGTGTGTCCTTATCTAAAGCTAGATGGGATTTCAGAAACCACCTAGCTTAATCTCTTCATTTTACAGAGGGGTAAGCTCAGATCCAGGCCTAGTAAGAGAGCCTCAAGCTTTTTCTTTTACAAAGTATGAGTGGTAAGGTTTAATATGGACCTTTTGGGTAGAATAAAATCAGAATTTAGAGCTGACAAGGAGGACCCTTAGATATCACAGCATCTTCATGTCCTTAATGCTTAGCATAGTGCCTAACATATAGTAGTTACTAAATAAATGCATACTGATGATGATAATGATCATGATGATGACAGATTTAGAGCTGGAGGGGAAAATGATATCATATAATCAGGATGCACAAGTAAATATCTATACAAATAAGGAGCAGGGGATTGAAGGGAGTGGTTGACACTTGAACCACACTCACATCTGAGCTGGTCAAAATATGGAAGAATATGTAGATGCAAATAGCTGGGTACAGAAATATCTTTCACTTAATAAGGAAATTGGAGGGAAACCAAAAGCTATTAAATTATACATGTAAGATGTACAATTTTGATCCACAGATACTACCACTAGGTCTATAAGCTAAAGAGATCAAAGGAGGAGAAAAACAGCCCATATGTACAAAAATATTTATAGCAGCTCTTTTTGTGATGGTGATAAGAGCTGAGAGCATGCCTGTAAATTGGGGAATGGTTGAAGAAGTTAAAGTATATGAATGAAATAAGGTACATATTTTGTATATTACAAAATACTATTGTACTATAAGAAGTGATGAAGGAAATGGTTTCAGAAAAAAACTAGGAAGACTTGTATGAACTGATACAAAGTAAATTGAGCAGAATGAGGAAAACAATCTATACGGGAACAATAATATTGTAAAAGTAATCAACTCTGAAAGATTTAGTAACTTTGATCAACAGAAGTTGATCAACCACAATTCCAAAAGACTCATGAACATATCTCCAGAAAAAGAATCAATGAACTTAGAGTACATATTGAAGCACATTTTCTTCTATTTCTTGATTTTTTTTCTTGTAACATGGCTAATGTGTGAATTTGTTTTTGCATGTCTATACATACTTATAATAGTTTTTATTTTTATTCTCACAATGGGTGGAATGGGGAAAGAATTTGACAATGAAAAAACCTGAATTAAAAAAAAAGAAATTGGAGAGAAAGAGAAGGGAGAATTAGGAAGAGGGAAGATTAAGAGGATAGAGGGATTAACCCTAAGCAAAACACATTCTGTGGATACACAAAAATATTTATGAGTCTTTTTAAGGTATTCCTCTGAAGGAATACTCATAAACTGGGGAATGGATGAACAAATTATGGTATATAAATGTAATAGAATATTACTGTACTCTTATCAGTGTAATGACTGACCAGAATTTCAGAGGGCTAATGATGAATCATGAAACATGAATGAGAGGTGAAGGACTCAGTGCAAAATGAGACAAATATCTTTTGGACATTGCCAATTTGGAAGTTTGCTTTGATTTACTATATATATTTGGAATAGGCTTTGTTTTTCTTGCCTTCTTGCTTGGGAGTGGGCTGGGAGGGTAAGAAAGCATCTGCCTTAGCTGATTTTAAAAATTTAAAGAAAAAAGAGAGGAAAGAGGAGGCCAAGCCAAGATGGTAGAGTAGCAGGAAGAAGTGCAGCAAACTTTCTCCCCACCCCTTAGAAAATTTCCACATAAATAGAAAATGTGTCCCCCAGAATCTTGATCGGAACATCCAAGGGGAAAAAAATCACAGTAAGCCATTTTTCCAGCTCAGGTTAGCCTAGCAAGACAGAGAAGACTAAGGACACTGTGGACAAGGCCTGACCAATGACGTAGTGCAGAGCACTCCAGCACGGGGAGAGGTTAGGCACCAAGGCAAAAGAAGGATCCAGATCTAGCAGTGCTTGGTGTAGGAACAGGTACCATCTGTCACTTTTGTTATTCACTATCCAGTTCAGGGTCATAGATCCAGGGTATATTAAAGACAAGATTGGGCCTAGGGATGGTATTCTAGGGTGAGGAGTGGTAAGAGACTCTAGGTTGTGTACCAAGAAAGGATCAAATTCTGAAGCACCAAACCAGCAGAACTTTTCAGCTAGCTGATAGTGATTGAATCCAGTGGCAGTCTACTGTATGTGCCAAACAAGGACAAACCCACAGGCCTGTTACTTTGACCCAAATTCATATCAGGAACTTACAGAAGCAATCAGACTTTGCCCTGATCAGACCACTTTGGGAGCACTGAAAACATGCAGGTTCCTGGCTTTAGTTGTCCAGAGATCCTAGAATAATAAAATGCTCTATTCTCTAAGAAAGCAATTGCAGGACCAGCCCAGACATTCCCTTCAGAAGTGTGTAGAACCTGGCCCTAACAAGTTCTGAAGTAGGCCTAGAAGAATGAACAAATTTTTAAAAAGCTATTATAAAAAGCTATTATGGTGATAGGGATGCTCAAGACACAAATCTAAAAGAAAAGAATGGCTTCAAAAACATCTACAAGTAAAATCTCAAGAGAAAAATATTGTTTTGGCTAAGTCAACTAGGATTCCTGGAAGAGATGAAGAGTTTTAAAAAGTTTAAAATTTTTTTTCAATGAATGGAATTAGAATGCAAGAAGAAAAATTGGAAAAATAATGAGAAAGAAAATGCTAAGAAGAATTAGAAAGGGAATTAACAGCTTGGCATGAGATACAAAATCTTCCCAAGAAAAAACTCCCTGTAAATTAAAATGGGCTACAGAGAAAAAAGTAAGAAATATTTTTTAAAAGTTCAAAGACTGAAAAACTTAGAAGAAAATATAAAGTATCACACAGCAAAACCAACTCACCTCAAAAATAGATTGAAGAGAAAAAATGTAGGAATTGTGGGACAACCTGCAAGCCAGGGACCCCTCCCCAAATGCCTATATATAATTCAAAAAATATTTTTAAAGAGTTCTTCTTGTGATTTTTTTTCTATCTTTTTCCATTTGATCAATTCTACTTTTCAAGGCAATTCTTCTATTCATGGATTTTTGTGCTTATTTGGCCTATTACTTTCTTCAAAATTTTCTGGTGCCTCCTTTACCAAGCTGATGACTTTTTTTTTCACGATTTTCTTGCATCACTCATTTCTCTTCCCAATTTTTCCTTTCACTCTTACTTGATTTTTAAAATCCTTTCTGAGTTCTTTCATGCCTTTAGACAAATTAATTTTTTTGAGGCTTTGGATGTAGAAATTTTGACTTTGTTGTCCTTTTTTGAGTTTGAGTTTTGATCTTTCCTGTCACCATTGTCACCATAGTAGCTTTCTATAGTCAGGATCTTTTTTTTTTTTTGCTATTTATTCCTTTCCCAGCCTATTTCTTGACTTCTCACTCTATGCTAAAGTGGACCTCTGCTTCTGGAGTGGAGGGTGCATTGCCTCAAGCTGCCTGTGTGTGTGTGTGTGTGTGTGTGTGTGTGTGTGTGTGTAACTGTTTTCAGAAATAATTATGGGGATTCACAAATTTTTGGTTTTTCCAAAGTGGTATGATCTAGGGAGAGGTGTGTTTACTACATCTGTGCTGTGCTCTGGTTTTGTGAGCAACCATAAGCACTCTTTTCTGCTCTGGAGCTGGAACCAGGGTCCCAGCTCCCATATGACTGCAAGATCTACTGTGCTAGTGCTCCTCCACATCCTGCAACAGAGAACCAGCACTGTAACTCTGATCTAAATATGGGAAAATGACAGAGTCCTGCTCCTATTTCCAGCAAGGGGACCCCTGTAATCTCCTTCTTACCAGCTGTCTGATCCCCTTATCACCTGTGGATTGAGAGGCCTGGAAACTACCACTGCTGCCACTGATTCAGAGCCTCTAAAGACTACCGCTGGTTTTTTGGAGTAAGCACTGTGCTGGACTGTACTCTACTCTCACTCCAGTAGAACAGATATTTCCTGCTGACCTTCTAAGTTGTCTTGGCCAGGAAGATGGATTTATCCCATCCTTTTGTGGGTTCTACTACTACTCTAGAATTTATCTGAAGCATTATTTAAACTTGTTTAGAGAGGTCTGGGGAAGAGCTCAGGGGAATCCCTGCCTTTTCCCCACCATCTTTCCATCTTGGACCATTTTAAGAAATCTTACAATAAAACTGCCTGGATCTCTTAGAACCAGGAAGCAAAGTGGAAATAGAAAGAACCCACTGATCACCTCCTAAAGAAACCCCAAAATGAAAACTTCCTAAGATGTTATAACCCAAAGCTTTCAGGTCAAAGAAAAAAATAAAGCAAAATCAGCCAAAAACAAAGTACTTGGGAGTCACAGGATCACACATAATTTAATAGTCAAAGAAGTAGAGAGCTTGTATTACAATATTCCAGAAGGCAAAAGATATAGCTGTATAGTCAAGAATAACTATCCACCAAATTGAATATAACCCACAAGGGGGGAAAAAACCTTTCATGAAATAGGGAATTTCCAAGTATTCCTATTGGAAAGGCCAGAGCTGTGTATAAATTCTGAAGTACAAACACACAAGTCAAGAAAAATATAAAAAGATAAAGACGAACAATCATAAGGGGCTAAAGAAGGATAAATTGCTTACATTATTATTTGAGAAAATGGTACATGTGACCCATCTGATCATCATCAGGGATCATAGGAGGAGTCTAATGTAGACAGAAGCCTTAGGATTGGTTTTGTTATGTCTTGATGAATTTAGAAGAATCAAAAGGTAAAGAAAAGTACAGTACAGGGGTGGATTAGGGACATGTATCTCTCATAATTAACATGTGCAAATAGAAGCCTATGCAAACAAGGAAAAGGGAGTAGGGAAGGTGGCTGACACTTGAACATCACTTATCTGACCTGGCCAAAGGATGGAAGACTACATATACACACATATAGTTGGATTCAGAAACATGTTTCATTCAATAAAGAAATAAGAGGGAAAAAGAAAAGAGAATTAGAGGGAAGATAGTTTAAGGGATAAGGGCAATGAGTTAGATGCTGGGCCTGGAGTCAGGAAGACCTATGTTTAAATCTAGACTGTCTACCTATTCTTCACTTACAGCTAAGAGCATTATTTGAAATGTACTAAATATTATTGGGAAAGAAAGTACTTATTTTCCTCCTTTGTTACTGTATTGCCTGGTTATCTTTTGGAAGATACAGTTTCCAAACTTTTAGGTCATATTTTTCCTTTATCTGAAGTGAAGGTTAAAATTCAGTCTCAAACACTTACTAGCTGTGTAACCCTGCGAACATCACTTTGCTCTGTTTGCCTCAGTTTTCTCATCTGTAAAATGAGTTGGAGAAGGAAATGGCAAACTACTGCAATATCTCTGCCAAGAAAACTCCAAATGGGGTCATGAAGAATTGGATATGACCAATAAACAACAATAACAGATTAAGGGATGAGATTATTCCTAAGCAAAACAAACTCTAAATATAAATGTACAAAATTTAGCTCTTTTTTGATGTGGCAAAGAATTGGAAACTGAAGGGTACCCATCAATTGGGGGATAGCAGAACAACTTACAGTATAAAATTTGATGCAATACATTGTGTTGTAAAAAATGAGATAAGGGATGGATTCAGAGAAATCCGGGAAGACTGATGCAAAGTGAAATGAGTAAACCCAGGAGGAAAATTTATACAATGACAACAATAACGTAAGGTCAAACAACTCTGAAAGAAATAGGACTCATATTGATATAACGACCAACCATAATTTCAGAGGATTAAGATGAATATGCTACTTACCTCCTTTTAGAGGAGAAAAATTGAGAATGCATGAGACTTTTTTGGATCTGGACAGAAATTTGTTTTATTTGTTTTTATCTGCTAACAGGTTAACAGGGGATGGATGCCAGAGAAAAACGGTATTTTTTTTACTGATGGAAAAAGAATTTAAAGAAGAGAATATAAAGAAAATAAATTTGAGTACCTTGAGATGGTTCAGAGTGAGGGAAATGAAATGAGAGGAATCTGAGGGAAAAGATTAGAATCAATTTAAGCAAAACTAATCCCAGGGCTCACATGTGAATTTAAAAGAGGTGCAAAAGGATGGCAGAATCATTGTGAAAGAATTAAATGACAGAAAGCAAAACCCTGACAATAACAACCTTAAATATAACTAGCTTAAACTTCCTAGTAAAAATGAAAGAAAATGGAAGAATACAAAACTCGACAATGTGCTGCATTTAAGAAACACATTGAAAACATAAAGGCAGAGTAAAAATGAAGAACTCAAACCCTCCCCCCCCCCGGCAGTTTTTTGGAACAAAACCACAACAAGTAGCATAGCATATAAATCTTTAAAGGAAAAGCTGACTGAATTGCAAAAGAAAAATTAGTAACACAACTGTCAGAGCTGGATAAGTTATCTAGAAGAAAATCAAATGGGGAAGCAGTTGAAAAGATTTGTTAGAAAACAGATTTGAAAGACTTCTATTGTCCTTTGGGTGGGATTATTAAATAACTTATTTCACATCATTATTTCATATGCTCGCAACTGATCATGTACTATGATTCAAGGAAATTATATTTATTACATTATATAATTATAAAATTATAAATATGAAAAGGTAGAAACATACATAACACAATAAAATAGTAATTAATATGGGAGCATAAGCAAAATCGGACTAAGTGGAGATTAAGTACCAACATTCTGAATAATGAGTGGTTAAAAAATCATAACAAATAACCACTAAAAAAGGATTAAAACAATGAGACAGCATGCAAAAAATTTTTTTGGATGCAACTGAAGCAGTTCTCAAAAGAAATATGTTATTATTTACAACCGAGAAGTTATTAAAATTTGTATGTGCCAGACCCAGAAATTCTTTTATTTGATCACAATTCTCTATCATTCCATGTTTCACTATGCCTCAGGGCCTCTAATCTTGTTCTTTGTCCTCATCACCTCTAATCCTTCCACCCATCTGGTCTTTCCTAAGCTATTACCCCCACAATGGCTATATTCTACTGCCTTTCCTATCCTAACCCACTGCTAGACCAATTTAGCTGTCCACTGTCCTCTACTTTGAAACTCTTATTGTTACTTAAGCCTTGCCAAATCTCAATCCCAGATTATTTTTATCATCTACCTGCTTTACTGATATTTATGTGCTGCTGAATGGAGCTGGAGGAAATCATGGTGATTACACAAAATTCATATTATCTAATTATAATATCTATTATCTGCTACAAATTTTTATCTAACTTCAACTAGGCCCTTACTACAGCAAAGTAGTTCGTCCTTTTTCTCCCTGATTTGCCATCTTGCTCTCCACAGTAGCTTTTCTAAAACTTTTCATTTCTCTTCAAGTGTCCCAGTGGTATCTATCCCTTCCCTACCATTTCAGCTGAGGCCAGAGCTCTATCTTTGCTTCTTTATTTCATATCACTTCAACATACTTCCTTCCCCTCTATCTCCTTCACTTCGGTGTTGGATGTAGAAGTGGCAGTTCTCCTTGATAAGACTAAGACTTAACTGCTCTACAGAGAGCCTTGATCCCATTCCCTCACATCTTTTCCAACAGATTATCTCTACTATCACACGCACACTGTCTATCTTCAATCATGTCCATTTCCAGCTACATTGGCCTTACTTGCTATTCTTTACTCATAACATTCCTTCTCCTATTTCTGTACCTTTGAGGTATTCCTTCCCCCAGCCCTGGCCTGGGAATGCTCTCCTTACTTATGGAGAAATACACCCGAATTTTTTAGTTTCTCTGTCTTCCTTTAAGACTCAGCTCAAATCCCACTTTTTATAAGTCTCCCAGTTCAACTAGCTGCTAGTACCTTCCTCTTTTAAGATTATCTTCCCTCTATTCTCTACCTAGTTGTATGTTCATGTACTTGATTATTTACCTATTAAAATGTGAACTCCTTGGGGATAGGATTTGCTTTTGTCTTTTTTTGTATCTCCAATTAGCACATAGTACTAACCCTGGAGTGCTAAATAAATGAATTTTTTTTTGTCAGAAAAAAAGTTAGCTTCCTCCTCCTCCCCCACCCCCCACCCCAATGTGGTTATGGGTTTTTTTGTCAGTTTGTTGAATAAGACAATAACTTACCTCCTCTTTGGAGATTCTTGAAATATGTGACAATAGACACGGTAACATGTCTTGCTATTCGGTTGATTTCAGATGGACCCAGTTCATAATCAATAAAAGCAAAGACTTCAATTGTTTTTAAGGGTTCAATTTTATCTGTCTTTGGAAAGGTTTTGTTTTCCCACTTTTCAAGTAAAGTATAATCTTCATTTCCATGAGACATTGGATTTTCATGAGTTTTGGCTTCTTTTTCACTGGCATGTTGGAGTCTTTTTTCCCATGTTCTAAGCAAACTACTTCTCTCGTTCTTTTGCTCTATAGATTCTAAGGAAAGACTGGATGATGATTGTGATTTTGATATGAAAAATGGTTTGATTGTCTCCACATTGCTTCCTGTTGCATGTTCCTCTGTCCCCAGGCCATAACAAGACAGGACAGTGTTGACAATATTTTCAGCAGCAAGACATATTTTTAGTGGACTAACAGTTGTATAGATATTCTTTGGTTTATTATCTGGTCTTCGTTGCCCATAGTGAAATGGTCTTGGTTCCTCCTCATTCTCTTCCAGGCCCATAAATGGCACAATTTCTTTAAATGCCACATCACTGTGGTCACTGTTTTTCTTGAACAATTTTTGTAAGACACTCCCTTCTGGAACAGAACTCTCTTGTTGTGTGAGATCTTGTTCAAAATAGTTAAAATTGCATCTCCTTGAGGAAGTCTCTCTTTCTTCTCTTATACTAGAACTTGGTCCTGGTTCTGATTCAGGCCTGCCCGATGTGCCTGGAGTTTGAGAGATGTCTCCTGCAGAGTATCTGCCATATGAGGAGGGACGATTAGATGAATTGCTATTATATTGTCCTAGATCTTCCTCTGAGGCAATCACTGTACCAGGCACTTGAAAAGGTGGAAGACTTTCCCGAAGAGGGACTCCTTTTAACTTGCTATTGGATGTTTTCATTGTAGTCTCCACTTCAACTCGGTGAACAGTGTAAGTATTTTCAGCTCCTCTAACTGGGCTTTCCTTAGGTATATTTTCAAGCACAGAATCACTGAAATGAATACACTGGTTCATTAGATTACTAATGATTTCACTTGCTACTATGTTTTCTTCTAAGATGTTAGTTGGAGATGGTTCCATTCGGCTGATTTCTTTGTCTAACTTGCACTTAATTATATTTAGCATATCTCTAACAGCATTAATTGCATAAGTACGCAGTTCTGAATGGAATGAATGCACCTGAAAAAGGGTTTTCTGTATGTTTTCCTTTGTGATCATACTATTTAATTTTGATTCATCGGAAAAATCATTCAGTGGTTGTAATTTGGGCAATATTCTCCTATTTAGTGGTCTCTGCTGGGCAGGATAAAAAGTTTCAATAGGTATTTTCATAATTTCAGAAAATTCGTATTTAGAGATATGCTTAAATTGCAGATCTACAAATGCTTCCAAGGTATGTAACACGTTCTCAATAATCTCTCTAATAATTCTTCTGTTAGAACTCAAAGAGATCTGATCCTTCAGTTTTGTATTGTATGAAGGTACATTGCTCAAGAGCTGTCCAGCTGGGAAAAAATATTTAGTCTTAGAATTAATCTGCTCTTTTTTTCTTGCTAGAGTTTCCCTACTATCAGGAATGGGCATCTCAGTCAAAAAACACAATTGTAACTTTTCAAATAGAATTTCAACAATTTCTCGGCCAAATAAATTAATTTGTGCTTTGGAATCATCAGCGCTAGCAGGTGTTCTTTTAAAATTATTACAGAAAATACTTTCACAAGCCTCAATAGGGGGCATCTTTAGGAGGGAAACAGAGCATTCTAACTCTTTCACTTTTATTAAAATTTCACTCAAGACATTTTCAGCGACCATTAGTAGCTTATATTTTTCATTTTCCATGTCATTTGATTCTGTTTGCCATTTATCAAACATTTTCTTAAAAATTCCTTCTTTAGGAAAAATTTGTTCTAGCTGTGAAGAAACATTTTCCAAGAAAAAACAGGCCTGAGGTTTGGAAAAAGACTCTGTACCTAACTTCCTTTCTGGAAATTTGACATCTTCCAAGTGTGCAGATTTAACCTGATAAGTGAAGTTATCTGAATCAGAGGCATACAATCCTTGTAAAACTGTATTAACTAGTTCACTTGCTGCTGTGATTTGGTTAGAATTTTGTAAACTTCCTATATCAACCATAATTTTACCACGCTTCACCCTATGGAATTCATTTACAATGCTTTCCAGGATGTTACTCACTATATCTTTGGCATAGGTTTTTAACTCACATATAGGCAACTTTGCTGGCAGAGGGGAGTTTATCACATCTCCTGTCGATAACGTATGTGAAAGGCTAAGGAGAGACTTGGAACGACTTCCTCTCGATGGAATTTTCTCTTCTACGGGTATTTTGGCCTTCCCCTTCCCTTTAGAATTACCAGATATTGCCTGGGATTTTGTCTTACATTTCTGTACTGAGTTGAGCTTCAAGCTTGTTCTTAAACTGTTCCTAAGGCCTGACTTGGGGCTGATTTTAGCCACATGTTGCCGGGAAGATGGGATGCCATCAGATGGAACATCAGAGGAAGAGTACTCTTCTAGGTTCAAGGAAGCAAAAGATATCATCTTATTAAGAACCATTTGCACCAGATCTTCGCCCATTCTCAGTGGAGAACAGTGCAATAAAGTGTCTTCTAACATGTTTTTAACACTTGAATGAGGATAAGTTTGAGGCATTAAGGCCTGAGAAGGTTCAATCCTTTTTTCTGACAGTTTAGATATACTGAAATATGGTGGTTTTGTCACCGATATGTTTTTATCACCAGTTCCAGTTGGTTCTCTCTCTGTTTCACTATTCTCATATATAGATGTCACAACCAGAGAGTACATTTTGCTAAGTACACTATCAACTATGTCATTTGCTACCATAGTAATATTGGACTGAAAAGATTTTTTGGGAGCCCTATTAGGTGTTTTCATTTTTGATTCAGACATAAAGTGAGAGAGTTCATTAAAAGGAGGCAAATTGCCACTGTCTTCTATTATCCGTTGATTCACCTTATTTAAAACATCTTCAACTGTGCTGAATATTGAGGCAGTTTCTTCCTGTCTGGACTCACCATTTCTCATAAATATTTCCTCCAAAACTGTTCTCTGATTTTCATCTTCAGAACTCAATGAGCTTTGTTTCAATGGATACTTTGAAAGAAGAGATATTTTAGTGTTTTTATCCTGTTTTTCTTCCAATAGCATTTCATTTTGCATAGCTATTTGGAGCTTTGATAAGGATGACCCTTCTTTTAAAGATCTTTTATCACGAAATGTCTTTAAAAGGTTCTTTACAATTTCACTTGCTATGATATTTTCTTGAATTGAAACATTATTTGGACGAGACATCTTTTGAATCTCTGTGTCTAAATCAGTTTTGATAATTTTTAGTACAGTTTTAGCAATTACATCAGCATAGTCCCTAAGATTAGTTTGTGACAGGTGACTTGTAAATACAGTATTTTTCTTATAACTGGCTAGTGAAGTATCTCTGAGATTCTGGCCAAGAAGAGTCTTGGGTGTAGTTAATTTTAAGGCCTTCATATTTGGCTGGACTTGGCCTGGTACAAGAAAGTGACCTTCGTCCTGTAGGGGATTGGAAACTTCAGTGACAATAAAGGATTTTTCTTTCATCTGTGAATCAACGCTAATCAAGGAGTCTGCTCTTTCTGTGGCAAAAGATTCCAATCTAGTCAGAATGTTTTTAGTAATATAGTCAGCACTTTCTTCACTTGGGTCCAAAAGAGATCGACTGGCATCATCTGCTTTTGCTACTACTGGCATTTGCTCATCAGCCTCACGAGATTTCATCTTTATGACCTTGGTCTTTTTCTTTCCAATGTTGGAAGGACCACTTCCTATTTTTTCTCCTGTTACATCCCTGAAAGTGGGAGGCTTACCTTCTGTTTTTGGAATTGTATCACAAAGGGACTTTAGTGCCGAAATGGGCTCCTTTATATTTCTGCCAACTGTAACAGCAGAACTGAGCTTCTGAAGGACTATGTTCACTATATCATTAGCAATCACAATAACGTCTGATTTAGGAATTGAAAGTTTTGTGCTACTGTCATTTGTACATTCAGTTGACACTTCAGAGCTTGCTGCTGGGTGTTTAGCTTCTATATTATCCTGATGAAGAATGGCTGGGGAAAGTGGAACATGATTCTGATCCAGTCTTTTTTCACAAATGTCACTTAAAATATTGCCAATAATATCTTGTATTTGTAATTGAAGTTCTTTTCGATATTCTGTTTTTTTAAACATTTTTTCTACAATGCTTTCTTGCAGATCTGAACTACTGTCTTTCTCCAATTTATTTTTATCAGATTTGCCTTTGGTAGATACAATATCTAAAACAGTATTAACTACCTGACTTGCAATATTTTCAGATATGACAATGTTTTGAGTTACTACAGGACTTTCCAGTTCTTTGTCTAGCTCTTGTTTGATTCCCTGCAATATTTTCCTAGCCACTTCTGTTGCATACTTATTTAGTTTAGAGATAGGCAGATGACCTGCTGAGGCCATATTTCCTGGTCTACTAAGATCCACTGAGGGATAAGAAATTCGCTCATTGGAAGAATGGACATCTTTTGTAGATAACAACTCTTTGCTTAATGAAGTAGATTCTTGGGGTATAGGTAAAGCCCTTGAGGTGGTAAAGCCAACTGGAGGATAAAAGAGAGATTTGACTTTAGAAGTGGCAAAAGATTCCAAATTGCTCATGACTGTTTGTACGATATCTTCCACTACATTGATTTTAGTCAGTTTCTCAACATTGAACGAGGAAGGCAATCGATGTGATTCTCTGTTAAGTACTGTAGGATACACAGATGTCTTTCTTCGATTACTTTGTTCATGAAAAGGTGCATTGGCTGAAAGTGTGATAGTTTTATACCTACTTTTGTTTGTATTTATATCTGCTTTGGCAGCAGAATAAAGCTTTTGAAATACAGTCTTAATAATGTCATCTACAACAATAGTTACATCTGCTTCAGACACCAAAGTGTCCGTAGTTTTATCCATGAAATGAATGAATGTTTTAGTGATAGGTTGTTCTTCAGACTGAGAAATGCCACATGAACGGGAGAAAGGAACTACACTGAGTTGATTAACTAAAGCATTTTGGAAAATTTCATTTAAAACATTTCGTATGATTGGCACTACAGGTGACTTCTGTGGTTCTTTCAGTTCCACTTCAATCTTTTTTAAGGTTTTTTCTAAAGCCCTTTGCTTAACAGTATCCTCCTTATCCTTGTTACCTGGTGGCTTTCCCTCTTCCTCTGCTTGTTCAGAGTCTTTCAAAAATGCATCCGATTCAGCACCTCCAGGAAGAAAATTGCCATAGACTGGCTTATATCGGTAATATTCAATACCTCTCTCTTCTGATTCAGATTCTTGAAATATTTCTGGAGATACAGCATCTAAAATTAAATCGACCAGATTTTTGATCACCGTTTTTTCTTGCGTCGGATTATTGTCTTTTGTCTCGGAATCTGATGGTTTTCCATTTAATTCTACCCGAATAGCCTTCAAAATGGCACTTGACACCTTTTTTGCATTTATCTGTAGAGTGGACTGTAGGTGATCATCACAAGTTTCCCCTTTGGTTGATGTACTGGCTTGTGATGACATCCAGTCATGGTTTTCACTTCTTGTAGTACCACCAGGCCACAAATTTAAATTGGCAAAGCCCTCTAATTTGTTAAAAACAGTTTTAAGAATATCTGAAGCCACCATTTTCAGATTATTTCTACGGAGTCCTAGTAGGCTTGCTCTCCTAGAAGGAGCCTCATTTTTCATCTTATGGCTAGGCACCTCTTCACTGTCCTCCTGGATAGCATCAGATAACATATAAGACATCATATCTGTGCACTTGGCCACTTCCTCTACCACTACAGTAGGATATAGATTATCCCCATCTAAATCAGTTGAGACTTTCCCAATTTCAGAGTTGTGGGGTTTGTGGTCCATCTCAGAACATAATTTTTCAAGAATGTCTTCAAGAATCCCAGTAGAAATTACCTGAATATTAGGAGGCAGGGGTGGGGTTCCTCTCAAACTCTCTTCACTACTCTCTTTGTGAATAGGTACATGACTCAAACTAGGGAGCAGAGGTTCTCCCATTATTTTGTTCAACATTTCAAATACTGTATTACCAATTCTTTCTAATACTTGAGATCTGACTACCTTATTGACATTCTTCTCACTAAATACCTTATGTAAAATACAAGGAATAATTGGACATTTTTGACGTTGAGAAGGAGTTTTCACTTGCCAACTTGTCGATTGTCTTTGTACATCAACAAAATCCTTTTCAACAAAGTCATCAGGTGGAAAGGAATGATCATGTCTATCAGTACTTCCACCAGATAACATCTCACAAATGCATGTTACTAAAGAAGTTGCCATAACATCATCATTGAGATTTGATGCAACGGATTCTAGTTCTTTATCAGAGGCAGGAAAATCACTTTCCTCTGCAAATGTTAATGAATGCTCAGGCTTCCTAGCATTTGCTTTCTTCCTAATGATTTCCAGTTGAGTGCGAATAGCACCAAGAACAATCTTCACAACTTTGGTTGTACAAGCACTAAGTTGTGATCGAATCTTTAAGGGTGAAAACAGTTTTAAGTGTGAAGGGGCAGAAGAGTCTCTGCTTAGAGGTCTCCTGAAAATTGAAGTTTTTTCAGAGCTTTCTGGCTTAAAGCACATTTGCAATTTTGGAAAAACAAATAATTTCAGCTTTTTAAAGATTGTGCTGATGATCTCATCACTAATATCAGTTTCAGGTGTTTCTTCAGCTGCTGAAGAGTGAAGCCAGGGAGGTTGTAGTTGATCTATATTAAATATGGATTTCATCTTTTTGTCGCTTTCAAACCATACTTTCAGTGGCTCTGCGGATAGATCTGGGGTAGCTTGAGGAGTTTCATATATTTCTTTGATCTCAGGGGGAGTATCTGGAGCATCTACAGAAGATTCATAAAGTGAGGTAGTAGTACTGGAATCTTTGTTAACCTCTGAAATTTGACACGATGAAGCAGTTTGAAGTATTTTTAACACTGCATCTGTCATATCATTAGCCACTGTATTGATTTCTGATGTTGAGAACATCTCGTTCCTAACTTGGTCCATCCATTCTTCAGAGGACAATTCAGGAGGCATTCCAGAGGAAAAAGATGAAGTTTCTTCAAGATCTTCATAGTTCAACTGACTAGGGGACATGGTTAGCATGTCTTTGAGCATGTCAGTTAAAATGTCTGCAACAATATTTTCTGATGCTTTCTGTATTTGCTGTTTTTCATCCTGGCTGAAACCTGACACTTGTTTTTTTAGCTTTATGTCTTCAACCACTTGTTTTTTTGGCTTTACTTCTTCTTCCATCTTGTCTTCACTTGAAGAAGTTTGTAATTCAGACTGTAATCCCCAGTCACGAAATGCTACTCTGCCACGAGAAGCAGGCTTTTTAGGTGATGGGACTTTTCTCTTGTATCTAAGACTGGAAAATTCTCTCTTAAACTGTTCTTTCATAGCCTGTTCTCGCATTAGTGCTTTCTGATCTCTGATAGATGACACAAGGACACTTTCCACCATTTTGTCTATTTCTGCATTGTCATCTTCTGAATAAAAAACCATGCCAGGAACATTAACAGGTGGAAGTGGTTTTCCAGACCTAGGGCCACCCCTTGACACTGTTGTGCCTGTGAGCCTATATTCTTCCTTAAGAAAAGTAGGGCTTTTCAGTCTGGAACGTTTACTGTGACTCATGTCTATCTTTACTTCTTGTACTTCTTCCTCCTCCTCTTCTTCTTCTACTACTACTTCTTCTTCTTCCTCCTCCTCCTCCTCCTCTTCTATTACTACTATTTCTTCCTCTTCTTCTTCCTCTTCTTCTTCTTTTTCCTTATTCAGTTCATTGAAGATATTATCAAGTAACTGCAAGACTGTTACGGTTTCTTCATTTGCAATTAGTTTCTCATTGTCAAGTTCATTTTGTATATAACCCAGTATGGTGCTGATTGCTTCTTCGACATAAGCAATCACAGAACATTGTGAAAAAATGCTCGCCACTAAGTTCTGGATTTCTTCTTTTACAATTACACTAGCAACATCGGAATCAATACTGTGAACAGACAGAGGCTTAGGCTTGGCCACTGTGCTAGTACTGACTTGGGTGGATGCTTCACTATATATTTTAGGTGACTTTGTAATATGTAGTTTCTCAATAGTAATTTCTGTTGATTTTGTTTCTTTTTGCTGAGACAAGTCAGTTTTCTTGGAAGCTGTAAATGTCATCAACTTTTCTAAAATAACATGGACCATGTCCTCTGCAATGTCACCCATTGGTTCCAGAGATTCATAGACTGTTGCTTTAAAAGGCTTTTCTGGTTTGCTAACAAACTCTTCTTCACTGGAAGATAAAGATGACTTGAAGGTGAGTGACAAGTCTTCTTGTGAAAAGATCTCAATGCATTTTTTTTCAACTGCAGACTGTAGCTTTTCAAGCATGTTTTCAACAATATCTGCAGCTGCTGAGCAGACATCCACATTGGAGAGCATAGCCTCTTTCTCACTTTCAAGTTGGTCAATAAAAACCTCAGCTGTAACAGCAGAGAGGGAGGGAATTGCTTGAGCTAAATCAGATAGTATTTCTTGAAAAATGTTTTCCAAAATCAATTCTGTTTCTTCTTTTAGGTGACATTTAAAATTAACAAAAACATTTTTTAACTCTTGCATCTCTAGGATCTCAGTAGGAGCTTTTTCTTTTTCTTTCTCTTTTTCTTTTTCTTTTTCTTTTTCTTTTTCTTTTTCTTTCTCTTTTTCTTTTTCTTTTTCTTTCTCTTTTTCTTTTTCTTTTTCTTTCTCTTTTTCTTTTTCTTTTTCTTTTTCTTTTTCTTTTTCTTTTTCTTTTTCTTTTTCTTCTGGGGATTCAGTAGGTAATTCTTCTGTTTCTGTAGTAGCATCTTTCTTTCCACATATTTCAACTGTAGTTAAAAGTTGACTGTCAGACTTACAGCTCCTTACCCTGGGAACATCATAGCTCATTCCCATCTTAAATTGAGTTACTGTCTGTCCCTTCTTGCTGGCATATGTTCCTTTCAAGATGGTGGTTTCAATTTGGGTAGCTCTTGATATTTGTTTGGCCATGGGTTGCCCTTCTGGCACCGGAGGTAAGTTTACTGGCTTTGAGGTGAGATCTGTACAGCTGTATTTTTTAGCTGTGGCTGCAGAATAAGCTCTGTATGCAAATTCGTCACTGCAAGTACTACAGAAACTTGAGCTACCCGATGAGAGTACCGAATCATCAGACAGAGGATATATATTTGTACGCAACCTTTCTTCATACATTGTGATGGCTGGATATAAAATACTGGTCACTGTCGCCACAACCCAGGTCATTACATTCTGAAGTATGGCATTTAATTCCTCAGCAGATATCTGTAAAGTAGATGGGGATGGATAGAGAATTAAAACATTCATGGGCTTCATGTCCATAAAGTGACTTACCTTGCACACTCTATCACAGAAGGCACGCTAGAAGAAGCTAAAATAAATTCACAGTATAGAAAAGGATGTAGTCTCTCTCACAAGAGAGGAACTCTGGAGCCTGGACTCAAGTTAGTTGCACTTGCATTTTATGAAATGAACCTCACTGTTAAGTAATCTATGATTTCCAATTTATGGCATACTAGAAAGGCTACTGAACTTGAAAGTCTGATAACTCGGTCTGAGTTCTGGCTTGATGATAGATTTGAGCTACAAGCCATTTGGGAAATCATCTACCAAAGTGTGAGAAAGTTGTAAACTGTAAGGGTGAAGGAGGTGTTCAAACAGGAGAAATTACAATTCATTCATATTACTGAAAAATACTATAAGTGCACAAAGTATCTTGCACTTAGAAGATGCAATGTTTACTGAATCATAATTAATGCAGCTGGTGGCACAGTGGATGTAGCATTAGAACTGGAATCAGGAAGACCCTCATTCAAATATGTCCTCACATAGTAGTAGTAGTAGTATTATCTTGAGTAAATCACTTGACCTCTGTCTGCCTTAGTTTCTTTATCTTTAAAATGGGAATAGCAGCAGCCTTAATCAGGTTTGTTGCAAATGAGATAATATTTGTTAAGTGCTTTGTAAACCTTGAAGTGCTATATAAATGTTGACTATCATTAATATTGTCATTAATATGGTAACCCAAAAGTCTTAACAATGTTTTAAACTATTAAATCTTAAAATTCCCCTATAACTTTTGGGACACTGTGTATAAAAAAAATAAAGATCCTCCATCTCCAGACCTATAAAAAAACCTGAATTTTTTCACTGTTCTGTGTAAAAACTGTGATTTTTTTTTTATTGGGTCCTTCTAAAGGCAAAAGAATGGGGAAAAATGAATTGGGCATCTCTGCCATGTTTTTTTTAATGGGAAAAAAGATTTGTCAAGAAAGAAAACAGGACACTTGGCCTGGGCAATGCTTCTCAGAGCCACAATCTCAATTTCCCTGGAAGGTATGAATGAAGGTGGCATTCCTTTTCAATTTATGTATTCTAGCATATTGAGAAAGCTTCTGGCCATCACAGAGATGTCCCATACACTCATGTGACTTGCAGCTACAAGCCTATCTGGTTGAGATAAGAGAGGACCTACTAGAGAGAGTTCAGTAGCCTCTGTGGACAGGTTATTTGGCAGCCTTCTGCCTACCTGTACCACGTGGTTCTGTACACATATACCTATCTAGACACATATACTCCTAGGTATCTAGAGAGGCATATTTATAGATACTTATTTTAAATACATATGTACTTATATATATATATATATATATATATATATATATATATATATATATACATACCTCCATACTTAAATACATACATACTAATACATAGACACCTGTTTATATCCACATCTGTATCTCTATCTACTCATACATATCTATAGATGTATCTGAACTAGCCTAGATACCTCTGAGTCAAACAACAGATGAAAAAGCTATTCATGTGTTTCTGAATGGAAGGTAGGGGGGAAAATTAGTTTAGTAGAAGCTGAGGACTAAGAACTTTCCTAGTTCCCTTCTAGCCAGGGGAAGCTAAGGCAGGGCTGCAGTTTGGGGGAGGATGCTTGCTTAGTAGCCAGAGAGACTTAGCTCAGTGTGGTCCAGCTATAGCAGCAGGGGAAGAATAGAAAGAAAATACATACTGCTTGATTGTTAAGGAAAAGAAAGAGCTAGTCTAGATTTTGGTAGTTGAAGTGGCATATTTAGTACCAAGGAATCCTGAGATAAAATAAATTCCCCAACTGAAATTCTGCTCTATGGCCCTGTACTAACCTATCTGCATATACTTTTGATGTTCATAAATCCCGATGCTGAAAGTCCATTTGGGGGGTGGGGTGCTTTTAAGACTCCAAAAACATCTAGGCATTTTGTAGTTATTTGGAACGTGACTTTCTTTTATATATTAATTCCTCTTAGATTCTGTTATTACATAGAAATATTCTTGATTTTTGTGGGGTTTTGTAAAAGCTAGCAACTTTGCTGAAGCTATTAATGGCCTCAACTAGCTTCTTTGCTGATTTCCAAGGATTTGTGAAGCATCATGTCATCGTTAAAGAGGAATTATTTTGTGTCCGCTTTGCCAAACATTAAGCCATTGATTTCTTTTGCTAGTATTTCTAGTCAAATAACAGTGGAGAGAGTGGGTGCCTGAGAACATCTTGCTGTCTGTGGCTTACTTTGATTATAGATGATAGGAGAGATATAAGCTTCAAGAAAGAATCTAAAGCCCAAGCTTGCACAATGACTTTTAGCTACAGGGGGAAATGAATGACTGCCTAAAATGAGACAGAAGATAGATTCTTCAAGAAATCCCATCACCCCCACAAGGACAAAGATCAGGACTTGCATCACAGTGAAATCTGACCCTTGTTCTCATAGGCTCTCAATATCAGCACTGGAAGGAACCTTAAAAATAATTTTATCTAGTCCTCTTATTTTATAAAAGAGGAAACTGAAGCTCAGAGAGTTGGGTCAACAGCCTACCAGTCACATGTCATAGACATGACAGAGATGGGCCTGGAACCCAGGTCTTGTGATGCCAAGTGTGACATGGTTTCCATTATTAGTTGACTTGTCTCGACAGTCTTACCCATACCTCTCTGAAACCTGACACTAGAGTAGACCTGGACATCCCAGCCCATTTGTTAAGGAATTCCCCAGGATAGGCTGATATCCACTAAGGACCTGTTACAGTCTGCAAAGACATGAAGTTGGTTTGGCTTGGGACATCTGGTGACTTGTTAGGTCCTTTAAACCTTCCTAGAGTCCCCATAGGAAGGTAGAAGCTTCCTTTTTCTGTCTTTCCTGGACATGCTATTGGTTCTCTGCAGACAAACCTCATCTCTTTCCGGCAACAAACAGTTGCTGTGAACAGAGGGAGAGAGACCAGAGTGATAGCTGACAAAAGGAAGACTAAATGACTGTTTGGATAAGGTGATCTGCTGCATTGCTTTTTATAGTACAACCCAATAGAAAATCAAATTGCCACCTTGTTTTTTCTACACATCCTTTCATACGTACTTTTTCTTGTAGGCCATTTTGCAGGAGATGATGTTGCCTGAAAAGCAAACAAAGGATCAATGTTGAGTTTTTTGCTTCAGTGACAAAAACTTAAGACATCTTCCTTCCAAAGTCCTCACTGCCAAATCAATGGCTTGTCTCTATATTTGGAAGGGTGTTAGAAATTCACAAAGAGAAATATTTTTCAGGGTCCCCCTTGTCCTGTCAAGTAGATTTGGGTCTCTGTGGTAGACAACTGTTGTTCAAGTCACTGCATAAGTAGTATGGGGCATCTGACTAGCCTGCCACTGCCACACCCTGGCTCTCCTTAACCAGGTCTGTGGAGAGTTGTGGGGAACACACACAAGTGGTTTACCATAGGGATAAGATATTCCCTTAAATTCCATGGGGTTCCATCATAGCATTTGATGAATGCGACAACTCTTACCTTGTATCCAATTTTGTTTGTTTGTTTTGGTGAGGTAACTGGGGTTAAGTGACTTGCCTAGGAAGTATAAGCTTCCTTTTTTGATAAGATTTTCCAGTTGATTTCCAGTCTCTGAGTTATGATCTGATTCTTAACTTTCTCAGATCTGAGCACATGTGCCAGGTGACTTTCTGTGCTAGGGCCAATGTAGGCTCTTCTCCCTCCCTCCCTTGTATCACTTTACTGCCTCCTATTTGGTCTCCTTGACTTGACTCTTCTTTCTCCTTGCCATCCTCCACGCAGAGAGCAAAGTGATGTTCCTAAAGTCCATCTGACCTGGTCACTCCCTTGTATAAGGAGCTCTGGGGACTCCTCATTGCCTGTAGGATTAAATATGCTGATATGCTCTTTTACACCAAATTCCTGAGAAATGCACATTGGGAATTATATTCAGTCAACATAATCAGACTTGCTTTTTTTTTTTTTTTTTTTTTTTAGCTAAGGCCATATGAATGATTAAACTTAATTAAGCTAGCTTTTATTAGTAAGTTGTTACTTGTGAGCCCAAGACCCTTGTTTTATAAGACTTCCCCCTTTCTGTGTGAGTTAAACTCCCTGTTTTTTTGTATGTGAGTTAATTCTTCACTTGAGTCATGAAAACTTGTAAAATACCCCATCATACTCTTGTAATCAGTGAGTTGCTTCACTAATCATAGTTGCCCAAGCCAATGAAGAAACTGAGCTTTGATTTAATTAAATTGGGATTTATTTATTAACAATATTTATTTAAATAAGAAATTCATTATAATTATATTATATTATGATATATAACATAAAATGAAATAAATATTAAGAATATTCATTAACAAAAAATGGAATTGGGAATGCCCACAACCTTAATGTTACAAATCAACCTGCTTCCCTATTCTGAATACTATTAATATGCATGAATCTCATGAATATGCATTTTGATTTGTTCCTCTTTGTTGACTCTAAAAATGTTCTCTGTAAACCCCTCAGTTAATCTTTGGCTCCTAAGAAGCCTTGGATTCCTTTTATTAGCAATGGCTAGTCTTGAGAATAAATTGATCATGCTTGGAACTTTGTGTCTCAGTTTTCTTTATTGCAGATTTTTATCACAACACTCCAAGAATTTCAAAGGGGAGAGGGATTTCCTTGCAGTTATCTATAAATGTGTATATAACCATAAACCAACCTTTGTGCTTGTCTTCTCCATGCCTTCAGCACATGCCCCCATTTCTCATTGTTTGCAAGCTACCTCTCTCCCTGATTTTTTTAAACAAGCATTTTATTAGTTTAAACAAGCACCTACTAAGTATCAGGCACAGACACTTTTTTTGTTTTTTTTTTTTTTTTACAAATATCTCCTCTTATCCTTACAACAATTTTGGGAGACAGATGCTATTATTATACCCAATTTAAAGATGAGAAAATAAACTCGTTTGGCAAAGACCATACTTTTGCTCTTCCCACTGATCTATGTTTTGCCAAGGAGCCCATATGATACAGTGAAAGAATATTAGTTCTGGTGTCAGAGGATCTGGGTTCAAATCCTATCTCTGTTGCTTATTACCAGTGTGATCTTGGGCAAATCTCTTCTCCCTGGACCTTAGTTCCCTCCTCTATAAAATGAGGAGATTAGACTAAATGACTTCTGGAATTCCTTCATCTTCTAGATCTAAGATCCTATCATCTAGTCTTCCTATTTTTATTGGCAACATCCCATTCCTGCTTTACCTCAAGTCCACATACTTAGAATAATGCTGAAACTTCTACTTCTTGCCACGTCCCACTACTCATTCCTAGGTGTATCTTTTGTAGATGACTACTCCTCTTAACTCATTCCAGACTTCTTATGGAGCTCTTTGCTTGCAGCCTTCTAATCTTCTTCCCTACTGTCATTCGAATAGACCACCATTTGATTGCTTCTTATCTTTCTTCAAAATTATAGGTTCTTTGTTATTGAATAAACCAAATCTGCATTTCTGACCATGGTCTTTAAGCTACACCCTAGTTCTAGATAGCTTAGCTGAAGTCCTCTCACTCTATACTGCTAAGCATTCCAAACAGGAAAAAGTACTAATCCTTCCCTGCTCCCAAAGAGACTCAGCTTAGATGAGGTCAAGCTGTCTTTCAGAGCCGGGGCTGAGCCTGAGCCTACCCTCAGCATGCTACACAACAGTCTACACCCTCTGGTTTCTCACCACCAGGGAGCTTGTATTCACTTGAACATTCAACTTCCCATTCATTAAAATGAATTTATCTGAGATTGGCAATGGTCATCTCAAAAATAAATGGGTGGTGGGGATTGAGATATAAGAGTAGCAAGTTTTAATGAGACTGGTGCTACTTGAGGAGCCCACAATATGCTAGTGGACTATGATCTGTGTGGCTATCCCCTGAAGAGATATATTTAGTGATGGGAAGAGGGAAGGTGACTATGAATTGGGAATGTCTTTTGGGGAGGCTGAAGTAGAATTTTCAAACAGAATTAATTGTTTAGGTAAACTGGAAGCAAAGTCACTAAAGAAAATTAGAAAGAAATCATGTTTAAGTGCTTAGGAACCTAAAAAGATAACAGTATTGCAGTTAATTGGGGTTGTGCAAAATTTATGCTAAATAGCAAAGGAGGAATTCTATAAAATAAAGATTAGTTATTTAGATAGTTTGGGATATGGTTAGGAAATATAATGCTCTGCTACTGAAAGGCCACTCTAGGGGCATATTCTCCAGTCTTTTATTTTCGGTATCTTTATCCTATTAAAAATTATTGAGGATCTCTCCAAAGCGTTTTTTATCTGGGTTATATTTATAAACATTTACCATATTGGAAATAAAAACTATTTTTGAATTTGTAGAACCTCTAAAAGGGTTTCAGAGATCCCCAGGATTCTCTATACCATACTTTGAGAACCAAATTTAGAATCTCATGAGCTTCAAAGCAAGGGGATAGGAATGCAAGGCTGTCACTTAGAAACTCTCCTTATCTTTTGCTCAAGGTTAAAACTGCAAAGTGTCAGGGAGAGAAAGAATGAGGCCAGGTTATGAACATGAAAGAAAGTGATTTGGCTCTTTGGTTGATGTTAGAGACTTTCCTTCTGAGAATTGCCATGGATGCCATGTCAGCTGGTAGGGGGGACCCAGGAGGTAGAAGAGGGCTTGTCCTCTGAGGCAGGAGGCTGTGTCTTACAGGTGTTAGATCTTTTCTTAGAAGGCAGCACTAACTCCAGGTGTCTCCCATCTGCAGATCCACCTACGCAGTGCTGAATGGGCTAGGCATGGGGTAATCCCAGAAGAGAGTCAATATAAATAGGGAGCTTTATCTTAGGCAGAAGGATGTGGAGAGAAGTCGAGAGATTCAGGGAGAGGGGGACACATGCTCTTGCTTCCTGCTGAGAACATTAATAAAGAAAGGTTGTTTGGCACCCTAACATCAGTTTCGTCTCCATGTCTATTGGGGTCAGATTGGTATGTATGGCCTTGGCAATTAGTAGCCTTGGAGTGGGAGTTAACAGGTTGATTTTTTTTTGAAAGAAAATAAAGTCTATGGAAAGGTAAAAATGTTACCATGAACCAATAAGCTAATTGTTAACTCTGAGCTCTAAATCTTAAAACTAAGGTGACTTAAAGCTCTGGAAAATTGAGATTTTAATGTACATCTAGATTTGATTTGGTTGAAATTTGTCCTGTAACTAAATTATGATGTGGTGAAATGTGATCTCATATTGTGGCATCAAATGCAAAAAAAAAAAAAAAAAAAAAAAAAAAGTTGGAAAAATGCAGGAAAACATGAGCTACACTTGTGTCTCAGAAATTAATTATCTGTGTGATCTTAAGCAAGTCACTTATCTCTATCTTAGTTTCCTGATATATAAAGAGGAAAATAATAATCAAACCCACCTGCAAGGCTTGTTGTAAGGATCAAATGATATAATGATTGTGAAATTCTCAACATGGCACCTAGCACACAGTAAGTACTATATAAATTAGTATTTTTTCATTTAACTGGATATGATTGTTACATATTTGATAACTCTATATAAGGTTTTTGGTGTGATTAGTATAAAATGCCAAAGGTAACAAGGTTAATGGTTTTCTGTGTAAGATAATTTGAAAATGCATTTGACTGAATTGATGTCATCTGACTGGTAACAAGTTTTGTTTCAAATTTTAATACACGATATTGTGTCAAAAATGTGGTAAGAAACCACTATCAAAAATGCTGTTAGATTAAATAATTTCTTTATCTAGATGCCCTTAGATTATAAACTGAGCTGTTCATATGTAATAAACATTTAACAGTTTTCAAGTATGTATTTTTAATGGGGTATATTTTGTTTTAAAACAAATAATTATAATCATAATTGACTAGGGGAAAAAGTTGCGCACACACCCTCTAAGATACTCTTATTTGTGGAGCAGCTACATGGTGCTATAGTGGACAGAGCACCAGCCCTGTGGTCAAGAGAATCTGAGTTCAAATCTAGCCTCAGACACAACACTTACTAGCTGTGTGACCCTGTGCAAATCACTTAACCCCAAATACCTTGCAACCCCCCCGCCCACAAAAAAATAGAGAGTACCCAATAAACTACTAAGTCTTTTTTTAAAAAAAATTTCTATTTGTGAGTTGCCTTGAGATTGTATTATTCAGATTTTATATTTGTATTAAGATCTTATAGCGCTACTGACTAAATGTTGCAAAATCTAAATTATAAGTCTGAGAACCTAGAACTGAGAAAATAAGATTCCCCTTTCCCACTTCTTGTTAAAGTGGGAAATGTACAAGTTTGCTATAATAGAGTTTTCACTTGAAAAACTTTGGCTACTATAAAAATTAGGAAAATGTATAGAATGGTTTAAAGATGTAACTTCAATAAATTAATATGTCAACTTTCAGGTATTTTTTTGTCTGAAACACCAGAATGTGGTTAGTTTTAATTGATAAGTAAAGAAAAATGACATGTAACTGTTAAGGAAACATGAGAACTAATATATTCTTTTTTTTGTTGTTATTTTAATTTGCTTTTAGCAAAGGTTTTTCTTAAGACGGTATAGCAAGTAAAATTGTCATTAAACATTTCTCCAAAACCTAGAGACATATTTCCCAACAAATAATAGCATCTATGGGACTTCTGGGCTCAACCAATGGTAGAGAAGCATATTAGTAGTATACATATGAGGCAAAGCTAATTTATAACTCCTGGTGTAATAGGGTTTTGAAGTCTTTTCTCTTAACAAGGAGTCTTTATAAAACTCCTTTGAAATTGCAACACTTCTTTTTCTTTCTTTCTTTCTTTCTTTTTTTTTTTTTTTTTAAAGCTTTTTATTTTCAAAATGTATGCATGGATAATTTTTCAACATTGACCCTTGCATAGCCTTGTGTTTCAGATTTTCCCCTCCTTCCCCCTCCCTCTCCCCTAGATGGCAAGCAATCCAATATGCTTAAACATGTTAAAATATGTTAAATCCAGTATGTGTCAACATTCATATAATTCTCTTTTTGCACAAGAAAAATCGGACCAAAAAAAGAAAATGAATAAGAAAATAAAATACAAGCGAACAACAACAAAGACTGGGAATGTTATGTTGTGATCCACAGTCCTCTCTCTCTCTCTGGGTGTAGATGGTTCTCTTCATCACAAGATCATTGGAACTGGCATCAATCATCTCTTTGTTGGAAAGAGTGAAGTTCATCAGAAATGATAGCTGTATAACACTGATGTTGCTGTGTACAATGATATCCTGGTTCTGCTCATTTCATTTAACATCAGAAAACTAATAATATTTAAGCGCTAAGCTGTGATTAGTGTTATTTTGCTATTTGAGGTAAAAACTCTTGGGGCTGTAATTTGTCTAACGTGCCATTAAATCAATAGAGCACCAATCAAGGAGAAAATGACATGTCCTGCAGTTTGCTATGGGATAGCTGTCTCTGGGAAAAGTTGAGGGGATAACTCTAGCATGGCTTAAGGTGGTATCCTAATGACTATTTTTCCATTGTGCCACTTTTCTGAAAAGAAAATTTTCCTATCTGGCTATTTGAGCTTGACTACGATACTCTGTGAAATGTGAAACTTTACAACATGATTATCTGTCAGACTTATGCCTGGAATGAAAAAAGTATAGGGAGTTTTTCCCCTGTTATGATGTCAGGTCAATCTGTACCTTGAGATGAGTTTTAACCTTTTGAGGTGAAAAAGTGTGCTTTCTTATCCTTTCATAGCACATTTCTTTAATCGGGTTGGGTAAGCAGCAGAAGTCTAATATTAAATCTATTAATTAATACTTAAATCTCTGAATTACTATAATAGGATGAAATTTATGAAAAAGCTTAAAATTTTAATCTGTATTTGTGGTCAAATTATAAGGATGATATCATCCTAAGGGGGGAATTAGGCAAAGTAACAATACAAAGATGTAATAATAGAAAAGTTTTATAATGGAATAGTAAAATTTGAGGAAGCAATAGGAATATACTGTTTTCTCTAAGAACTATATAAATAAATGTATCATTGACTTAGAAATGTTTCTAATGGGAACTTCAGGCTTTAATTATGTTTAATTTAAATTAAGAATTTTACATATAAAATCACACTGAATTATAAATTTTTCCTATTTTAAAGTCTTATAATTTTAAAAAGACAGAAGGTTCTGACCCTCATGAATATTTTTCGGATTCTTATAACAAGTAAAACGTTTGGGTAAAGATAAAAACAGGGGTCATCTAGGTGGCACAGTGGATAGAGCACCAGACCTGAAGTCGGGAGGACCCGAGTTCAAATTTGACCTCAGACACTTAACACTTCCTAGCTGGGTGACCTGGGCAAGTCATTTAACCTCAATTGCCTCAGCCAAAAAAAAAAAAAAATTAAAAACAACAACTCGTACATAAAAACTAAAATTTTCAGGTTCCTAATTTGATGATCTTATAGCTCTGATTTTAATAAGATCAACTCCTGGAGCATCTAGGTGGTGCAGTGGATAGAGCACCAGCCCTGAAGTCAGGAGGACCCGAGTTAAAATCTGGTCTCAGATACTTAACACTTGCTAGTTGTGACCCCAATTGCCTCAGAAAGCAAAACAAAAAAAATGGCTCCTTAAGGCTTAAGATGGTTTTCATCTCATGAACTAGTTATTGGAAAAACAAATTTAGGAGTTGTACTAAATTATATTAAGATTTGTTACTGGAAGGATTTAGTGGAATTGTTTAGGATTTTCTGCAACTGACTTGAAACTGGAGGAGCAGTTGTAACTGTCATGAGAATGAGACCTGTTTCTAAATATCCAAGAAGATATTTTCAGGGACCTGAGGATTACATGGGACATCTGGGACTAGAGACAAAATGTGATGGTTAAATGGCTCTTGAGTGTGGATTGGGTTACTAGGATATAGAGAGACTTGATGTTATTTAAAATTGATCACTATTGTATTGCTTTGGTTTTTTTGTTTTGTTTTGGTTTGTTTCATGGTATTTGTTTGCTGAGTTTTCTTGGTTACCCCAGTGATATGTAAATCTCCCCCCTCAAAATTAGTCCATTGTGAACCCTTTAATTTGATCTGTAGCCTGACTTAACTTTTAATATTCAATCTATTTAGAAAGATTTGTATATCATCATTATTAAGTTCTGTTAGCTGTTATGCTAGAGTCCAGGGGTCCTCAAACTACGGGCCACATGCAGCAGCTGAGGACGATTATCCCCCTCACCCAGGGCTATGAAATTTCTTTAAAGGCCCACAAAACAAAGTGTTTTTACTATAGTCTGGCCCTCCAACAGTCTGAGGGACAGTGAACTTGGCCCCCTATTTAAAAAGTGTGAGGACCCCTGCACTGGACTATACAAAAGGATGTTTCCCAATGATCTGTTTTTGGTATATAATGTTGATGATTAATGAGAATACTAAATTCTAGTGAACTGGCCTTCTCTCCAGTGAATCAGAGGGGATCCGAGAGAATTGTTGGAATTGTGTAAACAAAAGTGTGACTTCACATAAAACTGAATCCATTTTGAGACAACTTACAGGAAAATGAAATTTATATCTCCTTCCTAATCATGGAACTAAGTGACATCCTGCTTGACATCTGGAAAAGCCTTAACTGCTAACTGTCCCTTTTCCCAATTCTTGAAACTCATTCATCCCCTTCCCAACTTAGAAAGCTCCTAATTTTTTCTCCAATTAGAAATCAGATTACCTAACCTTATTTCCTGGTTTATATCTTGTCTTCTTTTAGTGCATAAAAAAAATCTGCCTTTCATTGAATGGGATCAGGTGAAGACTTTCCAGAGGCTATAACATGTTAGGCCCAAGTTTCAGGAAGTCACATGATCCCTATTCTCAGAGGGCTGGAGGGCAGAAAAGGTCAGACTCTAAGTTTCAAGAAGTTATGTGACCCACAAGAAGTAGACACCATTGCTGACTTGGTAAATTGTTACTTCCTTTTCAATCCATCCAAGGAACCAAAGTCTCTTACTATTCAATCCATTCACTGTTTCTGGTCTGGGGCCGCACACCATGCATGGCTGCTCAGTTGGTGTGCTTGGACCTCTCCTTGCAAGGACCAAATAAATGCTTTCTCTTTGTATCTGAAGATGCCTCTGAGTATTCAGTTTGAGTAAGGGGATATAGCATTCATCCCACACACTCTGCATGGGGGCTCATCTGGAATCTGTGACTTCCCAGAGAGATGGCTGGGGTTCTGATGCTAAGGCAGACATGAGATTGGATTTTTCTCTAAATGTCCTTGAGATAAGACTCTCAGGCTCCTTCTTTGGGAAGTATGGGCCTGAAGTAGAGAGGCATTCAAATAGAAACGGAAGTCTCTGAAGAAGCCTGAGGGCAAGTGGACAGTCAGGTAACTAGTATGCATAATCCAGAGGTAAGAGCACTGCTTGTGTCTTTAGGCTCTCCCTAGGCTGAAGGGGACCCTGAGATCATCAAGGCTTGGTGATCCAAGGTTAAGGGGTGCTGCCTAGTAAGCAGAAGGAAGTCCTAATAAATGCCTAATAAATGGCATGGAGTAGGGGTGCTCTAGATGGGGACGACCCCTCTGGGCTTGGGGATCTGAGTTGAGAGGCTTAGTGTATTAACAAGATCTCAAGCCATGAGATTGGGAGCTGCCCTCTCCAGAAAGAAAAGGGGAATGAGCAGATGAAACCAAATCTTCAGAGCAAAAATCTAAAATGCCACCAGAGTGCACTTTATGAAATATTGCTATTTTGTGTGGGGAAGGGATGATCCTCTTGCATGTCATTTTTGTCTGTGCAGAATGTCTGTCATATGTGTTCTGTGAGCTAGGTTTTGTTACCTGGAAAGATTTTAAAACTCTGCCAGCAAGAAGAAAAACGTCTATGTTGCAAATAAAACACTGGGGAAGATTCCTTAACACCCCTTATTCCCACCATAGAAGGAAAAAAAAAACCTGACTTTTTCCTGTGGACCCCAGGGGCTACAGAAATGAACTAATATTTGAGAGCCATGATTGGGGAATTTAAGCAATGGGTCATTTCAAGATGGCAAAAGTGCTTAGCATAAAACATGCTACATGAGTGCTAACTTCTTTATTGGATTCAATTGCTTCATATTTGATAACTTTAAATGGGTTTTTAGATGTGACCAACATACAATGCCAATGTTGAGAGAAATGATTTTTGTGTGTTTGTAAAGTAATTTGGAAGCAAATTCAAGTAAATTAAGGCCTCCATGAAGAGGATAGTGCATAGAGTAAAGAGTCACTTTCTCTTTCTTCTCCCTTCCCCCATTCCCTGACTGCAGTAGGGATATATGGACAAAGGGATAAGAGGAGAGAGAAAATATATTCACTCAGTTCAGTGAAATTCATTAGTTGTGATAAGATAGTAAAGTTTTATGTAAATTGCAATCCCTTTTCACTGACTGTGTTAACAGAAGATTTAAGACTTTGGGAATTTTGGGGAAAACAGAAAACAGCTTGGCTGCTTTTAAAACCTGGCAGCAAACAGTGTAGTTGGCAAACCTTTTCTGATTCACAAAGGAAAGAGAAAAAGATTTGTGTGGATTGGAAAAAAACAACCAAAAAGTAATAGTTTCTTCCTAAAATTGTAGAACTGGTATTGGGCTTGTAACTAAAAATTTGTATCTGCAAAAAAATACCTTACCTGGATCAGGTTTGCCCTTTAAAAGGTTGAAGCCCTGAAAGTATATATCACTGATTCTAGGCCAATTTTAAAATATGAATTAGAAGGGATAATTTAGTTACTGTAAGTCAGGGGTCCTCAAACTACGGCCGTGGGCCAGAGGCAGCAGCTGAGGACGTTTATCCCCCTCACCCGGGGCTATGAAGTTTATTTAAAGGCCCACAAAACAAAGTTTTTGTTTTTACTATAGTCCGGCCCTCCAACAGTCTGAGGGACAGTGAAGTGGCCCCCCTATTTAAAAAGTTTCAGGACCCCTGACTCTAAATAGTTATCAAAATAATTATCAAAAATTGTTGAGGGATATTAATTGGATAAAACTGCTTTTGAATTTGGGAACACATGAATTGTTGAAAGTATTAAAAAATTTAAGAAGAGATTCTAACACTAATTCAAAAAGAAGCCTGAGGATCAGCTGCAAGCAGTAGAGGGTAATTACAGATGTTACTAATAAAAAATAGCATATATACACGTATACATATTCCACCTACTACTACAAAGAAAGAAGATGCTAATCAAAGAAAGACAGGAAGTAAAGAGGAATCTTTTTCTGGAATTCCTCTTAAATTGTACATCTGTTAAATTTCTTAAAACTATTTTGTAAGATTGTTCTCCCTGAGAAATAACTTGTTTGCGTCACATAGGTTCCAACAAAGGGATGAGTTTACTGATAATCTACAATTTTGTTAAGCAGGATCAATTTCTAACAATTGGCTTTTACACCAGGAATGCAGAGCTTAAGGCCACCTCCTTAGATATCAAGATGAGTTGTAAATTTTATATGATGAAGAATCTCTAACTATTACAATTATGAGAAGATCACTATTAACCGGTATGTGCTAGAATTGTGAGTTTGTTTATTTAAAGCACAAAATCTTAGAAATTTGTGTGCAAATATTAAAAAATTACTACTGGAAATTTAAATCTGTATTTGATTTGATTTTAAATTAAAAAAATAGATTATTAAAACAAAGTTCTGGTAACTTGCCTTAAGAGGTCACATGTTTGATGTGGGGAAAGATTCCCATCTTTGATTCCCAACCCCCCTAGCTAATGTAAATTACCCTTTGACTCACAAATCCTGGTCCCTTTGAATTCCAATAGAAGGTCCGGACCTGTCCCAGCCCCACCCGGATCTGAGCCAACTCTGGGGCTACACCCCAAAGCCCCTCGAGCTAAGTCTCCGACTTAAAAGGACCACACTGGGAACCCCTCTTTGCAGAGATTCCAAACATGGTCGCCATGTGAGGACCCTCTGTCCACTGGACCCTCTGTCCACTGGACCCTCTGTCCACTGGACCCTCTGTCCACTGGACCCTCTGTCCACTGGACCCTCTGTCCACTGGACCCTCTGTCCAGTGCCCACTTTATCTCTACCTTCACCTATCTCCTACTTCTAAACTCAATAATAAACCTCTTTTATTAATCTATCTCTCTGGGCTAATAAATGCTTTTATTGGGAATCCGTGCCGCTTCTAGACCTCATGTACCGCCGTATCCTTGCGCCGAATTTTTTTTTTAATTTTTTTTTACTTGTGCCGAATCTAAGGGGGTTGCAGGGGAACTCTGTTTGACTCCCTGTACCCCAAACCTGCCACTAGACCCAACTAAACCCTAATTTCATTTAGGTATCCCAAATGTAGACCTCAACACATGTGGTCTACACCTCAACATTCGGTTCCTGACGTCAACATTTGTATCCCCTAATGAAATATATTGCATTCTAAAATGTATATTGGGTAATTTGTAAAAAATTACAAGCTATGCTTTAAAATTTCATCAGTTTTGCTGGACATGTGTATAAGTTTTATGAAATTTGGTCCAAAGTTATTTAGATATTAGCTATACTATGACTCTTTAAGTTTAAAAAAAAAAAAGGTAATTAAAAAAAAAACAAGGGACAAAAAAGATTGATTTGCAAAAGCAACTGATGGTTTGAATGGAACATCTAGTTAGAATATCACAAGGTAAAGTATTGGATTTTTAATTTACATGAGATTTATATCCATTTTTTAGATGCTAGGCTGTTATGTATATTCAGCTATTACTTGTGAAAACTGAAATTGTTAATTAAGTAGGGGTTATTGTTGTAATATTGAAACTTACAATTGTTAGGGATTATTGATGTGATCAGTTGTTAGAAAGAGGGAGAGAGAGAGAGGGAGACAGAGATAGAATGGACACCAGGAGTGGTAGATAGGAGGTGGAAGAAGGGGTTTTAATAATTAATGATAGAAAGAAAAAGCAAGTTCTTTAGTGGAACTTGCCATTTGCCAGGAAAAAGGAAACACACCATGAGGTTGGGGCATATCCTTAGTTGGCAGGCTAAATCCTGAAGGGAACTTAGTACACTAAAAGACTTACTTATAAGGAGGAGAAGTGGGTTTGAGAAACATGGTGGAGTTAGGGGAGATACCACACGATATAGAGGGCCAGTATTGAATAAGGCCATGTACAGGAAAGAGTCCAGTCCAGGTATAACTTGAGACCTGTTCTCTGTAAGGGCTAATCAGTTCAAAGCATTGACTCGCCATCTTATTGGAGAATGCATGTGACAGGAACAAGGCATCACAATTATACTCTTTATGATTCTGTCTTGATAAGTATACTGGTATGATAATTTCTGCTATTTACAACTCAGTTTCGAGAAATACTTTGGTATCGATAAATATCACAACTATTTATAATTCTCTCCGTCTTGATGAGTATCACAACTCTATTAGTTACAATACCAATACAATTGGTATTGATAGTGAAGGTGGATACGAAAATGTCAAAGTATGGTTTATGCATTAACCCTGGAATGTATATGGTGTTACCTGGAGGTAGCTGGTGTCAATGGAACATTAGCTTAAAAACTATATAAATCTTGACTTTTAAGATTACTAAATGGAGATTGCAAATCATATCTTCCAAATGGCCTCTCCGATATCCATTTCAGATTCACACTCTTGGTTTTCAATGGAGCTGGACTCTGAAAATGTGGCATAGGGGAATGGAGGTGGAGTGCCTTGGCAGACTGACCCAGGGGAGGGCAGCAGCCATGGGGTGGCCCATGGGTAGATTTTGTGCAGAGGATTTGGCCCCAGGGATATGATTGGGATTTCTGGTTGGACAGGCAGGGAAAGTAAGACTTCAGGCCCTGCTTTGTGAACTTGCAGGTTTGGGAAAAGCTTAGTTCTGGGTGTAGAGTTCTAGTCTCTCTTCACCTTTAGATTTCTGGAGGGTTTTGATTGGGATTTTTGGTAGTTATTCTAAAATTTAGGATTGAAAACTATATACTAGTTATGTGTATGAAAGCAAGATCATTTTTGATACTGTGTCAGATTCTATTGCTTAGCAAAACAAGAAACTTGTAAGAGGTTAATTAGAACTGCATGTTCTCTGAAAATGATTATTTCTGCCAAGATCTCCATCTGTCTTCAGCAAATTAATTATTTAAGTGCATAATGGTCTCCTGCTTAATAAATATGATAACAAATATGATCTATAGCTTTCTTGAAGTACCTAGAACAGGATTCTAACCTGAAAGTGCTACCTCTAGATTTGGCTGTGCTTTACAGGCACCTGGTATAGATAGTTTAGGATCTAAAACCTGATTAGTGAAACTTGTTTTTGAGAAGAAATCTCTTGGGACTATAACTAATATTGTTTTGAGTTTCAGATTTGGATGACTAGCCTGATGGATCATTAAATCTGTAACCCACCACTTGAGTAAAATGTTATTCAGAGAGATGCCTTCCTGAATTGTTATGGGTGGATATCTGGACAAGAATTGGGAGGCCAGCCTTGGCCTCTGCTTAAAATGGGATCCTTCTGACTCTGTTTCCAGTTCTGTTTCTTTGTTTCCCACGTGATTATTTCTGAGTTTGGCTATGAAGTGGAATTGTTTCTGCATGAGTGGTTGTCAGAGCTAAGGATGCTTTATCCTATCATGTATGCGCTCTCAGGAGGAGACCCTTAAGGATGTGTTATGACTGATTATATTATAATCATGTTCCTGTTTTTTCCTCTTATAACAAATTTATGTAATCAGAGCAAATGGTCAGCAGAGGACACGAGCATAATACAATTATGTAGATGATATCTTGATCTGCAACCCAGCCCTGGTGGCTTTTTTGGCTGCTGCCATAAAACCTCTTAACTTCCTGGCTTCCTGAGGCTAGAGTTTCTTTGTCTGAGGGCCCACTTTGCTTATCATTTTGTTAAATATTTGGGCCATTAATTAACTCCCACCTCCCTTTTGCTTATTGCAGAGAGGAAGTAAACAATGTTATCACTCCCTGATCAGACCAAGGCTTTTTTTTTTTTTTTTTTTTTTTTTTTTTGCCAAGGCAGTTGGGGTTAAATAACTTGCCCAGAGTCACACAGCTAGGAAGTGTTAAGTATTTGGGTCGCATTTGAACTTGGGTCCTCCTGACTTCGGGGCTGATGTTCTATCCACTGCATTAACTAGCTGTCCAGACCAAATCTTTTTAAAGACCTTGAAAGCTAAACTGACCTCTCTTCCACTCTAACCGGTTGTACCTAAAGCCTTTTACTCTGCATGTTGATGAAAGGTGGGGCCATGTCCTAGGGGTTTTGATTCAGTCTCTGAGACCTTATCTCAGGCTTTTTGCTTCTCAAACAAACATGGTATCTTTGGGGTGACCCTTCTGCCTTAGAGCAGTGGCTGACATAGTTTTTCTAATTGAGGAAGCCTCCAAGGTCACCGTAGGCCAGTCATTGGAGAGTCTAACTGCCCACCAGGTTCAGAGCATTTTTTCCCTCATCAGAATTTTAGAATTGGGGAAGGGAATGTGAGTGAATATACCGATTCCAAATATGCCTTTCATGTTTTGCACGCTCATGGGGAATATATGGAAAGAAATGTGATAGCCACACATTCCCCCAATAAGTATGCAGGGAAACAATGCAAGCTGTGTCTGGACTTGGAGAGGTTTCTATTATGTTTTGTAAAGAACAACTGAAGAGGGATTCACTTCAGGTCAGGGGAAACAGGCTTGCAGATTCAGCTGCCCATGCTGCTTTGTTTGCCCCTGACCATGGCACCTTTAATTTCCCCAACTCCTGACTCCTACATTCCCTCATATAGCTCCCTGGCAAATAAATTCTGAAAGGGCTATTAAACCTTCCTATCCTGAAGTCTATCTGGACGAGGGGTACACACTTAGGACAGGATTGGCAGATGGATTTTGCACATATGCCCCCTTGCAGGGGCTTGAAACTGCTTTTGTACTACTTGGGTAAACTGCCTTTCTCTTATAAGACTGAAAAGGCTCTAAGAATTTTTGCTAAAGGGGAGAGCATAATCACTTAAGGCCATACTGTTCCACCCATTGCCCCTATTCCTTTGAGGAAGCAAAAGCAGCAATTTGGAGAAAATGTTCTTTGATATGTATTCTAGGAAAAGGTGTTTGGATGAGAGACATTCATGATAGTCTCATCTTCCCCCAGTCTTCCTCTGGTTGGGGTTCCTGGGGTTCCCTAGTAACCCCCATACTGACTCCACTCTTGTTTATTTATTTATTTTTTGGTTCATATTTAGTCCTTGCAGTTTTAATCTACTTGTGAGAATTGTTTCTTCCAGACTCAAGTCGTGAAATCCAACTACTTGGTCAACCTGAAAACATTTGATACCTGATTCTGAAATTCAGCACTGCCCCCAGATGCTGCTGATACCACCTACAAGTCACTTGTTTCCCCTCCTCAGTCCACACCCCACTAGGCTGGGTTGGCTCTATGCCCTTTATCAGCCTGATGCAGGTCCAGAAGATGAGACCTTTGTCCCAATGAATCTGGGTCTGGACTGCTTGAGGTAGGAATGATGGGATAATGGCCCTGAGGCCACTGGGCCTTGACGTGTTGTAGTTCTATGGATAATTGGCTGCCAGATGCCATTCTGTTGGTCTGTGATGGCAGGTTTTCCAAGACAGACAAATCTGAGGCCTTGGTGGAAGCAGGTTCTGTGATTCCTGCTTATTGCTTTAAGTAGCATTATCCTATCACACGCTTGCTTGTGCACTTAATAACTAGAATAGTTCAATATTTCTTAGCTAAAATGTTTCCTGAAAGCTTTCACTGATGTGTAGGTGTGGGTTCTAAATGGTAGAGGGAAGGTTACAGTTAATATTGAAGAGAGGGACAAGCCAGAAGGCCTAGATAACAAGGATGTTGAATGGGACCAGGTGAAGATTTCTCAGAGGCTGTAAGACCTTAGGCTCAAGTTTCAGGAAGTTGCGTGATCCCTATTCTCAGAGGGCTATAGGGCAGAAAAAGTCAGACCCTAGGTCTAACTTCAGGAAGTTACAAAGTAGATAGTATTGCTGACTATTGATCAATAGTTATTTCCTTTTCATTCCATCCAATAAACATAAATCTTGTTATTTAAGCTATTAGCTGTCTCCAGCCCAGGGCCACACACCATGTTGGGCTGCTCAGTTGGTGTGCTTGGACCTCTCCTTGCAAGGACCAAATAGATGTTTTCTGTTTGTATCTGAAGATGTCTTACCCTTAATTTGGGTAAGGGGGTCTAGCACCCATCCCACACACTCTGCATGGGGGGGCAAGCTGAGGAGTCCTGGTCCCAATTTATTATGCGATTGGCATGCATTGCTTAATAAACCAATATGCTCAGACGCTCAAACTATTTTTTTGTTACTTCAGATTTTACATATCACAAAAGTAACACTAATTTTGTTCTATACTTACGTATTTGAGAGAACTTGAGAAAGGAAGGCTCCATGGGTTGCTGGCCCTAAAAAAATAATTATTTGTTTGTAACTTTCATATAGAGAGAGAAACAGAAAATGAATCCTTCTTGGGCCCAGGCAATTTGAAAATGTAAGAGAAACCTCTAACTTGGGCATTTATTTTTCCGCTTGGAGGCAATATGAATGTATTATTTAGTTCATCAACTTGCTAAAAGTTTGAACTATTATCCATGTGTTTCCCTTCTGTCTTCCCACTCATATATTGTTTAGCTTACATTATAGGTTCCCAGAGGGTAGGAAATGGCTTCTGTCTGTTTCTTTAGGACCATTAGCTTGCAAAATGCTACAGGGGCTGAAGAGTTTGGAATAATGGTGATGATAATATAAGTCTTAATATTTGTTTTCGGTGAGGCAGTTGGGGTTAAATGATTTGTCTAAGGTCACACAGCTAATAAATAATATAAGTCTTTATACAAAGAACATATATGTAGCTCTACCAGAATGATGGATACAATATTCTGTCCATGCTTACAATATTCCTGCTGAGGTATGGTTTTTTTTTAGAATTATATTCAAAAGATCTAGTTCAAGGGCTTATTCCTTTTCTCTGTTTCTTGGGCAGACTGATAGACCCCTTCTCAAAAATTTAACAAAATACAAAAGTGTCCAAAGGAAACCAATTATAGTGAAATACAATTATCAAAATATTTTTTCCCCCAAAGCAGCTTACAGATCTCTGGATTTTAAGAACCTCTAATCTATTTTAATTAGACTCATGCTTATAGAGCTAGTCAGGGTATCTCCCCTTTGAACTTGGTATTTACAGGATCAGAGACTGAAGAAAAGGAAGGAACTGAGAGGCCATTGACTCCAGTTCTACCTCCATTTTTTCCCATAAGAAAATTGAGGCACAAAGAATGACTTGCATAAGGGCCCCAAACTAGTAATGTCTGAGAATGGATTTGAACTCTGTCCTCATGACCCCAAGTCCATGCCTCTTTGCTTCTCCCTTTTTGAGTTCAAAGTGAAAGGCAAGTTCAGAGTAAAAGCTAACTGCTAATTCTTTTAATTTTCTCAGGATTTCAGAGAGCTATGATTTCCTTGATGATGGTACTCCCTATCCATCCATAAACATGTCACAGTAATATAACCACCTGTTTCTATATATAAACGTTCCTGGCTACCTCAACTTTGCCCTAGTCACAAAGGCCAGATGTTAAATAGAGATAGACGTAAATGTGAATTAGGGCAGAGAGCCAAATCGGCCTAAATGTTAAGAGTTTTCCTAAGTGAAAGGCTAGTTGTGATTGTGCTACTTCTTGCCTAAAATAAATGTCCATAAGTCACAGAGAAGGGAATCATGTGGATCTTAAAGGCATTATATAGGCCCTAGGCTGGTAGGGGTGATGTGGATATTGCATTGCTAGAACACTGGTATGGAGCAATGTAGCTAAAGCCATACAGAGGACTGCCAATTAAGAGTACAATAGAAGCAGGGACAGTGAGGGCATTTTGCAAGATGCTATTAAAACTTTGGAGACACTTACTTCTAAGGAAGTTACAACTGATTTTTAAAATTCCCCGAGAATGTAGATTCTTCTAAAATTACTGGTAGAAGTTTTAGAAAGGACTAGGCCCAAAAAAGTTATGAAAAATGTTACATTCAGTTCTGGATACTACATTTAAGAAGTACATCATAGTATAATCCAGTGGTTCTCCAAGTAAAGTCCAGAGATTCTCTGGTTGTCTCTGAAACCCTTTCAGAAGGTCTGCAAATTCAAATTAATTTTTTTCTAATATGGTAAATATCTATCAATATAACCCACATAAACAAAGATTCTTCAGACAGATCCTCAATAGTTTTTTAAAATAGTATAAAGATAGCGAAAACAAAAGTTTGAGAACCACTGGTATAATCAGTCCATTACAATATTTTGACTTGAAGCCTATCATTCAAGACAACCAGATTGGGAACTGCAAGACTTCTAGGATTTAGCCCTGAGGCTCTCATTAAAACCTGATTCAGCTGCTGCAATGCCATAGGGCATTTGCTTATAATTTATGTGGACCTCACCATCCCCCAAATATGCCATAGAAGACCCCTCCTCATCTTTGCTCACTTTGTTCCCATCTTCTCTGCTCTTTCCTTGAAGGCCTCACCCAGTCTTCAAGACACAGATCTAGTCCCACTTTCCTCTGTGAAGCCCTCTCTGGAAAGTCTGGAACCATCCCTAGCTCACCATGTAGAGGGCTTGACAATTTCCATTATACTTTGCCCACGTTATCTCATCTGATCTGCTTGTTTATCATCATCTCTGATATTATAATATGCCCAGTTTGCCTCCTCAACTCTAACAAACATGATGATGATAATAATAACTTATGTTTGTTTATATGGTGCTTTAAAGTTTGCAGAGTACTTTACAAAGATTCTCATTTGATCTACTAGATATTAAACACTGCCCTCTACCCTGAGTTTGTTTTGATGGCCCTTGTCTCCACAGCACATGGCATACTAGGCCCACAGGGAATAATGATAACAATTTACCTATTCCAAAAGGACAGCTTGGCTTCTTGTTGGATGGTCTCTGATATATGGTGGCAGGGAGCTCTCTCTGTACATACCACGTGCAAAAAAAAGGAGAAAAAAAAGACTCTTGAAATTTGCATATTTGCTCAAGCTTGGTTTGTTTAGGTTTCTTGTTTTTTGTTTTTACAATGAAGAGAAACAGAAATTGAAAGGATTCAAGATCTTATTTGGAAAGTGAACAACATTTCCCTTGTCATAAGAAATATACAAGCAGAATTTATTAGTTGGAAACAAAAATTCTTCATAGAATTCACAGTACCTCCAGGGTAACTAAGTGAAGTCTAGATAAGTGAGACAGCCCAAGGAAACCAAGGTCTAGGGTTTTCCATCAGAGACGATCAATGCAATGGGAGGATTTGAAGGAGGCAAAGCAGATGCTCAGAGCCACACCTGACTTTTTGGTCAATGGTCTTGGTGGCATAGCCCTTGCATAAAGAGTAGAGTTCGCTTGTTTATTTTTGTTTGTTTCAATTTTTTCTGACTCTTGGAGACCCTTTGGGGAGTTTTCTTGGCCAAGATACTAAGGAGTTTATTTCCTTCTACAGCTTATTTCTGTTTCCCTTCATAAGTTAGGTAGCCCAAGGGAGCCAACATCTCGAGTTTTTTCCAGCTTATTTTAAAGTTGAAGAAACTGAGGCAAACAGGGTTAAATGACTTGCCCAGAGTCACACAGCTAGTCAGTATCTGAGGTCAGATTTGAAGTCAGGAAGAGGAGTCTTCCTGGTTTCCAGCCCCTTGCTCTGTCTCTTACAGTGCCACCTAGCTGTCCATTCCCTTGTTTATATGGACACTCATGTCCTGTAGGCCCCAAGGAAGGCCCATGCCTCTATCATTAGCTTTCAGGTGCAACAACTGAATATTGTCGTCATCATCATCGTGATAACTAGCATAATGCTGTATAATGTTTTAAAGTTTGCAAAGAGCTTTACAAAGATTTTCTCATTGGATCCTCATAATAAACCTGGGTGGCAAGGTTATTATCATATCACCAATTATCCCACTTTACCAATGAAGAAGTGAGGTAGAAATAGGTGAAGTGACTTGATCAGAGTCCCTCAGCACATAAGTATCTGAAGCTCCATTTGAACTCGGGTCTTCCTAACTGCAGGCCCTGCATTTTATCTACCATCTAGCTATCTTCAGGAACAAATCTGGGGCCTAACGATTTTCCTTATTGGCTTTCCCATAGGATAGGAAAAATTAAGTAGAAGCTCTAGTGTGAAAGGTCTTTAATAAAAAGGGTTCTGTAGTCTACTCATAGTAGGTAGTTTAGTACATTTTTGCTTCATATAGAATTAAGGGAATTCACAGGGCACTTGATTTTCTTTTCCATGTCCTTGGCCAAAGTGTGTGTTAACCATATTGTTCCTCAGGGGACTTGCCTTTTACTCTCTCATGGGAGAAGCAGGCCATTGTGGCTAGAGGACTGGACTAGAGGATCTGTATTCATATCCTGCTTTTGAATCTGCTGGGTGGTCCAAAGCAAATTAATTCATGTTATCCTCCATAAAATGAGAAGTTAAGACTTGTCCAGGGTCATAAAGTGACTTAGGACTTGTTCAGTGGTAAAGTTGCATCTCCCTCTTCATAACGTCATTAGAAGCTTTTCTTGGCAAAGAGACTGGAGTGGCTCACCATTTCCTTCTCCAATGGATTAAGACAGAGTTGAAATGACTTGGCCAGGGTCACAAAACAGTTGATTATTAATTGTGTATGGAAAGCAGTAAGAGTTTCCTTAATACCAAACAAAGCAGTTCTGAGTTTTACTCGATATAAACTTTACCAGCTTCAGCTTCTTCAGTGTTTCTCAAAATTATAAAAGAAAAAAAATAAAGATCTTTTTTTCAGGTGGAAAAGCTGACCCTTATAGTAATGAGGGGTAATAAAGGACATTTCATACATATACAGTTAGGGTGATTGTTCCAAAACTGGACCAAATACTTCTAGAATGGAATGACTCCCTAAGCTCTCATAGTCTATTTATTTTCTTTCAAGACCTAGATACCATAGAGAAATGCCTGGTATTTTTTTTTGTTGTTGTTGTTGTTGTTGCTTTTTTTTATTATAGCTTTTTATTTACAAGATATATGCAAGGGTAATTTTTCAGCATTGACAGTTGGCAAAACCTTTTGTTCCATTTTTTCCCCCTCCTTCCCCCCACCCCTTCCCCCAGATGGCAGGTTGACCAATACATGTTAAATATGTTGAAGTAGAAGTTAAATACAATATATGTATACATTTCCATACAGTTATTTTGCTGCACAAGAAGAATTGGACTTTGAAATAATGTACAATTAACCTGTGAAGGAAATCAAAAATACAAGCGGACAAAAACAGAGGGATTGGAAATGCTATGTAGTGGTTCACACTTATTTCCCATAGTTCTTTCACTGGGTGTAGCTGGTTCTATTCATTATTGAACAAATGGAACTGGTTTGGTTCATCTCACTGTTGAAGAGAACCACATCCATCAGAATTGATCATCATATAAGTCTTGTTGCTAAAGTATATAATGATCTCCTGGTCCTGCTCATTTCACTCAGCATCAGCTCATGTAAGTCTCCAGGCCTTTCTGAAATCCTCCTGCTGGTTATTTCTTATAGAATAATAATATTCCATAACATTCATATACCACAGTTTATTCAGCCATTCTCCAATTGATGGGCATCCACTCAGTTTCCAGTTTCTAGCCACTACAAACAGGGCTGCCACAAACATTTTATGCCTGGTATTCTTAATTGTGTTTTTGAAATATCTCCATTCAACTTTGGGGCTAATGTAGGCTGTGCTCTCTGTGAAGAGGTTTCAAACAAAAGTACCACACACTTGACCAAAATTTTTTTGTTGTCCAAAATCATTTAAAATATTTTTAAAAGCACTTCCTTCCATCATTTTTTTTTTGCAAGCCTGCAAAAATTCCATCAATTCCTTGCACACACACATGTAGTGCCACAAATTAGTGATCAACAAATTAGAATTCCTACGAGGGCTAGTGAAAAAGGCTATAATTCGATTTAGGTTAATGGGTAATATAAGGTATTCATGGGTTCTAATCATGATTTATTGAGTCAAAAATCAATTATCTTAATTAGATTAAAAAAAACTTCAGTTCATTCTAAACCTTTTTGTGGTTATTCATATACTAGGTTAGTATATGACTGTATTTGTTGACCTCACCTAATATCCATCCTAGTAACAACAAATTTGATGGCAGTAGACTTTCAGCATTAATATTGAGATAACTTGTACATTTAAAAATATCTTCCTATGGCCTGACTGCATTCAGGGAATTGGCATGTGAACTTGGGCAAAGTTGTTTGGTAACAATGAGTCAAGTAGAGGGTAATCCATGTTAATGTCATGTCATTTTTATGCAAGTAATAATAACTCCTTACCTTGGATGATCTCTTTGGCTCTGGAGCAAATGGATTATAATTATACATTTCTTCCTTTGGAGGAGGAGGAGGACCTGGTGCTAAGGATGGTGAAGACTTGATGGGATTCTTAATGGGGTTATTTGAAACTGGAAGAAATAAAAGTTGTTAAGTTGAGAGACTCGGCATTCTTGATAGAGCAAACAAATACCTCTAAATAGGAATGGCTTGTTTGAGTTGGAATGGAGGCTTACTGCACAGTTGGAATCTTATGAGGAAGCAGCCACGGGAAAGCTCTTTGCAAATATCTGCCCGATGGCTTATCACAGGGTCCGACATTCCTAAATTTAACTGAGTTGAACCATTGTTTCCAAGAGTTCCCTTTGAAAAGTACAACTACTTGTAGAGATGAGAAATGTTATGGTGTCATCAGTCATTTACAAGATGAGATAGCTCTTGAGAGGAATGAAATCTATTTGGATATACATTATTAATATCAATAATCTGAGAATATAATTAATATGTTAAAAGAATATCCCTCTTGGGAAGGAATACTAAAAAACTTTAAAAGATGGAAAATAACAAAGAAAACACTGGAATCAGCAGTGCATTACAAATATTATCTTATTTGGTTATGACAACCCCGAGAGGTAAATACTATTATTTTCATTTTCCATTGATGAAACAAAAGGAGAGAAATGAACTTAACTTGTCCATGCCTAAGATCATACAGCTAGTAAGTGTGTGAGGAAGCATTTGAATCTAGGACTTCCCGACTCCCAAATCCAAAACACTGTTCACTGAGGCATTTGGTAGCTCTGGGCAGAATAAATGGAGAAGGAAAAGAATCAGGAAGCAGAGATGGGTGCCTTCAGATATTTTAAGGAAGATGAAAGCTGAGGAAGCCATTTGGACCCCTCTGAATGATTATTTTGCAGAGTTGCTGGCCAGAATGCATGAGGTCAAGCGGGAAGAGGGAGAAGAGCACTTTCCAGTGAAAGGGGAAGATAGAGGTAAGAAAGAGCGAAGAAGTAGAAGAAAAGATAAGGTGAAGAAAATATTTAGGAATGGATAGGGGACACTGACCATGTTTGTAGACAGCAGGGAAGAAGCCAGTAGATAAGAAGATCAAAAATGAGAGAGAGGGAGGTTTTGACCAATGAATGGGGCAAATTTCTGAAGGAGCTGGATGAAAAGGGGATGAAGAATAGACATTGAAGGCTTATCCTTGGGTAGGTGAAGGTAGGGACACTTTTAAGGAGTGAAAGAAGGGAGTCCAAGGGAGCTTCTGATGTCTGGTCTCACTCTCCTCAGCAGAGAAGGTGAGGTCATTTATTGGGAGAGAAGAATGTAATGGGAGGACGTTGGTGGCTTGATAGGGGGAGTTTTGGAATAACTTCTGTGCAGAATGGGATATGGAGCCAGTTAGAAATGGCAGAGTCAAGGATCCAGTTGAGCTTAAGTAGCATTTCAGGCTAGTAAAGTCCTAGTGGCTACCACTGCTGCCACCCAGTTATCCACGTGACTTTTTGACTTCTTCAAGCACTAGGAAGAGTGGAGGAAGAACAAAGTGGCAACTAATTCAAGGTTGAAGATCTAGGGCAGGAGTAAATCAAAGGACAAGGGGACTGATGGTTCAAGGGTGGAGATGAACTTCTTGAACTACAGGATCAAGACCTTGAAGGGAGCAAAAGCGAGGCCAAAATAGAGGTCATGCACTTAAAGAATTCATAGAGGGACTGAAGGACAGACTGATGACGGGCAATTAAGTAGACAATGAAAACATGAAAGATTGGGATCAGAGAACTTGAGCATTCAAGATTTTGGGGACAGGGAGCCTCAAGAGTGAAAAGATAGGTTGTGGGATTTTGGGAGATTCATGTCCTAGAAGGCCAGGATGTTCCAAGGTCCAGAAATGTGCAGACTGAAGTTGTCGAGGATGCTGGCAGGGCTAAGGGTAGAGAAGATGATAGGGAGCCAGGCTGAAGGAGGGAGAGTGGCTATAGAGGTCAGTAATTGACAGCAACAAGAAGCAGGAAGAGATTGGGAGAGATGGTAGCAGAGCATGCTGATTCCTGGGCCAGTATAGAGGAAAAATTACAACCATCACTGGAGAAGGGGGTGAATGATGGAGTGGCTTGTGAAGAAAGTATGGTTTTAGTGAGTCATACAAGACAGACCAAGTCAGTATAAGAAAGAGAAATGAGACATATATGATAGCCTTAGTAGCACTAATATTCATAGAATCTTTGGGTATTATTAGTGTGGCAGAGTAAAAGGAGCTCAGACTCAAGAAGCCTGGATTTTTGTCTTGATTCTGTCATGTATTAGTTATGTGACCTTACCTCAGTTTCCATATCTGTAAAATGAGGATAAAAATATTATTATTATTATTATTATTAAAATAAAAAATTATTATTAACAGTTTCAGAAAAGCTGCTGATTTGTATTGGTAGAAGGAAGTTCCTCCCCCATGGAAGTTCTATATATTTGAATGAAATCACATGTAAGGGATATAATGAAACAGTTAAGAGCTATAAATAGATGTTGATATCTATAACTTACTATCCACCTCATGGGGCTCACAGAACAGATTTGATTATATATCTACACATGTATGTATAACCCATACCTGTACATGTGTGACTATGTGCTCACATATTTAATGCAGTGTATGTGTGTGTGTATGGAAGGGGAAGGCACAAGAGGGAATAGCTGAATGAGCAAGGATTCAGACAGGTGATTTAGAATCATAGATCACCAAGGGCAGCAGTGGCACCTGGTAGGACTTTACCATCTATGGAGACACGTGCTCTCAAATAGAGCCAAGCTTGTAGACTGAAATGGTCCCAAGAGAGGGCCTCCTTAGGTGATAGTGGAAGAGTAGTGACAAGGTTTACAGCAGAGCCACGGGGTCACAAGGCCTCTGCAAATGCCCTTCCTCTTCAGCACTGAAGTTCCCTAATTATTCTTCTTCTGTTAGGTGGCACTGCAGTGAAGAGTGTGCCAGGTCTGGAGACAGGAAGACCCGAGTTCAAATTCTTACTAGCTGTGTGACCCCTTAACCCTGTTTGCCTCAGTTTCCTCACCTGGAAAATGAGTTGGAGAAGGAAATGGCAAACTACTCCAATATCTTTGCCAAGAAAACCCCACATGGGGTCACGAGGTATCAGACGTGATGGAAATGACTAAACAACATTAGGCTTGGTAATTGTGTTAGTGTGGATCCTTGCATCCTTCTGCACCAATGCAGGTCATAATCCCTTTCTGCTTTAGTAGGACATCTTTATGAATTTTCAATGAAAAATTAGCCCTAGATCTTAAGAGTATGTTCACATTCTTATGCACTGCATTTCCAAAATCTGCATAAGAAATCCTTGGCTGCTTTTACCTGGCCCTTTAGAACCAGAAGAGCAAGAATTAGGACCAACTCTAGGAAACATCTTCAAGCTTGAAAAATTTGTCTTGGGTGTTAGCAGCCTTTCAATTTTGTAGTCCTCCACCCTTTCAAGTTCCTAATCTCAGAATTCCTCTTAATTTCTATCAAAACTTGCTATTGTGAAAGGTATATGACATTGATTTATATTTGATTATAAATAGCTGACCACAGCCAACAAAATGTCCCGTCCCCCTACGTGCTTTTAATGTGCATCAAAGCTAAAGGTATTGTAACAGTACTAGCCAACAGATACTGACATTTTGATTGGGGCAGTGGGCCTTCACAGCCTTCCAGAATTCATGGTTTATTGAAATGCCTGCTCTGCCTGGGAATAATGCCAATTCTGGCAAGGAATATGTCTGCTTTATAGTTTCTAAATTCCATAAGAGTATGTACTTATAGCAAGCCACTGAGATATACTAATTAATAATGGCCATGGAGAGTGGAAAGAACAATGGACTCAAGAATCAGAAGATCTGGTGAGAGTCCTAATACTTAGTAGTCAATTTCTTTTTTTGTAAGTGAAGACATTGTGTTTCTTAGCCTATCTTCCTCATAGCTACTATGAAACATTAATCAAATGGGGATTAGTGTTGTTATTGATTGAAATAATAGGACAGTCCTCAGCCCAGATTTGGGGGGGTAGGTTTGTCTTACCTCCAGTTTCCATTCCACTTGTTTTTTTAGACACAGCTCCATCACGCTGTATGAAAGAGCAAAATAAAGTCTATTAGTAAGTCAAATCTTGATAAAGATTTTTGCCTTTCATAGGCCAATCAACTAGACACAGTATTTCTGTTAAATACTATATTTTCAGTTTAGGGGTACCCTGGTGGGAACTCAACCCCTCCTAGTCTTTTCAGCTATGCTTCAAGTTCTCCAGGGGGTTAAACTAGGCAGCTGCTAAGGTCCCTGCCAGTTCTACCACCTATGATAGCCTAACAGCTCACAGGGCTTTTGGGGAAAAGAGTGATTTATAAAACCTTAGAACATTACTGATTCTGACATTTACTAGTTATGTGACCTTATCTCAGTTTCCTTATTTGGAAAATGGAGATAAAAATATTGTACTCTAAATTTCATAGCAGTTACTGATCTGTACTAATAGAAGGAGGAACCTCCTTATACATTAATGAAGTCATAAAACAAAGAATATAATATATCATACTATAGAGCTATAGATCAGTATCAGTATCTCTATGTAGCTCATTACCTACATCACAGGACTGGTCACAACATTTATTTAATGCCACGGGCATTTATTAAGCACCTATTATTATGTATTGCATTGTGGGATACAAGAACAGAAAAAAAAAAAAACTATTCCTATCCTTAAAGGGTAGAGGGGAGGGGAGAGAGAATACAACATGGATCCAGATAATTGCACTCAATGATATATGATAATTTGAAGACAAGAGTATTAGAAACTGGGGAGGCTTCAGGACGAGGTAGACCCTGAAGGAATTTCAGAGTTCTGGGAGGTAGAGCCAAGGAAAGGGGAGCTTTGTAGGGTTGAGTTAGAGAGGCGGGCTGGAGGCAGACTACAGGGGCTTTGACTACCAGAATGGGGAGCTGATACTTTATTTTGGTAAGCAATAAGGGGCCCCTGAAAGTCTTTGAAGAGCAAAATGACATGATTAAAATGTCTTAGTAACCAATATATATGAAACTTGGAAACTTCATACCCTGCTATCAGTAGTAGTGGGGTTATTGGGGTTATTCGATTCACCCTGTGAATACATGGACGAGACTGACTTTTTGGTCCCACTCTTTGTACTACTGTGAGAAGGTCGGATAGAGAGTGTTGTATTTCCTGAAGATACAAAGAGAAAGTTCATAAAATTTCAACAAGTTAGAATACATACAAAAAGCCAAGGAGACTAAATCCCATTCTATTATTGTTCTAGTTGTTCAAAAGACTTTTACAAGCATCCGTCAGATTGAGGAAAGGAGCAAAGGGTTCAAGGAGTACCAACAGGAGGTCTTAAACTCAGCATTTTTTCTGTGACTTCTTTGCTGTTTGCTCTTTGAGTCATGGTGTACAGATTGGACACATTCTAGCAATGTCATTCTGTTGTTAAAAGGCGTGATGTTGGAACAATTTAAATAAGACCATAATATATAAGATAGGGAGAGGGATGGGCTTGGGATTTCCCTGGTCAAGGGAACTCGCTAGTGAGAGAACTCTACCAATGCAAGTTGGCACCTTCAAGTTTTAGATAACTGCCTAAAGCACTGAGAGCTTGCCACTGGGCCCAAATGTTATGATAGGTAGGACTTGAATCAGGGTGGTTTCAGCTCTAAGCACTGGCTATTTTTCATGACATACTACTTCTCACATTGACTCCTTCTAACATATGAAAATTAGAAAGTAACCATTCCATTATATTCAGGAGGATTTGGTTTTTGATTATAGAAAGTGGTCCAACTGTTGTCTAAGAAAGATTTGGTAAAACAGACTACTACCAGAAGGCAAAATATTCAGATGTGTTCTGTTTTTATTATTTAGTCCAAGGAAAAAAGTCATGGGAAAAAGGATCAGTCAGGTCAGGTTCCTTCTCAAATTCCTCCTTGGGTCTGGTATAGTGTCCTAATGTGTCCATTGAAAGTACAGTTTGGTAATGTGACTCTCCTGGAGTCATTATGAATACCAGCAGACATAAAGCTTTAATGTTTACAATCTATTTTATGTCTTATCTCACTGGATTGTTACAGTAACTCTGTGGAAAAAGGTTCATTCGGTGCTAGGATTGTAGGGGTTTTAGAGGTCTGGAATCCAGCCCCCATATTTGACATAGGAAGAAACTAAGTCAGAGGTGATATGGGATTTGCTCAAGATCATACAGGTACAAGCAGCAGAGGGAATCCTTGAACCCAGGTGTTCTGATTTTCAATCCACTATTCTTTCTTGTATGTTATGCTTCTCTCATCTTCCATTTCATAGATGAGGTAACTGAGTGAGATAGCTCAGGAAGTATTATCTCATTTTTACAGAGAAGAAGAAGAAACTTGGGCCAAGTAAGGGAGAACACTTTGCTCAAGATGACCAAATTGGTAAGAGCTAGAGCTGAGCCTTAGCCCCAGGTTTCTGATTCTGTTCTACTCTACACTAGTCTTGACAGGCTCAGAACTCAGCATCGATGTTCTGAAGATGAGGGTGGAAAGGAGAAGAACATAGGGAAAGGACAGTTTAACAAGAGAATAAAAGGGGTAGTGACAAGTGAATTTTTTATGGTATCTTTTCTCTCAGCTCCAATCTGAGAGCGGAGAATGGTGAGGTAGGAAAGGATGACAGCTAAGGAGAGAACAGAAAAATTGTGCATTTCTTTCAAATTCATTTATAGTGATAAAATCAGATACTTTAGACCTACAAGGAACCTTGTAGATCATTTGGTCTACTTGCCTTCTCCCACCCCCAGAGTTTAACTGATGTCAAAATTGTGGTCAACAGACTGGCAAGAGAGCACTAACCCGGATTGGAAATCGTGTGATCTCTGCCTGCATGCAACACAAAATGGCTTCTAGGGAGCCTGGCCTGGGGGGGGGGGATGGGCTAACAAGATGATTATGACTATCAGGGAGCCAAAAGACATTTCTGGATATTAAATCCTGTGTTCATTATGGTGTTTGCCAATAGGAATCAGTGTGAGAGAGAAAGCTGGGTTCTGCTTTCTCCCAGGGATACTGACTGTCTGTGGGACTTTGGTCAGATCACTGCCTCTCTCCAGATTCAGTGTCTACCTCTGGAAAATGAGGAGTTGGAGTAGATGATCTATAGTGTCCCTACCAGTTCTAACATCATTTGTTTTGGGGATGAAAGGGGAGGAGAAGAAAGGGATGGTGCTAAGCTAAAACACAGGCAAGGAAATTTGGCTGACTAGAGCACAGAGGACAAGAATAAATCATATGGCCTGGATCTGCTAGAATGGCAGAGAAGGCCACATCAAAAGCAAGATGTCCTTTTTCTCCTAAAAAAAACCTTTAAAAAGGCCATTGGGTTTTGAGTAATGCTGGATCTTGCTTTAGACGTTGTCTTGGCTACTTCCCTATATGACCTTGGACCAATCCAAAGGTTTCAATTTCCTCACTGTAACATGAGAGGGTAGAGCTAGGATGAAAGGTTTTAAAAATCCTTTCCAGATCTAACATTCTATGATTCAAATACCACTTACAAAAAGGACCACTTTGGGAGACAGCTTTATATTGGTTCTATAAATGGGTTTCATTCTACAAATATGGTGGAGTGCTATGAGCACTTCTCTTTAAATCTGGGAACTGTTCAATAAAAACATCCACATGGAAATTCTCATAAATTTAGTGAGGATACAGAAGTCTTTTCGAAACATGGTAGAAAGAAATTTTTACTGACCTAGGAAAGTAATCTCTTTAAAATTTGATTGATGATTTTCTTTTAACCATTTGGCAAGTTAGTATGTTTTGCATAAATGCAACCAAAAACTTTCCTTTGAAGGCAAGGAAAGGTAGGATGTTTGAAGCTAAAAAAGGAGCTTTCAATTGAAAGCTTGGGTCCCCAATTGGGACCCAAGAGATCAGACTTGGAATCTCAACTCAGGGACTTTATTAATAGTGTGACCTCGAGCATGTTTCTTTGGGCCATGGTATCATCATTTGTGAAACGAACGTGATGTTTGCACTACCTGCTTCTCAGAGAAGCTGGAAGAATTCAGTGAGATAAGTGGTAGAGGTGAAATCACTTTGTAAACTTTAAAGCACTGTATGCATGCTATATTGTACTATATATATTGCATTACATTTTATAGTATATATCATTATATGTCAGCATCTATTATTATATAGTATATATCAGTGTATGTATATATACATAGGCATCCACACATTATATGTATGTATGTGTGTGTGCATATATATTATATATGTATATCAAACATTTTAGGTAGGTCCGAAACTTGGAATGTGTAGCAGGAAGCAGAGGCAGAAGGAGTATAAGGTCTCCTCACTGGCCATCCATCCCTGCTCTGTAGTGGCCATTGGAGAATACCAGGGGAAACAGAATTTATGTCCTCAGCTTTTGCTCAAACTACTTCACAGTCATTTTAGTATTTCTTTTAAAAGATATTTCAATTACTTTTAAGTCCTCGAGATGGTTTCGGTTCAGGAGGTTTTGGGTCTTCACTCTTTTTCTTTTTCTTCTTTGGTGAAATGACTTATAGAAAGATAATGAGAAATGTTCTTTTACAATGGTGAAGGCCAAATAATCCATTCTCTAGTCTCATTTTATACCCAAGCGAACATTGGCTCTATCTACATGCTCATGGGGAAGGAGGATGAGGAAAGAAAGAAAAGCAAAAGTGAGGTGGGGGTGAGAGAGAAGGGGGGAGTGAAGGAAGGAGAGAGAGAGATACTGAGAGAGCGTAAGAGAGATATAGAATAAAAGAGAAAAGAAAGAATGATGGAGAAAGATGAAGAGAGAAAGGAGACATAATAAGAACAAGAGAATTAGAAAAGAGACAGAATGACAGAGAGACAGAATATAAGAGTAAACAAAAAAGAAAAGAAGAGATACCAGAATGAGAGAAGAGAACTAGAAGGAGGAGGTAGAGAAAACAAGAGAGATAGAGGAAGCAAGAGAAATGGAGTAAGAGGGGGATGGGTGGATACAGGGAGGGATGGAGAGGGAGGGCCAGAAGGAGAGAGAGAGGTTGGGGAGGAAAAAAGAGGGAGGAAAGAAGACAGGGAGAGAGGAAAGGAAATAGAGAGGGAATGAAGGGGGAGGGAGAGAGAGATGGAGAGATAGAGAAAGAGAGAGTGAGTGTGTGTGTGTGTGTGTGCCAAGTGAGGAACAGAGCAATAGAAACAATGAGCAAAAATTAGAGAGCTGTGAGTAAGAATGAGCCTCAGAGCCAGGAAGAGATCCAGAGGGATAAATAGATCAATAGCTTGCATTCCTGCTACCTTGTCTTCTAATTTCATCACTTTCAAAGTATGCCCCATCTCCTCCTTTATACTCCACTGAAGGTGTTTTCTCAATTTCTTCTTTTTTAAAGCTACCGCTCTCTTGCATTTTCCGCAAATGAAAGGCCATTTTTTTCTCAAGAAGAGCTTGTTTCTAAAATGTTTAAGAAAATACATTTTAGGGTCAATTTTCCATTTTCTAATGCAGAACCTTTTTTATCAAAAGATGGTATTTGTCCAATATGCCTTTGTTTCCAAATTCCCTAAACTGCACTTTGGACAAGGCCAAGAGCAGCAAGCTGGCTATATAGGGAAGTGTTTTCCCTTTTGTGATTCAACATGGATAAAAATATGTGTAACAGCCTGATATATTAACATATTGCCCCATTCTAGAAGGCTGGTCTGGCATTGGAAAAATGGTTTCTATTCTGGATAAGTGAGGGCTGAGGGCAAGGTGGCAGTGGAGGTAGGGAAAGATTAATGGTTGGGGTCAACCTAGACCAGTTCTAGGAATTATAGGTAAATGTAGCAAGAAGTACCCTTAGGGATCATTTCCTCCAACCAATTTACATTTGAAAAATTAGGGTCTGAAGGGCTTATGTGACTGGACCAAGGCCACCCAGGTTTTTGGAATCTAAGAGGCGGGATCTAAACCTAAATCTTTGTCCAAAGCCAGTAGAAAGGTCATGCTGCCTTGTAGTCTGTCCTGGGTCCATCATGCAAAGCATCCATTGAAAGCTACGCTAAAACTATGGCCCTTGTGATCTAAGCAAAGTTTAGAGCCAGGTCATACTTATAGGGTTCCAACAGAATGGACCCAGTGCTTTAGGGCTGCACAGGTACACAGACTGGGAAGAGACTGGCTTCTGGAGATGGCAAAGGCGAGATAAACATGCCAAGTTGTCTTCCCCTTTTCCTTCTCTTTTGCTCTGGGAATAATTTAAACCAAGGGTACTTAACCCGAGTTTTGTTTTTCAAAAGAATTTTGATAATTGTATTCTACAATGTCAGTCACCTTTGCACCCCTGCATATTTTCCTGTATTTATAAATAGGATTCTGCAAAGAGGGCCACAATTTTCATTTGATTGTCAAAGGAATCTATGACAACAAAAAGATTAAAGCTCCCCAATTTAAACAAACCCAACTGAAACTTTATAGCTCATCCTCATCTGTTTTCTTTGTACTTTCAGTTCTTTGCTCAGTGCTTGAAATGTATCATACTACTAATCAATGCTTATTGAATAGAATCTATTTATTGGGAAGTCATATATTGCTTGTGGGCAAAGAGTCCTGGATTTGGACTCCGGAGTCCCAAGTTTCAATCTTGACTCTGACGTTTAATAACTGATCATCTGATCCGGTCACTTCCTTTCACTAAACCTCAATTTTGTATCTATAAAATGGAGATCATAATGCTTTTACTATCAAACCTCACAGGGTCGTTAGGCATTTGGTACTTTGAAAACCTTAAAACAACATTTTGAGAGGACAAAATTGAGAACATTTCTCTTAAAAAAATTTCTGGGCCTAAAGAAAAGCAGCTGTGTTCTTTTCTCCCTAGACTTTGCATATTTTGGTGATTATACATGTAATTCATTTACATATGGCAAAATGAAAAGTAATCCTCTTACAATGGGAGGGAGGGGACGTTGGGAAGAGAGACAGAGAGTGCCAGTGCATTTCCCCCATATGGATGTAAGCTTTGATGACTGCCTGTCTCTGGGATAACTAACACCCTAGTCAAGCCCATATGGACCAAGGACGTGATGGCTGTGACAAATAGCAAAGGTTTCCCTGTAGTGAGTCACAGTTAGAAGCAACCTTCTCTCTGTACCTTCCTGTCACTCTCTTCTCGACTTTTTCTTCGTTGTTCCTCCACCCGAGCTTCTCTTTTAACTTCTTCTCCAATTCTGGTAAGAAGTAGCATCTCCTTTGTTTTCCATTCCTAGAAAGCAGAGTTTATTTTATACATTGTGGGCTTTTTATTTTTTACAACTGTGTTTTTGCAATATGGTTTCCCCCTACCCTTGCCTACTGCACCCTCCACTGGGCAAAGTAGCAGTCATTCACAGACCCAGCCTAAAGGATATCAGCTTGGCACAAGAGCAGTTCACCCAGAGAATATGGAAGAGAGACCTTCTCCCACACTTCTGTCTGCTGGGGACCTTCAGTGTGGCCCTGCTGTGTGTGGGCACATTTGAAGGGGGCTAAAGTCCAAAGCAGGTCTTTCATCACTGACAGTTCAGGCTGTCAGCGGTAGGGAGTCTAGGTCCAGGCCCAAGTAAGGCTGAAGAGGGAAATCTAATAAGGGAGTGGAGAGAATGGTTTTTCTCTTCCACACCCAGGAAGGCATATGGTCTATGTTCTTTCAGTGAGTTGAATCTATCACTATTAGCACCATATGTTGCACCTGGTAACTGCTTCTTGAATGCTTATTTTTGTTCATTCATTTTCATATGTGCATTTCAGGAGAAGAGAGGAAATCCACCACTTAAAAATGTGACATTGCTCTGCATTTCAGGGGAGTTGGGAAGGTGAGCAGAGTAGAAATGACCGTTCTAACCTTGGAAAGTCCCTAGGAGGTATTGTTGTTGTTTGTCCTTTGTTCTCTAAGGGGACCATGACATCAGAGAGGTGATGCTGATGAGATCCTGAATGATATTCTGGACCAAGAGAAACTAGAGAATTGATCCCTGAGGCAAGCAGGCAGAAGGCTCTGATAGAGATCAGTTTACCTCCATGATTTCACACTTTAGGGAGGTTGTCCAGTCTGAAATCCCAAGTTGTGTCAAAACTCCTGAGACCCACCCTCTATAGAAATCCCAGTCATGTCCCTGAGGTTAAATTTTCCCTATAAAATCTACTTGTGGTTTATCCCATGGCTGCTGTCCTCCTTTGGGTCAGTCCGCCACATCAGGCACTCTGCCTCATGGTGTCTTGCCCCTTACTTCTCCTCCCCATGCCATGTGGTATCTCCCCTAACTCCACTATGCTTTACAACCCTAATTAACTTTTTTAGGAGGCCAAGTTCCTTTTAACCAGCTCCCTTTCTACTGGGTAACTGAGTTCCACTGAGGAATTTGTCTTTCTTATGTTCTCCCAACTCTATTTCATATTTACCATTCCTTGTATCTATTGTATCCCTTCACTCTGTCTGTAAGCTCTTCCCTAAATAAATCTACCTTTTACCAAAGCGAATGGTCATTGTGAATTCCTCATATGACCGAACCCCAACTTTGGTGCTTACCATCATCTGGTGTCTACATTACCTACATCATTTGTGGTCCTCAGACCACATCAGTGTCATGATGTACAAGTGAATTTGACTTAATTGAGGGAGGGATGGGTAAGGTTACCTGCCTCACTTTCCTTTCCAGAGCTAGCTGGGGCCAGTGGCCAAATATAGATCAAGATAACTGGAGATGGCTTGGGATGAAATGGGAGACCCAGGACATTTTAAAATTAAGGTCTTTAACAGGTCTCAGTTTGACTGAGGCAATGCCTATTCAGTGATTAAGGCTGGGTAGCAATTGAGGCAAAGAATCTTCTCTTTTACCTAGTCCAAAAAAATCTAAGTAAATAAATCTGGAAGGGAAAGACCCTCAGGATTTCTGGCTGAAGCAGAAGACTGCTGTTTACATTCAATCTGAGTCAATCAAAGCCAAACAATGACCAAATGGGACTTGGCCTAGGACCTATTGGTGGCAATAAGAATCAAATTGTTTTTGGTTTATGGCATGGTCCTGAAGAAAGAAATCTAGCCAGTAAACTCTAAGAACTGTAGGGTACATCCTTGTGTTCTGCCTGTGTTCATTGCCAGGCGTGGCAATAAAAGGGAGGAGGAGATAGATGTAATAATCATGAAAGACCTCCAAAGAAGAGGGCATAAAGCTAAGAGTGCTTGAAAATTAATCCTGTATTTAATAAATACCTTCAATGTACAATGGACTGTGTTAGGCACTAGGGGAAATACACTAGCACAGACTGCATCATCTCTGCCCCCTCTAATCTAGAAGGGGAAATAAGCCATGTACAAGGTAACTAGAATACCAAGTTGAAGGTGATGGTGATGATCAGAAGGAAAACAATGGCAAGCATCATCACTAGTATGTGGCCCTCCCCCAGCATCTCTTGCACCTGCTCCGTCTCCTAGTTCCACTGCCATTGCTGTGAGTGCCACTATTATCATTTGCTTGGATTAGCACAATAGCCTATCAGGTCTTGCCTTGTCTCTCTTCCCCTCTTCCAAACATCTTCTATATTCTTATAAGGCCATCTTGCTGTCATTTTGTTCAAAACCAATTTGGGACTCCTTATGTGACCTCTGGGTAAAGTTCCAACTTTTTAATCCCATCCATTAAGGCTCCTCCCCTGACCCCTGGCCACCATCTAGTACGCCCCTTCCTTTCTAGTCTCATCTCACTTGACATACCAGGCAAAGTGTCTTCATTTTCCCATGAGCATGCTCTGTGTTCCCCTGCTCACACTGTTTATTCTCGATGGAGTGCTTTTCCCTGACTGGTTAGGCTTTAAAGCCTAACTCAAATGCCTCCCCCTTTCCAAAACCAATGGTGACCTTCCCCTCTCAGATCTTACACTTCTCATCTATCATTTTCTATCATAGTTATTTGTCTCATATCCCTACTAGACAGTAAAACTCCATGAAGGAAGGAACAAGTTTGAAGGGATCATAAAGGAAAAGGATTATCACTAGATTCCATCTAGTGTCTCATTTTACAGGGGAAGAAATTGGGGCCCTGAGTAGCAGAAGTATGATTGGAACCAAATCCAGGGCCATGCTCTTTCCATTGCGATGGCTGCCTTCTTGCCTACTCTTTTCACTGCATAGGACCTTGCACTGTGTTCTATGTGCAATGTTTGTTGCTTTGAACTGAATACTTGTCCCTATTTTCAGTGTCTCTTACCTCTTCAATCTTCCTCCGAAGACTAAGTTTTCTCCGCGTGTGTTCCCTCTGTCTTTTCTCTTCCTCGTTCATCCGGATGAGATGCCGTTCTTCAGCAGAACGCTCAAGCTTCTCCAGCTCTCTGCTTATCATATCTAAATATCTTTGGGCACAAAAACAAAGGAGGAAGTGAAGATCAGCTGGGCATCTAACAGGGTAGCATTTCAGAGTTGACAATGCTAGCCCTAAACCATTTCATTGGTGGACATCTATTCCTTCAATTAAAAGAAAAGTATAAGTAACTGTTACATAGTCTTCTTTCTTGTCCTTTTAATATATTCTCATGATTGTAGTGATTAAGTTCACTATAAAATTTTTTGAAAAGAAATAAATGCAGACCAGGTATCATGACCTTATTAATACCTTACCAAAACATGTTTGGCTTTTGTTGTTGATGTTGTCCACAATATTGAGCTGAAACCCAAGTGAAGGAGGGAGTCCTACCTGTGTCTTATTAAGCGCTCTTGGTCCTGAATAGACTGTGTGCCTTCTTGTAACAGCCATTCTCTGAACTGGGCAGCGTCTCTGCTGTCTGGGATTTGATTGTGTTCCTGGAGTTTGGTGACTTGCTTTTCAAGCATTTTCTGAAAGGAAACAGAATAATGGGTTAACAATTTCATGACTGACAGATATATGTGCTATTTGTTGTTGAGTCTACTTACATTTGGATTTGAGAAAGAAAATTGCACCCCACATCCAGCTACAAATTCCATCATACTATATTTTGACTCAACTGACTCAAAAGGATGTACTGTTTGTCAGGACGCCAAAACCAAATGTCTCTATTCTAGCCAGGCTGAAAAAACGAACCCTTTAAATTTAGTTCTAAAGATGGCAGGACATTGTTGGTGGAGTTGTGAACGAATCCAACCATTTTGGAGAGTAGTATGGAACTATGCTCAAAAAGGTATCAAACTGTGCATACATACCCTTTGATCCAGCAGTGTTACTACTGGGATTATATCCCAAAGAGATTATAAAGAAGGGAAAGGGACCTGTATGTGCACGAATGTTTGTGGCAGCCCTTTTTGTAGTGGCTAGAAACTGGAAACTGAATGGATGTCCATCAGTTGGAGAATGGCTGAATAAATTGTGGTATATGAAAATTATGGAATATTACTGTTCTGTAAGAAATGACCAACAGGATGATTTCAGAAAGGCCTGGAGAGACTTACACGAACTGATGCTGAGTGAAATGAGCAGGACCAGGAGATCATTATATACTTCAACAACAATACTATATGATGACCAGTTCTGATGGACCAGGCCATCCTCAGCAACGAGATCAACCAAATCATTTCTAATGGAGCAGTAATGAACTGAACCAGCTATGCCCAGAAAAAGAACTCTGGGAGATGACTAAAAACCATTACATTGAATTCCCAATCCCTATATTTATGCACACCTGCATTTTTGATTTCCTTCACAAGCTAATTGTACAATATTTCAGAGTCTGATTCTTTTTGTACAGCAAAATAACATTTTGGTCATGTATACTTATTGTGTATCTAATTTATATTTTAATATATTTAACATCTACTGGTCATCCTGCCATCTAGGGGAGGGGGTGGGAGGGTAAGAGGTGAAAAATTGGAACAAGAGGTTTGGTAATTGTTAATGCTGTAAAGTTACCCATGTATATATCCTGTAAATAAAAGGCTATTAAATAAAAACCAAAACAAAACAAAAAAAAAACAAAAAAAAATAAAAATAAAAACCAACTACCATTAAATTAAAAAAAAAAAAAGATGGCAGGAGAGAGAATAAAGGAGAAGATTAGGATGACTACCTTCTATACTACAGGGCAGCCCCTCTCATTTTCACCCAACTTTATTGACCTTAGAAGGGCACAAGGAGTGTGTATGTGTGTGTGTGTGCGCGTGCGGCGCATGCTCATGTGTATATACACATATATCAACTAGTCCAGTTGGGTTGGACACCTAGAACAGAAGCGCAATGACAAATCACAGAGGGCCTTCAAGAAGATCACCTTGACGTGAAAGCAAGCATGGAACTACTGAAGAGTTGTGAGCCAAGTTGTGAGCCAAGTTGTGACATGACCAGATCTCAGCAAAGAAAGCCATCTTGAAGCAATGTGAAAGATGATTCAGAATGAGGAGGCAGTGGAGATGGGAAAACCTGCTGGGAGGCTATAGCAACAGTACATTGGGTAGCAATGAAGGTTTATGCTAGGGTGATGGCAGTGGGACTAGAAGAAGAGGCAGATGTGAGAAGTCAACAAAAAGAAGTTAAAAGTTACACTAACTTTTCAAATCTAGGAGACTGGGTTAATGGTAGTACAAAGCTGGAAGGAGAAGCAGGTTGTGAGAAACAGACTTCACATATAAAAAGTGGAAGAATTAGTTGGGCTTTTTAACCTTTGGCAGTCAGCCTGGCAAAATCTGTGGACCCCTTCTCAGAACTGTCATTTTTAATTCATAAAATACATAGAAGTACAAAGGAGCCAATTTTATTGAAATATAGTTAGGTAACTGTCTTGAACTGTATTATAATCCAGTTCGAGTGAGATATCCATGTAAACTTCATCAGCTATGAGTCAAGTCACTTGTATCTTTTTTTCTCCAAACTCTCCCAAGCAGAATTTTTAAAGACCCAAGAGAAAATTAATTTACACGTTTTACTTACTTGTTCTCTTATATAGTTTCTTTCAAAGTCTAATTTGAGGCTTGTCAGATATTGTCGGTATTTATTAAACTCTCTCAAAGTGCATACAATCTTAAAAAGAAAATATATAAATTCAAGTTATTATTTCTATAATAGACACTCCCCCAATATAAAAGTAACATATTTGAGGGCTAGTTTTGAAGGCAACAGGTTTAGACAGCTGCTGTATCAACAAGCAATTCCTGTCACCGAAAGTAGATGAGTGAATATTCTCAGCTAGTAAGACAGATCCAGTGATAACAAGTGAGTGCCAGATGAGTAGGCTCGTAAAAATGAACAAAATACCAATGAGAAACTAAACTCAATACAAATATACTCTATCGAGTTACATTCTGTTCTGGGAACCTTTTCCTTCTAGGTTTTTAAAAGAATCCAGAAACAATTCCTTTGAATACTAGCAATCCTACCTATATCTATGATCATGAGAAAGCCCATGAGGGCAGTTGGAAGAAGATAACGGAGGAATAAGAGGCTCTTTGCTTTGAAACAGGCCACAGACATTGCCTAATCCAAGGAAGTCAGAGAATTGGAAGGAAGTCAGAAAACTGGAAGGAAACATGTGCGCTGCACAAGAAAAGGAAAAAAGAGACCCGGAGTTAATTAGATCAGATCTTGCTAATTAATTGATTTCCTGCTTGGGACCCTCACCAGAAGGCAGTCCAGAGCAGTTTCTGGCTGCAAAAGGGCTTGCAATTCTCCATTGCCGATCAAAGGTATCTGGAGCAAATAGCGTCATCCTATTCGGAAGAAAAGGCAGAAAGAAAGCCCACTATAAAAAAAGCAAGCTTCGTTCAATGGTTGAGTAAAAAAGTATGCCCCACTGGCGGTGGGTAAGCCATAAAGAACAATAAAGGACAGAGGATCCAGCTTCAAGCCCTATGGGCAGTGGAGAACTGGGAAGTGTTCTGTGGAGAGCATGCTTTGGTTGTATTTCTGCCTGTAGCAAATAACAGAAGAGATGAATGGATCTCAGGGAACAAAGCTCTACACTTCAGGTTAGCAGAGAGTGAAATCTTTTTTTGAAAAGGATGGGAGAGACTCAAGGAGGAATTGCCGAAAAATGCTCAAAAGAGGTTGTGGGAATCCTAACCTGAGTGAGGAAGGAATAAGCTATATAGTCACCCACTAGACACGACCCAACCGAATAAAAGATGAGTAAGCTCTGAGTGTCAAGTGTTGATCAACCATGTCAAAAAAACGTTTACATGATAAAAAAGAAACAGACAACCTACTTTGTTATTGCTGGTGATGTAACCTCCTTTTTTCAATCGTTTCAAGATATCTTTACGTTTGTAATAGCCACTTAAATGAGGATCATGCAGGCTTTTGTATCTGGTTTCTAGTAGCCGACCATAAGGATCATTTAGGTTAAAACCGTAAGAGGGCTGAAAAAGCTGAAAAGAGAGTTTAAAATATTAGTTTTGCGAGATTAGTAAAAATTACACTTTGAATTAATAGCATGACTGAACTGACATGAACTGAGAATAAAGCAATGGAGAGGCTGCAGAATTCTAATCAATGCAGTGATCAATCATGACTGATGGTAAAGCCTGCTTTCCATCTCTGAGAAGTGGTGGATTGTACATGCAGAGATGTTCATTCCAGACATCATCATATGATTTGTTCTGTACTTATTTGTTTACAAAGAAGGGGGCAAGGGAGAGACAGTGACATTAAAAAAGAAAGAAATGATTTGAGTAAGAAGCCTTGGCTTTTTTCCCCTTCTCGCTCCCTACAATGCTTCTTTCTCCTCATATAATAATCATCATCATACATTGAGCACTGAGCAAAAAGGGAAATGAGAGAAGGGAGAGAGAGGAGAAGATACGTAAAGGTCGAAGGCAAGATTGTGGCCATCTCCTGTCTTCCACCTTGTCTCACCACTGCAGGAAATGATGACGAGATACCATCATTATGAACAGTAACATAAAAAGTCCATGTGGTTCACAAATACAATGTCTGTGAAAATAGGAAGAACAAAAAAATTGCCATTGTTATGAATCAAAGATATCAAAGAATCATAACAAGGCAGAAGCCTTCATCCTATCCTTCAGACCTGCTGCTGGGAGATGGGTGAGCGAGCTCACATTAGCACACGGTGGCCTTCGTGTACTGGAGGCCCATTTAGAGTATCTTATAGGAATAAAGTGCTCTCTCCCTCCCTTCTATGTCTCTCCTTTTCTTTCTGTCTCTCCCTTTTTGTCTCTATCCTTCTATAACTCACCATGTCTGTCTCTGTCTTCTCTATCTCTCCTTTGTCTGTCTCCCCTCTTTCCTTCTCTCTCTCTCTCTCACTCTCTTCATATTAATCTCCTCTCCTTCTCTCTCTCTCTTTACTCTCACTCTCTTCTTCCCTGTCTTTCTCCTGTTCTGTCTCCCTCCCTCTGTCTCCTTTCCTTTGTCTCCTCTTTCCATGTCTGTCTGTTTCTTCTTCTCCTCTCTCCTTCTCTCTTTCTCTTTTTGTCTCTTCTTCTGTCTGTTTCTCTCATCCACATCTACAGCTAGAATTAAAATAAGTGTTATTGTCATTCTGTTAACTTGTTAGCAAAAATATGATTTATTTTCTGGTCTCACTTGTAAATTAGTCTATCACCAAATAATGGAGGTTATTTTCACTAGCAGGATGGCAGTTGTAGATCACAGAAGTTCCTTGTTGGGGGAAAAACAGACATGAGAAGGAACGAGGAGTGAGGTTTTCCTTGCTCAGAAGCAGCAGCAGCAATCAGATACAATAAGGGGACAGCCCTTGCCTGACCAGTGGTGAAAGTAGCAGAAACAGCTACCCAATGTTCAAAGTAGGAAGGGGTTGCAATAAAGCTGTAATTTTTAAAGCATTTGACTTTGTTTTTAATTTCCTTAGTTGACTTTCTGGCTTACTGATTGGCCATAGCTCCCAATTCACTACCAAACTTTCACTGAAAAAAGAGGGAAGATAATTGAGTCTAATTCACAAATAAGAACTCATAAAAATCTCAAGTCACTCTTGAAAGATAATAAATGTAGCAGTTTGCTAAAAGATCTAGCCTTTACTTAGTACCCAATATTGGTTGTGACAAGGATATATTGTTGCTTAAACTATTGACACACACATTTAGTGAGCTAACATTGTAAATAGGGTGTGGCTTTTGACAAATATGTCAATTAGGATCATTGATTTCAGAGTAGTTGTCAACTGACATCATTTGTTTCCTTAAACCCAGTGAGGTCCACTTACTTGATTACAGTTTATTATTGCCTGATACTGCTTTGAATTCTAATAACTCACATTTCCAAAGCACTTTCCCTACAGCAACTCTGTACAACAGGTATTATTACCTTACTGTATTATATTTTAATGCTATTCTCTTATTTTATTATTAGTACTGCATTATTATCACTTTACAGGTCTCTTGACTTCAACTTTAGTATACTTTCCCACTATAGAGGACATGCTGAACTCTAATCATAGGTCCTAGACTAGCTTATGAAAATTACTAACATAAACATTTTCTAATATGACTAACATAAGTATGTTTAAACGCGTTGGAACACTTGCCTTTTAAACTGTGCCTCAAACTCAGGTAACCAAGTTGAACATTAGTATGCTTAGATTTGCTGGGCCCACAGAAGGAACACTTGCCCTGTAAAATGTTCCTTGAACTAAGGCAGGGGTCCTGAAACTTTTTAAATAGGGGGCCAGGTCACTGTCCCTCAGACTGTTGGAGGGCCGGACTATAGTAAAAACAAAAACTTTATTTTGTGGGCCTTTAAATAAACTTCATAGCCCTGGGTGAGGGGGATAAAAGTCCTCAGCTACCGCATCTGGCCCTCGGGCTGTAGTTTGAGGACCCCTGAACTAAGGTAATCAAGTTGCTGTTATGACTAACTGCTTTTAACAGACCCTGTGTCTAAGCTACTGTCTGAAAAAGATAGGATTTTTAGCAGTTTTAGTATTCCTAACATGGCTTAGAGCCAAAATTTTAGTATAAAAGCTTTGTTCCCCCTGACCCTAACTGCCAATTAGTTACTCGTGCCATTTGGTTCACCTGCTTTGGTGAAATAAAGCTTTAACTTAAAATAGAATCCCGTGCAACTGTTCTCCAACCCCAAACCAAATGCTCTCCCACTGCACCACCGAGCTACTTCTTACATCTTCATTAGTCACATGCTAGTCTGAGGCAACTGAGGAAGTTTCGTCATTGTTGTTCAATTCTAAGTTTCATTGTAAACAACCTTAAGTGGAGATTCCGTAGCATGCTGCCATTTTCTTACCCTAATGAACAGCCAATGTGGGACCTTCTGTCAGGGTTCCCTATCTGACAGGTTAATTATGAAGCTCAAATGAGATAAGGTGCACATAAATTCTTCTACAGAAGGCAAATCACTATCTAAATGTAACTTCAGGGGCCACAGTGTGGACCAGTGGGAAGAAAGTCAGTTGAAAACCAGAATTCTTTGATTCACTCTGACCTCAGACGACTCAATTAGAGGCAGAAAGCACAGTGGAAAGAAGGTTTCATTTGGGGTCAGATGATTTCTGAGCTACTGTGATACCAGGAAAGTTACCTCATTACCTGATCCTGATAAACAGAGATAATAATCCCTGTACTCCTTACTTTATGAGTTTATTGGGAGAAAAGTACTTTGTAAACTTGAAGGTGCCACAGAAATGATAATTACTAGTTAATCTCTCTGTACCTCTGTATCCCCTTGTTGTTGCTTTTTAGTCATTTTCAGTTTTGTCAGTTTGTGACCTTATTTGGGGTTTTCTTTGAGGTGATATGAAAACGGTTTGCCATTTCCTTCTCCAGTTGATCTTACAGATGAGGAAACTGAGGCAAACAGGGTGGTTCCTGTTACAGGAGGAGGCTGGTTGCCCGCGGTCATGAAGTTAATAAGGGCCTGAGTCCAGCTTTGAACTCAGGTCTTCTTAAGTCCAGGCCTTGCTTTATTTACTACAGTACTACCAGAGCCCTCAATGCCTCCTTACTTGGGGACAGTAATCCTCATTAGCAGTGTTGATAAAATGGGATGCTAGGAGTTAAGGGGCATCCTGATATAGTAGAGCAAATGCTAGATTTGAAGTCAGAGGAGCACAGTTCCCATCTTGCTCTACCACTTAGCTGGATGATTTTGTACAAGTCACTTGGCCTTTCTACTTTCCTCATTTGTGTCATGGGGACCAAATGACCTAAGCATTCCCCTTTGGCTGTAAATCTGTAAGGCTGTAAGGATGTTTTGAACAAAATTGAAGGAATTAAACCAATGTAAGGTATTTTTGCTGAACGTATATTCACCCAAAGAATGAGATATTTCGCAGGTTTGCTGTCCCATGAACTAGATTCCTGGTGCTTAGTCTGAGTAAACGCTGAGTAAACTTTGTTGTAACTAATAATAAGAAGAATAAGAGGACCCTTCTCTGGAACATCAGTTTGAATGACAGTTAGTGTGCCTGAGAGGGGTGGAACAGCAACCTATTTATTAGGGTGTTAGCAAATATAACTCATGAGGGGGAGGGGGAATGACACGATAAAAATGGAATTTTAGAAAGAATACTTTGGGGGGAATTTAGTTTGTGAGATGTTGTTTCACTTGCAATTTTGTGTGGATTTGGTTTATTTCTTGGTGACTGTTGAGTAGCCAGCATGCTGAACTGGCAGGCAGGAAGAGGTGGGTTCAAAGCTTTGACATTTATTATCTGTCTGAGGATTTGCCAAAGAAGCTGGCTCTACCACCTCTGTGATATGAGACAAATTACTCAAGCTCTCTGGGTTTCTTCATCTATATTTGTAGTGCCTGCCATTCTTTAGTCAAACTCCTTCCTTTCACTTATGAAGAAACTGAGGCTCCCAGAAGTTAAATGATTTATTTGCCTGAGGTCACAGAGACAGCAAGTAGGATGTCAGGACTGAAAGGCTAGTCTTTCTGTGATAAATAACAGACATGGAACCCAACATCTTTGACATCTGAACATTATCTTGGTGAATCCTTGCACCAATCCTGTGAAGTGGATGCTGGGGTGGGATAGGACCATTTAATTCTTAGGACACACCCACAGTACCCCACCCTTACTTGTAACTGGTGGCCTTTGTTATTAGAGAGCTCAGAAGCACTGCTCTTGACTGAGTATTCTTGTTACAGGAGGAGGTTGGTTGCCTGGAAACCATCAGAACTTTGAGACTGTTCCAAACACTTGTCAGTTAACCTCATAGAAAGGATATGAGATGGGATGGGAGAACCCTGCTCAATCATGTGATCACAACTTGTAGATTGAAAGCCTTTTTTGACTGGGTGGTCTTGGTAGAGGGTTTTGAGATGGACCTTAAGAAGATAAGGTGCATCTTAGAATGGATATCCAGGCCAACCTCACATCAGGAACTGCAGTGCCTCCTATGGCACCTTTCACAAGGGGATCATCTATTTGGTTACTTCTTGGACCTATGAGGACATTTAATATAACATGCCACCTGATGAGAGACTTCCCTTGACGGGTATATGTCATCCCCACCACTTTTCCCTGGATATCTCCAGCACAAGAAGTTCACTACTTGTGGAGGAGAGCCCAGTCTAACTGCCGCCTCATCATGGATTTTTTTTTTAAAAAGTATCAGATGTAGCTAGCCTGGTCATAGCAAAGGATGCAGGCCTTAGACAGGGGTCTTCAAACTACGGCCCGCGGGCCAGATGCGGCAGCTGAGGGCAATTATCCCTCTCACCCAGGGCTAGGAAGTTTCTTTATTTAAAGGCCCACAAAACAAAGTTTTTATTTTTACTGTAGTCCGGATCTCCAACAGTCTGAGGGACGGAGAACTGGCCCCCTATTTAAAAAGTTTGAGGACCCCTGCGGCTTAGAATGTCCTGGAGCTGTGAGGTGAATGACAAATGTAAGAACGTTTCCTCCCCCCCTCACTGTTTATGAGGGTTGCCAAGGTAGGTTATTGTAAATCTGCCCAAGGTAGTTAACAGTACTAGAAAGCCTGCCTACTCTACTTATGGTATGTCAGCTTTAAGGGTTACAAAGTGCTTTCATCTCATTAGTCTCACAACAATCCAAAGGAGGAGATGCTATCATCTCTATTTTACAAATAAAGAAACTGAGGTTCACAGAGTAATTTGTCCAGGATCAGCTAGAAAGTATCTGCTGTAGGACTTGAATACTGGTCTTTCTTGCCCGAATGAAGAAAATATTTTTTAATATTTAAATTAAATACCAGGTCTGAAGAAATAAAGCATTAATTGTATCCAAGTCTTTGAATTACATGAGTTTACAGGCCGCTTTACTGGAAATAGAGCTTAAATAGTTTTCCTAAAATGCCAAAGAAACCAATGGGGTTGGGAACCTACATTTCCTATCCCATGGTCCTCTTTGACACCACTGTATGATATTGCCCCCAGCTGCTCTGTGTGATTTTGCTTTTTAATGTGTGCTAGGTGACATGGCCAGTAAGCAGAGATCCCATGACAGTATATTATCTCTAAACTGAATAGCAAGGACAAGGGGTTAGGAAAATGCCTGTTTTCTCACTCTTTACAGAAATGATTTTACCTTTTCACTTAAATTTGTGGTGTAGAATAAAGTATTACTTCCTGGGATCAAAGGCAGCTTGACGCCAAGAGGTAGATCCAGCAGTTGAGCAGCTCCTACTCCTGGAAACTGCATTTTGTGGGGGCCCTGTCAGAACAGAATTACACAGGCTTTAGGTTAAGTGGATCATTTGTAGAAGAAATGAAACTTTTGGTGCTTCAATGGGCTCCCAGCCCTGAAGGCCTCATGGTAGGTACCCAGTTGTATGTGTGCCATTGAGTCTTAGGGAGCAAAGAAAGCATTGAGTGCACTTAGAAGTGTAAGGAACCTCAGAAGGAGTAACTGAGGCCTAGCTAGGATAAGTGATTTGCCCAAGATGGTACTGGAAGTAAGCCTCGTTGAGAGGACGCGTACCCTGTACATGTCTTACTACAGACTTCAATGCATCACAGTTCCAGAGAGGTTAAAAGGGACATCAAAAGCCATGGAGTCCAATCCCCTGATTTTACAAGAAGCTGCGGTTCAAGGAGACAAAACGATCTGCCCATGTTACACAACTACTAATTGGTATGATTTGAACCCACAAACTCTGACCAGTTCTAAGGCCCTGTGGCAGCACCATTAGGGTGGTGGATGATCCTGACCTTCCCCCAATCTCCTCACCTCTGCCTTTTAGGTCATTCTTCACCCCCATCCCCAACCCCTTTAGGGCTGGCCCACCTTTTTCTGGTCTATTCTCACCACCAAAAAGGTTATGGAGCTCAGGGGGCTGTGGGTGGGCCCAGAGTGAGGTTAGGGGGGACTGAAGCATTGTGGATAGAGCTCTCCAGGTTTGGGATGAGTCCTTGGATCAGGACTGGGACTCTCAAGATTTGGTTTGGGGCAAAGTCTTCAAGGTTTGGGGACCTCTCAGGCTTTAGGCCAGGCCCTCAAAGTCTAAGGCATGATTCGGGTGCCAGAGACAGGGCCTTAGACATTTAAGGTAGGGCAGTGGGTGTAGGATTGAGCCTGGAGGAGGGCCTTCAGGATTTAGGGGACCCTATGAGCTTTAGGGAAGTCCTAGGACCAGGGGTAGGGCTTCAGGGGTTCTGAGCAGTCTCTTCAGGGTTTGAGGGTTCCCACAGTTTTGGGGGCAGGGCCGTCAAGATTTTGGGGCCCAAGGATTTGGGGTAGGATCCTGGGACTGGAAGCTCTCTGAATTTGAGAAGCCCATGGGCTTTGGGGCAGAGCCTGGAGGTTTGAGAACAGCCCAAAGGATTTTGGGACCCTCAGAGTTTGGAGGGCCATCTTTTAGGGACTTCTCAAAGACTTTGGGGAGAAGCCTAGTGGTTTGGGAAGGCCAGTGGGATTTTTGGGCCCATGCCCTTGGAGTTTGCAAAGGGAGGGTTGTCCATGGACTTTGGGGAGGGGCTTGAAGGTTTGGGGAGGACCCATGGGATTTTGGGGAGGTGCCTTAAGGTTTGGATAGAGGCCCTGGTTTTGGGGATGGCCCTGTGGACTTTGGGGTAGAGCCCTGAGGTTTGGGGAAGATTTGTGGGGTTTAGGGGTGGCCCGGTGGACTTTGGGGAGGAACCTTGAGGTTTGGGGAGGGTTTGTGGGATTTGGGAGAGGCCCTGTGGACTTTGGAGAGTAGTCTCAAGGTTTGGGAAGGGGCCACAAGATTTGGGGGAGGTTCTGTGAACTTTAGTGAGGAACATCGAGATTTGGGAAGGGTTCCTGGGGTTTGAGGGTCCCCTATGGACTTTGGGGAGGAGTCTTGAGGTTTGGGGAGGCCCTATAGACTTTGGGGTATAGTTTTGAGGGTTAGGGAGGGTCCACAAGATTTGGGAGAGGCCCTGTGGACTTTGGGGTAGAGTCTTGAGGAAGGTTCCTGGGGTTTAGGGGCATCCCTGTGGGCTTTGGGGTGGAGCCTTGAGGTTTGGGGAGGGTTTGTGGGATTTGGGGGTGGCTCTCTGGACTTCAGAAAGTAGTTTTGAAGTTTAGGGAGGGCCCATAAGATTTGGGAGAGGCCCTGTGGACTTTGGGGTAGAGTCTTGAGTTTTTTTTGGGGGGGGTTGCTGGGTTTGGGGGAGGCCCTGTGGACTTTGGGGTAGAGTCTTGATGTTTGAGGAGGGTTCCTGGTATTTGGGGGTGCCCCAGTGGACTTTGGGGTGGAGCCTTGAGGTTTGGGGAGGGTTTGTGGGATTTGGGGGAGGCCCTGTGGACTTTGGGGTAGAGCCTTGGGGTTTGAGGAGGGTTCCTGGTATTTGGGGGTGCCCCAGTGGACTTTGGGGAGGAGCCTTGAGGTTTGGGGAGGGTTTGTGGGATTTGGGGGAGGCCCTGTGGACTTTGGGGTGGAATCTTGAGGTTTTTTTGGGGGGTTGCTGGGTTTGGGGGAGGCCCTGTGAACTCTGGGGTAGTCTAGAGGGTTGAGGAGGGTCCACAAGATTTGGGGGAGGCCCTATGGACTTTGGGGTAGAGCCTTGAGGTTTGAGGAGGGTTAGTGGGGTTTATGGGTGCCCCAGTGAACTTTGGGGAGGAGGTTTGAGGAGGGTCCCTGGTATTTAGGGGTGCCCTAGTGGACTTTGGGGAGGAGCCTCAAGGTTTGGGGAGGGTGTGTGGGATTTGGGGGTGCCCCTGTGGGGTTTGGGTTAGTCTTGAGGTTTGAGGAGGGTCCCTGGTATTTGGGGGTGCCCCAGTGGACTTTGGGGAGGACCCTCGAGGTTTGGGGAAGCTTTGTGGGATTTGGGGGAGGCCCTGTGGGCTTTGGGGTAGAGTCTTGAGGTTTGGAGAGGGTTTATGGGAGGCCCTGTGGACTTTGGGGAGAGGCTTAAGGTTTGGGGAGGGTCCTCAAGATTTAGGGAGGGTTTGTGGGTGCCCCAGTGGACTTTAGGGAGGAGCCTTGAGGTATAGGGAGGGTTTATGGGGTTTAGGGGTGGCCCTGTGGTCTTTGGGGAGGAGCCTTCAGGTATAGGGAAGGTTTGTGGGATTTGGGGGAGGCCCGTGGACTTTGGGGAGAGGCTTGAGGTTTGGGGAGGGTCCTCAAGATTTAGGGAGGGTTTGTGGGTGCCCCAGTGGACTTTAGGGAGGAGCCTTGAGGTATAGGGAGGGTTTATGGGGTTTAGGGGTGGCCCTGTGGAGTTTGGGGAGGAGCCTTCAGGTATAGGGAGGGTTTGTGGGATTTGGGGGAGACCCTGTGGACTTCGGGGTAGAGCCTTGGGGTTTGAGGAGGGTTCCTGGTATTTGGGGGTGCCCCAGTGGACTTTGAGGAGGAGCCTTGAGGTTTGGGGAGGGTTTGTGGGATTTGGGGGAGACCCTGTGGACTTTGGGGTAGAGCCTTGGGGTTTGAGGAGGGTTCCTGGTATTTGGGGGTGCCCCAGTGGACTTTGGGGAGGAGCCTTGAGGTTTGGGGAGGGTTTGTGGGATTTGGGGGAGGCCCTGTGGACTTTGGGGTAGAGCCTTGGGGTTTGAGGAGGGTTCCTGGTATTTGGGGGTACCCCAGAGGACTTTGGGGAGGAGCCTTGAGGTTTGAGGGGTGTTCCTGGCATTTAGGGTGCCCCTGTGGGTTTTGGGGAGGACCCTTGAGGTTTGGGGAGGGTTTATGGGTGGCCCTGTGAACTTTGGGGAGAGCCTTGAGGTATAGGGGGGGGTTTATGGGGTTTCGGGGAGGCCCTGTGGACTTTTGGGTAGAGCCTTGGGGTTTGAGGAGGGTTCCTGGTATTTGGGGTGCCCCAGTGGACTTTGAGGAGGAGCCTTGAGGTTTGGGGAGGGCTTGTGGGATTTGGGGAGACCCTGTGGACTTTGGGTAGAGCCTTGGGGTTTGAGGAGGGTTCCTGGTATTTGGGGGTGGCCCTGTGGAGTTTGGGGAGGAGCCTTCAGGTATAGGGAGGGTTTGTGGGATTTGGGGGAGACCCTGTGGACTTTGGGGTAGAGCCTTGGGGTTTGAGGAGGGTTCCTGGTATTTGGGGGTACCCCAGAGGACTTTGGGGAGGAGCCTTGAGGTTTGAGGGGTGTTCCTGGCATTTAGGGTGCCCCTGTGGGTTTTGGGGAGGACCCTTGAGGTTTGGGGAGGGTTTATGGGTGGCCCTGTAAACTTTGGGGAGAGCCTTGAGGTATAGGGAGGGTTTATGGGGTTTCGGGGAGGCCCTGTGGACTTTGGGGTATAGTCTGGAGGGTTGGGGAGGGTCCACAAGATCTGGGTGAGGCTCTGTGGACTTTGGGGGAGAGTCTTGATGGCTGAGGATCATCCCTGGGATTTGGGTGTGCTTTAGTGGGCTTTGGGAGGAGCCTTGGGGTTTGGGGAGGGTTTGCCAGGTTTAAGGGCCATCCTGTGGACTTTGGGGAGGACCCTCAAGGTTTGGGGAGGGTTTGTAGGATTGGGGGAGGCCCTGTGGACTTTGGGGTAGAGTCTTGTGGTTTGAGGGGGGGTCCCTGGGTTTTGGAGATACCCTTGTGGGCTTTGGGGAGGAACCTTGAGGTTTGGGGAGGATCCTCAAGAACTGGGGGAGGCTCTGTGGACTTTGGGGAAGAGACTTGAAGTCTGGGGAGGGTTTGTGGGGTTAGGGGGCAGCCCTGTGGACCTTGGGGAGGAGCCTCGAGGTTTGGGGAGGGCCCATGGGGTTAGAGGCGGGCCGCTCACCTCGCCGCACTGTTCACTCTCCGCCACCAAGTGGCTGGCGGCAGTCTTGGTGGCGGCTGCATCTGCAGCTTTAGAACAGGCGCTCAGATAGAACTCCATGGCTCCCTAGGACGGGACCTGGGGGCGGGCGGAATGTCTCCGCTTCTTTCTCTGCCCCTGCCTCCACCTCAGCGTCCTCCTCCGTCGCCGCCTTTTCTGCCTCTCCCTGGACCTCTATTCCTGGTTCCGCCTTCTTCCTGACTCCCTGGCGTCCGGGGCCACTCCCTCTTCCCGCCGCTCTCTCCCGACCCTCCTCTCCTCCCGACCCCAGGCACAGACTTCGAAGCCCACTCGCTGCCTTGACAACCGTTCTGTCCCTAATGCGCTCATGTTCCACACACGCGTTGCCAAGCAGAGGGCACGCACTTCTCGCCTCACGTTCTATAGGGAGAATCAATCTTTGTGCGGAGAGGGGGCGGGGCCTGCGTGCGTGCGCCTGCGTACACAAGCGAACGCTAGCGTACACCTGCGAGCGCCTGCGTGCGCCTGCGTATACATGCGAGCGCCTGCGTGCCTCTGCGAACACCTGCGAACGCCTGCGTGCGCCTGCGTACACATGCGAACGCTTGAGTACACCTGCGAGCGCCTGCGTGCCTCTGCGTGCCTGTGTGTGCCTTCGTGCGCGCGCGCCTGCCTGCCTGCCTTACTGCGCTAACCTACGTGTGTGCGGCAGAAAAGGGTATTAAAGGTAGAGGCTAAAAGAAGAAATTGGGCAATAAACCTCTTGAGGAGTGGGACTGGTGGGTGTCAGACATTGGGAGGGCAATGCGAAAACTCCCGTGCCCGTTCTAAGCACCGCCCCTCACACGTGAAAATAAGAGAACAAAATAATACAGTGAGCAGGGAGCTGACCAGTTTCTCTGGTTTCACGAGGGCCAAGAAGTTTTTTGGGGGGATGTTGGGTGGGTGGGAGGACCAAACTAATCACCGCTAACCCCCTCGCTTCTAACCGTGCACATATTTAGAACTGAAGTCGAGAAAGGAAGAGGCACTGGGATGCTGGAAAGGACTCACGGGCTCCTGGCCCAACCCTCTCACTGACAGGTGAAGTGACAAAGGAGGGTTTGCTGTGTATTTGAGAACACAGTGAGCTTTAGGGTTTGGACACTGGTGTTTTTGAAGGAACTTCAGTCACGCTGTTTTTATTTATTCAGTTTTGATTTGTTTTTTGTTTCTTTTGTGTGTTAACAAGCCTTTATTTACAAAGCAGTCCTAAGTGTTTGAAATGAGTGTCTAGTACTGTACTCCTAAGCCACCATCCTGTTTAAGAAAGTTATTTATTCTTAGACACTCTTAACTGTGTGACCCTGGGCTAGTCACTTCACCCAGTTTGCCTCAGTTTCCTTATTTGTAAAATGAGCTGGAGAAGGAAAAAACAAACCAATCCAGCGTCTTTGCCAAGAAAACCCCAAATGGTGGCTCAAAGAATGAGAAACAGCTGAAGAACGATTCAACAACAACAACTTGTTCTTAGAAAATGCATTTCTGGGTATCCGAAGCACAAAAAATCCTAACCATGGTTAGGTTATCAGCCTGAGATTGAACGTGGTGTGGAGGTGAGTCTGAGATGTTAAAGAGATGCTAGAATAGCTGGAAATCTTCGAGGTCCTTCTAGCTGAAATGATGAACCTGATGATGACCTACTAATGAATGTTTATCATCTGAGGACCAGGCCCAATCAACTTTGGCATTCGTTTGACGTGCCATAGCCTGATGAATTTTTCAATGGCAGACGCCCTCAAAGACCATTTCCTGAGACCTAGAGATACTGTAGCTAAGCTGATAAAATTGACAGATGGTCTAAACATTGCAAGTTATTTTAAAGGCAAACATTTAGAGAGACAACTTTTCAGAGGTGGACTGATTTTGGCCCATGGTTTCTTGCAAAGATGACATCCTGAAGAAGAAACTATTGTAGAGGATAACCTTGAACTCTGCCCTAGCCCTAAAGGCTTTGAGGATGCTTCAACAGTGAGTATTGATTTCACTTGGCAGATCACATGCCTAGGTGTTGGCATTATATCTATCAAAACTAATTTGAAATATTGCCATATGATAACTCTGTTGGCCCATTATAAACCTCATGCTCATAACGTCTGTAGTGAGTCCCAAATGTGGAAGTGATGATAAATGATTTTGGAAGTTCCCACCCCCACTCCAGTTTGGTTGTTCTACTCAGTAGAATCACTGATAAAATAAACCAACAAACTTTTGTGAGAAGATTATGCTCATTTGGAACGTTGAATCTAGCTAGTAAAGAAATACTTCTTTACCAAGTGACTTATAGGATTTTAATATGAAAAAATGAAATCTTCAAGATCATTTTTCATTCTAAGCATTTTCAAAAACTCTGTTCTTTATACTGTTCAATATTTTAATCAATAATTTAGGAAAGAGATAGGTGGCACACTTACCAAAATTGCAAGTAATGGTCATCTAAGAGGGTTAACTAATATATTCGATGAAAGAATTGTGAACCAAAAAGATCTTAACAGGCTGTGATCAGCCTGCTCTATCTACTTTATCTTGATTAGACCAATCTTGGGTATTGTGTTCAATCTGGGCATCGCATCTGAGATAGGATACTGACTAGCTGAAATGCATCCAGAAGTGAGTGACCAGGATGATTAGAAAGCTGAAAACTATCCCACATAGGAATTCCTGGATTTTTGGAGGCCTGCCTTTCAAATGGATACATTTTATCCCCACAGCATACCAGCAGAAACAAATTTACAATTACCCCTCCACACACACATACACACAATCTTAAAAACAAGGCTAGTATCTTAAAAAAAAAAAAAGTTCAGACAGCCCCATATTTCAGACTTTTACAATGTATTCATCAATTATGCTGACTTTCCCCCCGTTCTAAAAAATACTGTTTGTTATATGGGATGGCTGTCTGTGAGGGAGAAGGAGAAAGCTATATGAGATAACTGTGATGAAACAAACAAAAATGTATGTATTTTAGAAGTTAAAATGGAAAATAAAAATATATGTAGCCCTATTTTTAAAAAATATTTTATCATTTTTCTTTACTTTTTTCTTTTTTTCTGGTTATACATATACATTAATTTTGTTTTCTTTATGAATCACGTTGGGAAAGAAAAAAATAACAAAAAGGTAAAATCACAAGTGGAAAAAAAAACCAGAAAAAGAAGTGAACATAGCATGTGTTGATTTACATTCATTTTCCATAGTTCTCTCTCTGGATGCAGATGGCATTTTCTACCCAAAGTTTACTGGGATTGCCTTGGATTATTGAACTTCTGAGAAGAACCAGATCTTTCATAGCTGATCATCACACAATTTTGCTGTTGCTATGTATCCCTGGTTCTACTTGTTTTGCTCGGCATCAGTTCTTGTAAATCTTTCCCTGCCTTTCTAAAATCAACTTGTTCATAATTTTTTTTAGAAAATTAACATACCATTTCTTTCATATACCATGACTTATTCAGCCATTCTCCAATTGATGGGTATCTATTCACTTTCCAATTGTTTGCCACTACAAAAAGAGAGCTGTTACAAACATTTTTGCACATGTGGGTGTCCTTCTCCCTCATTTATGACTTCCGTGGGATACAGACTCAGTAGTGGCTCCAAATTGCTCTCCAGAATGGCTGAATCTTTTCACAACTACATATTCCCTCCAATATTTATCATTATCTTTTCTTGTCATCTTAGCCAATTGGAGAGTTATGAGGTGGTACCTCAGAATTTTTTAAATGTGCATTTCTCTAATAAAAAGTGATTTAGAGCATCTTTTCATAAAAGTATAGATAGCTTTAATTTCAGCACCTGAAAACTGTCTGTTCATATCTTTTGACCATTTATCACTTGGGGAATGACTTGTATTCTTAGAAATTTAGCACAATTCTTATATATTTCAGCAATGAGGTCTTTATTAGAAACAGTGGCTGTAAATTTTTTCCAGCTTTGTATATCCCTTTTAATCTTATTTGTGTTGGTTTTGTTGGTGCAGACACTTCTTAGTTTAATGTAATCATAGTTGTCCATTTTACCTTTTATAATGTTCTCTAATTCTTCTTTGGTCATAAATTCCTCCTTTCTCCAAAGATCTTATAGGTAAACTATCCCTTGCTCTCCTAGTTTGCTTATGTTATCATCCTTTATGCCTTAGTCATATACCCATTTTGACCTTATTTTGGTATGAGGTATGAGATGTAGGTCTATACTGAGTTTCTGATGTTATTTTCCAGTTTTCTCAGCAATTTTTGTGAAATAGTGAGTTCCTATCCCAGAAGCTGGAGTTTGGGAATTTATCAAGTAGATTACTATAGTCATTGATTACATGTGTATCTAACCTATTCCACTGATCCACTACTCTATTTCTTAGCCAGTACCACATGATTTGATAATAACTACTGCTTTCTAATATAGTTTTAGGTCTGGTACTCCTAGGGCACTGTCCTTTGTATTTTTTTCCATTAATTCCCTTGATATTCTTGACTTTGTTCTTCCAGATGCATTTTCTTATTTTTTCTAGTTGCATAAAATAATTTTTGGCAGTTTGATTGGTATGGCATTGGACAAGTAGACCAGTTTAGGTAGAATCGTCATTTTTATTATATTAGTTGGGCCTACCCATGAGCAATTGATAATTTTCCTGTTGTTTAGCTGTGAGTTTATTTGTGTGAGAAGTGATAGACACTCAAATACTTTATTTTGTCTGTAGTTATTTTATATGGAATTTCTCTTTCCATTTCTTGCTTAGTTTATCATTTCTTAAAAGAAAGGGTGTATACATATGGACTATATACTATGAAGACGATGTAGATTGAAGCATAGTGTTTTCACATTTTTGTTTGCTTTTTTCTTTCTTGAGGTTTTTCCCCATTTGTTCTGATTTTTCTTGCACAGCAGTACAAATATGGAAATGTGTTTAAAAGGATTGCTATCTTGGAGGGGGAAGCAAAATTGGAAGCACAAAGTTTCACAAAATGAATGTTGAAAACTATCTTTACATTCATTTGGAAAAAGAAAATACTATTGAGTAATTTAAAAGAATGTATACTTCACCTTTAATAATCTGATGGCAACATTAGCAATCATTTTTATCTGAATTTTTTTGCCATTTAAAGTTGTCACATAAATATTATATATGTGTAGTCATATTTCTTAAAATTTTTTCATGTTGTTGTTCGGTCATATCAGTTATGTCTGACTCCTTGTAACCCCTTTTGGGGTTTTCTTGGCAGAGATCCAGGACTAGTTTCCATTACCTTCTTCAGCTCATTTTACAGAGGAGAAAACTGAGGCAAACAGGATCAAATGCCCAGGGTCACATAGCAACTAAGTATCTAAGGCCACTCCAGGGCCAGGGCTCTATCCGCTGCAGTACCACCCAGTGGCCCCATATTAGTTCCTTTATGCTAAATAATATTCCATGACATTCATCTATCATGATTGGTTCTGACATTCTATAGTTGTTGGGTATCAGATTCTTCCTAACTTTTGGATTTTGTAAAAAGACTTGCTACCAATATTTTTGTATAGGTAAGTCTTTTCTGTTAATAAGTCCTTGGGATAAAAATACAATAGTGAGATCACTTGGTTGAGAATGAACAATTTTATCACTTTTCCTGAATAATTACAAGTTATTTTCCAAAATGGTTGGATTGGTTTCTAATTCCACCAGCTAGATCTGTCTCTCTACAATTTCTTTGCTTTACTCCTAGTTCAGCCCTCTGGGGTCAGGCAAAACCCCTCTTCAGATACGTGAACACAAAAATATCATGTTCCCTTTCAAGTCTTCTGTTTTCCAGGCCAAATATCCTTAGATTTTTGATACAGCTGCACTGTCCTTTTTGCTATTCCTCTCACACAAAATTCCACCTCCCTCCCTTTCTTTGTCACCTCTCTTCCATAACTGGAAAGTTCTATCTTTTTGCCTCTCAATCTTGGCTTCCTTTAGATTCAGTTCATTTCTCATCTTTTGAGGAAGCCTTTTCTGGGCCTGTCCTCATCCCTTTCACAGTCTCTTACCTCTGAGATTATCTTACGTTCTATTACTATAGCTATACATATATGTATATTGCATATACGTATACATATATGCATGTTTATATACATACATATATAGATGTGTGTGTATATACATGTTTTTTGCATATTGTTTACTTCATCAGAATGTGAGATCCTTGAAAATAGGGACTGTGTTTTTGGCTTTCTTTTATTCTCAGAACTTAGCATAGTGCCCTGGATTCAAGCAATTTGGTCAAGGTGGCAAGAGTGGCAGAGATGGCATAAAAGCCCAGCTCCTCTGGATCTAAATTCATGATTCTTAGTTCTGTATCATTTTTGTTCCCTTCCCTTATACTTTCTTCCTTCTTTAGCTTATTTTATTTCATTTATTTGTTTTTTTAAAATATACATTGCTTTATGAACCATATTGAGAGAAAAAAATCAAAACAAGAGGGAAAAACCATGGGAGAGGGAAAAAAACATAAAAAAGAAATGAAAATAGCATATATTTATTCACATTCAATCTCCATAGTTCTTTTTCTGAATGCAAATGACATTTTTGATCCAAAGTTTGTTGGGATTGCTGTGGATCTTCCCCCATACTTTTTTTTTGAGGCAATTGTGGTTAAGTGACTTGCCCAGGATCACACAGTTAGGACGTGTTAAGTATCTGAGGTCAAATTTGAACTCGGGTCCTCCTGACTTCAAGGCCGGTGCTCTATCCACTTCCCCCATACTTTTGACTAAAGTTGTGTGCATTTGTATGTTCTAAAAAATTAATAGACTCACTAGGGGGCATTGTGTTACCAAAAATGAATTTTTGGAATCTTTAAACTTTAAGATCCTTCACTTAAAATTAAATGCAACTAAAATGTTTTTGCATTGTTCTAAAAAAGGAAAAAACATTTTCTTACTAATTAATTTTCATCTCTCTTTAAAATGCCAGGATAGTGTCATTTTTCATTTTTATTTCTCTACTATTTGTTTTCACTGCTAATATGCAATGATGTGGGATCTAATTAAATTTCAGTCCCAGCTCTGATATACACTCCTTGTCTGATTTTGGGCAAATCACTTAACCTCCTGTCCTGGCTCTCAGTTCCTTTGTCTGTAAAATGGGGAGGCTGGACTAGATGGCCCCTGACATCATTCCCTTGTTCTGGAACTAAGATTTTTGAATGATTTTTAATGTCTACTAAAATGTCAGTCATTGTGCTGGGTATTGCGGATACCAGTAGAAAAGCAATACAGACCCTGCTTTCAAGGAGCTTACACTCCATTAGGGCAGAGGCAGCTTAATCTGAGTCCATCCATGCCCAAAGGGCCTATGGATAAATTTCAGGAGATTTAAGGAATCTTTCTTTTAGTATTTTGATAATTACATTTTAATATAATTGGTTTCCTTTGTAATCCTATATATTGTATGCAAGGCATTTAAAATCATGATTCAGAGGAGGGGTCTCGCAGACTTCCCCAGACTACGCAAGGGGAGACATGTTTACAGTTATGTAAGTATAGGATTATGGTAGTTCAGTCATTTTTAGTCATGTCTTACTCTTCACGAATTGATTTGGGATTTTCTTGGCAAAGATACTGGAATTGGTTTGCCATTTCCTTCTCTAGCTCATGTTACAGATAAGAGGAAACTGAGGCAAACAGAGTTGAAGGAACTTGTCCAGGGCCACACATATAATAAGTGTCTGAGGTCAGATTTGAACTCGGGAAGATAAGTCTTTCTGACTTCAGGCCCAGCACTCTATTCAGTGTGCCGCCTAGCTTCCTCAAAAGATCTTTATTCCTGTTTGGGGTTTTCTTGGCAGACATACTGGTAATTTACCATTTTCTTCTTTACCTTGTTTTACTGTTAAGTTAACTGAAGCAAACAGAATTAAGTGACTCAGACCCTTAATACATCCTAACTGTGTGACCCTGGGCAAATCACTTAACCCCAAACACCTTGCAAAAAAAAAAAAAAAAACAATGGAGGGAATTACAGAGACCTTCGAACAAGGAATAGATATGGGGATGTAGGTGTTCATCAAGGGGTACCTTCTAAAACTTCTTGGGGAGACATTGTTGGGTTCCTGGGGGGGGGGTCAAGGAATGAGCCACAGAGGCTAACCAGAGAAATATATGGAAGGATCATAGAGGCTCTGCATGGGATAGGCACAGATGCTTCTTTGGGGGGAGGTTTTGGGGTTCTTTGGATATAAAGGAAGAGTTATAAGAATCTCCAAAGAAAGAAGATATGGACATCATTGGTCCTCAGAATGGGGTGCTTAGAGAGACTCTTTAGGGAAAGGTTGTAGGATTCTTGAAGTGTCAGGAGTGGGGAGTTACAGAGACCCCTGAAGAAGGAGAGGCTATCTAGGTAGTAGGTGCTGAATAGGTGATCCAATGACTCCTGAGTCCTGGGATGGTATGGGGTTCAAAGGTATTCAGCAGGTTGTGAAAAGAGACTCCTGGAGGAAAGGTTTTAGAGTCTTAGGGGCTGAGGTGGGGGGAGTTGCAGAGACCCTTGAATCTAAAGAAGATGTGGGAGTTATAGGTGCTCAACAGATGGAAGATATTGAGACTCTGAAGGAGGTTGTGGTTTTCTTGGAAAGTTAGGAGTTATAGAGACCCCCAAACATAGGGAGGATATGGAAGATTAATGGGTGCTCAGCTGGGGGTAGAAACTTCTTGGGAGAGGCTATGCAGTCCTTGGAGAGTCAGAAGGGTAATTACAGTGCTCCCTGAATTTGGGATTTGGGGATGATATCAGAAGTCATAGGGTCACAGCAAGGGCTACCTACAGGTTCCTGGGTAAAGTTCTTGACTGTTTTGAGGAGTGGGGAGACTCCTGAACAAGGAGACGAAATCAGAATAAGTAGGTGCTCAGCAGGAGGTAAATACAATGACTCCTGGGGGGGTAGGTTTAGAATCCTTGGAATGTCAAGAAGAGGAAACCATGGTGATCACTCTGACCACTGGAGGATATGGAGTTTTTAGGGGTGGGTATAGAGACTCCATGAGGAGAAGTTGGGGGTGGGCTCTTAGAGGATCATGGGGGGGAACTCACAGAGACCCTAGAGCACAGGGAGGATGAGAGTGGGGTTTTGGGAAGGCAGGAGAATGGAAAGAAGCTATGGAGAATCATATCGGTAGAGATACTCTTGGGGAGAGGTTATCAAGTTCTTAGGGAGTCACAAAATAGGAGTGACATAGATCCCTGACCAGGGAGAGGATATGAGATTGCTAGTTGCTCAGCAGGGGCTGGATATAGAAACACCTTAGGGAGACATTGTAGGGGTTTTGCAGAGACAGAAAGGGTATGTTGCAGAGACCCATGAAGTGTGGAAAAATGTGGGGTAGTTATAGGTACTCAGTGGGTATTAGATTCAGAGACTCCATGAAGGAGATTGTGGGGTTCTTTTTTCCCCTGGGGCATGAACAGGGAGTTCAGAGGTAGCTGGAAGCAAGGAGATTTTATGGGGTTGTAGGTACTTGTGGGGTGGGGTAGATACATAAACTTGTAGAGGTTGATTTATGGATGGCATGACTCCCCCTTTAAGGGGAAGAAGTTCCTGAGACCACTGAACAAGAGGAGGATATCTGGGTAGTAGGTTCTCAGCAGCTGATAAAATTTAGTGGTGTGGGAGAGTGGGCATTGTCGACATCTTGGATGTGAAAAGGGGGACACAATGGGAACTGACCACTGGGAGGCTATAGGGTTCCTGGTTGTTCGTTGTGGGGTGGATATCGAGATGCCTTGGGGAGAAGTTGTGAAGTTGTTGGAGAGTAAAGGGGGAAGATGTAGTTGATCTGAGTTGCTCAGCAAGGTGACAGATACTTCCTCTCGTGGAGTGAGATTTGGGGAGGTCTTGAGAATTCAAGAGGAGGACGATAGAGACTCCTGAACAGAGGGGAAGATATGGAGGTCATAGATGCTCAGCAGGGAGTTGATACCAAGATTCCTTGTGGAGGTTTTGGGGAATTAGGAAGGAGGAGATAGAGACCCCTAAAAGGAAGAATGATATAGTGGGGTCTTAAGGGGATACACTGCGAGGTAGATATAGACTCCCAGAGTGAGGTTTGTTTGGTCTTGAGGAGGTCTGATGGGGGGATTTGCAGGGATCCCTGAATAAGGAGAGGATATGAGGGTGGTAGATATTCAGCAGAATCAGGAAGGACTCACTAAGACTCCTGAGTGGAGAATGTGGATGCTTTTGGGGTGTGAAGAAGGGAGCTGAGACCCAGACTCATTGAGGGGAAGTCAGAAGGGGGTAGTTAAGAAGAAGACCCATGAGCAAGAAAGAATATGGAGTTGGTATATTCTCAACAGAGACTTGGGGGTTGTTGTGGGGTTCTTTGACAGTTGAAGTAGAGTCATAGTGATGCCTGAACATGATATGGGGTATCATGGAGTCTCATAAAAGGATAGCTATAAGACTCCTTAGAGGAAGTGAGGGGGGGAGGGTTACAGAGAACCTTGAACAGGGAGAAACTGTGAGTGAGGGTCAAAGGTGCTCAGCAGGAGGTAGAGACAAATTTCTTGGGAAGAACTTGTGGGATTCTTGTGTCAACAGGAGCGATGAGTTACAGAGACTCACAAAAGAAGAAAGGACATAATGTGGGGGGTCACAGGTATTCATCAGGGGCACAAATAATTTGGCTTCTGGAGGGAAGTTTTGAAAGATCTTGGGAATCTTAGACATAGGACTTAGAGACATAACTGAAATGCGAGGGGATATGGCGGTCACTAGGTAATCAGTTGAGTTGATACAAAAACTCCTTGGTCATAGGTTTTAATAGCTGGAGTAGGGGTGTGTGTGTGTGTGTGTGTGTGTGTGTGTGTGTGCGATTAGAGATACCTCTGAACAAGATAAAAGAATGGGGTGATAGTAGCATCTCAGCTGGTGACACATACCATATTCCTTGGGGAGATTTTTGGGGGCTTTAGAGAGTGAGGATGGGGGAGATACAGAGACTGCTAAAATGGGGAATGATACAGGAGGATGTTATAAGGACTCAACAGGGGGCAGAAAAAGACTTCTTAGAGAAGACTGTTAGATTCTTGGGGAGTCAGGATAGGGAAAATGCAGTGACCATATAGCAGGAAGATATAGGAGCAGGGTATTAGGGCTTATCATGGGGGTATGTACAGAAATTCAAGAGGGAAGTCTGAGATTTTTGGGAAATCAAGACACAGAGACCTGTAAAAGGGCAGGATAAGGGAGTCTTAGATGCTTAGCAGGGGTGAGGAAAGTCTTTGGAGTGAGATTTTGGGCCTCTTTGGGAATCAGGCAAGGAGTGTTAATGAGATTCCTGAATGGGGAGATGATATGGTAGGATCATAGAAACTCAACGGGGGCATATTGCATACACTACTTTTGAGAAGGAATGATGTCAGAATTTTTTTTTTTATTTAATAGCCTTTTATTTACAGGATATATATGCATGTGTAACTTTACAGCATTAACAATTGCCAAACCTCTTGTTCCAATTTTTCACCTCTTACCCCCCCACCCCCTCCCCCAGATGGCAGGATGACCGGTAGATGTTAAATATATTAAAATATAAATTAGATACACAAAGTATACATGACCAAACCGTTATTTTTTGGTACAAAAAGAATCAGACTCTGAAATATTGTACAATTAGCTTGTGAAGGAAATCAAAAAGGCAGGTGGGCAAAAATATAGGGATTGGGAATTCAATGTAATGGTTTTTAGTCATCTCCCAGAGTTCTTTTTCTGGGCATAGCTAGTTCAGTTCATTACTGCTCCATTAGAAATGATTTGGTTGATCTCGTTGCTGAGGATGGCCTGGTCCATCAGAACTGGTCATCATATAGTATTGTTGTTGAAGTATATAATGATCTCCTGGTCCTGCTCATTTCACTCAGCATCAGTTCGTGTAAGTCTCTCCAGGCCTTTCTGAAATCATCCTGTTGGTCATTTCTTACAGAACAATAACATTCCATAATATTCATATACCACAATTTATTCAGCCATTCTCCAACTGATGGGCATCCACTCAGTTTCCAGTTTCTGGCCACTATGAAGAGGGCTGCCACAAACATTCCTGCACATACAGGCCCTTTTCCCTCCTTTATGATCTCTTTGGGATATAAGCCCCATAGTAACACTGCTGGATCAAAGGGTATGCACAGTTTGATAACTTTTTGAGCATAGTTCCAAACTGCTCTCTAGAATGGTTGGATTCGTTCACAACTCCACCAACAATGTATCAGTGTCCCAGTTTTCCCACAGTGATGTCAGAATTAAAGAGAGTTACAGGGACATAGGGAGAGAATAATGGATTCATAAATGGTGGCAGGGGTCTGAGACAGAAACCTTGACAGAGGCTGTGAGGTTCTTAGTCAAGGCTATGTTACAGAGACACCTTGATAGGAAAACTATATGGGGAAGGGGCGGCTTGGGAGGTCAGCAGGGGATAAATACAGAGACTCCTTGGCAGGAGGTTGTGGGGGTTTTTGAGGAGTTAGGAGGAGGGAAAAGCAGAGATCTCTGAAGAAGGGGAAGATATGAAGCTCATATGTACTTAATAGTGCATAATTAGAGACTAAAACTGGGCAAACCTTTTACCCACCTATGTGGTCCCCACCTATGCTACCCTAAAGAGATCAAAGAAAAAGGAAAAGGAACCATGTGTGTGAAAATATTTATAGCAGCTCCTTTTTGTGGTGACAAAGAATTAGAAGCTGAGGAACGGCTGAACAAGTTGTGGTATAAGATTGTGAGTATTATTGTGCTATAAGAAATGATGAGGGGAAAGGTTTCAGAAAATCCAGGATGTCTTATATGAACTGATGCAAAGTGAGCAGAGCGATGAGAGCATTGCACATAGTTACATCAACGTTATAATGATAATAAGCTGTGAAAGTCTTAACTACCTTGATCAAGACAATGAACCACCACAACTCCAAAGAACTCATAAATGAAAAATTCTATTTATCTCCCAAGAGAGAATGGATGAAGTACAGACTGAAATATATTTTTAGACTTTATTTTTCATCCCTTTTCCAAGATCTGAAGTATAACTAGGGTGGAAACGTTTTACATGATTTCATATGAATACTGGGTATTGAATTTCTTGTCAGGTGAAGTATGGTAACCCCAAAATAAGGCACCCTAGGTTCTCAACATGAGTTAAATAAAAAAAAGACTCCTGGGGTTGTGGGATTCTTAGTCATGGGGAAGTAATAGTGACCAATGAACTAGGGACCATAGGGTCTCAGCAGGGGGTATCTAAAGAAACTCCTGGGGTTTTCAGTTATTCAGGGAGTAGTAATGGTAACCCAAGAAAGGAAGAAATCATGAGAGACTTAAGGGTCTCATCAAGGGGTAAATATACAGTTTCTTAGGGTTATAGTGTTCTAGATTAGTCATGGAGTAATAATGGTGACCTATGATCAAGGGACCATAGGATCTCAGCAGGGAATAGATAGAGACTTCTGGGGTTGTGGAGATTTTGGTTAATCATGGGAAGTAATGGTGACCCAAGAACAAGGAGAAAACATGAGGGACTAGGTTCTCATCAAGGGTTCTCATAAAGGTCTCATAACGGGGTCTCATGAAGAAACTCCTGGATTTGTGGTGTTCTTGATTAGTCAGGGGGAAATTATGGTGACCCATGAACAAAGAACTATAGCATGTCAGCAGTGGGTGGATAAATAATAGACTCCTGGGGTTTTGAGGTTCTCAATTAGTCATGGGGAAATAATTGTGACCCATGAGCAGAAGACCATAGGTTTTCAGCATGGTATCGATTGAGGGACTCCTGGGGTTGTGTGATTCTCAATTACTCCTTGAGAAGTAATGATGACCTATGAACAAAAAAAAAGAACATAAAATCTGAGCGGGGGTAAAGAGACTCATGGTATTATGGGGTTCTCAGATAGTCATGGGAAAGTAATAGTGAACCAAGAACAGAGAAAACATGAAGGACAATAGGGTTTCATCAAGTGGTAGATAAAGATACTCCTGAGTTTGTGGGTTTCTTAGACATGGGAAAGTAATGGTGACCCAAGAACAAGAAAACATGAGTGATCTTTGAGTCTGAGGAAGAGATATACAAAGAGTCTTGTCTGGTTTTGGGGGTCATCGGATAGTATTGAGGAAGTAACGGTGACCCATGAACAAGGGGTCATCAGGATTCACCAGGGGTAGATAAAGAGACTCCTGGAATTTTGGGGTTCTTGATTAGTTATGGGGGAAGTAATGGTTACCCAAGAACAATAAGAAAACACAATGGGCCAAAGGGTATCAAGGGAGAGATAAAGACTCCTGGGGATGTGGGGTTTTCCATTAGTTATGGGAAATTAATGGTGACACTTGAACAAGGTACCATAGGGTTTCATCAAGGGGAAGATGGAGACTCCTCTGGTTGTGAAGTTCTCGGTTAGTCATGGGGTAGTAATGGTGACCCAAGAAAGAGCAGAAATCATGAGAGATTATAGGGTCTCATCAAAGGATAAATATAGAGTCTCCTACGGTTGTGGGGTTCTTGATTAGTCATGGAGAAATAATGGTGACACATGACTGAGGGACCAAAGGGTCTCAGCAGGAGGTAGATAAAGAGACTCCTGGGGTGATGGGGTTCTCAGTCATGGGAAGTAATGGTGAGTCAAGAACAATGAGAAAACATGGGGGACCATAGGGTCTCATCAAGGAGTAGTTAAGGAGACTCATGTGGTTGTGGGGTTCTCCGTTTGTCATGGGAAATAATGGTCACTGATGAACAAAGGACCACAGGTTCTCAGCAGGGGGTAGATAAAGAGACACCTAGGGTCGTGGGGTTCTTGGTTAATAATGGGGAAGTAATGGTGACTGAAGAACAAGGAGAAAACATGAAGGATCATAGGGTCTCATCAAGGGGTAGATAAGGATAGTCCTGGAGATGTGGGATTCTTGGTTTGTTATTTGTAATTATTGGTCACCCATAAACAAGGGAATGATAGAATCTCAGCAGAGGGTATATTAAGAGATTCTTGTGGTCATGGGTCCTTGGTTGGTCATGGGTCCTTGGTTAGTCATGGGGAAGTAACGCTGACTCGAGAACAAGGAGAAAAAATGAAGTACTATAAAGTCTCATCAAGGGATAGATAAAGAGATGCAGGGGGTTGTGCAGTTCTCAGTTAGTCATGGGGAAATAATTGAGATCCACGAATAAGAGAGACTCTTCGATCTCAGCAGAGGGTAGATAAAGAGACTCCTGAGGTTTTGGGTTTTTTGATTAGTCATGTATAAGTAATGGTGACCCATGAAAGACAGACCATAGGGGTAGATATAGAGACTCCTGTAGCTATGGGGTTCACTAGGAGTCATGAAGAAGTAATGGTGCCCAAAGAACATAGAGAAAACATGAGGAACCAAAGGGCCTCATCTAGCTACCTCTAGTTAGAGATGCCTGTGGTTGTGGGGCTCACTGGGAGTCAAGGGGAAGTAATGGTGACTGAAGAAGATGGAAAAAACATGAGGGACTATTGGGCCTCATCAAAGAGAAGATCAACAGAACCCTGAGGTTGTGAGGTTCTCTGTTGCCATGGGAAAGTAATATTGACCAGTGAACAAGGTATCAATGATGCTCAGCAGGGGGTAGATAAAGAGACTCTTTGGCTTGTGGGTTTCTCAATGAGTCATGGAGAACTAATGGTATCTCAAGAACAAAGGATCATAGGGTCTCATCAAGGGGTAGACAAAGAGACTCCTGGGATTCTGGGTTTCTTGAGGAGTCATGGAGAAGTAATGGTGACACAAGAACAAGAAGAAAAATTGAGGAAACATAAGGTTTCATTAGGTGGTAGATAAAGAGACTTCTGGGGTTTTCAGATTCTTGATAAATCATGAAGAAATGGTGACCAAGAACAAATAGAAAACATGAAGGAATATAGGATCTCATCAATGGGTAGATAAGGATACTTCTGGGGATGTGAGGTTCTTACTTTATCATTTGTAATTATCAATAACCCATGAACAGGGGACCATAGTATCTCAGCAGGGGGGGGGTAGATAAAGGGACACCTGTGGTTTTGGGATTCACTGGGAATCATGGGAAGTAATGGTGAGTGAAGAACATGGAGAAAAGATGAGGGATCATAGGGCCTTATCAAAGAGGACATAGAAATTCCTGGGGTTGTGGTGATCTTGTAGTATCATGGGGAAGTAATGGCGAACCAAGAACAAGGAGAAAGCATGAAAGATCATAGGGTGTCATCAAGGGGTAGAGCAATAGAAGCCTGGGATTGTGGGGTTCTCTATTCTCATGGGGGAAGTAATGTTGGTCAATGAACTATTGATCATAGGTTGTCAGCAGGGGGTAGATAAAGAGACTCCTGGGGTTGTGGGGTTTTCAAAGTATCATGGGGATGTAATGGTGACCCAAGTACAAGACAAAAACTTGAGAAGACCGTAGCATCTTATCAAGGGGTAGATAAAGGGACACCTGTGGGTCTGGGCTTCACTGGGATTAATGGGGAAGTAATGGTGACCAAAGAACATGGATAAAATGAGGGATTCTAGGACCCTATCAAGGGGTAGATAAGGACTCCTGGGAAGCGGGGGGGGGGTGGGTTTTAAGGTGTCATGGGGAAGTAAAAGTGAACCAAGAAGAAAAAGAAACCATGAAGATCTCATAGGGTCTCATTCAGGGGTAGATCAACAGAACCCTGGGGTTATGTTCTCTGTTGTCATGGGGAAATAATGTTGACCAATGAACGAGGGAACCATAATTTCTCAGTGGGGGTAGATAAAAATATTCCTGGGTTTGTGGGGTTCTTGGGTTGTCATGGTGAAATGATGGTGAAGAACAAGCATGGGAGACAATCAGCTGTCATCAAGGGGTAGATAAAGTGACTTATGGTATTGTGTTCTTGATTAATCATAAGGAAATAATTGTGACCCATGAAAGAGAGACTATTGTGTGATAGTAGGGGGTAGATAGAGAGTCCTGGAATGTGGGTTTCTGGGTTAGCCACATGCAAATAACGGTGATCTATGAATGACGGACCATATTGTCTCATCAAGGGGTGGTTAAAGAGCCTCATGTAACTATGGGTTTCACTAGTAGTCATGGGGAAGTAATGATGACCAAAAAATATAGGGAAAACAAGAGGGACCCTAGCATCTCATCAAGGGGTAGATAGAAACTCCTGGGATGTTGGGGGTTTTGAGGTGTCATGGGGAAGTAAAGGTGAATTAAGAACAAGGAGAAACCTTGAATGATCATAGGGTCTCATAAAGGGGAAGATCAACAGAACTCTGGGGTTGTGGGGTTCTCTCTTATCATGGGGATGTAATGTTGACAGTGAACGAAGGACCATAATTTCTCAACAGGGGTTAGACAAAGATACTCCTGGGACTGTGGGGTTCTTGGTTTGTCATTTGTAATTATTGGTCACTTATAAACAGTGAACAGTAGGGTCTCACGAGGTGGTAGATTAAAAGACTCCTGGCGTTGTGGGCTGCTAGATTAATCATGGGGAAGTCATGGTGACTCAAGAACAAAGAGAAAACATGAAGGACCATAGTCCCATCAAAGGGCACATAAAAAGACTCATTGGGTTATTGGGTCCTGTGTTAGACATGGGGTAGTAATGGTGATCCACAACCCAGACGAAAACATGCAGGGTCATAGGATCTCATCAACGGGTAATTAAGCCCATTCATGATATTTTGGGGTTCTCAAATTTGTCATACTGAAATAATGGTCACCAAAGAACAAGGGACCACAGGGTCTCAGCAGGGGGTTGATAGAGACTCTTAGGGTTGTGGTGTTCTTGGTTAATCATGGGGATGTAATGGTGACCAAAGAAGAAGGAGAAAACATGAAGGACCATTGGGTTTTTTGAAGGGGTAGATAAATATAGTCCTAGAAATATGGGGTTCTTGATTTGTCATTTGTATTTATTGGTCACCCATAAACAAGGGATCATAAGACCTCAGCAGGAGGATGATTAAGAAACTCCTGTGGTTGTGGGATTCTCAGATAGTCATGGGGAAGTAATGGTTACTCAAGAACAGGGGGACTAAATGAATGACCATAGGGTCTCATGAAGGGGTAGAGAGAAACACCAGGGGGTTGTGGGGTTCTCGAGTAATCATGAAAAATAATTGTGATACTTGAATGAGATACTCTCAGGTCTCAGCAGGGAGTAGATAAAGGGACTCCTGGGATTTTGGCTTCTCTATTAGTCATGCATGAGTAAGGTTGACCCATGAATGATGGACCACAGGTTCTCACCAAGAGGTTGGTAGATATGCTTGTGATTGTGAGATTCTTGGGGTGTTAGAATCTTTACAAGGTGTTAAGTCACTGGAATTGATAGAAACAATGCTTATGTTTATACCTTTGAGAGTTCACATTAACTCACACGTTAGTTCACAAGTTTGGGAGATTTCAGGATTCAGTATGAGATTCACAATTTTACACCTCTCACAATACCACTATCTCTGAAGAGAGTCAACCTTTGGGTTCGCACCTTTAAGAGATCATATATAAGAAGCTCTTAGAACTTCAGTCAAGAGACTGGAAGAGATTGAGAAGTGAGAAGTCAGTTGAAGAGATTGAGAAGCTAGAGACTGCAGTCGAGTAGAACCAAGATTCAGAGAGAGCTGGAGGCTGAAGCTGGCAGACAAGCTGCAAGAGCTCTTGGAACCAAGGAGGGAGATAGGCCTCTAAGAAAACTAACCGGGCTATTTTGAAGGAGACAATAAAGGATTTAAACTTTTAACACCTGGCTACATTTGAGGTGATTATTGATCTGAACCGAAACTAAGGCTGCCTCCAGAAGCCCCCTGAGAAACCTCCCAGAGAACCATCATATTCTAGAAAAGAAGAGAACACTACATTGGGCTATCATGGGGAAATAATGGTGACCAATGAATGAGAGACCATAGCTTCTCAGCAGGGGGCTGATAAAGAGACTCCTTAGTTTTTGGGGTTCTTGGTTAATCACGGGGAAGTAGTGGTGACTCAAGAAGAATTAAACATGAGGGACCTTCGGGGGGTTGTGGGGTTCTTGGTTGTCATGGAGAAGAGTGTGTCAGTGTGAGTGTCAATGAGGTAGAGAGTGCATGAGTGCATGGGTGTGTGAAATTGAGTGTGAATGTGAGTATAACTATTAGTGTGAAAGTGAGTGTTATAATGAGAGTGAGTGATGATTGAGTATATGAAAAGTATGAGGATGGGGGTATGTTAGTAAGTATATGATCTTGTGAGTTTTTGAGAGTGAGTGTGAATGGGACAGTGAGTGTATGTCAGAGATTGTGAATGAGTGGTGAGGTTGAGAGTGAGAGTAAGTGTATGAGTGTGTCAGAGTGATTGAGAATGAGAGAGTGAGGGTGAGATTAATGGGGAGTTAGTGTGAGAGTGAGTTTGGGTATGAGAATGAGTGTGAGAGTATGAGTGTGTGACAGAGAGACAGAACGGTAGGTAGAGGATACAGGGAGAGGCAGAAAGAGACAGAGAAACAGAGAATGAAGAGAATGAGTGTGAGAGAGAGTGAGAGAAATAGGGAGAGACAGACAGACAGAGACGGTAACTGAGATGGAGACAGTGAAAGACAGAGAGACAGACAGAGACAGAGATGGACACAGAGAGAAAGAGGAAGTGAGAGTGGGAGAGAAGAAGAGTGTGAGAGTGAGTGTGAATATAGGAGTGAGTGTATAAGTGAGTGGGTGTATGAGTGAGTGAGAGTAAGTGTGAATGTGACAGTGAGTGACACATGTAAGTACAAATGTGAAAATGAATGGGTGAGAGAATAAGGCAGAAAAAGAGAGTGTGACAGTGAGTGAATGAGTTTCTGAAAGTGAATGTGAGTGTGAGTGAGTGTAAAAGTTAGTGTGAGATTGAGAGTACACCATTAAACATGAGTGAAGATAGGGTTTCATCAGGGGCTAGAAAAGAGACTCCTGGGGTTCTGGGTTTCGTGAAGAGTCATGGAAAAGTAATGGTGAGCCAAGAACAGGAAGAAAACCTTAGAAATCATAAAGTTTCATTAAGTGGTAGAGAGATTTCTGCAGTTGTTGTGTTCTCGGTTAATCTCAAGGAAATAATTGTGATCCCTGAACGAGAGACTATCACTCCTCAAGAGGGGGTAGATAAAGAGACTCATGGGGTTATGGGTTTCTGTATTAGTCATATACAAATAATGATGACCCATGAATGCTAGACCATAGGGTCTCATCACGGGGTAGTTATAGAGACTCCTGTAGCTATGGGGTTTACTAGGAATCATGGGGAAATGATGGTGACTGACAAATATAGAGAAAACATGAGGAACCAAAAGGCCTCATGTAGGGATAGATAGAGACTCTTGTTGTTGTGGGGCTTTCAAAGCTTCATGGGGAAGTAATAGTAATCCAAGAACAAGATAAAAACATGAGAGACCAGAGCATCTCCTCAAGGGGTAGTAAAAGGGAAACAGTCCTCTGGAGTTCACTAGGATTCATAAAGAGGTAAAGTTGACTGAAGAACATGGATAAAACAAGAGGTATCCTAGGGCCCCATCAAGGGGACATTGTGACTCCAGGGGTGTTGGGGTTCTCAAGGTTTCTGGGAGAAGTAATGGTGAACCAAGAACAAGGAGAAACCATGAAAGATCATAGGGTCTCATCAAGGGGTAGATCAACATAACCCTGTGGTTGTGGGGTTCTCTGTTGTAACGGGGAAGTAATGTTGACCAATGAATGAGGGAAAATAGTTTCTCAGCAGTGGGTAGACAAAGAGCCTCCTGGGATTGTGGGATTCTCTGTTACCATGGGGAAGTAATGGTGACTAAAGAACAAGAAGAAAACATGAAAGGCCGTAGGGTCTCATCAAGAGGTAGAGAAGGATAGTCCATGGGATGTGGGTTTCTCAATTTTTGATTTGCAATTTTGGTCACCCATGAACAAGGGACCATAGGATATCAGCAAGGGGTAGATTAACAGACTCCTGGGATTGTGGGGATGTCTGTTACTCATGGGGAAGTAATGGTGATTCAAGTAGAAGGAGAAGCCATGAACCTTCGGGTTCTCATCACTGGGTAGATGAGGAGACTCATAGGGATGTGGGGTTTTCTAAGCATTATGGGGAAGTAATGTTGACCCCAAAACAAGAAAAAAATATGAAAAACCATAGCATCTCATAAAGCGGTAGATAAAGAATCTCCTGTATCTGTGAGGTTCAATGGGAGTCACAGGGAAGTAATGATGACCAAAGAAAATGGAGTAAACATGAGGAACCATAGGGTCTCATCAAGGGGTAGATCAACAGAGCCTTGGGGTTGTGGAGTTTTCTGTTGTCATGAGGAAATAATGTTGACAAATGAACAAGGGAACATATTTTCTCAGCAAGGGGTAGCTAAAGAGACTCCTGGGGTTGTGGGTTTCTTGGTTGTCATGGGGAAATAATGTTCATGTAGGAACAATAGACCACAGGGTCTCAGTAGAGGGTAGACAAAGAAAATTCTGGGGTTTTGTGTTTCTTGATGAGTCAAGGGGAATTGATGGTTATCTGAGAATGAGGGAGCATAGGGTCTCATCAATAATAGATAAGGATGCTCCTAGGACGTGGGGTTCTTGGTTTTTCATTTGTAATTATTGGTCACCTATGAACAAGTGACCATGGGATCTAAGCAGGGGGTACATCCAGAGACACCTGGGGTCGGGGGCTCTCAGTTAGTCATGGGGATGTAATTGTGACTCAAGAAAAAGGAGAATCCATTGTTGTGTACTATAAGGTCTCCTTAAGGGGTAGATAATGAGACTCTTGGGACTGTGGATTTCTGCATTAGTCATGTGGAAATAATGGTGACCCTTGAATAAAGGATTATGGGTAGCATCAGAGAGTAGATATAGAGACCCCTTTATCTATGGGGGTCACTAGGAGTCATGGGAAAGTAATGGTGACCATAAAATATAGAGAAAACATGAGGGACCAAAGAGCCTCATCTAGGGGTAGATAGAGACTGTAGTTGTGGGGTTTTTGAAGGATTGTCAGGAAATGACGGTGACCCAAGAACAAGATAAAAACATTTGAGAGCATAGCATATCATCAGGGGGTAGATAAAGGGATACCTGCCCTTTGGGATTCACTGGGATTCATAAGGAAGTCAAGGTAACCAAAGATCATGGATAAGACAAGAGGGACCCTAGGACCCTATCAAGGGGTAGATAGTGACTCCTGGGCATGGTGGGGCTCTTGAGATGTCTGGGCAAAGTAGTGGTGAACCAAGAACAAGGAGAAACCATGAAAGATCATAGGGTCTCATGAAGGAATAGGTCAGCAGAAGTCTTGGGTTGTGGGGTTCTTTGTTGTCATGGGGAAATAATGTTTACCAGTATATGAGGGACTATAGTTTCTCAGCGGGGCTAGATAAAGGGATACTTGTGGCTCTGAAGTTGACCGGGATTAATGGGAGAAGTAATGGTGACTGAAAAACATGGATAAAATATGAAAGATCTTAGGGCCCCATCAAGGGTTTGATAGAGACTCTGGGGATGGTGGGGTTCTCGAGGTGCCATGGGGAAGTAAAAATGAGCCAAGAAAAAGGAGAAACCTTGAAATATCATGGGGTCTCATCAAGGTGTAAATCAACAGAATCTGGGTTTGTGGGGTTCTCTGTTGTCATGGGGAAGTAATGTTGATCAGTAAACAAAAGGATCATAGTTTCTCAGCAGGTGGTAGATAATGAGACTGCTGGGTTGTGGAATTCTCGGTTATTCATGGGGAAGAAATGGTGACTTCTGAACAAGGGAACATGTTCTCTCAGCAGGGGAAGGGAAAGGAGACTCTTGAGGTTGCAGGGTTCTCAGTGGACATGGTGACATGGATGAACACACGGTCTCAGCAGAGGGTAGATGAAGAGACTTCTGGGGTTTTGGTTTTCTCGATGAGTCATGTGGAATTTATGGTGTCCCAAGAATGAGGGACCTTAGGGTCTCCTCAAGGAGTAGAATGACTCAAGGAGTTCTGGGTTTCCTGGGAGTCATGAAGAAGTAATGGTGAGCCAAGAATAAGGAAAAAAAAAACTAAGAAACCATAAGTTTTCCTTACCTGTTATGCAAAGAGATTTCTTGGGTTGTGAGGTTCTCAGTTAATCATGGGAAGTAATGGTGACTGGAAAAAAAAGAGAAAACATGAAGGACCATAGGGTCTCATCAACGGGACAGTTAAAGAGACTAATTGGGAGAGATTCATTGGGTTTCTGGGTTCTCAATTGGACATGGGATAATAATAGTGATCCAAGAACCAGAAGAAACCATGCAGGGTCATAGGGTCTCATCAAGGGGTAGTTAAGGACACTCATGGTGTTGTGGGGTTCTCAGGTTGTCATAGTGAAATAATGGTCGCTGGAGAGCAAGGGATTACAGGGTCTCAGCAGCGGGTAAAGAGGCTCTTAAGGTTATGGGTTTCTTGGTTAATCCTGGAGAAATAATGGTGACCAAAGAAGAAGGCGAAAACATGAAGGATTATTGAGTCCGGTGGAGGGGTAGATAAGTGTAGTCCTGGGGATGCAGGCTTCTCAGTTTGTCATGTGTAATTATTGAAGAACAAAGGGGAAAATGAATGACCATAAGGTCTCATCATGGGTTAGATAAAGAGATGCAGGAGGTGGTGGGGTTCTTGGTTAATCATGGGGGAAATAATTGCGATCCATGAATGAGATACTCTCAAGTCTCAGCAGGGGCTAGATAAAGAGACTCCTGGGGTTTGGGGTTCCTTGATTAGTCATGTATAAGTAATGGTGACCCATGAAAGACAGACTATAGGTTTTCATCAAGGCATAGTTAGAGACCCTTGGGGTTGTGGGTTTCTTGAAGGGTCATGGCAGAATAATGATGACTAATAAATGAGGGACCATAGCTTCTCAGCAGGAGACAGATTAAGAAACTTCTGATTTTTGGGGTTCTCAGTTAATCATGGGGAAGTAATGGCAACTCAAGAACAAGCATTAAACATGAGGGACAATCAGGTCTCATAAAAGGTGGATAGAGAGACCTGGGTTCTTGCTTGTCATGGGGAAGTGATATTCATGCATGAAAAACAGACCACATGGAGAGTGAAGGAGAGGCAGAGAAGGAGGGAAGGAGGGAGGGAGGGGGAGAGAGGGAGAGGAGAAGAGAGGGGGAGGGAAGGATGGGCAGAAAGGGAGAGAGGCAAAGAGGGAGGGAGGGGGAGAGTGTCAGTGTGAGTCTGACTTAGTGTGAGTGAATGTGTGAGAGTGAGGCAGAAGGAGAATTTAGAGTGGGCAGAGATAGAGAGGAAGAGAGAGAAAGAAGCAGACCAGGATAGTGTGAGTACATGTATGAGTGTGTGAGTGTGAGTATATGAGTGAGTGTGAGTGTGATTGTGAGGGTATAAGTTAGTGTTTTAGTGAGTGAATGAGTGTGTGAAAGTGAATGGGAGTGTGACAGTGAATGTTAAATTGAGTTTGAGGGTGAGTGAGTGAGAGAGATCAGGTAGAGGACACAGAGAGGCAGAGAGATGGAGAGGCAAAGAGAGAGTGTGAGAGATAAACAAGGTCAGTCTCATCATGTAATCCCGGAGAAACTGAGGCAAGATGGAGATTAAGGTTTTTAATATTTCATTAGTGGAGAGCTTTGACTAGTTGGTTGGATGGGATTCTTGTCTCAAAGCACCCAGCATCTAGTAATTAATTCCAGAGACTTTTATAGGGATCCAATTATCAGTGGGGAAACCTTTAATAAGTCATAATTTCAGGAAGGACATAAATTCTGGTAAGTTGGGAGTGAAGAAGAAGGTGGTCAAGCAGGATACAGGAAGCCTGGGCCAGGAAAAGTAGAGAGTTCTATCTAGGTATTTGAGATGAACCATCTGGACTTTTATGACTCTTTGGAATGTCAGAGTGGGCAGAGCTCCACGGCCCTAATTATCTCAGTCCTAATGGACAGGAAGGGGGATATAGCATACTAACTCAGAGAAACTGAGATATTATAATTCAGGGAAACTAATGCAGGGAAACTGAGATATTAGAATTCAGGGAAACTGAGGCAGGAAAGATGAGGTATTTCATTCCACACTCTCTCTCTTGAATATTCAAATCATTGAATCATCTTCCCCTAGATACCTGGAAGGTCTTAGCACCATGATTTTGACCTATTCTACCTGGGAACGGATAAGGCGAACAAGATTAGAAAAGATGCAAGGACCTATGGTGAAGGCAAGGAAAAGGAGAAACAATGTCCCATAAGGGATATAATAAGGGTGCTTAGCCATGAGAAAGAATTAAACAGAGACTGGAGCCAGTTCATTCCCTGACCCTGCTCCAGTCATCTAGACTCAAGATTCTTATGAACCAGAGCCAGACTTTGCCTGTGTATCCAAGAGTTCTTAGCACAAAAGCAGCATTCCTCATTTAGGGCAGCACAAAGACCCCACCATCTCAGCCAGTGAATGAAGCTAGCTTTCTAGTTTTGAGATGGATGATTCAATCTGAGTCAGATCAGTAGTCATTTGTGCACTTAACTCAGCATACCCAGAACTGCTCATCAGGAGGGCTGTGGTGCTAAGGGCTGTAGTACCCACTAGCCTAAGCCCTATTATGAGGGGAAGGAATGGTAGAGCATGTCACTGTCTGATAGACTCCAGAGGGAAAAATGGGACCGAAAGTGGCTCCATCTGTCCCCTCCGGGGAGAACAGACAGGCTGGGAAACACTGCTACCAGGATATAGAAAGGATCCGGATTTCTAAGCAGGGTATCAGAGCATGCACACTTAGACCAACACAGCCGGCAAACCATGAACCTTTAGGGGCCTGATACCCGACTGCAATGTTATTTGAGGATGCTGAAATGCTAATTAAGGAATTGGGGTTACATGACTGGAGGAGAGGGTCAAAAAAATTTGTGGAAGCAGTCATAAGACAGGTGCCTCTGCCTTGGAGATTTTCAAGGGTGATTTTTAGTTGTTCCCAGAAACAGGTAGATTGAGAAGTGGTCCCAGGAACTGAGTGTGCCAGGGAAATCTCAACAAAATAAAGGGGTTCAGAGTTAAAGTAGAGCCAACAATCCCCATGGCCCAGCTGGGGATTTGTGGAGTTCAAATATGAGTGCACTATTGTCAGTAAATCAAGCATGGAGTGGGGATCAAAAGATTTAAGGGAACTGGAACTGACGGGTCAGGAAGGTAGGGAAATTTTGGACCAAGACAAGGTCCAATGGTGTCAGAAATGGTGTTGGCCAAATGGGGTCTGCCAGGGCTGATGTTCTAGGAGAGACTAGTAGTAGAGCAGTCAGAGGTCCCAGGGGGCCCTTTGAGGAGGGTGGATCTATATGTTGTACTAAAAGGTCATAGTTGAACTTAAAACTGCTATCTGCCCAGGAGCAATAGGGTCAGTCTTTGGGACTTTTTCCACTCCTGGTGGGATAGTTGCTGGATAGTTACGATGAAGTGTGTGTGTGTGTGTGGGGGGGGTTGCAGAGTGGTCTGGGTCTCCTGATCAAAGATTTGGATGGTCCTTTCTGTTATGCGCAGGGCGTGAGTCAAGGTAACAAACTTCGCCTTCTGGGCAGAAGACCCAGAGGGGAGGGAAGAAGACCACAGAGTAAAGAGAGAGGGATAGTCCACCACTGCTGCCCTGGAAGCACCAGCAAAAAACTTCTCCCATCTATAAAAAGAATCAGATCAGGGTTTTTCAGCAGAATGTCAGAAAGGTCAGGCCTTGCTGATTGGGACTCCTCCTCAAGGAGCTGGAAGCAGTCATGTATGGGGACTGGGTCAGAACTAGGATCTGGAACAAGGTGGCAGGGTTCAGGGCGGACAATTTAGAGAAAGTGAGGTGAGGGTGGTCCAGAAGATAGTGGGTAATGCAAGTGATAGAGAGTCACTGGTCAGGGGTGAACCAGAGCAGAGCCTCAACAGAGTAAGGAGCAGAGATAGAGAGATAGAGAGAGACTGGCCCAAGGAAAGCTTGTCAGCTTCCTTTACCAGGAGGAAAGTCACAGCCACAGCCCTAAGACAGGGAGGCCACTCAGCTGGTACCGAATCTAAGTGTGTAGAGAGATAAGCAACAGGGGCCAAGATACCAGGGGCCAAGCATTTGGGTCAGAACATCCTTTGCAATATCTCTAGCGTCTGCCACAAAAAGATGGAAGGGCTTTGTGACATTGGGCCTTGGTAAAGGTGGTCCTGATATTATCAAAGACTGGCTTGTTCAAGAGGGCCCCAGAAAAGGGGATCCTGTCCAGCTGAGGCAGAATAAAGGGGTTTTGCTATCTCAGCAAAGGAGGAAATCCAAAGGTGACAATAACCAGATGTCCCCATGAATTCTGGGACCTGTTTTTAGTAGTAGGGACCAGAATAGATAAAATAGCCTGGATACCATTGGAGGACAAGGAGCAGTGGCCAGATTTGAGAACGTAACCTAGATAAGAGACCTCGAGAAGGCAGAGCTGAGCCTTCTTAGCAGAGACCCAGTAGCCTAGGGATTGAAGGAGTTGCAAAAGGGCATGAGTTGCCTGCAAACAGAGGGACTCATCAGGAGCTGCAAGGAGAAGATAATCAACATATTGAATAAGAGAGCAATAAGAATGTTCCTTGCAGAAGGCTTGGAGGTCCAGATGGAGAGCTTCACCAAACGGGGTGGGGGAGTTTTTAAAACTCTGTGGTAGCCTAGTTTAAGTGAGCTGCCCTGAGAAATCCCCTTGGGGATCTATCCACTGGAAAGCAAATAGAGATTGACTAGCCAGCACAAGGAGTATCAAAAAGAAAGCATCTTTGAGGTCCAGAACAGTATATACAGTGTGAATAGGAGGCAGCAAGCTGAGGAAGGTATACAGATTTGAAACTGTGGGATGGATAGTTTCAACCCTTTTGTTAATCTCCCTAAGATCCTGAACCAGGTGGAAGTCCGAAGACCCAGGCTTCCTAACAGGAAGAAGGGGAGTGTTCCAAGGGGAGTGTTCCAAGGGGAGTTGCAGGCAACTAGAATACCAGCATTTTTCAACTGGCACAGAATGTTAATGTGGACAGAAAGGAGGGCTCCCCGTGATACGGGATATTGCTTGACAGATATAGGAGAAGTAGTGGCTAAAAGCTGTACAACCCCCAGTGCAGGATGGGCAGTCAGGCCTGGAGGATTATTTTCCTCCCATACCTGAAGGAAATCTGTCTGTAACTGAGAGAGAAAAGGGCAGAGAGCAGAAGAGGGTGATGTGAGGGAGGCCACCAACAGCTGTTCAAACTGGAGGGGTAGGGTGACAAGAAGATATCTTGGACTGGGAGCATTTAGGGTCAGAGAAGCCTGGCCCTCAGAGAAGGAAATGGTTGCCTGAAGCTTTCAAAGCAAATCTCTACCAAGAAGCAGGTATGAACAGTCTAGCATGATTAAGAAGGAGTAGGTGACTGTCCCATGCCCTAGATGGACTGTATATTCAGTAGTCCAGGAATAAGAAACGATTTTACCAGTGGCACCTTGTATGGAGATGGATTTTTAAGATATTGGACCCAGGGGTCTTGTTAGAACAGAGAAAATAGCTCCAGTATCAACCAGAAAATTGACAGGCTGACCCCCAATTTGCAGGTAGACCCCGGGGTCTAAAGAGAGGAAACTAGGACACTTTCATACAGTTCCCTCAAGGGAGAAAATATTATTGGGTTAGCACCAGTGGCCTGTTTCCTTACAATAGGCACATTGTCTGAGGCTAATGAATGCTGGAGTCCATGGGGGCACCGGGTAGAACCCTGAGAGGAGGTGTTTGATTCCCTCAAGGCTGCTGTAACTGCTTACTTGATTCCTTAGCTAGTGTGTCTCCGGCATTAAAAACTTTCAGAGCTATCTTGACTAATTGGGATCCATTCATACCCTCAAATCCCTCCTGCTTCTGTAACTTCCTATGTATATCTGGAGCAGACTGACTAACAAATGTGATATTCACAGACCTATAATTCTTGGGAACTTCAGGATCTATAGTACTGTAAGTTCAGTAAGCCTCATATAAGTTCTAGAAATGCACCAGGAGATTCATCCAAACCTTGAACAATCTCAGAAATCTTTGTCATATTAATAGGCTTCTGGGCTGCAGCTTTAAGACCTTAGAGAAGGAATCTATGATAAGCAGACAGTGCTATATCACTAGAGGGAGTTGGGATCCCAGTCAGGTCTCTCAGAGAGAAATTAGCTTCTACCTGATTATGGTGTTCTTCCACTGATCTCCTACCAGATCTAAGAACAGCCTTCCTAGCCTCCCATTTAATCCTATCCCTCTCCTCAGTAGTTAAAAGGGTAGTGAGAAGTTGCTGACAGTCATCCCATGTGGATAGGTGGATATGAAAACAGGTTAATCAAAGCCTGTGGTTTCTTAAAAAAGGGGGATCCTGACTTTTCCAGTTATATGTATCACATGTAGAAAAGGGAACATAAACCAGAAAGGGCACTACCTCCCATCCCACTATTTATCTTAGCAAGAAAACTGGCTTTGGGAGGACTAGGGGTGGCTGGAGATCTTTGTATGAGCCCAAAGCTTTGTATGAGACTCTGCCTCGGATACAAGAAGGTGAGTGAGAAGGAGGCTATGAAGGGGAAAGTGTAGGGGGAGACGGCACAAGAGAACAGGGGAGGCAGGGGGCAATGGGGCTGGTGCCAGTATTTCTGTGCTAGCTCTACAAAGCCCCTGTGAGTGGGATTTGCAGGGAGGAGGAGAAGAGGAGGGAAGGGAGGGGGAAAGGAGCGGAAGAGAAGCCAACAAAGGGGTTGGTACAAAAGAGAGAGACTTAGGAGGCTTGAGTTTTTCAAACAGCAATTCAGGTGGGGATGGGGAGTGTTCAGGCAAGGGTTGATACAGGCATGAACCCAGATACAGTAGGGGAGGGGGATTTTCTTGGGGATCTTCAGAATAGTCCTGTAACACTTTCTTCTCTGTTTTTGCTTGAAGGCTTGGTAATTTATGACCTTCCTTGTTGGTCCCCATGGACTGGGTAACTAAAATGACCATTTTTCATGGTCGTAGCCTTCAGCCAGGAAGGGGGAGTAAGAAACGATTTGCAAATAATGTTGTGGTCATGTATACTTATTGTGTATCTAAGTTATATTTTAATATATTTAACATCTACTGGTCATCCTGCCATTTAGGGGAGGGGGTGGGGGGGGTAAGAGGTGAAAAATTGGAACAAGAGGTTTGGCAATTGTTAATGCTGTAAAGTTACCCATGTATATATATCCTGTAAATTAAAGGCTATTAAATTAAAAAAAAAAAAAAAAAGAAACGATTTGCAGCCAGACATCATTATAGAGATACTGATGTGGATGTCCAGGTTCACCAGTGACTATCTGGTACACTGCTTGGACATGTCTCCATTATATGTACCTTCTGGTACATCCCACCCCAAAGGAAGGCCACTTATTCCAGCAAAATAATTTTAGTTTATTCTTTCTTCATGATATTCCATAATCATGATGTTTGAATGTTTCAGAAAAATGATTAAGAAGGTAATGAAGTGGAGACCCTTTCTTTGAGGCGGAATTCCCCATGATAAGAGTGGCTGAGTTGACAGATAGCCTTATACAGCCAGGAGATGAATTCCTGATATCTTAGAAGGGACAATGCCCCCTTTTCATTGTTATTCTTCTACCTCCAAATTGAGAAGTGCTCCAATGCATTCTCTTGTTTAAAAAATATGCAATTCTAAATGTATCAGATGGCACTCAGTGGGCCAAACCCCCAAATTTATGCTAAGAAGCACCCAGATTTATTGTCCACAGACATTCAGAAACAAATTGTGTTCAGAGAACACCCAGATTTATGCAAAAAGGCATCCAGACTAGTGCTACAAGGCATCCCATTTAGTACTTCCCAGAGTTGTGTGGTTCATCAGCCAAATTTTTTCTGGGGACCCAGATTTTCTAGTAATCAGACCAGACAGAAAACTTACTCTGCAGGGATTTCAAAACAGAGTCTCCACATGGCTGAAAGGGGGGGTCTCTGTGATGAGCTTTTGTTGTTTGGAACTGCTCTCTGTGGGATTCTGGAAGAAACCAGACTCTTGCCACCTTAAAAGCCCAAATTCTGCCTGCACTAAGACTCTAGGTGGAGACCTGAAGATCTCTAATCTGTAATCTTGCTCTCAGATTTCATATCTCGCTGGGACTCCAGAAATGTAATGCTGGAGAAACTAAAGCAAGACAGAGATTAGGGTTTTTGATATTTTATTAGTGGAGAGCTTTGACTAGTTGGCTGGATGAGACTCTTGCCTCAAAGCACTCAGTATCTCGTAAATAATTCCAGAGACTTTTATAGGGCTCCAACTATCAGGGAAACAAAGGCAAGGGGGGGGGGAACTCTAGTAAGTCATAATTTCAGGAAGGACCATAAATTCTGATAAATTAGGGGTGAAGAAGGTGGTCAAGCATAAGACAGGAAGTCTGGGCCAGGAAAAATAGAGAGTGCTAATCTAGGTATTTGAGATAAACCATCTGGACTTTTATGACTCTTTGGAATATCAGAGTGGCCAGAGCTCCATGGCCCTAATTATCTCAGTCATAATGGACATGAAAGGGGAAATATAGCATACTAACTCAGGGAAACTGAGATAATTATAATTCAGGGAAACTGAGGGAGGGAAAGAGGTATTTCAATTCAGGGAAACAGGTATTTTAATCAAGGGCTAGATAAAGAGACATCTCTAACTTTGCGCTTCACTGGGAGTCATGGGAAGTAATCCTGACCGAATACCAAGGAGAAAACGGGAGGGACCAGCGGTCCTCGGCAGGGGGAAGGTAGAGACTCCTGGGGTGGTGGGATCTCGAGGTGTCATTGGGAAGTAATGGTGAACCAAGAACAAGAAGGAGACCTGAGAAACCAGACGGTCGCCTTAAGGGGTAGATGAAGATACCCCCGAGGTTTAGGGTTTCTGGATGAGTCACGGAGAACAAATGGTGTCCCAAGAACGAAGGAGCATAGGGTCTCATCAAGGAGTAGACAGAGACTCCTGAGGTGCTGGGTTTCCCTAGGAGGCATGGAGAGGAATGGCGACCCAGGAAGAAGAAGAAGAAGAAGAAGACCTGAGAAACCAGAAGGTGTCCTTAAGTGATTGATAGATTAAGAGATTTCTGGGGCTGTGGGGTTTTCAGTTAATCATGGGGACGTAATGGTCACTGATGGACAAAGAACCACAGGGTCTCAGCAGGGGGTAGCTAAAGAGACTCGGAGGGGCGTGGGGCTCTCGGGGTAAATAACGGGGAAGTAATGGGGACTGAAGACCAAGGAGAAAACCTGAAGGCTTGGTGGCGCCATGGTGTTCACGCTTTCCGGTCCCTGCCCGCTCCACATTATCTTCAGTTTCCCCACCGGGGCGCTTAGGCTGCAGCACGGGCGGAAGTGCCTTGCAGCGGTGGAGCGCTGCGGCTCGGGCGGAAGTGCCTTGCAGCGGTGGAGCGCTGCGGCTCGGGCGGAAGTGCCTTGCAGCGGTGGAGCGCTGCGGCTCGGGCGGAAGTGCCTTGCAGCGGTGGAGCGCTGCGGCTCGGGCGGAAGTGCCTTGCCGCGTGGTCCTCAGAGGCTGTGGTGGTGGCTGAAGGGACGGCCCGGGAGCTCAGGGTTGGCCTGGTTGCCGGCAACGCCATCAGTCATGTTCCCCATCAGGCCCAGCAGCCCCGTCGGGGTCGAGGAGGAGGAACTAGCCGAGGATGATCTGGCATTCATAAGCCAAAGCCAGGGGAGCTCGTCTGAGGGGAGCGAGAGGTCCGCCCGGTCCGCCTCTTCCCCTCCCTTGCTGCAGCCCGGCAACCTTCCTCCAGCTCTTCCCGCCAGTCCCATGAGCCGCACAACTCCCAAGATCCAGACAGGCCTTTTCTGACAGAGGCCACAGGCCCAGTGACGGCGGAGGCCTCGGCGATGACGTCGAGCTCTGGGGAGCTTGTGTCCCAGACCAACAGTGAGCCGAGCACCAGATGCCCTTGCTCCCCCTCTTCCCAAGACTCTCCCACTGCCCAGTCCACGGCCGCCGCTGTGGCAGCCTGCCCTTCTGCCCTCACCACCTTCTCCAGGTGTGTTCCTGCCACGGCCTCCGGCTTGGGTCCTCCAAAGCCCAGGTGGGTGGGAATGACCGGGCGCCCAGTGGGCATCCCGCTTTTCCGTTGGCTAGAGAGCCGCAGCCTGGGCCGAGGGAATTACGTAGACCCCGCCCGAGACAACTTTCACATGATGACCAGGTTGTACAAATCCACCCACCCCACAGACTCACTATACCTGAACACCCGCACCCATGGCGCCGTCTTCAACTTGGAGTACTCCCCCAATGGGTCAGTGTTAATAGTTGCTTGTGAACTGAGTGAAGTTCTTCTTTTTGACCCCATATCTTCAAAGCATATAAAAACGCTTTCTGAAGCTCATGAAAACTGTGTAAATAATATCAAGTTTCTGGATAATAGACTGTTTGCAACATGCTCCGATGACTGTACAGTAGCCCTTTGGGATCTAAGAAAATTAAACTCTAAAGTGTGCACTTTACAAGGTCATTCCAGCTGGGTGAAGAACGTTGAATATGACGTTAATACAAGACTCTTAGTTTCATCAGGATTTGATGGAAATGTAATCATTTGGGACACTAACCGGTGCACAGAAGATGGGTGCCCACACAAGACATTCTTTCATACCCGTTTTCTTATGCGGATGAGGTTAACTCCAGACTGTTCCAAAATGCTGATTTCAACCTCTTCTGGTTATCTTTTGATTTTACATGATCTTGACTTGGCAAAATCTTTAGACGTTGGAAGCTATCCAATTATGAGGGCAGGGAGCACTGCATGGAGTTCCCATGCGGCTACTTCTGCAACTTCATCTGCTCCTAGAGCTGCTGGTTCATCTTCTCATGATGGGCATTCTGGTTCATTATTTGAGCAAAATGTGTCAAGATCCTCTCAAGCAGAAGGTGTGTCACCTCGTAATAGTTTTGAAATTTTAATACCAGATGTTCCTTTTGGGAGGCATCGTGGTAATTGCATTACATCTTTACAACTACATCCTAAAGGTCAGGCTGCCCTTTTACGGTGTTCCAGTACTATAGATGACCAGGAGTGGACCTGTGTCTATGCATTCCAAGATGGGCCTCCAGTACAACCCATTGCACCTCATTATTCTCTAAGACTGACTCATTATATTGAGGAAGCTAATGTAAGCAATGGGTACATCAAAGAACTTTGTTTCAGCCCTGATGGTCGACTGATTTCTTCCCCACATGGCTATGGGATCCGCTTATTGGGATTTGACACCCAGTGCAGTGAACTTTTTGACTGCTTACCCAACAGAGCCAGGCCCTTGCAGGAAATCCATTCTCTCTACTCTCACAATGATGTGGTTCTGACAACCAAGTTCTCCCCCACACATTGTCAGATTGCCTCAGGGTGCCTTGGTGGATGCGTGTCTTTGTATCAGCCAAAGTTTTAGGCAAAACTCTCATCAAAAAAGGAACTCTTTTGGTGTTCAACTTCTAAATTACTTCTCTTCAGGTGAAATATTTTCCTTAGACATCTTGTAAGTGCTTCAAGATCCTCATCCCTAGGGTCCATGAACATCCCAACAATGACATAGGGGTACTCAGTCTAACACTGGATGTTTGATACCGCATCTCTAAGACAGACTGTGCATTGTCTTTCTTCCTCGGCATTCCTCTGCTCCTGCTGATCCTGTGCCATGGTTCCTCTGGTTGTGTTGCACAGTAGTCCTTGGAGGACTTTTCTCTAGGTGTGACTCTTGGTAGACACTGGGCAGGATTTTTGGTTCAGGAAGATGGAAAGTGGTGCTACTCCTGAATAGTCCTAGAAGACTGATGTTGGCATATTGGTTGTTACAAGCGAAAATTTATCTTGCCAATTCATTTGGCCCTTGTAAATGGCCATTATTTCACTATAATGACTAGATGATGAAAATGTTCTCCTACATATTAGATTAGATTTTGTCTTAATGACTTTTGAAATTTATTGAAATTGCTAATCTAGTTTTCACAACATGAGGGATTTTGTTTATTGTAAAATACTAGCCAAATGTTGTCGTGTTTGTGTAATTAGTTTCCTTTGTGTGAAGTTAAACTGCTAGTTTCCTTACTGTGTATACTTGTTTTTATTGTTTTATTTCTGAGAAGTGAAGAAATGGACTTTTTCCTGTGGTACAAAGATAAGGTTCTGCTGGCTTAGCAGAAAGCATTTATTTATTGACTGATAGGAAAAGCATCATTTAGAGACTTCTGTCATCTTCTCTGCTGCAATCTGTATAGTGTAGTAGAAATTGTTACACTACCTGGGGCAGATCAGTGAGTAAAAATGCCCCCTTTTACTTTGTTTTCTTTCCTTATTCTCCTTGGGAAAAATGTGTATAAGAATACTGAGTTTTTTTGAGAACACTTAATTTGTTTCATTAGTGTTATATTTGTTAGTTGAGAATTCTAGTATTGTTTTCACGCTAATTGGCTAGTTATGATATTATTTATACTGTGAGTGTATTGAATGGAATGTAACATAAGAGCATTTACTGAATAGGCTCCATATTTAAACCAGGGCTGGAAGTTGTTTTCCCCCTTTTCTTTTGCTTTCTTCCTTCCTTTTCTTCTTTGTTTTTTTTTATCGTGGGCCTGACAACCATTGGCCTACGAGCAACAATTGGGCCATCCTCAAGAAAAGACAGTTATTCACAGGTTGCCATGCCAATGTAAACATCTTCCCACCCTGCGTTATAGCTGAGTAACTATAGCATTGATACTTGTATGTATTGAAATATTACTTTAGTAGATCTTTATTTGTAGAATATTTGTGAAGAGTTAGATTATAAATATAAGTAGTAGCTCCAGCCTAGCTGTGGGACCAGAGAACACATCTCCCAGCTTTGGCAGTAAATTTCAGAGTTACAAAATATGGATATAATTATACCAAATGAAAGCAGTTGGAAAACCTGTTGAACCAAGCGGATTCTAAGGATTTGATTCCAAAAAGAAAAGGGTAATTTTTTGTACCTTAGTATTTCAGTAATCAATATATGTGACATTTCTTAATAAAGTCTCATAACCAATCATTCAGATGTACAAATGTGCCTTATTTAAGCCAGTAGATACATTCCTCATATTTTGGGGAAATTTCTGTCAACTCAATTATTTCTCACTGATTTGGTTATGTAATTGGGAGATGCTGTTCTGTAGAAAAATGTTGCCAGAAGACAAAATAAAACTACTTTTGTGCATGCAAAACAAAAAGGACAAGGTGCAAGCATGAAGGACCATAGGGTTTCATCAAGGGGTAGATAAAGAAATTCTTTGGTTGTTGGGCTCTTGGATATTCCAAGGAAGTAATGGTGAAAGAAGAACAAACATTAAACATGAGAGGCAATTGGCTCTCATCAAGGGGTAGATAAAGTGACTCATAGGGATGTGGGGTTCTCGGTTAACCATAAGGATATAATGGTGACCTATGAATGAGAGTATCAGGTATCAGCAGGTGTTTGGTAAATAAATTCTTGGGATTGTGGTTTTCTGGATTAGTCATGTGCAAATAATGGTGACCCATGTGGCTTATCTAGGAGTAAATATAGAGACTCCTTTAACTATGTGGTTCACTAGGAGTCATGGGAAGTATTGTTGACTAGAGAGTTTAGGGAAAGCATGAGGGACCAAAGAACTTCATCTAAGGGTAGATAGATATGCCTGTGGTTGTGGGGTTTTCAAAGCATCATGGGGAAGTAGTGTCCCAAGAAGAAGATAAAAACATTTGAAAGCATAGCATGCCATCAAGAGATAGATAGGGGTTAATCCCACAGTGCATGCAAAATAGGACCCTGCAGGGGCCGTATTAGACAGTTTACAGTATCTTTGTGTGGGGAAACAGCAACAACTTCCACACAGTGCTTCTTGTATGGGGAGTGCTCCAGATTGTAGCTCTCCGACTTGATGTACCGTGCTTCCCCCTGCACCCCTCCCAAAATTACCCTGGGAATGTGGGCGGTGCACTCAGAGGGCAGGCTCTCAACCAAGAGTGAAACACTCAGGATTGAGGGGGCCTCTGTCCTCCAGGTGGCATTTAAGTCTGTGCCCACAAAGTGGGGTGGGGGGCAGGTCCAGGCAGAGCCAGAAGCTTATGGCGAGGGTGGGGCTGGTCAGGTTTATCAGCCCGTGTATCCCATCAAAGGCCGACATAAAGGACCCATAGGGAGACAGTGGTCCTTGGGGAGTGGAGGCTGAGGAGGTGTATTAGAGCCTATGGGGATGTTTTCCCATCGGGAGGTTCCTTCTTTGGGCTATGAGCAGGGCTCCCCAATCTCTTCCTGCCGCATAAAACTTGATACGCCAGGTCCTTCCCAAGAGCTGCCATAGGTCCAGATAGAACCACGGCTGCCCATAAGTCTCATTTCGGGCCTCCACCTCCCCCCAGTAGTTCTTATTAAAGTCCACACATATCTATGGGGAGAATAGTGGCCAGACATCCCCAAACCTGGAGATGATCTCAGTCACAAGGTTCTTGGCTACGGCCAAGCAGATTCGGACCTCACAGGAAAGGCTTCGGGCCAACCTGAGAAGGTGTCAACAAAAAGCAAAAGAAAACAATGTCCTTGAACCCGGGTTTCCATGTCCGTGAAATTGACTTCCCAGTGTTCCCTGGGTGAGAGTCCTCGGGGGGGGGGCGCACAGGGCTGGCACAGTGGGGGGGGCGGGTGGGGTTCATCTTGGCACAAGTCAGGCATTGGCGGGCAGCAGTTCAAGTGAGGGTTTTCATCCCAGGCAAAAAAAAAGAAATGGGAAAGCAGATCATCCAAGAGAGTTCCCCCCTAAGTGAGTTAGAGAGTGCAGTTCTGAAACAAAGAATAGCACAAGGCTCTTGGAAGATTCACAAGTCCTTCTGTAGGACACCACCAGCCCTGGCCATCAGCCGGGCCAGGAGGACCTTGAGGCCTGTAGGAGAGTTGTTGCCCGTAGATTTTGTTGAACTCCCCCTTATCTGGAGTTGGCACATGGCCAAGTAACTAGCCCTAAGTTATAACAGTCCTAATGAACAGGAGTGGGGAGCTTGCAAACAGGGGAATTGAGGCAGAGTGATTCAGGGAAACTGAGGTAGGGCCATTTAGGGCACTGTGGCACAACAGTTCAAATCATTGAATTACCTTCCCCTAGATACCAGGAAGGTCCCAGAACCATAATGTTGCCAACCCTATTTGAGGCAGATAAACCAAACTAGAAGTAGAAAAATGCAAGGACTTACATGACAAGGGCAAGTCTCTCCCTGACAACCCCAAAGGCTCCCTGTTGCAGCATGACAGAGGGAGCACCATCTCAGCCAGAGAATCCAGTTTGAGATGGACAGTTACTGTTAGGTGGTCTGCAGTCCTTTGTGCATTTAACTCAGCCTTTGCTTATATAGGGAGCAGCAGGGCTCAAGCCAGTCATGCTGCCCACTCAGAGGGGCAACCCAGTCCAGGGGAGAAGGGGGAGGCCTGGAGCAGCTCCACCCATCCCCGCCCAGGATACAGATCTCTGAGCAGAGCTATGAAAGTATGCACAGTTAGACCATCAAGGCAGGCAAACTCCGAACTTTAGGGCCTGAAACGTCCTTTGAGAACACTGAGATATAGTTAAGAACCTGGGGTTACAGGACTGGAGACTGCCAAGTCCCAAGGTGCCTGATTTCTGGTTGTTTCAAACACTGAGTCTGCCAGGGCAACTCCAACAGAATAAGGGGTTTCAAAGTTAAAGCATAACCAGCAGTCACATCCCAGTAGGTTTAAGCAAGGAGGAAAAACAAAAAAGGATTGCTTAAAGGACTTCCAATTCAATCTGAACTAGTGAGAGAGGGGGTGAGCAGAAGTACCTAGGGCAAAGTGAACAGGAAACTAGGGGTTCCCATTCTTCTTCTTTTCTCAGTTTCCTATCTCTTCTTCCCTCCCTTTTCTCTCAGGCAAATGGAATCATCCAAAAAAAAAGCAAATAAATTGTCAAATAACCATCCAACATATAAATCCCAAGAGTGAATTCCTATACATATCACAGTAGGGTTTCCTAAAAATCATTCAAACATAACAGCAAGAGTTACACAATTTTAACAACTTCCATCCCAATCTCAACACACAGTAAGAAATGACCCATTCAGGGTTTAACAGTCATTCCTCGACCATTTTCCAATTCCCCATATCAGTCTGTCAGGGGCAGGGGACGAAGCATGTCATCCAAAAACTGCTTCATGCTGATAAGGGGCAAAGGCAGTCTGAGATAGAAAGACTGGTCCACAAGGACTGCTGCAAGATGTGGGGAGGCCAAAATAGACTGGCCAGCAGCTGCCCATGGAAAGAAACATGCTTGTCTCACAGGACAGCCAAACGCCTGTCAGCTGTAGTCTCAATAAAAACAGCAGTTGGGTTTCACAGACCACTGTTAATTGTCCTCTCATCATTTAGAAACCTATAAAAACCTGAATATCTTCGAACACGAATGTCCAGTAACAGATAGGGAAATGAGTGTTTAGCCTGGTCATCTAAGTATTAGGATACAATGATTACATATAATCAGACTGGAAACAGCAGGCTATGACATAATTGAATTGCATTATCAAATTCTACTGACCATTGGCTCCTATTAGGCACAGGAGAAGAAAAAAATGCAGAAGTATGACTATAACATAACATAAAAACTGATCCTTCAGCACATACAGGACACAGGATAAAGTAGCCTTAACCCAGTCACATTCCAGGTAATTGTCCCACTAACCGTCAGAGGGTGGAGCTCCCTATAAATATTAATTACAAGTCCAACAAATTTTACCTCCAATAACAAATTCCATTGAATAAAGTTTCAGATAGATGCCAAACAGCTATTTACCATGACCTTATATTGATAACAGTAAGAAATTCATTCCAGTAAGTTCGCAAGTCATCTTTCGTATCTAAGTAGGCAGTGTCATAAGTCAGACATTATATAAATCATTTGTAAAATACCTAATACATAGAAAAATTCCAAATTACATATTTCCTATAACAGCAACATTTCCAAAAGGACAAAGAAAAAGACTATTATTTTCAGAAGTCCTTTAAATGATGGGCCTACAATCAATGCAATCAATTAAAATTTATACAGAATAGCCTATACTGTATATACTAATACCACATAAAAGAATCTGAAAGATTCTTTAAAACATCAATTAAACTTTTAAAAATAACTTTACCAAATTATAGATCACATTTATAACTATATTTATAAATCATTATGTATTCAAAAAAAATGTAGACTGTCCCTTTGAAATCACAGTTGCTCCTGTCAGCCAGCTTCGACTTGATTAAAAAAAAAAAAAAGGCTGGAACACACTTAGTGGGGGGGGGGGAAGAGGGGGAAAGGAAAGTGAGCTAAATCTGCACAAAAGATTCCTTCCTGTTCCCATTCAGGTTTCCCCACACAGAAATCCTTCCCATTAAAACCCTTCCTACTTAACTCTTTTCTTTCCCTCAGCGATATACTATAAACACATTTTAAAACCCTTCTACTAGATGCTCCGTTGCTAAAGTAGCAGAAGCAGTGGGGGGGAGGGTGTGAGTTAAACCTTTACCTTTCAGGACAAAAGATCCTCTTCCATTTCTCTTACCCCCACCTCTTCTCTTTCCTTACTCCTAAGCCCTTCAAACCTACAAATGCTCCTACAAATCAGTCTTTCATAAATCACCATCATTTTCCTTTCCTTTTCCTTGTAAAAGTTTTAAGATTCACAATACAGTAAATAGTTAAATAACTATAAAATCCACATGTTCAGCAAACATAACCCATAATGTTAACAAATTACCATTACCTTCTATTTCAGAAGCAAACCAAATAGGTTTTTAAGTTTTTCTTCCTTCTGCCTGAGTGTTTCAAGGCCACTAGCATAAACTTCTTTCCCCCAGGAAGCATTAAGCAGATAAGGTTTTATCAGACTTTGAAAACGTGCTTGTCAGGGAAGACTTCCCCACCTGTTTAAAATAGTCAAGTATTTTTGTTCTTTTACTTACAAATTAGTACAACAGGTTAAAAAGTTTAAAATCACACAATAAAATTTTATACCAAGCATAGTTGTAACATGGAAATAACCAATTGCCAAATTTCTTAACCATTGTTCTTAAAACTTAACAGAGCTCTTTAAATCAACACAACAGACAAACAAGTCTCAAACACAGAACAAAAATTACACAGACATAGGGGGCACAATTACAACATTAAACAAAACATTTAACATAAGCAGACTAGAGGCTATTCAGAAACCTTAGAATAGCCCTGAGGGAAGTTGTTGCAGCTTGAGAGCCTCCCTCCCAGAGACCAAACGGAGCTTTTTAGACTTCTGAGCCTCAGTTTGGTGCATTTCTCTGCCTTCACAGAGAATGCCCAGAGAATGAGATAGTGCCAGAAGGCACTCAGAGCCAGAGTTGTGCCACTGGCACACAGAACCAGATAGTCACAAGTACACTTAAACACAAAGAGACAGTAGACAAACAATTCCGGAACACAAAAGACAGCATCCTGTGGAGGCCGGTAGGCATTACTATTGCTGCGTCCAGTATAACTACCTACAATCCTTGCATACTCACCCAGAAATAAACCAGTTCCCAGAATGCTCAAAGCCAATTGAGTCAAATTTATGTCTCTTCTCCAGGCCTCAAAGGTGAATTACTGAGGTCTGAGGTCAAGGAACGTCTCTCGTTGGCCACCCTCTAGAGCCGGTAACCCCCTTTGCCCTCCAGGGAAAGGGACTGGCTGTGAAATAAAGCCAAAGGCTATCTCGCTGGGAAGCCTCCAAATGAAGTACCCAGGTGAGAGAAAAACAGGGCAGCCAAAATAATGAAGTTTTAAGAGCGTTTATTGCTAGCTAGCGACTGAACCCCAACTCCAACACTGGAGGTATCAGTAATGAATGTTTCTTGATACATTTGTCACAATAAAGGAATTTCTGTTGTAAACAGGAGGCAAAAAGTTATCCCTCTAAAGGGGTCATTCTCAGGCAGCAGCAAGCAGCATTTCTTTAAGCTTATCAGGCTGTCAAGGTCTCAGGAGTCTCAGGACAGTACATCTGGGTTGTTAAAAATATCATCTGCATTAGGGAGTGAAGAACTAGTAATAGACTTCTAACTACAAAGATTCAAGATTGTTTCTTATGGTCCCATTTTGGGGTGCTTTTTCACTTCAGGGCCATAGATTTTCAGGATAGATAAAAAGACTCCTGGGGTTGTGGGGTTCTTGGATAGTCATGGGGAAGTAATGGTGACCGAAGAACAAGGATTAAACATGAGAGACAATCGGCTGTCATCAAGGGGTAGATAAAGTGACTCATGGGGTTGTGGGGTTCTCGGTTAACCATAAGGAAATAATTGTGACCCATGAATGAGAGTATCAGGTCTCAGCAGGGGTTTGATAAAAGACCTTTTTGGTTGTGGTTTTCTGGATTAGTCATGTGCAAATATTGGAGACCCATGAATGACAGATCATAGGGTCATATTAAGGGTTAAATATAGAGACTCTTGTAAATATGGGAAGTAATGGTGACCAGAGAATATAGAGAAAATATGAGGGACCAAAGATTCTCATCTATGGGTAGATAGAGATTCCTGTGGTTGTGGGGTTTTCAAAGTGTCATGGAGAAGTAATGGTGTCCCCAAAACAAGATAAAAACATTTGAGAGCATAGTGTCTCATCAAAGGTAGATAAAGGGACACCTGTCCTCTGGGGTTCACTGGGATTCATAAGGAAGTCAAGGTGACCAAAGAACATGGATAAGACTAGAGGGACCTTAGGACCCTATCAAGGGGTAGGGTTCTCTAGATGTCTGGGCAAAGTAGTGGTAAACCAAGAACAAGGAGAAACCATGAGAAATCATAGGGTCTCAGGAAGGAGTAGATCAGCAGAAGTCTTGGGTTGTGGGGTTCTCTGTTGTCATGGGGAAATAATATTTACCAGTGTATGAGGGACCCTTGTTTCTCAGCAAGAGGTAGATAGAGTGACTCCTGCCGTTGTGGGGTCCTTGGTTAGTCATGGGAAAGTAATGGTGTCCCAAGAAAATGATTAAATATGAGGGACAATCAGATCTCATGAAGAGGTATAGACACCTTGGGTTGTGCAATTTTCTAGGTGTCATGGGGATGTAATGTTGACCCAAGAACAAGAAGAAAACATTTTAGACTATTGCTTCTCAACAAGGAGTAAAGAGACACCTGTGTCTGTCGAGTTCACTGGGAGTCATTTGGAAGTAATGCTGACTGAAGAATATAGAGATAACATGAGGGACCAAAGGGACTCATCTAGGGGTAGATAGAGACTCCTGGGGTTGTGTGGTTTTTGAAATGTCATGGGGAAGTAATGGTGACCCAAGAATAAGATAAAAATTTGAGAGATTGTAGCATCTGATCAGGTGGTAGATAAAGGGATAACTATGGCTCTGAAGCTGACTGAGATTCAGGAGAGAAGTAATGGTGACTGAAAAACATGGATAAAATATGAGAGATCCTAGGGCTCCATCAAGGGGTGAACCAAGAAAAAGGAGAAACCTTGAAAGACCATATGGTCTCATCAAGGGGTAAATTAACAGAACCCTGGGGTTGTGGGGTTTTCTGTTGTCATGGGGAAATAATGTTGACTGGTGAACAAGGTGGACCATAGTTTTTCAGCAGCTAGTAGATAATGAGACTCCAGGGGTTGTGGAATTCTTGACTATTCACCGAGAAGTTATGGTGACCTCTGAACAAGAGAACATATGCTCTCAGCGGGGGAAAGGAAAAGAGACTCTTGGGTTTGCAGGGTTCTCAGTTGTCGTGGGGAAATAATGTTCATGGAAGAGCAACAGACCACAGGGTTTCAGCAGAGGGTAGATAAAGAAACTTCTTGGGTTTGTGGTTTCTTGATGAGTCAAGTGGAACTAATGATGTCCCAAGAACGAGGGACCACAGGTTCTTATCAATGGGTAGATAAGGATATTCCTGGAGAGGTGGGAGTTTTTCATTTGTAATGATTGATCACCTATATAAAAGGGACCATAATATATGAATATTATGGAATATTACTGTTCTGTAAGAAATGACCAACAGGAGGATTTCAGAAAGGCCTGGAGAGACTTACATGAACTGATGCTGAGTGAAATGAGCAGGACCAGGAGATCATTATATACTTCAACAACAATACTATAATTACCAGTTCTGATGGACCTGGCCATCCTCAGCAACGAGATCAACCAAATCATTTCCAATGGAGCAGTAATGAACTGAACCAGCTACGCCCAGAGAAAGAACTCTGGGAGATGACTAAAAACCATTACATTGAATTCCCAATCCCTATATTTATGCCCACCTGAATTTTTGATTTCCTTCACAAGCTAATTGTACAATATTTCAGAGTCTGATTCTTTTTGTACAGCAAAATAACGTTTTGGTCATGTATACTTATTGTGTATCTAATTTATATTTTAATGTATTTAACATCTACTGGTCATCCTGCCATCTAGGGGAGGGGGTGGGGGTAAGAGGTGAAAAATTGGAACAAGAGGTTTGGCAATTGTTAACGCTGTGAAGTTACCCATACATATAACCTGTAAATAAAAGGCTATTAAAAAAAAGGGACCATAAGATCTCAGCAAGGGGTACATCAAGAGCCTCCTTTGGGTCATAGGGTTCTTGGTTAGTCATGGGGATGTAATGGTGACTCAAGAATTAAGAGAAACCATGAAGGACCACCAATATTTCATCAGTGTGTAGATAAAGAGACTCGTGGGGTTCTTGAATGTCATAAATAAATAAATAATTGTGAATGAGAGACTTTTGGGTCTCAGAAGGAGATAAAGAAATTCCTGTGGTTCTGGCTTTCTGGATGAGTCATGTGCAAATAATGGTGACTCATGAATAACGAACAATAGGGTAGCATCACATGGTAGATATAGAGACTCCTTTACTGTGGGGATCACAAAGAATCATGAGGAAGTAATGGTGACCAAAGAATATAGAATAAACACGAGGTACCAAAGAGCCTCATCTAGGGGTAGAGACACCTGTGGTTGTGGGGTTTTCAAAGCATCATGGGAAAGTAATGACCCAAGAACAAGATAAAAATATTTGAGAGCAAAGTGTCTCATCAAGGGGTAAATAAGGGGATACCTGTTCTCTGGGGTTCACTGGGATTCATGGGTAAGTAATAGTGACTTGAAGGACATGGATAAAAGAAGAGGTATCTAGGGCCATATCAAGAGGTAGATAGTGACTACTAGGATGGTGAGGTTCTCAAGTTGGGGGGGAGTGGGGAAGTAAAAGTGAACCAAGAAGTAGGAAAAACCATGAAAGATCATAGGGTCTCATCAAGGGATAGATCAATAGAACCCTGGTTTGTGGGGTTCTCTGTTGTAATGGGGAAGTAATGTTGAACAATGAATGAGGGACCATAGTTTTTCAGTAGGGGGTAGATTATAAGACTTTTGGGGTTGTAGAGTCCTCAGTTAGTCATGGGAATGTAATGGTGACTCAAGAACAAGCAGAAAAGGTGAAGGAACAGAGAGTCTCATTAAAGAATAGTTAAGGAGACTCTTGTATTTGTGGGGTTCTTGGTCTGTCATGGGGAAATAATTGTTACCTATGACCAATAGTCTATATGTTCAGAGTAAGGAGTAGATAAAGAGACTTCTGGGGTTGTAGGTTTCTGGATTAGTCATGTGCAAATAACAGTGATCTATGAATAACATATCATAATGTTGCATCAGAGGGTGCTTATGGAGATTTTTGTAATTATGGGTTTTACTAGGAGTCATGGTGAAGTAATGATGACCAACAAATATAGAGAAATCATGAGGATCATAGTGTCTCATCAAGGGGTAGATAGAGACACCTGTGTCTGTGGGTTCACAGGAATTCAAGGGGAAATAATGGTGACTGAAGAACATAGAGAAAACATGAGGGACTATAGGGCCCTATCAACAGGTAGATAGAGATTCCTGAAATGATGAGATTTTTAAGGTGTCATGGGGAAGTAAAGGTGAATGAATAACATGGAGAAACCTCGAATGATCATGATCATAGAGTCTCATCAAGGGGTAGATCAGAACTCTAGGGTTGTGGGCTTCTCTGTTCTCATGGGGAGGTAATGTTGACCAATGGACAAGGGATCATTATTTCTCCACAGGGGGTAAATAAAGATACTCCTGGATCTGTGGGGTTCTCAATTTGTCATTTGTAATTATTGGTCACCCATGAACAGTGAGCAGTAGGGTCTCAGGAGGTAGTAGATTAAAAGACTCCTGGGGTCGTGAGCTGTGACGACCGCGCTAGCACCCAGGATACCTTAGAATCAGCCAGAATCAGGATAAGCAAAAGTCCTTAGTCTTTATTCTTGGTTTTTAGGGGTAGATGTGAAGGGGGTGGAAGCAGGACCTCTGCAACCTCCTTCTTCCTCATCCACCACCAAAGTGACTCTGGCTAGTCTTACTGCCCCCCCTAGTCCCTCCTACGATCCTCTGTATACGCCAATCATCAAGCCAGCACAGGATAGCAGGAAGGGCCATTTTCCAAGCATATGCCCATAGAGTATTATCTAATCGGTAGTTAGCCTCAAGTGCTCGTCTGTCCTGACCTCAGTGCATTGACTCAAGAGTTTTGGCCCTCTACAGTGAGCTGCTGGGTTTGTCATGGGGAAGTCATGGTGACTCAAGAAGAAAGAGAAACATAAAGGAACTTAGGGTCCTATCAAGGGGTAGTTAAAGAGATTCATTGGGTTGTCGGATTCTATGTTAGACATGGGGTAGTAATGGTGATCCACAACCCAAATCAAAAACATGCAGGGTCATAGGGTCTCATCAAGGGGTAATTAGGGACACTCATGGTATTGTGGGGTTCTCAGTTTATCATACTGAAATAATGATCACCAAAGAACAAGGGACCACAGGGTCTCAGCAGGGGGTTGATAGAGACTCTTAGGGTTGTGGTGTTCTTGGTTAATCATGGGGATGTAATGATGACCAAAGAAGAAGGAGAAAACATGGACCATTGGTTATTATTATTATTATTATTATTATTATTATTATTATTATTATAGCTTTTTATTGACAGAACATATACCAGGGTAATTTTTTACAATATTATCCCTTGCACTCACTTCTGTTCCGATTTTTCCCTTCCCCCCCTCCATCCCCTCCCCTAGATGGCAAGCAGTCTTATACTTGTTAAATATGTCACAGTATATCCTAGATACAATATATGTGTGCAGAACCGAACAGTTCTCTTGTTGCACAGGGAGAATTGGATTCAGAAGGTAGAAATAGCCCGGGAAGAAAAACAAAAATGCAAACAGTTTACATTCATTTCCCAGTGTTTCTTCTCTGGATGTAGCTGTTTCTGTCCATCATTGATCAATTGGCTCTGAGTTGGATCTTCTCTTTGTTGAAGAAATCCACTTCCATCAGAATACATCCTCATACAGTTGAAGTATATAATCATCTCCTGGCCCTGCTCGTTTCACTCAGCATCGGTTCATGTAAGTCTCCCCAGGCCTCTCTGAAATCATTCTGCTGGTCATTTCCTACAGAACAATAATATTCCATAATATTCATAAACCACAATTTACCCAACCATTCTCCAATTGATGGGCATCCATTCATTTTCCAGTTTCTAGCCACTACAAACAGGGCTGCCACAAACATTCGTGCACATACAGGTCCCTTTCCCTTCTTTAGTATCTTTTTGGGGTATAAGCCCAGTAGTAGCATTGCTGGGTCAAAGGGTATGCACAGTTTGATAACTTTTTGGGCATAATTCCAGATTGCTCTCCAGAATGGCTGGATTTGTTCACAACCCCACCAACAATGCGTCAGTGTCCCAGTTTTCCTGCATCCCCTCCAACATTCATCATTATTTTTTCCTGTCATCTTAGCCAATCTGACAGGTGTGTAGTGGTATCTCAGAGTTGTGACCATTGGGTTTTTTGAAGGGGTAGATATAGCCCTAGTAATATGGGGTTCTCGATTTGTCTTTTGTCTTTTGATGACATAAACAAGGGACCATAGGACCACAGCAAGTCACTTAATAGACTTGTAAGTGTTGTGTCCTGCTTTCTAGATCCCCAAGTTGGGGTGACAAAATGTACCATTGCTTTCTAGAACCCCCACATTAGGGTGCTTAAGTTACACCTTTCTAGTGGAGAAATGATGAGGTGGGACTCCTGAGGATGGTGGGAAATGGAGTCTTTATTTCAAGGGCTTTAACCTTTTTATGATGTAACAAAAACAACACTGTGCATTTGGGTCCTTGCCACCTGATATCACTCTGCTTCAATCAGAACACAGGTTGTCACAGTTCCCTGACTTCTCAGGAAGGCTGAGAGCCCTTAGGGGAAATGGGGAGCCGAACCAGACATTGTTAGCAGGTTCTTTCTAGGCTGAAGGGTCTTATACATCACCCAGAGTTTCCCCACTGTCTGTGACCCTCTACACCTAAAGCTGTGAGATTCTCAGGTAGTTATGGGGAAGTAATGGTTACTCAAGAACCAGGGAACAAAATGAATGACCATAGGATCTCATGAAGGGGTATATAAAGAGACACAGGGGTTTGTATGGCTCTTAGTTAATCGTGAAAAAATAATTACGATACATGAATGAGATATTCTTAGGTCTCAGCAGGGAGTAGATAAAGGGACTCCTGGGATTTTGGGTTGCTCTATTAGTCATGCATGAGTAAGTTTGACCCATGAATGACAAACTCTAGGTTCTCATCAAGGTGTAGGTACAGATGCTTGTGATTGTGAGATTCTCGGGGCATCATGGGGAAATACCTGACCAATGAACAAGAGACCATAGCTTCTCAGCAGGGGGCTGATAAAGAGACTCCTTAGCTTTTGGGGTTCTTGGTTAATCATGGGGAAGTAGTGGTGACTCCAGAAGAAGAATTAAACATGAGGGACCTTCAGATCTCATAAAGACCTGGGGTTGTGGGGTTCTTGGTTGTCATGGGATAGTGATATTCATGCATTACAAACAGACCACATGGAGAGTGAAGAAGAGGTAGAGAGAGGAATAGGGAGAGAAAGAGAGTGTGAAGGTAAAAGACAGTCTGATTGTGAGAGAGAGTGAGTGTTGGAGTGTGTGAGAGTGAGTATGTGATAAAGAGTCAGAGCCATGGGCAGAAGACACAGGGAGAGGGAGAAGGAGAGGGAGAGAGAGGCAGAGAGAGTGAGTATGAGTATGAAAGTGAGTGTGAGTGTGTTTACAGATGAATGGGAGAGTGAGTGAGTGAGTATGATACAGTTAGAGTGAATGTAAATGTATAAGTGAGTGTATAAAAATGTTAGTATGACTTTGAGTATAAGAGTGAATATAAGAATAAGTGTATAAATGAGTTTGTTAATGAGTGTATTAATTTGTAAGTGAGTGTGTGGCAGAGTATGAGAGAGTTAGAGTGAGTGTGTTGTGATTGTGAGATTGAGTGTATGAGGGTGAGAGAAGTGAGTAATAGAGTGAATGTGTGAGAGAGAGAGATAAAGAGGCAAGAAGAGGACAGGAGGAGAGGCAGAATGAAAGAGAGAAAGAGAAGCAGAGAATGAAGAGAATGAGTGTGTTTGAGAAACAGAGAATCAGGCAGAGGACACAGGGAGAAACAGGTAGAGGAGAGAGAGAGAGACAGACAGACAGACAGGCACACACACACAGACGGGAAGGAAGGAAAGAGAAGATGAGGTTGTAGCAAGGGAGTGAGAGAGAATGAAAGAATGAGACACGGAGAGACAAAGAGACACAGAGACAGAGCGAGGGAACCTGGAAGAGAGGGAGATTCTCTTGCTGTGTGTGTGTGTGTGTGTGTGTGTGTGTGTGTGTGTGTGAGAGAGAGAGAGAGAGAGAGAGAGAGAAAAGAAGGAGAGAGAACAAAAGGATGGCATGAGGGAGTGAGAGTGAGAGACAGAGACAAATAGAGGGGGGAAGGGAGCAAGAAAATGTGGAAGAGAGGGAGATTGTGTGGGGGGAGAGAGAGGGAGGGAGACAGAGATGGAGAAGAGGGATAAAGAAGAAAAAAGCAAGAGACAGAGAGAAAGAAGGAGGGAGAGAAAGTGAGAGAGACAGATACAAAGAGAGAACCAGAGAGAAAAAGGGAGAGAGTGTGAGAGAGAGACACAGAAAGTGAGAGACAGCGAGAGAGTTGAACAGAGATGGAGATAAAGAGAGAGATAGAGAAAGGAAAGAGAGCAAAAAACTCAGGGAGCAAGGGAGTGAGTGTGTGAGTATGAGAATGAGTGCAAGAGAAAATCTGAAAGTGAGTGTCCAGGTGAGTGTCACACTGAGTGTGTGAGAGACAGAATGGCAGGTATAAAATATGGGGAGAAGCAGAAGGAGAGACAGAGATAGAGACAGAAGAGACAGAGAGGGAGAGAGAGAGAGTTAGAGAAAGAGAGATAGAAAAAAGATGAGAATGTGTGAGAGAGAGGGAGAGAGAAAGGAGGGAGAGGGGGAAAAAAGGCAGAGTGAGAGAGAAACAGAGACAGAAGCAGAGAGACAGAGACAGATACATAGAGAGAGAGAGAGACAGAGAGAGACAAAGAGAGAAAGGGAGACACACAGAGAGACAGAGCGATGGAGAGATTGAGAGGCATACACACACACACACAGAGAAAGAAAGAGAGAAAGAGAGAGATACACAAAGAGTGGAGAGGGAGGGAGAGAAATGGGAGTGAGAGAACATGAGACAGAGACAGACAGAGAGGGAGAAAAAGGTAGAGAAAGGAGCAATAGGGAGAAAAAGAGAAAGAGGGGAGAGAGAGAGAGAGAGAGAGGAAGAGAAAGTGAGAAAGAGACAGATACAAAGAGAAACAGAGAGGGAAAAAGATAGAGAGTGAGAGAGACACAAACAGAAAGTGAGAGACAGACACAGAGAGAAAGAAAGTCAGGGAGAGAAAGAGACAGAGAAAGGAAAGAGAGCAGAAAATGCAAGGAGGGAGGGAGAGGCAAAGTGTGAATGTGTGAGTGTGAGAATGAGTGTGAGAGAATCTGAGAGTGAGTGTTCAGGTGATTGTCATAGTGAGTATGAAAGACAGTGGCAGGCATAAAATATGGAGAGAAGCAGAAGGAGAGACAGAGAGACAGAGAGACAGGGAGAGAGAGAGACAGAGAGACAAAGACAGAGAAAGAGACAGACACAGAGAGAGAGGAGGGAGAGGGAAAAAGGACAGAGTGAGGGAGAGGGAGAGGGAGAGAGAGAGAGACAGCAAGAGAAAGAAAAAAGGAAGGAGAGAGAAAAAGGATAGAGTGAAAGATACAAATAGGTAGAGACACAACAAACACACACAGAGAAACAGAGAGAGAGAGAGAGACACAGAGACAGAGGTGGGGAGGAAGGAGAGAGAAAAGGACAGAATGAAGGATTGAGAGAGTGGAAGAAAAAGACAGCAAGAGAGAGGTCCAGAGAAGAAAAGGGGGTGGAGTAAGTGAGGGAACATGGAAGAGAAGGATATTGTGTATGTATGTGTGTATGTGTTTGTGTGTGTGTGAGTGTGAGGGAGGAAGGACAGGAGAGGGAAAGAGCGGGGAGATGGAGAGAGATGGGGAGATAGAGATGAGGAGAGAGTGGGGGAGAGAGAGAGAAGGGAGGAAAAGCGAAAAAAGGACAGAGTGAGAGAGAGAGAGACAAAGAGAAAAAGGAAAGGAGTAGTAAGAGAGAGTGAGAGAGAGAGACAGAGGCAGAGAGAGGGAGAGAAAGAAAGACAGAAAGGAGGGATAGAGAAAAAAGGACAGAGTGGGAGAAAGAGGGAGACAGAGAGACAGAGTGACAGAGCGAGAATGAGAGAAAAAGACAGACATGAGGAAGAGAAGATGAGAGACAGAAACACAGAGAGAGGGAGAATGAGAGAAAAATAGAAAAATCTCTCTCAGAGAGAGAGAGAAAGAGGGGGGAGGGAGCAAGATTGTGTATGAGGGAGAGAGAAAAGCAGAGGAAGAGAGAGAAGGGGGTGGGGAGGGAGGAGAGAGAAGATGAGGACCTATCAAAGGAGTGAGAGAAAACGAGAGAAACAGGGAGAGACAGAGAGAGAGAAAAAAGGGGAGGGGACAAAGTGAGGGAAGTAGCAGAGAGGGAGATTGTTTCTCTCTCTCTCTCTCTCTCTCTCTCTCTCTCTGAGAGAGAGAGAGAAAAAGAAGGGAGGGAAAGTAAGAAAAAAAGGACAGTGTGAGAGAAAAAAAGGAAAGAATGGAGTAAGAGAGTGAAAGAGAGACAGAGCCAGAGAGAGGGAGAGAAAGGAGAAATAGAAAAAGTACAGAGTGAGAGAGACATCACAGGGAGACAGAGAATGAGAAAAAAAGACAGCTACTTGATAGAGAAGATGAGAGACATAAAGACAGAGCGAGGGAGAGGGAGAGAGAAAAAGAAGTGAGAGAACATGAGACAGAGAGATAAAGAGGGAGAGAATAAAAGAGAAAGGAGGGATAGAGTAGAAAAAAGTGCAAAAGGGACAGAGACAGAGGGAGAGAGGAAGGAGGGAGAGAAAGTGAGAGAGACAGAGACAGAAAGTGAGAGACAGACAGACAACGGGACAGATGGACAGAGACAGAGAGGACAGAGCAACAGAGAGAGAAAGAGACAGAAACAGAGAAAGGAAAGAGCAAAAAATTCAGAGAGAGAGGGAGAGAAGAAAGTGTGAGAGTAAGTGTGTGTCTGAGAATGAGTTGAGAGAGATTCTGAGAGTGAGTGTCCAGGTGGTTGTCACAGTGAGTGTGTGAGAGACAGAGTGGCAGGTATAAAATATGGGAGAAGCGGAAGGAGAGGCAGACAGAGACAGAGAGAGTCAGAGAGAAAGAAAGAGAGAAAAAGGTGAGAGTGACTGAGAGAAAAAAGAGGGAGAGGGAAAAAAAGGACAGAGAGAGATAGTGAAAGAGAGATACAGATAAATAAGTAGAGAGAGACAGAGAAGAGAGACAGAGAATTAGAGAGAGAGACACACACACACAGAGATAGGAGAGTGTAACAGTGAGTCTGAGTTTCTGAAAATAAAAGTATGTGTGAGATTTAATGTAAGACTTAGTGTGAGATTGAGAGTGCACCATTTTTTTTTTAATTATAGTAACTTTTTATTGACAGAATCCATGCCAGGGTAATTTTTTTTTATAACATTATCCCTTGCACTCACTTCTGTTCTGATTTTTCCCTCCCACCCTCTACCCCCTCCCCTAGATGGTAAGCAGTCCTATATATGTTGAATATGTCCTAATATAACCTGGATACAATGTATGTGTGCAGATCCAAACAGTTCTCTTGTTGCACAGGGAGAATTGGATTCAGAAGGTAGAAATAACCCAGGAAGAAAAACAAAAATGCAAACAGTTTACGTTCATTTCCCAGTGTTTTTTCTTTGGGTGTAGCTGCTTCTGTTCATCATTGATCAGTTGAAACTGAATTAGGTCTCTTTGTCAAAGAAATCTACTTCCATCAGATTACATCTTCATACAGTATTGTTGTTAACGTATATAATGATCTCTTGGTTCTGCTCATTTCACTTAGCATCAGTTCATGTAATTCTCTCCAAGCTTCTCTGTATTCATCTTGCTGGTCATTTCTTACAGAACAATAATATTCCATAACATTCATATACCACAATTTACCCAATCATTCTCCAATTGATGGGCATCCACTCAGTTTCCAGCTTCTAGCCACTACAAACAGGGCTGCCACAAACATTTTGGCACATACTGGTCCCTTTCCCTTCTTTAGTATCTCCTCGGGGTATAAGCCCAGTAGAAACACTGCTGGATCAAAGGGTATGCACAGTTTGATAACTTTTTGGGCACAATTCCAGATTGCTCTCCAGAATGGTTGGATTCGTTCACAGCTCCACCAACAATGTATCAGTGTCCCAGTTTTCCCACATCCCCTCCAACACTCATCATTATTTTTTCTTGTCATCTTAGCCAATCTGACAGGTGTGTAGTGGTATCTCAGAGTTGTCTTAATTTGCATTTCTCTGATTAATAGTGATTTGGAACACTCTTTCATATGAGTGGTAATGACTTCAATTTCATCATCTGAAAATTATCTGTTCATATCCTTTGACCATTTATCAATTGGAGAATGGCTTGGTTTCTTATAACCAAGTCAGTTCTCTATATATTTTGGAAATGAGGCCTTTATCAGAACCTTTAACTGTGAAGATGTTTTCCCAGTTTGTTGCTTCCCTTCTAATCTTGTTTACATTAGTTTTGTTTGTACAGAAGCTTTTTAATTTGATGTAATCAAAATTTTCTATTTTGTGATCAATAATGGTCTCTAGTTCGTCTTTAGTCACAAATTTCTTCCTCTTCCACAAGTCTGAGAGATAAACTATCCTATGTTCCTCCAATTTGTTTATAATCTCGTTCTTTATGTCTAAATCATGGACCCATTTTGATCTTATCTTGGTATACGGTGTTAAGTGTGGGTCCGTGCCTAATTTCTGCCATACTAATTTCCAGTTATCCCAGCAGTTTTTGTCAAATAATGAATTCTTATCCCAAAAGTGAGGATCTTTGGGTTTGTCAAACACTAAATTGCTATAGTTGACTATTCTGTCTTGTGAACCTAACCTGTTCCACTGATCAACTAATCTATTTCTTAGCCAATACCAAATGGTTTTGGTGACTGCTGCTTTATAATATAGTTTTAGATCAGGTACAGCTAGGCCACCTTCATTTGATTTTTTTTCATTAATTCTTTTGAGATTCTTGACCTTTTATTATTCCATATGAATTTTGTTGTTATTTTTTCTAGATCACTAAAATATTTTCTTGGAAGTCTGATTGTATAGCACTAAATAAATAGATTAGTTTAGGGAGTATTGTCGAGAGTGCACCATTAAATATGAGAGAAGATAGGGTCTCATCAAGGCTCTAGACAAAGAGACTCCTGGGGTTCTAGGTTTCATGAAGAGTCATAGAGTCATGGAGAAGTAATGGTGAGCCAAGAATAGGAAGAAAACCTCAGAAATCATAAAGTTTCATTAAGTGGTAGAGAGATTTCTGGGGTTGTTATGTTCTCAGTTAATCATAAAGAAATAATTGTGATCCCTGAGACTATCACTCCTCAAGAGGGTGGCATGGGGTTGTGGGTTTCTGGATTAATTATGTACAAATAATGTTGACCCATGAACGTTGGACCACAGCGTGTCATTATGGGGTAGTTACAGAGACTCCTGCAGCTATGGGGTTCACTTGGAATCATGGGAAAATAATGTCGACTGAAGAATATAGAGAAAACATGAGGGACCAAATGACCTCTTGTAGGGGTAGAGACTCCTGTTTTTGTGGGGTTTTCAGAGCCTCATGGGGAAGTAATGGTGCCCTATGAACAAGATAAAAACATTTGGGAGCATAGCGTGTCATCAAGGGCAACCTGTCCTCTGAAGTTTACTAGGATTCATAAGGAAGTAAAGGAGACTGAAGAACATGGGATAAGGCAAGAGGGGACCATAGGACGCTATCAAAGGATAGGTGGTGACTCTGGGTCTGGTGGGGTTCTCGAGGTGTCTTGGAGAAGTAATTGTGAACCAAGAACAAGAAGAAACCATGAAGGATCATAGGGTCTCATGAAGGAACAGATCAGCAGAACTCTTGGTTGTGGGGTTCCCTATTGTCATGGGGAAGTAATGTTTACCAATGAGTGACGAACCATAGGTTCTGAGCAGGTGGTAGATAAAGAGATTCCTGGAGTTGTGGGGTTCTTACTTATTCCCAGGGAAGTAATGGTGACCTCTGAATAAGGGAGCATGTGTTCTCACCAAGGGGAAGGAAAAGAGTCTCCTGGGATTTATTGGGTTTCTTGGTTGTCATGGGGAAGTAATGGGTAGGTACGAATAACAGAACACAGTACCTCAGCAGATGGTAGATAGAGACTTCTGGACTTTTGGGCTTCTCAATGAGTCTTGGGTAACTAACGATGTTCTAAGAATGAGGGACCATAGCTTTTCATCAAGGGGTAGACGAAGAGACACCTGGAGTGCTGGGATTCTTGAGGAATCATGAAGAAGTAATGGTCACCCAAGAACAATAAGAAAACTTCAGAAACCATGAGGTTTCATTAAGTGGTAGATAAAGAAATGTCTGTGGTTGTGGGATTCTTGATTAACCATGGGGAAGTAATGATGACAGAAGAACAAGAAGAAAACTTGAAAGACCATAGGACCTCATGAAGGGGTAGATAAGGATACTCCTGGGGATGTGGGGTTCTCATTTGTAATTATTGGTTACCCGTGAACAAGGGATTGTAGAATTTCCACAGGCTGTAGATTAAGAGACACTTGCAGTCATGGGATTCTCTGTTTGTCATTGGGATGTAATGGTGACTCAATAACCAAGGAGAAAACATGAAGGACCATAATATCTCATCAGGGGTTGGATAAAGAGACTTAATGGTTTGTAGAGTTCTTAGTTGTCATAAGGAACTGTGTTCTATGAATGAGAGAATATTAGGTCTCAGTGGGGAGTAGATAAAGAGACTTTTCTATCTGTGGGGTTCGCTTGGAGTTATGGGAAGTAATTGTGACTGAAGAACATTGAGAAAACTCATGAGGGACCATAGAGCCTCATAAAGGGGTAGACAAAGAGACTCCTCTGTGGCAGGATTGTTGAGGGGTCATGGGGAAGGAATGATGAACCAAGAACAAGAATACTACCTGAAAAACCATAAGGTCTCATTAAGGTGTAGATGAAGATACCTATGGATTTGTGGTGTTTTCAGTTAATCATGGGGAAGTAATGGTGTCCAATGAACAAGGGAGCATATGTTCTCAGCAGGAAGAAGGAAAAGAGCCTCCTGATGTTGTAAGGTTCTTGATTAGTCATGGGGAAGTAATGGTGACCCAAGAAGAATGATTAAACATGAGGGACCTTTGAGTCTCATCAAGTGGAAGACAGAGACACCTCAGTTTATGGGGTTTTCTAGGCATCATGGGGAAGTAATGGTGACCTAAGAACAAGGAGAAAACATGAGAGATGATAGCATCTCATTAAGGGGTAGATAAAATGACGCCTGTGACTGTGCAGTTCACGGGGAATCATGGGAAGTAATCCTGACCAAATAACATGGAGAAAAGTGGAGGGACCAGCAGCCCTCATTAATGGATAGAGACTCCTGGGGTGGTAGTATTCTTGAGGGGTCTTGGGGAAGTAACGGTGACAGAAGAACATGGAGAAAACTTGAGGGACCAAAGAATCTCATCTAGGGGTAGACAGAGACACCTGTGGTTGTGGGGTTTTCAAAGCATCATGGGAAAGTAATGTGACCCAAGAATAAGATAAAATACATTTGAGAGCATAGTGTCTCCTCAAGGGGTAGGTAAAGGGACACATGTCCTCTGGAGTTCACTGGGATTCATGGGTAAGTAATAGTGATAAAAGAAAATGGATAAAACAAGATGTATCCTAGGACCCTATGAAGGGTTAGATTGTGACTCTGGGGGTGGTGGGGTTCTCAAGATGTCATAAGGAAATAAAAGTTAACCAAGAACAAGGAAAAACCATGAAAGATCATAGGGCCTCATCAATGGGTAGATTAACAGAACCCTGGGTTTGTGGGGTTCACTATTATCATGGAAAAGTAATGGTTTTTTTTTAATAATTATAACTTTTTATTGACAGAACCCATGCCTGGGTAATTTTTTACAACATTATCCCTTGCACTCACTTCTATTCCGATTTTTCTCTTCCCTCCCTCCATCCCCTCCCGCAGATGGCAAGCAGTCCTATACATGTTAAATATGTCGCAGTATATCCTAGATACAATATATGTGTGCAGAACCAAACAGTTCTCTTGTTCCACAGGAAGAATTGGATTCAGAAAGTAAAAATAACCTGGGAAGAAAAATAAAATTGCAAACAGTTTACATTTATTTCCCAGTGTTCTTTCTTTGGGTGTAGCTGCTTCTGTCCATCGTTGATCAGTTGAAACTGAGCTAGATCTTCTCTTTGTCGAAGAAATCCACTTCCATCAGAATACATCCTCATACAGTATCGTTGTTGAGGTATATAATGATCTCCTGGTTCTGCTCGTTTCACTCAGCATCGGTTCATGTCAGTCTCTCCAAGCCTCTCTGTATTCATCCTGCTGGGCATTTCTTACAGAACAATAATATTCCATAACATTCATATACCACAATTTACCCAACCATTCTCCAATTGATGGGCATCCATTCATTTTCCACTTTCTAGCCACTACAAATAGGACTGCCACAAACATTTTGGCACATACGGGTCCCTTTCCCTTCTTTAGTATCTCCTTGGGGTATAAGCCCAGTAGTAGCACTGCTAGATCAAAGGGTATGCACAGGTTGATAACTTTTTGGACATAATTCCAGAATGCTCTCCAGAATGGCTGGATTCGTTCACAACCCCACCAACAATGCGTCAGTGTCCCAGTTTTCCCGCATCCCCTCCAACATTCATCATTATTTTTTCCTGTCATCTTAGCCAATCTGACAGGTATGTAATGGTATCTCAGAGTTGTCTTAATTTGCATTTCTCTGATCAATAGTGATTTGGAGCACTCTTTCATATGAGTGGAAATAGTTTCAGTTTCATCATCTGAAAATTGTCTGTTCATATCCTTTGACCATTTATCAATTGGAGAATGGCTTGGTTTCTTATAAATTAGAGTCAATGCTCCATATATTTTGGAAATGAGGCATGGAAAAGTAATATTGACCAATGAATGAGGGACCATCTTTTCTCCACAAGGGATAGATAATGAGATTCCAGGGTTTATGAGATCCTCAGTTAGTCATGGGAATGTAATGGTGACTCAAGAACAAGGAGAAAACATGAGGGATCATCAGGTCTCACCCAGGCTAGATAGAGACACCGGGGTTATGGGATTTTCTAGGCATCATTGGGAAACAATGGCAACCAATGAACAAGGGAGCATATTTTCTCAGCAGGGGAAGAGAGAAAGAGACTCCTGGGACTGTGGATTTCTCAGTTGTCATGCTGAAGAAATCTTGTCAGAAGAATGAAAGACCTTAGGGTTTCACGAAGGGGTACACAAAGAGATCCTATGCTTTTGGGTTTCCACAAGGAGTCATGGAGAAGTAATGGTGTCCCAACTATGAGATGAAAAGCTCAGAAACCACATTAAGTGGTAGATAAATTCTTGGTTAATTATTGAGAAGTAATGGTAACACGAAGGATCATAGGGTCTCATCTGTAGATAATCATACTCCTCAGGATGTGGGTTTCTTGGTTTTTCATTTGTAATTATTGGTCACCCATGAACAAGGGACCATAGGATCTCAGCAGGGGGTAGATTTAAGAGACTCCTTATGTTGTGGGGTGATGGGTTAGTCATTGCAAAGTAATGATGATTCAAAAACAAGGAGAAAACATGAAGGACCATGGGGCCTAATCAAGCAATTGTTAACAACAAGGGTTTGGGGGTTTCTCATTTTATGGGGAAAAATCCCTGAAAAGGGAGCTAGGTTTCAAAGGGGGGTAAAAAGGGGATTTAAGGTTTGGTTTTTTAATCCTTAGGAAGAATGGGCCAGGGAAAAGGAAAAATGAGAACGGGTTTTATGGGGGGTGAATCAAGGGATACCTGTGGCTCTCTGGTTGAATGGAATTTTGGGTAATTTGAAATTGGATGAAAAGGGACCTAGGGCCCCCAGGGGTTTAAGGACTCAGTGGTGGTGGGGTTGTTTAGATGTTTGGGCAAAATGGAACCAAAGGGGAAAACGATAAAAACATAGTATGTCTCAAATTAGAAAAACCATTATTTCCCTTTGTTGGAGAAATAATATTAGCCAATGAACGTGGGACCAAACTTAAGGGAAAAGAAAAAAAGACTCTGGGGTTTTTGTTCTTGGTGAAGTAAATAATTGACCGAAAAAAGGTAAAATGGAACTGCCATCAAGGGGTAATAAATGACTCTAGGGTTGTGGGGTTTCGAAAACCAAAAAAAAGGACCCATGAAAAAGATCTTGAGTCTCAAGGGGGATAAAACCCTGGTTTGAGTTTCTTTTCATGAAAAATGGTATATGAATGAACATAATCCTTAATAAAATAAAAAAACTTTTGAACAGTTCCTAGATCATGGGAATAATGGTGACCAAAAAAAGAAAAGAGGCAAAATTTCATCGGGTAAAACCTTGGTTTGGGGGTTTTCAAAGTTAACCCAAAAACCCAAAGAACAAGAAAAACTTTCTCACAAAAATATAAAACCCTTCCTCATTTATTGGATTATAAAAAAATGACCAAAACAGGAAAAGCAAAAAGACTTTAAATAATATAAACTTTATATATTTCTTTGTCACAAAAATTTAATAGTGAACAAGGACCAAATTTCTCACTTAGAGAAAAACCTAAGGTTGTTTTTAATTCAAAAGGGAAAACCCAAAAACAATAATTAAAATGAAGACAAGTGTTAAAGGCAAAATAAAAAGAACCTAAAACTTTTTAGCACAATTATAAATTAATTTTTCCACGGGAGAAAACCCAAAGGGACCAAAGACCATCCATGAAATAAAACCCTATTTTGGGAATTTCCAAATGGCAAAAATGACAAAAAAACAAGAAAAAACATCAAAACCATAACATATTATAGATTAAAAGTTGGGTTGAAAACCCCAGAACAGGGAAAGAAACCTAACAAGGGTTATATATTATCAAACAAAAAAAAAAAAACCTTTTTGGGCCAGTTATCATAAAAAATTCTCATTACAAAAAAGGACTTACAAGGTAATAAAAAAACACTTTAGTTTCTATATCATGGGAAAAAATTTCCAACAAAAAAAGGTCTCTCAAAGGGATAAAATAAACCTAATTTGGGCCTAAAACAAAAAATTTAAAACTACACCATTTTCCAAAAAAAAAAACATTTTTTTGGGGCGGTTTTAGTCAAATTTACTCAAAAAAACACAATCATTTAAATCAGAATGCAAATTAAAACAATTGAATACCACCAACCTTCAGTTCAAAGAAAAAAATAGAATTTGGGGGAAATGTAAAACTGGGACACATCATTATTGGTGAAAAACTCACCATTCAGAAAAATTTAACATTCAAAAAATTATCAACTATCAAACCCAAATCCCTGAACTACTGACCTTTTCCCAAAAATTATAAAAAAAACCTTGCAAATTTTGTGCACCCTCTTTGTTTGGGAAACTAAACTAGTGGAATCAATTGGACAATTGCAAAAATTGTTTATGAAAATCAAATTTTGCTTAACAATAAATTTTCAAAAACCAAACACGAACCCTAGTAAAAACAGGAAAAAATCATTCTTAACAACAATACAAAATCCTTCAGGACGGCCTCTTCAACAATAAAATCCCAAATCAACCAATGGCTTTAAAAAACCACTTTAAACCCAAAAAAACCCAAAATACTAAAACCACACCAAAACCATCCCTCTTTTTTCTCCTCCATTTTGGTTTTCTTCATACCTTAATTTACAATATTTCAAGTCGTTCTTTTATACACAAAATAACTGTTTGGACAGTACACATTTTGTATTTAACTTATACTCTAACATATTTAAATGTTTGTCCAATTCCATCTGGGAAAGGGTGGGAAGGAGGAGAAAAGTTGGAACCAAAGATTTTGTAATGATCAATGCTGAAAATTTACCCATGCATATATCTTGAAAATAAAAAGATATAATAAAAAAAGAACAAAAGAAAAACATGATGTAATGAGTCTATCAAGGGACTCATTTTATTAGGGCCGTGTTAAATTACAAGGCACCCCTTTTTAAAGCAAAGGATGAATAAAAGACTCCAAATTTTAATCTTTGGTTAGTCAATGGGAAGTAATGGAGACCCAAGAACAAGGATTAAACATGGTGACCATTGAGTCTCATCAAATTGAGTAGAAACACCTTGGGTTAAATTTTCTGGCATCTAAATAATTTATTTAAAAAACAGAAACCACCATCTCATCGGGGTAAAAAGAACCTTTTGGGGTTTCATCATAAATAATGGGCCAAACAACATAGGGAAAACATTTTTTTTAATTTAAACCTTTTATTTACAGGATATAACCCTTAACACAGCATTAAATTTTAAAACCTCTTTTCCCATTTTTTCCCCTTACCCCCCTCCCTGGATGGAAAGAAATGGATTTAAAAAAAATTAAAAATTAAACACAAAAGTTACAGGAAAACCTTTTGCCAAAAACGCCAAAAAACCTGGGGAAAAAAAAATCAATTGCATAAAAAAGGGGGGATTCTTAATTTTTATCCTCAATTCTTTCGGGCTCTTTCGTTCCTCTCCTAAAGGGTTATTCCTTTAAAACCGGCCACAAGACATCTCATACGGGGGAATTTCTGGTCCCATTTCCTCCACGGTTAAAAATTTCCTCAAATCCTGGGCATTCTTACACAACAGTTTTCCTAATTCAAACCCCAATTTTGCCATTTAAAGGAAAACCTTCCCCATTTTGACACCCCAAAATTCGAAACCCTCCCCCCTTCTTTTCTTTTAAATATCCCAGTAACCTCTGGATCAAAGGTAGCACGTTTGAAACTTTTTGACATGTTAAACTACTCCCAAAATGGTTGGATTCTTCCAATCCACCAAAATGCATCAATTCCCGTTTTCCCTCCCCAACAATCATCTTTTTTTTTTCATCTTGCCAATCTGACGGGTGGTATCTTAGAGTTGTCTTTTGTTTCTCTGATTAATAATGACTTGGAACATCTTTTCATATGACTAAAATGTTTCAATTTCTTTATCAGGGTGCTTTTTCATATCCTTTGACCTTTTCATTGGGAAGGCGATTTTATAAATTAGGTTAATTCTCTATTTTTTGGAAATGAGGCCCTTTATCAGAACCTTTGACTGTAAAAATATTTTAATTTTTCTTCCCTTCTAATCTTGTCTGCATTAGTTTTGTTTGCAAAAACTTTCAGTTTGGTATAATCGAAATTTTCTATTTGGATCAATTTGATCTCTAGTTCTCTTTGTCTAAAAGACCTCCCCTTCCAATCTGGTAAACTATCCTGTGTTCCTCTAATTTATTAATAATTTCATTCTTTATGCCTGGTCTGAACCCATTTGACCTTATCTTGGTGTTGGCGTCAAGTTGGATCAATCCTAGTTCTACCAATTGTTTCAATTTTCCCAGAATTTTTTATCAAACAGATTCTTATCCCAAAGCTGGGATCTTTGGGTTTTTCAAAGACTAGGTTGCTATTTTGTTGACTGTTTATCCTGAACCTAATCATTCCCTGATCAAATCTATTCCTTAGCCAGTACCAAATAGTTTTGGTAACTGTGCTCTATAATAAATTTTAGTCTGGTACAGCTAAGCCACCTTCATTTGATTTTTTTTTTCCTTAAAATTCTTGACCTTTTTTTTCCATATGAACTTTGTTATTTTCTAGGTCATTAAAATGTTTGTGGGACTCTGATTGGTATAGCCTAAATAAATAATTGTTTATAATTTTCATCTTTGTTTATTTTCGCCCTATCCAAACATTTAAATTTTTCAATTGGTTAGATCAGACTTAATTTGCGTGAAAAGTGGTCTTAATTTTCTCATAAAGTTTCTGATTTTTCCCTTGGCAGATGATTCAAATTTTTATATCATCATAGTTACTTTTGGAATTTCTCAACTCGGACTTTGGATTTTATTGGTGATATATAAGAATCTGAAGACTTACTGGGTTTATTTTATAAAGCAACTTTCTAAATTGTGGATTATTTCTAATAACTTTTTAGCAGAATTCTGGGGTTCTCTAATTATCATGTCATCAAAAGAGTGATAATTTGGTTTCCTCATTCCTATTCTTTATTCCCCAATCTTTTCACTCTTATTCTAAAGCTATTTCTAATACAATTTAAATGTGTGATGGGGCACTTGTTTCCTCAGATCTTATTGGGAATGGGTTTCAGTTTTCTCCATTCATATGATGTTACTGATGGTTTTAAATAGATCTTCTGATTATTTTAAGGAAAGTCCATTTATTCTTACTTTCAAGTGTTTTTTAATAGGAATGGATGTTATTTTTCAATGCTTTTTCTGCATTATTAGGATGTCATATGGTTTTTTAATTTGGTTTTAAATTAATTATATTGATAGTTTTCCTAATAGAACCAAACCCCATTCCTGGTTAAATCCACTTGATCTATGGATTATCTTAAATTTTCTTGATTTTTGCTAATATCTTATTTAAGATTTTAGCATCAATATTCTTAGGAGATTGGTCTTAAATTTTTCTTTTCTGTTTTAACCCCTGGTTTTAGGTATCATACCATGTCTTGTCATAGAAGAATTTGGAGGACCCTTCATTCCCTATTTTATCAAAAATTTATATAGCATTGGGGAATTGTTCTTTAAATGTTTGGTAAAATTCATTAAATCCCATTGGTCCTGGGGATTTTTTCTTGGGGATTTTTAATTCCTGTTCTTTTCTTTTTAAAAATGGGACTATTCAACAATTACTTCCTCCTCTTTATCTGGGAATCTATATTTTTTAGGTAGTCATCCATTTCAAGGTTATAAATTTTTAAAAGTTGAGCAAAATAACTCCCTTTTTTTCTCAATTTCCTCTTCATTGGTGGAAAGTTCTCCTTTTTTTAAGACTATAATTTCATTTTCCTCCCCTCCTTTTCTAAATAATTTAAAACATCTATTTTATTGGCTTTTTTCATGAACCAACTCTTAGTTTTATTAATTGTTCAATAGTTTTTACTTTCAATATTTTTAATTTCCCTTTTTTTAAATTTCCAATTTAGTATTTATTAGGGTTTTAATTTGGTCTTTTTGTTTTTTTATTTAAAGCCAATTCTTAATCTTTCTTTCTCTGTTTTTATTCAAGTAAGCCTCTAAGGATAAATTCCCTTTTTAACTTTGGCTGCATCCCAAAATTTGGTATGATGTCTTCATTTCATTATCTTGGTGGGTATTAATTGTATCTTAATTTGCCTTCCCAATCATTCTTTAAGATGGGTTGTTTATTTAATTTTTTGGTCTATTTCCCCTAACTTTTTTGTTGAATGTAGTTTTTTTATATGATCTGAAAAGGCTTACTATTTCTGCTTTCTTGCATTTAATTTTGAGGTCTTTATGTCCTAATAATGGTCAATTTTGAATGGTTCCATGAACTGCTGAGAAGAAAATATATTCCTTTCTATCTCCATTCAGTTTTCTCCAAAGATCAACATACCCTAATTTTTTCTAATATTCTTTTACTTCTTTAATTTTTTCCTTATTTGTTTTTGGTTTGTCTAATTCTGAGGTAGGGTTGGATCTCCTACATTTAAAGTTTTGTTGTCTTTTTCTTCTTCCTCTCTCTTCTCCGGAAGTTGGATGCCATACCATTGCATATATTTTAATATTGATTTGCTTCTTGTTTGTACCCTTTCGGGTGTAGTTTCCTTTATCTCTTTTAATTAGATCAGTTTTCTTTGGCTTGATCTGAGTAAGGATGGCTACCCTACGACTCACCTAGGCATAATAATTTTTCCAGCCTTTCCTTTCTCTTTATCTCCCTTTAAATGTTTCTTGTAAACAACATATTGAGGGTTCGACGTCCAGTCTGCTATTCCTCCCTTTTATGGGGTTCATCCCATTCCCAATTTACGGTTAAATTACTAAATTTGTATTTCCTACCATCCTAATAAAGATTTGCTTTACTTATTCTTGCCTCCCCCCTCTTTCCCCTTTTTCTTATGTCCCTCTTGTTCGATGTTCCCTCTTTTAATCCTCCCTCCCCCTTTGGTCTTTTTCCTTCCTTCCCTTATTACTCTTTTCTTTTCCCTTTCCTCTCCCCCGTTTTTAATGGGGTGAGAAATTTTCTCTAAAACAAATGTTTTTTTTCTTTAGCCAACTCGTGAGGTAAGATTCACATTTCCTCCCCTCCTAAATTCCCTCAGATATGATAAGTTTCCCCTCTTTGTGGGATTGGTTTCCCTCTTTTTCCCTCCTTCCCACCTTTTCTATATCCCTTTTTCCATATCTACTTCCCTTTTTTTTTTATTAGTACAATCAAATTATACTTATTCTTTTGTATATACAACAAATACAATTCTCAGAGTTATTTTCCTTTTTGCATCTCAGGTTCTATGGTTAGATCAAATTTTTGTTTAGTTCTGGTTTTCTTCAGAAACAAATGGAATTCATTTGTTTCATTAAATATCTTCTTCCCTGGGAAAATGCTCCAACTGGTGGTTTATTCTTGGCTGTAAGTTCTTTGCCTTTCGGAATATCATTTCAGGTTCTTTTTTGATGTGAGGCAGCCGGATCTTGTATTTTTTCCCTCGTTTTGGTTTTTTGCTGCTTTAAAATTTTTCCTTAATCATGTTCAAAATTTGCTACAATATTCCTTGGGGTTTTATTTTAGGGTTTCTTTCAGAAGGTGTTCGATGAATTCTCTCAATGCCTATTTTACCTTCTGATTCTATTACATCTGGGCAGTTCTCTTTGATGATTTCTTGTAAAATAGTATCTAGCATAGGGAAAACATAAGGGAACATAAGACCTCAACAGGTAGATAGAAACTTCTGGAGTATGGGGGTTTTATGATCTCATGAGGAAGTAAAGGTGAACCAAAAACAAGGAGGAACCTTGAAAGATCATAGGGTCTCACCAAGGGGTAATTCAGCACACCCTGGGTTGTATTATTGGTCACCCATAAACAGGGTACCATAGGACCTCAGCAAGGGGTCAAATAAGAGAGTCTTCTGGTTATGGGGTTCTCATGTAGTCATGGGGTAGTAATGGTGACTCAAGAACAGGGGGAAAAATGAATGACCATAAGGTCTCATCAAGAGGTAGATAATGAGATGTAGGAGTTTGAGGAGTTCTCAGTTAATCATGGGGAAATAGTTGCTATAAATCAATGAGAGAATCTTAGGCACCATCAGAGCATGGTTAAAGAGACTCCTGGGGTTTGTGGTTTTTTGATTAATCATGTATAAGTAATGGTGATTTATGAAAGCTGGACCATAGGGTCTCATCAAAGGGTGGGCAAAGACCCTGTGGTTGTGTTTCCTGAGGCATGATGGTGAAATAATTGTGACCCATGAGTGAGGGACCACAGCTTCCCAGCAGGGGTCAATGAATGAAATTCCTGAATTTGGGGGCTTCTTGGTTTGTCATTTGTGATTGTTGGTCACCCATGAACACGGGGCCATAGGGTCTCAGCCAGTGGTAGAAAAAAAGACTCCTGGGTCATGGGCTACTGGGTTAATCGTGGGGAAGTCATGGTGACCAAAGAACAAAGAGAAAACATGAAGGACCATTAGTTCTCCAGAAGGGGTAGATTAGTATAGTCCTTGGGATGTGGGGTTCTTGGTTTGTCATTTGTAATTATTGGTCACCCACAAACAAGGGACATAGGACCTCAGCAGGCGGTCGAATAAGAGACTCTTGTGGTCGTGGGGTTCTTGGGTAGTCATGGGGAAGTAATGGTGATTCAAGAACAAGGAGCAAAAATGAATGACCATAAGGTGTCATCAAGGAGTATATAAAGAAATGGAGAAGGTTGTGGGGTTCTCGATTATTCATGGAGAAGGAATTGCGATCCATGAATGAGAGACTCTCAGGTCTCAGCAGGGGGTAGTTAAAGAGACTCCTGGAGTTTGGGGTTTCTCCCTTAGTCATGTATAAGTAATGGTGACCCACTTGTGGTTGTAGATTGTGGGGTTCTTGAGGCATGATGGCAAAATAATTTTGACCAATGAATGAGAGACCATAGCTTCTCAGCCCGGGGTAGTTAAAGAGACACTTAATTTTGGGGGAGTTCTCAGTTAATCATGAGGAAGGAATGGTGACCCAAGAAGAAACATTAAATATGAGGGACCACGCATCTCATAAAGGGGAAGATAGAGAGACCGGGGGTTCTAGGGTTCTTGGTTGTCATGGGGAAGTGATATTTATGCATGAACAAGAGACCCCATGGAGAGAGGTGGGGAGGGGTAGAGTTAGAGCTTGTGTGAGGGTGAGAGTGAGAGTGAATGTGAGAGTGCATGTGTGAGAGAGATGGATGGGAAGGCAAGCGTTAGGTGAGACAGAGGGAGGGAGAGGCAGAGAGAGAGGGAGAGTGAAGGTAAGTGTGAGAGTGAGTGTGGATGGACAAGGTCAGTCTCATCAAGGGCTAGATAAAGAGACATCTCTAACTTTGCGCTTCACTGGGAGTCATGGGAAGTAATCCTGACCGAATACCAAGGAGAAAACGGGAGGGACCAGCGGTCCTCGGCAGGGGGAAGGTAGAGACTCCTGGGGTGGTGGGATCTCGAGGTGTCATTGGGAAGTAATGGTGAACCAAGAACAAGAAGGAGACCTGAGAAACCAGACGGTCGCCTTAAGGGGTAGATGAAGATACCCCCGAGGTTTAGGGTTTCTGGATGAGTCACGGAGAACAAATGGTGTCCCAAGAACGAAGGAGCATAGGGTCTCATCAAGGAGTAGACAGAGACTCCTGAGGTGCTGGGTTTCCCTAGGAGGCATGGAGAGGAATGGCGACCCAGGAAGAAGAAGAAGAAGAAGAAGAAGACCTGAGAAACCAGAAGGTGTCCTTAAGTGATTGATAGATTAAGAGATTTCTGGGGCTGTGGGGTTTTCAGTTAATCATGGGGACGTAATGGTCACTGATGGACAAAGAACCACAGGGTCTCAGCAGGGGGTAGCTAAAGAGACTCGGAGGGGCGTGGGGCTCTCGGGGTAAATAACGGGGAAGTAATGGGGACTGAAGACCAAGGAGAAAACCTGAAGGCTTGGTGGCGCCATGGTGTTCACGCTTTCCGGTCCCTGCCCGCTCCACATTATCTTCAGTTTCCCCACCGGGGCGCTTAGGCTGCGGCTCGGGCGGAAGTGCCTTGCAGCGGTGGAGCGCTGCGGCTCGGGCGGAAGTGCCTTGCCGCGTGGTCCTCAGAGGCTGTGGTGGTGGCTGAAGGGACGGCCCGGGAGCTCAGGGTTGGCCTGGTTGCCGGCAACGCCATCAGTCATGTTCCCCATCAGGCCCAGCAGCCCCGTCGGGGTCGAGGAGGAGGAACTAGCCGAGGATGATCTGGCATTCATAAGCCAAAGCCAGGGGAGCTCGTCTGAGGGGAGCGGAGAGGCCGCGGCCCGGTCCGCCTCTTCCCCCTCCTTGCTGCAGCCCGGCAACCTCTCCTCCAGCTCTTCCCGCCAGTCCCGCGAGCCGCACAACTCCCAAGATCCAGACAGGCCTTTTCTGACAGAGGCCACAGGCCCAGTGACGGCGGAGGCCTCGGCGATGACGTCGAGCTCTGGGGAGCTTGTGTCCCAGACCAACAGTGAGCCGAGCTCTGGGTCCCCCCGTGCCCACCGGGTCCCCTCTTCTCACAACTCCCCCACGGCCGCCGCTGTGGCAGCCTGCCCATCTGCCTTCACCTTCTCCAGGCGTGTCGCTGCTGCGGCCTCCGGCTCGCACCCCCCAAAGCTCAGGCGGGTGAGAATGACCGGGCGCCCAGTGGACATCCCGCTCTTTGGTTTGCTGAAGAGCCGCAGCCTGGGCCGAGGGAACTATGTAGGCCTGGCCCGAGGGAACTATGTAGACCCCGCCCGAGACAACTTTCACATGATGACCAGGTTGTACAAATCCATCCACCCCGCAGACTTGCTGTACTTAAACACTGGCAGCCACGGCTCCATCTTCAACTTGGAGTACTCCCCTGATGGGTCAGTGTTAACAGTTGCTTGTGAACTGAGTGAAGTTCTTCTTTTTGACCCCATATCTTCAAAGCATATAAAAACGCTTTCTGAAGCTCATAATGACTCCGTAAATAGTATCAGGTTTCTGGATAATAGACTGTTTGCAACATGCTCCGATGACTGTACAGTAGCCCTTTGGGATCTAAGAAAATTAAACTCTAAAGTGTGCACTTTACAAGGTCATTCTAGCTGGGTGAAGAACGTTGAGTATGACGTTAATAAAAGACTCTTAGTTTCATCAGGATTCGATGGAAATGTAATCATTTGGGACACTAACCGGTGCACAGAAGATGGGTGCCCACACAAGACATTCTTTCACACCCGTTTTCTTATGCGGATGAAGTTAACTCCAGACTGTTCCAAAATGCTGATTTCAACCTCTTCTGGTTATCTTTTGATTTTACATGATCTTGACTTGACAAAGTCTTTAAATGTTGGAAGATATCCAATTATAAGGGCAGGAAGCACTGCATGGAATTCTGATGCGAGTACTTCTGCAAGTTCATCTACTTCTAGAGCTGCTGGTTCATCTTCTCGTGATGGGGATTCTGGTTCATTATCTGAGCAACATGTGTCACTTCCTAATTGTCTTGAAATTTTAATACCAGAAGTTCCTCTCAGGAAGCGTAATGGTAACTCCATTACATCTTTACAACTACATCCTAAAAGTCGGGCTGCCCTTTTACGGTGTTCCAGTAATACAGATGATCAGGAGTGGACCTGTGTCTATGAATTCCTAGATGGGCCTCCAGTACGCTCTGTTTCACCTCGTTATTCTCTCAGACTGACTCATTATATTGAGGAAACGAATGTTAGCAGTGGGTATGTCAAAGAACTTTGTTTCAGCCCTGATGGTCGACTGATTTCTTCCCCACATGGCTATGGGATCCGCTTATTGGGATTTGACACCCAGTGCCATGAATTTTTTCACTGCTTATCCCCCAGAGCCAGGCCCTTGAAGGAAATTCATTCTCTTTACTCTCATAATGATATGGTTCTGACAACCAAGTTCTCCCCCACACATTGTCAGATTGCCTCAGGGTGCCTTAGTGGACTCGTGTCTTTGTATCAGCCAAAGTTTTAGGCAAAACTCTCATCAAAAAAGGAACTCTTTTGGTGTTCAACTTCTAAATTACTTCTGTTCAGGTGAAATATTTTCCTTAGACATCTTGTAAGTGGTTCAAGATCCTCATCCCTAGGGTCCATGAACATCCCAACAATGACATAGGGGTACTCAGTCTAACACTGGATGTTTGATACCGCATCTCTAAGACAGACTGTGCATTGTCTTTCTTCCTCGGCATTCCTCTGCTCCTGCTGATCCTGTGCCATGGTTCCTCTGGTTGTGTTGCACAGTAGTCCTTGGAGGACTTTTCTCTAGGTGTGACTCTTGGTAGACATTGGGCAGGATTTTTGGTTCAGGAAGATGGAAAGTGGTGCTACTCCTGAATAAAACCTAGAACACTGATGTTGGCATATTGGTTGTTACAAGCGAAATTTTATCTTGCATATTCATTTGGCCCTTGTAAATGGCCATTATTTCACTATAAAGACTAAATAATGAAAATGTTCTCATAAGTATCAGATTAGATTTTATCATAATGACCTTTGAAGTTTATTGAAACTACTAATCTAGTTTTCACAACATTGAGGGATTTTGTTTATTATGAAATAATAGCCAAATGTTGTTGTGTTTGTGTAATTAGTTTCCTTTGTGTGAAGTTAAACTTCTAGTTTCCTTACTGTATATACTTGTTTTTATTGACAGCTCTGAGAAGTGAAGAAATGGACTTTTTCCTGTGGTGCAAAGAAAAGGTTCTGCTGGCTTAGCAGAAAGCATTTATTATTGACTGATGGGAAAAGCATCATTTAGAGACTTTTGTCATCTTCTTTGCTGCAATCTGTATAGTGTAGTAGAAATTGTTACATTACCTGGGGCAGATCATTGAGTAAAAATGCCCCCTCTTACTCTGCTTTCTTCCCTTATTCCCATGGGGAAAAACGTGTGTAAGAATACTGTTTTTTTTTGAGAACACTTAATTTGTTTCATTAGTGTTATATTTGTTAATTGAGAACACCAGCCCTGTTTCCAGGCTAATTGTCTAGTTATGATATTATTTATACTGTGTGTATTGAATGGAATGTCACATAAGAACATATACTGAATAGGTTCCATATTTAAACCAGGGCTGGAAGTTGTTTTCCCCTTTTTTTTTTGGTTCCTTCCCTCCTTTTCTTCTTCTTCTTCTTTTTTTTTTTATCATGGGCTTGAAATGCATTGCCCTATGAACAACAATTGGGCCATCCTCAAGAAATGACAGTTATACACAAGTTGCCATGTCAATGTAAATATCTTCCCATCCTGCATTATAGCTAAGTAACTAGAATTGATACTTATGTGTGTTAAAATAATACTTTAGTAGATCTTTATTTGTAGAACATTTTTGAAGAGTTAGATTATAAATATAAGTAGTAGCTCCGGCCTAGCTGTCGGACCAGAGAATACATCTCCCAGCTATGGCAGTAAATTTAGAGTTACAAAATATGGATATAATTATACCAAATTAAGGGAGTTGGAAAACCTGTTGAACCAATCATTCACATGTACAAATGTGCCTTGTTTAAGCCAGTAGATGCATTCCTCATATTTTGGGGGAATTTCTGTCAACTCAAACATTTCTCACTAATTTGTATTATGTAATTGGAAGATGCTTTTCTGTACAAAAATGTTGCCACAAGAAATAATAAAAACCACTTTTGTGCATTGAAAAAAAAAGAACATGGAGCAAACACGAAGGGCCATAGGGTCTCATCAAGTGGTAGATAAAGATATTCATGGGTTTGTGGGATTCTGAGGTGGTCTTGGGCTATTAATATTGATCATTGAACAAGGGACTGTAAGGTCTCAGCAGGAGGTATATTACAAGACTTCTGAGGTCTTGGGATGCTGAATGGTGACTCGAGTAAGATGAAAACATGAAGGATCATCAAGGGATAGAGTGTCACTGGATTTTGGGGTTCTCTGTTAGATATGGGGTAGTAGTGGTGTTCCAAGAAGCAGAAGAAAGCATTCAGGGTCATAGGGTCTCATCAAGGTGCAGTTAACTATGCTCATGGTGTTGTGGGGGTTCTCAGTTTGTCATAGGGAAATAATGATCACCAAAGAATTAGGCACCACAGTTTCTCAGCAGGGGGTAGATAAAGAGCCCTTTAGGGTCATGGGGTTTTCAGTTAATCATGGGTTAGTAATGGTGGCCAAAGAACAAGGAGAAAACATGAAGGACCATTGGGTCTCATGAAGTGTGTGTATATATATATATAAATAAATAAATAAGTATATTTCTGGGTATGTGGGGTTCTCTGTTTTTCATTGGTAATTATTGGTCATCCATAACAATGGTCCATAGGATCTCCAATGATTGTGGGGTTCTCGGATAATTTTGGGAAAGTAATGATGACTAAAGAACAAGGCAATAAAATGAAAGACGATAGGGCTTCATCACGTGGTCAATAAAGAAATACAGGCGTTGTGGTGTTCTCAGTTAATCATGGAAAAACAATTGCGGTCCATTAACAAGATCTTATTGTGTCTCAGCAGGGGACAGATAAAGAGACTCCTGGTGTTTTGGTTTTTTCGATTAGTCATGTATAAGTAATTGTAATACATGAAAGATGGACCTTAGTTTCTCTGTTATAGTTTCTCATCAAGGGGTAGGTAGTGATGCTTGTGGCTGTGGGGTTCTTGGAGCGTGGACGGTAAGTAAAGGGGACCAATGAACTTAGGACTATAGCTTCTCATCAGAGGGCAGATAAAGAGACTCCTGAATTTTTGGAGTTCTTGGTTAATCATGAGGAAGTAATGGTGACCCAAGAACAAGGATTAAACATGAGGGACCTTCGGGTCTCATAAAGGAATAGATAGAGAGACCTGGGATTCTGGGGTTCTTGGTTGTCATGGGGAAGTGATGTTCATGCATGAACAACAGACCACATGGAGAGAGGGGGGGGGGAAGAGAGATGGGGAGGGGAGAGAGGGAGGGGGGAAAGAGAGTGGTAGAATTAGACCGTGTGTGACTGTGAGAGAGTGAGTGATTGTGTGGGTGTGAGTGTGAGAGTATGTTAGAGTGTGAGAGTGAGAGTGTTAGAGACTAGGGGAAAGTTATGGGGTTCTTGGGGAGTCACAAGGGGATAATTCCAACGATTCCTAAATGGAGAAACTTTCTGAGGGCCCATCAGAGGTGTTCACCAGGCAGTACTGTATATATGAGACTCCTTAAAGAGGTGTAGTTTTGGGGAGAGCCAGAGAAGGAAAAGACAGACCCCTGAACAGGGGAGGAATATGGGGATGACAGACATTTAGGAAGGGATAAAGAGATATCTGGAGGAATATATTTGGAGATCTTGGGGAATCAAGAGTGGGGAGTTACAGAAATCCCTAAGAAGCATAGGATGCCTTAGGTGTTGAACAGTAGATGAATAGAGCAGGTAGGGGTGTGTATGTGTGTGTGTGTGTGTGTGTGTGTAGATGGAGTTGCAGTATTCTTGTGGAGTTCAAAGGGGGAAGCCACCAAACCCATGAACTTGGGGAAGATATTGGGGTCATGAATACTCAGTGAGGAGTAGACAACAGACTCTGGGGAGAGATTGTGGGGTTGTTGGGAAATCAAAAGGGGAGGGTTATAAAGATCCACGGAAAGGAGAGACCATATGGGAGTCAGCAGGGTTTAGACACAGAGATTCTTTGAGGGAGATTATGGAGTTTTTGTTTAGTTATAGGGAGAAGTACTATGATCCCTGTATATGTCCATAGCAGAGATTCATGGAGGGAGGTTTTGGGGGGCTTTGGGGAGTCAAGAGAGGAAAGTTCCAAAGACCTCTGTGCAGGGAGAACATAGGTACAGAGATTTGTAAAGGAAGGCTATGGGATTCTTGGGGAGCCAGATACTCCTGGGAAGAGGTGTTTGGGGGTTGGGGGTCAGGAACCTCTGAACCATGGGAGATCTTAAGGTGCCAGCAGATACTGAGAATCTGGGCAGGGGGATGAAAGATATAGGGAGTCATTACAAAGTCTCCAGGAAGAGGAGTCATAGGGGTTGTGGGTGACCACCAGAGGATGGATAGAGTGCTTCGGGAGACGCAGAGTTGTTTGGAAATTGGGGTGGGTTAGAGACCCCTGAATGGCAGAAGAATATGGGGCTGTAGGCATTCAACTGGCATTAGACATGGAGACTCTTTGGGGAGGTTGTGGAATACTTTAGAATTCTGGAGCAGGGAGCTACAAAGACTGTTTAGCAGAGGATATGGGAGCCATGGATGCTCAGTATGAGTAGTACAGAGTCTCCTTGTGGGGGAGATTTGGGGTTCTTGTAGTGTCAACAGGAAGGACTTAACAGAGACCTATTACCAAGCCGGGGATTTGAGGATCCTAGGGTAGGTCATTGTTTATCTTGTGGAAGGAGAGCCCTCAATAGGGAGAGGACGTGAGGCTGGAACATAAGTGCTCAGCAGTGAAATGACATGAGGTGGATGTTATATAGGGGGTCAGCACAGGGGTAGGTACAGAGCTTCTTTGGTGGATGTTGTGGGGTTCTTGCTTAGTCAAGGAAAGAGTTACAGAGACCCCTGACAGGGAGAGGATGGGGGCATTGTAAGGTACTCAAATGTCAATAAATACAGGCTCTTTGGAGAGAGATTGGGGTTCTTGCGTAGACAGGAAGGGGAAGTTATAGAAGTTATAGATGAGGAAGAGTAGATAGGGGGTCATAGTGGCTCAGCAGAATGGCAGATGCCTAGTGTTCTAGGATAAGCTTTTTGGTAGTCTTGGACTTCAGGAAGAGTGAATTACAGAGATACTGGAACAGGGGAAGGATTATGGGTTCATAGGTACTCAGCAGGAGGTCAGAACTAAGACTTCTTGGGAGAAAGATTGTGGGGTTCTTAGGAAGTGAGGAATCCTAGAGACCCTCTAATGGGCAGAGAACATGGGAGGATTATAAGTGCTTAGCATGAGATAGTTTCAGAGAATCTGTGTGGAAGTTTGGAGTTTTTAGGATATCAGGAAGAGGGAATTGCAGAGCACCTTGAATAGAGACTGCATATGTGGAATGTTTTTGCTCCTTGGAGGGAAAGAGGGAAGATCATGGCTTCTTAGGAACTCAGGAAGGGGAGTTTCCAGAGACCTCTGAATGAGGGGAGTATATGGGGGTCTTGGTCCTCAAAAGGGGTAGATACAGAGGTTCTCTGAGGAGAGGGTATAGAATTCCTAGGGAGTTATGATGGGAGTTACAGAACAGGATAATAGAAGGGGATCATAGGGACTCAGCAGAAGGGGAAATATAGTCTGGAGGGAGTTATAGAGATCCCTGAAGAGAGTGGATATGGGCTCGTGGTTGCTCAGCATGGGTTAGATAGAGATTCTTTTGTTGAAGAATGTGGAGATCTCAGGCAGTCAAGAAGGGGGAGTGAGTGTGACCCCTGAACATTTGTGCAGGTACTGGAAAGTTAGTAGAAAGGAGATAGAGATGACTGGAGGACAGTCATAGGTGCTCAGCAGGGACTCTTTGAGGAAAGTTTGTGGACTTAGGAGTGGGACGTTAGTGACTAATGAATGGGGTGGGGCATAGGAGGGGTTGTAGGTCCTCAGCTGGGAGTAGATGCAGAGGCTCTTTGAGGGAGGTTTGGGGTATCTTGGAGAGTAATTGGGTGGGGTTACAGTAACCCTTGAATAGCAGGACAACCTGAGAGATGGTAGGTTCTCAGCAGGGGATAAATACAGAGACTATGCAATGGAAGTGTTTGGGCATCTTGGGTAAGGGGAAAAGAACTGCAGAGACCCTTTGATGGGAAGAGAATTTGGGGGACTTCATACTGGGGGAACTCAGTAGGGAGTACATATTTAGACTGCTGGAGGTGTATATCTTGGTGAATCAGGAGGGAGAATTTATAGAGACCCCCTCAACAAGGGAAGGACTTGGAGGTCATAGGTGCTTAGCAGGGGGTAGATACAGGATGCTCGTGGAGAGATTGGCAGGTTCTTGGGGAGTCTGGAGGGGAAATTAACGACTCACATGAATACAAATTGAATATGGAGACTTATAGCTTCTCAGCAGGGTTTGTGCAGCTACTGGGAAGTTAGTAGAAAGGAGATAAAGAGATAACTGGAGGAAAGTCTGGGATCTTAGAGTCAATAGGAGAAACACACTCATGGCAAGGGGGAGCAAGCATTTATTTAGCGCCTACTATGTGCCAGGCACTGTGCTAAGCACTTTACATATATTATCTCATTTGATTTTCACAACCACCCTGAGAGGTAAGTACTATTAGTATCCTCATTTTCTTATGGATGAGTAAACAGAGTTAAATAACTTGCTTCAGGTCCCACAACTAGTGTCTAGGCAGGATTTTGAACTTGGGTCTTCTTAACTCCAGGCTCTAGCTACAGAAGGGGAGCAGGAGGGGGATGGGGGAAAGGTGTAGGGTTCTTGGGGAGTTTAGAGGGAACAGTTGTCCCAGGTGCAGAGATCTGGGGGCTCTGGAGAGGTGGAGGGGGCAAGGGAAAGTTGTGAAGGTTTGGGGAGTGAGGAAAAAGACCTGCATTTAAAGAGGTGCTGGAGGATAAATAAGGGGACAAGAGGAGGATAGGAGCTCAGCATAGGGTGGGCACAGAGAATCTGGGGGGGGGGAGTCTGGGGGAGAACCAAAAACTAGACAGAGGGATACTCTAGAAATACTATTTTGAAAAAGAAGAAAGAATGGAAGAACATTTTTTTTTCAATTTTCCACAACCAATTATTATTTGTCCCATTGGGAGGTTTCTACAATAGGAAATCAGAAACAATAAGATTTTTTCCCATATTTTGGTTTTGATTTCTTTGCCCAGGAGATTCTCTTCCTTCTCACAAATCAAACCCAGGGATGATTATTTTTGTCCCCTTTTACTTTCACATATCTCTTTGACCTTCACTTCCCTCCTTCTTCCTCGTCCTCCTTCCTGGCTTTCTCTTCATAATAATGAAAGATAGATTAAGAATAATTCTGAATGATAAGTCTTTGAACAACAAGCCGCCATTTGTGTTAATTAAAATGAAAATTATATATGTAACTTTTAAGGAACAGGAAAATTTCACATTAAATACCTGCCCTGTTGGGCAGTGAGGGATAAAGGGAAGAAGAGAAAATATATCACTGTCCTTTATTAGTTCTTATGGAGAGAATAGTTGACCCTGGGAATCTTGGAGAGGAATTGATAGATGCAGAGATCCCTGCTGGGATGGGTGGGAGGAGACTGGGACAATGTAAAAGAGTAAGTGGGAGGTGTCGGGACGCAGAGACCTATGGGAGTGGGTGCTGTGAGATTATTGGGGTATTAGGAAGGGTTAGAGGGAGGAAGGGAGGAAGAAGAAGTGCTGTCTGGGGGGCTCAGAATATCAGAGTAGATGTGCAGACCCTGTGACGAGTAGTGCTGTGTGTCTGCAGGGAAGGCTGGCCCAGCACAGGGAGACAGAATCCTGGGAATGGAGCCTGGAAGTGCTCAAGGATGCCTCTAGGGGGAGACAGAGACCACCTCGAGAGTCTCAGGGCTCATTGGTAGTCAGCTGGGGGAGAACCTGAAAACCTTGGGAAGCAGGCTGTATGATCTTGAGATGCCTGCTGGGAAGAGACATGGGATATCTGGGGAGAGACCTGTGAGGTCTTGGGGACCCCCATGGGGGAGTATGGGGGAAACACAGGGACCCTTGCCAGGAAAGCCAGCATGGGAGTCATATTAGGAAGAAGTGTGGGGGAGCCTTGTGGGGAATGGGGGAGTTATCAGCAAGAACCTACAGAGACCCTTGTGAGCTGAAATGTTGGTGGGAGGGAACCCTGTAGGTCTTTTGGGTATCATCAGGGGATAGGCACAGAAATCTCTGGGGAAGGGGGAGACTGTCTTATAGACTGAACAGTGGGGTGCCAGAGAGATCCCTGAGCTGGAGGAGGTACGGACCTTGGGAAGTCAGGATTGGAGGAGGTATAGGACAGCAGGAGGAATCTCTCAGCTGGGGGAGGGCAGGGAACTGAGGTATCTTGGGGTGTCAGAGGGAGAGACTGAGAGATCCTGGGAAGATGGGGCAAGGGATCAGGTGGGAGGAGGGAAGATTCTATCGATATACTGACTCCTGCATCAGTTCTCTGATGACTGTATCCCAATTACTTCCTCTTATTCTCATTACACTCTATTATCTTGAATTACAGGGGTCAGTATAAGGAAGCCATCACAACTAACACATATTTCTCTCAACTGTCACTTCTCGAAGTCTCAGTTTCCGCTGGGATAGACAGGGCAGGGAAATTGGTGTCTGAGGATCCCCCCAGATCTGACATGCTGGGATTCTGACAATTTCTCCATTAGCCCATAGCTTGTCTACATCTTGCTCCCAAACTCCCATCTTGCTGCTGGGAGACAGGATGGCCCCATCTTTGCTTCTCCATCTGTTCCCCCTTCCCTGCTTGGTGCTATCCAGCCCCTTATTATTTTCATAGACCTAGTACTTGGCATTTATTTGAAGGGGAGGTGGAAAGGCAGGGCTGGTGCCAAAGGGGAAGATTCTCCCTATCTAGAGTCAATCAATCCTGCTGAAAGATAGGTTTCAGCTCGCCATAAAGACCTTTGTGAAAATTAGGGCTGTTCAGTATTGAAAAGGGCTGCCTTAGGGAGGTAGTGAGCTCTCTATCACTGGAGATGTGGACATGGAGGCTGCATAATCACTTGTCTGAGATACCACAGGCAGGATCTCTGTTGGGTCAAAGGCTTGGACTAGGTAATCTCTGGGTGAGCTCTCCTCCAGCTGCAAAATCCTATATTTATTTTGTAGGGGTAAGAGCTGGAAGGGACCTCCCAGACCACCTAATCCCACTCTCCCACCCTCCATTTTACAGCTGAGATAATTGTGACCTAAGTCATTAACTCCAGAACCTAGGTTCTGCTTCGGAGGGGAGTTGGTTGATTAATTGAGGGGGCTACAAGGCTCCAGGTTCTGTGGAGAAGCCGTTTCTACATTCCCTTGGAGTGTGTCCCATACCTCTAGGCAGGCAGATGACAAGCATGTGTTAAACCCTTCCTTTAGGTGCCAGGTGCTGGGGCTACACATACAAGCAAAAAGAAAGCCTGTCTTACTTCCGTTCCCTTGGAGGAAAGACAACTGGAAACTGAAAAGGGGCATAAAAGTGCCAGTGTTGGGACATGGAGGCAATGCCCTGAGAGTCAGAAGCACAGAAGGGAGAGGAATGAAGCAAAGCTGCCCTGAGGCAACCCAAGCTGGAGGCCCCAGGAAAGGAACTCGCCAAAATCATTTGATTTGGGGAGGGGACTTTGTTTTTGGGTCTGAATGTATTGCAGGGGGTCCTCAACTACGGCCTGCGGGCCAGATGCGGCAGCTGAGGACATTTATCCCCCTCACCCAGAGCTATGAAGTTTCTTTATTTAAAGGCCCACAAAACAAAGTTTTTGTTTTTACCATAGTCCGGCCCTCCAACAGTCTGAGGAACAGTGAACTGGCCCCCTAGTTAAAAAGTTTGAGGACCCCTCTTTTAGACCCAAGGCACAGTAGGGTATAGTGAGCATACTCCCTTTTCACTGTGAGTCTAGAGATGAAGTAAGTCATTAATCCAACTGACATTTTTCATTTTTATAGTCCTTAGTGTGTGGAATACTATCCTCCAGGCTAGAGGAGATAAAAAAAATTTCAATATGTCTTGGGTTCGATTTTCCATAGGTATTATGGTCTATTAGCTATAATGATAATTAAGATTTCGTGATAAAGCAAATTAGAAAATTACAAAAAAAAAGAAGTATCATATGAGGTCTGCAGGAAGGCTTGTTCCTGGGAGGCAGCAAGAACTGTATTTGGAGCCGGAGGTATTAGATTTAATTTATTAAGCACCTACTATGTGCCAGATACTGTGCTATGAGCTGGGAAAGAATACAATACAAGCAGAAAGACAGTTCCTGTCTTCAAGGAACTTACATTCTAAAACACATAAAGAGGGATTGAAAAGGAGGGATTTCAGGAGTTAAATTGGAGTAGAAGTAAGTATGCCGTAGTAGCAGCAGCAGCAATAGCAGTTGCAGAAATAATAGTAGTAGCAGTAGTAGTCTTAGTTATAGTAGTAGTGGTAGTAATAGCAATAATACTAGTGGGAGTAGTAGTGGTGGTAGTGGTAGTAATAATAGTAGTAGTAGTAGTAGTAATAATAGTAGTAGTGGTGGTGGTAGTAGTAATAGTAGTAGCAATAGTGGTAGTAGTAATAATAGTAGTAGTAATAGAATTAATAATAGTGGTAGTAGTGGTGGTGGAAGTAGTAATAGTAGTAATAGTATTAATAATAGTGGTGGTAGTAGTAATAGTAGTAGTGGTAGTAGTAATAGTACTAGTAGTGTGGTGGTAGTAGTAGTAGTAGTAGTAATAGTAGTTGTAGTCTTAGTCATAGTAGTAGTAGTAGCTGAAGAAGAAGAAAGAAGAGAGAAGAAGGAAGAAGAAAAAGAAGAAATAGAAGTAATAATGATGATGATGATGATGATAGATTAGGAGGAAGAGTAGTAGTTATGGTTATTTGTCCTTCTTTCTCAAATGTCATGTTACCATGACATCAGGGAGGTAATACCATTGCATGAATTGGATTTAAGTGAGAAAGGGCTGTGCAAAGTAGGTACATATTGGAGAACCTGAGTTCACATCTGGTTCTATTCCTAGCTGTGTGACCTCCTATCTATAAAATGAAAGAGTTTGGTCTCTACCTCCCAGTTGCCTTACTGAGATTTCAGCAGGAAAGTCATTGTGCTCTTAGTTCAGGATTAGAAGTCTCTGGTTCAACTGTTTTAGGGACTCAGCTCCCAGGTTTGTCAACTCTCAACAGGAGTTAGGAACAGTACAGGCTCTCTTGTTCAACAAATCTTGCTGGTTCAGAAATGAACCAGGGGCCTCACCATAACTTGCGGACAATTCAACAATTCATCTAGTTTTTTTTTTTTTTTTTAGGGCTAATAGGCTTTAATTTGGTTGACCTTAAAATATCTTAATAGTTTGACCTAGTTTTCAAATCAACATACATTCCACCAAGTAAAATGCCAATTGGACAAAAATTTCTCTTATGAAATTTGGTAAGTTCCCCCTTCAACAAAAAATTCAACTTTAGGACATTCAATTGTCACTTTAAACTTTTGTTGTGTAAATAATAGTAACCAATATCAGAGAGACTAAGTGAAGCCATTTAAGACATGATCTTAACAGGTAGAAAATAACATATTCTCAAATTTTTAGTTTTTCATATTTTTCTCAAATCTTGAATCTTTCAATGAGTTCTATAACAAGTAGAAAATAGACTACCTGGTGTTTCTCAATCAAAGCTATCCTAGCACTAAAGTCCCTGATTTTAACACTACAGATTCTAGGATATTGTTGTCTAATCAGTAAAACAAGACCAACTAAAAAAGTTAAGCCACCATAGAATTTTCTTTTTCAGAATAGCCATTTAAACAGAAACGTGAGCTTCCAATATCAAACTGACTACCTGATTTAAAAAAAAAAGTCACTTGGTAGGTTAATTTCAAATTGTCAGAAACCCAGAGATGACACTTAGGGAAAACTAATAACCAATACAGAGCAAAGGATATCTTATTGACCTGTCAATTGCCATTCTTTCTGGATTTCATTTGCTCAGCCATACACATTGCCTTTCCCATTAACCTTTATCTCTCTAGCCTCACTTTTCACTCCTGGACTTTTTTGCTTCAAAGTTGCAGCTACTTCTTCCTTCTCAGGACCCCATTTTCAGTTTTCCAAAAATTAGATTTTCTTTCCCTAGATTAACACTAATTTTGATCCACTCTAGAAAAACAAATTATATTGTACTATTTAAAACCTAATTAGGTGAATAAGTTGTAATTTATACTATTGAGTGATAAGAAACCATGACCTTTTAAGTGCTTCTTGAAACATATTTAAGGAGGTAGCAATTAGGGAGGTATTGACAGGGTAGGTCAATACCTTCATCCTCCTTTCAATATCAAGGCCTATCTTCATTCTTTAAAGAGTTTTTGCCTTATTTTTACAAATCTATTACCAATATTAATTAGTGCAATGAACTTTGTGAGGGCTCTCCAGTGAGAGAGAGGACATGGAAGCCCTGCTGTTCCAAGAGCTTTGAGTTTCCTCGACCACATGTGTTCCCTACATACATGCTTCACTGCCATTGTACATTAATTTTGTGCCCTGTTTTCCTTTCCTACAGATTCTCCATGTTCTTGTGGGAATATGTATCCCAGGTTTTGGGGGGAAATGCCTTGTAACAAATGTGCTTACTTTGCCTTTTAAGTAATTGTCTTAAGAGTTGATTGAATCTATAAGCTGATTTTCAATAGGAATCATAGCAGTAGGGGTTCTCATGAGATAGTGATAGGAAATAGTGATCCATATTGTTACCCTGGAAGCCAAAGTAATACTCTCTCTTCTGGGGACCCAATGTGCCAGTGTAAATACAAATTATGAGGGTGAGTCCATAGGGGGTGCTACATCCCTATAATCTCTTCCAGTTTAATATTCTATGCTTTTATGCTGCGATGGCTCTCTTAGCTCCTCCATTCAACAAGCATTCATGAAGTACCTACTATGTGCCGGACATATTGCTGGGCACAGAGATACAAAGACAAAAATGAAAGAGTCCTTGCCCTCAAGGAGTTTGTTGAATAGATCTAATATGTAAATAACTAAATATAGTACAAGGTGGGGAATAAAGGGACCAGAGAAGACACTGGAAAACATGTCCTAAGAATATCTGAGGAGTGAGAGAGCCCTAACAATTTCTCGATGCTCCCACCGGAGCCTTCATCTCTTCTTGCTTAGACTCTTATAAAAACATTTTTTTTTATCAGTTGTCTGCCACTTCTCTCTCCAATCTCTCCTCTCTGCGGCCTGGCTAAATTCCCTAAAGCAACAAACACCATGTTCCCATCACTTATCTTTTCAAATTCCCACTGTGGCTAACCATTGTCTACCACATAAAGTTTAAACTCTTAGTCTTGGAATTCTAGCTCCAACCTATCCTTTCCTCTATGTAGTCCCCCCATGTATATTCCTGTCTTCTACCTAGTAAGCCTTCCCTTATAACAAAGGAAGAGTAAACAATTAAATCAGAATCCTAGGACTTCTGAGTTGGAAGAGAGGTTACCTAGTAGAATCTCTCCTTGTAGCACAAATCCACTCGATAATATATCTGTACTTTTCTTCCATGTAGCCAGCTAAACTGATCTACTCTCCAACCCCCTTCTCAACCTTTCTCTTCCATCTCTATATCATTGCTCATGCTGATCCCCATGCATGGAATCAACTTTCCTTTCCCCAATGTGCTGCAGTCCTTCCATTTTCCTTTAAGGCTTGACTGAAATGTGACCACCTTCAGTGACTGCTTCCCTGAATTGTCTTTTATATAGGTAAATGTAACTTCTCCTTCCTCAAACTTAATTTCTTAGTGTACTTTTTTCCTGAGTGGAGCTGGTCCCATTTCATAAGCCCACTTCATAAGCAGTAAGCTCTTCAAGGATAGGGATTGCTGGTGTTTTTCATTTTCACCAGCTCAAATATTAATATAGTTTCTGAAGTTTTTAAGCTTTAGTAATGCTTTTTATTTTCATATCACATTCATTTCTGGTTATATTCTTCTCCTCTACCTAGTAAGCCTTCTTTTGTAGCAAAGGAAAGGTAAATAATTAAACAAAGCCAACTGACACAAAACTACACCTGACAGCATATGCAACATTCCATACCCATAGTCCACCACTTCCCAATAAAAGAAGGGAACTACATAATCTCTCCTTTGGGGTCAGAATTGATCATTGTATTGATAAATGTCTGTTGAAATGAAAAAAACCTTGCTACCAACTTAAGGGTGTGAAAACATTATAGACACTAACTTTAAGGGCCGTGTTGCCATAGTGATTCCTAAAGCTGTTAAGGAGACAATTAGCTGGTAGTTCCAAGGTTGGAACTTTCTTCTACTGAGAAAACAAAGCTCCTATGTTCCCATATGCTGCTATTGATAGCTTCCTTCTGCTTTCAGGGTCAACTGCTTGGGGAATAACTGATGTCATAGACACGGCGTCCATTAATGTATGTAGTAGGCACAAGGGTAAAGTTGAATGCCATGGCAGCTGGCAGGGGGTATGAAAATTGGCATTAAAAAGAATCACATGATGCAAAGCAGCCTATAGAAATCCCAGGAGGGGTTGGTGACATGGAATCAAAATCCTAGGAGTTCTGAGATAGAAGAAACCTTAAGATTTCTTATCTTCTTAGTAAAATCTTTCCTTATAGCAAAAATCCACTCTACAATATACCCTCATCAATCCTCTTTTGAATGTTTTTGAGCTTTTCAAACTCTATTTTCAATGGTTCCCAAGCACAACTAAGAAATAACTACATACCCTATAATTTTCTAAATCAAATTGCTTTCTAACTTGCATAAAATTGAAAACTACGGGAGTCTTGTTTTCTTTTATTATTTCTTCCACCCAATGAATAAGCCATGTTAAACATTGTTTGGTTAATTTCAGCTCTTCCAACTCTTCCCAGAACATCAGAATTGGCGGCAGGGACCTTAGGAGAAGAAGAAGACAGCCGTTATGTAGGAGACAGCCTGAGCGGTCTTAAAGAAAGCTCCAGGGGCAGTTAGATGGCACAGAAGATAGAGTACTAGCCCTGAAGTCAGGAGGACCTGAGTTCAAATATGGCCGCAGATACTTAACATCTCCTAGCTGTGTGACCCTGGGCAAGTCACTTAACCCCAATTGCCTCAGCAAATAAAGCTCCAGATTGTAAAAGGTGGTGATGAGGAGAGACTACATCCAGGAGATGCCTATTTATAGATGCACAGAAGTGGGAGGTGGGATGGTAAGCTAGAGGAAGAGCTAGATCACTTTTTCTGGATGGTAGAATGAGTGATGAGTGAGGGAGAGTGATATGAAATAAGTTTGGAAGGGTAACTGAGCTCCAGATGGTGGAGGGTTTTTAAATTTAATTATTTTTATTTTATTAAAGCTTTTTATTTACAAAGCACATGCATGGGTAAATTTTCAACATTGATCCTTGTAAAACCTTCTGTTCCAAATTTTCCCCTGCTTCCTCCCACCCCCTCCCCTAGATGGCAGGTAGTCTAATACATGTCAAATATGTTAAAATACATGTTAAATCCAATATATGTATACATAGTTATACAGTGATCTTGCTGCACAAGAAAAATCGCATCAATAAAGAAAAAAAAATCTTGAAAAAGAAAACAAAATGCAAGCAAACAACAACAGAGAGAGTGAAAATGCTATGGTGTGGTCCACACTCAGTTCCCACTGTCCTCTCTCTGGGTGCAGCTGGCTCTCTTCACCACAGAACAATTGGAAATGGTTTGAATCATCTCATTGTTGAAGAGAGCCACTTCCATCAGAATACATCCTCATACAGTATTGTTGTTGAAGTATATAATGATCTCCTGGTTCTGCTCATTTCACTCAGTATCACTTCAAGTCAGTCTCTCCAAGCCTCTCTGTATTCTTCCTGCTGGTCATTTCTTACAGAACAATAATATTCCATCATATTCATATACCACAATTTATTCAGCCATTCTCCAATTGATGGGCATCCATTCATTTTCCAGTTTCTAGCCACTACAAACAGGACTGCCACAAACATTTTGGCACATACAGGTCCCTTTCCCTTCTTTAGTATCTCTTTGGGGTATAAGCCCAGTAGAAACACTGCTGGATCAAAGGGTATGCACAGTTTGATAACTTTTTGAGCATAGTTCCAAATAGCTCTCCAGAATGGTTGTATTCGTTCACAACTCCACCAACAATGCATCAGAGACCCTGTTTTCCCACATCCCATCCAACATTTGTCATTATCTTTCCCTGTCAATCTAGCCAATTTGAGAGGTGAGTAGCGATATCTCAGAGTTGTCTTAATTTGCATTTCCCTGATCAATAATGATTTGGAGCATCTTTTCATATGACTAGAAATGGTTTCAATTTCTTCATCTAAAAATTGTATGTCCATATCCTTGGACCATTTATCAATGGGAGAATGGCTTGATTTCTTATAAATTAGAGTCAGTTGCCTATATATTTTAGAAATGAGGCCTTTAGCAGAACCTTTGAATGTAAAAATGTCTTCCCAGTTTATTGCTTCCCTTCTAATGTTATCTACATTAGTTTTGTTTGAATGTAGATTACAAAACAGATCATGATTTGGCAATGTGATTGCTTCTGATCATACAGCTAATACATATCCAAGCAAGGACCTGAAATCTGACTCACTATTTTTTTTTTTTTTGGCACACTATGCTTGGGCTTTTCAGACAGATCTCCTCTTTACCCATGGCATAAGCCCAAGGGTATGCTGGAACCACCTCTAAACAAGAGGTTAAATATCCAATATGAGCATCCAAACTTCAGAAATAGCCAAACGCAACAAATTAGGGTGTGGTTTGTTGTTTTGTTGCTTGTAGACTTGAGAAAGTAATGGAGAAAATGTGAATAATGCAGATTGGTCTCCAAAGTGTGCCATGTGTTTTCAGAGAGCCAGTTGTTAAACATATATCAATCAGCACACTAGTGCATAAACCTTAGGGAAATAGACAGTTCAACAAAGCGGTTCCAGGTAGAGCTGGGAAGCCTCTCAGAATCAGTTTTCTCATTGACTAATAGGATTCCAGGGATATTTGTAGTAATATATAAACATTTCGAGTCACTGTTTTTGTTTTTTTTTTTGAGAGATATTGGGTTCAAGTGACTTGCCCAGTGTTAAGTGTTTGAGGTCCTCCTCATTCCAGGGCCGCTGCACCATCTAGCAGCCCCTTGAGTCACTTATATGATGCACATTAGAATCCTAAAAATTTTAAGGGAACAATATAAAAGTTCCTCCACTAATATCAACCCTATCAATAAGCATTTATGAAACATTTACTATGTGCCAGGCACTGGATGTGAGGTACTGAGGCCAAAGGTTAAAGTCCTTGCCTTCAGGGAGCTTAGATTCTACTATTGATGCTGTATCATGTCACGGAGGAGACTCTGGGATCCCCAAGACTAGGAAGGCAGAACCCAAATTCTATTTTCCTTTCTTGAAAGACCTCAAATACAAACCCAGGGATGGGCTATGCTTCTGTTATTCCAGGACCCATCCAATTAAATGTGGAGGAGCATATCACCTGGTTAGGAATGAATGAATCCATCAGTCAGGGCAACTCCCAAAGGCCATCTAATAACCATAAGAAGCAGTGTGGAGTAGCGAATAGGGCACTGGTTTTAGAGTCAGTGGGTTCAGATCCCACTTCAGTTACTTACTAGCTGTACGGTCCTTAGCAAGTCACTTGACCACTGTGCCTTAGTTTCCTCATCTGTAAAATGAGGGGGGTTGGCTTTGCTGCCCCCTTTCTGCTTTAACTGTAGACGGTCTGCAATTTGTAATGGTGTTGATGAGGAAACCAAAGCTTATAGAGCCTAAGTGACTTCTCCCTAGCCAGGTTTCATTTTGCACCCTTGGATGGCCTATATCCCTCTTCTCATGCAAAGCACGAATCCATTTATAACCATCACAGAAATCCACACTAGTGAAGATTGAAGTCATCAAAACTATTATGGAAAAGTTGATGCTCCTGTTTTCTCTAAAAGTCATGACTAGTCTTTCAAGGTCCCAGACGACCTAGCTCACTGAGATAAGATGTTCTGTCCTTTAATTCTCTGGTGAGAAAGGTGCTTCAGCAGCCCTTTAAGCAGTGGAAAGTCATAGCTTTCTGCTCTGTCACACACAGTTCTTCACTATCAGTCTTTTCTGGGTGTTACTCAGTGTGATTTCTCGTCTTTGGGCATGGCAAGCCAAAGTCTGTGTTCTCTTCCGGACAGGCTACAGCGCTCTCATAAATACTTCTTCCAGAAACTAATTTACTTGGTTCCACTTAAGTGAACTGGGAAATGGCCCAGTAGACAAGCTGAAGTGGGCAGTCCAGGTAAATGTGCCAAGTTATGCAAATTCACCAGATACCAATGTATTGGAGCTCTGGAGGGGGGGGGGATGTGGTCTCTAAGGATATCACCTACTTTCTCATCTCCTGATGTGTAGGATTTCAAGAAATTAGGTTGTTCTTGTGGGACTCTATGCCCTTTGGAATATGAGGTTTAGCACTGGTCTACTAGCCCAATACTCTCACTTGACAGAGGAATCTCAGAGAAGATAAAAACCTAGGTGGCTGAATCAGGATTCAAACCTAGGCCACTTCTAATTGAAAGAGAATTTAAAGGAATTAGGGGATGGGATTAGCAGACCTTGGCGACATGGAATCAAGTATATTGTTTTACCCAGGTATCACCAGGGGTCAGGCTAAAACTCATGATAATTTACTATCACATCTACTCATGAGATATCACAGACATTTTTATAAAGGGCATATCTGTGGAGAGAATTGGAGGAAAGCTATAAACAGGAAAGATGAAACTGTAGTATATTAGAAAGAAATTTCATTAGGAAAGCTAGAATCACCTAGCTAGTGCAGGCCTCTCATGTCACAGAAGAGGAAGGTGAGAGCCAGAGAGAGCAAATGGACTTGTTCAATGTTAGATAGCTAGATAGAGGCAAAGTTTGGAACCCACATTTCCTAAATTTTCATCCAAAGATCATTCCGTGCAGCTTTGCTGATAGTAGGTGCCTGATAAATGTTTGAGTGAATAGATATCTCTATTCAGGCCAGGATATTTAACCTGATTATTTCTTTGATGAAAACCAGCTTGTCTGGGATATAGCCAGATTGAATGAATGAATACATGCACGAATGAATAAAAAAACATTTAAGCTTTTACTGTGTGCCAAGAACTGTGTTCCAGGGATACTAATGCAAAAACAAGATAGCCTCTACCCTCAAGGAGCTTACTCTGACAGTCCTCCTGCTAGTTCTAGTTATGGGCAAAGTTAGGACTGAAATAAATCCAGGTCTGGTGATTCATGCTACAGTGTGCCTCCATAGCCTCTCCAATTAGATCACTAATTGCCACTTTACTTATCCTTCTCATTGGTTCAATTTAGTGTTTTGCATTCCATGAGCATTGATTAATCATGGACTGTGAACAAAGGGAACTCAGCTATCCAAACCTTCCCAAAAAGGAAGCCTCACTATAATAGACCAGATAAGTGGTCATCTAGACTCTACTTGGAGATCTCCAAACAAGGGGACCCCAGCACCTCTCCAGGCAGCCCAGCTTACTCTGGCACAGTTCTCATTGGTACAAAATTTTTTCCTGATGTCAAGCTTAATTTACCTCTTTGCAAGTTCTGCCCATTGTTTCTGCTTCTGTTCTCTGGGGCTGAAGAGAGCAGATGAATCCCCTCTTCCCCTCTTCTCCCTGACAAGTAGTTATTACCATGAAATACTAATGTGTTATAAGAAATGATGAGCAAGATGCTCTCAGAAAAATCTGGAAAGATTTCCATGAGCTCATGCAAAGTAACAGCGATGTTGTAAGATGATCAGCTATGGATGACTTGGCAATTTTCAGCAATACAATGATCTAAGACAGCTCTCAAGGACTTAGGATGAAAAATGCTGTCCATACTCAAAGAAAGAACTGATGATGTCTGAATACAGATTGAACCATACTTTTTTTTTTACTTTAATTTTCTTGAGAGTTTTTTTGGGGGCATCTGTTTTCTTCTACAACACGACTTTTGGAAATGTTTTGTATGACTACACATGTACAACCTGTATCAAAATGCTTGCATTCTCAATGAGGGAGGAAAGGAAAGAATCTGGAACTCAAAGTTTTAAAAACCAATGTTAAAAATTGTAGCTGGGGGAAAAGAAAATACTAAATGAGAAAAAAGACACAGTTTTCATGTCCATCCCAAGCCTCCTGTTCTCCAGGCTAAGCATTCTCAGTTCCTTCAACTGTTAATTTTGTGGAATTGATTCGGAACCCTTTATCATCAGTTTTTAATGCAGCTCAAGAACATGGTGGGTTTTTGGCTACTACATCATACTTCTTTCCTAGTTCGGGTTTCTTTTCTTTTCTTTTTCTCTCTCTTTTTTCCCTTCCTTTCCTTTTTTTATATTCTCCTTTTCCAATGAATCTCTTCCTCTAACAGATTTTTTTCTTGTATCAGATAAGTACAGTCAAGTAAAATAAGTGGACACGTAGGTCATGTCTGGAAATGTAGGCTTCCTTCTGCCCCTATATATATAGTCTATCACCATGGAATGGTAGGAGGCTCACTTCACTTCTAGCCCTCTAAAATCATGAGTGGTCACAGCATTGATAAAGATTAAGTCTTTCAATGTTTTTCCCACGGTGATGACATTATTGTGGTTACCATGTAAAACGTTCCCTGGTTCTGTCAACATTCATTCAGCATCAGCACATACAAATCTTTGCAAGTTGTTCTCACTTTTTTGTATCCTTCACTTCTTTCCCATATCCTCTTTTTTGATCAATAAAAGAGTCCTCTAGTATCCTCATTCATTGCCTGTATGTACTGGGAGGGCGTGAAAGAAGATGAGTTTCCTATATTCTTTGCAACTGATATGAGTGGTCAGCCTTGGACAAGTGGTCAGACACATATAGGTTGTCAGATTAGTCATATTATATTTACTTTTCTAGTCTGAATATTGGTTAGATTTTATAAATGAGATTTTATTGAAAGGATCTGTATATACATATGTTTGTATATACATATTCATATATGTAATTATACATATACAAAAATGATTGTGGAAATGTTTTTAAATCCTTTTTCCAATTTAAATAATGATGTTTTATTTTATTCTTACCATGAGAGGCAGTGTATTAAAGTGAGAACAGTCCTAACTTTTGAGTTAGAAGAGCTGGGTTCAAATTTTGGCTCTGATATTTATGGTATGATTTGGATAAGTTACCTACAATATAAAATTACCTACAATATAATACAAATACAGGATTTAGAGCTGGAAGGAACCTTAAAGGCCATGTAGTCCTGCCCAGAGAAAAGATGTGTAAGATCACACAGATAGTCAACAGCAGACCTGGAATTTACCTCTGTCCTCTTGCAAATACAATAACCTTCTTGCTATATCACAATATATTCTCTTGACATATTTGGGTCTCAGTTTCCTTCACTGTAAAATGAAAGGGTTATTGGAAACCGTGAGCTTGCTTTTGTCTTAATGTTTGGATCATTGTATTTCAATGTATAATCCTTTCCTATTATAATCCCATGTATTTTATTTTATGCGTTTGAAAATATGATTCTGAAAAGCATCTTGAGACTTTCCTAGACTGCCCAAGGAGTGCAGGACAAAGAAAAGGTTAAAAATCCTGACACTAGATAAAATCTAAGGCCCCTTCTAAGAGTTGAGTCCTATGAACTATGAATTATCACTGCTCTCTTCATTATTTTTTTAGTTTCTTCCCTACCTACAGCGCTAAGAGCACAATTATGGGCAGCACTTGGATTTCATATGAGCTAGAATTTGAAAAAAACATCCAATCCATATTTGGATCAATATGGCCTATTCTTGAGGACTAAAATGGATACTTCTCAGATCAGTTTTGTACTTGTGAGCTCCTGTGCTCTACAGAGACTGTGAAAGCTCATTTTCGATGACTGTTGCTTGTTAGCACATTTTGGCTTAGACCTAGAGGATTTTGTGAGGAAGTATCTTGGCTGGGAGCTATATGTGGGCTGACCTAATTAGTATACATGTTGAAATTTTAAGTTCATACTATGTTTTTTGGCATGACCTTGAGATCCTTTAGCCAAATATGTTAGTATAGCAGGACTGTCCATCTTGGATTTAGCTGGGTTATTGTACTTGATGACTATAACTGTATTTGATTACTGTAAGTCCCCAAATTGACTTTTATTTTTTGCCTCTCAGGCTAGCACCATTAGCCTTTATATTAACACCTTGGAGATGAAGCCATCACATCAGTCTTTCAGGGAAGTGATGGGACACAGGGTTATGTTTTGCCCAGGACAAAAGCCAAGAAACTTATGTCAATAACTACTTCCTTACCCAGGTTTCCAGGGGCGCTAGTTCCCGACACTTGCCAATACGCTAGGAAATATCCAGACCAGACAAGATATTCTAGAGTTTGGATTTTGGACATTAAAACTGTATTCATGGGCTCTTCTATTTTCACCATCTTGATGGCATTTTCCTTATTTTGGATCTTTGAAATTTTCAAGGCTATCAAAGACACTATCAAGATTGCCTAAAGGCCAAGGGTAATGAAGAGCAATTGTCTTTACAGTGACTAAAACTCCTTTTCTAGGTGGTTATTCCATATTTATATAGAAGAGAGTAAAGCTGGATTGTGTATAATTCTGCCTCACTTAAATACAATTTACAGGCCATTAGACATCACCCTATAATATCATTCTTCTTTGAAAACAATGAATGAATAATAGCAACAATATGACTCTAATCTGATTGCCAGTCTGCCCGTGTGGCTCTTGTCTTTCCATAATTCTCCCATATATTTGGATAGACCCAATGCAATGCTCAGAGTCTTTTTTTCTTTTTAAATAAAAATAGCTTTTTATTTTCAAAATATACACGATAGTTTTTAACATTCACCCTTGTAAAACCTTATGTTCCAAATTTTTCTCCCTCCCTTCCCCTTGGAAGCAAGTAATTCAATATAGGTTAAACATGTGCAAATCTTCTAAACATATTCCATGTTTATCATGCTGTACAAGAAAAATCAATGAAAAAGGAAAAAAAATGAGAAAGAAAAAAACAAGCAAAATGTTCAGATTCTTTTGACTGTTTCCTAAAAAGCAAAAAATACTTCCATCTTGAATCAACCATCTTTTATCCTGCCTGGCTCACTCCCTTTTCTGGACTGACCTGTTCTTTTAATGCCACTCATGGACAAGCTACTCTTGACAATATTTTGCAAACACATTTCAATTAAAAGACTTTTTAAAATCCCCAATGACTATCATCATAGAATCATGAGACATAGAATACTGGTTCAAGAAAAGATCTTGGAGACCATCTAGTGCAACTCTTATTTTATAGAAGGAAGAAATTCTAGTCCTAGAGAGGGAAAGGGTCTTAGTCAAGGTCATATGGTAAGGCAAGTTCATGGTAGAGGTAAATCCAGGGAACCTGATTCCTGGTATAGAGTTCTTTTCATAAAAGATAATGTAAGGGGCAGTTTGGGAGCATAATGGATAGAATACTGGCCCAGTATCAGACCTTTACTAGCTCTGTGACCCTGAGCAAGATACTTACCTTAATTGGCCCACCAAATATAGTGGAAGAATGAAAAAAGGGACCATTCATGTTAAATAGACTAAGGTATAAGGAGTGAAAGAAGGATGCTGTGTACAGATGGACTATTTTATATTTTTTGCAAAGGGGTTGCTACCTTAGTAGCATTTCCCGTTATTAATAGGAATCTTTCTCACAACTTCCCTAAAGACTTTATACATGAATAAATGGAGACAAATGATATTTCTTAAGGTTGGCACTTGACCCCAAAGAACCATTCTTTTTTTTTAAGGTAAGGGAGACAATCTTTATTATCTTTTAGCTATAAAACAATATCAAGCAAATCCCTTAAACATGATTTCAACAAGGCATATGTTTCTGTGATTATTTTTTAAGAAACCGAGATTCAATAACTTCTCTCAATTACACTAATACTTTGATCACTTGAGTACAATCTTCAAGTGTAAGAAAAATAACATCAAAGTAATAGTTATGAGATAACTTTTGAGGTACCAAAAGAGGTACACTACTGCCTTTAAACTGAACTTATCTTTTTCTGATTTTCATCTTAAGTTCTTAAGTTCTTGTTATATATAGCTAAAATACAAACATGCAAATATCACCACATTATGCCCCATTAATATTTGCTATATTATCATTCAGTCGTTCTTCAGAAATTCAATGTATTAGTTTCATTCTATAGATTTAGTCAGTCTTAAAAAGACTATTTCATTTATAACTTTCTTTTCTTGCTTAGACAGCATATTGACTTCACATTTGGTAGCCAAGCTGTGTATAACAATTTAAAGTCTTTACTTCTCAGTATATTTTTCTACATTTCATAAGCCCTGAGTTATTATATAACCTGCTAATGAATATACACTTTAGATTTATAACTTACTCCCTATTTTAAATGTCATATAGGTGATTTACAAATGACATTTAATGATCAAAACAGTAAATGCAACTTACTGGTTTTAAAACCCAAATTAAATTTGCATATTTATCCCAACTTTCTTTAAATATTTCTTTAAGTCATGTCTACAATGATAAATAAAATTTACTTATAGTAAGAACTTGATTTAGCTAACTTCTGCATAGTTTCTGCTCATTTTATTTTTCTCTTAAAATTAATTAACAACCATTGTCTTATGTACTCTAAATTGCAGACAAAGTGCTTTTATTCCCATGCCCACAACCCATATTATAAGCGCCACAGTTTCTAAACTAGGAGGAATGAGGCAGCAATGCGGCAACTAAACAGGATTATTTACATAATGGGTGATCAACAAATATTTGTTGAACATAGAATTATTGATTTGAAAGACAATTATTATTGAATTTGTATATCTGTTATTGATCTATGGTGAACTTTATTGCACTACAGAAATCAATCCACCATTATTGTTCAATTTTTAACTTGGAACTTTGAAATAAAAGACAACAATTAAATAAGTACTTTTAAAAAGTTAATTCTAGTTACTATAGAATAGTACTTGATAAAAAGAAAAATATACAATATTTATAGTATCTTGCATGTATAACCAAGTGACTGGTAATAATTGATCTAAGAACTTGGGTTAATTTATATAGACTTATGCAGGTAGAACTGTAATTTTTCAACTCAAGAGAATTTTATTACCCCAAATTTAATTTCTACTTCTCCCTGAATACGTAGTGTTAATAGAAGGTTAGAGCAAATATAAAAGCAGTACCTAGACATTTTAATATCTGATTTTTCTGGATTTGATATTTTTCTAACTATGCAAATCTTTAATTAAAGTATGCTTTGAGCTCTCATATTAGTTGCAATGTTCAATTTTTACTGTTCTGAAACCAAATGTACGCTTTTATTTCTAGTGCAATAATAAAAGAATACTAAGAATAATTTTATTAAAGACCATTTTGATACTTTGCTATGTTAAAGGTGCTGATATATTTCCACTTAGTTGCAGGACAATAGCAATGGCAAAAACATTGATGATGCAATTCATAGTTTGATTCTTCCACCTAATGGTACAGATTACATCAGTTGTGGTATCCCCAAAATAAGAGCCGGTTGCTGTAAACTAGATCTATTCTTCTGCATCACTGCACAAGTAACAATATATTTAGACATCTTCCCTAACTTTACCAAATGTAAAGGTATTGTTTCACCATAGCTGCCCTCCATTGTTTGACATTATTCTGATTACAATCCACACCACCCAATAGAGTATCTATATGCTCTTTGACAATATATGGTGTGCTTCATAAACATTGACGCCAGTCTCTTTGTAGTGGGGCTGATCTTCCTCTATGGTGGTAGCCAGAACCATTCTTTTTTTCCCCAAGGACAAAAGATTTATTTCTATACTGAAAGTAACCAGAAAAAAGAGAAACAGTCCAACAAGTAAAAAGTAAGAGAGACAAGGGAAAGGGGAAAGAAAGCCAGAAGAAGAGCAAAAGTAGATTCTTGGCCCTGTGGTCAAAAGGGTCATTACTGGGGGCTTAGATTTAGAGATGGCTATTCAGCCTTATAAAGCAGCAGGCCCAATCTACCTTTCCAGCGTTCTCTTTACTTGCACTGTACTCTGGCCAAATTGATCATACTTTCCCTTTCCCCAAAGACTCATAGAATTTGAAGGTCTCTGCATCTTTCCCTGGTCGACTCCTATATTTAGGATGCCCTCCTACAACATCTCTGCTAACTGAAATGGGATCCTGAAATCCAGGATTTGGAGCTAGAATGAACTTTAACATTCACCTAAGTCCAAGGATTCAGAACCTAGGATCCATAGCAGGGATCCATGGTGAGGCTTCAGAGGGATGAACTGGTTTTTAAAAACCTATTTTGATAACCATATTTCAATATAATTAGTTTCTTTTGTAATCCTATATATTTTATTTTATTCTTTTAAAAAGATTTTTTTTGGAGAAGGGACCTGCAGGCTTTACTACACTACACTACAAAAAATTGAAAAATTCCTCAGTCCAATGTCTTCATTTCTTTTCAATAAAGGAGGAATCTGAGATCTTGAAACACTCTTCAAGGCTCAGCTCAAACACCTACTCCTCAGAATGAGCTTCCAGTTCCCCCAATATTTCTCTTTATTTTCTTTCTTTATTTTTGTTTTTAGTAAATTTTTATTGAAATCTTTTGCTTAACAGATATTTGATTTCTCCCTATATCCTTCTTGCCCAGCCCAGAGAGCCATCTCTTTGAATATAGCATTTTTTATAAAAGAAAAGAAAAATGAGAAATCTCTATTTCTAATACTATCTGTTGGTGTTTTTGTTCTTTAAAATAATAATATAAGATGGTTCTCTCTGGGAGACCAGGTTTCTCGGGGAGGTTTTCTGGAGGCAGCCTTAGTCTCAGTTGAAATAAATAATTACTCCAAAATCACCGCCAGCTGGTAAAAGTTCAGATCTTTTATTGTGTCCTTCAATATAGCCTAGTTAGCTCAGAGGCCTATCTCTCTGCTTGGTTCCAAGAGCCCTTGCAGCTTGGTCCTTGGCTTCTGCCTCTGCTTTCTTCAGCTTCCAGCCAGCACCAAGTTGGAAGATGCAATGAATCTCTCTTGCTTCGAAGAGAGGGCTTGTGGGCTTCCTCCCAGAGTGTTCCTCTCTGACCCCAGTCAATGTTCGAAGTAAGTCTCCCAAGTAACTCCCTTGAGTGGCTCACTGGAATTGTATTTATGCTGAGTGTAAAAGGCTGACTCCACCTTCTGGAGGCAGGGATTAAGGGAGGTATGAATTCTGATATCTCTTTCTAAACCCTGAAATCTCCCAACCATGTGAACTCCAATGAGTACTTAAATATTTCTTGCTTCTATGAGCTCTCTAAAGGTGTGAACACAAGCATCGTTTCTATCAGTTGTACTTAGTACCTTGTTTCAAGTTCTGGCCCAAAATATCTCCTTCTAATATCAAATCAATCATATTGAACCATGCTAAATTAGATAATTATTGTCTCTATCAACTCTAATGGCTTAACAGTTTGTAAAGATTCCAACAACTATCTATACCTCACCTACATATTCTACCTAACATTTTGTAGAAAGCGTGGCTTTCATTGATCTAAACCAGGGGTCCTCAAACTTTTTAACTAGGGGGCCAGTTCACTGTCCCTCAGACTGTTGGAAGGCCGGACTATAGTAAAAACAAAAACTTTGTTTTGTGGGCCTTTAAATAAAGAAACTTCCTAGCCCTGGGTGAGGGGGATAATCATCCTCAGCTGCCACATCTGGCCTGCAGGCCGTAGTTTGAGGACCCCTGATCTAAACTCTTTTAAGTCTCTTGGTCGACTTGCACCTGGTTCACCCCGTACTCTGTGCCCCACTCCAAGGCACTCTCCTTTCTCAAGTGGTCTTGGGAATGGGGGGGGGGAAGAGTGTAGTTAGAACTATGCCATTCAGATATAAAATCTTTCCTTACTGCTCCCCAGATTCTCTGCATACAGTCTCTGATCTCAAAGCACTGAAAAGGTGTTTCAGCCTCTATCTTGGAAGAATTCATACTCCAACTCCCCTCCCAAAAATCTAGTCTCTCTCACAAGTCATGGAATGGAGTCCAGAGCTCTCCACCTGGACATATTTCATTCTCTTTTACCCAAAACTGGCAGGGTTCTCTACATAAGCTTCCTCACTCATATGCACTCTAGCACACTGTTGAGATTCACTTGCTCCCTTTAACACTTGACTCTGTCAGTCCACCCACTAAACAGAAAGATCACCAGCATCAAGAGATATTCTATAACCTGGAGAAGAACTGCCAGTTACTGGCAACAAACTCTTCTGTTCTCCCCACCAATCTTTCAAGATGAGTATGAGTCTAAAAGTATTCTATCCATTTGCATAGATGTCTCATCTACGCAAACAGTTAACTAGATTGTAATTTCCCTGAGGACAGGGATTTGTTTTATGTATCCTGGTATCATCCCTCCGGGACTTAGGACAGAGCCTTATATACAGCAGGTACATAATAAATGTTGAGGGAATGAAGGGAGAGCCAACTTTGTCCTCATATAGGATTCTTGAACTTTGCTTTGTGAAATAAATTCTGGCAACACTTTTCTCTTGTACTCTTAAGCCAGGTTCAATTCTCTGGCCCCAAAGGCATGGTAAATTCTGTTACTTCTAACAATTCATCAAGCATCCAGTCATGCTCTGAGCCTTCAGTCCTAGAATAACCCCAGCTTCTAAACTTTGGGATCTGTATAAGCTTCGAGAGAAATTGCTTGCAGCAGAACTTGGGAACTATTTACTGACTTCAGTTTTGCCCATGTTTTCTTAGTAATGGTTTTGCTTTTGACTGTCAACATGGATTACTTCTGATGATGGATACCAGATTCTCCCTTAATGCCCCAAGATTGGACTAGAGCATAACATCCTGAGAGAATATATTGTTGCATTCATATTGACCATAAAGCAGAACCTAGGATTTTTGGATTTTGACTTCAGGTTTTCATCAGTACAGTTTGGTTTAGTTCCTTCCCCTTCCCCTTCCCCTTCCCTTTCCCCTGTTCCTGTCCCTGCCCCTTCCCCTTCCTCTTCCCTTCCCCTGTTCCTGTCCCATCTCCTGTCCTATCTCCTGTCATGTCCCATCTCCTGTCCCATCTCCTGTCCTGTCCTGTCCTTTCCTTTCCTGTCCTGTCCTATCGTGTCCTGTCCTGTCCTTTTTCCTGTCCTGTCCTTTTCCCTGTCCTGTCCTGTCCTGCCCTGTCCTTTTTCCTGTCCTGTCCTTTTCCCTGTCCTGTCCTGCCCTGTCCTGTCGTGTCCTGTCCTGTCCTTTTTCCTGTGCTGTCCTGCCTTGTCCTTTCCCCCTTTCCTCTCTCTCATCCTCCATTCTTCTTTTCTTCCCGTCTTCCAATCTTTTCCTCCCTCCATTTATTCTTTCTCTTCTCTTTCTCCCCTTCTTCTGTCTCTTTCCTCTCTCTTCTCCTTTTACTTTCCTTCCTTCCTTCCTTCCTTCTCCACCAGAGCTATCAGGAGAAAGGAGCTGTCAAAGGAAGAAAAGTTTAAGTCGTGGTGATTGGTGCCTCTCTTCTGAGAGGTTCCGAAGTAGCTATTTGTCGGTCTGACAGACAATGGAGAGGTCTACTCCCTTCCCAGGGCATGTATCTAAGATGTCACCAAGAGTCCCCTGAGCCTTTTCAAGGCTGAAGAACACTATTAAATAGTAGTGATTCAGGTAGGGACAAATGAGACTGCCAGAAGGAACTAGGAAGGCTAGGGTTTATGAAGTCCTGGGCAAGAAATTGAAAATCTTAGGGGCAGAGGTAATATTTTCATCATCGCTGCCAAGTGAAGGGATGGGAGGGGCTTTAAAAGTGAAAAGCAGATTTGGGAAATTTTAGACAGTTGTCTAAAAAGATAGTGTCTGAGTACATGATATGGATCTTAAAACCATGGTTCAGAATATAAAAATTATGGGCTCTTGGCCAGTGATGGGGAGTCCATTTAGTACAGACCAATAATATTTTCCTGTACTCTTGTAAATTTGATTGAGAAAGTTTTAAAGTTCTTGAGAGGGGAAGAAGAGGGGAAAAGGTGCTCAAATATAATTTACCAAGTCAAGTTTTATAGAGTAGCAGGTATAACATACAGGCAGCAATAGTATAGACTGGTAACTCCTAGGAGATAATTTTTTAGAAAAGAAAGCCAGCATAAGTTGTTTGTACACTGGAACACATCATCATCATCATCAATAACAAAGTAATAATAATAAACAAATAGTGACATGATGGAAGGAGACAAATGTGACCCCCTTAGGATTTATAGGACTCTAGATCCAGAGCAGAATTTCCTCATTTCATAGATAAGGAAACCAAAAGCCAAAGAAATAAAGTAGCTTGACCAGGATCACAAGGTAGTAAATGATAAAACCTGAATCAGACCCAGTTCCTCGACCTCCAAAGCCACAACTTTCCTCATTGTATTGTACTGCTTTCTCTGTCTCACTGGGATACGATTCACGACTAGAAAATGGCCCAGAAAGGCATAACATTATTCAAAAAGAACAGGCAAGATAAAATGCATGGGATTTTAAGGAGTTACTCATGTGTAGAAGTCCAGGAGCCCAAAGGTTGAAGCAGGGTGGAGAACATTAGATGAAGATGAATGGATGGAAAACCAGAAGCAATATTTTCATGGAAGTAGACTAGAGACCACCTAGAGAAAAAGAGGATTTGGACAAGACATTGGGAAACAAATCACAGACCTGCCACAGGGTTATGATGTAGTAGAGATGGGGGACTTTAATTATCTGGACATTTGCTGGCACTTTCTCTTTCTCTGTCAAAAGCAGAACAGTTGATAAATTCTTGACTTGTTTTAATGATATCATTCTTCAAAAGGGAGAGGAAGTGACAAGTGAAACAGCTATTATGGACCCAACTCTGATCAACAGGGAGGAAGTTGTTACTGAAGTAGAAATGATGGGAACTTGGGGAAAAGCAATTACCCCATTAGCAAAGCTGTGATGGAGAAGGAAAAGCAAACTAAATGTCCTCTGATGCACCCCTGGAGTTTGGGAGAGCAGAGTTCAAGGAAGGTTAGGTAGGATCTATAAATTTGAAATCCTACAGGGAAAAGAGAACAAATGCTTGTTAATTGAGAAAATAAAACAAAGATATACTCAGCCTTCCCTTTCCCATAGCATTAATCTGCTTACTAAAAAAACTCCAGGGGCAGTTGGCCCAAGATTGATGGGAAACTCATAAGGATCAGTTTTTGAAGATAAAAACAATTTTAAAGAAGAGAAAAGGGGTAGCTGCCTGAAGATATTGAGGGAGGTGTTCAACACACTCATTGTCTGACTTTAGGAGACAGAATCAAGGAAAGCCAATGGGGAGGTAGATTTGAAAGCACTGAAGTCTTATCAGAATAGTGTTGAGAGTGTCAGAGCGCAGATAAGTGGACACTAAGGGATTTCCAAGAGATCTGCATTGGGACAAGAAGAAGGTCTGAGAAGGAACAGGACTTCTGTTAGGAGGGAATGGGACAACTGTAATGGGTGATAGAAGATAAACTTCTCTTTTCTCTCCTAACGAGATTGAGTTTTGAACTGGGGAGAAAAGAACAAAAATGGTTCATAGGATCAAAGCTGATAAGGAAGAGTCTCAAAAGAAAGCACTAAGCTGCCTTCCATGAGGTCAATCAACTATACCCCAGGGAACCAAGAGAAGGGGGAGCCATTGGCCCTAATCTTTGAGAGATCACCGAAAAAACCAATTTCCTAATTTTCCAAAAAGGGAAGAGGGTATGGTCTGTAAACTATAAGCCAGTGAATCAGGCTTAGATGCATGGCAAAATTCTAGAATGTAACAGTAAAAGTTTGGTTGGAAGAGAAGGGGAGATCATAGATAACATGGCTTCATGTAGAATAGGCCAGTGCCACCCAGCGCCCATTTGAGCTCAAGTTTCCTGACTAAAAGTCTAGTAACTTTCAGTTAAATATACAATTATACAGTATATTTAAGTTTCAGTTTTATAAACATTCTCCCACCATGTATGTGGACAAGATGGAAAATTATGTCCTACACAATGGCTTAGTAAAATGGATTCAGATCAAATGAAGGAGATGGGAATTTTAGCTAAGACACGTGGTTTACTTCTCTCTTGGATCTCAAGTCCAATATGGGCAGAAGATATGAGCCTGGATCATTTCAGTGTCCTTTAATACTGATAAGTGCAGTGTATTGGGGCAGGACTAAGTATACTGTGAATTCTGAAGGGGAAGGTCATTACTTACCTTCCAAAATGTCCCGAATCCTGCAGAAGTCGAAGCATACGCATTGTTTCCTATTGATGCATGTGAGCTTCCCCTAAACTTTTCTTGCTTATGGTCAACTTGAGCAATCCCAAAGAGATCTTCAGTGACATGAAGAGGATGTGCCTCATTTGACAGAAAACAGAATAGAGAGCAACTTTCAAACTAGTCCATTGAGTTGCTTGGTGCTCAATTTATTTCTCTTTCCTATTTTTCCTCTCCTCTTAACTGGAGATCCTAACAGTTTTCAGAATCACCAGGTTTTAGAATTGAGATTCAGGTTTTGTTTAATGCCAATTAGTCATTTGCCAGTCATCTAGGTGGTGCTGCAGTGGATAGAGCACCAGGCCTGGAGTCAGGAAGACCTGAGTTCAAATCTGATCTCAGACATTTACTAGCTGGATGACCCTAGGCAAATCACTTCATCCTGTTTGCTTTAATTTCTTCATCTGTAAAATGAGCTGGAGAAAGAAATGGCAAATCATTTCTTTTGCCAAGAAAACCCCAAATGGGGCCATGAAAAGTCAGACATGACTGAAAATTACATAACAGCAAAGTCATCTGACATCTATAAATCCATTGTTTTAAAAATGTTTATTTTTCAAAGTTTTGGGGGAATGACTTGTGCTTAAATATCATAGTTTTTCTCCAGATATCCCTGTGCTCCCCCCGCCCCCCGATCCTTCTCATGTGATAAAGGAAAACAGTTAAAAGCCAAGTCTACCAACAAGACCACTGACTGGCCATATCTCACAGGGCATGCATTCTTCTGTATTCATAGTCCTCCTCCTTTTGAAGGAAAAAGGGACATGCATTTCTTAATCATTCTTGACACTACCTTCACATTAATGAATTTCCTTGCCGTTCTTTTGTCTATCCTACAAAGCAGGGAAATCTAGGAAAAAGGACTTGATCCTATTCTGAAAAGGTGAGAGTTTGTGGGATGTCAATTGAGAGCTAGAAAGGACATTTGAGGCCATCAGGTCTTCATTCTGCAGATGAGGAAATTAAGATCTAGTTTAAAGGACTTAACTGAGATCACGTAGATAGCAAGGAGTAGGAACTAAGGTTTTCTGCCTTCAAGTAGAGCATCCTTTCCCCTTCACCCATACTCCCTTGGGGCTGAAACTGTGATTTTTTTTTTTGGTATAAGGAATTCCTTGGTAAGGAAAATCCCTGTATCAGTGGAGATCAGCACCTTCTCTGCTGGGCCAGCACATAGTGAAATGGTGACATTGTCTCTGAAATACTTTAAAAGTTGTTCACTTTTCTGAACCAAGTTTTTTTTATATCAGGATGCTAAGGTTTCTGATATAACATATGCCTCCCTTGGCTCCCTTCTGTTCGGCTTCAGTTTGTTTGTATCATGTTTAATCTTGTAAGCTGCCTTCAATCCTTTTGGAAGTAGGTGGGGTGGAAATCCTAAATCATAGGATCATGGAATCTTATAGCTGGAAGGGACTTTAGAGACCATAAATAAATATTGGGTTATGTCAGAGAAGCTGTGCACATACATTAGTATGGTACATGCTGGCGCATACTTGAAGGGGAGGATTTTGTCCCCAGACCAGTCTTAAATAGGCTTTCTCACCCATTTATATTTCCTTTTTATTATCAGCTCCACAAATACTCAAAGGATCCAAGATCTCATTGGAGTGGAGAATTAACAGCCCTATGAGGTAAGTAGGGGAATAAGGAGCGGGACTGGATTTGTGATTTCACTGGTATAAGGAATGGCCAGGTGAGAAAATTCTCTGTCGTGTTGCACAGGTCAACACCTCTGCAATTTAAGGTTTTTGAGAGCTGACTGGAGTCTTTGAAATGTTCAGTAACTTGATGTTCCAGATACTGTGCTAAGTACTTTACAAATATTGTCTCATTTGATCTTCATGACAACCCTAGGAGGTAAGGGCTATTACTATCTTTTTTTCAGATGAAGAAACTGAGGTAAGTTATTACATAAACAGAGACAAATAATGACAAAAACCAATTCACATTTGTCTAATGCCTTAAGCCAGGGGTCCTCAAACTTTTTAAATAGGGGGCCAGCTCACTGTCCCTCAGACTGTTGGAGGGCCAGACTATAGTAAAAACAAAACCTTTGTTTTGTGGGTCTTTAAATAAAGAAACTTCATAGCCCCGGGTGAGGGGGATAATAGTCCTCAGCTCCCGCATCTGGTCCATAGATTGAGGACCCCTACTAGGTATGCAAAGTGCTTTACATCCATGATTTCTCTTATGCCTCCCAATAACCCTATTGTTAGGTTAATATCCTCATTTTACAGATATAGAAACTATAGATTGACTTGCCTAGGACCCCTTGGGTAGGAAATCCAAAAGTTGGGATCTGAACCCAAGGTCTCTGATTCTTAGACCTTATCTCTTATCCAGGATATGTGAATTATGAGAGTATGGGTATGAAATTACTCTAAGAACAATATACAAAGTTAAGTTCTTCTTTGAATCAGATCCCCAAAGAGCTTCAGTCACTGCTGGAGCATCCTTTTGAGGGAAACACTATGATACAGTGGGGTGAGGATTTGGGGTCACAATAATAATTCCTAAGCCAAGCCAGCATGCCAGACCAAGGCTTTGGATACCAGCCTCCTAGAGAGAAACATGGAATTATTAGGGGATTTCAGGGCCAGAGGTGGTGAAAGAAGACTAAGCAAGTTCTGTAGTTAGTGTAGAATATATGGGAAGGGGGCTGCCACCCTTGCAGCCCCAAGTTCGTTTTTCTTCCAGAAGGAGGCTTGCCCTTGGGGAATAGCTTAAGACTCAGTGCTGGCCTAGTCTCTGTGGTGAAAGAGAAATGTACCATATTGTTGGCAGGTCACCTTTGCAACCCCAATTGTTTTCCTTTGGGGGGGAATTTAGACTTCATGGGCTGTCGGTCTACATAGGCCCTGAAAACAAGTAGCGTTCGCTAGGGAGGGAGGGGGAATGGGATCAGCCTTATGAACTGTTGTGCATTCTTTCTGAATTTTCTGTGGGTTGAAATAAAGGTTGTTCTTCACATGATAGCTGTATGCATTGTTACCTTGAGTTCTTACATGGAATCTGGGTATCCTTCTACTCACATTTTTGGAGACTCAGCTACAAGTTGTGTTTAAACTCTATTCTTGGGCAACTCTAAGTGGGAGTCAAATGAGCCAGAGAAAGACTTTGGGGTGCTGGCCCAAGATTAAAGTCAGTCCATGTAAGCTCAAAGTCTGGGGTCCAGGGACATAGATTAGATGAGCATGTGAAGAATTCTTTGAAAAGAATTATATTAAATTGGTTAGGAGCATGCATCATTACTATCTAGACCAACATAGAGTGCTAGGGATACATTAAGCAAATATATATTTATGCAGGAGACATGATCACGTCTAAGAATTTATAGGAGGAGGCGGAAGATGGATGACCATTTTGTAATTGTTTAAGTAAACTGGTAGAGATGCATATATTTAGCTGTGGCCGTACCCAGCACTTTCCTTTGTGACTTATTGTTCTGCTCATCACTTCTCATTTTTTATTTAAAAAAAAACATCTGTAGTTAATTTCCATTTATCTAAGATCCAGTGATCAGGTAACTGGAACATCTAGGCTTCTGTTTAGCCTTCTTCTCTTAATGAGAAAGAGACAAATGAAGTGCAGACAGGGATTCATTTTCAAAGCCACCTCTAGGCTGTTGTACACAGTCAGTACAGACCCAGCCAATCTTCCCACCATGAACATTAGTCTGTGTCTAAGGATTGATATTCATGTGGCTGACTTAGAGGCACTCCAATATCCCGACGTGTCCTGAGTTCTCAAAGAAAAATTATGTTTCTTATGGTCTTAGTATTAAGTGTGCTTGAGTATTTCACTATTTTTGGAAATTAATATCAGCTGGCCATGGGTTTGTGACTGGCAGCCTTGAACAGAAAGACGCAAAGTAGTAATGGCCCCAGTACCGAACTGGGGTCTAAATGGCAGAATTGGAGAGGGAGAGTTAATAAGTCAAGGGGGACAACAGACAGAGATTGGGAAGCTTAAATGAACTGGAATATTCAGGAAAGGGGAACAGGAAAAAGGGGTTGGGACAGGAACAAAGAATTGGGAAAAACCGGATGAGGGAGAGGCCAGATAAAGATGGGGCATTGATGACTGTCTGTATTCTGGTGTTCCTCTTCCCTTCCAATGATTATTTGTACTAGTTTTCTCCATGAACTCCATGCTATGGCCAAATTATATGAGTTTCAGTCCCCACAACATTCCCTGTGCTCTATTTCTTTTCTTTCCAAAATAAATCAATAAGCATTTAATTGAGTACCTACTGTGTTCCAGGCTCTGGAATGCAGGTACAAAAATGAGTTTTTTCCCTCAAGAGATTTGCATCCTATTAGAGAACAACATATGTTGCATATACAAATAATTTAATTCAATTAAGGTCACTTATCTTTTTCTTCAAGGGAGCTTCGGCTTCATTTTCAGCCTCATTTTCAGTTCTGATGTCCCTTAATTTAAAAAAAAAATTTACGGAGGGATATTTACTTTAAAGATATAGCAATAAAAAGTAAAAACATTTTCCACCAGCAGTCTCCTAGAGAGAAACATGGAATTACTAGGGGATTTCAGGGCCAGAGGTGGTGAAAGAAGACTAAGCAAGTTCTGTAGTTAGTGTAGAATATATGGGAAGGGCGCTGCCACCCTTGCAGCACCTCAGATCTACTTTTCCCCCACAGCACCATGATTTCCAGGAAGAGTGGACTCAGACTAAGTTCAACAAAATTTCTATATTATCTTGGGCCAACTGGGTCACATCTCCAGGCATCAATGGGATGGGAATCTTGATAAAGATATAGTTGAACTCCTGTTTTTTCCAAGTTTTTGTGTCAGATCAACCTCTAAAAATTAAGTAACAGGGCTACCTTGAGCTTGGTTTTCATGTTTGCTTCCCGAGAAAATGGCCTAGACCACTTCCCAAAGGTGACAAGAGCAGCCAAGACAATCAGTGACCAAGGGGCTTTATGTTTGGAATGGAAAAGCTGCTTGCCTGGCTGCGAATGGCCAAGTTCACTGGGTTATTATCCTTCTTGGACCTTGAAGTTCCATAAACATAGTGTGAACTGGACCTACTCATAGAGCTCACAGGTGAGCTCTTCACAACACTGAGATTTCCAAGCTGATTAGAAGTTAATTCTTCCAACTGAGGTTTTCATCTTTCCTCCTTTCTTTTCCTTCACCTCAGAAGTCCAATGATCATTTTTCCAATATAGATATGTTATATATGATAATGTTTACATTCTTTAGTTATATATCCATGTGTATATGCATATATATTGGTCTATATGTATATGTACACATTTATGTATAGTTCTGTATATGTGTGTGAGTTCAGTGGCCATTTTCTCAACTTATATATGTGTATGGAAAATGATTGCTAAGTTTAAATACACGTATGTAAACTTAGTATTTGCAGTATTTATATTTAGTATAAGTATTATATGCATGTATGTATGTATATACATATGTACATATACAAACCACACATGTATATTTATATACACATATAGGAATATATATTTTCATGGGGAAAACACACATATGTATGTAGACAGGTAGGTAGATATTTTTGTACCAATGTACACATACATAGAGGAATCCTATCTATACTATCTCTTCCAAGTGCTCATTCAACCTGTTTGCAGGTGCTACTACTCTCACAGGCAGTGCAGTGCACTCTGGGATAGCTCTCATTTGTTCAGTTTTCCTGACATAAAGCCTAAATTTGACTGGGCAGTCTCCCCCTATTGCTTCTAGTTCCACTCCTTGGGGCCAAACAAAATAAAGCTCATCTCTTTTTGCCCAGATGTTCTTTCACATCCTTGATTCCAGCTCTCATCTCCCCCCCGCCCCCCATTTTTTCTTCTCTAGGCTGAGGGCTGCCAGTGCTTTCAGGAATCCCATTGGCTCCACTCCCAGGTTCTTCATCCTATAGTTCCTTGTCCTTTCAAGTGAGCAAGAAAAACTCTAAGGGCTTTTCCCCCCCAAGAAGTGAAAATTCTCTTTCAAATAGAAGTATCTGTCTCCTACAAATCCTTCTGTATCCTTATGGATTCAAAGTATACAAAATCCACCCTCTCAAAGTCAGATCTGTGTTTGTTGGCCTCTAATCTTATGCCAGGAAGAATCCTGGAGGGACAAGAAGTTTCATTGATGGCAAGTCATTATGGGCAGGAAAAAAATGAAATTTCTAGAAATGACATCAGATGGCTTATAGAACTCTTTTCTTTTTATTTAAATTCAATTTTCTTTTTAGATTTAAATTCTTTCCTTTCCCCCTCTCTCTCCTCCTATTGAAAAAGCAAGAAAAACTCCTGATACAAGCATGTATAGTTGAGCAAAACAAACTCCTACATTGGCCACATTAAAAAAAAAAAGTTACATTCTTCACCCTGAGTCCATCACCTAAAAGTGGGTAGAATGTTGAATGGCCTGAAATTGTGTTCCTAAATCTTTCAAAGTTGTTTGTTTTAAACAATATCATCATACTTGCAAACAAACACACACATGTGTGTACATATATATGTTGTATTGTGTGTGTATGTTTCTGGTTCTGCTCACTTTACTTTGCATCAGTTCATAAGTCTTCCCAGGTTTCTCTGCAACCATCCTCTTCATCATTTCTTACAGCACAAGAGTGTTCCATCCATATACCACACCTTATTCAGCCATTCCTCAATTAATAAGCACAGCCTCAGTTTCTGATTGTTTGTCTTCACAAAAAGAATGACAGTAAGTATTTTTGTAAATATGAGCCTTTTCAATTTGTAACTATGCCCAAATACTATGAATACCATTTGACCCAGAAAAAGTCTGTATCCCAAAGAGAGCAAAGAAAAGTAAAAAGGACAGCTATGTATAAAAATATCCGTAGCAGTATTTTTTTGTGATGTCAAAGAACTGGAAACTAAGGTAGTAACCACCGATTGGGTACAGGCCAAACACATTGTAGTATATGAATGGATGGAATACCATTGTGCTATAAGACACGATGAACTTTTTTCCCCTTTTTGATCTGATTTTTCTTGTGCAGCATGATAAATATGGAAATATGTTTAGAAGAATTTCATATCTTTAACCTGTATTGGATTACTTGCTGTCTAGGGAAGGAGAGAGGGGAAACAAAGGGAGAAAAATATGGAACACAAAGTTTTGCAAGGGTGAATGTTGAAAACTATCTTTGCATATATTTTGAAAGCTCAAAAGCTAAAAAAAAGAAATGATAAGCAGGATGATTCAGAAAAACTTGAGAAGACTTATATGAACAAAGTGAAATGAACAGAATCAGAACATTGTACATAGGGACAGTAATACCATACGATGATCAACTGTAAATGACTTAGCTCTACTCAGCAATACATTGATGTAATGATCGACCTTCAGAGAAAGAACTGATGGATTCAAAGTACTTTTTAGCTTTCTTTATTTTTCTTGGTTTTTTTGATCTGTTTTCTTTTGCAACATGGTTAATGTGGAAATAAAAAATAATCAATATGACTTTCCACCTCTCTTTCTCTGATCTCTTTGGGAGTATAAAATATAGAACTCTTTTGAAGGAGGTATAAAGGCAACTAAGTGGCCCTTGTTCTAATTTCCCACAGTTGTAACCAGGACAAAGCAGTCAGAATTTTGTTTTAGGGTGCTATCCTTTAACAGAATAGAAATGACAAAACTTAGCACCTAGTTAGTAAGAATAATTAGTTACATGGGAAATTATCAGTTGTAGAAGCTAAAATGAACTCCTTTCTTCTTGCCCTCAGGTCAGGGTCCTATAGTTTCTGTCTCCCCATTAAGCACTAATATCCCTTCCCCAAATCCCCTCTTCAAAAGAGTCCATTCTTCTTACTATTTGCTCCAGGTGCGGCTTATGTTACTTGTCCTGGGTGCAAAATATTCTTAGCTTAAATTCTTTGAGAAAAAGCAAAGAAATATTATTTTAACAATAAGTTGGCCAGCTCCCATGTGTTTTACAGTTTTGGGAAATGACTTACCCAGCATCACAGTGAGTCAGTCCTGCCCTACATTTTCCTCTAAGTAAAAAGTCTTGGGACAAAAATGTAAAGATGGACAATTTGGTCCCCGAATTCCTTTCTAGATCTGATGTTCTGTGACTTGGGGTTCATGAACTTAAATTTTTTGTTGTTGTTGATAATTGTATTTCAATATAATTTATTTCCTTTTTAATTTTATGTAATTTCTTTTATGAGAAGGGGTCCATGTAGATTTCCAAGGCTGCTCAAGGGAGTCTACAACCCATAAAAAGTTTAAGACGCCAGCTCTGTGACTGTGAAATGAAGTATAGACTCCGCTATTAGGAGCTGTTGGAAGCTGGAGACGTTAGGACTTGCCTACTCTTATTACTTTCCCCCTGGAAACAGAAAAGTCCACATTAAGTATTGCTGATGAATTGAGGATCTTTAGAAATGACAAGAACTTGAGAATTTTCATAAAATAGTCCTCAACTGCATCTTTTTCACCCTCAGTGTCTCAAATGTCTCCTGGTCTCCCGCATTGCTAGTGCCTTTCCCCCTCAGATTTCCTTCCCTCTGTACATATCTGGTATGAACCTAGCTATTTTCATGCTGTCTCTATGGGACTATAAGCTCTTTGAGGGCAGAGACCACTTTTGCCTTTCTTTGTATCCCCAATGCTCAGTGCAGTGCCTGGCACATACATTTCAAATGCTTAATAAATGCTTTTTTTGTTTTGTTTTGTTTTGTTTTTTTGGCTGAGGCAATTGGGTTAAGTGACCTGCCCAGGGTCACACAGCAAGTGTTAAGTGTCTGAGACCAGATTGGAGCTCAGGTCCCCTCCTGACTTCAGGGCTGGTGCTCTATCCACTGTGCCACTTAGATGACCCTTAATAAATGCTTCTTAATAGATTGTTGATGGGGATATTTGCTGGTAGAAAAGAAGGCAAATTGGGAGCAACATAATACCTTCACTCTAGAGAGGACTGAGTGTAGGGAATTGAGGTGAGCGAGTTGGGATCTGAAGGTTCCGTCTTCACTTTGCCTCTGAGAATGTCAGCCCTGAAGGGGAGTTTAGGCCATCTGGCCCAATTCCCTGATAAGAGAACTTGAGTTTAGAAGGTAAAATGAGACGAAGGGGAGAAAGAAGCACAGGATTTAGATTTGGCTTCTAGGTTCGAATCTTCCACCTGTTCCTTACTGCCTATGTGAGAAGAGCAGGCTCTTTCCTCATTTTGGGTCTTGATTTCCCCATCTGTAACCTAAGAGGGTAGCAACAGTGGGTGTTCCTTGTAGCCCCAATAGTCTGTAAGTCCATGTGGGTGTAGCCCATCTGGTCAAGTTCACCAGGAATGGCAGTTTAATATTCTCGCTACCTCTTTTCTGAAGAAGAGGAAAACAGATTTTTCTAATGTCACTGATATCCAAGACATGGTATCTTCTCTTTCTTAAAATTATCGCACCATTGTCATGGTGCAGAAGCTAAGCTCCTCAGCTCTGCCCCCCTGCAGCTGCTTCACCTCTAGCACCTCCCACTGAGAGATGAGGAAAAGACAAGGAGGAAAAATAGCAGGGTGACTGTGGGAAGCACATTTCTATCTGGGTCAGGGCCTCAAGCCTCTTAATGGGGTACTAAAGCAGACTCCTAGGAGGCTCTACTAACCCCATGTCACCAGCTCTAGATGTGACCTACTGGCTTCCTGAGGCACTGCACTATATACCATCATTTTTAATCTAACAAGGCAATAAAAGCAAGGTGAGACTACAAGCATCTTCAGAATGGAAAGTTCTCCTTGTTGAGGGCGTGGTGCAGTCACGTCCTTGGCCCTTTCTTGGCTCCTCATAAATCCTGCATGGCTGACTGAGGGGACTCGAAGGCTAGTATATCCGGCGCCTTGTATTTCCATAACATCTGGCTTAAAGCTCAGCACGCCAATGTTTGTACAAAAGGCAGCACATCACCTCGAATGCTCACACGGGAAAATGAAATGATGCTAAGTGCGCTCCTCCACCTCTCTTCCCTCATCCTCCCCTCAAATAGGCAGAAAAAAGAATGTTTGGATTAGCTTCGATTTAAAAATGTAACATGTTTTCTCTCCTTGATGAATAATCATCTTTCATTTATGCTAACACTTCATTAAACTAATTGTATATTCTCTTACCAGTGGGAAATGGCAGAGAGAACACTGGTCTTGGAATTAGAGGATCTAGCTGGCTTTGCTTTCTGGTTCTGAAACTCCCTAACTCTGGGTACCCGAGAAAATCAGCCCATCTCTTGGAGCCTCAGTCTCTTCATCTGTAAGATGGGGAAACAATAGCATCCCTGCTTCCTACTCAGGGCTATTGTGAAGATATTGTTTTGGAACCTGGAAAGTGCCATTAATGGAGTAATGATGATGGAGATGATGTTGACAGAGGCAAGGACAACTTCTTCTCCCTGCAATCTGCTCCCTAGTAAGGAGTGAGGGACCCAGGCAGATGTTGAACCTAGCAGACATTCAGGGGAATAGGAGGTTAGGGAAGTGGAGAGGGTAAATATTGGGTTTTGGTGTTGTGCACACCTATAACAATCGGCCAATCAGTAAACATTAATTAAGCGCATGCTACAGTGCCAAGCACTATGGTAAGAGCTGGAGATACAAAAAGAGGCAAAAGGCAACCCTTGTCCTCAGGAAGATTACAATCTAATGGGAGAGGAAAAAAGCAAACATATATATGAATATGATAAATCAGAAATAATTAACAGAGGGAACTTATTAGAATTTAGTAGAATTAAGATGGCTTCTTGTAGGAGGTGGGGTTTTAGTTGGGAAGGAAGTCAGGGAGGTCAGGAGTCAGAGGGAAGGATGGAAAGTCTTGAAGGCATGGGGCACAGGCAGAGAAAATGCCATAAGCTGAGAGATGGAGTTCATAGAACACCCAGGAGGCCGTTACCACTGGATCATACATGTGAGAGTGAGTCACCACCATCTCCCTTCCAAAACTGGAATCCTTAAGTCTGTCCTCTTGGGTGGGATGTACTAGAAAAGTGACTCTATTGCCTCTAGAGAACCGTGAGCCTTCTTCATCTCTCTTGGGTGGATGTTGTTCTCATTCTCATCTGGGCACAATGGTGTTCAGGGGTACATAGGAGATTGCATCTGATCTTCTCCATAAAACTGTTGAGGTTGGTGACAGAGCTTGGGGCCCAATGTACTCCTGTCCTTTGAGGGTTTGTGATATCATTGATGTAGATACTCTCTTCAACCACATACAACCAAACCCCTTCATACCACCCTTAATAGGGGACTTCTGAGAGTCACTGTGGCCAAAAAACTCCACCTCCCTGCAGATGACCTGGTTGCAGGTCTCTCTGAATTTCTTGAAACTGGCGCCTAGTTGACAGTCTGTTGCTAAGCCCACAGATGAAACCTTTCTTGCTTGGATTTCCTTGGGAAATTTCTTATAAGGCTAGGTTCACCACCATGACATGAGGATGTATTGGAGGAAGAGGATGGTGAAGACCTTGGTCATAATAGACACTGCATCCTTGGTGAATCAAATGATTACTCTCATTTTACAGATCTGAAAACTGAGGCTTAGCATTTTAGAGACTTTCCCAAGTTCATGCAGCTAATTGGTGGTACAGTCAGTACAGTACCAAAGTCTCTTGCCATCTAATCGAATGCTTTCTCTTTCACTGCATTATCTCTCTACCAGTGAGTTCATCTGACCTAGATAGCTGGGCATCTGCCCACAAGTTCTACAGTAAAGTATATGGGCATCAATCCAAGATTTTGCTGAAATCCAGATAGATCCTATATAGATTACATACTGTGTATCTATAGCCTTCCATTCCAGGCTGCCAAAGAAAGCCAGGGAAGTCCAATTGGGATTATTTTGCTTATTGAAACATGAAAGTTGTCTCTTTCATTCAAGGCCTCGGGGCAGATACACAATAAATATCTTGATCCTGGTTCATCTTTTTTTTTTTTAATAGATAGAAGCTTGTCAAAATAGGGTTGCAGGCAGAGTCTTCTTATTCCCAGGGACACAAACCAACGGTTATACAGAAGGGGTGACAACTGCCTTCTTCCACTACTTGGTTTAACTCTGGTGAACTGATCTTGGACTGCCAGTGGCCACCTGGGAAGCTAAAGGTGCTGTGAGTCACTGAGGAGATGTGGGAGGGAAATGATCAATCCTTGCCACTCTTATTTCCCCAAAAGAAAAGATTGAGTGCCTCTAAGTCACTGATGCCCCAACAGCTGGCTTGACTGACACACGACCAGTCTTCCCCAGAAGACCTTTCTTTTGTATGCCAATGAACGTGTCCCCCCTACTGTTATCAAATCAGTTGAAGTTGGGGGCTGAATGGCACATTCGTCACACAGCTGTTGATGAATAATCAATGAAGTCTTGCTAAATGGCTCTGTACACTGGGGTACAGGTGTCATTCATAGGCAGGCAGTTTGGGTGAGGGGAATGCTCTGGCTGAGAGTCAGGAAATAAAGCTTTCATTTCTTGGGCCACCAATAAAAAACCCATGGAATCATAGAACCATAGATGATCAGAGCCATAGGCTGTCAGAGCAGAATGATGCCTTGGAGACTCTCTAAGCCAATGGATTCTTCACCTTTTTTGTGCCTTGGATCCCTTTGGTGATCTAGGAATTCCCAAGTGCTCCTCAGAATCGTGTTTTACAAAGTAAATCACAAAGGAGATGTCATATTGCAATAAGAAGTTAGTGAAAATTAAGATGTCATTTCCCACCCCCCCCAAGTTTTTGGATCCCCAAAATCTACCCATAGAGTCCCTATGAAATGTGGAATCCAAGTTAAGAACCCCTGCTTGAGGCTTATTCCCTCTTGTTACAGCACGGAAATTGAGAGGGCAAATACTTTGCCCAAAGTCACTCAACTAGTTGGGAACACAACCAGGACCCGAGGCCAAATCATTTACATCATGATTTTGTCCCTGGCCATAGGAAATGAAGCACCAAGCAAAGTGAAGGGAGCAGAGGCACACAAACAATATTTAAAGGTTTATGGTAATCTTAAGTGGAAAGAACGACTACCACAAGACAACTGAAATTGAAGGCTACAAAAGAATGCTGAATGTAATCCATATTCCACATAATGCATAGCTTTCCATAGAAAAAGAGATGGGAGAGGCTATTCCCTGTACTCCTTGGTGGAGGTGGCGTTCTGTGAGTGTGGAACATTGACCTAAGGCCCATTGTTTTTGATTTGTTGATGAATTTGGCTGATTTTTTTTCTTTTCTTCCGCTTTAAATTGTCTTTTGCTTTGTTATAAGGGATAGGTTTCTATGAGGGAGGCAGGGAGATGTTCCAGGGGAAATCTAGGTGATGTTAAATAAAAATATAGCAATAAAATCTATCATTAAAAGAAGAAAGTAGGCAATGAAATAAATGTAAAGGCATACACTACTTTTTCTCTCTCATAAATGTCCTACTTTCTACCTGGAATTTTCTCTCTAATATCGGGGAGAAGGCCTATGCTCTGACCCTGCCCTCAGGACCAGTCTGACTATATGTCTCCTCAGGATGCCAGAGAGCCTAAGGATTTTGCGGGGTACCCCCCTCACTGGTGGTGTTCTCTCATTTGTTAGGGATCTGTTACTAATACCCTACTTCCATTTAATCACTTCTCACTTGGCTTTTATGAAGCGAGGTGGTGCAGTGGATAGAGCCCCAGTCTGAAGTCAGCTTCAGTTCAATTACTAGCTGACCCTGGGGTCTGTTTGCCTCAGTTTCCTCATATGTAAAATGAACTGGAGAAGGAAATAGCAAACTACTCCAATCTCTTTGTCAAGAAAATCTCAACTGGGGTCATGAAGAATCGGACGTGGTTGAAAAATGCAAGACAACAACATTCATTTTACAGATAGAACAAGAATAAATGTACAAACATTTCCCCCAGTACCTCAGTAGCGTAATCTCCCCTATATCAGTGGTGTCAAATACACAGCTTATAACAATCCTGAGAGCGTCCCAAACCAGAGTAAAATGTAGTTTCTATCAGATTTTAATGTATTGATGTATTAATTAAAAAAAAAGAACTATATGGACATGGTTCCTCCAGCTAAGTCAGGGCTGTGTATTTGACATTGATACTTAAGCTTCTCACAACTCTAAATGGGGTCATGAAGATGTAGACATGACTTAGACAACTGAATGACAAAATACCATTTACTACCTGTAACCTCAGGTAAATCACGTTATTTTTCTGGGCCTCAATTTACTCATTTTTAAAATGGACAGGGGTGCCCCAGGGATAGGGTGCTGCAGTGGCAAGAGAACCTAATGACTCTGGAGTCAGTGAACTTGAATTTGAGCCCTGGCCCTGTCACTTACTACTTTTGTGATCTTGGGCATTGTCTTTGAGGGGTGGAAAAATATTGAATATTGATGAATCTAGACTCAAAATTCTGGCTTGGCTGTGTTACTTTGGTAAATCCCTTCATCTCTCTGGGCCTCAGTTTCCTTCTTTATCAAATGAGGGAAGTTGGAAGCAATAACCCTAACACCTCTTCCAGAGTTGTCTATGAACTGGTGACTAAATGGATGATTGGAATGGAGAGCATTCCATGATGCACATTAGAGTGGGGACAAAACAAAATGCTATGTGAGGTCAGAGAGGGGAGATCAGGGCAGACTTTGTGGAGAAGATAGCATCACAGTTGGGGTTTGTGGTGTTGTGGGTAAGAGATGGCTTTGCAGTCTTGTAGACCTGGGTTTCGTCCCACCTCTAATGATTGATGGTTGTGTAACCCACAAATATCCTCTCAATCTCCCCCTGTGTCCCCCCCCCCCCCGCAACACTGTGGCAAAGAAGATCAAAATCTGCATTAGGAGAGAAAGTTTCTCATCTGAGACTTTCTTATAAAAATAAAGTCACAGATCCATGCTCTGTCCTGTAAATGATGTGTAGGATTTCAAAAAGAGTTCGAGGAAAGAGATTCCAAGTATAACCTAAGTTGTGAAAAAGTTAAAGTGCCAGGTGTGTTGGGGAAAGGAAGGGACAGACAGATGGTAACCCAGTTGGCCCAAAGGGCAGAGTATGTACATGGAAATTATATGGGATAAGGCTGGAAAACTAGGCTGACATTAGATTGTCAAGAGCCTTGAATGCCATGTAAGGGAGGAGGGTGAATGTGATTCAGGAAGTGCCAAAGAAGGCTTCAGGGAGCTAAGGAAGGATTCTAAGTAGATATGTTATCAGATTTTATGCCTATAGGTGGATTGTCCCAGAAGCAACATAAGGACAGTGGGAGGTAGAGAGCAGAAGGGGGATGATGCATGAGAAGGTTCAGACTGGTGGGAATGAAGATCCATATTAAGGTGGTGGCAGGGGTAAGAAAACAGAAGGGACAGATGGGAGAGATGGTTAGTGAGGGGAAATTGACAGGTAAGGGAAATGGAAGATTCAGAGAATGCTAGGGTTGTCTACCCAGAAGAATGAGTAGAGTGGAAGCCCCAGCAGAAACAGTGGAGCACAAGGAGAAATTATAATTATAATAAATTATAATATTCCCTGGGAGTATTAGGGAGCTTGGGGTCTTAATGGAAGGAGGCATATTCAAAGTCCTCCCATTTTCCTCCCCATTCAGGTCTCACTGAGGCTAGCTAGGCTGGGACTAATGATTGGAATATGATTTTGGAAGCATACCGAAAGGAACCTTAACAGCTAAAAGGAAGCAGTGGAAATGACATTGTGTATTTAATAAGAGAAACTCTTGTGAGGGATCCCAGGGTAGGGGTAGAGGGGAAGCATGGTGGGGAACATCTGAGTGAAGATCATCGGAAGGGGGAGACAGACGATAACGTAGTGTGACCACAAGTAATAGACAGAAGAAGAGAGGAGGAGGAATAAGATACAGAATTTGGGAAACAGCAGAAACCTAAAACCAAGTCACGATGGAGGAGTGATGAGGGACTTCAATTCTCAGAACATCTGTCGAAATTCTTTCTGCCCCAGGCAAAGCATCAGATAGGGTGTTTTAAAAAAAAGTTATCTGAATGATAATTTCACCCTTCAAAGGTGGAGGAAGCTAGCAGGAGTCCAAAATGCTACCCTAGACCTAATTTTGACTAGCAAGAAAGAACTAATTGGGTGCTGAAACAGAAATCATGAAAATCTTAAGATGATGGGCCATTCTGTCTTAGCATTTATGACAGAGAAGAGGAAGGCTGGAAATTATCTGGCGAATCCCCTAGCTTTTGGATAAACCGATTTTGAAAGGTTCAGAGAAAAAACTAGTTGGTTCCTGTGGTTTAAAATTCTATAGGGGAAATTGGTCCAACGAGGGGGGGGTACTTTGAAGAATGAAATTGTGGAGACCGAAAAGGATAAAACAAAATATTCAACTGGGAGATGAACTTGAAGACAAGCATAGTAAGAGAAGATGTTAAGAGAAGCTCTAACTACTGCAACCGAGTTTAAGGCAATAGCCCTAGCATATTGAAAAAAACATCAGAAAGCAGTGGAAAGGAAAATAAGATCTATAGAAATCTTAGTGTGAAACAGCTGAGCCACAGTCTCCCAAGAGTATTCAGAAATGAAACTGGCAAGAGGAAAATAAATAGCTAAATAATAGGACAAGTTTGTCAACAATGTTTTGATAACAATCATCACCAATGGGAGGTGGCGATGTCGTAGCTAGATCCTAATACCCTGTAAGAAGGCAAATTCAGGAAGAATATCAGGATGAACCCAAACATACATGGAAGAAGAAAATTTGTGTTGTGACCACCCAAATTGGGAAAGCATTGAGGAATTGATTTGTTAAAATATCTTCAAATGAAAGTTTTATTGACACTTTTTTATACTTTATAATAGTAAACATAATGGGGCATCTGTGTAGAGTTGGTAAAGAAATACCTCCTTTGATCCAACAGCCCTGCGAGATGAGTGCTATTATTATCTCTAGTTTACAATTCAGGAAACTGAGACTGTGAGAGATTAAATGACTTGTTCGAGGGGCCACACAGCTAGTAAGTATCAGAGGCAGGATTTGAACTCAGGTTTTCCTGACTCCAACTCTAATACCCTGGGTATTGCATCATCTCCCTGCCATAATTTCTTCTATCCTTTTCCCCACTTGCCTGGGCCTTCTAACAAAGGAAAACCAAAGACAATGTCTTCTTCTGATAGTGTATACTCCATTTCTTGCCTGTAGCCCTCTTCCTGTCTACTGAGAGGCTGGAAGTAGAATTCAGTTACCTTTTAGTGGCATTTTCCTTTACATGATTGTTCTCCTGGTTCTCTTTACTTCATTCTGAAAAGGTGTGACTGTCTGGCAGGAGGAGGGGAAACCTACCAGTCACAGATGAATTGAAACACTGGAGAAGTCACACAGCAGAAGGATTAGCCCAGCTCTGCCTGGCCCTCAAGGGTAGGGCCAGGAGTGATGAGTAGAGGCGGATTTTAGGAGCGGTATATTTCAGCTCCATGGAGGGAATACATCCTGACCATGGCAAAGCTATCTGCAGGGAAGTGGGCCACCCTGGGGGCATCTCCCGGAAGCCAGACTGAGCTTTGTCCTCAGAGGGGATGTTCTAGAGGGCTTTCTGGTTCAAGTAGGGGCTGTACCAGATGGCTTCTGAGGCCCTTTACAGAAGATTTAGAGATGCTCTTATGATCTACAGATAGCTACAGAATCATGTGTGAATATATATATATATATGTGCCTATATAGATTATGAGTACATATGTGTATACACATGTGTATACATGAAATGTATGTGTATATATATATATATAGGTATATAGGAAATAGGTGTAAGTATATATGCATGTAAATGTATGTGCAACATATATGTAGACATGTATTGTGCAATGCATAGGTAGACTGTGTATATGAAATGTGTCTATATGTATATGTGTATGTGTGTGTCTATGTGATATATATATATATATATATATATATATATATATACACACACACACACACACGTGTATATATATGAAAGATCTTTGACTAAAGAACCCAATAAAGAACCAAGAGTCATTGGTTTCTACAGTTGTCACATCTTGGTGGCAAAGGAAGGGAAAATAGGATTGGGGGGGGGCACTCCAGAGCCCAAGGTGGCTGGCTGCCTCTTCTTATCCCTCCCACTTGCCCTGATGGGTTCCATTTCTCAGTTAAAGCAGCTGTGTTCTGCTCCAGCAATCATTCACTGCTAATAGGAGCTGTTCAAAGTGTTCCCTTTTCTTGTCAGGCTTGTCACAGTGCATCTTGGAAAAAAACCCATTTCTGTGGGTTTGTAACAGGGTTAACAGGTAGAAATCAAGGCTATTAAGATTGTTCCACAACTCTCTCAGCACAAGCTCATTTGTCAGGTCCCATCCCTAGGAACAGACTAACCTAGAATATGGTCTTTGATAAAAATTAGGAATATAGTTTTGCCCTCAGTTCAGCAGGAAGGGCTTGAAAGGGGCGTGATAACTCAGCTGGGGGCCCCAACTCAGAGTTACTCCCCCAATGGTGAAGAGATTTTTGGTAGTTTTTATCTTCCCTCAAAACTGTGAAAAACAATATTGATTTAAAGGAAGGAAGGAGTGAAGGAAGGAGAAAGAAGGGAGGAAGAAGGAAAGGAGGAAGAAGGAAGAAAGGAGAAAAGAAAGGAAGGAGGAAGGAAGGAAGGAGAAAAAAGGAAGGAAGGAAGAAGAAAGGAAAGAACGAAGGAAGAAGAAAAAAGAAGGAAAGAAGGGAGTGAAATAGGGAGGAAAGGAGTGCCAGGCTTTGTGCTAAACATCTTACAAATATCATCTTTATTTGAACTTTACAGCAATCTCGAGAGATAGGTACTATTATGATTCCCATTTTACAGCTGAGGAAACCTAGCAGACAGAGGTATAGTATCTTGTCCAGGGTCACACAGCTAGGAAGTACACAAGGCTGGATTTGAACTCAGTTGTCCCTGATTCCAGACCCAGTGCTTATTGTTCCACCTCCAAGATAGCTGGCTTACAAGGCAGCAAGCCAGGTTCAACAATGGACTGTTGGCTTTTTGCAGAGTCCTGTTGGAGTACTCTGGGATACCTTGCTTGTAATCTTCAGAGAGGACGCCAGCAGTTTCCAAACCCTTTCTTCTTCCTAGCTTCCTGCTCAGGCTCTGTCCTTTTTGGGGGCATCCGGGTCAGAATTTTGGTGTGTGAGCTCTAGGAATTTCTGCTACTTCTCTTCCCCCTCCAGTTCGTGCTCCCCAGCTGTCAGGCTGTGACCATGTCACTCTCTGTTCAATCAACTTCAGTGACTTCCTCTTGCCTCCAAGATCAGACATAAGTCCTCTGATATCCAAAGGCCTTCATAGCCTGGCCTTTCTCAGCTTTCCAGCTTTCTTATACTTCCTCCCTCCCCACTTCCTCTGGTGATGCTGACTTTTGGTAACTTTTATGCCAGGTGGATTCATGGAAAAAAGAATGGAAGTTTCTGTGGATTCCAAATGACAATTCCATAGCTCTTAAATGTCTTCCAATAATTTTTCCATTTTCATTGAAATAAGTTAACAAAAAGAGGAGGCAGGACCAGCAGACACACTGAGCTTTTCCCTCTTTTTGCTGTGGGATTGGACTTGGAACCAGGAAGAACTGGGTTTGAATGCAGCCTCCAGACCCCAATTGTGAGCCTGATACAGCACCATGATTGCAGGTTGTAAGCCTGAGGGATTGGGAAGATGATGATACTTGTGCTGATACCCCAATTTTGCCTTTGGCAGCAATAGGAAAGTTTGAAATGGGGAAGGGCTTGGGGAAAAGATAATGAATTCACTTTTGGACAAGTTGAGTTTAAAAGTTTCAAAGATAAAAAGCTATTATTTAGATTTTTCCTAATAAATTTAATTATTTTTAATACACATTGCTTTATGAATTATGTTAGGAGGAGAAAACCATGGGAAAGAGAAAAAAAAACAGAAAAACGAAGGGAACATAGCATGTGTTCAGTCAGTTCTCTTTCTGGATGCAGATAGCATTTCCCATCCAAAGTCTATTGAGATTGCTTTGGATCACCGAACCACTGAGAAGAATCAAGTCTTTCATAGTTGGTCATTGCAGCATTCTTACTGGTTTTTGGTTCTGCTTGTTTCTGTCAGCATCAGTTCCTGTAAATCTTTCCAGGCCTTTCTTAAATCAGCTTGTTCATCATTTTAATAGAACAATAATATTCCATTACCTTCATGTACCATAACTTGTTCAGTCGTTCCCCAACTGATGGGCATCTACTCATTTTCCAATTCTTTGCTACCACAAAAAGTGATATAAACATTTTTGCACATGTGGGTCCTTTTCCTTCCTCTATGATCTCCTTGGGATACAGACCCAGTAATGACACTGCTGGGTCAAAGGGTATCTGTTATACTATTTTCCAATATTCCACCAAATAGTGAGTTCTCATCCCAGAAGCTGGAGTCTTTGGGTTTATCAAACACTAGTTTACTATAGTCATTGACTATTGTGTCATGTGAGCCTAACCTATTCCATTCAACTGCTCTATTTTTTAGCCAGTACCAAATGCTTTTGGTGACTGCTGCTTTATAATACAGCGTTTGGTCTGGTACAGCTATCTATTTTTCATGAAAAATATGAGACCAGGAAGTCATGAGAGGGTAGGAGGAGAAGCCATGGGAGGTTTGAAGAGGGATGCAAAGTTTTAGAAAAGCATCTGGGAAGAGTTAAGGGAGATATAGAAAGATTGCCCCATCCTAGTTGAGGTTGGATAACTTAAATTGTTGTGAGGTCAGTCAGAACAGTTGCTGATTTCTTCCACCTTAATTCAGCAGCCAAGATGGCACAATCAGTGATGTGATATGAAGACTCAATAAGTCATTCCCCCCCCCTTTTGAGCTAATTTTTCTTGTGCAGCATGATATTTGTGGAAATATGTATAAAGGAATTGCACATTTAACATATATTGAATCTCTTGCCATCTAGGGGGATGGGAGGGAGAAAAATTTGGAATACAAGGTTTTGCAAGGGTGAATGTTGAAGATTATCCATGCATATATTTTGAAAATAAAAAGGTTTTTTTTTTTAAAAAAAGAAAAGAAGATAGTATAGAGATGAGCTGGTTTACCAGAGGATCAAGATTGGGAAAAGAGGAGAAAATGTCTCGTGCCAGGGTGATGGCTTGGGAGAGAACTGAGGGGTTGAGAGTTTGTAGGTAATGATACGGACAAAGCGTATGGTCTGGAATGGGAAGGCAGAGTGGAGAGGTGGCACATCAATAGGTTAATATGGGCAGATAAGGGGATTTCAGTGTTCTTGAACATGGAGGTAGTGGTAATGGGGAATGGAGTTTCAGTAATGATCTACAGGGGTTCAGAATCCCTGGGGTGTGTAGGGTATGAGCAGGTATATGTTAATCATTAAGTGGAAGGCATCCTTCTTCTTCCCAAAGAAGGCTAGAGATTGGGTTGGAGATGGGTAGCCCAGTGGGAGATAGAAGGCACCTGGTCAAATGGAAGGTTGTGGTCTCTCTCTCCTCTGGAAGCAGGATACTGATATTAGTTCTTTGCCCACTGCTACTAACCCTTCCTCCTCTTGACCCAGAAGGGCACCTAAGGGAGAAATTCTAGTTTTGGTCTCCAAAGAGTGATAGTTAAGGTCTACTACATCTGACGAGGTAGAAATGGAATACGGGACCTCCTGTATCTATACGGCACAAATGACTTCAGACAAGACACCAAATGATGCTGTAAAAACTTTATTATTTGAAAAATACAAGTGGAAACAGTACTGACAGCTTGTTTACAAGGTATTTTCTTGAAATACTCCTCATGTTCTTTAAAGACACAAGCACACTATTTACTTTAAGCCAGTACTAAAAGGTGGGGATGCGTGGTTTGGAAAAAAAAAAAGCACCACATAAGAGGCCAGACCAATTTGTCTCTGAATATTCAGCCCCAACCTGTCTCCATTAAACAACTAAGCAGAACTTCTGAACCAGACCCTCAAATACAAACTGCAGGAAGTCCTGTCAGCCTGGAGGGCCTTATCTCAGGGGCAAGAGCTGTCCCCCAGTACTGAGGAAACCCTGGTCCTTTTATGAAAGTACAATGAGCTAGTGATACTCAGAGCATCTCTTTGGAAACATTCAACAGGAAGTAAACATAATATTTACAGCCATGGGTGAGTTTTGATTGGCACACTGATGGCAGGAGGAAAGAGCTTACTGATTTTGTGAAAGGCTAGAGCAGAGAGAGTATGAAAATAAATCCCATTACTATTGTTGCTTTTGTGTAGTTTGTAGAAAATGAAATATGCCCACTTTTAGAAGCAGATTATTTACAATATGATGTTGAAGTGTATGTAAACGTGTCAGCCAGATTAGGCCCCTGTTGATACCAATACATTGGATTTTTTTTTAGTAGCAATGATGCTTTTAAAATCTAGCTTTACTTGTAAATTCTGAAAGAAGCTACTTAATAGAGAAGAATAACTTTGGAAAAATGTGTCAACTTCTGGCTCATGTTTGTTCTGTTAAAATGAAAACAACCCATGAACCGGAGTCTGTCTTCAAAAGATGGGCAAAATCCAGCATCTCTACAAAACTCGTGTGTGTGAGTGTATGTGTGTGCCCTTGCCAGTACCTAAGTGTAGTCTGGCTTGCTTGCCCTCCTGCAGTATTACCTAAGGGAAAAATGATTTAGGTATTGGAAATTCTACCAGTGGTTTTTTGTGAGATAAGAAATATTTATAGTATGATTGATTTTTGGAAAAATGTGTCACCTACAAACTGTCAAAATATGTCCAATAACAGTGTGCTTTAAAAAAAGAATAAAATGTCAAAGCTTGAGAACAGTAGTATAGTCATAGTAGACACTTCAAATTAATTTTTTTTGAGTGTCCACAAGTTTTCATTCAAAAAAGCCAACTAAGCCAATCATCAAGTGAGAGAAATGGCCATGTAAGGTTGGAGCCAGTCTGTCTATGGCCTTTAGCAGAAGGTGCTGTATTATGTATAATCCAAAGTTGTTATAATAGATTCCCATAAGGGAACTACAAGGCTAAAGCGATTTCTACTTGAACAATCACCAAAAAAAAACAAACAAACCCCAAAAACAAACAAAAACAAAGGAAAACAACACATAGTTTCTGAATACTTCCCAGGTTTAGATAACATTCCCCCCCCAGGATTTTGGTTAATGAATAGGAAGGAGATTAGGTCATCTTGAGACCATCGAAGCCACAGAATTTCCATCTTTTCTCCAGGCTGGCTCCGACTCCAGTCATCTCTTGCTTAAAGGTGCACTGCAGGCGGCTCATCAGAGCTTCCACTTCGCTGGTGCTAATCTGCAGGGGAGAGAAAAGTATGGTTGGAAGGCAGCTTGGTGATCCTGGGTAAGCAAAGCTCAGTGACGTTACTATCGGGCTTACAGAATCCCAGCTGTCTCCAGGCTGGAAGGGACCACAGGGGCTCTCTAGTTCGAACCATGCCTGACCAGAAACTCTCCCAATCAAAATGTAACCAGACTCCAAGAAGTACCCTGTGGTAAGGGGGGGCCCATTCTCCTTCTGGACAAGTCCAGTGATTGTAAAGCTTTTCCTTCCATGTAGAGTGCTCTTATTTCTGGGCCTTCTTAAAATGCCCATAGTACTTTAAGCCATTACTGGCCATTTACACCTGACTTTGAATGGAATCTGAAAAGAGATTTTAGTGGCAAGGAGAGAAAAGCAGACAGGGAAACTGTGAATAAACTTGGCACTTGGGAAGCTGAAAAGAGGGTTTTGCTAAGCATAAAAAAAATACAGAGTGGCCAGGCTGGGGCATTTCGCAGGTGCTTTGTTCTTTGTACATGGAACTCACAGGACTCCAGGGTGGGGAAAGTATACCGGCAACACAGTGAGGTCCACCGATTTCTGCACAGACAACCCAAACTGAAAATCCTTCCCCTGGAACATTGGCCCACATCCATTGGGGTGACATCGCCGGGTACCTCCACCAAGGAGGAAAGGGAGAGATCAGAACTTCAGAATGCTAATGCTGATCCCACCTCTTGGCCAAGGTGATTGACTACAGGTACAAAGTGAAACATTCGATGTCAGAAATGGCCAGTGTGTTGATTTTTTTTTTTTGCTTGAATATAAAACTATTAAAGAATACAGGTCTTTTGGAGGGTGAGTGGGTACAACAAAGAAATGGAAAACACACAGAAGAGAACAGAAGAACGTTCTGAAAGGGCCAAGTAGGGCAGTTTTGTTAATATATGCTTAAAAACTCCCCAACTGTATATAACAAGAATTTGCAGTTTTGTGCATGGTTTATTTTTTCCCCTTGCATACTGAGATCTTTGTTTTGGTTGATGTTGTTAAGTTCATAGTAAAAAAGAATATTTTTTAAGATGGAAGGAGAAAAAAAAAGAAATGGAGAGAGAGATCCTAGTTCCACCTGGAGAATACAGCAAATAGAGTGACAGAAATGGATCCAAGTGAAGATGGTGGTAGGAGGCCAGTCTTCTGGGGCTCACTTCTGCCACCCACTTACTCAGAGGGGAAACTGAGGCACCAAATGGGGAAGTGCGATCATCCTCACATGGGTGGCAGGGCCAGATCATGTGACTTAGAGGCTAACTTTCATTCTCCCATAGTTTGCTACCTCTAATATCAATGGCATAGCAACAGTTCTGAACTGGACTTATGTATGTAATCGTAACTTTAGAGCTAAAAGGAAATCGAGAGGGCATGGAGGCAGACAGAAAAAAAGTTGGGTGAGTTGCCCAGAGACACACAGCTGTCAACTGTCTGAGGCTATGTTTTGAACTCTGGTCTTCCTGATCCCAAGCCCAGTGTTCTGGGTACTGATCTCCACAGCTGTCATTTCCACAATGCCAGAAAAGACCGGCTGGCCCCATAATAGTGAGGAGGGCAAGGCAACCAGGAGACCATAGACATATTATTACCAATGCTTTTGCTGAGGGCCAGAGCCTTGCTCCCACTCTGAAGCTGCCCATGGGCAGCAGAGAAAAACAGGGAATGCACAGGCCCCCGAGATGGCATTTGGGCTGGTCTATAATAGCGCTGTGACAGAGATTTATGTGTTGACAGCAAAGAGAACAAGAGATTCGAGTGTAATCTCCTAGTCCCAGACAAGTGTGTGTCTGGGGAGTCTGGCTGACTATGGGCCTCGTTTGTCTGTGGAACCTCGTGCAAGATATATTGTTGCAGGTGTCTCTTGTCTTGGACCATACTACAAACTGACTTAGAGCTTGGGAATGGAAAACAGCAGAGGACTCGGGCCATGATGACTGTGTCAGAAAGGCAGGGACGGAGCCCTTCTCGGCCATACCCCCAGCCACAAGTTGTAGGATCCCCACTCTGCTGGTTATTCAACTCAAAAAACATTTGTTTGCTCTCTCTTCCATCTCTCCCTAACTCCCAGGATAGAAAAACTGAGGCAGCAGCAATACTAGCATCTCCAAATGCACTCCTCATTATGCATCCTGAGGTCATCGTGTCTCTGGCAGGACAGGCTGACATTTTGATCACTGTTTTTCTGGAATCACAGTTGATCACTGCACTAATTAGAGTTCTTAAAGTTTTCAAATTTATTCTTTCTACAATGTTGTTATTGTCTAGATTGTTTTCCTGGTTCTGCTTTTTTTTTTTTTTTTTTTTTTTTTTTTTAAATATAAATTCAAAGGCTCCAACTACTCCTGGGTCAAGGACTAAATAACTGATAAAAGCTGCTGAGAAAATTAGAAAGCAGTCTTACAGAAATAAATTGCTCTTGTCTAGTCATTTTTCAGTCATGTCCAAATCTTTGTGACCCTACTTGGGGTTTTCTTGGAAAAGATCCTGCCATGGTTTGCCATTTCTTTCTCCAACTCATTCTACAAATGAGGAAACTGAGGCAGAGTCAAATGGCTTGCTCAGGATCACAACCTACTATCTGAGGCTGGATTGGAATTCAGGACTCCAGGCCCAGGGATCTATTCACTGTAGCAGGACCTAACTGCCCCATGTGGCAGAAACTGGGTTTAGATTAAGACCTGATGTCATATACTAACAGAATCTCCAGTTGGGTCAATGATATCAGTAACACAATAGACAAAATACAGCTAATTCCAAAGAATTAGCTTTGGGCTCTTTGGAGAGCAGAAGAAGTCATGACCAAATAAGGAATAGAGAGGATCCCAGCAGATAAAATGGATCACTTGGACTACATAGGTTAAAGGGCTTTTTCGTTGACATGTTTACAAAGAATCTAACCCGGCCTCCTATCACCATCCCCCCTTCCTCCCCTCATAAATACCTTGGTATCAAGACGTTGCAGGTAAGAACATATGTATTCGATGCTCGCTCCAAATGGGTGCACGTGAAGAAAGGTGGATATTATGCCTACAGAGAAAACACCATAGGAGTTAACCTGGAGATTGGAAATTTCCAAATTATGACTCAGTACTTGTGGAAGGCATTTCCACACTGGGAGTTCCTATACTGATGAAATCTTGGGTCTAGACCAATCACACTGATTCAAACAGAAAGCTGGCATTTTAGGAGCCTCCCCCCATGACTTAGCACACCAAAAAATGATAGGAATGTGAAGATTTTGTCATGAGTTGATAAGAACAATTTTCACATTCATCTACATGCTCCTTATGGTCTGGTCTCCATCCTCAAGGGCTGGGCGTAACATGTTCTTGTGCAGGGCGAGAGACCGAATCGAGGTGGGGTGACTGGGGCTTCACCCTAGGGCACCAAAATTTAGAGACAGCAAAAACGTAGGCTGGGGGTTTAAAAAGATTCCATACGTATTGAAACCTGTGATTTTTATATGTGGACAGCAATGCACTCCTTTAGTATAGAAATAACTGAGCTCAACACCTAGTTTTGAAGAATAATTGATGAAAATAGGAAACTACCAGATGGTGTACATTACTAATAGCACCCATCTGTGAGCGACTAATGCAACGAATTCCTCCTCCCACTCACAATTGAATTTGTTTTGCATTATTTTTGTATCAGGAAACGGAATATCTGGCGTGACTTGCCTTAGGCACAGAAACGGCTAGCGAGAGCTCTTTGGGGCATGAATTCTGTACTCTACCTGATGAGTCTTGTTCCTCTCTGGGGAGAGTGTGCAGGTTCTACTCTGAGCTCACATCGAGAGAGGACACCGCGAGCATACAAAAAACGACAGTGTTCTTTGCCAACGCCAACAGTGAGAGGAAGTTTTGGGGTGACTCGGCTCTATCCCTTATTAGCTCCCTCATAGCATGACTATGACCATCCAGGTTATTTTGACCTCCCTGATGGCTGTTACATGCTCCCCTCTCAATGTTGCATCAGTCAGATAATTGGTACAAGTAGCGAGTCTTTTCTTCCATTCCCGAACATTTGGTGATTAACACATACCTTCAGTTGTTCTTGGATCAATTGGGTCAGGAACTGAGTTCAGTCTAGGGTTTTATCTGGTCCACAAAATGCCACCTCCCCACCCTCCCCAAACCAAATGAAGCACGACATTCACAATGAGCAATCACGTTATTATAGTGGGGTGTGTGTGTGCGCATGCGTGCGATCCCTTGAACTCAACATTGAGGGATCCTGGTGGGAAAAGACCTTAATTAAATTTCGATTCTCCCAGTGCTCTGAACACAGTAGGTACTTAATCATGATGTGATGAATTGAACTGAACAACAACTGCCCAGCATCCCTCCAAATATTGCTTGTTGAGCATTTTTTGGATCATAGTGATGACTGCATCATTGAGAAGTGTATGGCTAGAAACTTATGATACATAAGCTGATTTGGGGGTACTTCTTGACATTTTGGGGCTTATACTCTCGATCTGCTAAGTTTAGTAGATACCCAGAAAATAATTAGGGTACTTAATGTGGCTGGACCTGGAACCAGGAAGATCTGGTTCAGCCTCTGCTTTTGACACATATGGGTTCTTGGACTCTGACCTCTTGGAGGTAGACAAAAGCACCTGACCTATGAGACTGTGGTCAAGTCATTTCAGCTTCCGTCTGTGCAAAGGGGTTGAGCCAACTCCTCCTCAAAATCTAGGCGTCCACTGTATGTGCCAGGGCCTTTGGATGGGATTCCAGGGCCAGAAAACAGTCTCTGAATTGGTAGAGGGGCTTTCTCCCTTGTACTACTCTATGCCATTGAAATCCCAGGTCTAGTCCTTATTTTAAGGGATCCCTATGACCACTCCTCCTTCTCCTTTTCTTCCTCCACTGACCCTCACACCGGCGGGGGCTCCACCCCTCCTATTTTGTCCAACTGACAACTCCCTCCCTGAAACCTCCCCTTGAGGAAGCTGTCCTGCTGGCTGAGCTTCATTCAAAGCAGGCTCTGCCCTTAACTCTACAGGCTCCTTTTCTACTTTTCTACCAAGGGCACCTCCCCCATCAGCCAGCCTGTCCCCCCCACCCCGACAGGATGTAAGCTTGTTGAAGGCAGAGACTAACTTTCTCTTTGCCCGTATTTGTAACCCCAGCCCTTAGCACAATGCCTGGCACCATCTAGCCGATAAAACAGGATTAACAGTGGCAGCATGGAAAGGCTGGGCTCTGGAGTCACAGGATCTGAGTTCAAATCTCAGCTACTCACTGGCTGTATGATTCTGGTCCTCTGAACTTTGGTATTCCCAACAGTGAAAGGAGAGAGGCTGGATTACATGGTCCCTTCTAACTCTAACATCTGTGTCAGTCTCTTTAGGAAGCTTGCACACAACAGTTTAAGTTCACAGGAAGTCACCCTGAGGCTGACCTCATTGTGGGTGAAGGTGTCCTAAATCAGGAGTGGGCAGAGATGGCAGGGAAGTTACCACCATGAGTAAACTTGTTCCTTCAAAGGAAAGGTGGTGCCTTCCCCCCGGGCACAGTCACTGTATTTGCCCAGCCTTCTAGTCAGTCATTATTCATTTTTTAAGGGCCAGGCAAATGGAGTTTCCAACATTTCCTGTTTGCAGCGGGAGAACTAGCGAAGGTGTGAGAAAAGGCAGCTTTATCATTAGCCAAGAAAGAAAGGCTATTTCACATTTTACGTGATTGCACATATAGAAACTATATCACATTGTTTACTGTTGTAGGAAGGGGGGAGGGAAGGAGAAGAAGTTAAGACACCTCAAATTTTTTTTGTAAAAATAAATGTTAAAGTTGTCTTTACGTATAACTGGAAAAAAATATAAAATACTAATTAGAAAAAAGAAAGGCATTTTCAAATGGGGAATACTTCTAGTGGCCAGCAAGGGACCAGATTGAGAGAAGATGTTGCTTCCTTTGGGGAGCTCCCAGCCTGGGGCCTAACCAGCAAATGGCAGCCATTTTCTCCTTTATCAGCCAGAGACTTGTGTTTAAACAAATGCCTTATGGGAATTCTTTCCAGAATGATTCCTTCCAGGTTTTCCTCTAAACTAGCTCTTCCTGAGTACCATCTGAGTGAAATGGTCTTTTATCAAATGATATATCTGTAATGAGGAGGGGAGAAGATTGGGAGCCAGAACTCATCAGCCTTCTCCCAGCTCTGGGTCCTGACTTCCTTAGCTACAAGGAGACAAATCTGAGCAGATGATCTAGGATTTCTTCCAACTTGTTGAGAATCCCTTTCTGTGCCCCCTTACAACTACACAAAGTGCTTTCCTTGTAATAACAAATATATATAATAGATAACAACATAACATACAAAATAATAATAAGTGTTATTATCCCCATTTTATAAGCAAGGGAAACTGAGGCTCAGAGGTACCATGACTGAACACAAGTCTCTTTAGGTTCTGAGTATCTAAACCTTGAAGAGTTCTCAGAGACCAACCAGTTTTTACTTTTGAACAGAGCCCAGGAATGACTCCCTCAATGAATGTTTTTTGTAGCACCAACATTGTAGAGTACTTGCCATTTCACAGGTGTTTAGGAATTAGTCTGTTTGGAGGACACTGATAATCCAATTCAATTCAACATTTATTGGATCCCTACTGTGTACAAAGTCCTACTGTGTACAAAGTTGAGAATGAGATAGTTCTTGCCTTCAAGGAAATTATATATTATGGGGGGTGATGTAATGGGATCTAAGATGGTGATGATGGAACATGCACGGAGGGAAATGAATACAAAGTTGTTTCAAAAAGAAGCACCAGTAACTGAGTGGGGGGGAGTAGGGGAGGGTGAAGAAAAAAAAAACTTCACATGGGAAATAGTAAATGAATTGGGGCTCGAGGAAAGCTGATGGTCTGATGGAAGGCCTTTGCAAGGTCAAAGAGAGAAGAGCTGTGAGGGGATTTGGGGGCCAATTAAAGGCTTTTTGTAATGGACAAGTTATAATGCAGCAATGTGAGATGTGCTGTGTTTTTAGGTGACACATAAGGAGCTACTACAGAAAGAAAGATTGAAGATGAGAGAAAAAAAGAAAATAATGGAAGCCCTTTCCCCACAACTGCCTATCTGAGAGGAGGTGGGAGGGGAGGAGATCCACAGCACAGCTAGAGAGGTTGGCAAGGAGAAAGGGTCACCTCTACCTCGGGCACCTTGGAGAAGATAACGGAGGATAAAGTCAGCTTGGAAGGAGCTGGTGGTGTCTAGGGGAGACTGAGGAGAAAGTTTGGAACAGCTACCATGGAGAGCATCACAGAGCTGCCACCTGAGGAGGAATAAAAGGACTTCCCTGAAGGGCACTGAGGCATATGGAACATAATGAGTTAAGAGAGCATTAGAAAATAATGCCAAAGTCATTATTTAGGCACTCAAATGATACTCACTAGCAGAAAGATGGCTGTCAGGGAGGGATATTTTGTTTTGGTAACAGCAACTAATGAAAATCCAACTAAGGTAGGGTGTGTGTGTATGTGCACACACACATGTGTTGTGCAAGGTTGGGGTGAGAAAGGAAGGAGTGGGGTGCTATCTGTATCTATAAAGGTAGCATCCACATCAAGGAAATTATTGATGTCTGAAAGTATGATATAATACTGTCCAAAGGGTCACTGGATGTGGCAAGTTTAAGCTGGTCAGTCCAGGGGCTGCCCTCTACCCCCTGCCCAACAGTCTAGGCTAGTTTCATAATGGAGATTCCCAGAGGTGCAGAAGAGACAAATGTCAGCCCTTTCTCACTTTGTCTATACTCACCTTTGGACCCACTCTGTTGTATTATGGCAGCAACTGAGATCAGCGTAGCTGATGTAGTCACAGCCCAGGACCCACACAGATATTTAGGTTGGTACCAGTCCTGCCTCACTGCCCATGCTTTATTAAGGGTGACTTTCTCAAGGACCCTGAGCCCCGCCCCACTGCTGGCTGAGTTCTGGCACAATTCACAAGCACTTAGGATTGAGCGATTACTTTGGTTTCATCAAATCCAAACAATGTTGGCTTTGGAACAAAGGGTGTTGGCCTTGGACCCTGAAGAACTGGTTCTGAATCCCAATTCTGACACTAGCAGTGAGACTATCTATTCTCTGAGCCTGTAAAATAGGGAGAATAACCCTTGTGCGCCCTCTCTGAGGTTGGTGTAACAAAAGCACTTTGTACACACTTTAGGGTGCCATAGCTCCCTTCACCTGCGCCCCTAACCCTAGAAAGGCTTTAACATTGTTTGCAACTAGTGAATCATGCTCAGGTTTTAAGTGGCCCTCTCCTGGACTTATCCTGTAAAGCTGGGTGGGACAGTTATCTCTTTGGGGCTTGGGATCTTTACCCCACACTCTCCTGGCCCCCAACTAGCCTGTGAGCTCCCAGAGGGCAGGAGGTAGGATTTGTCTCAGTTTTGGATCCTCCCCATGCCAGGGCATGGTACGAAGGCCTTTGAAGGTTGCAATGCATGCACAAGCTCCTCACAGCCTGGCTATTCAAATGAGTCTCTCCCCACCCTCCAATCAGAGAGGCATTAGATAATGATTGTTCCCATTTTACACATAAGGAAATGAAGGCTCAGGAGTTAAGTGATCTGCCCTCAGCCACACAGCTAATGAAATCAGAGGATCTGAACCCAGGTTTAGACTCCAAGTCCTATAGTCTATCCATGTTTCTCACCATGGTTCCCCTTCTCATTCTCTTGATTCTTAGTGTTTGTTGTGTTTTCCCTATTGCCCAGTGTAGATGAACGGGTGTGATCTTCCTTACCCACTAAGAGCGCCTCTCTCTCTGATTTAACTGGGGTGGTGGTTGAAGTCCTTTCCAGTGGGTCACTCTCCTGGTTGGACACGCAGATCCTGGAAACTCGACACTCCTGGGGAAAGGAATAAAGCCCTTCTGGGTTAGTTCATTCATATGAAGGCAGTTGGTTTGGATCACAGTCCACTGTGAAAGAACATTAGCTTTAGGGTCAGATGGAACCTGGTTTCAAGTTCTGGTTCTGTCATTTACTAGCTATGGGATCATGGGCACTTCCCTTAACCTCTCCGAGTCTCAGTTTCTCCATCTGTAAAATGAAATTAACAATAGAGCTCTAGCAGCTTTCTGGGCTGTGGAGATGTACTTTATGACAAGAGGCGCAGAGTGGTCCGACATTTGGAGAGCCTTCTGATTGCTTAAGACCAGCCTCACTTATAATCTAGTTACTAATTAGATTAGTAATCTAATACTTGTAAACTAGTAATCTAGTTGGGTGATTTTGAAGATTACCCAGTCTGGTTGGGAGGGCAAGTACTCGGTTATTGCCAACGTATCAGAATGGCTAAGGAGCTTACTCCCTTGGCAGTAAAATGGCCCTAATCGTCCCTGAGTGTTATGAGTCCCTGCAAAGCGGCCCAAACCAAAGTCCCAGCTTCTCATTTAGGTCATAGTCATTGGTGAAGGCTTAACAAGATGGCATTTTGCTTTCTAGCCTATTTGTGTTTAGCTGAGTGCCCCAAATCAGATCTTCTGTGCCATGTCCTTTGCTGGTAAACAGTTGAGCTTCCTCAGCTTTGTGGAAAAGGAATGGAAAGAAACACACTGAGACTTACGTTTGTGCTACCAAAAATGCTTCCTCTGTCCCCTTCATCTGTCTCTTCCTGTTAAATTCAATTAAAGAATGGGAAAAGCTTACCTGGGGGCACAGTCTGGCAAGTTTTCTCTGCATGATCTGATCCTGAAGGCTTTACAAAGTCTCTGGTTACCAACACTGAGGACCCTTGTGTCTAGAACCCAACTATGAGCACAAGGAGCCATGCGTGGGCTCGGGGGCACCGTGCCTACACCGTGCCCCACTGAATGCGGGAAATGTGGAACTATCTGGTAGCCTGTAGACATTTCGGGAATTCCTACTGTACTAAGATCTGATAAGGACGGCAGCCCTGGCACTGTTCAATTAAATATGTGATGAATGAGTTTCTCTGGGATTGGACTCATTTCCTTAACAGCTTCAGGAAAGCTGGAGTGAGTTGGTGCTATGAAGTGGAAGAATTAAAAGCATCACAAATGACCCTGCAGAAACAAACACTCAATCATTGACTTTGGTTCTACCAAAGTTGCCAACTCTTAATGGCACTCCAGAGGAAGCCATTGTGTGGCTAACTCAAGATGAGGCCTGAGCGTGTGGTACCTTCCTGGGCTGAGCATGTAGATGAAGAGCAAAGGCTCTGGTACAGCTTGGGGACTAATGATTTTGTGCATGTAAGTAAGTATGACCTCCTCCTCTTTCCTCTCTGAAGACAGTGGCCTGGAGCTCCATTTTTGCCCCTCAGCTGCCACAGAGGCTAGCTCTGGTTGAGTATTTGAGAAGAATGGTAAAACTAGGAGCCTAACCAAATGATGCTCATCAGCAGACATGACATGCCTCAATAGAGAGGCCCCCAACGTGGGGGGGGGCTTCAATCAACCTGCTGCTCATCAGCTGCTCTCGGGGGAGTGGCACCTCCTTTACGCTCCCTATGGTCAAAATTCTCCCTTTCCAGGCCTCCCCCTCACATCCCATGTTTCTAGTTGATGGTCCCCATCTACACTCTACACCTCGGTTTCTCTCCCCAGAGAAATGTCAAAGCAAAGCCCAGTGTATGTGTACAAAGAGCTGCATGTTCTGGTTTGGATTAAAAAAAGCATCCATGACTAACGTAAGCACTACAGGATGGGGCCCTCTGTAACTCCCACTCTCCTGCTTCAACACAGCACCCTGCTCCTTCTCTGCAGCTAAGCACCATTTACGCTAGAGGGTACGTCACCAAAGAAACAGACAAGACCTAATTGAGCTTCAGTCTCCCTGTTAATAAGATGTGTAATTTAAAATGCCATCAATTGCACAGATGTCCAAAGGTGGTTTTAGCTTTCCAAACCACCCTGTCAGTTGGGAGTGCAGACAGACTCATCCCAAGATCACGGGATTATTGGATTGGAAGCTGAATAGGATCTTGGATATAATCTTGTTAAGGCATTAGAGAAATAGGAGTTCTGAGTTAGTCCCTCAAACTTACTGAGAAAGGCCGGGGTCAGGGGGAAAGAGGGGAAGTGACTTACTCCAGTTAAAACAAGACTAGGACTTAAACTTTGGGCCTCAGATTCAAAATCTACCACACCGTGCTGCCTCTCTGATCGATCACAAGGAGTGAGGGACTCCAGGGATGACTGCTGAAGGGGCCAAAATCTGAGGGCACTTCTTTCTTACTGATGAGCTATATATACACTTGATGGGCCCCCACCTGGCAGGGTTAGGGTCCCCCCACACCCCCTCTGTTTTTGCAGCCAAAGCTGTGGGAGGCAGGTGCCGGGCCCTGTCCACTGTACCTGTTCCTGGAAATTGTCCAGTAATTTTTCCAACTGTACTTTTTCATCCTTCACTTTGTCAAATTCAGTTTCCTTTCTCTTATATTCATCTTGAAGTTTGAGAAGGTGCTGAAGAAGGAACAGATAAAAAGGGATGATGAACTAGGTCCCAAGTTCTTGGTGGGAGGGGGCTGTTGGCCAAGCTAAGATGTATAATGTGATCTGTTCTGTGCCCTCCTTGATCTACAGCAGATATAATGATGGCAGGGCAGCAATATTTGTAATTTCAAGCTCTTTCCCATGTCCCTCATCCCTTTTTGTTCAGGTGGTTCACATTTAATAATAGTAGTCACGCTCTCTCTACAGGTTTAAAGTTTAAATCTCCCCTTTCCTCATAAACATCCTGAACAATAGGAAGGGAAAACTGATGCCATTTTATGGATGAAGAGTGAAAAAAATCCAGGAGAATTTATAAAGCACTTTTTTCACCTATCTACCTTGGAAAGTCTGATTTTTCCAGAGGAGGAACCCAGAAGCATAGAAGAGCCTTTAGAAGCCATCTGGTGCAGCCCTCTCATGTTATAGAGGGGGAAACGAGGGTTAAAGGGGAGAGGAAGACACTCTCCCAGTCATCATGAGCTATGGAGATCAGGCCTCAGACCCAATTTTTCTCCCTCTAAAGGAGATCTGTTAATTTATTCCTGAAACAGGCCTGGAGGTCATGAGTCTCTATTTGCTCTGCTCACAGGCCTATACCTTCTGGCTTCTCACTTAAATTGCAGATGGGCAGGAATTCTGCTTCTAATAGCTTTTCCTAGCAAAGTTCTAGATTGAGTTCCCTCAGGGCTGGGGCTCAGTGGAAAGAAAGAACACAAGATTTGGAATCCTGGCACTGCTTCTTACTACCTTATGATTGTGATCAAATCATTTCCCCTCCTCTGGCTTTCAGTTTCCTCATCTGTAAAATGGCATATCACAGAACAGTTGGGATGTAAGCATTTTGTAAACTGTAAAATCCCAGCCAAATTTATGTACCAACTGTATTTGACTCACCCCTCTCCCTTGAAAATTTCATCAGTGGGCTATTCCCTCCACTGGTACAGATTGCACTTAGTAGATGATCTTTATTAATTTCAATGCTTTCCCCAAACCACTGCCTGATGGCTCCATTGAGGCACAGGGAGATAAAAGTGTCTTGCCAAGATTCAAATTCAGGTCCTCTGACTCCAAGTCCAGAGCGCTGGATACTTCATTGGGCTTTGTCCCAACATGGGGCACTGAGGCGTTGAGGTGACAAGCCTCAGTACATGCTAAAGGCAGAACTTAAACCCAGGGCTTCCAGAATCTGATGCTGACCCTCTATCCTCTCTGCCTTTCATCAAGGAGGATTATCCAGGCCTTCTCCCAGTTGATTTCAGGCAGTGGGAGGGAAAGAGCTCTCATTGGGCTGGGAAGCAGAAGCCTTGAGTTCTAATTCTAGCAGTGACGCTGATGAATCACTTCCCTTCTCTGTGCCTCAGTTTCCCAATTGAGAAAATATGGCTAACAACACCTGCCCTTCCTTGCTACCAGCATGCCAGACTGTAGAACTTAGTACTGGAAGGGTGCGCCAATGGCAGACAGGGAGGGAGAAGGCAGCGTGACTTCAAGGGCTGTACCTCAGTGCCAGCCTTCCCAAAGCCAAGCCCCCTTGTGACCAAGGACATCCCTCACTCACCTGTTGCATCCCTTGCAGAGCCTGTTGAAGCAATTTCATCTGCTGTTCCTTGCTTGTATCGTCATCCCGGGTCATTTTGCCTTGCTCCTGTTTGAGCAATTCCACTTCATTTCGGTAGGCATCGAGCTGCCAACGCAGGCTATCATTTTCTTCCTTCAGTGCCTCAGCCTGAGACACTAAGGCTGAAACACATGGGTGGCAAGTTCAGAGGAGGCAGCCGAGCTGGGCAGACTAGGCCAATTCAGAACCACGGAAACCTGGTTCTGCTAAATGGGATCAGGACTTAAAAAAATCTCTTGGGTGAGAGATGACTGTGAGAACACATAGTCAATGAGCATGGTTTCTATGTAAAAAAGTAGTTTTTAACCACTCTGAGCCTCAGTTTCATCATCATTTAAAATGGAGGCAATAATTTTAGAAACTTTTTTTTAAGTGCCTACCCTGTGCTAAGTTCTGGGGATACCAAGACAAATAAATACTCCCTGTTCTTAAGCAGCTTATAGTCCAATTAAACAAGTCAACTACCTCTCTTGCAGGGTAATGGTAAAAAAAGGTGTTTTGCTCATTTTTAAGGTAATAGAGAAACAGAGGAGGCAACTATGTGGTTCAGGGAAAGAATGAATACTTGGCTGGAGTCAGGAAGACGAATTCCTATTCTCAGTCACTGGGCAAGTCATTCATCCCTATTTGTCTCAAGCTACTGGAGAAGAAAATGGCAAACCAACCCAGTATCTTTGTCAATAAAACCCCATGAAAAGGCTGATCCTTGGAGTCTGACACGATTAAACACCACCACAGAGAAATGAAATATTAAATATGTATATCACATGTATATGTATGTTACCCACACTTATCTATCTATTATCCATCCATCCATCCGTTTCAGAAGAGGATATGGGGCTGTGACAGAAAAAGCTCGACGTATTCTCATCAGAAACTGAATGTAGTATTTCCAAGCTAACAAGGCTACGTTGCATTTTGTGTTAGATACCACCATGGGAATTTTAAGGATGGCAAGGATCAGAGATGGCTGCCTCCTCTCCATCTTACAGAGGATAAACCCAGAGAAGAGAAGGGGCTCATCCTCAGGATCACAAAGCTAATGAGTGGTAAAGATGGGACTTGAATGAAGACGTGCTCCAAATTCTACCATGTTATGCTACCCCAAATCAACGGAAAGGAAGAGGATAGTGGGAGAATGTTAGGGGACCGTAGATATCATTGAATCCAACCCTTTCATAGGCTGTAGGAGGAAGCTGAGGCTCAAAGGTCACATGGCTTTGTATCCCCAATACTTAGGCCAGCACCTGATTCTTAATGAATTGAATTAAATTAATGGTGAAGCTGGGACCCAGGTCCAATCCTCTTTCTGCTGCACATTAGGATTCAGTCCTATACCGAGTGTGCCTCATTTCTATGCCGTATGTCCTGTTTACCTTCCAAAAAGGAATACAATTACAAATATGTTTCCATTCATATGATGAATGGGCAATAAGGGCAAGTGACTTAGCAATGCTGCTTAATACCTTTAACAGGCTAATCCTCAGATTGAAACTTCTCAAATGGAGTTTTTGGCTTTCAGATATTGAAAAATTCACCTGTGCCTACAAATACACTGCCATGCTGGGTTCCCTACCCATAGGATGATCTTTTCCTACAGTTGGGTGAACACTATATTCTTTGGTAATAGCTATATTCTTTGGTAATAGCTACTAGCAATATGGTCCTGTATACTACTCTCTGGTCTAATTAATTCAAAACACCGAGTTAGAGCCAGATTTGCTTTGTTGGTAGGCAGTGGGAGGGGGAATCTACACTGAGAAGGGTGTTGGGTGCAGTTAGGAGAATTGAGTTCAAGTCCTAGATCTATCACTACATTATATCACAAATCTCTTCCTCTTCTTAAGACTCAGTTTTCCTATGTGTCAAATAAAGGGGGTGGATCTAGATTATCCCCAAGAGTTTTTTCCCCTAGCTTTAGTGCTCTAGAGTCAGAGGAAAACCTGCCTATGAAAGGGAAAGTGGTTTCACTTCTAAAGTATGACACATTTGGGGGGCAGCGAGGTGGCACAGTGGATAAACCACCTGTCCTGGAATCAGGACTGCCTGAGTTCAGATATTTATTAGCTATGTGACTCTGAGCAAGTCACTTAACCCCAACTGGTTCCCCCTCAAAAAGTGTGACATAATTTGGTCTTTGGAAAGTACATGGGATGCAGGGGAGGCAAAGGGAATAGGAATAGAATCCAGTTTGTGGATTCTTTCTAAAGAACACTGGCCCGAGTGTGTTTTCTTCATATGATGAACATCATAAGATGAGAGATGTTCACTGTCTTCAATATAAAGCCATTATTGTTTATTAAACAACTGCTGAAAAAAGAACCCTGTACTTGATACTAAGAACACAAAGAGAGCTTTGTCACAGAAGGCCTAGTGTTCAAGTCTCACCTCTCAGTCTTTCTTACTTGTTGGGCAAGTCACCTCAACTTGCTGAGTTTTAGAGATTTCATATACAAGATGAAGGAGCTTGCCCAGGTAACCCCAGAAGTTCTTTCTAACTCTGGTTCAGTGACAAATAACTATGACATGAGGAAGGTGATAAGTGCAAAGAAGACATGCAAGCAAAATGGCCAAGAGAAATTGAATAAGTTGGGGGAAGGGAAGAGTTACAGTAGGGAGGAGTCCTATAGAGAATTCTATTCTGTATTAGAATAGAAATACTTAAGGGCAAGCTCAGCACCATCTCTATTACTGAGGGAGAAAAAAAATCCAACCCAAAAGGCTAAAATCCAAAGGCACTCCTAGAAAAATGAGCTGCTGCAGAATTCCTGCTTATTCTATGTCCGAGGGGTAAGCTGGGTGAAGTTTCACGATGGCAGGCCAATAGGCTCATCAATTCAGATCATTTACTCAAGTTCCCTTGGTTGGGATATGGCTATGGCGTGACAAAGCCTTTTCACAAGGAACAGGTTTAGGAACATGCAGCTAGCTGGCACAGTGGACAGAGCACAGGACTCAGAGCTTAGAAGACCCAAGTTCAAATCCCACCTCTAACACTCATTAAGTCTGTGACTCTGGATAAGTCATCAAACCTCGGTGATTCAGTTTCCCTATCTGGAAAAGGAGGAAAATAATAGCAGAATTGTTTTGAGCATCATAAATGAATTAACATATATAAAATGCTTTGTAAACTTTAAAGTACTAGAGAAATGCTAATTCTGATGATGAAATCTTCCAGTAACATTGAGATAATTTCTACCTCAGCTCTGCTACTTTAGCCATATGCCCTGGGGAAAGGTATTTCCCCTGGCTAGATTTTGGTTTTCAAATTTGATCAAATTAAAGAATTAGATTAGATGGTGTCTCTGTGTTCACAGGATTCTAGGCACAGAGGATAGTCTGTGGCAGGTTAAGTCAGTGGGGCAGTCAGACTGAGGATTACAGGAAAGATGATGTCAGTATTGCTCTCTCTAAATGGCCATACAATTAGTCCTTGTGAAAAGTGCTTTTAAACTTCCCATTTTAGTGGTTGGTTTGTATGTTTTTTTCAAGTAGAGAAGGACTTTGGCATGGTGCACATTCATTTTGATGTTTGGTTTTATTACTGACTAATTGTTGCTGTAATCGCATAGACTTTCTGACTGTGAGCAAGAACTCTTTTAATATGGTAAGTCTTAGCTCCATAGGGGTCCGAGTCAAATTCATCCTTGTCATCTCTCCCAACTTTGAGACACTGCTCATCAGGTGGCTTTCTGAGATTTAACAGGCATGTGGCCCAAACCAGTGGGGGAAAAAGGGGAAGGGGAAGCCTTTGGCTAGGCATTCTACAGAGAAAAGGAAATTGACTACTTGATAAACAGATCTGGCCATCTGCCGGTTCAGGACCAAGGACAGCAGCAAACAGAACCATTAGTCAGGTCAGCCTAACAAAGTTAGTTAGACCATATAGAGAGACAAAGTTCACTTTTTGGGGTGGATGGTGGAGAAGAAGGGGGTACAGTGACGGAATGGGCATGGCAGGCCTTTGGTAGGTCAGAGTAGTCGATACTAAATAAAAGGATCCTTAGAGATCACCTAATTTGGTAGATAGGAAAACTGATGATAGATAGGAATAGGAAAGCTAAAGATCTTCGACCTGACTCCATATCCAATATTCTTTCCTCTAAACTATGCTGTCTTAAATCCTTCCCCTTTTTTTCTAGTTGGCAGTTATGTTCATGTTCTACACACTGTGGATAAACACGTATACCTTTTATTCATTAGGGTTTATAAAATAATTCCTTCCCAATCAACCAGGAAGGCTGAGAATGCAAACATTATCACTTCCATTTGACAAATAGGGACAATGAGGCTCAAAGAGATGGAGTGACTTGCCAAAAGCCATAATGGTCAGTGGCAGAGGAGTGACATGAATTCAGATTTTCTGACTCTGAGTCTACTGTTATTTCTATGATATTTTATTGCCACTAAGGGCAAGATCTTCTTGGGTGGGGGTGGGAAACTGCTAGAGGCTTATTTACTACTTAAAATAGGAAGATTTTTCCTTCTGAGAAAATGAGAAGAGGTTGCATCCCATGGGAGATATCTGATGCCTTAATCAAATGGGAGCTGGGAATAAGTTCTCTGGTTTAGAATTGCCTAAGAAAAGAAAACAGAAACTACCCTAGACACTACTAGGGGGCTTTTACCTAAAACATTCATTTGCCACTCTCCTGTCATTTTAAAGAGGACACCAAATCTTCACTTTCCGTTTTAATCTGAATTAGGTCTTTTTCTAAAGTTGGAGCCTTTGATACATTGGCAGAACATCAGGAAGTGGAATATCACCCTTTAATATAATATACCAATTGGGTCCTATAGAGCACTGAGCAGGTAAACTGTTGACTACCTGCCATCATTAGTTCTTAGCTCTCAGTGGCTCTTCTTGACTGTTTTCAAGGCAGAGAGAAATGTTTGGCTGATGTCCCTTAGATGTGAAAGACGGAAATTCATCAGAGTCATGATAAAGAACAGAATCAGATTTCAGGATTTAAATACAAGTCAGTGCCTTAGTTTCTCTTGCTGCAGCATGAAGCAAACACATTTTGATGGTAATCTTCAAAATGTGAGAACCAAAAGGTAAATGAGTATCACCAAGCTATCGAAGGCAAGAGGTGCTAAGGTGGTAGGAAAAGAAGGCCAGATAGGAAGTCTGAGGCCCTTGATGAGAATTCTGGTTGGAACCCTGTCTAGCTAGATGAACCTGACTCTTAAGAGATGCCCTTCTGAGCTTCAACTTCCTTATCCAGAAAATGGGGTGGCATACAGTGTGCCTGAGAAGTGGGTTTTGATAAAAGGACCTTGGAAACCTTAAAAGTGCTAGAGAATATGAATTATAACAACTTAGGAAACTGAGGTCCAGGGAGGGGAAATGAATTACTGAAGGTCACACACAAGATCCTAAATTTAGAAGTGGAAAGAACCTATAGTTCAACATTCTCCATTTACAGATGAGGAAATTGAGCTCATCAGTCAGTCAACAAGCATTTATTTAATGTTTACATATGTCTGTCAAACACTATGCTAAGTACTGGTGACACAAATTTAAAAATCAAAACGGTTCCTGCCTTCAAGGAGCTTTTATATTTTGCAGACCAACCCATGGTCACATAGCTAAGCTGGGATTCAAAAAATCAACTTCACAAATACAAGATGGGGAAGTCATGGCTAGAAAAGCTTGTCTGAAAAAAACATCTGGGGGTTTTTAGGATTATGAGTCAATATTATATAGCATCCAAGAGAGCTAATGCAGTGTTAGGCTTTGTTAGGATAGCAATGGTGTTTAGGACTAGGGAGGTATATTGGAGGTGATTAGATCAGATCCTGAGTAGTACATTCTGTTTTGGATGGCACATTTTAGAAAGGATGATCCATAATCTGGAGAGCATCCACGGTGGTGTAGGGCCCTGAGATCTTGCCATATGATTGATTGGAAGAATTTGGCATGTTTTATATGGGGAAGAGAAGACTTAGCAACTCATGTGGTCTCTTAAGTACCCAAAGGTCTGTCATGTGGAAGAGAGATTGCACCCGTTCCACTCAGCTCCAGGAGGGAGAGTCGTGGGAAGGCCTAGCTAGGCTTGGGACAACAAAATACTTCCCATCATGAGATGATGGGCTGGGTTTGCCCTCATGGAAGTTGTCAAACACAGTCTGGCTGCCCATTTGTCAGAGAAGCTGGAGTGGGGCTGAGAAGGCCCAGAGGGTTTCTGATAGCCCTTCTAGTTGGGAGATTCACAGATGCCACGAACAAGTCGAAGGCTCTTCTTCATCCCCCTTGACTTGCAACATAAATTTAGTTCATTGATTGGGCTGGGTCCCAATTAGAGAAAATGGGGCTGTATGTGAAAGGAGGTCACTGAAGGAGCACAGCCTCTGAAGTACCTTCCAACACTGAGAACCTGCAATTCTATTACCAATTTGGCTAAGGCCATGTGGGAGCACAGGTCTGAAAAAGGAGGGCAGCAAATCACTGCTGAAGAGGAATGGCGTGCCAAGCTGTGCCAATATTCACTGAGTCTATGGAATTTCCATCAGTGCCAAAACCAGAATGAGTTTTGCCCCGATACAATTGGCTTCAATGCACGGGCCCTCTTCCATCACAGAATCACAGAATATCAGTGTTGGAAGGGACCTCAGGGGCCATTGAGTCTAACTAACTCACACCTGAACATGAATCAGCAGGCTGACTATGCGTGGGGCAGCCTTCTCTTCCAGAGAGCATCCTTCACATCCTATATGGCCCACGTTGGGGCCAACCCCAGAGCTCTGAGAAGGCTCATGCTCTAGATTTCTGGACTTTTGAGCCAGGGTTTATGGAAATAAAAGAAGCCCTTTCCTAAATTGTCAATTAACCCTTTTTAGAACTGAGTTCTTCTATGTAACAGGCAATGACTTCGGCTGTAAATGGAAACCCCCTTTCATACCAAATTCAGGGGGCACGGGATTTTGACAGTTGCGTACAATAGAAGCAAGACAACAAAATTAGATCTGATCCAGGGGAAGAAAAACACACAAAAGTCTCTGAATTAAAATGGATTGAAACCTTCTGAGAGAATAGCTATTTGGTAAGCTCCGTTAAGTCTATTGTAGATAGCTTTATTTGACAAAGCAGCATCTCTGTGTGTGGAGTGGGAAAGAAAATAGCTTGAAGATGATCTGTCAGGGACTTCCCAGTCTCTAAACAAATAAGGCCCTACGCAGGGGCCAATGCAGCTTTTAGCTCCAGAAAGACAGAGAAGCGAAATGTCATGCTCTACCCTAGTAAGTGCATTTAATCTGAATCCTGCAGACATCCCTCTCTTTCTTCAGTAACTTCTCAAACTTGGCAGTCAATCAAGTGGGTGCCCGGACACTGAGACACATTTATAACATGGTTAACACTAGATATATGCTCTCTACAAAGTGCAGATACTGGGGCGGAGACCAGCCTTCATGCCGGGAATAATAGGCTCTAAGCTGCCACTGCCAAGCAGTTAAATGAGTTCAATGACTCCATGATTAAATTCCCTGTCCTCTGTTCATCTTGACTATATGCATTTATAGTAATTATTTACCTGCTCAATGAAAGCTAACGTTCCTGAAGATGACAAAGGGCTTTACTTAGGTAAAGTACGTGCTACAGGGGTCTAGCAGAGCTTGGAATTACAACAAAAGTCAAGAATCAGTCTTACCAGCTGCTGCCCAGAAAGAAGCCTGGGTAAGTTTCTGGTTGTACGGCATTATCATCACATCAGTAATTGTGTAGTTTCCAATGCCAACAGAGGAGAATATGTCCCACTCAACGTGTCCCTGACCAGCATGGTTTCACAAAGTCCTTAACAACCTAACTCTACCTAACAGTGTGGAACCCCACTGTGAAGCTGCTTCACCAAATGTCTGCTGATACTACAGTTCCTAGTGATACCATATGGTTGTGGAGCATGGGAGACCATAAACTGGAAGAATCACAAGTACAGCTGATCCAAGGTACAGTGAGGAGCTGAGTGGGATGGGAAGTGGACCGCGGCATGGTACAAGAAATAATATGCACACAAATGAAGGGTGTAAAGGATGTGTTGGGTTGGAAAAGGAGGTGGGAAGGTCACGTAGTGAGAGGGAGGGCTAACAGATGGATATTGGGACTGCCCAGTGATATTCTTGATGTTTCAGCACACCCAGGCAGATTATGGAGAGTTTGTGGAAAGAGAAAGACAAGAATTTCATAGGGGTGGAGAGTGTAGATCAAGTAAAACCTAGATGAGCTCCCCCATCTCATCTTCCTTCAAACTCCCTCACCCTCTACTGGATTTTAAATAGCAATTGAACAATTCCAGTTTCTGGATATTTTCTCTCAATGGTGTATCTGGTGACAGAATCTGGAAAACTCAACCCGGATGAAGAGTATGCTTACCAAATTTCCCAAGATTCTGGGAAAACACAGCTACTTCTCAGTTATTCATCATAATGGGAAATGGGGACAAAGAGAATACCTGGGAGAGAACACATGGGAACTTTATCTAGAAAAATCGACCTTTGCCATAAAGATAGGAGCAGAATGGGCTTACCTGTATCTTCATTATCTTTCGTTTCATTGGGATCTTCAATTTCCTCATCGGACATTTCCATCTCCTCCTCTCTCCTGATTCCCATCAGTTCATCGTTATGAATATTTCGGATTTCCTAAAGTTCAAAGGGCATACTTTTAAGGTGCTGAAATCCTGGAACATGTCAAGCAGGGGACAGAGAATTGATACCAAACACCCAGTAGGAGAAGCCTCGATGTGTCGTCTGACGGCCAAAGAGACCTCCTAAATCAGCAAACGGCAATGGAACCAGGCACAAGCAGGCAAGCCAGAAGCCAGCAACAAACTTGCTTCAAGTTGCCTGCAAACGATTTCTGCTAGGATTCAGGGATCTGGTCACATCCACAAGCCTCCCCACTTAGTCCCTCCCCTCTTCTCTCAGCCACAAGGCTCCAGTTGTCCATGAGGCCCAAGAGTTTCCGGGCTGGCATCCTGCCACATTAAACCTTTTCAGCACAGATGCCTGGACTTCTGTACAAGTTATTTCAGACTTAAGTGTTACAGGGGGAAATGAGCTTTTATTTTGGAGCATCAAGAATGATAGGACAGCTAGGTGGCACAGCAGTGGATAGAGTACCAGTCCTGAAATCAGAAGACCCCTCTTCCAGAGTTCAATCTGATCTCAGCCACTTTCTAGCTGTATCACTCTGGGCGAATCATTTAACCCTATTGCTTCAGTTTCTTCATCTGTAAAATGAGAAGGAAATGGTGAACCATTCCAGTATCTCTGCCAAGAAAAACCCCAAATGGGATCACAAAGAGTTGGACACAATTGAAATGACTGAACAATAATATGACTTAAGAGTTGAGAATAAGGAAATTGGAACTGATGTAGGATGGTCCAGTAATGAAAACCAAACAGCTTATTTGAGAAAAATGAACTCTATAAGGACTGTGTCGAGAGAGGCATTTGCTGGATCTCCTTCAGACCCGCTGCAGAGAAAAATTACTGAGGAAGGGACTTATTTTTAAGCATCCAGTCTTATCTCAGGAGGCTGGCTTTTTGGGATCAACTAAAATCTGTTAGTAGCAGGGGATTTATAATGAGGTCTGATAGTGGCAAATGGGGAATATTCATCAAGAAAAATGTGTGGTTGTCATGGTTGCCTAACTTATGTCCTAGCTACTGGGCACCATGTTGAAAAGACTTGCTCAAGGTAATGGATATACTACCTCTCTTTTAAAGCAATTCAATGCAATGTCTATTTATTGGGGAAAGCAGAGCTAGATTCTTCAGACAACTGAAGCACAGAACACCTTAGATGAGTGGAGCACAGTTCTCCTCAGGAAGCCTCCCTGGGCAGGCAGATAGTCTTTCACTACAAAGACATGCCGCCCTGTGGGTAGTCGGCATCCAGATACCAGGTACTGGAAAAAAAATCATCTCTTTAGGAGCAGGAGAGGCAGCTTACCTGGAGGCCTTTTCCGTACAACTGGGCAATTCTTGCACAAAGAAAAAAACCCAAACCAGACAAATCTCAACAAATCATCCTTAGCTGGATGGGCAACTCATTCCTACTTGGGACACTTCACTCACTTAATGTTTCCAAGTCCTTTCCAAATGAATATTACAGGTTGGTTCTACTTTGCTGCGAAAGAAATGGGGGCAGAGCATTTGGCTGGCTCCCCTAGTCCTTCAGGAAATGGAGCAGAGCTCGGGCCCCATCTCCTCACCAGTCCAACTGTTTAGTGACAAAAAGGCTGTGACTCTCAGTCCTCGTCTATCTTCCTTAAATACCCAACATCAGGCCAAGACTATGGGCTATCTGTCAGAGGCCACCCCAGGCCTCAAGGTATCTTCCTAAAGAAAGCAGTCTGGCCATTCACAGAAGCCCAGAGAGCCTTGTCCTGAAGAGTACAAGTAAGTTCTTCATTCCTTAAGCACCTAAGTTCAGAGCCCTTGATTTTACTTAGGAGGAAACTGAGGCTCAGAGAGAGCCAGCTTGTACATGTCTGAGACAAGACCTAAAATAACAGGCCGGGTCTTCTCTACTTTAAATTCAGTGCCTATTCACAGTGCCATGCCGCCTCTCATAAAAAGCAAGACTCCAAAGTGGCGTCTCTCTCAGCCTAAAGACTACAAACTTCCAAGTCTACCCTCGGTTATCATATCTGCATCTTTCTGTATAACCAGCCCGCTTCCTTTTTCAGCCGTGCATTTCTTTGCTGATGGCTCTTAAAGCCGCTTCTCCTGGGCCATCCTTCATTGGTAATTTGCTGCTATCTACTTACGTCCAGCGTGGGCCTCTCTATTGTCCTTTGGGTGACCTGCAACTAGACGCTGCTATTTCATAATTTGAAGGCATAGAACATCACCAGTGGAATAATGATGTAAAACTATGGGCCCTTGTTTCAGTTTGAAGCACTTCAAATGCACTGTATTTCCCAAACCCAATCCATGCCATATCTCCTCTTCCTATGCAAATTGCAGACACACTTCCTAGTGGTACTCCTTTTCTCATCTGTACCTGAAATTGGCCAGGCTGGGTTTGACCTCAACACTCCGACCTCTGATATTTCCTATTCATGTGTTCAGAAACGAGTCAATTCACCTCCCTAAGCCTCAGTTTCCTCATCTGGAAAAAGCTACAATGCTTGCCTCCCACGGTTGTTTGTGAGGCTCAGCTGAGACCATATAATCTAGTAAAGCTTTTTATAGAGCAGAAAGCAATCTATTTCCCTTATTATTACTGTTTGTACTAAAAATACTATTCTGCTTCATAAGGCTTGCCATCCTGGACACTTTTTCTGCCACTGAATTTAAGGTAGAGAAGACCTGGCCTGTTTTAGATCTTGTCTTGAACACTTACAAACTGGTTCTCTCTGAGCCTCAGTTTCCTCATCAGTAAAATCAAGGGCTTTGAATTCAATTGTCTGTAAAGTTCCTTCTAACTCTAAATGTATGAGTCCACCATCAAGAGGAAAGGCTTCTAGCATGTTGCACGGACCTACTATGAGAGATTTACATAGAGGATGCTTTTCCTCAAGACACTTAGCATCCTCTGAACCCTTTTCTGAGAACTGTTTTATCTTTTTCTTTCTTTCATGGGGTATCAGGGATAAAGGATTACATGACAAAGGCTTTAGTGGGGAAATAGTTTATGCTCCCCTGGGGTAAGCTTTAAGAACTCAGGTTCCCCTCCCAAGCTTTCTGATACACTAGAGCAAAGTTTCTTAAACTGTGGGTCACATAAATAAATGTGGGGGTTGCAAATACTTTGGCAAGAGTAAAAGGTTATTCTGCCACAATGTAATTCTTTATGTAAAAATAAACACATCTATACCGTGAATATGCAAATTTGCTTCCATCATTGGTATACATATAATTTTATCATTTGCCAAAGAATTGTTTTAAAATAAACTTTTTTGAGGGGAGCTAGATGGCACCAGGGCTGAAGTCAGGAGGACCCTGAGTTCAAATTTGGCCTCAGACATTTGACACTTCCTAACTGTGTGACCCTAGGCAAGCCACTTTAACTGCCTCACCAAAAATAAATAAAATAGATTTCTTTATGATTTATTATCAGTAAATGATCAATTTTTATTAACTATGTACTTGCTGTCATGTAAAAATTCCTTGAGCAAAAAAGGGTCACGAGTGTGAAAAGTTTAAAAAGTCCTGCACTAGAGGATGACTTTGTGGACAAAAGCTGCCCAAGACAGGCTGTGGTGTTGAATTGCTTTGGAAAATGGTGTGCATGTACTGACACATAGCTACCACAAGACATTGAGGGGAGGAAGGAAGGAAAAAACTAAGGAAGGAAGGGAAGAAGGAAGGGAAGAAAGGAAGGAAGAGAGGGAGAGAGAAAGGAAAGGGGGAAAGGGAGGATCTAAGTGTTGCATAAAGAAATACAGCAAAAAGAAATACGGTCCCTGCCCTCAAAGAGCTTACATTCTAATGGGGAGGAGGAAGAAAACACACAAAATGGAGTTTAAAGTGGGGAGAGAAGGGGAAAGGCTGTAACTATTTCATTAAAAGCAATTGGCTCCTAGTGACATGGCTCTGGATGCTGCCTTGGTTTGAATGTCAAGTTCAATAACAATAATGAGCACGATTTGAGGCATGAAACTCTTTGATAAGGAATAGAACTGAACTATGAGGCAGAGGAAATTATTCCCCCTTTATAGTGTCTTGTCCCTTGTCATTTTTCAAACGATCATAGGATCTAGAACTTGAAGAGTGACAGTCTCCTTTGACAGAAAAAGAAACTGAGGTCCAGGTAAACATGAGGCAGAGTCAGGATTTGAATCTTTGTACCACTTGACATTTCTGATTAATCATGAGACAGGCAAATCACATTACTGCATAGTAATTAGGCTAACAACAACTGTACAAAATACACACAGGTCTGAATTCGTGTTGCTTGTGTTTTACGACAGGAAGGAACAAGATTTTCTGAGCTGCTAACCTTTTACTAAATGTGTAACAATTTCACTTACTGAGATTTTTCGCATTTACAGGAAACTTGGCAGTGCAACAAGAGGAGGGGGTCAGAAAGGAAGGAGAAAAGGGGTAGGGGCCAGGGAAAGACTTTCTAAAATCTTCTACAGAAATTGGAGCCCTGAGATGTCATTATTCGGACAAGGCAAAGCACAAATTCTGGTTATGAATCATTGTTGTGCCCCATTCTGGGAGAAGAAAAGCCTGGCAGCCTATAGAAATGTTGATACAAATGGGGTTAGTTGGTTTCCCAATGGTGGGAAGCCAAGAGGTGGGATAAAGATTTCTGACAATCGGGCTCTCAGGACAACTTTAACATCTGGCTGAAAAGAATCATCTGAAGTTTAGAAATGTCAGTTTATAAATCTAGATTTTTTTTAAGCAACTGGGATATTTCGATTTCAATTACATTCAACAAGTACTTATTTAGTGCTCATCATAAGCAAGGTTCTGTGTTAGGTGCTGGGCACACAAAGGCAAAAATGAAGCAATCCCATCCCTCTAGAAGCTTACATTCTAGATGTAATTTGAGGAGGGGAAGAGTGAGAGCTGGGGAGCACTGGTTAAGGATTCCCATTGGCACCCGAGTTGAGCCTTGAAGGAAGCTAAATTTTCTGAGAATTGAAGGTGAGAAGGCGGTACCATTGCAGGCCCAGGGTGCTTATAGCCTGGGTAAAAAGCAAGCAGGTGGGATATGGAATGCTGAATTTCAGGCAATTTTACCTAGGATGTAGATTGTATTGATAAAGTAATATAAAACAAGTCTAGAAAGATGGGTTGGACCCAAACTATGCAAGATTATTTTTGCATTGTACTTATAAAAACAAAAGATCCATAAATTTTTTATCACCTGTATTTCCCAACATCCTCCTCCTTTCCCTAGAGAGCCATCCCTTATCCCAAAAAAGAACAAAAACAAGTGTAGCCTAAGTAATTGACACAATGAAAAAAATCTGACACTATTTGTGATGTTCCCTACCCACAGTCCTCCCAGTGAAGAGGATGTTGTGAAGGGCTTTAAATGACAAAATGAAAACTTCATTTTATCTTCAAAGCAATAGGGAGCTACTTTTGGAAGTATGCCGAGATTTATCAGCTCCTTTTCTCTGGGATCAACAGATGGTTGGTTGGGCTGGCTTCAAGCTATAGTGCGAGACCCGACAGAATCAGAGAATCTCAGAGGGGCCTCAGGGACAATCTAGACCAATATCCACTAAATCATAAATCCACGTTAAAATATCCCTGACAAGTTGAAGATTTAACTCCCCTTAAATGTTTCCAGTATTGGGGAGCTTACTATCTCTCCTTAATGTACTTTTGGAAGGCTCTTCTTGGGGGAACTGACTACCCAGTGACTTGTTCCTGGTTTTCCATCTCAAGAAAAATTTAGCTTCTAAGCTATTTTGAGTGGAAGAATATAGAGGTCTATCAAGTCAGGCAATTGGGTTAAGTTTTAAATGACTCAAGAGCAAAAAGACCTACTTGCTTGTTCAGCTTGGCTTTCAGGAGGAGCAGCTTCTCCCCAACCTCTCTCTAATCTTTCTAGTCTTTTCAGGGAATTTCACATATATACTGAGGCAGTATGGAGAAACAGGGCTGAAAGTCAAAGGGGATCCTGGTTCTATTACTTATTACTTATGTGATCTTGGACAACTCTCTTTCCTCCTTTGGGTCTCTGTAGAAGGAGGAGCTGAGAATAGACGCTTCACATTCTAACCATCCAACCCTCCAAGGGCCACTGTCCCCCCAGCAGGCTGAATCTCTTCTTTGTTGGGATGCTGGCCCATACAAAGAAAAAACCCCAATTAGGAAGTAGGCATAGCAAATAGTTTTCTCTCCTTCCTACTTGGGGTCATTTCTTCACATGCCCGTGGCGTACATCCATCGGTCTCTTCCACACATTGCACCACGGCTAGCATGTTCTTCAAGTCAGTGACTCAAGGGGAGCAGTGGCCATTCTCCCATTTCCTTCAATCCCCCTGCCCCAATAGATTTCTGTACTCACTGCGTGCCATGACCTTGGCTGGGGAGCCATAGGGGAAAAGTGACACCGTCCTTGCCCTTGGGGAAGTTATGATTTAATGTGGGCACAGATTTATTAGGCATTTACAACGTACATAAGTAAAGAAGATAAAAAGCCAAAAGGGTAGCTATTCTTTTTTATGTATTCTGCATATACCTCTATCTGTACTTGTCACCTCTTCTATCTCAATCTTTGTCCTGGCACCCCCAGGACCTAGCTAGCACAGTGCCTGGTGTATATACATATCCAGTAGGAGATGCTGAAGAAATGTCTGATGGTCGGTCAACAATGGAGTTCTGGGCAGAGGCTGAGGAGAAACTGGAGGGAGAGATCACTTTCACCTGAAGGAGGAGTTGAGACAATTTCTGACTCAATTCTATTCCTACTTAAGATAAGCCATCATATCACTAGCTTGAGGCTGCAAAATCAAGCTGAGACATAAAGAACGGCTCTCATATCACCTGGTTAGCTCCTGCACTGCTTGTGGACAAATTCCTGCTTAAGATATCAACTGGAGCTCCTGTGTTTACTAGTTTTCTATTTTACCTAACGGAGATCTTCCCTTACTTCCCTCACTACCATCTGTTCTCTGATGTTTAAAGCATTAGGTTTCCTTGTAAGTTTTTTAATATGCTTAGGAACCAGACCTATACGACACAGCTGAACCTTGATGCTTGGGCGCACCTGTTCGTACAAGCATAGTAGCGTGGCACATAGCAAAGTGACGGTAGTTCATAGTACATGGGCATTGTAAAGCTGCAGCTGTATTCTCTGCACTGTAGATATGGTCACTGATGGTAGGACTAATCAATGCCCTCCCCATAACTGCCCACATAGTACCTAAGCTATCTTAAAGGAAAGGGCTTTAAGATATGGAGCTGGGGATGGGGGCAGCTAGGTGGCACAGCGAGTAGAGCACCAGCCCTGAAGTCAGGAGGACCTGAGTTCAGATCTGGTCTCAGACACTTAACACTTCCTAGCTGTGTGACCCTGGGCAAATCACTTGGTCCCAAATGCCTCAGTTTAAAAAAAAGATACAGACATGGGGAAGGCAGCAAATAGATTGTTACAGTTGTAGAAGGCAACATGAGCAAAGACATGGAGAAGGGTGAGGGCAGGATGGCTCGGGGCAAGGAGAGTAGTTGTTTTCAATATGAACAGAGAATACAGGGCGCCAACCCAGTAGTGTGAGATATAGGGGAGACAAGAAGGGCATCCATATACTACGTATGGAATTAAGTACAACATGACATGATGTGACAATGACATAGGATAATAAAACATAATTTAGTGCGAGTGATTTCAGGGAGGGGAGCCACAAAAGCCTTCTATTTGATGGGAGATACAATTATAGGAGTCCTTTGAGGGAATCCAAAAGGAAGAGAAAAGGAAATGGAACATTCCAGACTTGTGAAAGGTAGGGAGGTAGGAAATGGGGTGTCAGGTACAAGGAACAGAAAGTAAGGCAGTTGGAGCTCAAAGGTGGGAGTAGAAGTGAGGAATGGAAATAGAGATTGGATCCAGGTTGAGAAGGGATTAAAAGGTGGAATGAGGAGTTTACACTCAAACCTGGAGGCAATAGGGAGCCAATGAAGTTCAGAGAGCAGAGGAATGACGAGCAGACCTGTGCTCTCAGACCAATCCATACTTAGGTAGATGTGTGGAGGATGGGTTCAAGGAGGAAGAGATTTGAAGCATGGGGGTTAATGCGATAGTACAGATGAGCAGTAAGCAAATTAGCACCTAGCCTTTAGGGCCTAGCTCAAATGCCACCTCCTTTGGGAAGACTTTTCTGGTTCCTCCTCACAAACGATATGAAAAACTACTTGACAAAACTCCCAAAATTCAATGGGTTACCTTGGGAAGTATCTAGTGTCCTGTCATAGAATGTCTCCTGGTGAAGTTTGGATAACCGTAAAATACACCGCCATGTTTTTCATGTTAGCCAAAATCTGTTTCTTGGCAACACCCACCTGGTTTCTATTTCCTAAGGCCAAGCATGACAACCCTAAATAATGGAAGGCCAGAGGAGTTCATGTCCTCCCTTCTCTAGGCTAAAGAACCTCAGTCTCTTCAAATGATTCTGATACCCCCCCACCCCGTTCACTAGTCCTTTCCCCTTGGGGCAAGAGTTGACATCTATCCCACAAGGCTTGAAGCTCAGCAAAGCCAATTTGACATTTACTGTTTCCTCTGATCACAGAAGGCCACGGAGGGGTTTCCTTGTGCTATCCCATTAGAGAAACATGCCCTAAAGCCCTGCAGGAGCCCCACAGGAAGCATGTTTTCCCCCTCCAAACTGACCATGCTCCTTTAGCTTCATTACTACTTTGCAAAGGGGAGGGCCCCCTACCAAGCTAAATGGTTCTGGGAAGCACCCAGCTCAAGCCTTGGCCAATTCCCTGTAGAGGAATTGTTTGGAGCCCCAAAGGAACGATTACTTGGGACTCATGGTAATAACAAGTGCTCTCACTCCTGGGGTTTAATGAGTCACAGGAGGGGGCTTTAATCATAACTACATGATGATAGATTGAGGGCAAGTGCCCTCCTCAGTGGGCATTATTAGAAGGTCAAGGCATGAACCCAGGGCCCCTAACTACAAACCCCATGTTCCTTCCATGGTATCTTGGTGACTGTTTAACAATATATTCAGTATTCTGCCCTGGGAGTTCCCCACTTTTATGACCTGAGGGGAAAGAGATGTTTTATTGTCTGTTCTTGAAGATTTTTGCTAGTTTTCTATTTAAGTAGCGTTTAGCTCCCTGTTAATTATTTTCCTATCTATATTCCTGTGCTCATATGTAGGTTCTTTTGGTTCTGCTTATTTTTCTCTCCTTTAATATTACTTACTGCTAACACTATTTGGGGATATACTGGATCTTCATTTCTGTCTTTGATTTATGGGAGCTAAATGGCCCAAAGGGTACAAACAGTTACTTTCCTTGCCTAATTCCACATTGTTTCCAGAACGGCTAGACCAATCGGCAGTTCTACCAACAGTGTATTAGAGTGCCTGAACTGCCTATCTCCAACACTGACCGTTTCTAGTTTTTAGTCATCTCTGCCAATTTGTAGGGCGTGAGGTAAAACTATGAGTTGGTTAATTTGCTTTAGTGATTTGGAGCATGTTTTCATATAACCATTTAATATTTTGTAATTCTTCTTTGGAAAATTGCTGGTTGATTCTCTCTTGGGAAATTCCCCATTTATGCCACATCTGGATGGATGGCTTTTTGGTCAGCTATATTTTATGTAATTACAAAGTAGTTTAAACTAGAGCCCCATGGGATAGAAATGTACTAGCCACCTCTTTGTACCAGAATGTTCTCCTGGAGCAGCTGGCAGGAGGAAATGGTTTCACTTTCTTAAGGTGTGAGGGATTGTGCAGCTCATTCATGCTACTGGGAGAAGAGCCTGGGAACATGTGGGCAAATGCTTAATACTCCAACCTTGCACCTACATGATGTACTTAAAAAAAAAACTTTCATGTATATTGTCTCCTTGGATTTTTCATAATAAGCACAGGATATAAAAAGAACAGGGATTAATCTCTCCACTTTACAGAATGGGAAACTGAGGCTTTTGTAGGATCACAACACAACATGGTAAAGAAGAGAGTGCTGGATGTAGAGTCAGGAGCTCGATGTCCAACTTTTGATCCAGATACTTACTTACTAGCTATCTTACTACACGTTCTTTCCATCTGAGTCTAAAAACTTTCCCCTTTATTTAAAGGGGGCTAATGAGACTTGAGGGGCTGCTCTCTGAGGGTTGTTGTGAACAAAAGCGCTTTGCAAACCTTTAAGTATTAGAGAAGAGTTTGCTCGCATCATCCTTTTTTTTTTTATTTAATAGCCTTTATTTACAGGATATATGCATGGGTAACTTTACAGCATTAACAATTGACAAACCTCTTGTTCCAATTTTTTACCTCTTACCCCCCCCCCTCCCCTAGATGGCAGGGTGATCAGTAGATGTTAAATATATTAAAATATAAATTAGATACACAATAAGTATACATGACCAAACCGTTATTTTGCTGTATAAAAAGAATCAGACTCTGAAATATTGTACAATTAGCTTGTGAAGGAAATCAAAAATGCAGGTGGGCATAAATATAGGGATTGGGAATTCAATGTAATAGTTTTTAGTCATCTCCCAGAGTTCTTTTTCTGGGCATAGCTGGTTCAGTTCATTACTACAAAACTAATGCAGACAAGATTAGAAGGGAAGCAATAAACTGAGAAAATGTTTTTACAGTCAAAGGTTCCGATAAAGGCCTCATTTCCAAAATATATAGAGAATTAACTCTAATTTATAAAAAATCAAGCCATTCTCCAACTGAAAAATGGTCAAAGGATATGAACAGACAATTCTCAGATGAAGAAATTGAAACTATTTCTAGTCATATGAAAAGATGCTCCAAGTCATTATTAATCAGAGAAATGCAAATTAAGACAACTCTAAGATACCACTACACACCTGTCAGATTGGCTAAGATGACAGGAAAAATTAATGATGATTGTTGGAGGGGATGCGGGAAAACTGGGACATTGATGCATTGTTGGTGGAGTTGTGAACGAATCCAACCATTTTGGACAGTAGTTTGGAACTATGCTCAAAAAGTTATCAAACTGTGCATACCCTTTGATCCAGCAGTGTTACTACTGGGATTATATCCCAAAGAGATTATAAAGAAGGGAAAGGGACCTGTATGTGCACGAATGTTTGTGGCAGCCCTTTTTGTAGTGGCTAAAAACTGGAAACTGAATGGATGTCCATCAGTTGGAGAATCCCATCATCCTTAAAATGTCACTGGTCAGCAGACAGCCATGGCAGGGCTCCAAATGAGGGCTTCCAAACCAAAGCCTTGTGACCTTTTTTGAGGAAAGCCTGCTGAATAAATCAGGGAACAAAAGAGAGATATCCACCAAGTTCAAAGTAGGGGATTGTACATTTCCTGGTAGCTTTTAGTTACTTCTTGCATTTAAGTTATTCCAGGCAATACACTGAATCCTATTTATGCCCACTGTGTCTCTACTGACCCTTTAGGGTACCCACAATTCTGATTCTTTGGAGAACATCATGATTTGCAGCCATACAGAATACTGTTAAAAGAGCTTTTGATCATCAATAGCAAGTAAGGCTCAAAACAGGGAGATGTATGTTTGACCCAAGTGTTGGCTGTTGTCACCAAGGGTGTCCTGGGCAGGCTAAATGGGAGAGAGATTTCCCATGCTCCTCTGATGAGTTTTTGGGTAGCACTCTGATTACATCAAATCCCTAAACACTACAGAGCCTCCTTGATGAGATCTACAACCATTCGAAAGTTTAGCCTAACAATCTACACAAGACAAAACAAGTGGATAAAGAATGCCCGTTGTCCAGACTATGTCATACAGTTCACCAGATACTCCGTGGAGTTAGTTCCTCAGTACATCCATCTTGAGTAGTTATCAGATTAACAATGAAATGGACTCAGAATTGAGTGAATAAAAGGAGGCCATGGGCTTTTTGTTTCTTTGGGGGGGGGGGGAAGCCAAACAGCGTTTTTAAGGATTAGAAGCTGCTACTTTATACAAATTTTCTAATAAGCTGTTAAGGAAAGAGATTGTCCCCAGGGTGGGGTCTAAATAAGAGAAAAAGTTACCAACCTCAGCTTGTTTGCACCACACGCTGATGTTCTTGCGTTGGGCTTTGGTGAAATGGTCCCACGCTTTCTGTTTGGAGGCAGAATGGTAAACAGCCACTATTTGTTCGACTGTAGCAGAAGGCCGGTGGTCACAAGGAGTCAGAATACCATCCAGAGAGAGCAGCAGAAAGGAACAAAGGAGAGAAGAATCAGGCAGAGGGCTTGCTGGACCCATCTGCTACTCTCCCCTCCTCTACTGGGGTAGGCTGTGGTCATGCTCAGCAAAAGGGACCTTAGAAAAGTAGGGCTGCCCATCAACAGCCAGCTTGGGGAGAAGGGAACTCGACAAGTTACTGTGGGACGCATTCTGATGAGGGAGTGACGTGACACTGGATGACTCCCTTGCTCTCAGTGAGCCTCAGTTTCCTCATTCGGACTGTCTAGAAAATTTGGAGGCAGCTTGATAGCCTGAGGAGGAGGGTTTCAGGATGGGGGAGCCGGAGAGACCGTCTGTCTAGTCAGGGCTTGTTGGTCCCTTAGAAGATACTGCTCTCAAAGATGATGCCCTCTCCTTGGTGACCAAATTTGGAACTTACCTCCATGGTCAGCAGTGGTTGTACGCTGACCTCAAGTACTGATCAGAGTGCAAACGGCAAGGGACGGCACTGTTGTGGCCCTCAGTGTCCCCAAGGAGCTGAGGTGGATGCACCACAGAGACTCCATTCAGGAGACAATCTCGTTTTTATGCTTGGGGAATTGATACCATTATCTGAGTAACTAACTTGAGTAACTAATTGACTCAACTGGCTTGCGCAACTAAAGAAATGAGTCAACCAGGAAGAGATTAAGTGAGCTGGCTCACGATCTCTGAACGCCTGTATTGTTTCTGTGCCAATTGAAAGAGATGAGTGATGGAGTGCCGCTCCCTCCCCTGTCCACCCCCGGAGCACGACTCACATTGGACGAGGATGCCTGCTAGGGCCTGTTTGAACTTCTCTTTGGCCTCCTCCATCCCCTTCTCGTGGGCTGCCTTCTCGTTGACCAAGCGACGGATGTGGCTGTTGGCCGACTGAATCATCGAGTAGAAGTTATTGGCGCTTCGGCGGTTCACCTCGCCACGCTCTATCCAGGTCAGCAGTGTCTGCACTGCCTCAGAAAATTTGGAATCATCTGAAGGAAAGGGAGAATCCCTTGAATTCCAGCCACTCAGGTCTCAACCCATCCATTTCCCCAAAATGCCCCCTTGGGCGAGGGCCAGGGGTAACTTAGCAGAGGTTCTCAAAGCATGGCTGACAGCTCCTCCTCTTCTTCCTCACAGGGGTTTGCCAAAGTGCTGCTGGAAGGGGCCGTTTATTCTTTGTAAGGGATAGGACTAGGGACCGGACCTAACTCCTGGGTGAGAAAACCCTCTCTGCCAGTTCAGGTTGGCAACTTATAGGCTTTGAGCAATGAGAGGTCAGATGACTTGCACAGGCTAACATGGCCCTAGTATGATATTATTGCAGCAGGGACCTTGGATTGGGGCCCCCAGCCTGAAAAGCAGATTTCTGGTCTTGTTTCTATTTGAAATTCTCGGGTTCTCTGCTTCTATCTGAAGGCCTCTAAGAAATACCTCCCATTTTTCTATGTTTAAGGTTGCAGAGGTGCTTTCCCTATAAGCACTTTGAGAGGGAGCTGCTCTTTCCATAGTACCACAGCTTCTCCTTCACTCACAAGCTATAATGTACCGGGGATCAAAGGAGCCAGAAGTCTGTAGCCCTCTTGCAAGAAGGCAAGGAACTTACTCGTTTCTGTGAGAAAAGTATTCAAGAAACATTCAGTTGGTGCCAAGTGTGTGCAGAGCACAGTGGATGGGATGTTGGAGAAGAAATAAAACTTAGATAAGCCAGGGTCCCTGTCCAACGAGATTACAATTTACCAGAGAAATAGAACGCACACAAATTTTTGTCACTCAGGCATTCATTTCCAGTGGTGTCCATGACTCCATTTGGGATTTTCTTGGCCTAGATCCTGGAGTGGTTTGCTATTTCCTTCTCTAGCTCATTTTTCAGATGAGGCAACTGAGGCAGAAAGGTGACGTGACTTGGCCAAGGTTGCACCAGTCAGATTTGAGTTCAGGAAGAGGTATGTGTGTCTGCGTGTGTCTGTGTGATTGTGAGTGCGTGTCTGCATGTGCGTGAGTGTGACTGTGAGTGCGTGTCTGCGAGTGTCTGTGTGTGTGTATATACATACATATATGAGTCAGAAAGACCAAAGTTCAGATCTGGTCTCAGACACTTGTCAGCTGTATGACCCTGGGCGAGTCACTTCAGCCTGCTTCACTTTGCTCATTTGTAAGAGAAATAATAACCGTGTTTACCTCCCAGGGTTGTTGTGAGCATCACATGAGAGCCTAGCAGTACAGCCTGGCACATAAGAGGGATGATATAAACATTAGCTATCGATCTATTAGCAAGGGCATGCCATGGGACTAACTCTATTAAAGATAAGAAAGCTGGAGAGAGAGAAACTTCAGTATCACCTAGCCCAGTGCTACCATCTTGCAGATGAGGAAACTGGGGAGTCAAAGTACTTAAGTGACTTGTCCAATGTCACATACCTAGTGAGGAGCAGGCCGGAGGAGGAAGGTCATTTTCAACATTGGAAAGGATAGGGGCAGCTACATGGTGCTGCCGCGGATAGCCCTCCAGCCCTAGAATCAGGAGGACCCGAGTTAAAGTCCAGCCTCAGATGCTAACTGTGTCATCTCGGGCAAGTCACTTAAGCCCAATTCCCTACCCCTGTAAAAAACCCCCACCCTGGAAGGGCTCAGGGAGGGCTTTTTCTAGTTTGGTTTTAAGGTGCAGGTACAGGGATAGGTATAAGGCATTGGTACGGGAAACTTTCGGATCAGGACTTAAGTGACTTGACAAAGTTCATACCAGCAGAGTATGTCAGAGGTGAGACTTGAACTTGGGCCTAGCTTTCTATACATTATCGCAGACTACCCCTTCAGGGCAAACTTACTGTAAAATAAGGGGCGAGAAAGTAGAGGGAAGCCATTCTAATAATTGGGAAAGAACAGTGAAAGAGGACCCAAAAAGTGCCCACAGCCACCATCGTTAGCATCTCCATCATTAATAGCAAAGTGTGAACAAAGTCACTTCTTTTAATTAACTCATAACATTAATAAAAGTGTTGTCCAGCACAGGTGGAGTATACAGGCTGTAGCACTAAAGGGAGACTGAAATGGCAGGCTGGTACCAGGTTGTGGAGGGCCTTAAATGTTGGGTAGAGGAGCCTGAACAGAACTCAGGAAAAAATAGGGAGCCACTGCAGACTTGTGAGTCAAAGAGTGACGTGATTTTTTTGAGGGAAAGCAAGTGAGAATGGGTATCCTTAAGATCAAGTTCTTTACTTGGGTTCTAGTTCTTGAGTACTAGAACTCAGGGTTCTAGTACACCATGTACTTTTACTAAAAAAGATGTCCATGCATAAGAAGAGCCTTTACCTTTAAGCTTCTCAGCTACAACGCTGCATTCGTGGTCTGAATAATGAACAACAGGTGGGGGAGATGGAGGACGGAAGCGTTCCTCTTCCATGCGGCGGCGGTGGCGCTCCTCTCGAGCCATCATGCGCTGCTTACACTCCCATTCATATAAGTCATCCCGAGCTTGGGCAAAATCCACATGAAGACGGCCGGTATCCTTCTTGTCGGTGCTTGAGCCCAAGCGGATGCGGTATCCTAATGGCCACAGCCAGGAAGGAAGGGGTTGGGGGGTGGGAAAAGCAGCTCAGCACAGAACTGGAACCCACTGACAAGGATCTGCAGAATCTGGGAAGTTTTGCGGAGTAAGAATAACCATAAAAGCACAAAGAGACTGGTTTCTCCAGTGCTTGGGAATCCATAAAGCCCTTTAGGAAGGAGGGAGTATGAACAGCATCATCCTCATCTTAAAGATGAGAAAACTCAGCCTCAGAGGCTTGCTTCCAAGGCAGTTAGTCCACATGACTAACTGATGCCAGAGCCAGAATTCTGACCCGGAACTCCTGCTTAAAAGTCCTCCCTTCATTTCATTACATCTCCTTGGCTTTTATTAACTCCCACAGACATCCAGCCAGATCTCTAGGGTTCTTTCCACCTCTAAAGGCCTATGACAATAGGCCTCCGGGGCTACTGGGTTCAAAAAAGACCTCGGGCTCTTGGCAGGACAGCTGCAATGGTCACAAAAGTCTCATCCACAGGAAATGGGCACCAGGCCTGTGCCAGGGGCCCTCTGCTGAGGGGTGGCTCCTAATTCCCCAGGGCAGCCCATTCCACTTGGGGACACTTTTTCCAAAAGGAGGTTTTTCCTTTTGCTTCCTGGCACCTGCCCTCCCTGCTTCAAATGCTTGAGGCAGCTGGCACATCCCCCAGAGTCCTCTCTTTGCCGGCTCAAACATCCCATTCCAAATCCTTTCAATGGATCTTTAGACGGCAGGATCTCAAAGCTCTTTCTTTGCCTTGTCACTCTCTTATAAATGCTCCCTAACTTACCAATGTCCTTCCTGAAATGTGACAACTCCTCCTTCTAAGAAACTGAGACCCAACAGGGAAATGGACTCAGCCAAGATCACACAAGCTAACACGTGGCAGAGCTGGGATATGAACTTGGGGTTCTAGTATACCATGTTGCCTCTAATGTGAATCTCTCCCAGATGTCAATAGGAGTTAGTCAGTGCTGCATGGAGTTGAACATGCAAGCAGGGGGCAAGTGGCTGGTCAGGCCAACGAGCCAGAAGGAACCCCAGAGGAGGAATTGGAAAACCTTCCATAAACCATCCCCGCAGCAGATGGGTGGATGCCTCCGCTACACTCCCCCATACTCTTTGACCAGAGGCCACAATCATGGGCTGCAGATACTTACCAGAGAGATAGAGGGCCTTGTCTACCATAAACTCCTCAGAAAAGCGAATGTGGCAGAAATTTTTCTTGCTTTTTCGAATAGCGATGATTTCTCCACATTGTTCAAATACTTCCATAATGATCTGCTCCGTTCCATTCTCTGGCAGACCTCCTACAAAAACTGTCTTACAACCTGGGGGTCTTTCCCGGGTTGCGGGTGGTGGAAGATCTACAAAAAGAAAAAGAAAAAAGTGGTTGGAATGAAAACAGATGTTCAGGATGGGCCTCCCTGAGGACCAAGGCGTTCACAAGGATCGGACCCCAGTGTCCACTGGGACCTGCAGTGTGGATTTGCAGAATCTCAGAATGAAAAGGAGTCTCAAAGAGGTTCCAGACATTTATTTCTCCCTACCTGTATGATTCTGGGCAAGTAATTTCACCTTAACGGTCTCAATTCTTTGCCTGTAAAATGAGAGGATAGGCCCAGATAGGCTCCAAGAGCCCTTTAGTTGAAATTCAGCGACTCTGTGAGCATCAAAAAGCTGCCAAGTATGAATTAGGAGATGGATTCTTCTGCTATGTGAGAGGTGTGTGAATCTGGCCAAGCTTTTTTTTCCTCCCCTTAAGAACACGTCCCTTCTCACTCTAAATCTTCTGGCCATGATTTCATCCAGTTTATTTTCCAGACCAACCAAAGCATAAAACCAGCCCTGTTTTCCTCCCACAAGCCTTGCCCTATTGCCAATCCTAAAGCACGGGAAAGGACGCCCCATCTGTGGCTGTCTACAGAAAAAAAAATCTGCCCTTCCACAATCCGGCACTTCCCTACCTTGCCAGCCTTATGTTTCTGTTACTCCTGTCTGGGTCCTCTGTGCTCCAGGCAAACTCTCTCACCTTCTGTCTGTGGTACACGCTCTGTGCTTCCCCCCCCCCCCTTACTGTTTGCTCACGAGTTTCCCTGGTCCAGAATGCCCTTCCCCTGTTCCTCTACCCATTTTCCCACTCCTACTGGTGTGCATTAAAAGTTCCAGAAAATCAAGTGGGAGGGGAAATGTGCTAGGCACTGTATCAATATTATCTTATTTGATCCTCTCAATAACCCTAGAAAGTCAGTGCTGTGAAGAGGAGCAAACCAAGGCAGAGAGGTTAGAAGACTTTCTCGGGGTCACACAGCTAGTAAGCATCTGACACCAGATTTGAACTTTGGACTTCCAGACTCTGAAGTTCAATGCTCCGTCCACTGCTCTATCAGTTACCAGACTGATAACGCCAACAACAACAATAATAACAATTGGCATTTCTACAGTGCTTTACTCTTATCAACCCTGTAACATCCTTGCTTGTATCCCCAGCCCCTAGCATCGTGCCTGGCACATAGTAGGTACTTATCATACTTGTTGATTGACTGTTTTAAGAAACTTCTTTTTGGTGATGTGTTAGCAGGCTATTCACAATCTCAGGGGAGGGAGGTGGAGCCAAGATGGCGGAGGAAAGGCAGGAACTTGCCCAACCTTTCGCTGCAAACACTCCAAGTGTCTTTACACAATGACTCAAAGCAAATTGTAGTGTGTCAGAACACCTAAAAAGCCAGAGAGAATCTCATCTGGTCCTAATCATAAGGCAGAAGAGGCCAAAATGGTGTAGAAAATAAGTCTTGATTATCTTTGTTCCCCACCCTAGGTGTTTACTAAATAGTTGAGCTCACATAGTACTTGGGCCCTTTCTAACACACTGTCTCACAGTCATTTGGGTTGGGGTCTTACCCCACTGCTAAAATGCAAGCTCCATGAAGACAAATACGCACACTGTGTATTGGGCCTTCATTCAGCCCATTGGGCTTAGCCTTGCACTCAACATTCCTCCTGTCCTTCTACCTGCAGGGGCAGGTGAGGAGGAAAAGGGAGAGCCAAAGCCCTCTAATAAACAAGAGGGGAAGAGAGACTGCTTTCGGGTGAAGGGATCAGGGAAAGCTTCAGGGAGGAGGTGGCGATTGAATTGGATCTGGAAAGAAGAGAAGGATTCGAAGACATTTTGGATGAGCCTGGCACACAGTAGGTGCTTAATTAATGGCTGTTAAAAATGAATGAATGAAGAAAGCAAGCTTTTTTAGGGAAAATTGCTAACTCTGATGAGAGAAGTTTGTCGAACTGAGTCACTCTGAATCTGCTTTAGGAGATAATTCTGCTTCACAATGCACTCTCTACCCACTCAGGCAGTATTCAATGGCTGTCAAGCCTGCTGATTCCCTTGCCACTGTTTACAAGTATCAGAGTGTTTCTAGTCAAAATTCTTGATTGTCGCTCATCAAGAAGAGGCGTGTGGGTTACTAGGTTTTCTGGATGTGGCTTTTAGCTCTGCAAGGATTGATTTTGCGTAATCCTAGCTTTTCATTTAGCTCTTGCCAGCATTCAGCTACAGATTTTTAAAGAGCTTCAGTCTCAAATGAAGAAGCCATGAAACCTTGGCCCTTCTGTAAATGAGGAAGCCGAGAGGACAGCCAATAGGGGCATCTCCCCAAGTCACTGCCTTAGAGTTGAGAATGATTTTAGACGTCACCTAAGCTGATATTGCACCTGTCTGTCCACCCTCATTTGATAAGTGAGGAATCTGTATTGGGGGGAGGGGGAAGTGACTTTCCCACAGTCATGTTGCTGGTGTAAACAGCAGAGCTAAGACCTGAAGCCAGAACCTTCTTGGTTTCATTGGAAGCTAAATGGAGGCCTATTTCTATAATGATAGTGATGAGGATGGGGATAATAATAATAATAACGTCTAGCATGTACAGAGTCACTTTAAACTTTACAAATATGTTCTCGTTTTATCCTGGCAACAATGCCGAGAGGTAGCTGCTGTTATTATCCTCACTTTACAGATGAGGAAACTGAGGCAGACAGCAGGAAAGCGGCTTGCTAAGGGTACCAAAGTGTCCCAGGCTCTTGTATTTCCCAAATCAATTCATCAGACATTTAAACAAGTCTTAGAAGATGCAGGAGCCCAGTAGTAGAAGGCCCACCAAGATGAAAACACTAAAGCGTTATCAAGGGAGCACCAGACAAAGTTCTCTAATAAAGCCAGTGGGGAAGAAAGGGTGCTTTCAGGTGAGGAAATTGGGGAAGATTTCAGAGAGGAGATGGGGACAGGAGTTGGGTCTTGAAGGAGAAGATTTTCAACAGACAGAGATGAAGAACAGGAGGATGAATGAAGAAGAGTAATAAGAGATTATTGTTGTGGTCACTTTTCAGTCTTGCCCAACTCTTGGTGACCCCATTAGGGATAAGATATTAAAGGTGTAGTTCTGATGGATCAGGCCATCCTCAGCAACGAGATCAACCAAATCATTTCTAATGGAGCAGTAATGAACTGAAATAGCTATGCCCAGAAAAAGAACTCTGGGAGATGACTAAAAACCATTACATTGAATTCCCAATCCCTATATTTATGCACACCTGCATTTTTGATTTCCTTCACAAGCTAATTGTACAATATTTCAGAGTCTGATTCTTTTTCTACAGCAAAATAACGTTTTGGTCAGGTATACTTATTGTGTATCTAATTTATATTTTAATATATTTAACATCTACTGGTCATCCTGCCATCTAGGGGAGGGGGTGGGGGGGGCTAAGAGGTGAAAAATTGGAACAAGAGGTTTGGCAATTGTTAATGCTGTAAAGTTACCCATGTATATATCCTGTAAATAAAAGGCCATTAAATAAAAAAAAAAAAGATATTAAAGGTGTGCCACTTCCTTCTGCAGCTCATTTTACAGGTGTGGAAATTGAGGCAAACAGGGTGAAGTGATTTACCCAGGGTCACAAAGCTAATAAAGGTCTGAAGCTGGATTTAAACTCCTTACTCCAGACTGGGTGCTCTACCTGCTGAACCACTAGTGGGCCTCGGCACACAGCAGGCATTATATAAATATTATTATTATTATTATTATAAGATCATGGATGTTGAACTGAAATGGACCTTAGAAGTCCAACCTCTTCCTTTTACAGATGAGGAAACTGAGGCCCAGCAGGAAGTAGCAGAGTTGAAATGGAAACCAAAGTGGGATAGAACAGCACCAGGCCAGGCTGGGAAGGAATAGAAGTAATCTGGGAAAGGGATGAGAGGATGAGGGTACACAGGGGGCTCATGATTAATTAGTACAAATGACCAATCCCGGTCACATATAGTCACACATTATTTGAATTCTCACGCTTTTAAATTTTAATTCTGGAAACTGTGGGCCCCCAATCTAGCATGACAGGGGGAGGGCCTGGCTAGCCAAAGGGGAGGGGCTAGTCAGCAATCAGCCAATGAGAGCAAGGAGGGTGAGCTGACCTCAAAGTTCTGAGCTGCCTGTTTGTGCCATATAATGTTGATATGGTGATGCAGGATCACCATAGTAATGTGGGCCCTAACAAAGCAGCCCCTTGACTGCCTTGAAGGCACTACAGGCAGGGAACTGGGTAAAAGGGCAGCAGCATCGCCCTCACCTCGTACCCTTCACAAACGAACCCCTCACAAACGGCCTTCGAACTTCTGAGATGGTGTCAGCAGAGGAGAGGGCCGGCACGGGAGATGGGCCAGAGGCACCCTGGCCCAATGGTCGCCTCCGGATACTACATCTCCAGCGCTCCCTGAGGAATGGTGCTGATGATAGAGGCGATGCTGGAGCAAGACCACTGCCCGTTCCAGCAGCCAGGCCAAGGTGTTTGCGAGCCCCTCCCGAGAACGGCCTGAGAGTTCCACGCAGAGGAGAAGAAGACAGAGCAGAAACAGTGCCTTCCCCAAACCGTCATCACGGGGGACCACTGCCCTTCTCGAACAGAAGACGACGGGGACCGTTTTATGGTGGAGGAGATGGAAGACATAGAGGGATGCCCAACTTATTGGCCTTTCCTAGGTGGCCTCAGGCCCTCATCAATGGCCTCCAGGGAGCGTTAGATGGTGGAGGGGATGATGGGACTGGGACAAGACGTTTACATTTATGAGCATTCTTTCCTGGGTATTTTCGGGCCTTCCTTACTGGAGCAATCTATTAAATTACCTTAAATTAAACCAAACTCTGGTGTTTTTGTTTTTGTTTTTAACAATAAAATAGTTTTATCCCATAAGCTTTAATTCAATCTATGCGTGTCTCAATTAGTTGGTAAATATTTATTAAGTACTTACTATATGCTAACTAAGTATTGGAAAAGAGGAGCTTCCAGTTTCAGGTAACTAGGTAACCCAAGAACTTTTCACATAGAGCCACTAATATAAGATCATTTAATAATGGAATTACAGGTGGGGGTGGGGAAGTGTGTGATTCCAGTTGAACTGGTCAAAGGGATCTTGGGGACTGTCTAGCCCAGTGATCTTTAACCTGAAGTGTGTGGTTAGATTTCTAGGGGTCACTGAACTGAGAAGTTTTGCTATTTGGATAAGTACTTCAGTATAATGTGTAACTTTCTTCTGTGAAGGGGCTTGTGGCATAAAAAAAGATTAAGATCCCCTGATAATCCACCCCCCTTAACTTACAGAAAAGGCAACTGAGGCCCTGGGGAAAAAGTGATTCCTCTAGGGTGGGTTAACAAGTAACAATATCTCAACTGCAAAGGCTGCCTTACTGGAAACTTTTGAGTGACTTTTCTAAACTCTAGCCCACTTTGGATGGTGGGATTTAGATGGGGCTGGTGCCATGGGGAGCACCTCTGAAGTTGGGTCCAGTGCACCAATGATCCCTTTTCCTTCCTGGGGGCAGATGATTCAAGCCTGATTTCAGTCTCAGCCTAAGGGGTAAGCCCTTTACTAGAGAGTCACTAATATCGGATCATTTAAGAAGGGGCTGAAGGAGAGAGGGCCAGTGCCTTTGTCCCAGGACCTCAGGGTCACCCAGCTATTAAGTAGTAGAGAGTTCTTGCTGACTCCAAATCCAGGGCTCTTCCCACTCCACCCAAATGAAGTGAAAAAATTATTGGGATGATTTTCTACCTGAAATAAATCCAAAAGCCCTCAGAGACTTCACTAAGTAGGGGGGGCCAAGGGCCTGTGAGGTGACCGGGATGGTAATGGGGCTGGCAGAGGTGCTCAGATCGCCTCTTTAGGGCACGGGTAGCGGTCATCTCCAGCAATGCCAGGGGAGGGAAGAGCCGCTACCAGAAACTAGGCATGTCTTGGCAGCCTGCTTCAGGAGATGAGTGATAGGGAGAAAAGTGCCAGAGCCTCAGAGACCTCCCAGAAGACTGGCTCCAGCTTACATCATGGGAAGTCTTTCAGATGATTTTACTAGCTAGTCCAAGATAGGAGATTTTGACCTAGATAATCAATGGGAGATCAGATGTGGCTTAATGTGATCTCCAATGATTCGGGGAAAGTAGAAGACTGGGGAATATTTATGAATACTCCATTTCCTTTCTCTTTAATGGAGCCAGTCCAGTAGAGGAAGAAGATGACTTTCTCCATATTTCTAGACATGATCCCCCCAGAAAGGCAATGTCACAATGCCTGGAATTTTGGGATTACAGAGAATTAGAACTGGCAGGCTCCTTAGAGACAACTCAACTGAACTCAATAAGCAAATATTGAACACACCAGGCCTACTCTTGAGTGTTGGGGACAGGAAAATGTAACTCGTATTCTACACAGGAGACCATCTAGCCTAACCTCATTTTGCAGAGAGGGAAACTGAGGCCCAAAGAAGAAAAAATGTGAATTTAGGATTTAGACAGTATTAGAGCCACAGGTGACTTTAATGGTCACTTGACCCAACCCCTTTACTTACAACCAAGGTGGCGGGCAGGAGGGGAGGAAAAAGGGGACAGTGTGACACAGCAGAAAGAGTATTGACAAAAAAAAAAAAAAAAGAAGAGTACTGACTCTTAGTAAGTCTAAGAGCCTGGATTCAAACCTTGCCTCTGCTGCTTACTACCTCTGTGTCCTTAGGCAAGTCATTTTCTCTCCCCTGGCCTCAATTTCCTCATCTGTAAAAATGAATATAGGGGACAAGATGACCTTTGGGGGGGTCTCTTTCAGCTCTAAATCCCATGAAGCTGTCTATGATAGCCAGTAGAGTATAGTGGAGAGAGCACTGCATGAGGTCCAAAAGACCTGGGTTAGAATCCTGCCCTGACATTACTTGCTGTGGGGCCCTGGGTAAATTATTCAACTTCTCTGAGCCTCAGATCTCTCCTCTGTAAAAATAAGCACACTGAGTGCCAAGAGGAGCGTCAGGGTCATGAGATTTTTGATCTAGAGAGACTAGAGGCCTCCGAGACCATCTGGTCCAACCCTCTGACTTTATAGGGGAGGAAACTGAGGCCTGGGGAAGGGTAGGACTTGCTCTGGGTCATAAGGCAGGATTTGAAGCGAGGTCTTCAGACCCTAGAGCCCCTGCACACAGTGGCCAGCCCTGGGGAGCAGCTAGTTGGGTCCTGGGCACTTCTCCCACTACTGGCCTTTCCAGTGTCTATTCTCTGAGAAAATCAATTGCCACGGACAGGTGGAGTTGGGCTAACTCCTGGGGAAAGTCCAGAGCCACAGGAGACATCCCAAACTCCTCCTTCTCACTGTGGCCACCCTCAGATCTCTGGTGTGGAAGGCAGCAGGGGGTGATGGAAACAATGCTGGATAGGGGCAGGGGCCCTGGGTTTCCACCCTATGTTCCTCTATTTCCTCTGTGGGTATGAAACCTGTCTCTCATGCTCACTACCTATGGCACCTGGAGTGCAAGGCATTCATGTTCTCTGGGCCTCGACTTCTTCACTGGACTAGATGGCCTCCAAGGTATCTTCCAGATCTACACAATTTACTGAGGAGGAATGCTCTCTGGGCCTCAGTTTCCCCAAATGTAAAATGAAGGGGACGGGTAAGAAGATCCCTAAAGTCTCACCCTGCTTTCTATGTTAATCTCCCCCTTGATCACAGTCACTTTCTACCTGGGGGGCTCACTCTTCTCACCTTCAGGCAAGGTGCTAATAAAATGTAGCGGCTGTGGAGAAGTCCAGCTCGGCCACTTACTAGCTATGTGACTTTGGATAAGTTGTTGTGCAACAATTTCCTCCCCTGTAAAATGCCAGTGAGAGGTAGGGTGCTTTAGAAGACCTCAGGCCCTTGTCAGCACTAAGGCTGACTGGATGTTTCAGGGGCCTTTTCTGCTCCAGATCCTGGGCTCCTAGGCATCCGGCCTGCTTCCTAATGTTTTCCCCATGGCAAATGAACATTATCAGGTACCTACTATGTGCAAGGAACCTGGTCCTAGGGTACAAAGGCAGAAACAAAACAGGCAGGAATCAAGGACGGTCATCTAGGCTCCCTGTTAATAGGACTCAGATCCCAAAGACTGGAAAGAAAATGAACTCCAGTTTTCTCTAAGCCGTTTGCTGAGCAATCATACAAATTTCAAAGACTTTCAAGCCCACGCTTGAAAGCTAGCATCAGGAGACACATGGATTCAAATCCTACCTCGGATACATACTGGTGCTATGATCCTGAGCAAGTCACTTAACACCATGTGTCCCTGGCAATTCCCTAAGACCCCCTACCTCGGTTCAGCCTCTTCTGGGAAGTTTATTTCCCCTGACTGTCACTCTTGTACTCATATCTGAACCTGACACCCATCTCATCTGTGGAAGTGAGCAGGAAAATTACTTCCCCCCTTAAACCTACTGTCAGGGTATTACAGAGGCACCACAATCTTTAGCAACGTTTGTCTTAAAAACCCAGAAAGACCCATGTGAGCTGATGCTGTAATGCTGGAGAAACTGAGGCAAGATAGGGATTAGAGAATTTTTCAATGCCAAGTGAAACGAGCAGAACCAAGAGAACACTATACACCATATCCACAACACCATACTATGGTCAGCTATATGACTTATAACAACTCGGCTCTTGTCAGCAACACAATGCTCCAAGACAAGTACAAAGGAAAACGCTCTCCAGAACCAGATAAAGATCCTATGGCCTCAGAATGCAGCTCAAAGTCTACTTTTCTTTCAAGCTTTCTCCTGTCTGACCCGTTTCTTCGTTCACAACTGTGACTAATACGGAAATACGTTTTACAGGATGGCCCACTTGAAACCTTTATCAAATTGTGTACCATTTTAGGGAGAGGGAGGGAAAGAAGGAGGGAGGGAAAAAGTTTGCCAAAATCTTGTAAAAACGAATGCTAAATATTGTTTTGACCCAGGAAAAAGAGAACACTAGCAAAACAGCAGCAAAAAACAATGTCTTAAAGTGCCAGGAATACTGATCCTTTGAATGAGGGTGCAGAAGGAAATGTTAGCTGGGGTTCTCTTCCTGTTTCCTCCTTTCCCTGGCCCTGCCTCTTTCTACCTCCTCCCTTCCCTGCCTCCTCCCTCCCCTGGCCCTGCCTTTTCCTGCCTCCTCCCTCCCCTGGCTCCGCCTCTTCCTGCCTCCTCCCTTTCTCTGGCTCCACCTCTTCCTGCCTCCCTTCCCAGGCTCCCTTCTTTGCACTGGCTATCCCCCATGTCACTCCAGGAGGTCACTGCTCCAGTGCAATCACAGGCCGGGACCAAACAACTGAACAAACTCTGAAAGCAAATTGAAGGTGAATCTCAGGATTGCCATGGGACCATGGCCTCCATGGAGCCCGAATTAGACTTAAGTGAGTGGACATATGTCACCAGAAAAGACTCACTCTTGGCAAGGGGCATCAAAGCCATCCCTGAGAGCGTGAGTGACTGCACAGGGAGGTTGGTCAGTCTCTCAGTCACATGGCTGGGCCCAGAATGCATATCATTTGGGGTTTGGTTAGGAGGGAAAAAAAACCATCTTTTGAAACCACAGATATTCTGAAAAATCAATTCGATACCATGTAACATACAAAGCAAGTTCCTGAAGGGCCCGGCCTGTTTCAGTTTGTGTCTGTATCCCCAGGATCTGGTGCTTGGCACATAGTAGGCACTTAATAAATGCTTGTTGTATTGATGCCAGCCCCTATTTGAAGGAAAGGCCAAACTCTGATTTTCTCCCAAGGAAACCCTATTGTGAGGCAGCCTCCTTTTCCCTTCATTCCAGTGAATTAGCATTTTAACCTTATATCGTATCTTTGCAGAACAATACGTGGTGTTTGCCAGGAGACGCAGGTCTACCTGTTACCTAAATGCTCTTGCCATCCATTGTAGGAGATGGCCTAGGAGCTGACCAACTCTTTTTGCTGGTTAGTTTACACCCTGTGCTTTTCTGGATGAGAAAACTATAAACATGCAGCTCAGCATCATTCCTGTGACTTAGAGAATGACCAGGGGCACAGATTGCACAGGCAACGGGTCGCAAGGCACTCTTTAACCCAGGTCCTGACTGAGATTGCCTTTCTAGCCACTGACAGGACTTTCAGCCTTTGTCACCTGAATTTGAAGATACTAGAATCACATTCCACGATAGATATCTGTACTCTGATATTAGCAAAACTGAAGACTGATTGGTTTAACACTGTATGTTTTCTTCCGTGCACTGGGTAAGTGCATAAAAACCAAATGTGTCCAGTTCTGACATGTGGGCTGGCCTTAGACCGGGAGCTCCCGAGCGCAGGGAACTGTCTGTTGTATACATTGTATATTTCAAACACTATCTTTTGTGGATTTTTGCATCTCTAGTACTTAGCGAAACACCAGGCATGCAGATGGTGCTTAATCGATGCTTACTGACTACAAGGAGGAGTTACTACACCAAATGAAATGTTTCACTGACCACTCTATCAATTATTTCCCTCTGTAGCCAAAGAAAAGGTTTTCCTTATCATCCATTTAAAATCATGAAGACAGCTTCATGTGTTAAAGCCTAAAAAAGGTACTAGCCATCCTGATCCCCATCCTAAGATCCAGAAAGCATAAAATACTATCCATTCATTGTTCTGCCTGTCTCACTTGCCCCCTATAGCAAGGGCAAGCCTATGCACCTTATGAGGGGGTCTGGGGTAGGGATTCCTTTTAGAAAAGCCAAACATTTCTCAGGTATCCAGATGCATCAGAGAGAAATTTTGTGGAAAGTTCCTTACTTGGGTTTGGTGGGAAAAGAGTGCAGCTCTTGCAGTGAATAATCTCTTTCACCACTGGCATATCGGGAGGAATTGGAGGAGGAACGATCCCCAAACCCGGCATTATGGGTGTGAGCGGTGGGATCCCCGTCATCATCCCAAGACTTGGATCAAAATCTATAAGAAGGGGGAGACAAAGAAAAACACATGTTATTGGAACCTGTCCTCAGTAGGGGCCTTCAGGAGATGGTTTCTCAGGAAGGACAGGAGGTCACCGTATTGTTGTCCCTGATCTCTGGGGATGGGGATCCCCAGTGATCTAGGGAACACTGGAAGGTTACCTGTAATACTCCTCTTCTTCTCTCACATAGGCATGATGCTAAGTGGTTTATAAGCACTTTACACAATCCAGAGAAACTGAGGCTCAAAGGGATTGCCAAGGTCACACAGCTCGTCAGTAAGTGACAGAATCAAGGCCTTACTTTGATGTTCTTTCCACTATTGTCTACAATATCCACAGGTGGGGAGAGCCAGAGCCTCTAGCCTGACATCCCATCAGGGGGTCTATCATGATGCGGCTTGCCTCCACTGAAATGCTCCCCTCCTGCCTCAGGGTGACAAGGAGATAATTCTGCTCTCTCACAGGCGATGCCAGCAAAGTCCCGGGGGGACGCGTGACCCCGAGATAGAAAGACTTTCAAGGATGGTCCTGGTGCCAAGCTGACAGGCCTAGCCTAGCTCAGCAAAGAGAAACTCATCACTAGGAAGCCATGTACCAGGTAACGATGCTTCTCAATCACAGCTAACTTGTGAAACCATCTATTAAGGCATCAAAGGGCTGTCATCTGCTTCCAAGGAAGGAATACCCAACTAATGAGATGACAGAATCTAGGAAGCAATGAAGCATTATAGCCTTACTGGCACTAGGAACTTGGGAAGGTACAGACCATATGACAGATGGCTCTTGGTAACTAGAGTGTGACAGGGCAGCCCTCAGATCCCCATTAAGTTTTGCCCATGGTCACGTGAACAACTGGGGTCTCTTCTGATGCAACCCACATGGGGAGAGGGCTACAGATCAGGCCCCTTCTAGATCGCCTGGAAGCCTTGGGAAGGGTTAGCCTGGAAGAAGGAAGACCATTAAGCGTGCATGTGTGGGTGGCGTCTGTGTATACAGCATCGTGTATGTTTGTTTTGTGTTTGTAAGTGTGTAAGGGTGATGGAGTATGTGTGGGTCTGTGTGGTAGGGTGTGGGAGATGTGTACAAATGTGGTATGTTTGTATATGAAGTGTGTGCACACAAGTGTGGGTCTCAACCAAGCTGAGAAGAAGGAGGATGGAGAAGAGGCCGTTAGATGTGGCGATTCAAAGATTACTGGGAAGAAGAGCCAGCCAAGACAAAGATCACTGGGAAGAGGAGCCAGCCAAGACAACTTTCTACCATCCCTTCTAGCCCTGGAGTTTTGCTTCTTTAAAATTGCAGGGCTAGGGAGCAGTAGCACAACTAGTGTGAGCTCAGGCCCTCCTGATCCTGGCTCTCTCCCCTGTCTGTCATTGTCCGTAACTGAGCTCTTCCGTTCACCCAGGTCAGGCCCTCTGCTCATAGAATATAGCCTGCTGAGTCCCATTCTGGGCCTTTGCTCTCCCTGCCAGGGAAATGACTCCTGGTGAGCAGATGAGGAGGGTACTGTCTGAGCAGACTGTGTGATGGGAGAGCTTTGGAGGAATGGGAAGGTATCATCAGGGCCTCTTCAAAGAGCCAGCTGGCCAGGGCAGCCTCCCTCTCTGCCTTCCCAAAAAGTTGTTCTGCAGGTTCCTTAAATGACCACATGATGACTACCCGGCTACAGCAGGCCTAAGGCATGACGTGGCGTCAGACCCCAAGCTCTCCAGATACCTCCAGCCAGGTGCGCTGGGTGTGTGCTCCCAAGGAAGCTGCTCAAATGCATATGTGCCCTGCTCCCCAACAAGTGTTTCCAAAGACATGATTATATATGCATAATTAAAGCATTCTCTAGAAGATTTAAGATTCAAAATGGGTCACATAATCCTGGAAAAAGGATTTTCCTTCCTTTCAAACTGTTACAAAACTCACAGGAAAATTATACTGAGATGCTGAGCAATTTGCAACTTATGTAAAAACTCTTCCAGGCCCAATGGACAAAGTTTTATCTCTCTAAGGCCACAAAGATACTTTCAGAACCAAGGATCACCGGGCAAAGATGGAACATCTGGGCACACGAGAATGGGAGAATCACATTCAGTGCTGAAAACTTTCTACCAGGGGATCCAGGAAACCAACTCCTTCTGTCCATGAAATAAAACCAAAGACTCCGGGCTACGGTTGGGCTGAAGGAGTAGAATGAGAGCTCTGTGGCTCACCCCAAGTGAGCCTCGGTCCTGTGATTCTCTCGAAGGCTGTCAAAACCCGTTAGCTCCTAGTCTATCAAGAGTGTGTCAAGGACCAGGTAAAGGAAGTGGAGAAGAGAGGGCCCAGGGGCTGGGAAAAAGTCATCTTCTGAGTACTATGAAGGGCTGTCATATGGAAGAAGTAGAAGTTGCAGACACAAATGTTGGTTCAATGACAGGGAGAATTTCCCTATAACAAAAGCCAAAGTCAAGGCTGCCTTGGGAAGTAGTGGATTCCCCCCATCGCCATCAGGCATGGAGGAGGGCAAATTTTGTTCCAATGTAGACTGGATTAGATGGCACCTCTGAGAGCCTGTGAAATGGGTGCCTGGCTAGCATTGCCAGAAAGATCCAGGGAATAGCTAAGATGAAGGTAAACGAGCTCTTGGGAAGAGAGCTGTGGACTGGAGATCAGAAGACTTCCTGCTTCTCCAGAAGAGAATCTGTGTGGGTAGGGGGCTTTGGATGAGTCACTTAAAGATGATCATCTCTGAAGTCCCTTTGAGAGCTTCCTCAGGTGGTGATTCTGTTACTTTCCCTCGCCAGTCCCAGGCTTTCTTTCTAACTCTCTAGCCCTAAGTACGGAGCACTGAGAAGTCCTCTGTTGTCTAGTGAGCAAGCACATGGAGGGGGAGAAAAGTGAAGGAAAGAAGGGAGAGAAGAGGAAGGAGAGAGAAGAGAAGAGAAAGGTGAGAAAATAGAAGAGAAAGAAAAGGAAAGAAAACAAAGGAGAGAACAGGAAGGAGAGAAAAGAGAGAGAAGAGAAGAGAAAGGAAAGAAGAGGAAGGAGAGAGAAGAGAAGAAAAAGGAAAGAAAAGAGAAGAGAAAAGGAAGAAGCCAGGAATATGTCTTATGATATTGAGATAGAAGCTAGCAGTGATAACAATAATGTCAGTAGTTCTATCCTGCCCCAAGCCCCTTCCCAGCAGCCCTGTGATGGTGATGTGGTTATTACAAGTACTACAAATTTCACTGGGCAGGTAAGGAAGGGCAGGCTGTGAGGGGTTCTCTGAGTTACCCAAGATCCCCCAGCATGCACAAGTTGGAGCTGACTCCAACTCCAGGGCCCAGTCCACTATTCCACACTCTGCAGATCTCTCAATCTGAGGGGGATTTACACATGCACTTAGCTGATGGGGATTTAAAAATAAGGCATTATCTAAGTGTGGGAGTCCAAAAACTGAAGCCTCCAAGCGGAGCTGAATGGGGAGCTGTCAATCAGGCCACCTTCTGACTCATGCAAGCCCCCTCCAGAGAGTACAACTCCTGGTTAGGTGTTCACTGTGATACATATCAGAGGGATGCAGCTGTCTTAGAAAAGCCACAGCATGGTGGCAGCAAAGAATTCTGAACGAGACAACACCTGGGCTTGAAGTTCCCCTTTCACAGGAGAATTCTGGGAAGTCTCCATCTCATTTCTAAATTGGAGGGACTGGCCTGGTAGATCTCTGTGGTCCTTCTAGTCTTAAAGGCCAAACTTCTAACCTCTAGTGCTTTGTGACTGATTGGTTCTCAAGGGGTAGGAGATGGGGGTAGAAGGATTCTAGTTCCTGTTTACTGGTACTGCCTGCAGTCAGGTTGTAAGGGCTCCTGAATCACATGCCTGAAGGGTCTAAACAACAAGATTTGGGAACAAGGTGTCTTTACAGGCTGTCGGTGACTTTACAAAATGGTGCCTTAAGACGCATAACATGGAGGAGGCTACATTTACATCTGGAAGAGCCTCTGAGGAAGGGCTTCCTTTTTCTCGACTTTGCTTGGTTTCCATGGGCTACAGGCTCAATAGGAGTCCAGAGCGTGCTACCAGCAGCTGAAAATACTAATGTGATCTTAGGCTGTGACTAAGAACGGCAGCTTGGTCTGGACACTGAAGGGAATGTCCTATTACCTCTAAAATCAAATACAACTCCTCCTCTTCCTCTTAAAATCCCGGACTTACTTGAAGGCTGAACCAAGACTACCTTGTACGGTAGACCTTGCACACTTCCAGCTGCTAAAGCCTTTCCCTCAATGGTTACCTTGCAGCTGCTCTGTCTGTATCTTGTATGTATCTACTTATTTACATGCAGTCTCCCATTCTAGACTAAGTTCTTTGAGGGCAGGGACTTTACCCACTTTCAAAGCTTCACACAGAATTTGGCCCAGTTGATATGACTCGCCTTAGCTCTGTTCCAGACAGTGGGATCTTTGGGCATTACGAAGTGTGCAGTTATTGGATGTTACAGAGAAAGGATCCCACTTGCCTTTGTCTGGAGGAGGCCACTTGGCTCAGCCGGCCCCAGGCCCACCCTCCCTTCCCCTTTAAAGCTCCTCTTTCAGGGTTCCCTCTGGCACCGTCTACACTAATCGTATCATTTACTTAGTCAAAGGCTGGCAAAAGTTATTATCTCACAGGAAAAGGACTCGTCATCATTGTCAAACCGATGACAATGATGACAAAAACGGTGATAATGAGCAATGTTGACACAGGCCAATTCCCCTAAATCCCAGTGTACTTTGAGACTAGGAAAGCTGAAGGTGGACATAGGCCTGACAGCTGTTGTCTCATTTGAGGCAGGTGCTATAGGGATTGTTCTCCCCGTTTTACTCATGAAGGAATGGAGGTTGAGATGTAGCTTGCTCAGAGCTGCATGGCTAGTGAGGGGCAGAAATGAGACAGGAGTCCTACACTGTACCCCATTCTGTATTCCACGGTGCTTAGCATAGACTTTGGGAGGTGCTAGAGTGACAGAAGACAGTATACCTGGCAACATGGGTTGTCCTGCAATTCCCAATGGTGCCATCCTGAGATTATTCATTGCGGTGGCCCACGCATTGGGGTCTGACAGTGGGAGAGCCATGGGTGGAGAATCCACGCTCAGACTTCTGCTACCGTCGGCTGCAAAGCAAACAGAAGCAAGATGAGTCTACCGTCAAAGAGGCGATATGAAGAATTGGAAGAAAAGAGACGTAAAACAATGGTGAGAATGAGGGAGAACTGATGAGTCCCTTGGCATGGCCTGAGAAAGGGTAGAGGGTCTCCATCACATTGTGACAAATTCATGGGAGGATGTGCATGAGATCTGGGCGCAATAGGAAGGCCCAGTGTTTCTGGCTACATTCATGGGCAACATACCCAACACCAATGAGGTCACAGATTCCTTGGAGCATTCAGTGATATTTTTGTGATAGTCACTCCCACTTCCCTGACACTTGAGCATTTTCTCCCAACAGTCCTGTATGTCATCATTACATTTTACAAACAAGGTGACTGAGACTCAGGCAGGAGCAAAGACTTACTCGAGATCACTCAGTTGACAGTTGACAAGTTTCCCTTAGGCCCATTCTATGAGGGAAGTACTTCATACGTGACTGAGACTGTTTTATAGGAGTGGAGGCCCAGAGAAGACATATAGAAAGCTTGTTCCCAGGCCTTTGACTTTTAGGTGTATGGCAGGGCTCTTACTGATTTGAATCCAAAACCTGACCCCAAATTTGATTCTCTTTTTATTGTTCCACACCTCATGGCCACTGTCCTGGGGCCTAAGACCAGCTTTAGCCACAAGAGAAAAGGCCCGGGGAGCCCGAGTGAAGGAGGAGGGCAGAATCAGGCTTGGGCCAGAGAGGGTTTCCATCAGGAAGCTTCGAGGCTAAGGGGTTTTGAAGATTAGGTTTCAGTGCAAGGCTTTACACGTGTGTGTAAATAGAGCCGAGATCAGGTGAGGGATTTCCTGTACTTCTGGTAAAGCAGTTTTTTTCCCGTGATGGCCTAGTCCAAGCCATCCCCTAAGGAGATGACCCTGTGGCTCTCACGACACATCTGCCAAATGGCCTTGCCTATGCTTACAGGCCTTGATGGGCAGGGAACACTAACTAAAGCTGTCTCACAAAGCTGACCATAGGATTTGTTTAAAAAAAATCATTTTTACTGATTGCCTTTTTATGTCACCTTCATTTCAGTAATAAAGAATAAAAAAAGAAAGTGGGACTAAGGCAGTTCAGTTAAACTAACACAACCACTTCTGACAGGATATGCAATGTTTTATACCCATAGGCCCTCTGCTCTGAAAGGAAGAGAGGGACGTACCTTTATTATTCCCTTCCCTGGGGCCTACTTTGGCCATTATAATCACACAGTATTCTGTTTTTCCTTGCTGTGTTTTGTTCTTCATATTTACATTGTTGTAGTCATGTATACTATTTCCCTGATTCTATTTATTCTACTTTGCATCAGTCCATCCACTTAAACATTTATCCACCATCATTTTCCTGTGCTGCTCTGAATTCTGCTTCGTCACTATAGCTTACAGATAGCAATATTCTATTACAATCTTGTGCTATAATTTACTGATTATAGGATTAAAAAAATGTTATGTTTCTTCCTTCACAAAGGAAAAATAAAACAAGCTCCAAGAGAGGAAGGAATTTACTTAGCCAAGATCATCCAGCCACTCTGTATTAAGAGAAAGGCTTTGGACCAACGTCTCTTGGCCCCAAGTCCAACAAAAGGACTTTACTACCTAGTGATATGGTATGGCCGGGGATGTAAACCCACCGGCCTGGGGAGCTGGCCACACGTTTTCAATTCAACAAATATAATAAGCACTTAGCATGAACCTACTACATTTTGCTAGGTGCTAATACTATGGATTATATGGCCCACAGAATGAAAGAGTGAATGAATGGATGGATGAGCACTTCTGGACAACCTTCCTGTTCACTCACAACAGTACTAGTCTTAGGAGTCTGGCCACCCGAATTCAAGTCCCATTTCAGACATCTACTAGCTTTGTGATTATGAGCAAGTCTCTTAAAAGTTTCTGACAAGTCTCAATTTCTTCACGTATAAATCGGGATGATAAAAGTATGTACTCTGAACACCCCTGTGTTGTTATGAGTCCTTTGGAAAACTTAAGGGGCTCTAAGATGAAAAATAAAGGTAACCTTTCATATACTTTTGAGTTTGGTCTATAATACTATGGCAGCAACTGGATCCATTCGGAGTTTCCAAATCCTTGGCCCCTCCAGTCTGACCCATTCATTATTTTACAAAGGAGGGAAATAAAACTCAGAGGGGAGGTCTAAGGTTACCTAAACAGAATGAAGCAGGAGAAGCGTAATTCCCTATGATGAAGAACTCTTCCCTGTGTCACTAAAGTGGCAAGTTGCCAGGATCAGTCTCCTCTTTGGGCACCAAATACAGTCAAGTTTCACCGATACTAATTGTTGGGCACTACGTGTATACATATCTATATACATATATGTGTCTGCATATGTAGGCAACTTTTACGAAACAGAAATCACCCCAAGCCACTTGCTAACAACATGGCGCCAAGTCCCACCAGAACATTGTAATATCTGAATTGGAAAAAAGTTCAGAGATCATTCAATCCAACCCACCTCTGGCAAATGTGATCAGGCGCTGGACAGAATGTTAAAGCTGGAAGGGAGAACATTTTGTTCAGCCTCTCCATCTCACAGATAAGGGAGCTTTGTACCACCTGCAGAGAGGGCCCTGGGATAAGGCCAAGGCCACAGCAGGAGGCAGAGCCCACGCCCTGGCTCACAGGCAATTCAGTTCAAACTCTTAGCTCTTCAATTCACATTTCCACTTCCTGATGTTACCTTCCTTAGATCGCTATTATTTCTAGTCATTGTTCTGAAAATATCTTTGTGGCTATCTTTTGTTTTTCTGTGGTTGACATTTCCCTTCCTCTCTGATCCTGGAAGGCCACCCCACCTCCTTATAACAAAGCATTTCTAATCACTATTTACAGGGAGAGGGGAACAAGGTTTGTGCTTTTAATGGTATGGGGAACTCCCAGAGAAGGAAACTCCCTCCACCAATGCAGGTTCTAACGAACCTTCTCTGCAATTTCTCATCTTTTAAAAAAACTATAATATATAGAACTTATTATACTTATATATAGATATGTATATGTACATATGCATATATTTAAAATGACATAAAATGGAAATTTATGATATCATATAATGAATCTTTTTTATATTCTGCTTTGTATAGAAATGATTTCTTAATGTTTAACTTCAAATTTTAAATTTATTTTCAATAGTATTTTATTTTCCAAATGCATATAAAATAGTTTTCAACATTCATTTGTTAAGACTCTGTATTCCAAATTTTTCTTCCTCCTTCCCTTAACCTCTCTAAGACACCAAGCAATCTAAGTTAAAATATGCCATTCTATTATACTTATTTTCATATTTGTCCTGTTGTACAAGAAACATCAGACCAAAAAGGAAAAAAAAAAAACCACAAGAAAGAAAAAGCAAGCAAACAAGCAAGAAGCTGAAAATACCATACTTTGATCCATATTCAGTTCCCATAGTTCTCTCTCTGCATTTGGATGGCATTTTCCGTCCTAAGTCTATTGGATTTGCCCTGAATCACTTCATTATTGAGAAAAGCCAGGTCCATCAGAGTTATCTTTATACAACCTTGTTATTGCCGTGTCAATGATCTCCTGGCTCTGCTCATTTCATAGTTCATGGAAGTCCCTCCAGATCTTTCTAAAATCATCATTTCTTACAGAACAGTAATATTCCATAACCTTCATATACCATAACTTATTCAGCCATTTTCCAAGTGTTGGGCATCCACTCAGTTTCTAGTTTCTTGCCACTACAAAAAGGGCTGCCACAAACATTTTGCAACTCTCAGTCCTTATGGGACTTGCCTGGAATCCCACAGTCATTCTGTGTCAGAGGAAGGACTCACATCCAGGTCTCTTCCATTCTGAGACCAGCTTTCTGGTCTCACCATGCTGGCTACCTATTCACTGAAGACATAGCACTTTAGTGTTTTTAAGGCACTTTTATACACACTATCTTATTTAAGGCTAACAATTGCCTTGTAAGGCAGAGAAGCATTTAAAGGTATTCTCGTTGCCATTTTATAGAAGAGGATACTGAGTTTCAGAAAGGGGATCACTCAGTGAGGAGGTGTCAGAGGACAAATCTGAAGTGAGCTCTTCCTGACCCCCAACTCCAGAACTCTGCCTGCTACTCCTTTTTGCCAAAAGTCCAAAAGGCCGTCCACTAAAGGCCTTCTTCAAGACCTGATTAGGCATGCAAAGGATTCTGGGCCAGGTCAGAAAAGTCCATCAAGTTAGAAATACTTTGAGTAGGGACCAAGGCGGGAGGGGGGGGGGGAGACTCTGTGCTCTGCTCTCTGAGAATGGGCAGAGTTCAGAGTAGCTTATGGCCTCCCGAAGCCTGGTTGCTACAGCAAAGCCCAGAGGTGTGACATTCACCAAAAGCATGGAGATAGTTCAAATAAGAGGTAATGCGGAGCTGAGGAAATAGGTCCCATATTTCTAGTGTTTTGAGAAGCACTCACAGAGGAACCCAAGAGGCCAGTAATGTAAGAGTTCAGTTGTATTTTAAAGAGGAGGAAATCTGCTCAAGGTCAGACATACAACAGGTACATGTCAAAGCCATGGCTTGTACCCCATGTTGGGATGCCAAGACTACTGTTCTTTGCAGTCTATCACTAAGTTAAGCTGTTACAGTGGGAGCACTGAAGAAGACATAGTTGGGAGAGGTCAGTAGAGGAAGACAGGCCTTAGCATGTTATTGGATGTGTGTGGTGAGACAAGGAAGTGGGAAGAGGCAGGATTTTGAGCATCTGCAGGACAACATTGGATGTTATGAAAGTCTGAACACTTTATGAATTTATAATGGGCGCTCCCAAGTCCAGGTCACCGAGCTATAATATTATAACTCTATAGCTATAAGGGACAAGGGAGGCCATGGAGCCCAACCTTCTCTATCACAGAGGAGGAAACAGAGATTCTTGTGATCACACGGGTAAGAAATGATAGATCTGGAATTGTCAAACCACAAACTCATCACACTGCTGAGAGAAAGCATACGAAGCAGAGCTCAGTCTAAGACAAGAGATCACAAATTCAGCATTGAGGCCTGAATGAATGTAGCGTCACCACTGAACACTCTGGGGGCCGCCAGGTCCCTGGTCTCGTCCCTTCTTTTTACAGGAAGGTATATACCAGGGGCCCCTTTCAGAGGAAACTTCCAAAGCTCAAAGGTAGGTGCTTGGCCTAATCCCTTCCCCTCCTCAAGTTATAGTTTCCTCTTCTGTGAAACAAAGGAACTGAGGGTAGGAATAGATGGTTTCAAATGCGAAAAATACTATTCCTTCTCATTCCAACAATGGGATAAAACTTCAGGAGAACCTGTGACTGTGCTGCAAGGGAGTCCACGCTCAGCCTTCCTAGCTTGGTGGGACTTGCCAACAGCTTGGGTTCCATCAAGATAGCGTTTGAGGAACACAAGGGGGCAGTGAAGAAAACTGCCCAAGTTAAGAAATTGCTCATACCAGTACTATTGTTTCTAATTTACAAGGAAGGAAAGCAAGGCTCAGGAAATGGAAGTGACCTGACTGAGAGTCTAGGTCTCTTGACTTCACACCTCAGAAACTCAAAGCACATTAGAACGAGAAGGGACACATGCACACAGATACGAATGCCTTAATGGAGGGTCTGACTGGGGCAAAGAAGGTCAATCCCAGTCTAAGGGTCTGATTCTCTGCTACCTTCTTTATAAAACCCATTTCCAGGGCCACTTTCTAGTTGGGTGACCTTGGAGGAGCTGATTTCTGTCACGTGGCATCATTTGCCCAATCTGAAAAACCAGAGTACATTCAATTTGACAAGCTCTATCAGGTGCCTATTGAGTGCAAAAGCCTTTCTATATGCAGTTTATTCACCTCTGGGGTAGCTCTAATAATGAGGAAACCTTTCCTTTTCTTTTTAAAATAAAAAGAATTTTTGTTTTTGAGGTAATTGAAGTTATGACTTGCTCAGAGTCACACAGCTAGTAAGTGTTAAGTATCTGAGATTGGCTTTGAACTCAGGTCCTCTGACTCCAGGGCTGGTGCTCTATCCGCAATAACGTCATCTAGCTGCCCCAGTCTTTCCTTTTCTTGAGTCATTTTAGCAGCGGTTCAGAAGATGTCAGAAGCAGCCCTTCCTTAAATCCCTAAGAAATGGACACCTGGCTTCTATGGGCACATCTCCACGGACAGGGTCACCTTTGAAGAACATCCTTTGAGAAATATGAGTGTCCTTACAAGAGGTGCTACTGCCTGCCTGAGCATGGGGACAAGAGAAAAATTGGCCTCAAGTTGCCACAATGGAGAAATCTTGGTCAAGAACTGCTCTGTCGTCATTAACAGTGTTGTCCCATCTAGAACCAATCACTTTGAGAAACAAGTTAGGAAGTTTCACTTTTAAAGAGAAAGTCCAGATGTTCCTTTTGCTACAACAACAACCAGGATCTTTAACCCTGCCGAGTTAAACATCTGTTCAGACTTGTCACCTGGCAGCAGACATTAAGAACGTCAAAACTGCATCTGGCCTGACGCCCTTTCGGAACTAGAAAAGACCACCTGACAGTGTTTCACCCAGGCAGCTGATGCCATGAGTGAGGGGCCATGTGAGATGCACTGGGGGGGGGGTCCCAGATCAATGAAGGAAAGATATACAGCCTCGGTCGCCTGAGCAAGGGCTTGTTATCCCAGGCTTGTTCTGCACCAGAGGGCTAGTTCCCGGTCACTGCTGGGGTTTCAAGCAGAGCCACGGTCTACAAGGCACCACATGGAAGGAAAACATGGATGCACACGCGGCGTTTCCATGGCCACCGTCCCAAGGCTTGATGTGGTGGGAAGGGACATAGCTATACCAGGGAAGACACCCGTCATCTGACAATGCAGCTACGCCCTTCCTGGACTCACTTTGGGAAAGCCACTGAAGGTGCCACAGAACTCAAGGACAGTGGTATCAGCCCACTACCACAGTTAACAGGCTCTCTCGCTCTTCCTTTCATCTGCTTCCATACATCTCACTCCATCATTTAGAGGTAGGTAAGTCACCCTGAGCCTCAGTTTCTTCATCTGTAAAATGGGGACAATAACATCTATCTTACTTGCCTCACATGCCCATTGTGAGCAAAGCACTTTAAAGTATAGACTGTCTTGAAAGGCTTAGTGCTGCACCAAGATTTTGGGGACAGCCTGTTTTATATACTACTTGGCTATTTTTATCAATCAATATGCTTAAATGGATCTTTAATCTCACTGATTCAGCAACTCTCTTCAGAGCCACCTCAGAACATGGGGGAAAATGGAGCAAACTTAAGGGTCTGAGTACCAGAGGTCAAATCTCACTTCTTTTTGGTTTTTGTTTTGTTTTGTTTTTATGGAGGCAATCAGGGTTAAGCTCAGGGTCACACAGTAGATAATTGTCTGAGGTCGCATTTGCTTGGGTCTTATTGACTCCAGGGCCAGTGATCTATCCACTGGCCCACCTGGCTGCCCTCTGGCCCTTCTGCTACTGACTCCTTAGGTATTAACCTCTGTCAGTAAATACAGTTGGCAACAAGGCTAGAACCCAAACCCAAGTAGCTCCAGTCCTTGACTCCTCTCCTTTCCCATGTACCAATTGGGTCTTTCACAAAACCCTGCTGCTTTTTCCATTGGTGATGGAAAGAGAGTGGGAACTGAGATGGGCCTTGCCCGAGTATGTCCTCAGTTGCTTCAGATCGCGGCATTCTTGCGGACTAGCTCACGAATGATCAGTGAGAAGCACTAAGTCTACGACTGCACCTTGGTCTGAATAAAATTGACAAAACAGGTTCTTTGTGCTTTTTTCATCTCCCTGTGCAAATCCATCTTTTGTAGCAGCCCATGGGCTCTACTTAACCAACTGTTACAGGTAAGTCACTCCTGGAAGTTACACACGGGGGAATTTAGCATCATGTGGTTCGGTGGGAAAAACCTGAACAAGAGCTCTGGGGCAGGCATTCAACCAATGGTCGCTCCTCCCATAGCTCTCTTCTGACCTCTAGATTGGCCTGTCCAATCACCTGGCTTTCCCAGCAGCACCTTAAACTGGACATAAACAAAGCTGAGCTAACAGAATCACAGCTTTAGAGCTGGAAAGGACCCTAGAGGTCATAAACTTCAACCCCCTAAGTTTAGAGGGGGAAACAAGAGACTCAGGGAGAAATGAGTCACATGGGAAGTTAAGTGACAGAGCTGGGATTCAAAAATTTTGGTCCTCTAGTAAAGATAATGGACCCCTTCTCAGAACCATGTTTTTTTTTTTTTTTTTTCCTGAGGCAATTGGGGTTAAGTAACTTGCCAAGGTCCCACAGCTAGGAAGTGTTAAGTGTCTGAGACTATATTTAAACCCAGAATCATGTTTTTAAAGGCATAAAAATAAGACACAGAGGATTACAAAAGAAACCAATTATACTGAAATACAGTGATCAGAATATTAAAAACCCCAAGTTCCCAGACCCCAGGCTTGGAACCCCTGGAGTAGATGGTCTCCATAGCAGCTGTTAGCTCTAATAATCTATGATTCTAAATCTCTGTGGCATGAATCAATGATCCCAAATAATTATAGGCGCCTTGTGGAGCTGGCCCTTAGAGCACTAAATAGAATTCTCCTTCAGGCCAAAGGAACAGAATCTACCTGGTTTGGGGTCCGTGCTAAGCCTGATGTTTAAGATTTAATCTTTCCCCTGTGTATTTATTTCTCATGGAGCACTGTAGGTACTTTGCAGGTGTTGCTCTGAATCATTCTCCATTTTCCTTGAAAATTAATAGTCCCTCATTGTTTGTGAACAATGCACAGAAAGGTTGGGATTTTTTAGTCCCCTCCACCCCCTGAGCACACACACACACGCAGGCCTCACGCGGCCTGGAGCCACCACCCCTGTGGCAGGCATCACCTGTAATGACGCCAAAGTTCCCATTAGCTTTGGGAACGCTGACAGGCGACATGAAAAAGCTCAGAGAAAGGAGAGGAAGAGAGAATTGCTGGATTTCTTGAAGGGAATTAGCCAGGCCATGTCAAAGATCAAGTCTAGGCAGTTCGGAAGGTAAGGCACACAGGAAGGTGGCCGTACCTTTTCATACTCAATGGTGGACGTAGAAAGAACGCACTTTTTAGTGTGACAAACTAAAACCTTGGCTAAAACTAATCTCTGCAAAAGGGAGAAAGTTTAGGAGCCGCCCCGGGGTCCTCCTTGACCTTCTACCCCAGGGGGCTTCTGGAGGTGATCCCCATACCTGTCCATGCTGAGCCTTAAGTATCAGGAGGGATGAGAACTATCCTAACTCCTCAGAGGCTGTCAAAATGACGGCCGAGACAGCCAGCGGACGTCCTCTTCAAGTGGTTCTGCCTACCTTGGGTCCTTTATTCTGGCTCACCGTCCTTAAAAACCAACCCCACTGCTCAGATTCTCGTTCACATCTGCCTGTGATCTGGTCCTTGGCTTGGTGATCTTTAGGACTTGCTCTCTCCCCACCCTCAGGGCCTAACTAAAGGTACTCCTGTACCCGAGGTCCAGGCATCAATCCCTGTCCCTACTTGCTGCACTTTTAAGATATCACCTTTGCCGTCTGCTTCCAAGAAGGGACTTTTGTGATGGGCATAATTTCAGGTGAGGTAAGAGAACAGAATAAGGGAGCGTTCCCGAGTGCTAACGGGGTCTTGGGGTACTCCTTGGTTCCTATGAGTCACCCATTAGGCTTGTGTGCAGAGCTGGCCTTGAGGGCGACTCCCCTGCTGTCTCTCTTACCTCCCCACCTGACCCCCTCTCCCATTGCAGGGATAGGGAGTGGGAAGAGCTCTGAACTCAGTACCAGAGGCCCTAGCTTCCAGTTTCAGTTCCCTGTGACCTTGGATTAGTCACACCACCTTCCTCAAAGTCTAGGATTCTGCTGCCATCTGACTTGGCACAATTCAGCCGTGGGCTCTACTACTTCCTGCCTTGGTGACTCTGGGCCCGTGGTTAGTGAACTAGATTTGGAGGAACTTTGGAGGATTCCAAGTCTTGCTGTGCAATCGTAGACAAGTCATTTTCCCATCTCATAGCCTTAGTTCAGGCAGCTCCCAAATGAAAGACTCAACTAGATCTTAGAGGAGCCCGTTCAACCCCTTCACCTGAATGCTCGTGTTCCTGGTGGGCTTGGGGTGCCCTGCCCGGTACGATGCCCTCTCCGCCTCTGCTCCAGTAGTTCTCAAGGGATTCAGAATTAACTGCAACCAACAGAAAAACAAAATGCCTGCTTTGCCCATCATTATTAAACGGGGGGGGGGGAGGGAAGAGGGGTTCTACAGCATTTCATTTAATGGGCCTCCCAAGCATTTTAACGCAGAAATAACTGGGTCCAAATGTCAAAAGTGCCTGAATTGTTGACTTTCCTTCAGTTCATTTAGTTGCACTTTAAGTTCCATTGACTTCAGCTGCAAACTGACAGCTACTGGCCACCTTACCTTAATCCGGCCCGTTTTTAAGGCTTATCTTTGTTACTGTTAATGTCAATAATAATAACGGTTTGGGGGAAAAAAAGAGCCTTTGGTTGGTAATGAGTTCCAGAGCAAATCCTAAAGGGATTTCCAGTGTAGTGTGTGGTTTGCAAATGCTGCCCACAGGGTGAGTTTCCTGTAAATAATGCACTGGGGAGGGGGCCGAGCCAAACTGGGGCTATATAGTTATCCGCTTATGCCCGAATGGAAGAAAAAACTCCAATTCTGATGGCCGGAGCTTACTGGGTATCCGTGCTGCCTGGGAAGGCAGGAACCGGTGATAACAATGAATATATACAAAGGCGTATGTTTGTTACATTCCCTATTGGGCCTAGTAGCACCAAGGAAAGACACAAAGAAAACATGTCTTTGGATAACTACCCATCAATCCACGATTACGGATCGAGCATTTAACACCAGCTTCCAAACCCATTCGCAGCTGTCCTTGCCTCTGATTGGAGGCCAAGAGGCCAGACAGCAGATATTCCCAATGGGAGGCCTAGATATGGGCTCACAGGATCGGGTGCTGAAAGGGACTTTAGAGACCATCTATTGCAACCCCCCAATTTGAAAGATGAGGAGACGGAAGCCCAAGGACAGAAGTCAATTGCCAAAAGTCACAAAGATAGTAGGTAATGTGACAGAATACAGAAAGCTAGAGCTGGAAGGACCCACTGTCCACTCTCCTCATTTGACAGAGGAGGAGACTAAGGTCTAGGGGTGGGGAAGGGGTTAGAGCAAGGTAATGACAGAGGTAAGATTCAAAACACAGTCTTCTGTTTAAGTGCAGACTTCTTTCAGAGGCATCCTTCTTTCTTAGGAGGAGTTCCGGGAGGTTGGCAGGGAGAAGCTGTATCTATCAGCTGCCCCTGGGGCAGAAAGCAGTCACGTGACAGGCAAGGAATAGCTTCTGATCTTAATTGTTTCTCCCAGGACATATATAAATATCAATATATATATATGCAAGGCAGGCTGTTCACCTGCTGGATGTGTTAGGGGAACCTCCCGAGTGTCCTGCCTTTGGCTGAGGCCTGATTAACATACTGATTTACATGTTGTTTCCATCTTATTTTTCAAAGGGTACCTCCTTGAAGATCTTCCAGAATGAGAAGAAGGGGCTTAAAGACACGATTCTTGTTCTGAAAATGATATACTCAAATCTATGAATGTGCAAAACAACCACAAGAGATGCTCTAGAAACAGCTTGTGGTTATTTCGATGGGCAGAAGTAGACAGACAACCCTCTCCTGACTATTTATGCTGTTTAGGCTAGACTTCTTTCAGAGAGCCAGAGGGGAAAAAATGAGGCTCATTTTTAGAGAATGGAAGCAGGCTGTTTGGTTTTCTTTCTAAAGGGGACTGTCGTCAGCAGCCCAAGGAATATTCCCCCAGGAAAAGACGGCCAACCTGGGGACAGAGAAATTGCCATGGCTGTCTGTTGCCAGAGCGTTCTTGGGATTGGGATAGGACTGCACATCTGGAACTGAAGTGGGGCTACTTTAGAGGTCATTGAATCTAAAGCCCTCATTTTAAACAGAGGCTGGAAAAGTACCAATGGCCAGTCCAGGCCATTTTTTTCTCATATCCACTGACTTTCTCCCAAAACATCCCTCTTTCCAAGGCGTGGAGAAAGTGGCACCCAAGCTTGACCTCAAAGAATGGCAAAGACTTCAACATCTGAAAAAACAATGCTGCCTGAGCCCAAATATAATCCACCCTCCTTGCCTCTGGACCCTCGCACACCGAGACTCGGTGATGTCAAATGATTTTCCAAAACCGCCACGGTTAGCGGCCGAGCCACAGAACCAGCGTCCGAGGCTTTCCTCTGCAACGTGTCGTTGTTGAACTAGTGCTGGACTTAAAGTCAAAAGATCTGGCTCAGTTGTGGTTTTATAGGGGCTTAAAAATTTTGTCACTTCCCACTGAATCCCCTGGCCTCCCTCCCCTCAATATAACCCTCCTTAGTAACAAACAGTCAAGCAAAGCAAATCAGAGCACTAAATAATGCATGCCTCATTGTGTGCCCATAGTCCATCACCTCTCTCCCCAGGGGCCAGAAGCATTCAGCCTCATTTTCCTTATCTGTAATCTTATTACTTGCTCGATCTCCCTTCCCAGTTTAAGGAAAATGCTTTGGGAAACCTGAAAGCACTAGCTGAACTGGAGGTAAATCCGAACAACAGCAGTGGTAGTCAGAATAGCTGCTAGTGTTTTAAGGTTTAAAAAGTGATTTACACACATGATCCCATTTAATAAAATGGAGATCACAAGAAGAGGCAGGCTGGAAACTGGCCTCAGTTCTGGAGGAATAAATGGGTAGGGCTCCTTTGGGCTGGAAGGCAGGCATCTGCAACTATGGCAACAGAGGCAAAAGGAGTTAACTCCCACCCAAGGGGTTAATGGGAAAGAAAATGGTTTTTTTCCCCCCTCAATGCATTAGAGAAAAGAAAAGAGATGGAAGGGGAAGGAGACTCATTAATAAACTAGGGTGACAGAATTCCTTCCTATTCTTAAATTGGACTTAGAGGAAAACAGCTTTTCCAAATCAGTCCCTCCACTCAAGTTGTTCTTTCAGATAATTTGTTTAAAGGGGGGACCCCCCCCCCGCAACAGCTCAAAAGCTGTAACAGGCAGCCAAGAAGAAAATGGACTAGTCAAAGAAGAAAATGAGAAGTATAGATGAAAGCCAGAGAATCAAAAAGGATGCTCTGAATATGGAAATAATCACGATGATTATAGCTATTATTATTACTAATGACGATAATCAGGGAAATTATTGGAGCATGGTGCAGTGGACGGAGCACTCACCAATTAGAGGCAGAGAACCTAGGTTTGAATACTAATACTGACTCTAACTCACTACCTGTGTGACTTCAGGAAGGTCACTTCTCTGTGGGCCTCAGTTTCTCTACTTCAACAAAATGAAGGGATTTGACTCGGTGATCTTTAGGGTCCCTTATGGTTCTGAATAAGGAATTATTCATCTAAGGTCTGTGAACCTGTTTTTTTTTTTTTTAGATATTTTGATAATTCTATTTCAATATAATTTGTTTCCGCCGTAATCTAACATCATTTTATCTTATGCATTTAAAAACATGATCTTGGGAAGGGGTCCATAGGCTTCCCTGAACTGCCAAAGGGATCCTCAAAAAAAAGGTAAGAACCCCAGCTCTAAATGAATAATCATATTCTTTTTCAGTCTATTATCTTAAAAGAATTTTCCCTTCCCTCAGCCTCAGTTTCCTCACCTGTAAGATGAAGGGTTTTTACTAGGTGATCTTTAATGCTCCTTTTCAGATTTGGATCTGTGATTTTATAAACCTGTATCTTTGGGCCTCAGTTTGTTCGATTGTAAAATAATGATTAGATGATCTTTAAGCTCTCTTTGAGCTCTAACTCTTAGGAGCCTATGAGAATAAGGAATCTGTAAACTAAGAAACACAGAGGGAAATAGAAAAGCTAGACTCCGAGCTTGAGACCTGAGGGTTAGAACAAGCCCCAAGCCAGGCAGCTGTGCCGCATCCCTTCCACCCTGGTTCCCGCAGCTGTGACACTTGGAAGATATTTGTGGTGTGTGGAAGGAACCTAGAAGCTGGGGGCAGAAGCCATGAGAGGCATTCTTGGCTGGGCTACATCTCAGCAGTGTGGTTAGATTCCTTTCCCACTCTGGGCCATGTCTTATAAAGTGAGGAGCCTCATCTCCTTTATCCAGGGACAGATGTGAGAGCCACAGCACTGGCCAGTGGGAGAGCCAAGCCTGACCAAAGAAGATAATGACAATCAGGAGGTACTTGGCTAAATACTGCCCCCCCCCCCCCATTGCTAGGGGATAAATAAATGTCACTGATTCCATGTTTGATCTTGGGCAAATCACCTCCCTGGAGGTCAATTTCCTCATTTATAAAATGAAGGAGCTGGCTGAGATACTCTCCCTTTTTTTTGCCCTCCCTCCTGTCTCTCTCTCCCTTTGTCTTTTTCCGCATCCCCCTTTGTCTTTCTCTCTGTCCTTGTCTCCTTTTCTTTTCTTCTCCCTCCCTCTCTCTCATCTCTGTGTTCTTGTCTCTCCTCTTGTTGTCCCTATCTCCCTCCCTCTCCTTGGTCTCCTTTCTCCTTCCCTCCTCTCAAGTCTTTCTTCTATCTCTCTGTGTCTCTCCCTCCATCCTCCACATTGCCATCATTTCCAAATAAATCCCTTGTCTTAACCCTAAACAGCAAGCTCAGAGGTGTTCTCCAGCTCTAGTTCTCCGACTCTCTATTGCCTTAGGTAAATGTAGGAAACATCTTCTGATGTGAGATAAAGGGGTTGGTCTAGATGGTCTCTAGGGTCACTTTCATCTCACTCTAAGTGGTGATCTCAAACATATATGGGTCCTTCAAACCTGCCTGGAGTTATGTCCATAGTGACAGTGTTTTAAAGAGGTGAATGAGAAGGCAATAAGGAGGTTCAGTGGGAAGATATGATGTGTGACTACCTGCCGGAAATGGGCCATTAAAGGAATAAGAAGATCAAGAGGCTCTGGTGGCTGGAACTTGGAGCGGTAGTTTGGGGAATCAGGGAACTGGGAGTTAATGGGGGAAAAAGTACAAAATAGCAACCCCAAGGCCCAATGAATTTAGTTTTCCTCTCTCGTATCCAATTGTCTAGAATAAAGGGCTTGTCTACTGCCTGCGCTTCCTTCCCTGGAGGCTGGGTCCCATGAAATGCTATCTGTGATTGGATGGCTATCCCCTCCATGGGACTGTCAAGTCCCAAAGGTCTCATCCCAGATGAGGCCAGTGTGACTTTCTGTCCCTCTCAGGGTCAGCCTTTAGCTCTCTGCAGAGCCAAGGCCCACCATGAACACTACTCCGAAGATGCGCGTGAGAAGCTTATTAGACACATATATAAGCAGTGCCAACAGGGTGAGCCGGAAGAAGGTGGCTGGAGAGAGAGCCTGAGATACATCACTGAGACAAAGGGAAATCATAAAAGCAACGGGAAGGTATCAGAAGGTGGCATTTATTGGCGGAACATGGATCTTCAGAAGGGCATGACCGGTTCTCCATGGCTTAAGTAAACAGTCTTGGGAACTCATCACTGGGAGGCCTCTTCTACTCTGACAAGGAAAAGAGCAGACATTTGCTTGGGGGCCACAGGCGCTGGGCTTCATACCCAGCATGACACATGCAAGGTTACATGGGAAAAGACTGCAGCTGTTAGGTATTCACGGGGGGGGGGGGAAGAAAGGCTGGATCCACTGCCTTTTGGCTCCCAGTGTTGGCTGGTACAGTGGAAAAAACACTGATCCCAGTGTTGGGAATACTTCAGTTTAAAGATGGCCTCAGACACTACTTAGCCATGTGTCCTTGCACAAGTCATCTTGCCTGCTTAGTCTGTTTCCTCACCTATAAAATCAGGATAATGATAGCACCTATCTCCCAGAGTAGTTGGGAGGATCAAATGAGTCGGTAATTGTAAGGTACTTTGCACAGTGACTGGCACATAGCAGGTGCAAAATAAATGTTAGCTACTTCCTCCTACTCCAAAAGTGTGGCTTTCACTTAGTCTGTCCCACCCAATGAATCATACTATCTTAAAGTTGGGGGAGAACTTGGAGGTGATCTAGTTCAAACCTTACCTGTAGAGGACTCCCTTCTGTGATATTCCCACAAGTAGCCATCTAGCCTCTACTTCGGCCTTAAAGGAGGGGAAGGATCTAAACAGGTGGTTATGTTGGGAAGTTGTCCAGTGGAGATATGGGAAGTGCTGTTGGCCAAGTCCCAATGGCAAGAAGGGCCAGGGAATGGCAAGTTGTTCAACTTCACAGGCCAAAGAATGGGCATAGAGGTAGAGCAACTCAGAATAGGGTTACTGTTTAGGTTTTGGTGTATACTCACCAAAGTAAGGCGGTCGGACCTTATCCTGTGTCCAGCGGGGGCCACTTAAGTACAAGAGTGACGTGGCCAGAGACTATGCTAAAAAGACCATACTGGCAGCAGCACAAAAGACTCGGTGCAATTAAGTGAACATTGATTAAGGGCCTACAATGTGCTCTATGACTATACATCATGGAATCCCACAATACCTAAGGAATCAGAACTGTGGGTCACCCAAAGGGCATTGCAGAGAAACTTGGTGGGGACAAAGTGGCTGAAGCACATTACCAATGATGAATTATGCCGGAAAAGTGGTAGAAGAGATATCATCAAGGAGATGTATGACTGGAAAAGGTACTAGGTCAATTATGTATCAAGAGCTAAGAATAACGTGAGGCAGGGAGCCACACAATGCCAAGAGAACTAGAAAGCAGGTCTCTGTCAAGTTGGGAGGATGATTCACAGGAGGTCATGGGCAAAAGTCTCTCAAGATGACAGGGAAGAGTTCAATTGCACACCACTGGGGAAAGTCCCCACATCGAGATCATAGAAACATGGACAAATGTGCAAAGTGTTAGATGGATGAGCAAGGCAATAGGCTTTGGAGTCAAGAAGAATTGGGTCAAATTTGCCCTCAGGCATTTGCTAGCCATATGACCCAACAAGTCACTTCCTCTCAGCAAACTTCAGTTTCCTCCACAGTCAAATGAAGAATTGCACCAGCTGGCCTCTGGGATCCCTTTTCATACTACCTCTATGATCCTATGAGGTGAAGAGCTCAAAGAATTTATCACCTTCCACCAAACCTCTTTTCTTCAAGGCACCCCCTCTATAAGGACCCCCAGGAGGCTAAGCTTGACACTGTGGGTTTGTTTGCCTTGAGGTCTCTTGGGGTCATAACAAAAAAGTCCTGGCTGAGAGGGGTCAATGGTTCCCTAGCTAGGATGTTCACAGAGTTATGAATCGGGGAACTCCTCCCCTGAAAGGCTGGCAGTTCTCCTTTCTCTAAGGCCTGCTTGGGTGAATCAATATCTCTGTAAGCACCCCTGTGGCCAGATGTGTCTCGGCACTAGGAGTGCCAAAGACAAAGAATAGGCTGTTTCTGCCCAGAGGAGAACACAGACCCAAGGAGAGACTGCCTGAAGAAGCTGGAGTGGTCACCACTATTAAAAGTCACAGAGAACTCAAGGCACAAGAGGTCAAGTAAAAAAGATTCAGCATTTTATAGAGAGGGAATCAGGGGCTCAGAATGTTGATTTGTCCAAGATCACACTCACAGCAAGTAAGAGTCAGAGGTTATGAATGGAACCGAGGTTCAGACATTGGACTTCCCTGGGGAATTTTTAGGAGCATTTATGCACTGGGTGGATAGAGGAGGACATCAGGTTTTGATTTTGACCACTCCCCAGGGAGGAGACGAGCAAGATGGGGCAGGCTCATGAACTGACTTTCTGGATGTGGGAACCCTGGAGAGTGGAGACAAAAAGGAAGAAGAAACTAGGCCGAGAGGGAGAAGATAGGATGCTCCTTCCCCCTGGATGTTGGGGTAATGAACTCGTTTTCTTTCTGGCTCAAAGATCTGGAGGATAATTGCCATCTAAAGTCAGGTATGTAAAGTTAATTCCTGGGGGAAGAGGAAGCTGAAGCCACCAAAACCAGAGTGAGGGGTTAGGTATTGGTAAAGGTGGACTAAGTGTTGGATGAGAAAGTGTTGACTTCTCATTTTTCAAAGGGAATTGTTCATATTTAGGGAACTGGGCAGAATATTAAAGAGCAGCTCCCCTTTCCATCTGGATATTGAATCATTCATAGCAGGGGAAAGGAATTTACACTGCTCGCACAATTTTCACTTTTGGTGGGCTCTTCTTTTCCCTGATCTGTCATTAAACTGTCCAATTAAATGAACACTCTGGCCTTAGGCCCCTCTGTATGCTAGTCGCCTGTTTACCAACTGGGAATCCTCCAAGTTTAGATTAAGACTCAGAGAAAGAGCTCCAGGACATCGGGGCAGCCCTTCAACCAGGGATTTATGTAAAGATACAGCTGAGAACCATAAAGGATGAGAAGGCATCGATGGATCACAATCTGCTGAAGGAGGGAGGGCTACCATATAGACAAGTCACAGGAGGATGGAAATAAGGAGGTGAGAGAATCAAAAAAAGGCATCAGATTCAAGAAATATTTAGTAAGCACCTACTATGCACACAATACTGTACTCAGGCTTGGAGAAGAAAGGTGGGAAAATGACACCGGTTGGGTCTGCCCTCAACAATCTTACACTCTACTGGAAAAAATGGGGAGAAATACACCAACAAATAGACAATGGCAAGTGGGACGATTCTTGGCAAAGAGTGAGTGCCTAATGAATGCTTTTGATTGACTAACAGCAGAAAAGAAGGATATAATCTAGAATCATTAGAATACAGTGAATCTTTAGAAAAGGCAAATTAGAATAGAGAGGGGGAGAACCAGGGCAGGTTTCATGGAGGAAGCAGCATCTGAACTGGGCTCTGAAGGAAAAACCGAATTTTGGTGGGTAGAGATGAAGACGGTACGTTCCAGGGACAGGGGACAGGCTGGATGAGTGTGCAAGGTTGGGGAATAGTACCTACTGTGACTATCCAGAGTGTTTCTGTTGAAGATACCCTCACCTTCCTGACTACCCAGGTTCGCAAACTCAATCATCCTTAACTTTCCCCTTCTGTGTCCTACCCCAAGCCATCAGCTACTGAATCTGGTTGAGGTCCCCCTCCATAGCATATCTAGCCTCTGTCTCTGTCTGTCTCTCTAGCCTCTCTTCTCCCCCTCTAGATCTTTTCTCTCTCTCTCCTCTCTCTCTCTCTCTCTCTGTGTATCTTTTCCTCTAACCTCTCTTTCTCTGTGTCTGTTTCTCTCTCTGTCTCTCTCTTGCCTCCCTCTGTCTCAGTATCTCTCTCTGTGTCTCTCTGAGTTTGTCATCATCCCTCTCTCTAGCTTCTGTGTGTGTCTGTATCTGTGTCTGTGTCTCTCTCTAACCTCTGTTTGTTTCTCTTCCTGTCTGTTTGGTCTCTCTCTTGCCTCCCTGTCTCTGTCTCCAAATTTCTTTTGTGTGTATCTCTCTGTGAATGTGTCTCTCTCTAGCCTCTCTCCTTCTAACCTCTCTGTGTGTCTACGTGTATCCATCTCGCTCTGTTTCTCTCTCTCCAGCCTCTATATATGTGTTGTCTCTCTGTGTCTTTTCCTCTGTGTCTCTAGAGGTCTCTCCTCATACCACCACGGCCTAGTTCAGGCCTTCTTGTAAGTCCCCTGACTGGCTCTTTCAATCTCTCTCCTTCCCAATCCATCCCATACACAACTGCCAAATTCAGCTTCCTTTGTCACTCCAACCCTTCCAAAACAATTCTGTCATTTCCTCCCCCCTCCCCCCCCCCACCGCCTCTAGAATAAAATGCAAACAACCAAGCCTTGGTCCTGAAAGCCTTCTAGAAGCCAATTCCCCACCCCCTGCCTTCCCAGACTTCCCTTGGATTATTCCCTTCTGAAGATCTCTGCCTTCTAACTCTCATCTCGACCCTCAGTCACACCATGGACCCCTACTATGCCTGGGATGCAAAATTCATCCCCTTCTTTCAAGCCCTTGAGCTTTCCTTGATCTCAGCCCTGTCCCCCCTCCATTGCTAAAACTCTTTACTTCCTCAAATTACCTTATTTTAAAAAAAACCTGCTGTTTACATGTTGTTACCCTGCCCCCCCAAGCAAACAGAAACCTCTTGAAGCCAGGAACTATTCTATCTTTGTATCCCTGGAGCTTAAAACACAGTAGCCTTTTTAAACATGTTGATTGAACTGAAATCAAATGCAGACTGTGAGAAGGAGCAATCGAGATTTATCGAATGAAAATCTGAGGTTTCTGACTTTAAGTGAGTTACAATCTCGGGGCCCGGGGACACAATCCAGCATCTCTGTGACGTGGCCAGAACAAGTAGGGATGCTCTAGGCCTTGTCGGGGTTGTCCACTGGAGACTCAACAGGGCGGTAAGAATCGCTACTGTGATGGGGCACATGGACAATGGCTATAAAAAGAGAGACTAGGGAACAGGCTGACCTTTCTGCTTGCCAGGCCCACTCTGTGATAACCTAGAGGCAGGGGGAGAAGCTCCCAAGAGTTTCAAAGGTAGCCATCATGCTGTGACTCTCTCCATGGGAACCAGTCCCTGCCCACTAATCTACCTTCATCGTTTTGTTAAATTGCCTCTCCAGCGCAGTCAGAAAGCAATTTCTTCTCCAAGGTCGGCTTTCTGTTTGTTTGTTTTTCTTAAATAGAGCCTTCCAGTTTAATTTTGGGCCATTATGCTCTTTGGAAGCTCTGCTTGGCTGTTAGTTGTTAATATTTAATGTGACTTGAAGCTTTCCCATAAATCTATTGAAATGTACGCGCTTTAAGTTCCCAGGCTGTTATTTCATGATCTCAGGTAGGCGTGATGATTCAAACTACCACTTAGAGAAGGTGACCTATTAGCACCGTGGGCTCAGTACCCTGGGAGCTTTCTGCAGCTTATGTGCAGACAGCATGTGAACATGGTACACCAAAAAAAAAAAAAAAAAAAAAAAAAAAGAGTTTTATAGGTTCTTTGGAGAGATTTCTCATTAATTGCTTCTCTTTTCCCTTACCCTCCATCTCAAGTCCTGGCCCAAGGTATAATCTCGAATGTTAGGGAAGGTAGCCATGGGGGAATGGGAAAAGCAGCCAGTTGGAGTCAAAAGTCTAAGGTTTGAGGAATGGGTCTGTTGCTAACTCACTGTGTGATCTGGGGCAAGTGAGACTGTTTCTTTATGTCTGATACAGATGTAATACTTATAGTCTATATCTCCAAAGCCTGTAATGGGGATCAAATGAGATCATGAGCAGAACAAGGAAACACCTGGTGGGAGCAGTCCCTCCACCAACTATAGCTCATCTTTCACTTTCCCCAGATACAACTAGGTTGCAGTTTGCTCAGAAAGAGCATTGGCTTTGCAGCCAGAGGATCTGGAATTGAACCTCAGCTCTGTCACTTAATAAACCTGTTGTCACCTTAGCAAATCAAGAAACTTCTCTGAACTCAGTTCCTCGTCGGAAAATGAAGTGGGTTGGATTAATGTCCCTGAAGGACCCTTCTAGCCCCAAATATTTGGTCTTTGGGGATGGAAAGAGCCTTCTGCATCCAGAGAGAGAAATATGAAGACTGCATGTGAATCATGGTTTTTTCCCCTTATGGTCTTACTTTTCTTGCACAACATGACAGGTACGGAAATATATTAAAAAGGATTGCACGTGTTTAACCTATAGCAAATCACTTGCTATCTGGGGAGGGGGAGTTAAAGGAGGGAAGGAGAAAATTTCAGAACACAAAATTGACCCCCAAAATAAAAAAAAAATCATCTATTTGGTCTCATGGTTTGAAGTGGCAGATGCAGGATTTGAACAATCTTCTTGACTCCCTGCCTGGGTACGTGAAGGGTTATGCAAACCAAAGCAGATCCAGTTATGGGAAGGAGGATAAATATCTCAGATTCTCTTCGGGATCCACTTTAGGGTACTTACAACTAGCTTCAGAGGCTGGGGTGCAGAATGTGAAGGGGAATAGTGCATACTAAAGCCTGAAAGAGAGGATGGGGCCAGAGTGTGAAAGGCTTTAAATACCCCTTTGTTTCTACTTTATACCAAAGGGAACCACTAGAGTTTATTGAGCAGGGGACTAACAGGCTTGTGTTTTAGTTAAATCCTTTCATTTTACATAAAAGGAGATCGAGGCTCAGTTTAGGAGAAGTGATTTGACCAACGTCACACAGTAAATTAGTGGGAAATTCAAGACCCGAGCCAGCCATCTCGGCCTCCAATAGCAACTGTGGTCTCTGTAGTGTTTGTTCCTCTTAATCTTCTTTCACCTGACACTGATTAGGATGTATACCCTCACAGGGGTCAGGAACCTCAGTTTCCTCCTTTGTAAGCCAAGAGGACTGAACTAGCTGGCATCTAGGAGCCTGTGTGTACCTTTTGATATGTCCCTTTAACTTTCCGGGCCTGGTGCCTCTTCTGTAAACAGAGGGGGGCGGTTAATCTTATTATTAGGACTGTTTCTTACAACTTGTCTTCTTGAAATGTCCCCTCTTAGAACTATTTTATACCTTCTCCTTCATCTTTGAAGCAGGTCAGATGATTTTCTGCTTCTTTTTATGTTTGTTTATTCAAATAGTCCTGGTCTTGGAATGCTTCTCAATTACATTTGGCACTCAGGTTCCCCCATTTGCATTTAAAATTCTCTCAAATCAAAATTGTCCCTCTGGTTACCCAGAGTAAGTCACATAGGAATCAAATGTATTAGGCACCAAGTCCATGGCAACAGAGTCAGCTGCTCTGGAACCTGGGTAAAGGAATAAGTTGGAGCCAGACATCCTGTGTTCTTAATCTTCAGGACCCTGATACGCAGCAGCCAAGACTTACAGGAGAAGCTTGCAGCTGGCTTGCGGCATATCTACCCCAAAAGGTGGATGAGTTCAGGAAGGAGAAGGAGATGGACTAGGAAAACTACAACCAGTAAAAAGAGAAGCCACTAAAGGGGGCTGAGAAGCATCCCAAAGTGAGGAAGAGTCTGGGCTTGGACCTGGGGCGAGGCAGGTGAAAAGAGGTTACTCCATAACACAACAAGAGAGAGAGCTGGCCAGGAGTCAGAAAGATTTCAATGGGAATTCTACTTCATACCCTCAGCAGTTGAGAAATCATTTTGGTTCCCTTAGCCTCAGTTTCTTCATCTGTATAATGAGGGGGAATACTCTGAAACAATCCTAAGAGAGGATGGTCTGGTGAGACTCTCAGGCTGGGACTTCCCTGGGGAGCTCTAAAGCTCCAGGATAGTCTGGATGTCTGTATCCTTGCACTCCTTATTCTTCCCCCAAACCGTGGCTTCCCCTCCTCTGCCCTCTGTCCTCATATCCAAATGCTTGACTCCAGCATCTGGAGACACATTAGGAAGGCAGGAAGGAAGAGTCCTGCTCTTTTCTACTCTGGTCCCATGATGCCCAGAGTTCTGTGTTCAGTTACAGGCGCCACACCGGAGGAAAGAAACTGACACTTTTCCATCCAGGGAGGTGGACTTGGGACCCGGGAAGGCCTAAATTCAAATCCTGCCTCTGACACTTCCGACCAAATATCTGGAGCTAGAAGGGCCCTTCAGGGCCATTGGTCCAATCCCCTTCATTTTACAAATGAAGCAACTGAATTCAGAGAAATTCGGTGACTTGCTAAGATCAGAAAGGCTAGTGACAGAACTGGGGTGCAAATCCAGGTCCTCTGGCTGCAATCCCAACACTTTCTGAGCGAACTACAACCGAGGAACCAGGATGATGAGAGGGCTGAGACTGGGAGACTGAGGAAGTGAAAGGGAAAAGAAACTTTAGAGGGGCCATAATTGCTGCCTTCAGGTCCTTGAAGGCCTGCCAGGCCCAAGAAAGATAAGATCTATTATGTCTGCCTCAACAGAGCAGAACTAGGAGGAGGGAGTTAGACTTGAGGCCTGATATACCAAGGACCATTGTCCCCAAATGGAACGGGCCGCCTTGAGAAGTAACAGGCTCCCCTGCTGATTTCCTGTCCCAGATGTTGGCGGGGATCCCCACAGAGGGCAGGGCTGCACACCCTCTCTCCATAGGTTTCTCCACCGTGGCACCAATGACAAAGGGATTGCCTAAGTGTCCTGACATTTCCACGGCAGGATTTATGGCTTCCAGGAAGCAGGAAAGCTGCAGGCATCTATGTGATTTGGTGGAGGAAGAGATTGGCCATGGGCTGGGGCCCAGAAGGAGTGGGCAGACAATCTGCTGATTAGCACGGAGAGTACAGACAGGATTTGCGGAGATATGAAGTATCTTGCCCTTGTGCTGTTACAAGAGGTTGCTCATGGAGGTCTGTGTTGACCTGGATCCATTTTACAGTCACAGACACATAAAAAAGTCCTAACTAGAATATCCCAGGGGCCAATCCAATCTAAGCGGCCCCGCCCCATGTGACATGGGAGCAAGGAAAGTGCAATACAGTTGGCATATCGTAGCCAGTCTGGCTCTGTCCAGCCACATCGTTCCCAGGTCCCTGGAATAAAGGGCCCTAGAAACAGGATATTCTAATCACCAGCGTGGGGGGTCTAGAAAGCAATGGTACATTTTGTCACCCCAACTTGTGGCCTCTAGAAAACAGAATATTTTAATCACCCCAGCATGGGGGGTCTAGAAAGCTACATTTTGTCACCCCAACTTGGGGCCGCTAGAAAACAGGATATTTACCCCATTGTGGGAGGTCTAGAAAGCAATGGTATATAGTGTCCCTTCAATTGGGGGCTCTAGAAAGCAGAACTCAGTGCTTTAGTGTCCCAAAGTTGGGGCCCTAGAAACAGGATACTCTAATCACCCCAGCGTGGGGGGTCTAGAAAGCAATGGTACATTTTGTCACTCAACTTGGGGCCTCTAGAAAACAGGATATTTTAATCACCCCATTGTGGGGGGGTCTATAAAGCAATGATATATAGTATCCCTTCAACTTGGGGGCTCTAGAAAGCAGGACTCAATGCTTTAGTGTCCCAAACTTGGGGCCCTAGAAACAGGATACTCTAATCACCCCAGCTTGGGGGTCTAGAAAGCAATGGTACATTTTGTCACCCCAACTTGGGGCCTCTAGAAAACAATATTTTAATCACCCCATTGTGGGGGGTCTAGAAAGCAATGGTATATATTGTCCCTTCAACTTGGGGGCTCTAGAAAACAGGACTCAATGCTTTAGTGTCCCAAACTTGGGGCCCTAGAAAAAGGATATTCTAATCACCCCAGCGTGGGGGGGTCTAGAAAGCAATGGTACATTTTGTCACCCCAACTTGTGGCCTCTAGAAAACAGGATATTTCAATCACCCCATTGTGGGGGGTCTAGAAAGCAATGATACATTTGGTCACCCCAACTTGGGGCCTCTAGAAAGCAGGATAGTTTAATCACCGCATCTTGGGAGGTCTAGAAAGCAATGGTATATATTGTCCCTTTAACTTGGGGGCTCTAGAAAGCACAACTCAATGCTTTAGTCTCTCCAACGTGGGGGCCCTAGAAAGCAGGATATTTTCAACACCCCAGCATTGGGGGGGGTCTAGTAAACAAAGGTACAATTTGTCCGGTGCTTGGTGGCACTAGAACACAGGACAGTGAAAGCAAGAAAACACAGGACAGAGGGATGTGAAACAAGTCCATGACCTCCTCCCCATTTGACAAGTGGGAAAACCGACACAGACATACACTAAACAACCTGACTTGAGCTTTGGCTAAGTCGGCGCTCACCCCGACATCTGAAAGCCTGTGGCCTCCAAAGTCTCCAAACTTTGCCTCCCGGGAGTCTGGCTGTAGATGGGTTCCCCAAGGTTCACTGGCACACATGCACCAAGACAGCTGTCAAACTTTGCTGTGGCGACGGGCAAACTGGCTATAAGTTACCAAGTGTCCAAATGAACGGGTCCGGGTTAATTTCCCCTGCTGCCTCTGATAGAGCTGGCAACTGCCTTTTTTCAAGCAAGGGCTGGCTGCTAAACACCTCATCTGCTTTACATGGCTCCTTTGTGATTTACCTGGAAGGGGTAACCTGTCATTCTCCTGGTCTAATTTTTCTGCAAATTATACACAGCAGGGAATCAAACTCCTCTTTGATGAAAAGGAGGCTCCTTCCAAGTGGGGCTTTTTTAAATTCAGAGAAGTTCCTAATTCCACAATTGTGGAGTCAAAGAGGCCGGATCACCTGAGGGAAACCTGAGGCTTTCTTTGGGTACCTCCACTGAGCAGGGTCTAGGATCCAGGCCAAGCCCACTGATCAAATGCCAGTTTGTTTGCTTTAAGGTTGGGGTAGTTCCTCCTTCACAGCCCAATCTCTCTGCCCGATCCTTTTGGAGCCAACCTAAACCAGAGTCCATTGTTAAATTTACACTGTGTGAATATTAGCTCCTTGGAAATTCACAGAGCAGAGCTTAATTTACTGTTGGTTGATTGCATAGACTTAAGAAAGGAATGGGAAAAAATTACCAATGCAGATTAAACTTTCACTTAGAGATACTTTTTGGCTTCTTCTGGAAAGTAAACCTATGCCTGTCTGCATTTAAGAAACATTTCTCAAGTCCTACTGTGCGCCAAGTCCTGTGCTAACCACCAACGTAATACAAAGGTCCTCCAAGCTTAGATGAGGCACAGTTCCTCAAAAGTTTTCCATCGGGGTCACCTCCAGGCCAGGGTGATCCCATGAAGATGACTTTGGAGGAGAGATTGTGAATAGCAGGTACTTAACCATTTGTTGAATAAATGAAGGACATAAGATGATTTGGGGGATATTTTTGGTGACATTGCCATTTCATGGGGTGCTTTTAAATGGGCTGTGGAGAATGGTTTCCCAAGGGGAGAATTTGCCCCAAAAGATCCTAGAGGAGAGCTCGAGAAACCCCCAGAATTGAAAACCACTGGCTTGAGTTAAATGGATGGAAATACAGAAAGTCACAGACAAGCCAATGACAAGGAAATGCCCGGATTCCTGGAATCTGCTACTAAGGGCTGAACCTGGGCCCTATTTTCAAAAGAGGAGCCCAGGGACATCTCGGTAATTACAGACCAATGAGCTTCACCTTGGGACCAGGAAAACAGATGGATGTTCTAATTAAGGAGAAAGAACAGCACAACCTTTGAGTGTGAGTCAAAACAGCTAAGCTTCTAATAGGGAAAATGGCTGGCTTTCCCCTGCTTAGTGACAACCCTAGGGGACCCACTCCAAGTTGGCTGCTTCCAGATAGAGGAAACGTGACATGGTACAAAGAGCGCCAGACTGAGAGCCTAGTCCTTTGTCCTGGTTCTGCTAACTCGTTCTGTGACCTCGTGTGGGCTGACCTGAGAGGTCTCCTATCTTCCCACTCTTGCCAGCATGTGGTTCTGCTGTGAATGTTGACCTGTTAGGGTACGTCTTAGACCTCCAACCAGCCGGCATGCTGACATTTTGCAGTGTGAGCCATTTATGCCTTGGGAACTAGAAATCTGCAAACAGGCAACCTACACATCAGGGGGTGACTGATTTTGGTCATGTCTACACTGGAGGTGTCACTGGGGCCTGCCATACTCCCCAGTGCTTCCTGAACCAGATTAAAATGCGGTGGGGAAATATTGAACAAAATAAATAAAAACAGATAATATTAAATGTGGTTTTCTAAGTGACAGCGATCCTTGTGTATGGTTTGATTTCCATTTGAGTTTGCCATCACTAGTGTAGATTTAAAGTGATGGAGCCAGTTGTTAAACATTTCTCAGCACTCTTGGAGATAAAAAAAAAGAGGGAGCCTGGACAAGAGTATGTTTTTGTCAATTAACTAAATATGCCCTCTAGACAATCTGTAACTAAACACCTGGTCTCTCCTTTCCCTTATTCAACCTTCTCAGTTTCCTTTCCAGTTCTCCTTTTAAGAAAGGAAGAAAAGGTGCATTCCAGTGAGCTATGTGCTGATCTTAAAGAAATTGAAGAACAGATTACTGACCATTTTGTGATAATTTCAAAGGAGACACTGCTAATTGGTTGACAGGAGCAAAGTAAATTAACCAAGGGCAAGTCACGCTAAACTAATGTGATTATCTTTTTTGAGCAAGGTCATTATTAGATTGATTAGCAAAGTCTAGAGATGGAGGGGACCTCAATTTCAGCAAAACATTTGACGAAATTTCTCATGAAAGTAGACGAATACTGCCGAAAAATAATAAAATGGATGGATTTGGAGTGGGTGGAACCGTTCTACCCAAAGGAAGGCAGTTAGTGAATACTAAGCAAGAGGTTGAGCTCTACCACAGTGCCACAGATTTGAACTTGGCCCTGTCTCATCCAATATTTTTATCAATGACTTTTATGAAGAGCTAGAAGCTCTTTGCAGGTTGGAAGATGGTGAAAGCTAGATAAGACCCTGAGTGACAGAATCAGTATTGAAAATGTCAGCAGGCTAGACTATCAGCTGTCAAAAGTGTGGACTGAGGTCCCCAGGACTCTTTACAGGGGGTTGGAAAAATCGAAACTTTTTTCATAACACTATGCTATTTTAATGCCTAATATAGTCAAGATCACTGGAGAAAAACCACATAAACAAAAGATCTCCAGAGGAGGGAGCCTTGATCATTTTTAAGAGTATAAAGGGAACCTGAGACCAAAGAGGATAACAAGATAAAACTTAAAATAACTGTAAAATCCTGCGTTGGATTAAAAAACCCAGTGCTAAAGTACAGAATAGGGGAGACACAAATGTACCAAATGGGGAGTCTTACTAGTTGCTCAGGTGAAAAAGACCTGTGCAGGGGCAACTAGGTAGAGCATGGGATAAAACCTAAGTTGGAATAAGAAAGATCTGAGTTCAAATTCTATCTCAGAAACTTCCTATCTATGTGGCCTTAAGTCATTTAACTCTGTTTGCCACTGGAGAAGGAAACGGCAAACCATTTCTTTATCTTTGCCAAGAAACCCCTGTGGACAGAGGTCTACAGGGTCCCAAAGAGTTGGATATGACTAAAAACCGAACATCAACAGCAGCAACTCAGTAGGAGTCAAAAGGTTTGGTTGGGTTTGGCAACCACACAACTTCCTTGTGAGGGAGCTCCCTGTTCCACTGCAGGTGGGCAACTGTTTTGTAACTTGGAGTGAGTGAATTGCCCAGGTTGAGAGCTGCAGGGCCCTGCTCATATGTGTTACAGGTGAGACTGACTTTGAGGCAGGGTCTCTGGCTATTCTACCATACTGCTTGTGGGCTCACTGAGCTTGTTGTTGTGACTCCATTTGGGATTTTCTTGGCAGACACATCAGAGTGGTTTGTCATTTCCTTCTCCAGCACATTTGACAGATGAGGAAACTGAGACAGACAGGGTGAAGTGACACACACAGCTAGTAAGTGTCTAAAGCCACCTTTGAACTCAGAAAAATGAGTCTTCCTGACTCCAGGCCGCACTTTATCCACTGCGGTGTCACTTAGCTGCCTTTCACCGAGCTTAGGGTGCATTAAAAGTCAAACACCATCCAGATGAAGAGTTTGTGTAGAGGGGTGAAAGCAATATGACAAAAGACTAGAGACCAAATCATCTGAGAATGGTTTATAAGCTGGGGAAGTTTTGCCTTGGAGAAGAGAAGCTTTAGGGAGGACTTAATCACTGCCTTCAAATATTTGCCAGGGAAAAAGTGATTCCCTGTGGCCCAAGAGGGCCAAATGAAGACCAGAGGAGAGAAGGCATGGGAAGGCCAGTTTCAATTATGATTAATAACAGCAAGTTGACATTTCTATAAGGCTTCAAGGTTTGTCAAACATTCCATGTGTGATCTAATTTGATTCACATGACAAGTCTGTAAAGTAAGGATTACAAGTGTTGTTATCCAGTCCCACTCTGGATGAGGGAGAGTCATGCCCATGGTCACACAGCTTGGAGGCATCCCAGGTGGGGATTCTATTTAAGGAAGAGTTTTTTGATAATGAGATTTTTCTCAATGGAACCAGCTGCCTGAGGTGACAATGAGGGGATGGTGAGAAGGACTTAGGCAGAGACTGAATAATCATATGGCGGAGACAAGATTCCCATACTGGCTAGACAGCTGAATTGGCTGACCCTAAGGTCCCTTCCATTTCTCAGTCTAGGATTCTATGATTCCTTGCTTCTTTACCTCCTTATAACTTCATACCAATAAATATTACAAGGTGACAGTTTCGAGTAGAGCATTTTGAACTCAAAGGAATGGCGCTATACACATATGTATATATGAAGAAATTCAATCTGTAAATCACACACACCAAGCTTAACTCGAAAAAGAGTCAGACCATCTGGATACATGGAAACTTCAATAATTTGAAATCATAATGATTATCAATCTATTAATTAAGTTCGTGCAATAGAGTGATAAAGTAGCATATGCCACATTTATGATGAGCAAGGACCGAAATGTGCATCGATTTTCACAGAAAGACAATGAGGACAAATGGGAGAATGTTCATTTTCCAAGGGCTATCGATTTCAGTGACCATATCGCAAGATAGTTCCCACCGCTATAACTCTGGCATGAACACAACCCACATGAGAGTCCAAGATCACTTCTGACTGTTGCTCAGCCCTGAATCAGATAAAGCTGGAAAGGCTCAACCTGTGCATCAGTAGGTCTTGGAATAAAAGGAAATCTGTCTTTGAAGTACACTCAGTCCTCCCCCAGTCTCTCATGTTCTTGTCCCCTAGTCACAACATAATGGAGTTTGCCAATAGTAGCTAGCATGAGAGAGAGGTTGTATGATCTATGAGAGAGTTGTATGATCTTGGCCAAATCACTCACCCTTTCATCTGCAAAACGGGGAAATAATCATATTGTACTACCTCTTCCTCACATGGTTTCCTCCTTAGTCAAATGATGGGGGGTCCCCCAAATCCCTTCTAGTTCTGACGTGCTATGACTCTGAAGGATAAAAGCTAGTTGGGCTCTTGCTGAGCCTCAGTGACAAATACCAGAATCCCCCACAGCAACATGTCCAACCTGCTTTTCTTAGCTAAGAAGGCCAAAGTGAGAGTAGGAAAGAGCCATACCACTGGCTACCTTACTCAAGAAACCAGTGAGAGGCCAGTGTCCTTCCCAGCTTCCTACCTTGTTCCTGAGCTGTCTGCTCTCTTATGACTTCTAACTCAAGACAAGACCAGTGCAGTGATGGAACTTCCCCATTCCTCACAGCAGTTTGGTTGACCTGACAGTCCAACATGCTTCCCCCTTCCCTTCTAAACAAGCGTGTCCCTTTCCTAGATGGTCACAGCTCATCTTCCCTTCCTCTTGTCTGACTTAGCTTGGGTCAAGCTGGTGTCCATTTTCTATGGATCAAAAGTAGTTTGGGAACGGTTGCCTTTTGGGCCCTGGATTCTTTGGTATTTTTAGCAGTCGTGGGTGGCTGGCTGGCCTCCATCTGACTTTTCTCACTTCTCAGTAAAATCTCAGTTCACTCCTTCCTGTCTGATACACCTATCATTTATATTATGGCTACGCTCTGAGCACTTGGGTTTGGGGGAAAAGGGGACAGCAGTAAGCCACATATTGCAGAATGGCAGAGAGGGGTTGTCTCAGGCTTTAAAATTCACATCCTACTCCTTCTCCCTTACGGTGTCTCCCCCCCCACTTCTCTCCCTGTTTTAGATTAGAATGACAGGCAGGAGAGAATCCTATGGCAAAGAACAAGGTGCATATGTGTGTGTGTGTGGGGGGGGATGAAAATGAACCACAGGTGTTTGGGGGCATGGGTATTTATTTCCATGCATCTTGTACAGATCCTGTGACTATATTACATAAATCCCCCTATAAGGTGGGGTGCAGATTTACAATTGCTCTTTGTATCACACCTAACATAAAGCTTGGGGGAGACTGCCTAATTGAAGATAAATTACTAAAAATCCTACGTATTCAAGAAATGTGCTTTCAGATGGAAAAAGTCTGAAGGCCCTATAGACACTAGAATCACTTTTTCAGTTCAAGATACTTTGGATACCAAGGAGTTTTCACTTACTTTTCAGAGTTTAATCCCACTGGTTCAACTTTCTAATAACCAGCACAGATTAAAGAATCCTAAATGGCAGACTATTGATTCATAGGCAACTCCCCAAAGCGACTCTTGAGCCCTGCTCCTTGACTGACTGGGGGTGGAGGTCTAGCAGAGGCGGGTGAAAAGTTTCAAGAAACAAGGCTGCTCTAAGGGCTAATACCGAGTTACTCAGACAGTTGGTCTTGTGCCCCCGGAGCAGGACTTTCAAGGGTTCTCCACCGAACAAATTCTTTGCAAACCTCGGGCTCAATGGGCAGACTGATTTTTCTTCCAGGGATGTGTAGAAGGGCTTTTGATAGATAATGAGGATTTTCAGAACCCTGTTTCAGCCAGCATTACTCACTTCAACCCAGTCCCTAGCTTGGAAGAGGGGCTGTGATGTCCATGATTGGCAGATGTGCTTGTTCAACAGATCAGCCTCCAGGTGATTTTCAAAGCCTGGTAGGGTGGGAAGAGCTCCAACTTGGAATTAAAAAACTGTGGCTCTGAATCTCAGCTTTGCTGCTCATGAGGGATCATGCTACTTACTCTACCTAACCTCATTCAAGTTCCTTCCTCAAACAGGGCCTCAGTTTCTACCCCTGTCATTAAGGGACCTGGACTGGATGATCTCGAAGGTCCCTTTGGACTCTAGATTCTATGATACTGTGAGTCTAGCAAAGGCTACATGAGCCCCATTGAAGAGGGCCTGCAGGTTTATTAGCCACCACAGCAGGTGGGAGGTCTATTGGTTGAGCTAACACTGAAAGGACCCTGCAAGAAAATCAGTGGGTAAGAGTGCATTTGTCCCCTACTCCTGGATCTTATCTTTCTAGCCCCTCACTACAGGACAATTGTCCCCTCTGCCAGAAAACACCTTGCCCTTAGTCAATTCAACATGCATTTAATAAGTATCAACTCAGTACTAAGCATGAGGATCTAATCACAGCAAGCCAGGCCTGGAAGAGTGAACCACCTCTTCCTGAAGGGTCTACTCAAGAGCTTCCCTCCCTATGCCCCTCTCTGTATGGTCAGTGCCCAGCATCAGGCCTTGCTGAAGAAATATATTGTCAGGTTAAACTAGATTCTCAGTAATAAAGTTGGAGGGCTTGGACTCTTTAATCCCAGTCTTGCTACTAACATGCTGAGTAATCTTAAGTAATACACTTAAACTCTTAAGACTTGATTTTTGCATCTGAAAAATGGATGGGGGGGAGGAGTTGGACTAAGTTGTTCCGGCCTCCCAGGTTCCTTAGTTTTATTACAAACGGTAAGTATCTTACTGGCATCAAGGAAGTTGGATAAGAACGGTACATACATATTCTCAATGGAAGAGAGGGATTATTCAGCCCAAGGGTTCATCACTGTGTTTGTGTCCCAGGGTGTTGATCTAGAAAAGCTTATGGCTCCCTTCTCACATTCAGGTTTATATAAACATCAGAAAAAATCCAGAAGAATTCCTAAGAGACCAATCATCTAGAAATCCACTTATGGAGACATTAGAAAAACAAGCCCTGAGCCTCTGGTTCTGAGCTCCCCCATTCTTGTCCAAAGCTCACTGGGCAACACAAGGAATGGAGGCTTGGGCCAAGAGACAGACAAGGGCCGCACAGCAGGAAGGGCATTTCATGTGGAGCCAGAGGGCGGGGTCACCTCTCCCAGGTCTGCTCCTCCCTAACCTGGGTAAATCCCTCTTTCCCTCTGCACCTGTGGTTTCTTTTGTACAAAGAGCCAATTACAGTAGACAGTTTCTCAGATCTCTTCCAGCTCAAAACCCTTCGAGTTAGGAAATCAGAATTCTCATTAGCTGTCACTCACTAGTTTTGTGGTCATGGCAGGTCACCGACTCTTGGGAAGTTGTTTCTTCACTTGTACTTTCTTCCTAGCTACTACTATATGGCATGAATTACAAGGGGGGGGGGCAGGGTATGGAGAGAAAATGTATGTGGGAAAAGGGTTAAGGAAAATGAAATCTGGAGACCGGGAGTGGGATGTGACGTGCCTAATAAGGGTGGAGCTGGGGCCCAAAACCAGGATTGGTGACAAGCCAGCCGGCACTATTTCCCACTAAGCTGTGTTGGCTTTCCATGAAATCTGACATCCTGACGGGGGCTTGTTTGTGTGCCTTCATTTTTGAGTCAAATTCAATAGCAAAGCTGCCTTTAGAAAAAGAGGGAGTGAAGGGAGGGGTGTGTGTGTGTGTGTGTGTGTGTGTGTGTGTGTGTGTGTATTCAGAGATGGGCAGAGACATAGACACCCAGGCAGGGGTAGCAAATATCAGATGCCGGTTGCAATTAAAGACAAGCAGGCCATGCCTTAAAGGTTTTTTTAAGTTGAAATATCCACAGGAAGAAGACAAGTTGACTTTAGATTATTTTGATTTTAAAAAAATGAATAATGTTAAACTCCTCGGAGCTGTAGCTGAATATTAAATGGGGATGTCTGAGACAAACTTGCCTGAGAGCTACAACAAATCCCAAAGTACAAAAACAAGAAACACAGTCGAAAATTGTAACAGAGAAAAGAGTTAAGTTTGCTTTATCAAAAAAGCAAAGCGTTTTCCTCCAGGGAGGAAAGAAGCATGATGGGAAATCAGCAAACAATGGGTCTTTGAAAAGCTTCATGTATTTGCCTTCCAAAAAAATATATCCTTGACAAGGCCAGCCACTGGCTCATACCTTGTGAATAGAGGGATGCTTCTGTGGAACACTAGAAAGAATACTGGCCCTGGAGCCAACAGGTTAGGGGCTAAAGCTTTGCTCTGCTTCAAACTCACCATGTGTCTCTTGGGTAATGTTCTTCCCACCTGTGGACCTTCACTTTCCTTCCTTCAACTCAGTAAATTGGCAAAAATTATAAAAGATGGGATTAGTCAGTGTTGGGTACTGTGGAAAGACAGGCACCTTGGTGGAGTTGTGTATTGGGTCCAACCATTCTAAAAAGCATTTAGGAATTATACTTAAAAAATGATTAACCTGTCTATACCCTTTAATCCAGAGATCCCACTTTTAGGAATACAAATCAAGGAGGTCAACAGAAAGAAATGCCCTATATACCATAAAATATTTACATAAGTACTTCTGTGGTAGCAACAAACTGGAAATAAAATGGATACCCACTGATCTGGAAACGGCCACAAACACTGCAACATCTGAATGTAATGGAATATTACTGTGTTGTAAGAAACAACAAGTATGATAAATACAAAAAAACGTAGGATTTATACGAACTGAAATAAAGGGAGGAAAATCAGAAGGACAATCAATACAATTGTCTAAATGTAAATAACAACCACAAAGTAACAAACTGAATGCTCCAAAATTATGATGACCCAGTGTGGTCCCAAAGAAGAGATAGGAGAACATGCTATCTAGGCAGAGGTGAGGAACTATGGGAATAGAACATTGCATATGTCATCAAAAGTTTTTCAACATGTGGTTAGTTTGGACAAACTGCTTTTTTATTTTTTGTTATAAAGGATGAGTCTTTAGGGTAAGAGGGGGGTTTGTGGGAGAAAAGAATGAGAAGTGTGTGTGTGGGGGTAAAATAAAATACATCAATTTTAAAAATTAAAAAAAACAAACCTGCATAGGTGTGAGGTAAAGGGCAGAAGTAATTCTATTACTCTCCAGGTTTGTATGACGGGCCCTCTGGCAGATTTCTGCTATCTGACAGAATCTTGGGCCCTGGGCCCTCCTACCATAGAAATCCTGGTACCCTAACTTCCTAAAGAGTGGCCTTGTCTATAGGCTACTGAAAAATTCAAGTCTATATAAGCACAATTTAATATCAAACTGGAAGACCCTCAAACACATGAGGTCTGATATTGTAAACAAAGTAAAAAATATACAAGTTTGTGCAATGCAGAATCTGACAGCAACGGGAATGGTGACAGCACTCTGAAATTTAATACATAATGATATGTTTAATACAGGATAGAGATTCAATTTTATAAAAATGTTCCTCTTTTTCCATTCTTTCTAAATGAAAATACTCATTCTTGTCAATGCATCATAAAACACTTTTTGAAAAAAACAACCAAACTAATGAGTGCAGTAGAGAAAGGTAAGATACCACAAGAGCTGAAATAGGGCATCTGGGTGGAAGGGATCTTTAAGATAAATCAAATAGTTTAACCACCACCTTCTTCCCCACTGCACAAATGAGGAAACTAAGATGCAGAGAAGGGAAGCGATTTGCTCAGTCACCCAACTAGTTAGCATTAAGTGGCAGAAACAGGAGAAAAAGAAAGGTTTTCTGCCTCTGATTCCTTTTTTTATTATAGCTTTTTATTTACAAAACATCTACATGGGTAATTTTCAACATCGACACTTGCAAAATATTGTGTTCCAAATTTTCCCCTCCTTCCCCCCACCCTTTCCCCTAGATTCTGCCTCTGATTTAAAGCTCTTTCCATTGTGCAACACTCCCTTCTTTGATATATGGTAAATGGACATAACAATGGCATAGTAGATAGAGTGCTGGGCCTGGAGTCAGGAAGACATGAGTTCAAATACAGCTTCAAAAACTATTTTGTGTGACCCTAAGCAAGTCACTTCACCCTGTTTGCCTCAGTTTCCTCATCTGTAAAATGGGCTGAAGAAGGAAATGGCAAACCACTTCAGTATATCTGCCAAGAAAACCTCAAAAGGGATAAAGAAGAATGAGACATGACTGAAATGACTGGACAACAACCCAAAAATGGATATGAAGAGCAAAGATGAAGACCAAAAGCTAAATTTCACCTACTTTCTTTCATTGTAAGAATAAGGAGCTGACTTCTGAGCCAGGAAGATCCAGGTTCAAGGCTTGCCTTTGACCCATACGGACTGTGTGACTCTAAGCAAGTCACCTAACTTCTTAATGCTGTAGGCATCTCTAGATCCTAACTTTCAGAGAAAGTGCCAGCTTGAGATGATGAAGGGAATGTTCTTATCTATTCCAATGATAATATATACCAAAGTCATACATCCAGTACCTAACTCTCTGGCCCTACCCTCCTTTCATTCATTCATTCATTCATTCTTCTGTCAATAAACATTATTTGGTACTCCATGAAATGATGAAGATTGGCCTTCAGTGACTTGATAATATCGAATGTCACATGATAACAAATGTCTGCAGCTAAACAGACCACAAGTCAAAAGAGAAATGCATCAAAAGAATACAAATCACTTGGACTAAGAGGGAGAATTTCAAGGCAACAGTAGGGTTAGATCTGGTATGAGGAGTAAAGGATTCCTAAATCAATTACAAGATTTCCAATTGGAAAAGATTTTAGAGGCCTCCTATTCCAACCCCTTATCTGCAGAGGAGAAAAACAAGACCTGGAAAGGTGCCCTGGGATTTGCCTGTAGCAATAAGACTCAGTGGGGGTCACTCCAAGTGTTAGCAAAAGCTTGGAAATGGGAAAGCACATGGGGGATGAGAAGGACACCAAGCAAGACATGGTATTTGATCTTGGTAACGATCCAAGCTGGGGTTCAGGTCATGGGGGCTATTTGATTTTATACAAGTGGTGAAATTTGAATTAGAGGCCTTCCAGTATCATCTGCTATCTTGCTATCTTATTCTAGTCCAATTTTTGCATCTGTCCCAGGACCAGACTTGCTAACAACCCCATTATTCTGGTGCCAAGAGCACCAGTGTTTTCTTTTGCTTTTAACTGGTGTTTTCTTGCTTGAAACCAAACATAATAAAGAATTTAAAAACCCCCACTCGCTATACTCCTACTTCTCCAGATAAAAAATTTCCACAAGTCTAGGTTAGGTTTTTCAATCTTGCCCCAACTCACTCTATCTGATATTGCTTCACATTAAAAAAAAAAAAGCAATATAGAGTCTGGGATAAGTGGCACCGATATTTATTAAAAGATGCGAGGTAAGCACATGCTTCTCCGAGAACAAGTACAGACCTTATCTTGCCAGAAGTTTATGGCTTTTAGAAATACATCTAGGCCTAACTGGCTGTATGGCAAGAAACATTTTTGAAATGGAAGAAAAATGGATCAATCACAACTTTTTCTTCTTTCCTCTGAAAGAGCTCAAGCAGATATGCTTACAACAGGGCTGGATCGTGACTAAATTTATGTAAGTCCAGAAATAGTGGATGAAGCCTTAGACTCGGTGTCAGGAGACCCAACTTTGTCATGAGCTCTGCCCCCAACTTGAGCCTGTTTCCCCTTCTGAAATATGAAGGGATTAGACTACATGATCCCTTAGGTTTCTTCCAGGTCAAAGATTCTAAGATTCCGTGAAAAGAGAAACTGAACTAGGTGCTGTCTGTGGTCCTGAAACAGGAACTAAACAGGGGAACTGTTCTCTAGACCAGGGCTTCTAAAACTTTTTCCACTTGCAACTCTTTTTGGCTTGAGAAATGTTTATGCAACCCCTGGGTGTAATGGTATATGAAATTGGTATACAAATCAAAAATTAATCAAATTTCATGACCCCCACATGCAGTTACAGGGTCCTGATTCATAGTTTAGGAAGCCCTGGTCTAAGATTTCTTAAAGTCCCATATATTAGAAATGTAGTGATTAGAATAAGAAAAAAAAAGTTAGTAGGGGAACTGTGTCTAAAGAGATCACAAGGAATTCAATGGCTAAGCTAGGTATAGAAGATGGAAACAAGAGAAACATTTGATACTAAAAAGTAGACGCATGGGAGGGAGGGAAGGAGGGAAAAGAGGAAGGGAGGGAGGAAAAAGAAAAGAAGAGAAGAGAGGCAAAGAAGACAAGGCAAGACAAGAGAGGAAAGGAAAGGAGAGAAGAAGAGACAAGAGAAGAAGAAAGGAGAGAAGGGGAGAGGAGAGGAGGGAAGAGGGGAGGAAAAGGAGATGAAGGGAAGAAGAAGAAAGGAGAGGAAAGGTTTTTTTTAAGTGTCTACTATCCACCAGGCACTTTCCTAAGCATTTTGCAAATGTATTATCTCATTTGATCCTCAACAATCTTGGGAAGTAAGTGCTATTATAATTTCCATTTTATAACTGAGGAACCTGGGGCATATATTAAGTGACTTGTCCAGTTTCACACAGTAAACTGAGGCTCGATTTGAATTCAAGTCTTCCTGACTCCAGGTCCAGTGCAAAGTACCACTGAGCTGCCCAATAGCATCAGGAGGACTAAAGCTCAGAATGAGCTGAGACTTCTGTTAAGTGTTAACTCTTGACAAAGAGAGATTTTTATGTTTGGAGGCAAGAGGAATATCAAATAATTAAGACTGTTGTTCTAGATGGAAGATTCTAGAAGATTGAGAGTTATCTGCAACACTTACTTCTTTCCTGTTCCCCAATGAAAATTGATTGTTTAAGACTTGGAAAGATAGAACCAAAATGTTAACAAAGAGTCAATAAGATCAAGGATTTAAAGCAGGAAGGGCCCCTTAGAATGATGTAGTCCAATCCTGATTTTAACAATCAAAGAAATGACTTGTTCAAGATCCCACTGCTAAGGAAGGTCAGAGGTTGGCCGTGTACCTGGTCTTGTGACTCCCAAGCCCAGTTTTCTTTTCACCACATTAAGCTGCCCCCTATGATACATAAATAAATGACGAGAAACACCTGGTTGCCTTTAATGAGTTCAATTTATCAGCTCAAGATGAGATGTGTCTCCAGTTACTGGGGAAGGAAAGAAAGAACTCAAAAATTTGAAAATGGGATTACTGAGGCAATATTAGTACTCATGGGAAAGGTGGTATGGGGGATTTTTCCTAAACACATTCCAAGTTCAAGAAAGGGAACAAGGGGCATTTTCCTATTATAAACTCAGTGAGCTTGACTTCAATACTTACGAAAATTCTAGAACACCTTCTTCAAGAATTTTTGAGCACTAAAAAGGGAAAATGTTATTGCTCTGAGCCAGCACAGATTTATGAAGAACAAGTCATACCAGACAAAGCTCATTTCCTTTTTTAAAGGGCTGCTAGACTGAAAGATTGGAAGGACGTCATACACGTAGGAGACCTGGATACCAGCGAGGCTTTTGACAACATCTTTCATATCCTCAGAGAAAAGATAGAAAGATGTAGACTGGATGATATTATGTTAGATGAATTTGGAACTTGAACAACAGGACCCAAAAAAAAGGTGTCGGGCTAACGTGCACAGAAGGAGGGCTTGTATGGAGTATTACAGAACTCTCTCCTTGGCCCTCTTCTTTTTGACATTTTTATCAATTATCTGGATAAAGGTATAAATGAGATGCTTATCAAATTTGCAGAAAACACAAAATTAAGACGCAAAGGAATCTTAATAGGCTCGAGAGATGGGTCACATTTAAACATCTAAAATGGAATACTGATAAATGTAAGGTCCAAGTCCAGGTGTGACTACCAGACTATCCCTAGAGGGATGACTTTTTTTGTTGGAGAAAGAGAAAATCTAATAAATTGAATAATCATGAAGTATTTGTGCATTGCCAACTATGTGCTAGACCGTAGGAGACACTGAGGATACAAATATAATGAAACAATTCCTTCTCTAAAGGAATTTACAATTAAACAAGGAGAAACCATGTGCACATAAAACAGATCCAAAATAAATACAAATAAATACTAAATGGTTACACATCAGGTAGTTTGAGAGGGAGGCAGTTAAAGAGTCAGGACCCCCAGAAGTAGAAGAACTTCTTGAAGGGGGAGAGGAAGTCTTCAAAGTTTGTTTTTGTAAGACTGTTGAGGGATGTATTTTTAAGCAACAGTAACCTTTAAAGGGCAACTATCAAACTGATGGGGTGGGGGTGGTTGTTAACAAGCCACATGGATGAAAGGAGTACCCACAACAATGAAATCGCAGATTCCTTAAGTATCAATCTATGTCTCACTTTTTAGAAAATCAACTATACAAAAACACCAGATGAGGCAGGTTGTGTGCTTTCTGTCTAGAACTGGCAGATATCCCACTTGAGGTCTACTTTTCTCCAGTGGGTTTTATATAAGGTTTAAAAAATACCAGAAACAACTCCTGATTGGGTTAAGTTACTTGAAAGGGCAGAAGTCAGTGTGAGAAGTGGGATGGGTAATCAGGAAGGAATAAAATGACCATTGTGCTAAAACTAGAACCCAACTGAATCAGATGGGCAGAGGAGAGGATTCAGTGGACATAAGTGGCTGACTTCCTGCAGTGGCATTCAGAGGTGCAAGAACAGGAGTGGAGAATATGGGTGTTGGAGCTAATCTAGGTTTGAGGTCTGGCAAGAGGTGAACAGTGCTAGGACCAGCAGTTAAGAGGAATATTCAAGAGCAGTGGAGAGCTCAATCACTCATAGACTTAAAACTCCAAAGAGGGGAAAGTGAGGCTAGAGCAAAGAATTTGAGAGCAAACAGAAGTTGCAGTGGAGGATGAAGAAGAGATTTGGGAGGACTGAGGCAGAGGGAAAGACAGAATGACACAATCTAAGAGGATCTCGGAGTTCAGCATCACAGAGGTAATGGTCATCTTCTCTTTTTTTTTTTTTTTAGCTTTTTTAGTTGCATGCCCAATTCACTAACTTTCTCTTTCTCTATTTTATTCATGTAAGCATCTAGAGATATACAATTTTTCCTAAGAACTGATATGGGCCTCTTCTAAATGGCTGAAGAGTGAAAATAAAGGTTATGAGAGATGATGAAATCTGGGAACCAACCAGGAGGCTTAAATGTTTCAGGGGCATCACAATGGCAGGCCAGTGGGATGGGAGGAGAGTGGGAAAAGAGGAGGCCTGACCTGCTTGGGGGGGGGGCATGCAGTCACCTCAGTGCTTTTGTACTGACAGGGTAAGCTAGTGACTAGGATTTAATATGCCCGCCATGGTGGTTAGTGGGAGAAAGAGCATTGGGTTTCTCTTTTTCATCATCTTCCTAATGTGGCTAGGAACTGATAGAAGTGGACTGGCCCAGAGCGGATATGCTCCGAGTCCTAGGAACAGCTCCTCTGAAGTTTGTAGCTCTGGTTAATAAGTCTTAATTTTCTGTTTCATTGCTGAAATAGCCACAATTGAGACTCCATGACACCACAATCTAATATCAGAATAAGACTCGCTATAATAACACAAGTGACACCACTTGTTGAGAGACGCTGTAGAGGAATTCATCAGTTGGGCTGGGGTTCTCGAGCCTGGATGGTTGGTATTTCCACAATGAAACATGGAACGGAGTCTGATAAATGAGGGTGTGATAATTTCAGAGGGGCCATTCGTACTCTGTCTGACTAGCTATTTGGAGCGGGAGATTCTAAAGGAATTCTACAACACTATTTCACCTGAAGTGGGGCGCTCTCCAAGGCCACATCTTTCACCCGGTGACTGAGAGAGAGAACCAATCAGATGATTTGAGCCACCAGGGGGCTATAACTTGACCACTGCAATTTCATTTGTACTGCTCCCAAGAGTGTGCTCACCAACCACTCCTCTCAGCTGTGTTCAACTAATCAAGCTTCTCCGTGGATTTGGATCCACTTTCTAGACAGGCAGTCTGGACAAGGGGTGGCAGACACAGGGAGCTAAGTGAATTGATTGCCCAATATCTCACAGCAAATCAGTGGCAGGGCTGGGAAGAAATTGTGATTTATCAGTGAGAGTGGCTAGTTTTGAATAAGATGAACTCTGAAGTACAAAGCACTGGGTATGTGTCCAAAGCAACTGCTTCCAGGTGCCTTGGTAGAAAGAAAAATCGCACTGCAGTAAATGAATTTTCACTTTTTGGGGTAGGTTGCTACAAAAGCGTTCTTAAGAGTTCCTAGGATGGACCCACAAAAATTGTGATAAGTTCTTACAAAAGCCTTCCTGACTAACATTAATTGCTTAAAATTCTATCTTCCTCAACTTTGACTGGCTTTCTCTTGGAATAATGAAGCAGGGTTCCCTTTGGGCTGACAATGAGCCAGTGGATCATGTACCCTAAAAATCACTGTCGTCATGGGCAATCAAACCCACTTATCTCCAAGCCCAGCCTCCCATCAATGGATAAGCCAAGTGTGATAAGCCAAGCCAGACAGGTACAAAAATCCCTCAGAAAAAGATGCACACCCGAGATCCAGCACAGGGCTGGGCCAACGTGGCCAGCAGCACCCAGAGATCTGCAAGATGGTCTCTGCCTCTGGAGGCAGGCTGCCATAGTCTTTGGCGCATAATAATTGGGGCACAGCCTCAGATCAACCAATTTACAGATAGGTAAGCATTATGCTGTATCTGAATAAGTTTTCTCATCATCGGCCGTTTTCCCTTCCAGAGAGGCGACTCCCACTGAGCACAGCCTCGGGACACAGAGACACACTGATGGAGGGAGGGATGGGAGAGAACGAGGCGGACACAAAATCAGACCCAGAGTGGGCAGTGGCAGTGATTTTTGTCATAGCTGGGATGAGACTGAGGCAGGACAGGAGCAACTATAGCAATTTACAGCACTCCCCTAATCCTCCTTTCTCCTGGCCTCTTCTGCAGTTGTACACAAACAAATCTTAATTACTTAAAATTCTATCTTCTTCAACTTTTTTCTTCCTGAGGAAATTGGGGTTAAGTGACTTACTCGGGGCCACCCAGCTAGTGTTAAGTATCTGAGACCAGATTTGAACTCAGGTCCTCCTGACTTCAGGGCTGGTGCTCTATCCACTGTACCCACTAGCTGCCCCATAGTTTCCTCAACTTTGACTGGCTTCTTCTTGGAATAATGAAGCAGGGTTCCCTTTGGGTTAGCAATGAGTCAGGGGTTCATGTACCCTAAAAACCATGGTCACCACGGCAATCAAATCCACTTATCTCCAAGCCCAGCCTCCCATCAATGGATAAGCCAAGTGTGATAAGCCAAGCCAGACAGGTACAAAAAATCCCTCAGAAAAAGATGCGCACCCGAGATCCAGCACAGGGCTGGGCCAACGTGGCCAGCAGCACCCAGGGATCTGCAAGATGGTCTCTGCCTCTGGAGGCAGGCTGCCATAGTCTTTGGCGCATAATAATTGGGGCACAGCCTCAGATCAACCAATTTACAGATAGGTAAGCATTATGCTGTATCTGAATAAGTTTTCTCATCATCGGCCGTTTTCCCTTCCAGTGAGGCGACTCCCACTGAGCACAGCCTCGGGACACAGAGACACACTGATGGAGGGAGGGATGGGAGAGAACGAGGCGGACACAAAATCAGACCCAGAGTGGGCAGTGGCAGTGATTTTTGTCATAGCTGGGATGAGACTGAGGCAGGACAGGAGCAACTATAGCAATTTACAGCACTCCCCTAATCCTCCTTTCTCCTGGCCTCTTCTGCAGTTGTACACAAACAAATCTTAATTACTTAAAATTCTATCTTCTTCAACTTTTTTCTTCCTGAGGAAATTGGGGTTAAGTGACTTACTCGGGGCCACCCAGCTAGTGTTAAGTGTCTGAGACCAGATTTGAACTCAGGTCCTCCTGACTTCAGGGCTGGTGCTCTATCTACTGTACCCACTAGCTGCCCCATAGTTTCCTCAACTTTGACTGGCTTCTTCTTGGAATAATGAAGCAGGGTTCCCTTTGGGTTAGCAGTGAGTCAGGGGATCATGTACCCTAAAAATCATGGTCATCACGGCAATCAAATCCACTTATCTCCAAGCCCAGCCTCCCATCAATGGATAAGCCAAGTGTGATAAGCCAAGCCAGACAGGTACAAAAAATCCCTCAGAAAAAGATGCGCACCCGAGATCCAGCACAGGGCTGGGCCAACGTGGCCAGCAGCACCCAGGGATCTGCAAGATGGTCTCTGCCTCTGGAGGCAGGCTGCCATAGTCTTTGGTGCATAATAATTGGGGCACAGCCTCAGATCAACCAATTTACAGATAGGTAAGCATAATGCTGTATCTGAATAAGTTTTCTCATCATCGGCCGTTTTCCCTTCCAGTGAGGCGACTCCCACTGAGCACAGCCTCGGGACACAGAAGCACACTGATAGAGGGAGGGATGGGAGAGAATGAGGCGGACACAAAATCAGACCCAGAGTGGGCAGTAGCAGCGATCTTTGACTATAGTTGCTTTGTCCTGCCTCAGTCTCATCCGAACTCTTGACATTTACATCACTCCCCTAAATCCTTCTTTCTCCTGGCCTCTTCTGCAGCTGTAAAACTTTCTGTGTTACCTGCCGAGTTATAGGCGAATAGTGGAAAGATCAATGTACTCACAATAAGAGGACCTGGGATGAAGTCCCAGTCTGTGTTATCTTGGAAAAGTCACATCATGTCTTTGGGCCTGCTTCCTTAGCTTCTAAAAGGAGGGGATTTGGCTAGATGATCTCTAAAGCTGCTTTGAGCTCTCCAGATCTGAACTCTCATTTTGAGTACTCCCCATTATGCCCCGATGCATTCATTCTCAAGCCCTCCCACTCAAATCACCACAAACCCAGCTCCGATTTCTATAGCACTTGGAGATTTGCAAAAGCTGTCCACCCCAAGAAGATGAAATGAGTGGGATATTATTCTCCCCGTTTTGTACAGGAGGAAACGGAGGCTCAGAGAGATGAAGCGACTTATTTGAGATTGCACAGCTAGTTAGTGCTGGGCACAGGTCTCCTGGTCCCAAGTCCAATACTCTCTCTACTGTACCTTGCTGGAAGAAGACTAAACTCTCAACTAAAAAGATGCCCTGAGATCCTTTAAGGGGGAATGAGAGTAAGGAAGGGGGGTAGAGGATTAAATGAGGAGGAAAGATCAGCTGCCAGGCAAATAAGTAATAATGGCTAAACACGCTCACAAAACTCAGGCAAGGAGTCGAATTTCTTCTCTAACCACCTATTCATCATTGTGCTTCCCTAACGTAAAAAAAGCCAAGCTCCAATCCCACAGTAGTGTCTGCTATTATACAGTTAATGCCACATCACAAATGAAAGCAGCCAAGTCTGAATACACTGAGGTTAAAGCTCTCTGGGTTCTGGTAACATCCTAAAAGTTAATAGCAGAGAGATGCATGTTGCCTACCACATTTCCACAGAATGGGCTTAGTTGGATGAACTCGACAATAGACGGAAAAGTGCAGGATTACCGTGTTTTGACCCCAGTCGCTCCCCTCGAAGGAAGTGACCTTGGGCCAATTTGTTCCTTTCTCCCCATCAGTTTCCAGTCACATTAGGAAGATAATGACAGACAGGAAGATAATACCCTCTCCCACTAACCACACAGGAGAGCTGAAAGAACAGGGAATGGTGCATATTAAACACATCTGCACTGGGTGCTAGGGTAGGCTCTGTGGTAGCTGATGGGGGAGGGAAGGAAAGAAAAGGGAGGGGGTGTCATACACAGGAGAACTGACGGGCTGACAAAGAAAGCTAGAAGAGGATTATGAAACCAGAAAAGGAAGCAAATATTCAATTTTTGTGAGACGAGTGGGATTTGGGACAGCATCTAGTCCAATGCCCATCCTCCTTTTATACATGGGGAAGAGGGAATGACTGTCTAGGGGAAGTTAATAGCTCAACAAGGCTTGGGATCCAGAGGGAGTCCAGAGATCAAAGGCCAGGAAGCGCAGACACTCTGGTCAGCTCCTCTCTTTTGACAGATGGAAAGGAGGTAGACTGCCAAGTCTCTGCTGCTTTCCCAAGTCCCTCCCTCATCATAACTTAAACCCCGCGATGCTGCCAGAAAAGGAAAATAGAAATAAAGAAAAAACCCATTAAGATATTGGTACTTTTAAAAAAAATGGTACTAATCTTCGGAAACAATTGCACACGCTAAAGAAAACTTACCCACAGCGTACTGGATGGTGTCTAATTAGCCAAGCCAGGGTTTACCGAATTAATTTTTTAAGCTACAATACCAAAGCCTACTTACTTCATAATTTTGGAAAGCATTTACTTCTTCCTCTCTGTTTGGCCTACAACGTGAAGCCAATTATCACCCGGGAACATTTCTCGGTAAAGAAATTCGTCATTCCTGCAGGTCAGGGGCAAGGTACCATCCTCCCCCCAACCCAACATAAAGAAGCTTCTCATTGCCATGATCTCAAAACCTTCTGTGCCCCCAAACTCTTCCAGCTCAATATCCACAGGGTCTCCTCACTGCTGGGATTTTATAACCTTTGAGAAAGGAGACGGGTCAGTTTTGCATAAAGGTCAACAACAATTTCTCTTGCAAACACAATACAACCAGGCTTCTCTGTTGAAAATGTTGAAAAGATGTTGAAAAGAATTCTAAGAGATGCTCTCTAATTCTAAAGATATGAAGGCAAAGTGGGATTGATTTAGGATGATTCAGTTTGGAGGCACAAGGGAATTGAGAGATGGTCCAGTCTGACCATCTGATAGAAAAGAAAAGATAGGAAGTGACTTACTTGAGGGTCACATTCCCTGAAGTCTTCTTCCATTGAATGGAGTCCCAGGGCTATCTTATCAGTCAGAATAATTTTTCAAAACAGGCCCAAAGAGGCTAACAAACAGGATGACAAGGCAGGGGGTCTACTTCCCTAGAATCTGAGCACCAATATTCTGATCCTGCCCCCTCAAAGGTCATATCACTTCCCTTTGGAAGAGGCTTAAGTTTTCTCATTTATAAACTCGGGAGGTAGGACTAGACAGTTACCAGTACTACAGGGAAGATGAGTTGTCATCATAATTCACTGGTGTGGTTAAGCCTTTCCTTTCCCTCCACAATGTTTCTCCTACCCATCCACTCAACCATCATTTTAGCACAAGGCCCTTATCACCTCTTGCTTCAACTGTTCAAGTGGGTTTCTAACTGATGCCTCTGTCTCGAATTTTGTCTTCTCTCTACTCTGTCTTTTATAGAATGAGCTGCTGAAACAATATTCTGAAAGTACAATGAGGTGGAAAAAGTATTCAATGAGGCATGGCAAGCTCTGGGTTTGAATTGTGGGCTCTTCTACTTGTTAGCTATGGGACCTTAGGCAAGTTACTTAGCTTCTCTTGGACTCCAGTTTCCTCATCTGCCAAATGAGGGATTGGACAAATGCACGGTAAGATGTTAGGGTGAAATTTAGCCCCTTCAGTCATGTGAGTAAAGCTTTCCATGACCTAGCTCCAGTCTACTTTTCTAGAATATTTTTCATTCTGGTTACTATAAAGGATAGTTTAGGAAAGGGAGATAGGAAAACTTACTAAGAGGTCACTGCAATAGGAATAGGCAGTGGAAAATAAGGGGCTTATACTAAGGTGATGGCTTTAAGAACAGAGAGAAGAAACAGAGAGGGTCATATGGGGAGGTGGAATCAACAGGACCTAATAAAAGATTAGATATGAGAGGCAAAAGGAAATTCCAATGTTAAGACCTCGGGGAACCCAATGAATGAGGTGCTGGCATAAAGAGTGAATTCAAAAGCAGTAGGGTTAAGAAGAAAGATAGTAAGAGACCGGTTTGGGACATCTCTGGTAGAGATCTCAAGGTGGAGAAGGTCCGGAGGCAGCTAGAAACAGGTGTAGACATAGGTCTCAAAAAGGGGACCATTTGATGCAGAGAAAGATGTCTACTCAAATAAGTATGATATACGGGAGAGGAAGAGTAGCACAAAGAGATTGTGACAAAGTACTTTCAGAAATCAAGGGGAGGGCAAAATCACTGTGAAATCTCTGGGACCGGAGCCATGATTCCATTGTTGAAGGAGGAACTTGCCTCTTATCAGCAGCAATGGCACAAAGACCAGAGAAGGCAAGATGAGCATGGGAAATGGGAGAATGACATTTGCATAGAATATAGGTTTCATGGAGTGTAAGGTAAGGCCGGAAATGCAAATTGGAGCCAGGCTATGGGGGTTATGCCAGGGTTGGGAGCTGACAGGCAATGGGGAGCCCCTGAAGGTTTCTGAATATAGGAGTGATATGATCAGACTAGTGCATCTGGAAGATGGGAGTAGGGAAACCAGTTAGGGGGTCCTGACAATGTTCCAGGCAAGAACAGAGGTGGGGAAAACTTGCGCTTGATCTAGGTTGCTTATGGTGGGCACAGACATACAAGTGATAAGCTCCAGCACTGTTGGATCTTAAGGATTAATGGGAGCTAAGTGATGAAGAAGGGGAAAAGATGATTCTAATGTTTAAGACAGAATGAATGGCAGGAGGGCAGTTTTCTCAGAAGAAACATGTTAAAAGGGGATTTTGGAAGGGCAGTGGGAAAAGTGAGTTGTTTATTGAAAACAACTTGTGCAGTAGTCTCCAAGGCACAGATTCAAACAGAGAGTCCTGCATATGGATGTTGACTTAGAAAAACCACAAATTAACAGTATCTGTGTTGTATTATATTTTCAATTATTTTGCTAAACATTTCCCAAAGACATTTTAATCTGGTTTCATCTCCAGTTTTGATAGCTGTGATTCTAATCCCTCTGGTCTAAGGTGTTGATGGATGGCCAAATGGGAATATTCTGGACTTAGCTGGATATGTGAAAGTGGAATTTGGAAGTTGGAAGGGATGGAGATAGAGAGCTGGAATGGCACAATGGAAAAGAGCACTAGATTTAGTCAGTACTCACAGGTTCAAATCCCATTTTGGCCAGGGCATCCCTTTAGTCTCTCTGGTCCTCGAGGTCCTGTTACAGAATAAGCTACAAAGCATGGGAGCTAGACTAGATGGTCTCTGAGACCACTTCCTGTTTGAGATTTATAGGTTTCTCCCTGTGTGATCTTGGGCCAAATCACTTCCCATTCCTAAGCCTCAGTTTCTTTATCTGTAAAATGTGTCAGACTGGATGACCTCTAAGGTCCCTCTTTGCTCTAAATCAATGATTCTATTTGGGAGTAACCTTTTCACAGCTACCTTACTGTGGAAGGCCAGAAAATGGTCTGTGAGCAGATGGCCCTGAAGCATCAAAGAACCACTTTGAAATAAGCAACCGTTTGAGAGAAATAAAGAAAAGCAATGATAAACAAATCGAGATTGTCTGTCTCGGGGCACCATGTCACAGGGTAGGTAGCACCCAAACATAAAGGGCAATGAAGCCCCCAAACCCCAGTCAAGTCTCTACATGCCCGACACTGGCCGAAGAGACTTCGGAGGTGGCCCTGGCGCCCTCCCCACCCAGAGAGCCTGAGCTGGGCTGGAGCCCCTGTTCACATCATCTGGCATGCATTAGTCACTGGTGCTCAGCCTCTGTGTGTCCTAGGATCAGTGTCATTAGGGAAGGGAATAAGAAAGGCGGAATTAGAAAATTACTTGCCTGCAAAGACCCTGTGTTTACAGGAGCTGGTGTTGACAGCAGTGGCTGAAAACAGAAAGTCGCTCTAACTGGGGGGGGGGGGGGTTGAGATCTTATTGTGGAGTTTTGTGTTCAGAGTAATAGCTGGCGGTGTTTTATTCTTGGACAGATGAATTGCTGCCTGGGTCTCTTCTCCCGATGCAATGGAAACCCTTATAATTTCTCTCACTCACAAAGACACTCACATCAAGGGTTCTGCTCCCACATTCTGGGGAAAAGGGACTGGAGAAAAGGGGCAATTCCTCTGCCTGGCATCCAAGGCTCTGAACAATCTACTACCACTTGGTTTGGAGCTCACATTACATCCACAAAACAGCCTGACTGAAACCAATTGGACTCCTCTGTGCCCCTCAAACATACCCTACACTCTCAGCTCCATACCTTTACCCGTACCTTCTGTTCCACTTTTCCCCCCACTAACTTCTTGTCCACCCTTTCAAGACCACCCGATTGCTGCCCATCTCCTTTAGGAAGCTGCCCCTGGTCTAATGGACTTGTCTCCCAGAACTTTCATCCCTATGGAGCTTGCCCCGTATGCAATATTATATATCCTAGTGATCTGTGTTTGCATTTCAATCCTTACTAGAAAGGTTTTTTTTTTTTTTCATGAGAACGGGGATCTTAGTGTCAATTTTGATTTTGCATTCTCCACAGTTCACAACATTGTCCTCCACTGGCCTATATTTATCAACAAATCCAATGTTCTTGACCTCTCTTCGGCAGTTGACCCTGTTGGTCACCCCCTTTTCCCAGATGCCCTCTTCTCCCTTGGATCACTATCAAGGGCTTCAGGACTGTCCCTATTAGCTTTCTAGCTCTCATGAGTTGGCTATGGCCCCTGTGTAAGCCACACTGATTTCTTTGCACATGATTTTCATCCTTCCCACCCCATCAATCTCTGTTATTTCAGTCCATGACCCCTGGTCTGGCCTCATTTTCCTGAGCCCTTCAGTTTGGGCTCTCAAGTTAACTATTCAAATAGTTTGGGGAAGTGAGATACCACTCTCCCTCTAGCTCTACATGACTTGGGGTTGAATTCCACTTATTTTCTGTGTGATCTAAAACAAATCCCTTGTCCTTCTGTGAAGTTCTGTTTCTTCACCTGTTCAAAATGAGCTGACCTACCTATGGTTCCTCTGCAGCTCTAAAGCTTCCAGTCGAGAGAATCACTGGAGATGTGGAAGTGATATGAGGAGAGCCAACTGTAAAATCCACATCCAAAGCTCTGCTATGTGTAGAGATGGAAAGTAGTAAATGTCCCTGTACCCTGTTATAATCCCTGTGTCTCTGTCACTTCAGTTCTTAGCAGGAGCTCTTGAAAAACCCTGTCACAAAGCACTTCAGATCCATCAAAATGACTCTCATTATGTAACTCAATGACATCCATTGAAACTGGGACCTCTGTACCATGGGAGAGGGACGTGTCTCCATTGTTTGCCTTTCCTTCCCCTCTAAGTGCAGAATGACACAGAACAGGCCCTGGCTGGGTTTGAAACAAATTGAAACGGAACATCACCTACTGAAAGGCAGCGAGAGTGTGCCACGGTCATGGACTGTAGACATGGGGGAGTGACTCAGATATCTAAGCATCCCTGTTCTCCCACCAGTGAACACATGCTACTTCACGTAGCCCCTGCTCCGACCCATCTGGATTCCTGGCTATTTTCCAGATGGGCTGCATGATTTTCTGGCTCTGTGTCTTTGCTCACACTGTCTTCAGCACTCCTCTACATCCTCTGGCCAGTTCCTAGCCATCCTCTGAGTCCCTGTTTGAATGCTACTTCCCTTCAAGGACTTTCCTCAAGTTCCCTCTTGTTGTGAGGAATCCTTCCATTCACTAAATACATGATACCTCTTACACTGTGGAAAGATGCTATTGGAGAACTTTAAACGCGGCAAAAGTTTGCTGTGTACCTACTGAAGTGGTGGGATGGCTACCAGAAGTAGCAATATGAAATAGATTTGAGAGACTACAATAGGTCAATCGAGCTGAAGAAATCAAGTCAGACATCCACCATGGGTAACAGAGATTTGCTACTTACTAGAGAAGGCAGGGTCATACCAAGTGAGCAATTTGCTTTTGGGGGAGCATGATTTTTAAGATCTCAGGGGGGTGGGATCTAGGGAGGAAAGGGAGGAACCATGGAGGAGCTGGGGAGAGGTCAGAGAGGGATCAAGGAGGAGCCGGGTGGAAGCTGATCAGCTTCCAGAAGCATCTGAAAATAGGTGAATCAAGACCATCTGAGAGGATGAGCTGTTTTGGCTCATTGAGACAATGGAGGCGGAATGATTGAAAACTCCAGCTTCATACCATTTTATGTGAACAAGACAAGATGGGCATGTTTCATCGTTCTTGGTAATGGAGACCTGAATGAATTCAGCGTTCACATCATCTCCTCTAATGTCTCACCATAGTGCAAAAGCTATGCTGGGCTCTCATGTGTTGGGCCAGCAGATGAGACTCCAGCTGTACAATGTTCTTTCTAAAAAAAATAGTGTCCAGAATGAAACACAATATTCCATATATGATCTGATCAGTAAGAGAACTAAGGGACCATCGTGTCTTTAGTTCTGGATTCCAGCCCTCTCAGTGAGGGCTCCCCTGAGCTTTTGTGGCAGCCGCACCACACAGTGAGCTAGCTGCAAAAGACCACTAAGACCGCCAGATTTATTTCAGCCAAAATGCTCTCCGATCACAACTTCTCCATCTTGTACTGGTGACAGTGATAGCTTCAACCTGAGTATAAGATGGGCCATTCTAACCTTAGTAAATATCATCTGATTAGATGCTATTGTTCAAAATCTCACTGGACTCTACCGCTCGTCTCCATATGCTCCACAGGAGACCGATCCTAGGTTGTCAAACTCGACTAGAAATGGACCACTAAACTGTTGTATAGAAGGACCCCTGTGGGCAAATTGACTTGAAAAACCACTTATTAACAGCATCCAGGTTCTGTTGGATTTTTATTAATTTTCTTACTTCCTAACTACACTTTAATCTGGCTGCTACAGTCATGCTGTAGGGCAGGAATTGGGATCCCGGGGATTGGGAAGGTGCTACTGGCACACTCCTCTCCTGATTCCTCTTTCTCTGGACCCCTACCACCTCTAAAGATGAAAAAGCTCATCATGTTTGCAGCTGATTCTGGAGAGAAGGAAGCCCAGGATGCTTTAGTGGTAGTGGGGTGGAGAGAAAGGTAAGGTGCACACTTTTGGTTCTCAAGGTTTTATATTCTTTTTTAGAATATATAATCATATCACTTGGACTATTAGACTACTTCTATTTTAATTCAGGCAGAACAGTGAGCCCTTCTACCTTTTTGAGATAAAAAAAACTCCACTGGTCACTGAGAACATCCCACTCCAAGGCCCAGAGAGAAGGCAACAAAAATCCCCACCCTAGCTAGGATCACTGGGTCTGGAAGCTCAGGCTGTGACAAGCCAGTTGTGAGGCTACAGGCGAGCTGCACAAAACCAGAAACTACAGGAGCTGGGAAGGAGCTTAGAGATGAGCATAACAACAATAGACAGTATAATATAGCATCTTAAGGTTCAGAGCTTAAGGTTCTTAAGCTTCAACTCTTCAGAGTTGAGCAAGAACTGGATCCTACTTTTCCCCACATAAAACCTTCCCTCTTTGTTTCTCCCAGGACTAGTTGGGAGAAAACCTACCCATTTCCATTGGCCCAGAACTTCCCAGGAGAAACTAGAAGAGAAATGAATAAATGAAACCTTATTCATAGGAACTTCCTCCTTTGAAGTTGGATATCAATTGGCCAAGACCAACCTTTCCCTTTGTATTTTCAACAAAGAAAGTGCAAATTTATAATGTGAACAAACTCCTGAGGGGCCTAATTGACCCAGTAAGGGGTCTTATTTAACCTCTTTAGCAGAAGTTTTAAAAGAAGTTAGCACATTCATTATTTGCATGCAAAAAGATTCTGCTAATTACAAGTTCGTCTGACCCCTAGTTAAAAACCCATATCTGCTTAGTAACTGGAGTCCCTCAATGTCCTTGTAAGTAATCAAAATTAAAATTACTCTATAATTCAGGCCCTTTACCAATCCAGACTGCCCTTTCTGGCTCTATGACATGGAGTTTCAGATATTTTACATATTTCCTACCTAGAACTCAGTTGTCTGCCCCCCCTTCCTCCCTCACCCGATTTGTCCTTGAAAACCAAGCAAAAAATGGCTGTCAAAACGTTCAGTCACTTTCTATTAGTGGGAAGGACCCTGAGGCCATCACTATGAGACTGTTTACATTAAACAAGCTCATTTTTCAGCTTCCAAATTTGGAGAAAATGAGGAAGTTGGATAGAGGGGTTGCTACTGGTGGGTCCACTGGCGGCAGCAAGAAGGGAATGAAACCGTAAAACCAGAAAAAGCCAACCAATGGAGAGCTCAGAAAAGGCAATCCACCAAGGGTTATTTCCTGTCCAGGAGAACAGGTATACCTGCCTTCCTGGGCCCTGAGGGTTTAATGCACAGAGAGTACCATGATTTATTTCATAATGATGACCCCCAACTCATCAATAAAACATTAAACTATATTCAACATAATTCTGTTGAAAGAAGGCTAGGAAGAAGGTAATATATTTTAGAAGAATTTACATTTAAAATGAAAAGAAAACCATAGAAAATGTTTTGGTGCTTAAAGCAGCAAAGACTCATCCATATGAAAAACCTGGTTCTGCAGAATGACTCACTCTCCCCCTTCAAGGGTTCCTGGGAGGCACAGTTTGACTTAAATTTGCTTTTCTGGGCTTGGAATTGAGAAGGGCTTTGATTTGGGACCCTAAGGATTACAGAGAAACATCCATTTGCCTGAGCAGCTCTAACACACCTCAACAGCGATTCCCCTCCCTCACTCCATTTCTCTCCTTACACATGATTTTCATCCTTCCCACCCCGTCAATCTCTGTTATTTCAGTCCATGACCCCTGATCTGGGCTCATTTTCCTGAGCCCTTCAGTTTGGGCTCTCAAGTTAACTATTCAAATATTCACTGTCCTCTACATATTGAGTCTTATCACCATTCTTGCCTTTTGGGTGGTGTTTTTCAGTCACGTCTGATGGTTTATGACCCCATTTGGGGTTTTCTGGAAATTTCCAGAAATACTGGAGTGGTCTGCCATCTTCTCCAGCTTGTTTTTAACAGATGAGGAATCCAAGGCAGAGTGAAGTGACTTACCCAAATTCACACATCTAGGAAGTGTCTGAAGTCACCAGATTTGAATTCAGGAAGAGTCTTCCTGACTCCAGGCCTAGAACTCTACTCACCATGGCACCACCTAAGAGGTCCACATACTTGCCTTGCCAGACCTCAATTTTGTTTTAGCTCCATCATCTGCCTTGCCTATTCCTGCTCATGTGACACAGGAGGCTACTAGAGGAAGCTACTCAACTGTGCTAGTTTGAAGCCCTACAAATGTATCTTAGCTGGGAACTCATGCTGCTTGGCTGTTCTTTTGTTATTCTCTGACTCTATCACAACAGCTATTCCAAACTCTCTTTATACTATCCCTATACTCCTTTCCAACAAGGCATTCTCAAGCTCCCTCTTCTTCTCTATACCTTAAAATTCAACTCCATCATCCTATATTCTCCTGTGTCTTGTTTGTGTCACCCTCTGAAGAAGAAGTGCCCTTTCCTCTTGCCAAGGTTAGCCTGCTCTTGGTCCATCCCTTCCTGCTTCTTTCAGATCTTGCCCCTTTTAAACATTATTAAATTATTAAAAATGCTTCAAGTGACTCTACCATGTTCCCGTCATATTCCATCTCATCACCCTTTTGCAATCAGATCTTAGAAAAAGTCGTATCAAACAAAAAGCTGTTATTTAAAAAAAAACTATAAAAAAGTCACTTTTACATGTCTTCCTCCCTACCAGCTCAATATTACTCAACTCCTTGCTGCTTGACTTCTAATCCAATCAACCTGTTTGAAACTTCTTTCAAAAAGAACCCCAAATCTTAACTGCTAAATCAAAGGGCCTTTTTTCAGTCCTCATCCCAGATGACTTTAATACTGCTGACCATTCCTTCCTTCCAGAATATTCTTCAGGAAGAAGACTTCTGGGATGCCACCTATGTAGCTGCTCCATCTTGGGCTCCTTTGCCCTATGTTCACCGTCTTTATGTCCTAAGAATGAGGGGGTGCCCCAAGGATCTACCATATCAAGGCCACATGCTTCTGTCCCATCTTGTCCTTTTCTAGTCTCTGTTCCCCCCAACCCCGTCCCCTTCTCTAAGGCTTTATCTGCTCCCATGGGTTCATTTATCACCTATACAAAGATGACTCTCAAATCTTTTACCTAATCCCTAATCAAACAAGTTGCCTAAAAATTGTACTTCTATTTTGCTCAAATCTCTTCACTATTCTCCACTCCCATGACTGCCATCTTAATTCTACTGAAATGGCCACCTAATCGGTCTACTGTCTTCTCATCCTCTATACAGGTCCAGACCTTCATTCCCCTGCACAGAAAGCTGTAACGGCTTTATACTATTTCCAGAATGAAATATCAAGTACTTACATTTTAGTTAAAGTCCTCTGTAATCTGGCTTTTCAATTCTCTTTCCATGTATTCCTCCTTCCTTTCCGGCACTCTATGTACTACTGGGTATTCCCTAGACTGCCCCCTGTCTTTCCGCCTAATCACTGCACTGAAGAGGCCGAGCTTCCTTCAAGACTCTGCTCAAGTACCTTTTCCTTTGGAAAGACTTTGCTGACTTACTGGCAGCCAGTATTATCTCCTTCCCCAAAGTCCCTCCTATTTATTTATTTGTGGATGTGCTGTATTCTCCCCCCCCCCCAAAACCCAAGCCATGAATTCACACAAAGAGACTCAGAAAAAAAGCAACAAAGTGGGATGCATGCCATCCTCTGTACTAGTGCAAAGAACACCAGATGGAGATCCAAAGACTAAGGTTCTAGGCTCTATTCTGGGCATGGCAAGAGGCCACCCCCCGGGACCCTTTACCTGATGAACTATTGGGAGGCGCAAATGAGAGAAAGGCTAGAAAAAAAGCACCTGCTGCTGGAAAGCGCAGCCGAAGCATGAGCACGATTCTATCCAAGACACTTCATGCACTGAAAAGTATTAGTGATCTTTCTCTGGTTTGACAGCGTGAAAAAAAACATGGAAAAGTCACACAAATCATGTTGGAATATTTCACAATTGGGCAAAAGATGGTGATCTCAAAAGACAGAACCTTCTTTGTTAGAATTTGGTTAATGAGAGCAGTGATGAAGACCCTCTGATTGCAATGACAGAAAAGACAAGCATATGTTTTATGGGAGTTATATAGAATGTTACCACATTTCAAGCCAATGGCCCTCAGTTCTACTCCCATCTCAGTGGAACCTCCCGGAGAATGCTGGTCAAATCACTTCACTGTTTTGACCCTCTGCTTCCTCCTTTCACAAAATGAAGGGCTTGGGCAGGGTGACCCACAAGACCCCCTCCCCTCCCCAGGCATATGATCCTTCCTTTGGTTCTTTGGGCAAGAAATATAATAAGCAAAACCACTCCCATCAGGGAGTTTGTTTGGTGGAATGGACCTCAGGGCAGGACCCCTGGGTTCTTCTTGTGGCTCTGAAACTTAGGACCTTAAAGATCAACCTAGTCAATTCTCTTCACTTTACGGAGAAAAGAACTGAAGCTCAAGGAGACCAAGTGCTAAGGTCACCTTGGCAGGAAGTGGTGAATTGGGGATTCAAATTTAGAATTTAAAGCCAAGGACCTGAAAGCCATCATTCTACTACTCCAGGTAGCTTCATACCTGGAAAATGGGGAGTGCAGGCTCGGTTATTTGTGTTCTCTCTCTCCCAAGGCCATAGGCTGGACCATAAGATGTTCAGTGTGCAACAAAATGTGGCTAGTTAGGGTCGGTATAAGATAGTGATGGCACGGAAGGGGGCACACTTCTACCTCACTCACCTGTACTCTCATTTGTTCGCTTTCTTTTCTTGCTCGTCTCTTCTTCATTCTCAACCTGACCTTCTGACAGCAATGGACTGTCAGGGTTGCAAAACTGCAGTTGTTCTTGGCTGATGGATGATGGATCAAAAGGCAGCTGGTTCAGTCCTAAAGAGGAGGGAAAAACAAAGCCCTGCTAGAGATGATGTTAAGGGGGAAGACTTCCATCTCCGCCAAGGAGCTATTAGAGGAGGTGGGGGTCAAGCCAGAGAGAGGGAAGCTCAGGGACTCTAAGACATGCTGGCCTGTGATATTACAAGACTGGGGAGGGTCCCCTCGGTCAGATAGTACACAAGGAATAACATATCCTTAGTTTTCCGTCTTCTTGATCTTTGGCCTCGGTCATCATCGGCTGCCATCAGCTGCCTTCCAAAGGTAATGGGGCACAAGGAAAAGAACCCTGGCCTGGAAGTCAGGAAACCCAGATATAAGTTCTAACTCTCAATGAACACACCTTAAGAGGAGTGGAGACTAGGCCATGGATGGAAGGATTAAATACTTGAAGGAACTAAGGATGTTTTACCTGAAGAAGTGAAGACTGCATGGAGGGAAGGAAGGGGAAACCCATGGAAAGGGAGTTTGAAAGCCAGATTAGAGAGGATTTCAAGTAGAACACAAGCAGTTTTTATTTGCCTTAGAAATAATAGGGAAATAATAAAAGCTTTTTGAGTATGGGAGTGAATGGTCAGACCTGTATAGAGGATGAACTAAAAAAAGGAGAGTAAAAACAAAGGAACCAATTAGGCCATTAGTTCAGTGGTCTAGGCAAGGGCTGATGGCAAGGAAATAGGGTGGCAGTGACGGGAATGGAGAAAAGGGAAAAGATTTAAGTGATAGGGAAACCAAATTTTTTGGAAATGGCAATTGATTTGGAAGGATGGGGTGGCAAATATGCATGAGAGATGGCTTGAAGGATTTTAAGAAGCCCCATAATAAAGAAGGATTAGCTTTGTTCTGATTGGCCCCAAAGCACAGAACTGGAAGCAATTAGTGAATGTTACCCAGAAGTCTACTTTAGTTTGATATAAGAACCTCTTAACAATGCAAAGTGGAATGAGTTGCCCAAACAGGTAGTGAGCTCTCCATCAATGGAGGTCTTCAAGTGGATGTTACAGAGCCACTTATCAACAGTGCTGCAGAAAGTACCCTTATCCGGGTAGCTTAGATGATTCCTGTGGTCCTTTTTAGCTCTCAGGTGCTTTACCCCACCATACAGCCCTGAGCAAATCCTTTTTCTTTTCCCAGCCTCAGTTTCCTTCTGTGTTGAATGGCAATAATATCTCTACTTTCTAAGGGACCTTATTTCGGAGCTGGAATGCTAGGATATCCAGACTAAGTTTGAGAAATTTTGAAATTCCAGGTCTTCAGACCAGAAACATAAGTCCCTTCATCTTTAGATGTCTTACATTGTCTCTCTATAAGACAGCATAAGTATGAACTCTTAAACAAAAACCCCCAAAAACCATAGCAACATAAGATACATAAGTGACAGACACCTGAGATCCCAGAAGTCCCTTTTTCTTTTCTACCTCTTTTCTCCCCACCCCTACCACCATAAGAAACAGCACATGGAATTTTAAGTTTTTCAATTAAAACTTCATAAAACACTGCTACCGTCCAAAAACAATTCATCTCCTATAAGCCTTTTATCTAGTAGTTTGTTAATCCAAGCAGAAAAGAAATCAGTTGGCCCCAAATTGTTTATTAACCCCCAATTGTCCACGTACCTCAATTCCTTCTTGATCCCTATTTTCTAAAGCTATGTCGGAAAAACTGAGTTCTTGGAGGCCAAATACTGAGTTTCTAATAAAATTTCTTTGCAGTTTTCCTTCTAATGAAAACATATCCCCTCTACTGATCCTCTCTATCCAGGGAACATAGACTATTTTTCCAGCTCTCGGATTCAGCTTGAAACAAGCCATATAAAAAAGCCTTTTGGGATCTGTCAAATACTATCCCCTAGTACCATCTGAGGTAACCAAGTGAAAGATGGGAATTGGCCACTGCGCCTGGTGGGAGTCAACTGTCATTGCATTTTAATCCTATCAAATGAATTCAACAAACATTTTCAAAGGTCAGGGATGGTGGCAGATGAAGGATTCCCACAACAATTCTTGGAGGCAAAGGTCATAGCCATTCTCATTTTACAGCTCAGGAAGCTAAGGCTTATGGGACTTGCCCAATAGTCCCTAAATCACCACATATCAGAGGTGGGATTAGATCTAGAGCTTCCTGTCTTTGGTCCCATGATACACTTCATGTGGTCTGGAGAGATGTTAAGTGACTTATCCAGTCTCACAATTAACAATATGGCTGAGACTATCTTCCTGCATCTGAGCACTGTCCCCCAGACCACCTGCCTCAGATAAACCTGCTGCCTACTTTAGAAAGCATATTTCTTCTTATTTTTTTTGGAGGCAACCAGGGTTAAATGATTAGCACAAGTTCACCCAGCTAATAAGTATCTGAGGCTGCATTTGAATTCAAGTACTTCTGACTTCAGAGCCTCCAAAATAAAATAATACACCACCTATCTGCCCACAAGAACTTTACTTACTACAAATCTTCAAAAGAGCTAACACAAGCAAAGACGAAAGTACTTTTGCAGTCCACATTTGATTCCAAGTTTCCTGACTTCTAAATTACTGTACAGGAGAAATGCAAACAAAAGACCATTAGACATTCAAGGAGGGAGAGATCATTTCTGGTTAATCACAGGGCTTGGCACATAGTGGGCACTTAATAAATGCTAGTTAATTGAGTAATGTGTGTGTGCGCATATATGTACATGTATGTGTGTGTGTGTGTGTGTGTGTGCACGCGCAAATCAGAAATAGCTGTCTTAGAGAGGAGAAAGGGGAGAAAAAAAAAATGGAAGACCAGGTTTTCCAAAGATAAATGCTAAGAGCTACCTTTGTATATACATTTGGAAAAATAAAATTATTAAAAAATTAAAAACAAACAACCAACTAAATGACAGGAAAGAATTCCCCAAGCAGGAAGATTTTGAGATACAGAAATATCTTTAAAAAAATTATTATAGCTCTTTATTTACAAGATATATGCATGGGTAATTTTTCAGCATTGACAATTGCCAAACCTTTTGTTCCAATTTTCCCCCTCCTTTCCCCCCCACCAACTCCCCCAGATGGCAGGTTGACCAATACATGTTAAGTATGTTAAAGTATAAGTTAAATACAATATATGTATATATGTCCATGCAGTTATTTCACTGCACAAAAAGAATCAGACTCTGAAATAGTGTACAATTAACCAATACAGAAATATCTTACCAGGAAAACTGCTGAATCATTTCTGGAGATTTTTTAAATGATTAATAATTAGCCACATAATATTATATACCAATGCAGTTAATTAAATTTACTAAAAAAAAAAAAAAAAGAAATTTAAAAAGTGAGAAATCATTTCTGGTAGATCACCGTCCCTGGCACATTGTAGAGACTTAATAAATGCTAGCTGACTTATGTGTATGTGTATGCAAATAGATGTGTGCATGTCTCCAACCTGGAAAATAATTGTCCTGGGGAAGGAAAAGGCAAGAGAAAAATTTGGAACACAAGGTTGTGCAAAGGTGAGTGTTCAGAGCTACCTTTGTATACATTTGGAAAAAAAATTATTTAAGAATTAAAAACAAACACCTAATAATATTGTATACCAACATGGCTAATTAAATTTGTTTACTAACTAAAAAAAAAATCAAAAACGGAGAGATCATTTGTGATTGAGCACTGTGTCTGAATAGACTAGGCACTTAAAAAATGCTAGTTGACTGATTAGTGTGTGTGTGTATGATTATAATCTGTGTGTATATGTGCAAATCAGAAAAAGCTCTTTTGGGGAGGAGAAAGGGGAAAGAAAAAATTTGGAATGCACGGTTTTACAAAGTTATCTTTGTATATATTTGAAAAAAATAAAATTATTAAAAAACTAAAAACAAACAAACAATTAAATGATAGTAAATAATTTCCCAATCAGAAAGATTCTGAGATACAGAAACATCTTACCAAGAAAACTGCTGAATCAATTCTAGAGATCTTTTAATGATTTATTAGCCACATAATATTTTATACCAATACAGCTAATTAAATGTGTTTAGTTGCTAAAAAGAAAAAGAAATTCAAGGAGAAAGATCATTTATGGTTGATCACTATGTCTGTCATATAGTAGGCACTTACTTAATAAATGCTAGTTGACTGACTGATTATTGTGTGTCCATGTGTATACAGGTATGTGTGTGTGTATGTGTGTGTGTGTGTGTGTGTGTGTGTGTGTGTGTGTGTATGTGATCATAAAAAGCTATCTAGGGGACAGGAGAGAGAAAAAAATTTGGAACAGTTTTATAAAGGTGAACGTTAGGAGCTATCTCTGCATATATTTGGAAAAATAAAATTAAAAAATTAAAAACAAAGAAATAACTAAATGGTAGGAAGCAGGAAGGTTTTGAGATATAGAAATATCACTTTTGGAGATATTTTAATTAGTTGTATAACAATGTAGCTAATTAAATTTCTTTACTTAAAAAACAGAAAAAGAAATTCAAGAAAGGAAAAATCATCTCTGGTTGATCCCTGGCCTGGCACATAGTAGGTGTTTAATAAATGCTAGGTGGCTGATTAGTTTCTGTGTACATATATGTCTGTGTGTGGGCAAATCAAAAAAGCTGTCTTGGAATAGGGAAAAGAAAGAGAAAAAGATATGCAATGCAAGGTTTTGAGAAGGGGAATGTTAGGAGGTATCTTTGCATATATTTGGAAAAATAAAATTATTAAAAAAACTAAAAAAAAAAAAAAAACCAAACAACTAAATAATAATAAATAATTACCCAATAAGGAAGATTCTAAGATACAGAACTATCTTACCAAGAAAATTGCTGAATCAGTTCTAGAGATTTTTAATGATTTATACCAATAAAGCTAATTAATTTTGGTTAGTAACTAAAATAAGGAAAAGAAATTCAAGAAGTAAGAGATCATTCATGGTTGAACACTGTGTCTGGCACATAGTAGGCACTTAATAAATGCTACTTGCCTGATTAATGTATATAATGTATCCGTATACATGTATGTGAAAAGCTGTGTAGAGAAAGGAGAAAGGGGAGAGAAAATTTTGGAACAAAAAGTTTTGCAAAGATAAGTTCTGAGAACTATCTTTGCATATATTTTGAAAAATAAAATTGTTAAAAATTAAAAACAAACAATTATATGATAGGAAAGATTTTTCCAAGCAGGAAGATTTTGAGATACAGAAATATCTTACCAGGAAAACTGCTTAATTATTCCTGGAGATGTTTTCATTATTTATTAGCCATATAATATTTTTGTATACAAATGCAGCTATTTAAATTTGTTTAATTACTAAAAAGAAAAAAAAGAAAGAAAAAGGAAAAGAAATTCAAGAAAGTAGCGATCATTTCTGGTTGATCACTGTGCCTGGAAAATAGTAGGTACTTAATAATTGCAAGTTGACTGATTTGTGTGTGCGTATATATGTACATGTATGTTGTGTGTGTGTGTGTATGTGTGCAAATCAAAAAAAGCTGATATTATATTATGATATATACCAATGCACCTAATTAAATTTGTTTGGTAACAAAAAAAAAAAGAAAAAAGAGAAAGAAATTCAAGAAGGGAAAGATCATTTCTGGTTAATCACTGTGCCTACCAAATAAATAGTAGGTACTTAATAAATGCTAGTTGATTGATTAGTGTGTGTGTACATGCATGTTTGTGCATATGTATGTGTATGTGCAAATCAGAAAAAGCTGTCTTGGAGAGGGGAAAGGGGAGAGAAAAAAAATCTGTCATACAAGGTTTTGCAAAGGTGAATGTTAGGAGGTATCTTTGCATATATTTAGGAAAATAACATTATTAAAAAACTAAAAACAAACAAAAAACTAAATGATAATAAATAATTTCCCAATTAGTAGGATTTTGAAATACAGAAATACCTTACCAGAAAAAGTGCTGAATCACTTCTAGAGATTTTTTAAATGATTTATTAGCCATCTAATATACCAATATAACTAATTACATTTGTCTAGTAACAAAAAAAGAAAAAGAAATTTAAGAAGGGAGAGATCGTTTCTGGTTGATCACTGTGCTTGGCAAATAAATGTAAATACTTAATAAATGCTAGTTCATTGATTAGTGTTTGTGTGTGTGTATTTGCGCACGTGCATGTGTGTATGCTAATAAGAAAAGCCATCTTGGAGAGGGAAAAGAGAGAAAATAATCTGCAATACAAGGTTTTGCAAAGGTGAATGTTAGGAGCTATCTTTGAATATATTTGGAAAAATACAATTATTAAAAACCAAAAACAACTAAATGATAGTAAATAATTTCCCAATCAGCAGGATTTTGAAAAACAGAAATATCTTACCAGGAAAACTGCTAAATCACTTCTAGAGATTTTTAAATAATTTATTAGCCACATAATATTATATACCAGTGTAGCTAATTAAATTTACTTAGTAACAAAAAAAAAAAAAGAAAAAAGAAAAAGAAATTCAAGGAGGGAGAAATCAGTTATGGTTGATGACTCTCGCTGGCACATAGTAGGCACATTAAGTGCCTACTAACATTCTAATTGATTGATTGATTAGGGGCTGTGGACATCTATGTATATACGTATATCTGTGTGTTGGCAAATCAGAAAAGACTGTTTTGAGGAGAGAAAAGGGAAGAAAAAATTTGGAATACAATGTTTTAGAAAGGTGAATGTTAGCAGCTATCTTTGTATATATTTGGAAAAATAAAACTATTAAATAATTAAAAACAAACAAATAACCAAATGATAGGCAAGAATTTCCCAAGCAAAAAGATTTTGATAATGCAGAAATATCTTATCAGGAAAAATGCTAGATCACTTCTAGAAATTTTTAATGATTTATTAACCACATAACATTTATATATCAATGCAGCTAATTAAATTAGTTTAGTTACTAAAAAAAAAAGGGGGGGGGAAGAAAAAGAAATTAAGAAGAGAGAGATCATTTCTGGTTGATCACTGTTCCTGGCACATAAAACATACTAGTTGACTCATTAGGGTGTGTGCACATAAATATATATACATATGTGTGTGGAAATCAGAAAAAGCTGTCTTGGTGAGAGGAAAAGGGAAAGAAAAAAATTTGCAATAAAAAGTTTTGCAAAGATGAATGTTAGGAGCTATCTTTGCATATAACTGGAAAAATCAAATTATTAAAAAAGGAAAAAAAAACAAACAATAAAATGATAGTAAATAATTTCCCAATCAGGAAGATTCTGAGATACAGAAATACCTTAACAAGAAAACTGCTCAATCACCTGAAGTGATTTTTTAATGATTTATTAGCCACCTAATATTTTATACCAATACAGCTAACTAAATTTGTTTAGTAACTAAAGAAAAAAGAAAAAGAAATCCATGAAAGGAGAGAGAATTTCTGGTTGATCACTGTGTCTGGCACATAGTAGGCACTTAATACATGCTAGTTGACTGATTAGAATGTGTACATGTATGTATATACATACATGTGTATATGTGGAAGTCAGAAAAAGTTTTCTGGGGAGGGAAAAGGGGAGAGAAAAAAATTTGGACCACAAAAGTTTTGTAAAGGTGAATGTTAGGAGCTATCTTTGCATATCTTTGGAAAAACAAACTTATTAAAAAACTAAAAGCAAACAACTAAATAATAGGAAACAATTTCCTAACCAGGAAGATGTTGAGATACAGAACTATCTTACCAGAGAAACTGCTGAATCACTTCTAGAGATTTTTAAAAAATATGTTATTAGCCACCTAATAATTTATACTAATAGAGCTAATTAAATTTGTTTAGTAACGAAAAAAAAATTAAGAAGGCAGAGATCATTTCTGGTTGATTACTGTTGCTAGATGACTGATTAGAGTGTGTATACATGCATGTATATACATATATGTGTATGTCAGTGTGTGTGTGTAAATCAAAAATGTTGTCTAGGGGAGGGAAATGGGAGAAAAAAGTTTGGAAAACAAAGTTTGGCAAAGGGGAATGTTAAGAGCTATTTTTGTATATATTTGGAAAAAAAAATTATTAAACAATTAAAAACCAACAACTAAATAATAGGAAAAGAATTTTCCAACTAGGAAGATGGTGAGATATAGAAATATCTTACTAGGGAAACTGCAGAATCACTTCTAGAGATTTTTAAATGATTTAATAGCCATATAATATTATATATCAATATAGCTATTTTAATTTGTTTAGTAACTAAAAAAAGAAAAGAAAAAAATTCAAGAAGGGAGAGATCATTTATGGTTGATCACTCTCCCTGGCACATAGTAGGTACTTAATAATTGCAAGTGACTGATTAGTTTTTCTGTACATGTATGTCTGTATGTGTGCAATTCAGAAAAATTTCTCTTGGAGCGGGGAAAGTGGGAGAAAAAAATTTGGAACACCAAAGTTTTGCAAAAGTGAATGTTACGAGCTATCTTTGTATATATTTGGAAAAAATAAAATTATTAAACAATTAAAAACAAACAACAAATGATAGGAAAGAATTTCCCAAGCAGGAAGACTTTGAGATACAGCAATTTTACCAGAAAAACTACTGAGTCACTTCCACAAATTTTTAAATGATTTATTAGCCACCTAATATTTTATATCAATGTAGCTAATTAATTAGTTTAGTAACCAAAAAGAGAAATTCAAGAAGGGAGAGATTATTTTTGGTTGATCACAGTACAAGGCAAATAAATAATAGGTACTTAATAAATGCTAGTTCATTGATTAGTGTTTGTGTACATGTATTATGTGTATATGAATGTTTTTGTGTGTATGAAAATCAGAAAAAGCTGGCTTGGAAAGGGGAAAGAGGAGAGAAAAAAAATCTGCATTACAAGGTTTTGCAAAGGGAAATGTTAGGAAGCATTTTTTCATATATTTGGGAAATTATTTACAGTTAGTTGTTTGATTGTTTTTCATTTCTTAATAATTTTATTTCCCCAATCACTAGGATTTTGAGATACAGATATTTTACCAGGAAAACTAATGAATCACTTCTAGAGATTTTTTAATTTATTAGCCACCTAATATTTTATACCATTATAGCTAATTAAATTTGTTTAGTGACAAAAAAAGAAAAAGAAAAGAAAAAAAGAAATTCAAGAAGAGAGTGATCATTTATGGTTGATCACTCTCCCTGGCACATAGTACATACTTAATAAATGCTAGTTGACTGATTAGAGTGTGTGTACATGGATGTATATACATATGTGTGTGTTGGCAAATCAGAAAAAGCTGTTTGGGGGAGGGAAAGGTAAGAGAAAAATTTGGAACACAAAAGTTTTGCAAAAGTGAATGTTACTGTCTATCTGTATATATTTGGAAAAATAAAAATATTAAATAATGTAAAACAAACAAATAACTACATGAACATAAAGAATTTCCGAATCAGTAGAATTTTGAAACATAGAAAGATATTATCAGGAAAACTACTCAATAATTTCTGGAGATTTTTTTAATGATTTATTTGCCAAATAATATTATATACCAGTGCAGCTAATTAAATTAGTTTAGTAGTAAAAAAGAAAAAAATCAGAAAAATCTGTCTTGGAGAGAAAAAAAGTGCAATGCAAAGTTTTGTAAAAGTGAATGAATATTAGGAGCTAGCTCTGCATATATTTGGAAAAAGAAAATTATTAAAACACTAAAAACAAACAAAACTAAATGATAGTAAATAATTTCCCAATCAGTAGGATTTTGAGATACAGAAATATCTTACCAGAACAACTAATGAATCACTTCTAGACATTTATTAATTTGTTTAGTAACAAAAAAACAAAAGGGAAAAAGGAAAAGAAATTCAAGAAAAGAGAGAATTTATGGTTGACCACTCTCCCTGGCACATAGTGCACACTTAATAAGTGGCAGTTGATGGATCAGCGTGTGTGTACATGTATGTATATATGAATGTGTGTGTGTGTGTGCGTGCACATGCGCACGCACGCTGGGAAATCAGAAAAGGCTTTTCTGGGGAGGAAAAGTGGAAGAGAAAAAATTTGGAACACCAAAGTTTTGTAAATGTGAATATTAGTAACTATTTTTGTATATATTTGAAATATAAAACTATTAAATAATTAAAAGCAAACAAACAACTAAATGATAGCAAATAATTTCCCAATAAAAAGGATTTTGACATACAGAAATATTTTACCAGGAAAACTGGTGAATCACTTCTAGAGATTTGTTAATGATTTATTAGCCATCTAATATTTTATACCACTATAGCTAATTAAATCTGTTTAGTACATATTTAAGATGTATTGGTCAACTTGCCATCTGGGGGAGGGAATGGGGAGAAGGAGGGGAAAAATTGGAAGAAAAGGTTTGGCAATTGTCAATTCTGTAAAATTAGCCGTGCATGTAACTTCTAAATAAAAAGCTATAATAAAAAAAAAATCTGTTTAGTAACAAAAAACGAAAAAGACATTCAAGAAGGGAGGAATCATTTCTGGTTGATCACTGGACCTGGCAAATAAATAGTAGATACGTAATAAATACTAATTCATTGATTAGTGTTTGTATATATGTGTGAGTGTGAGCATGAGCGTGTGTGTGTGTGTGTGTGTGTGTGTGTGTGTGTACCTGTGCAAATCAGAAAAAAGCTGTCTTAGAGAGAAAGTAATGTGCAATAGAAAGTTTTGTGAAGTTGAATTACTGGAAGCTATCTCTGCATGCATTTGGAAAAATCAAATTGTTCAAAAACTAAAAACAAACAAATAACTAAATGACAGTAAATAATTTCCCAATCAGTGGGATATGGAAATCCAGTTGGAAAACTGTTAGATCCCTTCCAGGGATTTTTAAATGATGTATTAGCCATATAATATTATATAGCAATGCAGCTCATTAAATTTGTTTCATAACAAAAGAGAAAAAGAAAAAAGAAAAAGAAATTCAAGAAGGGAGAGATCATTTCTGGTGGATCACTGTACCTGGCAAATAAATAGTAGATACTTAATAAATGCTAGTTCATTGATTAGTGTTTGTGTGTGTGTATGTGTGTATCTGTGTGTGCGTGTGCACATGCAAATCAGAAAAAAGCTTTCTTAAAGACAAAGTAATGTACAATAGAAAGTTTTGTAAAAGGTGAATTATTAGGAGCTACCTTTGCATGCATTTCAAAAAATCAAATTGTTCAAAAACTAAAAACAAACAAATAACTAAATGACAGTAAATAATTTCCCAATCAGTGGGATATGGAAATCCAGTTGGAAAACTGCTAGATCACTTCTAGGTATTTTTAAATGATGTATCAGCCACATAATATTATATAACAATGCAGCTAATTAAATTTATTTAATAACAAAAGAGAAAAAGAAAAAAGAAAAAGAAATTCAAGAAGGGAGAGATCATTTCTGGTGGATCACTGTACCTGGCAAATAAATAGTAGATACTTAATAAATGCTAGTTCATTGATTAGTGTTTGTGTGTGTGTTGTGTGTATTGTGTGTGCACGTGCGCATGCAAATCAGAAAAAAGCTGTCTTAAAGACAAAGCAATGTACAATAGACAGTTTTGTAAAAGGTGAATTATTAGGAGCTACCTTTGCATGCATTTGGAAAAATCAAATTGTTAAAAAACTAAAAATAAAGAAATAACTAAATGACAGTAAATAATTTCCCAATTAGTAGGATATTGAAATCCAGTTGGAAAACTGCTAGATCACTTCTAGGGATTTTTAAATGATTTATTAGCCACATAATATTATATAGCAATGCAGCGCATTAAATTTGTTTAGTAACAAAAAAGAAAAAGAAATTCAAGAAGGGAGAGATCATTTCTGGTGGATCACTGTACCTGGCAACTAACTAGTAGATACTTAATAAATGCTAGTTAATTGATTAGTGTTTGTGTGTGTGTGTGTGTATGTGCGTGTGCAAATCAGAAAAAAAGCTGTCTTAGAGAGACAAAGGAATGTACAATCGAAAGTTTTGCAAAGGTGAATTATTAGGAACTACCTTTGCATGCATTTGGAAAAAATCAAATTTTTATAAAACTAAAAACAAACAAATAACTAAATGACAAAAAATAATTTCCAAATCAGTAGGATATTGAAATCTAGTTGGAAAACTGCTAGATCCCTTCTAGGGATTTTTAAATGATTTATTAGCAACAATATTATATAGCAATGTGGCTAATTAAATTTGTTTAGTAACAAAAAAGAAAAAGAAATTCAAGAAGGGAGAGATCATTTCTGGTTAATCACTGTACCTGGCAAATAAAGAGTAGATACTTAATAAATGCCAGTTCATTGATTAGTGTTTGTTTATATATATTATATATATATATATATATGTGTGTGTGTGTGTGTGTGTGTGTGTGTATTTGTGGAAATCAGAAAAAAGCTGTCTTAAAGACAAAGCAATGCACAATAGAAAGTTTTGCAAAGGTCAATTATTAGGAGCTACTTTTGCATGCATTTGGAAAAATCAAATTATTAAAAAACTAAAAATAAGCAAATAACTAAATGACAGTAAATAATTTCCCAATGAGTGGGATATGAAAATCCAGTTGAAAAACTGCTAGATCACTTCTGGGGATTTTTAAATGATTTATTAGGCACATAATATTATATAGCAATGCAGCTCATTAAATTTGTTTAGTAACAAAAAAGAAAAAGAAAAAAAAATTCAAGAAGCGAGAGATCATTTCTGGTGGATCACTGTACCTGGCAAATAAATAGTAGATACTTAATAAATGCTAGTTCATTGATGTGTGTGTGTGTGTGTGTGTGTGTGTGTGTGTGTTTGTGCAAATCAAAAAAAAAAAAAGCTGTCTTAAAGACAAAGCAATGTACAATAGAAAGTTTTGCAAAGGTGAATTATTAGGAGCTACCTTTGCATGGATTTGGAAAAATCAAATTGTTCAAAAACTAAAAACAAACAAATAACTAAATGACAGTAAACAATTTCCCAATGAGTGGGATATGAAAATCCAGTTGAAAAACTGCTAGATCACTTCTGGGGATTTTTAAATGATTTTTTAGCCACATAATATTATATAGCAATGCAGCTAATTAAATTTGTTTAGTCACGAAACAGAACAAGAAATTCAAGAAGGGAGAGATCATTTCTGGTTAATCACTGCACCTGGCAAATAAATAGTAGATACTTAATAAATGCACACATATATATACATATATATATGTATGTGTGTGTGTGTGTGTATGTTTGTGCAAATCAGAAAAAAGCTGTCTTAGAGAGAAAGCAATGTATAATAGAATGTTTTGCAAAGGTGAATTATTAGGCGCTACCTTTGCATGCATTTGGAAAAATCAAATTGTTAAAAAACTAAAAATAAACAAATAACTAAAAGAAAGTAAATAATTTCCCAATCAGTGGGATATGGAAATCCAGTTGGAAAACTGCTAGATCACTTCTGGGGATTTTTAAATGATTTATTAGGCACATAATATTATATAGCAATGCCGCTCATTAAATTTGTTTAGTAACAAAAAAGAAAAAGAAATTCAAGAAGGGAGAGATCATTTCTAGTTGATCACTGTACCTGGCAAATAAATATTAGATACTTAATAAATTCCAGTTCATTGATTATTGTTTGTGTAGATACATACAGATATATATATATATATATATATATATATATATATATGTTAGTGTGTGTGTGTGTGTGTGTGCACATGCGCATGCAAATCAGAAAAAAGCTGTCTCAGAGAGACAAAGCAATGTACAATAGAAAGTTTTGCAAAGGTGAATTATTAGGAACTACCTTTGCATGCATTTGGAAAAAATCAAATTTTTATAAAACTAAAAACAAATAAATAACTAAATGACAAAAAATAATTTCCAAATCAGTAGGATATTGAAATCTAGTTGGAAAACTGCTAGATCACTTCTAGGGATTTTTAAATGATTTATTAGCCCCATAATATCATTCAGTAATGTGGCTAATTAAATTTGTTTAGTAACAAAAAAGAAAAAGAAATTCAAGAAGGGAGAGATCATTTCTGGTTGATCACTGTACCTGGAAACTAAATAGTAGATACTTAATAAATGCCAGTTCATTGATTAGTGTTTGTATATATATAATTATATATATATATATGTGTGTGTGTGTGTGTGTGTGTGTATTTGTGGAAATCAGAAAAAAGCTGTCTTAAAGACAAAGCAATGCACAATAGAAAGTTTTGCAAAGGTCAATTATTGGGAGCTACTTTTGCATGCATTTGGAAAAATCAAATTATTAAAAAACTAAAAATAAGCAAATAACTAAAATACAGTAAATGATTTCCAAATCAGTAGGATATGGAAATCCAGTTGAAAAACTGCTAGATCACTTCTGGGGATTTTTAAATGATTTATTAGGCACATAATATTATATAGCAATGCAGCTCATTAAATTTGTTTAGTAACAAAAAAGAAAAAGAAATTCAAGAAGGGAGAGATCATTTCTGGTTGATCACTGTACGTGGCAAATAAATATTAGATACTTAATAAATTCCAGTTCATTGATTATTGTTTGTGTTGATACAAATAACTAAATGACCATAAATAATTTCCCAATCAGTAGGATATTGAAATCCAGTTGAAAAACTTCTAGATCATTTCTAGGGATTTTTAAATGATTTATTAGCCACATAATATTATATAGCAATGAAGCTCATTAAATTTGTTTAGTAACAAAACAGAAAAAGAAATTCAAGAAGGGAGAGATCATTTCTGGTGGTTCACTGTACCTGGCAAATAAAGAGTAGATACTTAATAAATTCTAGTTCATTGATTATTGTTTGTGTACATACATACATATATATATATATACACACACACACACACACATATATATATATGTTTGCCTGTTTGTGTGCATGCAAATCAGAAAAAAGCTGTCTTAAAGACAAAGCAATGTATAATAGAAAGTTTTGGAAAAGTTGAATTATTAGGGTTAGGGTTTTAGAAAAGTGAATCTTAGCAGCTATTTTTGTATATATTTGGAAAAATAAAACTGTTAAATTATTAAAAACAAACACATCATTAAATGATAGGAACGAATTACCCAATTAGTAGCATTTTGAGATACAGAAATATCTTACCAGGAAAACTGCTGAATCACTTCTGGAGATTTTTTTTTTACTGATTTTTGCTTAACCACCTAATATTGTAACCCAATGCAGTTAATTTAATGTGCTTTTAACTAAAAAAAAGAAAAAAACAAAGTTAAGAAATTGAAAGAGGGAGAAATCATTTCTGATTCATTACCATACCTGGCACATATATGTTCTTAATAAATGCTAGTTTCCTAGTTAATATAGGTATATTATGTGTATGTGTATACATGTACACATCAGAAAAAAACTTCAAAGAGATAGTTTTATCTCCCATGAAACTTCTCTCCTAACTAGATGTGAAAAGGCAAACTCTAGCTGGTCGCCAATGATGCTATCTATACACAAAAGAAAAATCATCAGATACTGGAGTCACAAAGTCTCCCAAATGAAATATTTTTCTAGCATGGAGATAACCAGTGTCCAAAAGTTCTAACTTTTTGCATCAGTGCTTCACATAAGGGAAATCAGAACAGTATCTAAATTTAAATACCAAGATATGATCCAGTCTAAACCCCTTGCTTTTAGGTGCTAAGTGAAGTTGTTTGCTTGGTCAGGCTCCCCTGCAAAGTGGGGACTTTTTCCCTTTTTAAAAAAATAAATCCAGTCCCTTGTACTGTGCTTGCCACTTAAAAAGAGAAGGAAAGGAAAAAGCATTTATTAAATAACTGCTATATACCATACACTGAGCTAAGTGCTTTAGAAATTGCTCATTTTCCTCTTAGCCCTGGGAGGAAGGTGCTATTATTATTCCTCCAGTTTTACAGAAGAAGAAACTAAGGTTGCTTAGAAGCATGTGACTTGCCCAGAGTCACAGAGCTAAAAACTTGAACTTGGAGCTTCCTCACTCTGCTAGGCATTAATCAGCTGCTTCTAGATGGCACCAAGTAAAAGTTTGTTGAATAAATAAATGTAAGTCATTGAGACTTACAGAAGTGCCTGTGAATAGTCACAAGCCACATGTTCTGGCCGTACCATTTGGAAAACATTTAGCAAGCACAAGTTCCTGAGAATTCAAAGTCCACACACTCCAAGTTAACATCAACCAAGCAACCAACCAAAAATAATAATAGTCCCTCTCCTCAAGGAGAAGATTTTCTACTGAAACTCTACCTGGGAGAGTTTTCTTAGACTGATTTTAACCCCCTCCTCCCCGTTATACCCCCCCCTCCCCGGGGCAGGGGCCATTTTCCCATCCAGTTCCAGTTCTTTGAATTCCCTTCTTACTGGCTTTCCTCAGTTGCAATTCCCCCTCCATTTTCCTTAGCTCCTACTACATTACAAATTGTTACATGAGCCTAGGGAAGGCCCCACCTTCAATTTGCTACAAACTATACAACTACAGGCATTTTGCCAACCACCTCATCCCATCCTCACAGAAACCAGTAAAACATGTGCTCCCTACTTCCCATTACCACCATTCCTAACAAGAAAAAGATTCCCTTTGCTCTCCATAATCCCAAACCCCCATAATTACAAGAACCTCCCTCCTTTTCTTCCACTTTCTGGATCTTTTGCAAGACTCAAAAATCAAAACGTGTCTCTTTCGTGCAGCTTTTGATCTAAGGGGCAAGTAAGGAATCCATTTCCAAAGAAAATAGTAAAAAAAACTTACCCATTACGGGACAATAAGCTGTTGGTACATAGAATATGCATATTTCCTCTTCCTCCAATTCTTTATTTTGGGCTTCTAACTCCATGGAGTCATAAAGAAGAATTCAAGGCACTAAATTCAAACAGTAAGGACAGCAATGTGTCTTAAGACAACCTGCGTTGCCTCCTCACTGCTTGGCTACCAGGATACAATAATGTAACATTCTCTTGAGTTGGAATGCTCTATATACAAGAATTCTGGGTAAGCTCTCTGGCCAATCACTAGTTACTGAATATTAAGCAGGGAACTTTTGGAGGCTGGCCTTTTTTGGGTAGTGATAACCAGGGGACAAAATATACCAGGAAGTAATAAAATTGATTATGCCCCTACTATGTGCGGGCTGGAGAAGGAAATGGCAAACTACTCCAGTATCTTTGCCAAGAAAACCCCAAATGATAATCAGTATGCCAGGGACTGTCCTGAGTGCATTATAATTATACTTTCATTTATTAGGGTTACTTTCTGCCATGGTTAACAGGCTGATAAACAAGAATTCACTAATGAACAGAATTTAACTCTTTGTCTGCATGGTTGCCTCCTCAAAATTGGGGCCAGGCCTGGGAAGTGGGAGAGGGGAAGGGGACAAAAGGGCGACATGTCTGCAGGTTCTAAATCACAGTGAATTTTATTGGCACAAGATCTCAAGCCTTCTTCTTTGGGAAGGTCTTCCCCGATTCCCTTTCCACTCAGAGAACTCTGCGGTGTTGGATTTGATAAGTTTAAATGCTACCTCAACCATTTAAAAGCTGTCTGACCACATGAAGAGTCCTTTAGCTTCAGTCTGTCTATAAACTAGGGATCATAATCCCTCTGACCCAGAATAAAGACTGTTTGTAAAGCCACTCACAAAGCTCTATATGTGCTATATGAAATATATAGAGTGCTATATGACAGGTGTTAGAATTAATAATAATATGGGGGCAGCTCAGTGGTACAGTGAATAGAGTACCAGCCCTGGAGGCAGAGGACCCGAGTTCAAATACAGCTTCAGCCACTTAAGACTTCCTTGCTGTGTGACCCTGAGCAAATCACTTAATCCCAATTGCTCCAGTCAAAAAAAAAGTCAAAAAATTAATAATAATAATAATAAAGAGCTCATATTTAGTGTTTACTATATGCCAAGCATTGCGAGTACTTTATAATTATTATCTTATATCCTTAAAATAATCCTGGGAAGTAGATGCTATTTTTATCCTCATTTTCCAGATGAGGAAACTGAGACAGAGCTAAAGCAATTTGCCCTGCGTCACACAGCACTTAGCACAGTACCTGGCTCACAGTAGGTGCTTAATAAAGGTTTACTAAATCGAATTGGGTTTGAATTCAGGTCTCCTTGGCTCTTGTGCACCCAAGTTCTTATTTGTATCTCAGTCCCCTGAGATCTAGGTGTTCCTCCAGACTCTGATTACTGGAAGGAACTGGCCATTGGTGAGCCATCTGGCCCCCTTGCGTGCTGATGTGACTATTTTTTTCAGAAGCTGTGTCCCCTGGACAGGTAATTGATCTTTCCCTTTCGCTATGTGCTTGTGGTGGACTGTGATTTATAATGAACAGAAGATGGGGTTGATACTCTCAGCCCAGAAGATCCCCTGGGAATTTGCTGTTCCTTCCCTGGGGTTTCTACGATTGAAATTTGACTCTTTTTTTCCCCCCTAAAAGGAGAGTTCAGAATAAAAAAAAAAGCCGACTAAGTGATGGCCCTAATTTATTGAGATGTTCCTGCAACCACCCTGACCTTTAGAAAATTAGCAATGGTCTGATATGTATTTTACCTGTCACACTGGCACACCAGAGCCTCCCTGAAGTTTCAAATACATTCCAAATATCAACTCACATGGAATAGAGTCATTCTAATTCAAACCTCTGAACGGAGGTGAAAGTGCTGTTTGTTAGCCTTGAATTAGCATTCAAGGCTCTCAACAAAATAGCACTTCCCTGCCTGCCTTTCCCATCCCATTCCCCTGCATTTGTCAGATTCTCTGGGCAAACTAGGTCATCTGTCAGCCCTGCTACATACACCCTCTGCTCTCCTCTCTTCAGGCTTTTTCTCCAAGTTTTCTCATCTTCCATCTCTACTTCTTTTATGTTTTGGACCTTGGGAGCTTGTTCTAGCAGGGGAGCGCAGCTACTCGTATACCCCTCTATTGGGGAAGGTCGTCCTCTTTGACCGAGTGCGCAGCTTCGGGAGGGACGCACATGGAGCGGTGAGGGAGGAAGGGGACACCGGCCTAGCCATCCAGATCAGCCGAATCAACCCTGGCGATCAATGGGGTGACATATCTCAGCCAGATCGCCCTCACATCCCTCCTTTATTTTTTTGGAGCAATCAGGATTAACTGATTTGCCCAAAGTCACACAGTTAAGTGGCTGGGGGGGCTGGAGTTGAACTTAGGCACTCTATAAATTAAATAAATAATATATAAATAGTAAATTAATATTTATTTAATTAATAGAAATTAAAACCTATTTCACTAATATAAATATAATACATTTTAAATCTAGAAATAAATGCTCTATAAACCTAGCCACCTGTTATCTCTAACTCTTGAAAACCTACCCACGCTCCAAGACTCAGCTGAAATGGCCCTTCTTCCAAAAAGTCTTCCTCGATTCCCAGAGTTGGAAATGGGCTTTCCTTCCCTAGCCTCAGATAGCACCGTATACTCCCTTCTACTATCTACTGACAATTTATTCTCCATTGTAGTCATGATCTAGCATTAATCATGTGCCTCTGTACATTTCTACCCACAGGGCTGGACAGCCAACCTATTCCCTTGGTGTCCCAGAGATGTCAGGAGAAAGCAAGGAAGGCCTCTAGCTCTCAGGTGGACCCCCTGGGAGTAACTCCAAGTGTTGTTGGAGAGCTTCCTGAATGCCAGGCCACCTGCTGAGCACATAGAGCTAAAAAAAAAAAAAAAAAAAAAAAAACAAAACCCTCCTTACCCTCAAAGAGCTTATATTCTAAAGGGTCAATTCAGAGGCAGAGATGGCTAGCCTTCTATAATGCTAGGGCAAACATCCATATATCACTGGCCTGACTGAACCACTGAGGGTATAGGAAGGGGAGAGTACTGAGCAGTGCCCATTTGTGTCATGGATTGCTTATCTCTCCCACCTCCCTCACCACTAGTGGGGAATTGTGAGTTCCATAAAGGCAGAGGCCCGGCCTCCTTTCTCTTTCCTGATCAGGAACTCTTCTGACACAGGGCTTTGGTCATAGGAGCCACCTATGGTTACTGAATTGATGAATGTATCTGTATTGCTAGGGGCCAGATATTATTAAAAAAAAAATCCACCTCCTGGGGAGAGATGTCACTGGGACTATCTTCCAGCATACTTTAAGCAGAGAAAAATTCTCAAGATTTAAAGGGACCTTAAAAGGTCATCTTGTCCAATCTTCTTATTTTACTGAAGAGAAAACTGAGACCCAATGCGGTCTTCCCATTTAATTTATAGCAGAGACATGGTACTCTAAGCTAAAGGTAAAAACTTAAGAAATATTGCTGGACTGCCTGACTCAGCTAACACAAAACCAAGAAATTCATCTTTATAACACCCCAAACCTAACACAGCCAATGGATCACATCCCCGCCTCACACGTGTGTAGCATAGAAAAAAAGAGTTCTCTTGACACTAGTCTTTCTAAACAGATCTAACCGAAGTGCTTTGGGCACCTCCCAAGAGCAACAGACAGCAAATAAATCAAGAAATCAATAAGTTTCCTTGGGTCCCTACAGTAGGCTCCATATGCTTTGCATCATATTGACTCACTTTTGAGTTAACAAACATTGCCACACGGGAGCTTACTAATATTTTAACAATAATGAGACTAACATTATTTGTGTAGAATTTGATGCTTTGCTAAAGCATCTTCTTCACGGTAACCTTATCAGCTGTTCTGGCATTATCCTGTTTTACAGAGGAGAAAACCGAGACTCTGAGTTTGTTAAGGGAATTGCCCATAATCACACAGCTAAAAGAAAAACAAACTACATTTATTCCCTCCCTCCCTCTACTATTCAAAGAATTCCTTCCACCCAAATTTAGAGGAAGCTTTTAACTTACAGATACGAGAAAACACAACACCGTAGTGGTTTTTTGATTGCGTCGAAAGCACCTACAGAAGCATTGTATTTAAGTGAAAGGGGCATCAGACATTGTCTGGCAAGGTTCTTAACCTGGAGTCTGTGAACTGTTTTGTTTTTTTTTTAAACCACCCCATCTTTTGGTTTTCTGTCTCCAACTCTCTCCCGTCTCCGTCTCAGCCTTGCAGAGTGGTTCTGGCCAAAGTGCCAGAAGCTACTATCCCAGTTCCACCTATTCGGTTTCTTCCTCCTTGTCTCAGTTCTTTATCCTCCTAACCTATCCAGATCATGTGGAATCTTGCTTTTGCCCCTCACCAGGGAAACTGATTTTCCCAGTTTTGTGTCATCTTCAAATTTAATAAGCTAGCCAGCAATGTCTTCATCAAGTCATTAATAAAAAACACTGAACAGACCCCTGACTAGGATGATGTCAACCCATTAACCAGCCCTCTTTGGGGAGTTTTTCAACCAGCTGCATGATTACCTACTGAATATCACTGGGCTGTCTTTTCTTGTCCACAAAGATTTCAGCAAAAGCTTGGTTAAATACCTCCCTGAGATTTGGAGTCCAACAATAAAAAAAAAATATATGCCCATGGTTGCCCTTTGATCATCCAGCTTAGTAAGTAACACAATGAAAAAAGGTCATGAGATGAATTTAGTATAACTCGGTGTTAGTTTACCTATACTTACCCCTTGCAATAACTCTCCAGAGTTTTTTCCTCAAATTCTTACCATTTATTGTGGGTGAACTTTGGACAGGTGACTTGATCTATCTGTCTCATTTTCCTCAATTGTAAAATGGAGCGCTAATAACATCTATGGTTATCAGAATAAAATCAGATATTTGAAAATGCTTTGTAAACCTTAAAGGACTGAAAAATACTATAATGAATAATATTAATATCAATGACCCTTGTGGAGGTTGGGGAGGGCCAGCTCTTCTAAGAGGGAGTAAAGGCCTTGGGAGAAGAAGCTAGGGTACTTGAACTAGTATGATCACCAAGGAGTTAAGATGGGGAGGCGAGGAGACCATAACCAGTGTAAGTATGAATACCTGAAGGGAAAGAACCAAGAAGTTGATGGACTGGAGGTTCTGAAAAGACACAGCGGCGCGCGGGGGGGGGGGGGGGGGGGGGGAGGGGGGAGGGGGTTGGGGGGGGCGGGTTTGAGTTTCTGCAGGGAGAATGTTGGGAAATCCCAATGCCGGGCAAGGTGAAGTTTGTTACAAAGAGAGGTCTGAATTTCATGTCAAAAGCCATCCTGGCACTAGCACTCACTTGCTTGTTTTTCTTGAACAACTTGTTCCTTTGACTCGTCTTCCCTCTCCCGAACTTCTTCCTCTGTAAGATGAGGTTAGATTATGTGATTGGAATCTATACAGAAACTACAAATAGACCTATGCTTCAGATCCCCTCTACAAGAATGGACAGGGGAGGGGGTTGAGAAAGACCCCAAGCCTGGCGGGAAGATGGGGGACACATGGCACTGATGAGATACTTTCATTACAAGACATCTGCAGAAGACCTAAGAGTATTAGCAGAACATGTCTCCAACAGGCTTCCCTGGTGAGAGGGAAGCCAAAAAAGGGCCTCTCATTTTGGGATGAGCTGACAGAAATGCGGTGATATCACTGTTCAATGAGCCCCCACTGGGAGAACCCTTCAGTGCTAGGTACCACAGATGTCAAGGATGGCACAGTGGCAAAGCCACCTTAGTATGGCGAGGCAGGGAGGCCCTTGAGATTTTGGCCAACTGAACGATGATCTCGGGGCCCTGCCAGCCCCAAATCAGTAGATGTTCTAAGTATATATGGAGTCAAATGTCAGAAAGCATTGAGATACGGAGGAATGAATACAGTTAGAACAATGGGGGAGAAGGGAGGAGAAAGCCAGGAGGGAAGAGGAAACAGGAAGAAGGAATGAGGAAGAGGGAAAGGAAGAAGGAGAGAGGGGAAGGAGAGAGAACAGAGGATAGAAGAGCGGACAGAAGAGGGAAGAGTGAGCAGGGAATAGGAAGGAGGGAGCAGGGGTGAGAGATGAAAGAGAAGGAAGGAGAGAGGAGGCAGGAATGAAGAGTTAAAAAGTAAAGACGTGAAGAGGAAGAAGGGAGGAGAGAAGAGGGAGGAGAGAGGAGGCAGGAGAGAGGAGAGAGAGAGAAGAAGTGAAGAGTGAAGAAGTAAAGAGGGAGGAGGGAGAAGAAGGAGGAGGAGGAGGGAGAAGAGGGAGGAGGAGGAGGGAAAAGAGGGAGGAGGAGGAGAGAGAGGAGGAGGAGGGAGGAGGAGGAGAGAGGAGGAGGAGGGAGAAGAGAAGAGGGGGGAGGGAGAAGAGAAGAGGGGGGAGGGAGAAGAGAAGAGGGGGGAGGGAGAAGAGAAGAGGGGGGAGGGAGAAGAGAAGAGGGGGGAGGGAGAAGAGAAGAGGGGGGAGGGAGAAGAGAAGAGGGGGGAGGGAGAAGAGAAGAGGGGGGAGGGAGAAGAGAAGAGGGGGGAGGGAGAAGAGAAGAGGGGGGAGGGAGAAGAGAAGAGGGGGGAGGGAGAAGAGAAGAGGGGGGAGGGAGAAGAGAAGAGGGGGGAGGGAGAAGAGAAGAGGGGGGAGGGAGAAGAGAAGAGGGGGGAGGGAGAAGAGAAGAGGGGGGAGGGAGAAGAGAAGAGGGGGGAGGGAGAAGAGAAGAGGGGGGAGGGAGAAGAGAAGAGGGGGGAGGGAGAAGAGAAGAGGGGGGAGGGAGAAGAGAAGAGGGGGGAGGGAGAAGAGAAGAGGGGGGAGGGAGAAGAGAAGAGGGGGGAGGGAGAAGAGAAGAGGGGGGAGGGAGAAGAGAAGAGGGGGGAGGGAGAAGAGAAGAGGGGGGAGGGAGAAGAGAAGAGGGGGGAGGGAGAAGAGAAGAGGGGGGAGGGAGAAGAGAAGAGGGGGGAGGGAGAAGAGAAGAGGGGGGAGAGATGAAGAAGAAGAGAGGAGAGAGGAAGAAAGGAAGGGAGAGAGAGGAGGGAGAAGAGAGGAGAGAGAAGGAAGGAGTGAAGAGTGAATTTTCTAGATATATACATAGACATCTATATCATATACATCTACATGTAAATAGATATAGAGATCTCTATATATGTGTGTGTACTTAATTATCTAGATATATACATAGACATCTAAATCATATACATCTACATGTAACTAGATATAAATATCTAAATATGTTTAATAATCTAGATATATACATACGCATCTATATCATATATATCTATATGTAAATAGATATAGGGATCTATATATATGTGTGTATGTGTGAGTATATGTGAGAACTTAATTATCTAGATATATACATAGACATCTACATCACATACATCTACATGTAAATAGATATACCGATCAATATAGGTGTATTAACTTATCTAGATATATACCTACCTATATCATATACATCTACATGTAAACAGAAATAGAGATCTATGTATAATATTTAAATATCTAGATATATACCTATATCATATGCATCTACATGTAAATATAGAGAACTATATATATATGTATTTATTTATATAGATATATACATAGACATATTTTCGCATACATCTACATGTAAATAGATACAGAGATCTATATGCATTTATTTAATTATCTAGATATATACAAAGACATCTATATCACATACATTTCCATGTAAATAGATATAGAGATCTACATATACGTAATTATCTAGATATATATTAGTTATGTATATCACATATGTGAATTAGTAACATATTCACATATGTGAATAGATATAGAGATCTATATATGTGTACTGAATTATCTACATAAATACAGAGACATCTACATGTAAACAGATAAAGATCTATATATGTATTTAATTATTTAGATATACACTGATCTAAATCATATACATCTACACGTAAAGAGATATAGAGATCTATATATGTGTACTAAATTATCTACATACAGAGACATCTACATCACATACATCTACATGTAAATAGATATAAAGATCTACATATATATGTATTTAATTATCTACATATATACAGAGACATCTACATCACATACATCTACATGTAAATAAACAGAGATCTATATATGTACTGAATTATCTATATATAGAGAGAAACATCTACATCACATATATCTACATGTAAATAAACATAGAGATCTATATATATATACTGAATTATCTAGATATATATAGAAACATCTACATCTACATGTAAACGGATAGAGATCAATAAATGTGTATTTAATTATCGAGATATATACCAATCTATATCCCATACATCAACATGAACAGATATAGAGATCAATATATGTGTATTTAATTATCTATATATATTACTACCTATATCCTATACATCTATATGGAAAAAGATATAGAGATAAATGTGTTTATTTAATTATATATATACCTATCTATAACATATACAATTACATGTAAATCGACAGAGATCTATATACATGATTTAATTATCTAGGTATATACCTATCTATATCATATATATTTACATGGAAATAGATATAGAGATCTATATATGTATTTAATTATTTAGATACATACTTATGTATATCATACATCTATATGTAACTAGATATAGAGATCAATATATGTGCATTTAATTATCTAGATATATACAGACACACATATCACATACATCTACATATAAATAGATATAGAGATGGATATATATATATATGTATTTACTTATTTAGATATATACAGAGATATCTACATCATATACATCTATATGTAAACAGATACAGAGATCAATAAAGGTGAATTTAATTATCTAGATATATACCTATGTATATCATATATATCTACATGTAAATACATATAGAGATATTTATATATAAGTATTTAATTGGTTACATAAACACAGAAATCAATATCCTCATATATCTACATGTAAATAGATAGAGATCTATATGCATGTATTTAATTCTCTAGATATATAGAGAGAAATCTACAACATATACATCACCATGTAAATGGATATAGAGATCAATACATTTATATAAAATCATCTAGATACACATTTATCTATACCCTATATATCTACATTTAAACAAATAGAGTGATCAATATGTGTATGTCATTATCTAGATATATACCCATCAATATACTATATATCTACATGAAAACAAATACAGTAATCAATATATCTACATTTAATCATCTAGATATACACCTATCTATACCCTATATATTTATATGTAAACACATATAGCGTTCAATATATGTATATTTAATCATCTAGATATAAACCTATCAATATCCTTGATATCTGCATGAAAAAAAATATAGAGATCAATATATTTATATTAAATCATCTAGATAAATAATTATCTGTATTCCCCACACGGAAATATAATAGATAAAGGGATCAATATATATGTTATTTAATTATCCAGATATATACTTATCTATATCGTATATATTTACATATAGAAATAGAAATCAATAAATTTCTATTTATCTAGATATATACCTATGTATATCTTATATATTTACATGTAAATAGACATAGAGATCAACATATTTCTAGTTAATCTAGATATATACCTATTTCCTATATATTTTCATGTAAACAGATATAGAGATCAATATATATTTCTAGTTAATTATCTAGATATATACCTATCTATATCCTATATATTTACATGTAAATAGAGATCAATATATTTCTAGTTAATTATCTAGATAAATACCTACCTATAACCTATATAAGTCCATGTACATAGACATAGAGATCAATAAATTTCTACTTAATTACATATATATATATATATATATATGCTGTATATGTAAATGTAAACAGATATAAAGACCAATATATTTCTAGTTAATTATCTAGATATATACCTATATATTTCCTATATATTTTCATGTAAACAGATATAGAGATCAATATATTTCTAGATATTATCTAGATATATACTTATCGATATCCGATATATTGACATGTAGATAGATATAGAGATCAATATATTTCTAGTTACTTATCTAGCTATATACCTATCTATATCCTATATATTGACATGTAGATAGATATACAGATCAATATACTTCTAATTATCTAGACATATACCTAGCTATATCCTATATATTTACATGTAGATAGATATAGAGATCAATTTACTTCTAGTTAATTATCTAGATATATACCGAGCTATATCCTAAATATTTACATGTAGACAGATATAGAGATCAATATAATTCTACTTAATTATCTAGATATATACATACCTATATCCTATATGTTTACATGTAGACAGATATAGAGATCAATATATTTCTAGTTAATTATCTAGCTATATACCTATCTATATCCTATATATTGACATGTAGATAGATATACAGATCAATATACTTCTAATTATCTAGACATATACCTAGCTATATCCTATATATTTACATGTAGATAGATAGAGATCAATATACTTCTAGTTAATTATCTAGATATATACCGAGCTATATCCTAAATATTTACATGTAGACAGATATAGAGATCAATATAATTCTACTTAATTATCTAGATATATACATACCTATATCCTATATGTTTACATGTAGACAGATATAGAGATCAATATATTTCTAGTTAATTATCTAGATATATACCTAGCTATATACTATATATTAACATGTAGATAGATATGGAGATCAATATATTTCCAGTTAATTATCTAGATATATGCCTAGCTATATCCTATATATTTACAGGTAGATAGAAACAGAGTCCAATATATTTCCAGTTAATTATCTAGATATATACGTATGTATATCCTATATATTTACAAGCAGATAGGGATAGAGACCAATATATTTCTAGTTAATTATCTAGATATATACCTCTGTATATCATATATAATAACATGTAGATAGGTATAGAGATGAATATATTTTGAGTTAATTATCTAGATATATACCTATGTATATGCTATATATTTACATGTAGATAGGTATAGAGATCAATATATTTCTAGTTAAGAATCCAGATATATGCCTATCTATATCCTATATATTTACATGTAAATAGATATAGAGATCAATATATTTGTATTTAATTATCTAGATATATACCTATCTATATCCTATATATTTACATGTAAATAGAAATAGAGATAAATATACTTCTAGTTAATTATCCAGATATATGCCTATCTATATCCAATATACTTACATGTAGATAGATATAGAGATCAATATATTTCAATTTAATTATCCAGATATATAACTATCTATATACTATATATTTACATGTAGATAGATATAGAGATCAATATATTTCAATTATCCAGATATATAACTATCTATATCCTATATATTTACATGTAGCTAGGTATAGAGATCAATATATTTCTACTTAAGTATCTAGATATATACCTAGCTATAACCTATGTATTTACAAGTAGATAGACACACAGATCAATATACTTCTAGTTAATTATCTCGATATATACAAAGCTATATCCTATATATTTAAATGTAGATAGATATAGAGATCAATATATTTCCAGTTAATTATTGATATATATACATATGTATATCCTATATATTTACAGGTAGACAGATATAGAGATCAATATATTTCAAGTTAATTATCTAGATGTATACCTAGTTATATCCTATATATTTACATGTAGATAGATATGGAGATCAATATATTTCTAGTTAATTATCTAGATATATACCTAGCTATATCCAATATATTTACATGGAGATAGATACAGAGATTAATATATTTCTAGTTAATTATCTAGACATATACCTAGGTATATCCTATATATTTACATGTAAACAGATATAGAGATCAATATATTTATAGTTAATTATCTAGGTATAAACCTATCTATATCCTATATATTTACATGTAAATAGACAGAGATCAATATATTTCTAGTTAATTGTCTAGATATATACCTATCGATATCCAATATAAGTCCATTTAGATAGACATAGAGATCAATAAATTTCTAGTTAATTACATAGATATATACCTATCTATATCCTATATAATTGCATGTAAACAGATACAGAGATCAATATATTTCTAGTTAGTTATCTAGATATACACCTACCTATTTCCCATATCATTACATGTAAACAGATAAAGAGATCAATACATTTCTAGTTAGTTATCTACATACATACCTATCTATTTCCTATATATTTTCGTGTAAACAGATATGCAGATCAACATAATTCTAGTTAATTATATAGATATATACCTATCACTTATATAAGTCCATGTACATAGACAGAGATCAATAAATTTCTAGTTAATTATCTAGATATATACTTATCTATATCCTATATATTTACATGTAAATAGATATAGAGATCAATATATTTCTACTTAATTATCTAGATATATACTTATTTATATCCTATATATTTATATGTAAAGATATATAGAGATCAATATATTTCTAGTTAATTATCTAGCTATACACCTATCTATATACTATATATTTACATGTAAATAGATAAAAAGATCAATATATTTCTAGTTCATTATCTAGATATATACCTAGCTATATCCTATATATTTACATGTAGATAGATATAGAGTTCAATATATTTCTAGTTCGTTATCTAGATATATACCTATCTATATCCTATATATTTACATGTAAAGAGATATAGAGATCAATATATTACTATTTAATTAGAGATGTGTACATACCTATATCCTAAATATCGACATGAAAATAGACAGAGATTAATATATCAATATTTCTCAATATATATACCTGTCTATCCTATCCATCTACAAGTAAACTAAAATAGAAATCAATATATTTCTATTAAATTATCTAGTTATATAATATCCATATCCAATACACTAACAAGTAAAGACATATAGAGATCAATATATGTATATTTAATTATCCAGATACATACATATCCTTATCCCATACGCGTAAATGTAAACAGATATAGAGATCAATAAAAGTGTACTTAATTATCCCGATACATACCTATCTATCAATATATGTGCTTTTAATTATCTAGATATATACCTATCTATATCCTATACATCTAAATGAAAATCGATAGAGATCAAAATATCTATATATTTATCTATATCTATCTATCTATCTATATATATATATCTGTCTATATGGCATACATCTTCATGTAAACAGATATAGAGATCAATATATTTCTATGTAATTATCTAGTTATACAATATCTATATCCTATACACAAAGAAGTAAGCAGATACAGAGATCAAAATATGTGTATTTAATTATACATACATACCTGTATATATCCCATACACCTACATTGAAACCATTACAGAGATCAATATCAGTTTATTTAATTATCCAGATATATGCTTATCTATATCATATACACCTACATTTAAACGGATATAGAAATCAATATCTGTGTATTTAATTATCTAGATATAAACTTATCTATATCATATACATCTGCATGAAAACACATATAGTGATCAATATATGTGTATTTAATTACATTGATATATACCGGTCTATGTCCTATACATCTACATGAAAACAGATATAGAGATTAATATATGTGTATAAAATTGTCTAGTTATGTACCTATCTATATCCTATACACCTACATTAAAACAGATATAAGGATCAATATTTGTGTATTTAACAATCTAGATATATACCTATGTATATCCTACATATTTAAAGGTAAACAGATATAGAGATCAATATATTTCTAGTTAATTATCTTGGTATATACCTATCTATATCTTATATATTTACAAGTAAATAGATATAGAGATCAATATATTTCTAGTTACTTATCTAGATATATACCTAGCTATATCCTACAAATTTACTACGTGTAGATATATAGAGATCAATATATTTCTAGTTAATTAGCTAGATATATACCTAGTTATATCCTATATATTTACAGGTAGATACAAAGATCAATATATTTCCAGTTAATTATGTAGATATATACGTATGTATATCCTATATATTTACAAGTAGATAGGTATAGAGATCAATATATTTCTAGTTAATTATCTAGATATATACCTATGTATATCCTATATATTTAAAGGTAAACAGATATAGAGATCAATATATTTCTAGTTAATTATCTTGATATATACCTATCTATATCTTATATATTTACAAGTAAATAGATATAGAGATCAATATATTTCTAGTTACTTATCTAGATATATACCTAGCTATATCCTACAAATTTACTACGTGTAGATAGATATAGAGATCAATATATTAATAGTTCATTATCTAGATATATACATATCTATATCGTATATATTTACATGTAAATAGATAAAAAGATCAATATATTTCTAGTTCATTATCTAGATATATACTTATCTATATCCTATATATTTACATGTAAATAGATATAGAGACCAATATACTTCAATTTAATTATCTCTATATATACACCTATCTATATCCTATATATTTACATGTAAATAGATATAGAGACCAATATATTTCAATTTAATTATCCAGATATATACCTATGTATATCCTATATATTTACAAGTAGATAGGTATAGAGATCAATATATTTCTAATTAATTATCTAGATATATACCGAGCTATATCCTATAAATGTACGAGTAGATAGATATAGAGATCATTATATTTCTAGTAGGATGTAGCTGGGTAAATTATCTAGATATATACCTAGCTACATCCTATATATTTACATGTAGATAGAGATAGAGATCAATATATTTCTAGTTACTTATCTAGATAAATACCTAGCTATATCCTAAATATTTACATGTAGACAGATATAGAGATCAATATACTTCTAGTTAATTATCTGGATATATACCTAGCTATAACCTATATTTTTACAAGTAGATACACAGATCAATATACTTCTAGTTAATTATCTAGATATATACAAAGCTGTATCTTATATATTTACAGACAGATAGCTATAGAGATCAATCTATTTCAAGTTAATTATCTAGATATATACCTATGTATATCCTATATATTTACAAGTAAATAGGTATAGAGATCAATATATTTCTAGTTAATTATCTAGATATATAACTATGTATATCCTATATATTTACATGTAGATACATATAGAGATCAATATATTTTGAGTTAATTATCTAGATATATACCCATGCATATGCTATATATTTACATGTAGATACGTTTAGAGAGCAATATATTTCCAGTTGATTATCTAGATATATACCTATGTATATGCTATATATTTACATGTAGATCCATATAAAGATCAATATATTTCCCATTAATTATGTAGATATATACCTATCTATATCCTATACATTTACATGTAGACAGATATAGAGATCAATATATTTCTACTTAATTATCTAGATATATACGCAGCTTTATCCTACATATTTACATGTAAACACACGTAGAAATCAATATATTTCTGGTAAATTGTCAAGATATATACCTATCGATATCCTATATAAGTCCATGAAGATAGACACAGATCAATAAATTTCTAGGTAATTATCAAAATATATACCTATCTATATCCTATATATTTACATGTAAACAAACATAGAGATCAATATATTTCTACTTAATTATCTAGATATATATCTAGCTATATGCTATATATTTACATGTAGATAGATATAGAGATCAATGTATTTCTAGTTAATTATCTAGATAGATACACAGCTATATCCTATATTTTTACATGTTGATAGATATAGAGATCAATATACTTCTCGTTAATTATCTAGATATATACCTAGCTATATCCTATATATTTACATACAGATAGATATAGACATCAACAAATTTCCAGTTAATTTTTGAGATATATACCTATGTATATCCTATATATTTACAGGTAGATAGATATGGAGATCAATATATTTCTAGTTAATTATCGAGATATATACCTACCTATATCCTATATATTTACATGTAGATAGATACAGAGATTAATATATTTCTAGTTAATTATCTAGACATACACCTAGGTATATTCTATATATTTACATGTAAACAGGTATAGAGATCAATATATTTCTAGTTAATTATCTAGATATATACCTATCTATATCCTATATATTTATATGGAAATAGACAGAGATCAATATATTTCTAGTTAACTGTCTAGATATATACCTATCAATATCCAATATAAGTCCATGTAGATTGACAGATATCAATAAATTTCTCGTTAATTACATAGATATATACCTATCTATAATCCTATATAATTACATGTAAAGAGATAGAGATCAATATATTTCTAGTTATTTATCTACATATATATATGTAGCTATATCATATATATTTACATGTAAACAGGCATAGAGATCAATATATTTCTAGTTAATTGTCAAGATATATACCTATCGATATCCTATATAAGTCCATGTAGATAGACATAGAGATCGATAAATGTCTAGTTCATTATCTAGATATATACCTATCGATATCTTATATATCTACATGTAAGCAGATATAGAGATAAATATATTTCTAGTTAATTATGTAGATATATACCTAGCTATATCCTATATATTTAAATGTAGATAGATATAGAGATCAATATACTACTACTTTATTATCTAGATATATCCCTAGCTATATCCTATATATTTGCATATAGATAGATATAGAGATCAATATAATTCTAATTAAATATCTAGATATATACCTAGCTATATCCTATATATTTACAAGTAGATAGGTATAGGGATCAATATATTTGAATTTAATTATCTACATATATACCGATCTATATCTCATATATTTACATGTAAATAGATATAGAGATGGATATATTAATAGTTCATTAGCTAGATATATACTATGTATGTCCTATATATTTATATGTAAATAGATAAAAAGATCAATATATTTCTAGTTCATTATCTAGACATATACCTATCTATATCCTATATATTTACATGTAAATAGATATAGAGATCAATAAATTTCAATTAGATATATACCTACCTATATCCTATATATTTACATGTAGATAGGTATAGAGATCAATATATTTCTAGTTAATTACCTAGATATGTACCTAGGTATATCCTGTAAATGTACGAGAAGATAGATATAGAGATCAATATATTTCTAGTTACTTATCTAGATATACACCTAGCTATATCATATATATTTACATCTACATACATATAGAGATCAATATACTTCTAGTTAGTTATGTAGATATATACCTAGCTATATCCTATATATTTAAATGTAGAGAAATATAGAGATCAATATACTTCTAGTTAATTACCTAGATATATACCATGTTATAACCTATATATTTCCAAGTAGATAGATACACAGATCAATATACTTCTAGTTAATTATCTAGATATATACAAAGATATATCCTGTAAATTTACAGGCAGATAGATATAGAGATCAATATATTTCCAGTTAATTATCTAAATATATACCTATGTATATCCTATATATTTACAAGTAGATAGGTATAGAGATCTATATATTTCTAGTTAATTATCTAGATATATACTTATCTATATCCTATATATTTACATGTAGATAGGTATAAAAGTCAATATATTTCAAGTTAATTATCTAGATATATACCTATGTATATGCTATATATTTATATGTAGATACGTATAGAGATAAATACATTTCCAGTTAATTATCTAGATATATACCTATCTATATCCTATATATTTACATTTAGATAGATATAGAAATCAATATATTTCTACTTAATTATCTAGATATATACCAATCTATATCCTATATATTTAGAAGTAAATAGATATAGAGATCAATATATTGCTATTTAAGTATCCAGATATATACCAATCTATATCCTATATATTTACATGTAGATAGATATAGAGAATAACATATTTCTATATAATTATCTCGATGTATACCAATCTATATCCTATATATTTACAAGTAAATAGATATACAGATTAATATATTTCGAGTTAATTATCTAGATATATACTTATCTATATCCTATATATTTACATGTAAATAGATATAGAGATCAATATATTGCTATTTAAGTATCTAGATATATACCTGTCTATATCCTTCATATTTACATTTAAGGAGATATAGAGATTAATATATTACTATTTAATTATCGAGATATATATATACCTCTATCCTAAATATCGACATGAAAATAGACAGAGATTAATATATCTATATTTACCAGTATATATACCTGGCTATCCTATCCATCCACAAGTAAACAGATATAGAAATCAATATATTTCTATTAAATTATCTAATTATATAATATCCATACCCAATACACTAACAAGTAACGAGATATAGAGATAAATATATATGTATTTAATTATCCAGATACATACATATCCATATCCCATACACGTATATGTAAACAGATATAGAGATCAATAAAAGTGTACTTAATTATCCCGATACATACCTATCTATATCATATACACCTAGATGTAAACAGATAAATAGACTAATATATGTGCTTTTAATTATCTAGATATATACCTATCTACATCCTATAAATCTAAATGAAAATCGATAGAGATCAAAATATCTATATATTTATCTATATATATCTGTCTATATGCCATACATCTTCATGTAAACAGATATAGAGATCAATAAATTTCTATGTAATTATGTAGTTATATAATATCTATATCCTATAACACAAAGAAGTAAACATGTATAGAGATCAATATATGTGTATTTAATTATAAATACATACCTGTATATATCCCATACACCTAAATTTAAACAGTTACAGAGATCAATATAACTTTATTTAATTATCCAGCTATATACTTACCTATATAATATACACCTACATTTAAACAGATATAGAGATCAATATATGTGTATTTAATTATCTAGATATATATATATATATATATATATCTGTATCATATACATATGTATGAAAACACATATATTGATGAATATATGTGTATTTAATTACCTTGATATATACCGGTCTATGTCCTATACATCTACATGGAAACAGATATAGAGACTAATATATGTGTATATAATCGTCTAGTTATATACCTATTTATATCCTATACATCTACATTCAAACAGATATAGTGATCAATATTTGTGTATTTAAGAATCTAGATATATACCTATGTATATCCTATATGTACATGTAAATATTTCAATTTAATTATCCAGATATATACCTACCTATATCTTATATAGTTACATGTAAATAGATATAGAGATCAATATATTTCTTGTTCATTATCTAGATGTATACCTATCTATATCCTATATATTTACATGTAAATAGACATAGAGATTAATATATGACTAGTTAATTATCTAGCTATATACCTATCTATACCCTATATATTTACAAGTAAATAGAGATATAGATCAATATATTTCTAGTTAATTATCTAGATATATATATATTTCCTATGTAGTTAAATGTAGATAGACATAGAAATCAATAAATTTCTAGTTAATTATCTAGATATATACCTAACTATATCCTATAAATGTACGAGTAGATAGATATAGAGATGAATATATTTCTAGTTAGTTATCTAGATATATACCTAGGTATATCCTATATATTTAAATGTAGATAGATATAGAGATCAATATACTTCTAGTTAATTATGTAGATATATACCAAGATATATGCTATATATTTACAGGTAGATAGATATAGAGATCAATATATTTGTACTTAATTATCTACATATATACCTATCTATATCCTATATATTTACATGTAAATAGATATAGAGATCAATATATTTCTAGTTCATTATGTAGATATATCCCTATCTATATCCGATATATTTACATGTAAATAGATATAGAGATCAACATATTTCCAGTTCATTATCTAGATATATACTTATGTATATCCTATATATTTACATGTAAATAGATATAGCATAAATATATTTCTAGTTCATTATGTAGATATATACCTATCTATATTCTATATATTTACTTGTAAATAGATATAGAAATCAATATATTGTTATTTAAGTATCTAGATATATACCTATCTATATCCTTTATATTTACATGTAAAGAGATATAGAGATCAATATATTACTATTTAATTATCGAGATATATACATACCTATATCCTAAATACTTACATGAAAATAGACAAAGATTAATATATCTATATTTATCAATATATATACCTGTCTATCCTCTAAATCTAGAAGTAAACAGATATAGAAATCAATATATTTCTATTAAATTATCTAGTTATTTAATATCTATATCCAATACACTAACAAGTAAAGAGAAATAGAGATCAATATACGTGTATTTAATTATCCAGATACATACATATCCATATCCCATACACGTAAATGGAAACAGATATAGAGATCAATAAAAGTGTACTTAATTATCCCGATACATACGTATCTATATCATATACTCCTAGATGTAAACAGATAAATAGATCAATATATGTGCTTTCAATTATCTAGATATATACCTATCTATATCTTATACATCTAAAGGAAAATCTATAAGATCAAAATATCTATATATTTATCTATATATATCTGTCTATATGGCATACATCTTCATGTAAACAGATATAGAGATCAATATATTTCTATGTAATTATCTAGTTATATAATATCTATATGCTATACACAAAATAAACAGATATAGAGATCAATATATGGGTATTTAATTATACATACATACCTGTATATATCCTATACACCTAAATTTAAGCAGTTACAGATACCAATATAAGTTTATTTAATTATCCAGTTATATACTTATCTATATCATATACACCTACATTTAAACAGATATAGAGATCAATATATGTGTATTTAATTATCTAGATATATATCTATCTGTATCATATACATCTGCATGAAAACACATATATTGATCAATATATGTGTATTTAATTACCTTGACATATACCGGTCTATGTCTTATACATCGACATGAAAACAGATATAGAGATTAATATATGTGTATATAATCGTCTAGTTATATACCTATCTATATCCTATACATCTACATTCAAACAGATATAGTAATCAATATTTGTGTATTTACGAATCTAGATATATACCTATCTATATACTATATATTTACATGTAAATAGATATACAGGTTAATATATTTCAATTTAATTATCCAGATATATACCTATCTATATCCTATATATTTACAAGTAAATAGATATAGAGATCAATATATTTCAATTTAATTATCCAGATATATACCTATCTATATCCTATATATTTACAAGTAAATAGATATAGAGATCAATATATTTCTAGTTAATTATCTAGATATATACCTATATATATATTCTATATATTTATATGTAAACAGATATAGAGATCAATATATTTCTAGTTAATTATCTAGATATATACCTATCTATATCCTATATATTTACATGTAAATAGACAGATCAATATATTTCTAGTTAATTGTCTAGATATATACGTATCGATATCTTATATCCGTCTATGTAGATAGACATAGAGATCAATAAATTTCGAGTTACGTACATAGATATATACCTATCTATATCCTATATAATTACATGTAAACAGATATAGAGATCAATATATTTCTATTTAATTATCTAGTTATACACTATCTATATCCCTTTCACCTACTTGTGAACAGATATAGAGATCAATATATTTCTATTAAATTATCTAGTTATACACTATCTATATCCCATTCACCTACATGTAAAGAGATGTAGAGATCAATATATTTCTAATTAATTATCTATTTATATACTCTCAATATACCATATACCTATATATAAACAGATATAGAGATCAATATATTTCTAATTAATTATCTTGTTATATCCTATTTAAATCAGATCCACCTCCGTGTAAACAGTTATAGAGATCAATACATCTGTTTTTAGTCATCTAGTTATAGACTTATCTATACCCTATACATCTACATATAAACAGATATAGAGATCAATACATTTGTATTTAGACATGTAGATATATACCTGTCTGTGTCCTATACATCTATATGTAAACAGTTATAGAGATCGATACATCTGTATTTAGTCATCTAGTTATAGATTTATCTATACCCTATACCTCTACATGTAAACAGATATTGAGATCAATACATGTGTATATAATCATCTAGATATATACCTGTCTGTATCCTATACATCTACCTGTAAACAGATATAGAGATCAATACATATATATTTAATCATCTAGATATATACCTGTCTATATCCTATACCGCTACATGTAAACAGATATAGAGATCAATACATCTATATTTAATCATCTAGATATATACCTATCTGTATCCTATTCACTTACATGTAAACACATATAGAGATCATTATATTTCTGTTTAATTTTCTATTATATATTTCTCTATATGCTATAAATCTACATGTAAACAGATATAGAGATCAATATATTTCTATTTAATTATCTAGTTATATACCTATCATATGCTATACATCTACATGTAAACACATATAGAGATCAATATATTTCTATTTAATTATCTAATTATATACCTTATCTATATGTTATACATCTACATGTAAACAGATATAGGGATCAATAAATTTTTTTTAATTGTCTAGATATGTACCTATGTATATGCAATACATCTACATGTAAACAGATAGAGAAAAAATATCTATATTTATTTATCTATATATATACCAGTCCATATCCTATACAACTATATGTAAACACATATAGAGATCAATATATGTATGTTTCATTAAGTAGATATATACCAATCTATATCATACACACCTACATGTAAACAGATATAGAGATCAATACATCTGTATTTAATCATCTAGATATATACATGTCTCTATCCTATAAATCTACATTTAAACAGATATAGAGATTAATATGTGTGTATTTAATTATCTAGATATATATCTGTGTATGTCCTATACACAAACATGTTAACATATATAGAGATGAATATATGTTTATTTAATCATGTAGTTATAGACCTATCTATATCCTATGCATATACATTAAAACAGATATAGAGGTCAATATGTGTGTATTTAATCATCTAGATATATACTTCTCTATACCCTATAAATCTACATGAAAACAGATATAGAGATCAATATATGTGTATTTAATCATCTAGATACTTACCTCTATATCCTACATATTTACAGGTAAATACATATAGAGATCAATATATTTCTATTTATTTATCTATATCTATATCTATATCTATATCTATATCTATATCTATATCTATATCTATATCTATATCTATATCTATATCTATATCTATATCTATATCTATATCTATATCTATACCTGTCTATATCCTATACATCGACAGGAAAATAGACATAGAGATCAATATACTTCTATTTAATTATCTAGTTACATACTATCTATATCCTATTCACCTACATGTAAACAGACGTAGAGATCAATATATTTCTAATTAATTATCTACTTATATATTCTCTATATCCCATACACCTACATGTAAACAGATATAGAGGATCAATATATTTCTATTTAATTATCAAGTTATCTACCTATTATATGCTATACATCTACATGTAGATAGATATAGCGATCAATATATTTCTATTTAATTATCTAGTTATATACCAATCTATATGCTATACATCTACATGTAGACAGATATAGCGATCAATATATTTCTATTTAATTATCTAGTTATATACCAATCTATATGCTTATACATCTACATATAAACAGAAATATAGGTCAATATATTTCTGTTTAATTCTCTAGTTATATACATATCTATATGCAATACATCTACATGTAAACAGATATAGAGATCAATATATGTATATTTATTTATCTATCTATCTATCTATATCTATAGATATAGATATAGATATATATAACAGTCCATATTCTATACAGCTATCTGTAAATACATATAGACATCAATATATGTGTGTTTCATTATCTAGATACATACCTATGTATATCATACACACCTACATGTAAACAGATATAGAGATCAATAACATCTGTATTTAGTCATCTAGATATATACCTGTATGTATCCTATACATCTACTTGTAAAGACATATAGAGATCCATACATCTGCATTTAATCATCTAAATATGTACATGTCTCTATCCTATACATCTACATAGAAACAGATATAGAGATCAATACGTGTATATTTAATTATCTAGATAGATATATATCTGTGTATATCCTATACACAAACATGTTAACATATATAGAGATGAATATATGTTTATTTAATCATCTAGTTATAAGACCTCTCTATACCCTATATATACACACATTATAACAGATATAGAGGTCAATATGTGTGTATTTAATCATCTAGATATATACCTATCTATACCCTATACATCTACATGAAAACAGATATAGAGATCAATATTTATGTAATTAATCATCTAGATATATACCTCTCTATATCCCATATATTTACATGTAAATATAGAGAGAGATCCATATATATATATATATATATATATATATATATATATATATACACACACACACACACACATATACATACACACCTATCTATATCCTATATATCGACAGGAAAATAGACATAGAGATCCATATATTTCTATGTAATTATCTAGTTATATCCTATCTATATCCCATTTACCTACATTTAAGCAGATGGAGAGATCAATATATTTCTAATTAATTATCTAGTTATATCTTATCTATATCCCATTTACCTACATGTACACAGATAGAGATCAATATATTTCTAATTAATTATCTTGTTCTATCCTATCTATATCCGATACACCTACGTGTAAACAGATATAGAGATCAATATATTTCTAATCAATTATCTAGTTATATCCTAGCTATATCCAATATACCTACATGTAAACAGATATAGAGATCCATATATGTGTATTTAATTATTTAGATATATACCTATTTATGGCCTATACATCTACGTGTAAACAGATATAGAGATCAATATATGTGTATTGAATTATGTACATATATACCTATGTTTATCCTATACATGTACATGAAATCAGATATTGATATCAATATATGTATATTTAATTATCTCGTTATATACGTATCTATATCCCATACACATAAATGCAACAGATATGGAGATCAATATATGTGTATTAAATTATCTGGTCATATACCTATCTCTATCCTATACATCTACATTAAAACAGATATAGTTATCAATATATGTGCATTTAATTATCTAGATATATATTTATGTTTATCCTATATATTTCCATGTAAATAGATATATAGATAAATATATTTAATTATGCAGATATATACCTATCTCTATCCTATACATCTCCATGAAAAAATATATAGATATCTATATATCTGTATTTATTTATCTATATATATATATACTTCTCTATATACTATACATCTACATGTAAATAGATATACCGATCAATATATGTGTCTTTAATTATGTAGTTATATACCTATCTGTATCCCATACACCTTCATGTAAACAGATATAGAGTTCAATATATGTACGTTTAATTATCTAGATATCTACCTATATATATCCCATACACCTACATGCAAAAAGACACATCAATACAAATGTATTTAATTATCTAGATATATACCTATCTGTATCCTCTAAACCTACATGTAAATATATATAGAGATCAATATATTTCTAATTAATTATCTACTTATGTACTATCTATATCTTCTACACCTACATGTAAACAGATATAGAGGTCAATATATTTCTAATTAATTATGTAGTTATATCCTATCTATATCCGATACAAGTACATGCAAACAGATATAGAAATCAATGTGTTTCTAATTAATTATCTAGTTATATCCTATCTATATCCTATACACTTACATGTAAACAGATATAGACTTCAGTATATGTGCATTTAATTATCTAGGTATATACGTATCTATAGCCTATACATGTACATAAAATCAGATATAGATATCAATATAGGTATATTTAATTATCTAGTTATATACCTGTCTATATCCCATACACATAAATGTAACAGATATTGAGATTAATACATGTGTATTAAATTATCTGGTTATATACCTATCTCTATCCTATACATCTACATTAAAACAGATATAGTGATCAATATATGCGTATTTAATCTAGATATATATTTATGTATATCCTATATATTTCCATGTAAATAGATATATAAATGTATTTTTATTTAATTATCTAGATATATACCTATCTATATCCTATACATCTCCATGAAAACAGATGTAGATATCAATATATCTGTATGTATTTATCTATATATATCCCTCTCTATATCATATACATCTACATGTAAACAGATATAGCAATCAATATATGTCTTTAATTATCTAGATATATACGTATCTATATCCTATACCCCTACATATAAACAGATATATAGTTCAATATATGTGTCTTTAATTATCTAGATATCTACCTATGTATATCCCATACACCTACATGTAAAAAGATAGACATCAATATATTTATTTATCTATATATATATATAATTAAATAAAAATATATTGATTGCTATATCTGTTTACATGTAGTAGGTGTATACCATATAGATAGCTATCTATCTATATAGAGATATAGATATATAGGATGTAGATATAGATAATTAAATATATTATTATAATATATTATATTATTGATGTCTAATTATCTAGTTATGTACTATCTGTATCTTATACAAATACATGTAAACAGTTATAAATAGAAATATATTGATCTCTATATCTGTTTAAATAGAGGTGTATATGATATAGAGAGGTGTGTATATATAAATAATTGCTTCACAAAAAATGACTATTGTAATAACAGGCCCCTTGGTTTCTTTGGCTCCAGCTTACATTGATAAAGAGCCTTCTGAAGAAAAGGCACACACATTGGTATACATGGGTTTCCCAATAAATCCTTGAATCACTTTACCTGTAAATTAATCCTGCATCCCAATAGCCTCTGTCTTTTGTGTCATTAGAGTACAATGAATCACGCTTACAATCCTCCTTCTAACAATGTTCTGGGAAAGCCAGGGAGAAAAACAATTGATGTCCCTCTTTTTTTTTTTTTTTTTCCACACAAAGAAAACAAAAACATAATTGTCTTCTGGAGAAGAAACACTCTAATCACCTTTAACTTTAAAGAAAATTCCTTTCCAAGGAGGCTATAAGACAAACAGACTGACCCAGTAAGTCAACTAGCCTAGGCCTCTCATTACCAGATGTCACCCAGATAGGTGATACTCTGACTCACACAGGTGTTAGGGGCTAACTGATTTAACTATCCTCAGCACAACACCCTAAATATTTGTTAAATTTTTTTCTCAAAGTAAGGCAAAGAACAAGAATTTCAACAGTAGATTATGATAACAACTAAATAAATAAAAACTAATATTTATAGAATATTTGTTTTGCATCAAACCCTGTATCAAGAGCTTTATAATTATTTCATTTGATCCTCATAACAATCTTGAGAGCTATTATCTCCATTATACAGATGAGAAAACTGAGGCAAGCACAGTGCCTGTATCTGATGCTGCATTTGTATTCCCCTCTCCCCCATTCTAGACTCGGAACTCCATTGTGCCACCTTTAGAATTCTAAACCCAACATTCTTTTGGCCATCAGAACACTCAAGTTTAAAGACATTCCTCTGCTTAAGCACTTCCTAACGTTCCTAACATTTCAAGCACCACAAATAAGCCAAGAGGCCGCCTGGCAGAACAGTTGAAAAGCTGGTCTCAGAATCAGGTCCCGTGCCAAAGACATTGTACTTGACAACCAGGAAAGACCCTTTCTCCTTTAGCCCTCTTGTTCTCTGAAGTTAAGCAGTTTACAATCTAAGTGGTCACCCATTTGGTTACTTTTGGGGTGACCAGTTTTTAAAATTTTGCTAACAGCTTTTTCTTTTCAAATTACACACAAAACTATCCAACATTCACCCCTTCAAAAGCCCATGTTCCATATTTCTTTCCTCCCTTTCCCCCATTCCCCTCCTCCAGACAACAAGTAATCCAATGGAGATTAAACACATAATTGTTCCACAATTTTCCACAATATTCATGCCGTGCAAGAAAAATCTGAGCCCCCCCATCTTTTGACACATCAAAATCCATCTCCCCACAGAGGATCTGATCTGGGGTGGCATGGATAAAACAGAGAATTGGACTTGGGGTCAGAAGACTGCGATTCCAATCTCAAATTTATGACTCCTCCCAACCTGTAGCAAAGCATTTCTTAACCTTCTTAATTGAGATTCTTAAGAACTCCCAAGAAGAATAAAGTCAACTTACCCACTCCTGGGGAGAAAGACGACATTACATAAAGTAAAAATACTTGCTCTTCCATTTTTCTGCAGGTATTCTAAATTATAATTAGAAGGAGGAGTTTACAAGAAAATGACTCGATACTCAATAAAGATTAAGTATTTCCATGCCCTTTTTAAGACAACCAGTCAACCTGCATCTTGACCCTCCAAATCAAGATACAAGACTGAAGAAAATTCTCCTTATCCAGAAGGTTAAAGGCTCTGAGGATTCCAGTCTTAGTTGACTAAACAGAGAATCTTCAGGATGGCAACCTTTGTGAGGTCGGAGAGCAGCAGCCTTTGTGATGTCGAAGAAACTTGCAATGGACAAAAAGTACTGGCCTATTTTTAATGTGGCTCAATGGGGGAAAGGGAGAGAAGGGGAGACATGTCTGTAGGCCCATGACCACAGTGATTTATATCAATAAAAGATGATTAAGGGATCCCAAACCCTATTTAGAAATGTCTTCCCTCATCTCCCTTCCCAAGAGGCCTATAAAGTGGTGTCAAACTCAAACAGAAAGGGATCCCTGCTGTCCACATATTGACTCAAAAACCACAAATTCACATCATCTATCCTGTACTGTACATTTTGCTAAACACTTTCCAATTACATTTTAATTTGGTTCAGCTTCACTCAGGCACTTGAGAGTTCTGAAGGCTCTATCTTGATACCCCATTTGCCACGTCTAATGTAGAGGTTACAGTGTTGAACCTGGAATCAGAAGACCCGAGTTCAAACCTTCCCTTTGCCATTTACAAGATATTTGACCACACAAATAACAATCTTAGTTTCTTAGACTATAAAATGGGGAACACCTGCTGTGACCCATACTACTACTTCACAGGGTCACTGTGAGGATTCAATAAAAAAAGAGAATTCTTGCAGTGATTCACAAACCCTTAAGTATTAGATGCTGATTCTTATTAGCATAGTCACATGAACCCTACGATCTTGATCAAGTGGAGGCTCCTGGGTGGGCCTTGGTTGATTTCACCAAGTGAAGGTTTTGGATGAGTGTCCTCCTAAGGAAGAAGCACAGCCAACCCAGAAATGGATTTGAGATGTTTAAATCACAGGATCGCCTAAGAAGGTGGGCTTGCAGAGGCTATCTAGTTTTACCCAAAGCTTCTTAAACTGTGGTTCATGACTCCATGAGGTCTCATAACTGTCTGGGGGGTCGCAAAAATTATTATCTATTATCAGTAAGTGTTTGATTTGGTTTTTTTAATTTTTTAAAAAAATTTTATAAAGCTTTTTATTTTCAAAAGATATGTATGGATAATTTTTCAACGATGACCCTTGCATAGCCTTATTTTCTAGATTTTCTCCTCCTTCCCCCTACCCAACCCCCACTGGGGGTGTGTAGCACCCCAATCCAATATATCTTAAATATGTTAAAATATATATTAAATCCAATATGCATAAACATATTTATACAATTCTGTTGCTGCACAAGAAAAATCAGATTGGAAAGGAAAGAAAATGAGTAAGAAAACAAAATGCAAGTGAACAGCAACAGAGAGAGTGAAAACGTTGTGTTATGATCCACACTGCATTCCCACAGGCCTCTCTCTGGGTGCAGATGGCTCTATCACAAGATCATTGGAACTGGCCTGAATCAGATCATTGTTGAAGAGGGCCACGTCCATCACAATTGATCATCGTATGGTCTTGTTGTTGCTGTATATAGTGATCTCCTGGTGCTGCTCATTTCACTCAGCATCAGTTCATGTAAATCGCTCCAGGCCTCTCTGAAATCAGCCTGCTGGCCATTTCTTATAGAACAATAATATTCCATAATATACCATAACTTGTTCAGCCATTCTCCAACTGATGGGCATCCACTGTTTCCAGTTTCTTGCCACTACAAAGAGGGCAGCCACAAACTAAATGTTTGATTTGTACACATATTTTATATATCTATATTCCTGGGGTCACATAAAAATTTCCCCAGCAAAAATGGGTCACGCACGAGTCAAAAAAGTTTAAGAATTCCTGCTCTACAATTTGGAACTATGGTCAAAGCACAGAGGCTATAAAATCATGCATACCCTTTGACCTAACAATCCCACCACTAGGCATGAACCCCAAAGGAGATGTTAAAAAAACAAAAGGAAAAATACCTATTTGTACAAAAATATTTGTAGCAGCTATTTTCTCAGAGGAAAGAATTGGAAATTGAGGGGACGCCCATCAATTGAGAAATAGCTGAATAAATTGTGCTATATGCTTATGATACAATACTGTTCTCTAAGAAATGATGAGCAGGATGCTCTCAGAAAAATCTGCAAAGTCCTCTCCATAACTGTGTACATAGAGCAATTGATGAGGTCTAGATATGGGGGTACCTAAATGAAATTAGGGTTTAGTTGAGCTCTAGTGGCAGGTTTGGGGTACAGGGAGTCAAACGGAGCTCCCCTGCAACCCCACTGGATTTGGCGCAAGGATATGGTGGTAAACGAGGTCTAGTAGCAGCACAAGTCCCCAATAAAAGCATTTATCAGCCAGAAAAGCTAGATTGGTAAAAGAGGTTTATTATGGGGTTTGGAAGTAAGGAGATAGGTGTAGGTAGAGATAAGAAGGGCACCAGACAGAGGGTCCGGTGGAAAGAGGGTCTTGACATGGCTAGCATGTTTGGGACTTCTGCCAAGAGGGGGTCCCAGCGTCATCCCTTTTATAATGGGAGATTTAGCTAGAGGGGGCCTGTGGGTGTAGCTCTGAGTTGGCTCAGATCCGAATTGGGGCTGGGACAGGTCTGAATCTTCTATTGGAATACAAAGGGACCAGGATTTGTGAGTCAAAGAGCAATTACATTAACTAGGGGGAGGGGGGGGTTGGGAGTCAGAAAGACGGGGAATCTTAAAGGGCCCACATCCACATCACAATGTTGTGGGATGATCCCGCTGTGAATGACTTTGCTGTTCTCGGCAATATAATGGTCCAAGATTACTCTGAAGGATTTAAGATGAAAAATGCTATCCATCCCCAGAACTGAATATAGATCTTTTTATTTTTACTTTATTTTTCTTGAGGATTTTTTTTTTTGCGGGGGTGGGGGTGGGGGATCATCTTTGTTTTCTTTGTTTGTTGACAAAAAGAAGTCCTGCCCTACACCTGTACCTGAACAGGAATTACATGTCTGGCTTCTCCAACAATGGCCATCCAGTCCCGATTGAAGCCCCCCAGTGAGGGCCAATGTTCCTTCTTCCCAAGGCAGGCATCCCAGTCCATTCTGAGGGCCAGCTCTAATTGTTAGGAAGCTTTTTTCCTGCTGAAACCTCTCTCTATAAAGTACCCTCCATTGATCTTGCTTCTGTCCACTGGTACCAAGTAGAACAAAGCTAATCCTTTCCCCACATAAGAGAACTTTAGATACTTGAGGCCTTTAACTATCCCCTTTAATTTGTTCCATAATATCTATATTGGTGCTTTTGGCTGACGCAGATAGTACAGTCTCTTATCTTCTCATTGACCCGACCACTCTCCTATAAATAGACACTCCTTTGTAAAATATGGCGAACTGAATTGCACACAATTATCCAAATGTAATCTGACCACGTCAGTCAATGGGCCCATCACCTCCTTTCTTTTGGCCAGGATGGCACAGTGTGTGGTATAGATATTAGAGATAACAAGGCCTAGGTTAGAGTCTTGTCTCTTATATACATTAACTGTGTGGTTATGGGTTAGCCATTTCATAAAACATGGATTTAGAACTGGAAGAGAAAAAGGAAGGGAATAAGCATTTGTTTAGGTGCCAGGCATTGTGCTAAGTGCTTTATGAATATTGTCTCATTCGATCCCTACAACAACAACAACAACTCAGGGAGGAAGGTACCATTATAATTCCCATTTTACAGCTGGAGAAAGTGAGACAGAAGAGTTGTAATCCTTTTTCTGGGATCCCACAGCTGGAATGAGTCTGAGGCAGAATTTGAACTCGGGTTTGCCTGACTCTAGGTCCAGCATTCATCCACTATGGCATTTAGATTTCAGAGGTCATCCAGTCCTACTTTATCACTTTAAGGATGTAGAAATTGAAGCCAAAGGAGCTAAGTGACTTGCCCAGGATCAATGTCAAAATTTGAAGCCACATGCTCTGACTTTGGATCTAGCACTCTTTCCCCTGCACTCCAGTGATCTAAGCAACTTTCTAAAGTCTAAGTTGCAAACAATCTGTATCAGCAAAGGGGATTTCCATACCAGCAGTATCCTATGCCTATGAAATCAGACATCTGAACGAACACACACACACACACACACAAGCTTTTCTTAATGTGGCCTAGCATTAAGTATGGCTAACAGGAGAGAATAAAGGGGCGAGTTTGACCTCCTAGCTGTCATTAGTGGGATGGGACCAGAATATGGTCCTAGAATTCAAGAGAAAATGGAAAGGTGATATGTGGAGATGGGCAGCATCAGATATCACATCAAGAAATGCTGGCACCAGAAAGGGCAAGCATGGCAAAGAGCATTTGAGGTCAATGGAGGCAGAGCAGGATTGCTATTGCCATCAGGGTATAGTGTGGACCACCTACACAGAAAGAAGAAAGAGATGATGAGTTTGGGGAAGAGATGATGAGCTTGACACAGAAAGATGGCGTAACAGTGATGAGGACATCAAGGTTTCTGACATCTGATGAAGTAACTAAAAATACCTTGACTGTCCTGAATAATTCCCCTCTCTCAAAATGAGATGAAACTCACAAGTTAAATTCTGTTCTGGATAGGACCGTTCTTTCTTATTCTCGGTCCTCATGCTTTTTGAGCTCTCGGGAGCACTTAACACTACTGACCCTTCTCCAGGATGGTCTCCCTTCTCTAGTTTTTGTGACATTTCTCTGCTCTAACTGGCTCTCCAATGCCAGTGATGACATCGTGGACCACTTGCCAGTCTCCTTGACTACATCCAGATCCCATTTCCTAACCATGAGTTTTTGCTAAGAAAGAAATTTTTAGAACCCAAATGGAATTATAGAAAAGGTATATGTGATCAATCCCTGGTGATTACTGAATGTGACTAGAAGGGAATGCACACATTTTTCAGCTGTGCATAGCACTTTTTGACAATTCTCTAGGGTGTAAAAAAACCAAATAGGAAATATTTCTTTACTGACCACGGTGCAATAAAAAATATAATTGATAAAAGGCCTTGGAAGAAAGAATCCAAACTTAAATTGAAACTAAACAGTCCTAAAGAATTGGTGGGTCAAAGAACAAATCATAGAAACACAGATAATTCCATTAAAGAAAATTACAATCAGAAGTTATTATGCCAAAATTTTAGAGTTGTAGCCAAAACAAACTTTTGTGGAAACTTGAAATTTCAAATAATAACCCTAAGGAGACCAAGCTCATCAATTCGTACTCACTTTTCTGTTTTCTCTGATATGAAGAATCATCACTGGACTGGAAAGGACAGAACAAAAATGGGTAATAGGAATCAAACACACAAAATCAGTAAGATGATGGGAAAAGAGCACCTAGCTGTCAGAGATGGGCTCAAATCACACAGTTCATATGAATTACACCCTTGGCTATTACTGACAAACTTGGCAGATGTGATTGGCGACCCACAATTGGTGATGTCTGAAAGATAGCAGGGGGTGAGGGATGTGTAGAGGATGGAGAGGGGCAAGTTTTCTCCTGATTTCCAAAAAAGGGAAGAGAACAGGGTCTGTAAAGCATCATAATTCTAGGACATTTGCTGAACTGCCTCTATCATGCTACAGGAAGATAAGTTTAAGGAACTAGAGGTGTTTAAGCTGGAGGAAAAAATTTATGGAGGATATTAGAGCTACCTTCAAAGGAAGGAAATGGAAGAGAAAAGGAATAAGCATTTATTTAGCACCTTTTTTGTGTGATAGGCACCATGCTAATAGCTTTTACAAATAGTATCTCATTTGATCCTCACAACAGCCCTTTAAGTTCTATTATTGTCACCATTTTGCAGTTGAGGAAACTGAAGCAAACAGGGTGAAGTGCCTTGTTCAGGATCATACAGCCAATAAGCGTCTGAGGTCACATTTGACTCAGGTTTTCCTGATTCCAGGCCCAGTGCTCCATCCATTGCATCGCCACTTAGCTGCCAGGGCAGTGTGACAGTTCAAAAAGGTCTGGGATTTGGAATTAAAGGAACTGGGTTTGAATTTGTTTCTGTCACCTACTTACTGCCTTTGGACAGTGACTCTGGGCAAGTCACTTGACCTTTCTGGGCCTCAGTTTCCTACTCTGTAAAATAAAGGCGTTGAACCTGATGATCTCTCAAGTCCCAATTCTCTGTGATGGTTTTTCCTAACTAGGTATCTGAAGGACTAGCATTTAGAAGAGATTTAATGTGGTCTTTAATTGGATCTATCCCAGAGGATAGAACTAGGAATGATGAGCAAAAATCGCAGAGAGGCCATTCAGGCTGGATGTTAGAGTGAGGGATGTCTGGCCATCCATGGAAGGGCCTGTCTCGAGAGGGCGGGGATTCCTGCTCATTGGAAGTCTGCAAGCAAAGGCTAAACGACCACTTGCTGAGGAGCATTCTCTTTTCTGAAATGGGTTAGATTGATGGACACTTTTTGGTTCCTTGCAGTTCTGAAATCCTATGAGTTTGGGGTGACTGATTTGGGGTGTTTCCATGTTGCTCCCATTACCCCCATCAGGGTGGCAGTCTACCCAAAGCCCAACATATCTTCAAAATAAGTTGCTATCAATTAGTAACACTTAAAGCGGATGGAACATAGAGCTCTGCTTCATTCCAAATCTATTGCTCCAGGCAGATGAGCTTGCTAAGAAGGAAATTAGCCTCAATGACCCAAGCTTCTCCCATGTCTGAGACAACTCAGGGACAGGAATCTTCCCCTGCAGATTTTCTCCTCCAAATGCAACCGAGCCCGGCAGGAAATTGAAGCGGGGTATTTGTATACACATATGAGGAGGCAACAATTACAATCTAGAGATATTTTAAATTTAATCTGTTTTATTTATTAGCATTGTTACCAAGCAATGCACATTCAGGGGGAAAAAAAAGAAAAAGAAAAACCTAATCAGTGTGCATTATGCAATAATCAGACAAAATACCCCTAATCCTCTGTCATTCTTTTCCAGGGGCCCCTGGGTACTCATTAAAGGTTAATTTATTTAAATCTCTCTAACACTCATTTCAATCCATTTTAATAAACTAATGAATCTCTGGAACTTTGCCTAATCAGCTTACACTTTTCTTTTTAAAGAACTCTACAAAATGGGTTTCTGCAAGCCCATTCCTAACAGGTGTCTTCCTCCTCAGACCTAGGGCTGAGCAGATACCCAAACTAGAATTCCACCATTCACTCCAGCCCAAAGCCACTGCCGCTGCTTGCCCAGTATTCTTACATGTTGCTCTCCTCTGTAGGACAGGGAACCAGTAGAGCTGTCATCCCTTCCGAATGGAAACAGTCATTTTAAAATTTCATGGGGATGACAATTCGATTAAAGTTATTGCCAAAGGTTCTCCGAGCCCATCACCAGACATTTTTCAATGCGGCTGTGTATCTAGGGAGGGGAGAGATTAGCACAGTGCCTGACACATAGTAGGTGTTTGATAAATGTTTACTGATTGAATAACTGGCTAAGGCAGATCAGAGCACTGCATTCTGCTATACACCGAGAGGATGAGAGAAGCTGAAATAGAGTGGTAGAAGGTAAACTGAATTCTGGGCCACTGGACACATCTACCTAAATGTCCATGTTCAAAATCAATTTTCATTTTGGGTCTGGAAATCCATGTCTGGGACCCCTATCTGGATGCCAGCGTAGAGGAAAGAGTTGGGAGAATTCAAGGTCCATCTCTACCAACGATTAGCTAAAAGACCATGGGGAAACCATTTTACCTCTCTGGGCCTCACTCTTTTCCTCTGTAAGAGGGGAATAAAATGTTCCTTACTAACCAGCAGATTTTTTTTTTCTTGGTAAAGAAATTGGAGTTATTTTTAAAAATGTCTACTAGGCAAAGCTCCATGAGGGCAGGCACATGTTATGTAGCAATCACCACGAAATTTCATCTTCCCTGCCTTGAAAGTAGTAAACAGAGCACTTTGCCCACCAAGGTTTTCAACTGACTTGGAAACCAATAAAGATTAACTGGATAAGATTCGTATGGGCTACAACATGAGTCTTTGAAGACAATATGAACACCTCCTAAGACTATAAACTCTGCTGGATAAAATGGCCCTAATACAATCTCTCATCCCAAATCTGGCTTTCATCTCTTATTAAATTAGTTCAAGAGAACGTGGACGACATAGGCAAGAAGCACAGAGGAGGAGAACGACCTTGAAGAAAACGGGAATGAGGTCACTGATCCAGTAGTCCACCGAAGCAGGAAGCACCCAGAGCCTGAACAGCTTCCGATGCCCACTTCTCCACTCCAAGGAGCTATTTAAGTCATATTTGAATCCAAGAGCCATGTGAGAATATTTACAAGATCGCTTCTCTACTTGATATATTTCAGAGGCCATGGGGTGTGAAGGAAAGCACGTCATACTAGGAGTAAGAAAGCTCTGGCTTGATACTGGTCTTGAACCCTAACACAATGCACTGTGACAAACTGCTTGACCTCTTTAACTTTAATTTCTTTCTTTGTAAAATAAAAATGATAATAAGGAGAAGGCAGAAGGATATAAAATAGAGAATCCTGTCTATTGAGTCAGAGGATCTGGGTTCAAAAATTTACCTTGGATGCTTTCTATCCATGGGACCTTAAATAGGCCATATCTGGGTCTCAGATTCCTCTATAAAATAAAGGGCTTGGATGAGATGCTTTCTGAGATCCTTTCCTGCTTTAGACATAGAGATCCATGAACTTTAACTCTTCTCAGTGACATGCCCCCCATCCCATAAGCAGTAGTTGTAGTGAAATAAATGCTATAAAGGCCCCAAGGGGGACTGAGCACAGGGATCAGTCCTGCCTCAACTACTAAGAGCTTGGTGGGCTCTGAGCATGTGTTTCACCTCCCTGTGTGCCCATACAATTCTCTAAAACAAATGCACTTGGGCCTTTGTGGAGAGAGATTCCACACCGGGAAGTACTGAGAAATGCTGAAGAATTGTTAGTGTGTTGGTGGGAGGGGTGAGGGATGCACCCCACTGCACACCCTTGAAATTTGCTCTAAGTTGTAAACATTTTTCCATCACTTTCTTAAGCTTAGACAATCAACAAATCAAGCCCAGGGGGATTTGTAGTATTTGAATTTCTGAGAAGTAAATGCTCACACTGAAAATTTAATGATCAAGTCCCCTCAAATCCACTGGGTCCTTTCCTGGAGTTTCCCCACAGCTAATGAAATTGCAGGTCCAAGGCCTCCTTCCCCCAAGTCCTGGAGAAATGAAGCATTATCATCATCATCATCATCATTATTGTGATAATACCGAGTAACTAGTTACCTAAATTTGGCCGAAACTGAGGTCGCCCCTGCTTAGCCCAGCCAGCCACTCCCCCCACTCTGCAGTGTCTATGTAAAACAGTTTCAGCATCATAGGATCCCATACTCACAGCTGGAAGAAATCATAGCAAGCCAGTCAAAGGCCTCCATTTTATACAGGGCAGTGAGGCCCAGAAAGGATAAGTGACTTGCCCAGGATGACTCGGGCAGCTGGAGCCTGAGTCCTGACTTCCACTGGCCACACAGCCTTTCCTTTGCAGATGGATATTTAACAAAGGCTTTTCCTGAGACTGGGTTTCTTTTTTTCTGTTCCCCTCCCTAGATACACATGGGAGGCTGAGAGAGAGAGAGAGACAGCACAGAGGCTGCTTATCAAGTCTGACCTTTGGATAATGACTTCAGTTTTCCCCATCTGAGCCTACTGCTGTTCTGCCTTGTGGCCAACAGAATGATTTGGTTCGAAATGACAAGATGTTTCCAGTTCCTTCCCAGCGAGCAACCAGCACAGCTGCGGTTTTTAAAATGGCTTCTTCTGAATGTCAGGGTCTACATGAATGCCACTGAAAACGTGTGCTTGACTCATAGGCCTGCTCTGGGGATTTATTACACAGAAGGGCTGAAACTAGGGTGGAGCAAGTGTAAGTTTTTCCCAGGCGGCCAAAATCAGAGGGTGCTAGCAGAACCTGTAGTCCTCACAGAGCTCAGCAGCCCATCAAAAAGCAGATCAAACAAAGGAGTTAGTAGATGGTCGGGGAGCTATTCCTCTGCTCTGCCCACCAATCTGGACCGTGACTCCAATGGCAGCGGCCTTATGCTAGCTAGGTCTCCATGCCAACCATTCCCAAATGAGGGCCAACTTTATATTGCTTGCATTGGGCTCCATTTGTGATCCTTGGCCCAGATTCCTAGTTTTTAATCAATCAATCAATAAGCATTTAGAATGTGCCTCGTATGTCCCAGGCATATAAAGCACTGCATAAGCTGGCAGTTGTTGATTTGACTGTTGTAATTAGAATTCCCGGCCCTGCAGCTAACTTGTAGAATCACTTTGGACAGTCCCTCTCCGAGTCCGTTTCCTTCTGCATAAAATGACGTTGGACAAGATGATCATTAAGGTCCCTTCCAGGATCACTAATATGGCACTGTAAGTTCGGGGCTCCTGTAACTACACTAGGGTTGCTTTGCTTAAATCAGAGCCTATCTTTTTAAGTCTGTGATGAAGAATTCTATTGATTTTTTTCTTCATGGTGCTGCTTAATGATTTAATGATTAAGAAATGATTTGTGAGATTTGTGAGACTTAAAATGAAATACTCAGCAGGGAAAGACAGGCGTTCAAAACAAACTAACTTATTTCAAGTAGGTCTTGGCCTTAATTGCAGCTCTTCCAAAATGAGCATTAATTATGACCAAAATCTAACCAAGTTAGGATTTAAATCAACAACGCACTCACATGTGATCAACTGCACTGTAGTTCTGCGAGGACTAAACCAGTCCTTCCCTGAAACACCTTTTACCCAAAAGTAATCAGATTTGGCAAAGTCATATTGTGGTGGAAAGGGGAAAGGACGCAGCAGGATGAACAGGTGACTCACTGGCTTAATCAGACCACACAGATAACTTGCAGAGGAACTGGAGAAAGGGGAAGGAGCCAAGTCAAGACTGGGGGGAGATTCCAAACAAAGAGATGGGGAGTTCTTAAACACTATAGCTTCCAAATAGGGAAGGCTGTGATCTCTGAAGCTTTCTGATCACAGGTGGTCCAAAGAGCCAAAGGAAGGTACATGATGGATGTAAGCAGACAGTAAGTAACCTGTTGCTCTCCAATGACAGGATTTACACATGTCACTGAGAGACCTGATCTTGAGGTCGATCATGGATCCAATCTTTGGATTTTACAGATTAGGAAACTGAGGCCCAGAGAGATGAAGTGACTCACCAAGGACACTTGTAGTGTCATAGACCTAGAGTGGGAAGGGATTTCAGAGGCCACCGAGGCCAGTGATTTCAAATAGAAGTAAAAATACAAAGGGGCCGTTGTAAAATGGTTTGACATTGTTCAATCATTTGGGTGCAGAATTTGAAAGTAGCCACAAAGTTTGCTAAAGCCAACATTCATTTATACTTAAAAATTACAGGAATATAACGAGTGATGGAAAAGATCTCACTGTAACGATATCTATTACAGGACAAGCAGGTGAGCCAATTACCTAGTGACAATGATAGTCTGTCAGGGGGTTGCCTGAGTACCAGAGTGGTCTTCACCTCTTGGATTAAAAGGACCAGAGGAAGGCCTTGAGGGATTCATCAAAGACTTGAAAGAAGACCTTTTTTAAAGAAAGGACTAGACAAGAATCGTAAAAGATGAGAAGGGGAGAAGGGTACCCATGAAGAAAGGGCCTCTGAAGGAGATATGCGAGTTAGACACAGTAAGTCATATGCTCTTTTTTATTTAATTCATAGGATAAGAGATCTAGTACTGGAAAGGATCCCAGAAGTCACTCCAACCCCCTCCTTTTACAGAGGAGGAAACTAAGGCCCAGAGAGGTAAAATGACTTGCCCTGTGTCATGCAGGTAGGAAGTAGCAGAGTCAAGACTTGAATAAAGGTCCTCTGATTCCATGCAGTTTCTCATATCTCTTGGGGAATTGTGGGGGATTCAATCAGGACTACCTTAGGTTGTATAATTTATCAACAAAAATTTTTTAATAAGTATAAAAGAATGTCGGCTTTACCAAACTTTGTGGTTACTTTCAAATTCTGAATCCAAATGATGCAACAATGTCAAACCATTTTACAACGGTCCCTTCATGTTTCTACTTCTATTTGAAATCACTGGCCTCGGTGGCCTCTGAAATCTCTTCCCACTCTAGTTCTATTAGACTACAAGTGTCCTTGGTCAATCACTTCATCTCTCTGGACCTCAGTTTCCTTATCTGTAAAATCGCAAGATTGGATCCATGATCCACCTCAAGATCAGGTCTCTGAATGATATATATGCAATCTTAACCTACTCTTGAGTTGTTTTTTATTTGTTAAAGTGCCCTCAAGCCAGGATCAGTGCAGCCGCTGTTGATAGTCTGAATCTTATTGCCATTTAAAAGGATTCCTTTATCTAGCTGTAAGGATTAAGCATATTCATATTTAGAGAAGAGCTTGTTCCCCATCAAGGAAAAAAACCTCACATCTATTTTAATGGAGGCTACCATCTTTCCAGCTCTCTATCGGTGACAAAGTATTTTCCTAACAAGAACCCAGAGTTTAGGCTCAGTCATGCAAGTAGTACGATTCCGATTTCAGTAGTATGGATAAATAATAGCCAATTACTGACATTTCTGTAGCATTTCAAGATTTGCCAAACAACGTTAGACATATCTGAACTTCAAAACAGACCTATGTGTTAGGTTATAAGGTATTACTATTCCCATAAGGAAACTGAAGAAGAGGTCCAATGACCATGGTAAAGTTATTAAAGTGTCAGATGCAGGATTATCTATACTGCCCTGTGTCACAGAAGGGGAAACCAAGGCTTGCAAAGGGGAGATAATGAGATTAGGGTCACAAAGCTACTAAACAGCAGAGCTGAGAATAGATCAACTGGCTCAGATTGGAACATTCTGAAATCAGTAATGTCAAGGGTAATGAGTGACATTATTTTTTCAACTCAATTCAGTAAACATTCATTAAACAGAATAAGGTCATGGAAAGCAGACTTGACTTGAAGACAGGAGAGCATCTGGTTAATATCCCATCTTTAGCATTAACTGGTGTGTCCATGGGCAAATTATTTAACTCTGAGACTCACTTTGCTTATGTATGAAATGAGGATAATAAGAGCCATAATACTTCCCCCCCCCAGGGCTTCTGTCAGGTTCAGATGTACATGAGTACATTCAACAATTTCAAAGCTTTAACATGATACAATAGCTGTTATTAATAATGATCAAGACCATCAGAAGCTCCTCTCTGTGCTGGGTGCTGGGGATGGAACAATGAAAAGTAGCTCAGGCCCTGCCCTTAAGGAGCTTACAGTCTACTGGGAGGCTTCTAAGCAAACAATTATTATCAGGATCATATGAGCCAGGGTATGAGGGAGGCAAAGAGATCCAGGAAAAGGAAATTGGAAATTCTTCTGGGGATTATCAGAGAAGGGTTCCAGAAGGAGGTGGCCCCTATTGAATGAGGAGAAGGATCTCAAAAGGTTCATCACTTTTGCAACCGACCAAACACAAAGGAGTTAATCATTTATGGTGCAAGTTTGTTTGCCCGTAGCAGGAAAGCTCTGCCATTCAAAAGTGAGCCTCTTTTATCTCTGAACCAATGGCAAAGAGCACAATGGAGTCAGGGAATGACAAGTTTGTCAGGACCCCATAGCCTCAAGTAATGACTTTGGAAGTCAGGATGTCAATGAAGTAGAATCAGCCCAATGAGCAAAAGGGCAGGAACCAGGAGCAAGACCCTCAGTTAACTAGGGGAAAGACTAATGAGGGGAGATAATGTTAATGAATAATGGACTCCTTAGAGTCAAGCCATAATAATAATGATCGCACGACTAGCATCATTGATAGTAATCCATAATAATTCTAATGATGACATGAGGGACAGCTAGTGGTATAGTGGATAAAGCATTAGGCCAAGAGTCAGGAAAACCCGACTTCAAATCCAGTCTCAGACATTTACCAGCCTGGAAAGCCACTTCATTTCTATCTGCCTCACCTGTAAAATGGGGATCATTATAGCACTTATCTCCCAAGATGGTTATGAGGATCAAATGAGATGATACCTATAAGGCACTTAGCATATTGCTTGACACACTGTAAGTGCTATATAAATGTTAGCTATTAGTATTATTACTATGGAAAAGTGACTTAAAGCATATAGAGAGCTGGCTTTGAAATCAAGAATACCTGGATTCAAATCCCACCCCCAACCGGTACCAGTTCTAGGATCTCTGGGTGAGCACTTAGCCTCCCAGTAGCTCAGTCAAATCTCTTGACTCCAAGGAACAGAGAAGGGGCTGTCCCACACTGACCAGTAGAGGGAGTTCCTTACACCAATGAAATCATAGGGCTAGTCCCTATCTCTAATAACAACAAACTACAATGCTCAGTCTTGGCTTATTGCAGTTGTTTCCTAAGTGGTCTCTCATCCTCTAAGTTTTCCCCTCCCCAATACATCCTCCACATGACTACCCAAATGGATATTCCCCCAAAATTTAACGGAGTCACTCTATCTCTTAGTTGCCAAATCCTATGGTCTGTTCTCAATCCTCATTCCTGCCCTCACTGCAACTTTTGACATGTCGATTATTCTCTCCTCCCTGACACTCATCTCTTTTCCGGTTCTCCTCGTACCTGACTGCTCCTTGCCTATCTCCTTTGCTGGACCCACTTCTATCTAACCAGGTGTTTTTCAGGGCTCTGGCCTAGACCCTCTTTTCTTCTCCCTCTATACTGCTTCATGATCTCATCAGTGCCTAAGGGTTTAATTTCCATCATCCTATCCCTCCAATCTCTCCACTCATCTCATCTCTAATCTCACATATTCATTTGCCTTTCAGACTTTTCAAATCAAATGTCTAGTAGACATATTAAATTCAATATATCCCCAAGATTATCTTTTCCCCTTTCTACCTTGTCTATTACTGTGGAGGGCAACATCATCCTTCCAGTCTCTCAGGCTCCAGGTCATTATGGATTTTCACATTCCCCTCCTCCCCATATCTAGAGTGTCACCACGTCCTGTTGATTTTACCTCGACACCCCCTTCTCTCCCGTGATATTGCCTCTGCTCTAGTACAGGCTTTCTCGCCTCATACCTGGAGTTCTGCAACAGCTACTGGCGAGTGTGCTTGCCTCAGGTCTCCCCCCACTTCAATCCATTTTCCATTCAGCTATTAAAGTGATTTTCTTAAAGTGCCAATCGACAGCACTTTCTTACTCGATAAACTACTGTAGCTTATCTCCTTCCAGGAACAAATACAAAATGCGAGTCTGGCATTCAAAGTCCTTCGTAACCCAGCCCCTCCTACCTTGTAAGTCTTCTTCCACCTTATTTCCCCACGTGTACTCTTCAATCCAGTGACGTGGACTTCCTGGCTGTCCCACAAAAAGACCTTCATCTCCATGCCTGAAATATTCTTCTTCCTCCCACCCCCACAGTTACTTTCTTTTTTCCAACATCCCTTCCATCTAAATTTTGTGTACATAGTTATTTGTATGTTGTTTCACCCATTCTAGTGTGTAACCATTAATATGACCTTGTCTTTCTTTGTATTTCTAAGGACTTAGATTGGCACACAGTAAATGCTTAATAAATATTTACAGACATACCTACTAATACTTATAATAGTTCTAACAGAACTATATAACGTTACAAAATAGGAGAAAATCAAATCAAACAATCCCAAGGTATCACCACATATTCATAAAATTGACAAAGATGACAAATGATGGGAAGGGCTATGGAAAGATGGGTACACTGATGAATTGTTGGTAGGTCTGTAAATGTTGTAGGTCCGACCATTCTAGAAATCAATTTGGAATGATACCAAGAAAGGGACTGTTACGTTCATATCATCTGACCCAGAGATACCATTGCTGGGCATATACCCAAGGAGGTAAATAATAATAAAAAAAAAAAAGCCCCAGATGCGCCAATATTTTTATAGCAGCACTTTTATGGTGGCAAAGAGCTGGAAACAAAGTAGGTGGCCGTTAACTGGGAAACGGCTAAACAAACCGTGATACAAGAATGTAATGGACTATTATTGCACTAAGTGAAATGATGAATATGATGAATATAAAGAAGCACTGGAAGGCTTATATGCACTGCTGCCAAGTGAAGTAAGCAGAACCAGGAAAATTGTTACCATAGTGAAAAACGGCAAAGTGATTGAAACTGAATGCTGGGAAAGTCTAATGGCCAAGTGCAGCTTTTAAAGGAAGGATAGGAGAGAAAGCACCTTCCCCTCCTCTTTGCAGAAGTAAAGGTCTATAGGTATGGAACACAGCATATAACATTAGATTTTTGGGGAAATGTTAGTTTTGCCAAACAGTGTTTTTGGTTTTGTTTTAAGAGATTGTTGGGGAGAAAGAGCTATTATGGGAAATTTGCTTAATAAAATAAAAATCATCAAAGAAAGATATTTGAAAGATAGAGATAAAATACTCTGCAATATTAGGTTCCCCATGGAACTGGAGTTGTACTTTTTGTACAGCGTGTTTAGTTCAACATTTACTACCATCAAACCAAATCAGCAGGGAAAAAAACTCAGCTCTTGCAGCTCCAACCCCTCCCCTTATGGGGTTTATTTCATTGCTTTCAGGAGATTTTCTTTCCAACTGGACAATTATCTCATCTTTGCACAGAAGATAGCTAGCACAGGAAAAGTCAATCGACCAAAAGAAGCCCAACTTCTCATTTTTGCCCACTGTTTCGGCCTCCTTCCCCCGATTCTCTTTTAGCGGAGCGCTAATAATCGGCATCACTGTCTGATGAAATTGTCATCTTCCCTTCTTTTCTACCCCAGCCTATCCTTTGATAAAGGCAAAACAGGCAAGTCATTCCCAGGCAAGCAGGAGGACGAAAAGAGGGATCCCAGAAGGACAACCTCAGAGGTGCAGCTACTCTTTAGCTAATCTGTTTGAGCAGATTCCCCCTCCCCATAACATCCTTGCTAAAGTGGTTGTTCAACTCGGTACAACACTTCCAGTGAAGAAGGAAGACTTCCACCTTGGCCTTGAATTAGGTTTCATTATAAGCAAGTTTTTTCTTCCACCAAGCTGAAATCTACCTTTTTGCAACTTTCCCTTTCACTTAATTCAGTCCAGCAGGACAAATCTAATCCATCTTCCTCATGACAGATCTCCAAGGCCTTGAAAACAGCTTCCGTGGCCCTCCTAAGTCACGCTGTTTTGTCCTAAACATTTTCCCCCATTATCGTCTAAGACGATCAAGGAGATGAACACCTCCCAAATTGGACAATTTAAGAATCAAAATGTGAAAATAACCCCAATTCCCTTTTATCACTTTTCTCAGGAATCTCATCAAAGATCTCGTATGAGGGAAGCAACATTTGAAAGGTATCCCATTGAGCAATGGGCCAAGGCCATTGGGAGACAGATTCTCTCTATCATATCTATCCATTGTGTTTCTTCTATTTCTTCCTTTCTGTTTTTCTTCCCAGTCCACTGGCCTTCCTCTCCCTCTCCTCCAGGCCTGTTGAGGGCACCCACAGTCACTGGTAGACCTCACAAGAGCTCCTAATGTCATACAAGCTGTCAACATTTCTGGCCACCTTTCTCCTTAGGGAAAGCTGAATTAAGATTCAATTTTCTTTTAGGCTTTTGGAATCTAATTTACTGCTCAATATATGACTAGACCTCACTTGCCTACAAACAAGGGACCTCTGTACCTTTCTAACCTTCATCTTCTCCCTATAAGTGCCCCTAAAGCTTTTTAAACTTTTCTTTTTTCCCTTTGCCTAAAGGTAGCCTACTGCTATTCGGTCCCTTTAGGTCATTAAAAAGTACTCAATAAACCTTTACTGAATTAAACATTTCTTTAAAATGCATGTCTATCCAGCTGCCTACCCTACCTCAACACAAATCCAGGTAGTCTGGGCCACATTCTTCCTCTTCTTCATTGTCATGGGGTCTAGATCTGGAAAGGACTTCATTTTACAGAGGAGGAACCCTTAACCCAGACAGAAGAAGGAGCTGGCCCAAAGTGACCCCAAGGATCCATGTGATAGAAAACTAGGAGCTGGACTCAAATTTCAATGCTAACATTTACTAACTATGTGACCATAGGCAAGTCATTTTACCTCCTAGAGCTGCAGTTTCCTCTTTTGCAAAACAAGGAGAATAATATTTACATTAATAATACTACATTATTAAAATTACATTATTTATATTATGATTATTACATTATAAGGGTTATTGTGAGGAAATCTTAAAGCCCTAGAAAAAGGAAATTAGTCATTAGTATTGGTCATCAACTTAGGAGGTCTCTACTAAAGTGCCTGGTGGATCTGTGCTTGGCCATGAGCTATTAAACATTTTTTTGTCAACTATTTGGATAAAGGAATATCCTTTATACATGGGGTAGATAGGTGGTTCAGTGGATAGAGTGCTGGGCCTGCAGTCAGGAAGTTCAAATCCGGCCTCAGACACTTTCTAGCCGTGTGACCCTGGGCAATTCACTTTACCCTGTTTGCCTCAGTTTTCTCATCTGTAAAATGGGCTGGAGAAGGAAATGGCAAAAATCACTCTAATATCTTTGCCAAGAAACCCAAATGGGATTGGGAAGAATCAGATACAAGTGAACAAGAGTAACAACAGAATAGATAAAGTGCTCCTCAAATTTGCAGAGAAAGTAAACCTGGGAGGGATGGTTAGCACACTGGAAGAAAATGGAACAATTCAAAAAGGGTCTAACCGAATATTAGATTGAAACTTATAGATAGTCTCACACTTGGATTTTGAAGAAATCTGCTTCTCAAGTCCAAGGTAGAAAAGGAAAGTCTAAGATAGCTTTTCATTTGAAAGAGATCTGGCGACTTTAGTGGGTAGCAAGCGCCAGGTGAGTCCAGAGCCTAAGATCCCCTAAAAGTTAATGCAAGCTAAGGCTGTGGTAGGAGAGACAGAGGATTAGCAGATGGAAGAGGGGGATTTGTGGTTTAGGCTTCAAAAGGCAGAATCAGTAACAATGAGCAGAAATTGCAGGGAGGCAGACCGAGGCTCAGGGACTCGAAAGGCTTGCTAATAATGACAGCTATATTTCTCAAAACAGAACGGCTATCGTCTCGGGAGTCTCATCATTGATATTTCTCCCCTACTAAGTCTTCAAGCTTAGAGGTGCTAAGCATGTGGGACCTCCAACCCTCCAGTGTTTAAGAGATTCAAAATTAATTGGAAAATATTTCACCAAAAAATGAAAAATACAATCAAACCTAGATAATAGTAATTTGTGGTTTTCTAAGTCAATCTGCTGGCCACAGGGGTCCCTTGCTACCATTTGGATGATGGTCTACTTATCAGCTTTGGTGTATTGGGGGGGGGGCGGCTGCTTGGTTACTGCTACATTACATAGCTCCTGGGTTCCCTTTCAACTTGGAGAATCTCTAAAGTGGTAATATTGTGTAAACTTTTCCTATCCTAACTTCAGAACTCGAAGCTTAAGAAGGGTGATGAGGAAGAGTTATTAAATCTCTGAGAGAGAAATGCAGCACGGTATGATGGGAAGAACCCCCGACTAGTGGGCAGGAGACATGGGTCCTAGGAACCCCCACTGAGCTTCCGAGGAGATTTTTCTCAAACACAGTCTACTCAGTATGCTCCGGTGGTTCCCTATTACCTCCAGTACCAAATATCAAGTCCTCTCTTTGTCATTCAAGTCCTTTCCCTCCACCTTCCACCCCTGTTTTACACCTAAGTCTCCTCCAGATAATCTAGGAACCATCATGTTCCTCACATGCAGCACTTTATCTCCTATCTGTGTACCTTTGTCCTGCTTTCGAGTCCCTTTGCCATGTTCCTTCATCTTCATCCCTTGACTCCCTTGGCATCCTCCAAAACTTGATTCACATTCTACCTTCTGCAAGTCTATTCTACTCCCCCACCCCAACCCTCTCAGCCAGTGCTGGTGCCTTATCTTTCATGTTACTTTCATCTGCTCTGCATAGATTTCCTTACTTATATAGTTATTTAGGTATCTCCCTCACAGACTCCAAACTTCTTGGGTCTAAGGACCTGTTTTTGCCTTTCTTTGTATCCCCAACACTTAGCCCACAGGGCCCGGCACACAGTAAGAGCTTAATAATTTTTTACTGAATGACTGCCTGCATAATCTTTGGCTAATCGTTCCAGTCCTGGGCTTCAATTTTCTTATCTGATAAGCAATGGGGTTTGCTGTGTTATTCTGTAAGGTCCCTCCTGGTGCTCAGGTTCCAGGAGTCTTAAGATTTTCTTAAAATATTGCTAAGAACCCTCAGGAGCTGTCAGTTTCAGAAAGACATACAAGCCCTAAAAATGATTTGAGGAGGGACACTGACAAAGTAGATGGAGTATAGAGGAGATGGCAGGATGATTAGGTTACTGTAAACCTTATCGTAAGTGAATCACTTGAGGGAACTTGGGACATCAGCCAGAAAAGAGATGATTGAAGGGGGACAGGCTAGCCGACATCTAATATCTGAAGGGCTCTCTTGTGGAAGAAGCATTAGGCCTGCTCCGCTCGGCCCAGGAGGGCATAATAAGCAACTGTGATGCAGGTTTTAGGGAGGAACAATTTCTTTTTGCTCTAAGAGAGAATGCTTTTGTAATGAGTACCCATCCCAAGTGGAACAGGCTGTTGGATAAAGTAAAGGGCTTCCTGCCTGCCAATGGAAGTCTACAGCAGACACTTTACGGCCCTCTGTCAGGGACGTATTATAAAGAAAAGATTCGTGCTTTTGGTAGGAGCAGACCAGATGGTTTCTCAAGCGTCTTCCAACCCCGAATCTATGGTTTTTAGCAAATTATTTATTTGGAGAAACTACCCAAAGTCAGAGTTCAAGCTAGAAGGGATCAGCAAAGCCAAGCCCCTCATTTTTCATGAGGAAACTGAGGCACAAAGAACTTCAGGGAAATGGCCTCCATAACACAGCTAGAAAATGTCAGAGGCAATATTTGAAAGAAGCCATCCCGATTCCCAGTTTGGTCCCAATCCATTATACCACATCCGAAAGATTGCTAGTCACAGGAATTCTCATTATTCTGGTCCTTTACTCTATGCAAAGTGCTTTCTCGCAATAGTCTTGTGTAGTTTACAAATGACATACAGGGCAGTAAAGAAATATACTCATGGTATTAAAGTGAGGCTCTATGGCTTTGCTCTACATCCAGCTCTTTCCCACTGTCCTATGCACGCATGGGGCCTCTCTAATATGCCATGTATCTAGGAACTTTCCCCTAGATTCCTGGAAGCTGTAGGAATCAAGTGATTGAGGAGTCTGTAATTATTTGTGATTAGTTTGGATAAAGAGTTCAATTTCTTTAAATCAGGAATGACTCTTTAAATCAAATCAATCAGAAAGAGACCTATGAGTTCATCTAGTCCAATTGCTTCATTTTACAGAGGAGGAAACTGAGGACAAGACAGATGAAGGATTTGCCCAAGAGCCACATGGCTAATTAGCCAGCATTAGGACTAGAACTGAGGGCGTTCGTCTCCCAGACTAGTAAATGTTCCAGTCTGAGAACACTGGCTCCAGGCTCCATTTCTGCTACCTGCTAACGTGTGACTCCAGACAAGAGCCTTTTTCTTCTCCAAGACTCATCTGGGCAATGAGGTATTTAGTCCCATCTCTATGGCACCTTCTGGCTCTGGCATCACACACAAACTCGGGAGTGACTTTTTGAGCAACTCCAAGCCACATTTCTACACTCCACCAGGCAAATGCATACCTTTCCATCTGGATGTTCTCTAGTGGGGATGGAAACGGGGCAGGTGCTGCGTGCCCCTGCAGCAGCCGATTAGGAATCTTGGATCATCCTCCTCACCCCATCCAAAGTCAGTCAAGCAGAGGAAGAGCTTTGCTGCCTTTATCAGGAGTGTGCAAATTGCTTAGGGGAAGGGCGGTGCTTTGATTTGAATTATGCTGTAACAAGGCCTAGACTCTGCCTAGCCAGCCCAGAGAACCACTAACAAATGGGAACCATTTATAAGCAGAAATTTCTCAGTGGTAAAAATACCCTGGCAGGAGAATGGGGAAATATGGATCACTTGTTACTGATAAAAAACTAAAAAGAATCGTTCCTTTACTTTTATTAAAATCTTAGGGGGAAATGCATTTTCCCCCAATGATTTTCTTCTCCTTCTGCAAATTAATAATATTAACAAGAGACATTATACAGTACCCTAAGTCTGTCAAGAGAGCTGAAGTTATATAGATTATCTTATCTGAACCTCCCAACAACTTTAAAGAGATAATAAAAATGCTACCCCCATTTTATAGATAAAAAACTAAAATTCGGGACTTTAGTTCCACAACTAACGTGTGTCAGAATTTAGAAACAGGGTTAGCCTCCAAGTGCAGCATTCTAGCTCACTAGCTCGACCCGCCACATGCACTCTGTCCCACACTCAGAAATGACTTGACTTTTATTTGTGGCTATAACATTCCCTATAAGTCCCTTGAGTTAGGGAGATACACATACAGGAGAAGCTCAATGCTAGGCGGGGGGCCCTTTGCTCTATACAGGGCCAAGGTAGGAGAAAATAGAGTGGTAGACTGCAAATGAGATGCTTGCTAAAAGAGAAAAGCACAGCAGAAATGGGCATAAAAGGAGCCACCCAGGATCGAATGAGCACTTAATAGAACTCACAGGGCTCTGATGTCCTAGGCCCCTGTTGCTTCTCTGGTATCCCCCCCTGTAGTTTAGTTAAGAACAGAGCAACTCAATTAGATAATTGTTAATTAAGCACATCTGTGTGAGGCAGTCTACTTTGTAAAGCTAGAAATTCAGAGACAGCATGAACAGAATAGGACTTTATAGGGCGGTGAGGAACTTCAGAGCAATTTAAGCCAACTTGCCCCTAAATAAAACATCCCACAAGTGGATATCCATATGAACACCTCCAGGGAGGGGGAAGCCATTACCTTCCAACGTCCACCCCATCTGGGGATAGCCAGAATTATTAGAAAGTTTTGCCTTTCCTTACATTGAAATCTGCCTGTCTATGTATAATTCCTCTCTGAAGCCCTCATCTTTTGGAGTTGGCCACTTGCTGTATTCGTCTTGGGCAAGACCCTTCTCCTCCCTGGGCCTCAGTAGCTACATAACATGATCTCTAAGGCATCTTCAACTCTTATGATTTAAAAATCCTATGATTCTATTATTTGGCCATAGCCATGTGGCTGGTTAGTGACAAAACCAGGATAAAATCCAGGACTTCTCGCTCTTAGTCCAATTATGGCTATTTATTACAGGAATGCATGCAGAGGCTTTTTTCATCTGGGACAATTTCCATCTACCAGCCTTCCTCCATCTTTGGGATGAGAAGGGGAACCCATTTTTTTTTTTTTAGCAGTTTGTTATGGCTAGCCAATATTGCCTTCAATATCCCAGACTGGAAATGGAGTTGCTTTTTTCCACAAGAACCAATAAGAAATGTTGATACAAGTGATGAAAGCCTCAGGTGACAAGGCTCTTGGAAGCGTTGTTAGGTTTATTAACAGAGACCCACCGCTTCAGTTACCTACAGATATCAGGAAATCGCAATTTGTTTTATCCCTTTTTGGGCCCTGCATGAGCTGTTCCATTACGAGGAGGGGCTGATTTATGTGGAGCCGTTGAAAACACAATGAACCAGTCACAGTGGCTTTATGGAGTGTTGATGCTGCCGTGCCCACTGAAGATAATGCCTGTAACTCTGTCAGTTGTTTCCAAAACCCAACATAAAGCAGAAATGAAAGTTTGGTTTGGCAGAGTATACCTGGATACTGCTGCACTGGAATCTCACGAAGTACGGAAAGCCAATTTTGGATAACACTTGAATCGAGGTCAATGTTTGTTAGTTTTTGAACAAATCCATAGGTGCCCTTTCACCCCTTAGACTGTACCTCATGTGACTCTACAATTGAGACACTAGTAGTATCCTCAGTCCCTTCATTCAAATTCAATCAGGAGCCAAGTCAACTGATCAACAATCGACCAACAAGCATTTATGAAGTTCCTTGTGCTAGCCATTGAAAATGGAAATGATATAGTCATTGCCCTGAAAAAGTTCACATTCTATCAGGGAAAATAAGACATACTACATATGAAAATACAAAATATATATAATACTTACAAAATATATACAAGGTGATCGTTTTTGGTCAAAGGAAGCACAAACACCTGGGACAATTAGATCGTGCTTCAAAGGCAGCAGGAGATTTTGAGAGGTAGAGGTGAGGCGTGAGGGCATCCCAGGAACGGAAGAGGAAGGGACCCGTGCAAAGGCACAGAGAAAAGAAATGGAACATCACATACAGGAAACAGCAAGCAGACAAGTTTGTCTGGAATTCATAAAGAAGAGAAATAAATAATCAACCTGGAAAAGGAGGTTGGAGTCAGATTGTGAATGAATGCCAAAGAGAGGAGTTTTTTTTTTTTTTACCTTAGAGGCATCAGGGAGCCACTAGAGTTTTTTGAGCAGGTGAGTGATGAGGTCAGCTCTGAGCTTTAGGAACAGGTAGCTGTGTAGAGGGTGGAATAGAGAGGGAACAAATGAGCCAAGGAGACCAGTTAGGAGGCTACTGCTACAGCCCCAGTGAGAAATGATGAGGTCCTCAAGTAAGATGCTAGGTATATATGAATGGGAGGATGTTGGGGAAGTAAAAATAGACAAGACTTGGCAACTAGCTGAACATAAGGGTGAGTTAGAAGAATGGAAAATGAGTTCAGTGATTAAAAACCATCCCTTTCAACAAGGTTTACAACAGGAAGAGTGAAATTAGTAAGAGGGTTGAGCTGGGAGGAGGAGAGGAAGATAAACACAAAATCAAGTTCAAAATACATAAGAGAATAGGTCTAGTTTTCTAGTAGTAGAAAGACTCTACAAAAAGATCCTAACTGAAGTCGTAGGATGTGATCGCCAAAATGGAAAGGACGGAGAAAGGAACAGCATCCAAAAGAACAATTGGGGGAATACCCACAGTAAAGGGATCTGCACCAGTGAAGGACCTACTCCCTAGAAGAAGGAGATCATAACCACAGCAAAGTGTGTCTGTGTGTGTGTCCAACATAGAAGTATGGACATATGTGCTCATTTTGGCTAAAGGAACAGCTACCAGACCCTGCATAAAGAACTACTTCAGTCCAACATGTGGACCAAATAAGCCTCTTTTTCCAATTCTAATTTCTAAAGCAAATTTTCAGAATGATTTATAACTGGATTAGTAACTATGGTCCTTAATGACATAAAATGTCTATTGTTGGTGACTGTGGAGAAGCCTAAAAATATTTCCCTCCCCACCCCACGTACATTCACTTGCTTAAAAATCTTCACTAGCTCCCTACTATCTCTAGGATAAAATACAAACCCCTTCCAGTTTGGCATTTAAAACCCTACATAATCTGGATCCCGTGTATGTACCTATGTATCGTTTTATTTCATATTATATGCTTTGACACTGTGGCCTAATACTAGTAGTAGTGAATTTTCCTACTAACCGTTACTAGTTGTCCATATACATCTTACTTCCTGCTTCTGAACTGTACTACCTTTTCTGTCCCTAGCATCCTTTAAAGATCAGAGAAGGGCAATTTTCTTGTATTCCATTTAATTACATTCATTAAAAGTGAATGTAGGGACAGATGGTTGGTGTAGGGGGGCAGCTAGGTGGCGCTGTAGATAGAGCAGCAGCTCTAGAGTCAGGAAGACCCGAGTTCCAATTTGGCCTCAGATACTTAACACTTCCTGGCTGTGTGACTCTGGGCAAGTCACTTAACCCCAGTTGCCTCAGCCAGAAAAAAAAAAAAAAAAAAAAAAAAAAAAGTGAATGTAATAAAAGTGTCCAATTTCACATACACTTCTCCCTTCCTTTTATACTGAAATTTATGTGTTGATGTTTATGTTCATAATGAGAAAGAAAAAAAAGATTAAGCCCAGCTCAGGTAGTCCCCTTCCTCAAGAATCTTTTCCTGAATCCCCCACATACCATCTCTCTCACTCTTGAAATTACATGGCAGATGCTCTGATTTGCTGAAATGTTTGTTCATCTTCTATTGACATCTCCAGTGCTTCACTCGGTGCCTGAAACAGTAAGCACTTAAAAATGCTCTGTTTGACAAGGTAAGCTCCTTGAAGGCAAGGACTGTTTCATCTTTGTTACCCAGAGTCTATTCCCATAATGCTTATCAAAACAAGGTGCTTGTGAGGTTTTGTTTTGTAATTTGAGAACACCCATAATGCATTCCTGTCTATTTCAGTTCTTCGGGTTCTAGTGTCTTTTGAATTATTTATACCCCTCTTTTTTTCCTCCATACTCTGCCTTTCTGTGAGGTTGCTTAGCACTGCCTATGGACCATAAAGCTGAAGAAGTCAATGTCATATTCTTCATGCACTCAAGCAACCATTGACATTCTAGAGAAAACTGGAAAAATCCTGTCCTGATGAAAATATCAAACCAATGGAGCATTTCCCAGTCCTTCCTAATGCTTTATTTTCCCCCTCTTAGACTACTTTTGATTGGAAAGAGAAAACATTTATTGGGATTCTTTATTTATTAGCTAGCTTCATGGTACACTAGAGGGAAATTTTAGCAAAGTGGACCCCTGGTAATTCCCAAACTAGTCAGTATGCAGAGTGGAGAGTCAAATTTGATCATCTGGGCATCTTTCTCCTTGATAATTCACTTGCCTCTTATGAGAAATCTGGGGCATGTGGAATGCTTTTCCCTCCTAAATGGATGGGAATTTAAGGAACACAGAAGTGCATTTTCTTTAAAAAACGAAACAAAACAAAACTGGATGGTCACATTGAAGGCCTAAAGCCATGTTAACCATATGGCAGGTGTTACATTAAATCTAGGATCTGCCTTGTTAGTCTGTAGCTTAAGACCCTCCAAGGTGGGAGAGGAGTCAGCCTTCCACAGTTCCTTCTCATTTTTTAAAGCACAACAGGAGATATTAGCTTCCATAATTATACATCACAAACTTGCACCATCTAGATACACAATTGGGTAATTGGATCACATTTTATCAAGCCCAATTTCAGCACTTTAAAAGAGACAGCTCCAGGGCTTCCAGGGCCCTAGCCAAGCCAAGAAGATGAGATGCTATGGTCCTTTGTTAATCATTCCCAACTCTTTCAAGCTTAACTTAATTTGAAGGGTTGATTGTCTTCAGGGTGAGGAAAACATGAGGCAGTGGCTAAAGAAGAATGTCTTAAAATGCAATAAGAGATTGCCCAAACATAGAAACCTGACAGCTCTTTGGGAGTCAGATTTTGGTAAAGAAGTTGGGAAAGGGTTAATGCAAATGAACTGCATGAAATTAGCACGTGTCCAAATACAGGCGGTACTTGCTCCACCATATCATAGTACTTAGACTTTCTAGGCAAAGCCCTCTTCTGGGCATACATATATATGAGGAGAAAGCTGAGGGCCAGAGATATTCATTGCCTTGTTGAAAATCACACAGGTAAATAAGACGTAGAGCTAAGATTCACAACCTGAGCCCCAGACCCCAACTCGATCATTTTTGCCAGATTTGGACAAGTGCAAAACCCCACCGTGGCCTAAAATCACAATGTAATTCGTTTTTGTCCACCTTCCCGATGTAAAAAGCAGAAAATCACAGGTAGAATCACTTCAAGGGTCTCTTTCTTTTCTCCCATGTAAATTAGTCAGTAGTACCTATATGACACAGGTCCGAGGTTTTCAAACCCATGGGTGCTGGTACAGCCCACTGGGCCCCTTTCCTGCCCCTCCTCCTCAATCTGCTCAATCCTCCAACTTTTACAGTATTTTATGCCATAATTTGTAGAAATTCACTTTAATATATGCCTTTATTTTTTTCTTCTTTCTTAAACATGCAAATATGATACTTGCAAAGAACCGTGCAAAATGGCCCTATTCTAAGTCACAAAATGATTAAAGGGTCTGAAATAATATTGGAAAACTCTGCCCACACATTACTGAACTGTATGGGGCAAGCCGCCCATTTGCAGATAGGTACAGCTAGTTCGAAATGCACCAAATAACCAAGCCAAAATACAGAGCAACACGGGCCATTCTCCACTTAGGACCTCGGTGTGTGCTTCCAAGTCACTGCATCTCTCTGGTCCCCTCCTCCATACAATGAAGGGTTTGCATTAGGTGGCCTCTAAGGTACCTTCTGGCTTTAGGATCTTATAAGCTCTGCCACATGCAAACAGGAAATTACTTTCACTTCAAAGTCGAGTAAGCAGAGAATGAAAGCCATTTAAAGAGGGCTTATGAGACATGTGGCTTCGAAAATTTGGCTCTCAGACATCAGACTTTTTTTTTTTTTTTTTTTTTTTTTTTTTTTTTTTAGCAAGGCTCTATTTATCCTCCTAACCTGGGAGCAGAGCCTAATGGCTTTGAGTGGGCTTAAATGTTTCATTCATTCACTCACTAATTCATTAATTAATTTATTCATTCATTCTAGGAACAAGTTTTAAGCAGCCTATGCAGAATCACACATTTTCAGAGCAGGAAGGGATAAGGAGAAAGGTTTTTAATAACACCTTCTGGCTATCTTGTACACACCCGTTATCTCCCACTCAAATGTCAGCTCCTCAAGGGCAAGAATTGTTCCGCCTTTGTCTTTGTATTCCCGGCACCTAGTATATAGTACCTGGCACATAGTGGATGCTTAATAAATGCTTGTTGATTGACTGAACATTTGTGCTGAGCTAGGAATTTTCTGAATAAGTCATGAAATTGCTGCTGCCCATGACAAGCGCACGTGTGTGTGTGTGTGTGTGTGTGTGTGTGTGTATGTATCTGTTGTTGAGCCGTTTCAGTTATGCTTGACTCTTTGTGATTTTATTTAGGGTTTTCTTGGCAAAGATACCAGAAGGGTTTGCCATTTCCTTCTCTAGCTCATTTTACAGATGAGAAAACTGAGGCAAACAGGTAAATGATTTATCAGATTCACCTGAGATATGTATGAACTCAGGAAGAGGTCTTTCTGACTCTAGGGCTGGCACTATCCACTGTGCCATCTAGCTGCTCTCTGTGTATGTGCTAATCCCCAAACCGCTTGTTTATTAGGGGGGGGGTTTGACCTCCTGAGAATCTTTCCGGCCTTTGCAAGAAAGATCCCTAGAATGCTGGCCACTGACAGTTTGGGGACGTTGAAGTCTCGTTAACAGATTCTTGGTAGAGAAATGTGGGTAGTGTTTCCCCAAACATCTACATGTTCCAGGCTTAAAGCAGATGACTGGTAGAGAGAAGCTGATAGACTCTTGAGAAACAAACCAAGGAACAGCAGATTTGAACAGGCGTGACAACAGCCTGAGAATTTTCTCTTTGCATCTCTTCAAAGTTTATAGTGGAAATGGTGGGGGAGGGGGTGCAAAATAGGAGAGGGGTAATCTATTCAAATCCAAGCCAAGTAATAACTGCTCCAGCTAATTTATAATATTGTTCTCCAAAAATGTTCAAACTGCTTCCAATCCTGGCCTCACTTATTCTCCTTTTCTCTCATCAAAAAAAAAAAAAAAAAAAAAAAAAAAAAAAAAAAAAAAAAAAAACACTAGATAAAAATGAGCATCATCATTTAGTGATGGAGAATATAACTGGCCTGGCTCAAGAGCTGGAAGGAGACTCGGATCTTCATTTTACACAGGAGTGCACTGAGGCACAGAGAGAGGAAGACCCCAGCCGGGTCACACAACTAATCAGTGTTTTCAATCCACATCCTTTGATTCCAAATCTGGTACTCTTTCCATGGCACCATAATGGCTCTGAACTAGTAATCTGGAAAGGTCACGGCTTGGTTAAGGAATGGGAAAAGGCTGGGAAAGGCCATCCAACTCTGCCATAAGGCTGACCATTTTATGGGGAGGGAAAATAGAAATCAGACAGAAAGCAATTTTACTCCTACCAGAGGAACAGATAATGGAAGCAAAGAGAGACAGTCCAAGATTACCCCCAAGAGTCTCCTCCTTTATACTAGGCTGGCCCCATTTAGCCTCCAGGTTGAAGTTACTTAGCAGGCACAGGAGGAGAAGAGAGCCCAATGGGGAGTCTGAACTATAAAAAAAAAAAAAAAAACAATCATTCTGTCCATTTTGATTTGGGAGGATTTTATGTGCACTCCAGACTCTGCATTTACTAGCAGAAGGGCAATCAGTGAAAGTGGCAACAATTTCAGATGGGAACATTTCAATCTCGTGTTTGTTTGTTTGTTTTTATGAAATGCAATTGATGGAAGGATAACATTTTTGGTCTAATTTGTCTCTGCCACTAAGTCCATGTGGCAAATGGTCTTGGAACCAAAACAGAGATATCAACAGAGAGACATCCTTAGTCTTGTGTTCCAGTCTGTTCAACATTACCCCCAAATCCCCCAAACCAAAACATTTCAGTGCAAGTGCTTCTGTTTTGCACTTTTCTGTAAAAAATATGTTTTTAAAAACTGTTGAAACATTGCCGAGTATTTTTTTTTAAAAAAACAAGGAAGGGCAACACTCTCAAAAAAGACACCTGAAAGTGAACCCTGATTTTCTCTTCTCATATGGTTTTTAGAAAATCTTTTTGCCTCTCAGAGCCTTGGTGTTTTCATCTGTAAAATGGGTAGTTTGTTTAGGTGGCCTCTTTAGATCCCTTTCAATCCTCAAAGTAGATGTTTTTATGGGTTGAAGGAAAGGTGATTTTGTACACATTCACGTGGATGAGAACAAGCCATTGAAAGCTGGTTCTATGGGAAAAAATCCATAGTCTTTGACAACTTCAAGTAGTTATTTATCTCCCACCTCAGACAGGTAAGGTCAGTAGGAAGGAACTGGAATAGATGGCCCTTTCTAACTAGAAGACTATAATTATGTCGATTCACTCGTTCAGCACACATTTATAAAATGTAAGATTTGGGGGATTACTGATATAAACCAATTGGAAAGCCACTAATCCATCAGAAAAAATATAGGGGAGATTTATATCTGGATAAAAGGAGACCCAAGAGAAGAGTGTGCACAATACTCATAATAATGAAAGTGAGCATAAGAGAATTCAGACCAACTCCAACGGCCAATGATTTCCACTGCCTGATGGGAATATACAGAGAAACAACGGAAAGTGGTGCAATGGAAATAATGTTGGATCTGGTAATGGAAGTCCGGGGTTCAAATCTGAAATCTGTTACTTGCAATCTGTGGTATCTCAAGCAAGTCACTTCTCTACTATAAAACTAGTGGAAGTTTCCTCATCTGTAAAATGAAAGACTTGTACTAGATGAACTCCAGGGGTCCTTTGCAAGTATGAGTGTTTGCAAATAGATAAATGCAGAAATATATAGAGAGAGACAGAAAGACTGACTTTCTGTTGAAAAAAGTGGTAAACTAAGGTTTATTTACACCCAACAAACTGGCAAAGATGACAATAGATGGAAATGGTCAGTGTTAGAAGGGCTGTGGAAAGACAGGCAAATTAAAACCTTTTTGTTGGAGTTGTGACTTGGTTTAACCATTCTGGAAAGCAATTTGGAATTATGCTAAAGAGACAGACACACAGACACACAGACGCACAGACACACAGACACACACTAATATGTCCATACCCCAGAGAGCCCACTGCTAGGACTGATCAATGACGCGAATAAAAGTCCCGGATACACCAAAATATTTATAGCAGCCCCTTTGGAGAGGCAAAAAGTTGGAAACAAAGTAGATGCCCTTGATTAGGGGACAACTAAATAAATTGTGGTACAAGGGAATATTACTGTCTCATAACAAAAGATATCAACCAAAAATGTAAAAAAGTTGTCAACTAGAAGAATGGGAAGCTGTATGTGCTGTTAGTTGTAACTACTTTTTGAAAGGATGTTAACCACCAGGAACAAGGCGTACACAAGGAAGTGAGTGCTGTGTCAAAATAAAATCTGCCAATTAAAAAGTAAATGAAAATAAAGTCTTTAAAAAAAAAAAAAAAAAGAACCACTCATTTCTACAGTGTCAGAAAAGCTTGGCCTTTGAGATCACCAAATCTGACACACTCATTATTTAGATGGGAAAACTGAGGCCCAGAGAGGGAATGGATTTGTTGAAGCTCACACAACTTGTCAATAGCAAAGCTGAGTTTGGAAAAACAGTCCCTTGAATCCGAGACCATTGTTCATTTTGTCAGATGATAAAAATTTCATATAATCATAGACCCTGAGAAGGGGGAACTGAGGCCCAGAGATGTCAAGTCTACACCAGTAATGAGCGCGTGAGAGGCTGTACTAGACCCTAGCTCTGTTGATGTCTGAACCAATGTTATTTCTCCTTCACCAAGGTTCTTTTGGGTTCTATCTGAAACACAGAAGGGCTGGGTAGGGACATTCAAGGTGCTAAGGGCTTAGACTATACCAGGGGTCCTCAAACTTTTTAAATAGGGGGCCAGTTCACTGTCCCTCAGACTGTTGGAGGGCCGGACTATAGTAAAAACAAAAACTTTGCTTTGTGGGCCTTTAAATAAAGAAACTTCCTAGCCCTGGGTGAGGAGGATAAACATCCTCAGCTGCAGCATCTGGCCCGCGGGCCGTAGCTTGAGGACCCCTGGACTATACATTCACCTTCATTCCTACACTAACCCCCCCCCCAAAAAAAGGTCACAGAATTTAAAGCTGAAAGAGAATCGATGTCCTCTGCTACAACCTGCTTGTTTCCATATCCCTATTGCTAATTTTCCTAATGTCTTCCATTTAAAAATGAAAAGCAAAAAGCTAACAAGCAAAAAAACCTTGTAACAATAAATATATAGAAACAAATGTACACAGTGACCCTGTCCAAAAACGGAAACCTTCCTCATTCTGAAACTCGATTCTTGTATCTCTCCCTCAACAAGGGAATCAACACATTTTACAGAGAAAGAAACTGTGGCTCAGAGTGGTGAATGATGGGAGTTGTCCATGTCCATGCCTGCTCAAATCCAGGTATTCCCTTACATGTATGTATTTGAAAGGGAGCCAGTGTAAACAGTAACTACCCAACCTCAGGGGCTTTGAATTACCATAAACAAAGCAGGTTGAAATACAAGTCACTGTGTCCTGCCTCCCACAAAGATGCCCGTGGTGGTTTGAGCCCACAGGAAGCCCAAGGGCGTTCTTCAAATGTGCTGAACTTCTTCTAGGGGCCTTGCATCCTACACAGTTCAGTCTGGGATAAGACTATTCATTGATATAGCATTATATCTACAGTGGGAACATTTCGGGCTTCCTTATAAGTTCCTTGAGCCCCAAATTCCAAATGCCACATTGGAAAAGAGCTTCTGATGGCTCTACTTTGGCCACAAATTGGTTGGATTCAGATGGTCTGGGATTATGAGTGAGGAAGTCTGGAATTACATACTAGAAAGTGTCACCCATGAAGTCATGGGCAATATAAATGTGTAAAGAAAACAAAGTCTGTTCTCTCATCCTAGATCTATTTGGACGTGGATACGAAAGGCAGCATGCCTTAATAGACAGAGCCCAAGATTTGGAGGCAGGAGACTCAGGTTCCAATTGCAAGAATTACCCTGAGCTTTAGTTTTCTCTTCTGTAAAATGGGAATAACACACTGCCCTCCTCCTTTACCCCAATGCTGGGCGGAAAGCACTTTGGAAACCAAAAATGACTCTAGCAATGGGATATATACTGCTAACTATGATAACATATAAAGACCTAGAGGATTCACCAAAAGACCTTTCTCCCCGGGGACAAATACGGAACAGGCTTAAGAGTACTTCAGAAGGCGCCTTTCAAATCCTGAGAGCCAGGAAGACCTGGATTCTAGTCCTGTAGTACATACCAGTGGGGCAAGTGATACTGGGCAAGTCACTTCACTTCCCGCTGGATTCTAAGCATCTCTTCTGATTCAAGGTTGCAGAGAAGGTGCCAACCTGCAATGGTAGAGGCATGCTAATGAAATTTCTAGCCTTCCAAGTTTGGAATAGAGCCAGCCCTTGTGCCAGGCACCTTGCCCAAAGTGTACCTTGGGTATAGAAAAAAATTTTCATTTCCATTCATTTTCTTCTCTCAACTTCCCACAAGAGGCTCTTTGCCCATTCCCTCCATATCGTCCCGACGTGTTCAAGCAAAAGAGTCATCCCGACCTAGCTGAGTGCCTCTCGCTATCTGAGGCTCTCCATTATACTTTATTTCTGTCACTACAAGGGAAGACTCCATTGGCTGAAGAAGTGAGAAGAGGGGGAGAGTAATGAAGGGAAAAGGTAGTGATGTGAAAAACATCAACCAAACATTTTTTTTTTTTTTTAAAAACCCACTGTGCTCTGGGAATTCAGGAGGAATGATGTGGGGAACAAACAGCCTCTGCTTAGAAAACTGAGTGTTTTCCTTGTGCTGCTTTTCTCAGCTTGCAGACTAAACGTGGCTATTTCAGAAGGAAATCCAACCTTCTTATTTTACTGAGGAGGAAACTGAGGCTCAGAACAGAGAGCCTAACTAAAAAGCAAGCCATCTAACGTAAGCCTTCCTTCTACGATAGAGATCTTGGCTCCCTTTTCACAGGGCCACCAAAGCCAAGGGGGAGAGGGAATTTGTCCTAAAAATCACACCTGGGGGTCTGGAGCCTCTTGCCCATTCCTCCTCTTCTCCTACTCCATCCACTGTACCCACATACAACATACACTCATTGTTGGGTCAAATCAATAATGAAGTCATACTACAGAATGATGGAATGTGGGGCACAAATTTCGGAGGGCCCTTATCTCATCTGAAGGCCGGGAGACCCATGGAAGCCAGTCCTTCTTCTAACCAGATCTAGCCTGAGCTCTTTTTCCGTTGGTCAGATTTCTGGGAGCTGCCGTGCAGAGGCCTCGCCTGAAATTCAGGGGACCTCAGGAAAATCCCATCCCTTCTCGGGCCTTCAGTCTCTTCATCTGTAAAATGAGAATCTTGGGCTAGATAATATAAGAGCCCTCCAAACACTAACATTTTGTGTTACTTAGGAGGAGAAAATGGTGCAGGGAAAAGATGGATCAATTTGGAGGCCGAGGAGCTGGGCTGAAATCCTGTCACTTTCTATATGACTGTAGGAAACCATGGGGGTCCTTTAGCACAGTTGCTTTTGCTAATCTATAAAATAGATATGATAAGATATATCACTTGACTCAGGAGGTTGCTATGAAGAAAGCACTTTGTAGATCTTTAAATGCTACTGAAATGAGTTATTCTTCTCATTTCCCTGAACTTATAATTTCACTAAAATCATTCTTTTAATTGTTCACTGGGCAGGTTAGCAATTCACCTGACCCAGACCAGAGATCTCACTGAAAGTGTCGGATCCTATTATTACATTATTAGTAGAGTTGTGAACTGATTCAACTATTCTGGAGAGCAATTTGGAACTAGGCTCAAGGGGCTATCAAATTCTGCATACCCTTTGATCCAGCAGTGCTACTACTGGGCTTATACCCCAAAGAGATCATAAAAGAGGAGAAAGGACCCACATGTGCAAAGATGTTTGTGGCAGCCCTTTTTGTAGTGGCAAGGAACTGGAAAGCGAGTAGACGGCCTTCAATTGGGGAATGGTTGAACAAGTAATGGTATATGAACATATACCATATAGCATTCTGTATGCTATAAAAAGCAAGCAGGTAGATTTCAGAAAAATCAGGAAAGACACACATGAACTAACGTTGAGCGAAGTGAGCAAAACTAGGAGAACATCCTACACGGTAAAAGCAACATTGTGTGATGATCAACTTTAACAGACTTAGCTCTTCCCAGCAATACAATGATTCAAGACAATTCCAACAGATTCATGATGGAAAATGCAATCCACACTGAGGGAAAGAACTATGGAGTCTGAATGCAGATAGGAGACTTCTTTTACTTTGGCCTGTTTTCTGTTTTTTGGGGGGTTTTTTGTGGCCTTTTCCCCTTTTGTTCTATTTCTTCTTTTATAACATGACTAACGTGGAAATATGTTTAATAGGATTGTCCATGTATAATCTATCAGATTGCTTATTGTTTTGGGAAGAGGGGATGGGAGGGAGAAAAAAATTGAAAACTCAAGATCTTACAAAAAATAAATGCTGAAAATGATCTTTTGCATGTAGTTGGAAAAATAAAATATTATTTACAAAAAATTGGAGTCATAGCGGAGCAGCAAGGGATTTCAAAATGGGACATCTCTGGTATAAGAAACTTCTCTGTTTTCCTTTCAAGCTCTGATTTTTCTAGCTTCCCTTCCACACCCTCCACTCCCGTCCCAGGCAATGAAAAAACAAGTTCAAATGCTTTCAGCCTAAAGGATAATTTTATGAAGAAGATAAGTAAGGTCCCCCCACCATATAGTGGTACTAATATCTTTCAATAATGTTTATAGAGCCGTCCCTGCCAATCAAAATTCAGGAAACACAATTTCCTGTTTGTGGTAATAGACATGCTATCGAGCACAACCAAATCAGGCTGCAATTAACTTCTAAAGAAAACTGATCCAGTAACTCAGGTGGGCAAGGAGAATGGGGCTGCATTCCAACAAGTCTGCCAATGAATCAAAAAGAAAAGGAAGATAATTTCCAGTTGGAAAATTCTCATTACTTTTTGTGGGGAAGAAGGAGGAAAAGCATTAAAGAAAAGGCTCTTTCATCAGAAGAGGATCTTCCATTTCTGGGGGGGGGGGGGCGCGGAGAGGGGCTTAGGCCATATGGCTTTTAAGTTGCTTCCTGATATTGATTCCAGAATTATATGATTTTTCACTGAGTAGAGAAACACAAAGGAAAGAGCACCTTGGGGCAACTAGCTGGCACAGTGGGCAGTCAGCATCTACATTTGAGTCAGGAGGACCCGAGTTCAAAACGTGATCTCGGGCAAGTCACTTAACCCAAATGCCCTGTACCAAAAAATAGGAACAACTTGGCTGGGAGTCAGGAAAGCTGGGCTCCCAGCCTGGCTTGCCACCAACCCCTCCTCTGGGTTTCAAACGGCTACTGTCTAAAATGAAGTTGTACTAACAGCTCTGGTATTCAATAAGACATTAACAATCTTAAGCCGTTTGAATCGGTACCCATTGGTTTGAAAAACAAATCAAATCCTGTCCCTCATTATACCCCTCCGTGGCCTGATTAACACTCGAGTACCTTGCAAGGATTGACGGAAAATGACCAATCTCAAGTCTCCCCCCAGCCCCAACTTGCTTACACAAACAAATGCAACTCAGACCTGCCCTTATTAGGCCACACAGGAGTACTCACACCAGGCAAGATTTCTTAACCCTCCCTCAAGCATGAACAATTTTCTCTCATAATCTGGCTTTTCATGCTCAGGTTACTAGATGTATTTAATTAGGAACACAAATCTAAAGCTGAGAGGAACCTCAAAGGCATTAATCCAACCCCTGTTTTACAAACGAAAAACCTCTCCAAAAGTGGAAGTTCAGAAAGGTAAATAACTTATTCAAGGTCACAGATAGTGCGAGTCAGAGGAATAATCTAAACTCAGGCCTTAAATCCCAGAGCCGTTCCACTGGGCCCCCCGTTTCTTAAAAAAGTGGGCATCCTTGCAAATTGTGGTAGCAATCTCTGCTACCTAGGAGGCTGACTGAGGTCTGAAGCTTTGAGCTGCTATGGATTGAGCCCAAAGGGTATGCTCGCTCACAAGGCCTTATGCAAATACGAGCCCCCAGTATGAGGGGGAAGGTCTCCTGGATGCCCAAAGAGAAATGAAGCATCCCAGATGACAAAAAGAACAAGTTTAAGTTCCAGGCAATAGTAGAATTGGGCTTATGGGGGATTACTGCACTTGCAGCCTGGGTGCAAGAAGGAGAGCCAGTATCCAAAAAATAAGGAGTGTGTTGGGGAAGGGATGGGATTAAAAAACAACTAGACACTGTATTAACTTTTCTGAAAACTTAATATTTGATAACAATCGACGAATTTCCAAAAGTGTAAATCCATCCCAAGAAAAGGAAAATGTACAAGTTCTATCACCTTTAAAAATTTGCTTCTAGATAAGTTTTAACAGCTTTTTATTTTTCAAAATACACGCACAGCGTATTTGCAAAATACCTTTGCCCACCAAATTTTTCTCCCTCCCTCCTCATCTCTCCCCTCCCCTACATAGCAAGTGATAGCTTAAACCTATGCAGTTCTTCTGTACTTATTTCCACAAGATCAAAAAGGAAAAAGTGAGAAAAAAAACAACCAAGTAAACAACAACAAAGGTGTTTTGATCCACATTCAGTCCCCATATTCCTTTTCTGCATGCGGATGGCTCTCATCCAATGTTCTCTGGTCCAGCTCATTTCCCTCAGCGTCAGTTCATGTAAGTCTTTCCAGGCCTTTCTGAAATCATCCTGCTGCTTTTTCTTATAAAACCATAATATTCCATTACATTTATATACCATAAGTTCTATCATTTAAAAAAACCCTAATAGTGGATCAGATTTACAAAAGCAAGGAAACACATATTAAACCCTCCACTCAAAACCATTCTTCCAACGTGCTTACTGAGGCAATCGTAAGAGCTGCCTACTTGGTTGTTAACTGAACTGACTTTGCACTTGGTAAGAATCTGAAAACGGTCACCAAGCAGATCAATCCCTGGCTCAATGGAGAGCAGAATAGAATCTAGCTGAAATGCACTATGGGTCCATCCAAGAAGGCGGTGGGGGGCAGGCTAGGCCTTCAGTGAGTCCAGTGCTGCACTTGACAGAAGAAGGTAGTGGGAGAAGCATCAGGATCTAGAATTAGGAGCCCGGGAAGACTGGGATGCTTTTGCCTCTTTCTAGCTTGGAAGACAGTGACTAGAGCAGATCACCTCTCTGAACCTCAGGTTTCTTTCTCATAAAACAGGGATGCTAAGTAGAGTCACACAACAGCCCCTTGCTTAATTTTCCCAGCAGTCACCTAAACAAGTGTGAATATTGGGAAAAGTACCAGATTTTTTTCCTTTTAGTATTTGAAGCTATATGGCCTAGCTTCCCATCCTGGTCCTGTGACTTTCTAGCTCTGTGACTTTGGGCAAGTTATTTCTTTGAGCCTCTGTTTCCTCAGTTGTCAAAAGTGGATAATAATATCCATCTTACCTCCTCGCAGGAGAGGTGTGAGGACAGGACTTTGTAAAGTATCAAGCTCTAAGAAAATGGAAGGTCCTGTCATGATTATTCAATTATTAGATCCATTTAAGAGAACAAGCCTGGGTCCTAAAATAATTCCTTGGCCAGATCATCTCAATCCAAATCTAGAATTGCTTCTATTATACAATCCCGGTTCCGAGTTCCTTAAGAGCAAAGACTATGAGATTTTCATTGTATCCCAAGCCCTTCCCAAGAATCAGTGTCAGTTATATTGAATACCGAATCTCTGAGTTTCAGTTTCCTCTTCTATCAAACAGGGAGAATAATTTGGCTCCTGTCTCTGGTGCTTTCCTGTCAGTTCAGTGGGTATGGCTTCTCCATAACCTCCCCACTCAAGCCTGAAGGCCAGGGGTGCCATCGTTCCAGGAGTGTTATAAAGACCTCCTGTCATTTCGACAAGGCAGACAGGCCTAAAACGATTTGGAGAAGGCAGCCTTCGATTTGGGCTCCTTTGGGGAGAGCCCCATGCCAAAGTGATCAGTGATTTCCCTGAACAAGAGGCAGCATCCAAACAGCTTGACGGGCTTTCAACCGGTGGCTGTGCCAGCACAAGGAGCAGGTGGGAGAGAAGTTACAGGTTTGCATGTTGGGGTTTCCCCAAGATTTGTTCTGCACCACCGCTTACCTCCTCACCTGACAGGCAGGCAGTGAGACATAAACACAGGCAGCCTTCTGGAGCCACTAAGCAAGGGAAGGAGCAGATGGCAACTTCCTACCTCCCCAACAGACAGCAGTGGGCCCACACTCCCGACCCACCTAGGACCACAGTGTCAGTGGTACCTGCTTGCAGATTGCGGCCCTGCCCACCCTTCCCATCTCTGAGCCAGAGATCTGCTTCAGGTGGTGGGAACCTTCCTCAGATTCTCTTGTTCCAAGATAGGGCGTTATATGTGTTTTTAGAGGCTGTGGAGTCCAACCCCTCACTTTGCAGAGCGGGGGATAGCAAGCAGAGAGAGAGCTTAAAGACTCACCAAGTAAGTGTCAAAAATGGGATTTGAACTCACATCTTCGGACGCTAATTCCAGGGCCCTGTCTACTTGAACGCCATGCCCAGACTATCAGCGAAAACAGGAGCTGCTCATCAGCTCTCACTACACGTCAAGCCCACTCTCATTTCTTTTACGATTTTCTTGACACCGTTTCTCCTGTGCCACCACTTGTTTGTAATGGGATGTTGCTTGCTCGTGGCTGCCATGCCCCTTCCCCCTGTCCCCTCCCTTAGAAGCTTGTCCGGGTATGGCGACTCACGCCAGAAATTCCTGCTCCTCAAGAAAGCCCTGCACCAGCGAGGCTGATGGATCTCTGGGACTGAAGAGTTCTCAGCTGCAGGAGGCCTAATATTGGGTGTCCACATGAAATCTGGCACTGATAAAGCCAGCCTCACCAGCAGGGGGCCACCAGGAGGCGCTATGGGCCAGGCCAGCAGAAGGAAGCCACCTATATAGTGGGCCAGGGCCTGAGAGGGACCACTGCACTTGTAGCCTGACTGAGCTACTAGGACCACAACACAGAAGTATTCCATGGCTCCCAATTACCCAGAATCGCTGGCAGAATCCAGCCTTTCCTGTTAACATGACAGTTATAGTAACAGAAGGCCACATGATACAGCAGGTAGAGAGCCGGTCTCCTACACATACGTGCACATATATACACACTGCACACACACTGTGAGTCCCCGAGCTAGTCCCTTCATGCTAAGCGCCCCCAGGAATAGTCCAAGACTAGGAAGTTGTAGAGCAGGTGCTGATCTGCTGTGGTGGAAGGACTTTCCCCCATCAGAAGTGCCCTAAAGCAAGGAAATCGCACATCTAGCCCTAAAGGAACAATAACTCGGAGGATAATTGGGGGGGGAGGGGAAATGGCCTGGAATTAGAGCAAAGGACGAGTGTTCACATCTAGCTCTGTCACTTACCGGCTGAGAAAGTCACTCTAAGGCTCGGTTTTCACATTTCTAAGATGGAGATTAATTAGTTGGGTAAATTCCAGCTAAAAACCCATCTTGTACAGGAAGCCTCTCCAAACCCTGCTTCCTTCTACAGCCTTCCCTATTAATGCTCTCCCTGTTTGTTGACTTAAAGCTTGTCTGTAACATTTGTTGCCTAAAGTTCCCCTGTTAAGCTCCTTCAGGGCTTGACTTTTGCTTTTTTGTAGCCCCTGGCACTTAGCAGAGGGCCTGATACTTGGTGTGTCCTTAAGAAATGTTTACTAATTGATTGGGGATTTTACTTTCACTTCTTACTTCACAGAGCTGTTAGTTGTAAAGGAAAAGATTCTATTTTAACACACCAAAGAAAAGGAGGAAGGAATGAGACTTACTGGTTCTCAGCCAGAATAAACTCCTCTCCATTTCTACCTCCCCAGCCCTCTCTTTTTAGGGGGACAGTAATAAACTGCCCTTTCTGTCTGTGGTGCTTTATCATCTCTCCAGCCTTAAGTGGCCAGTGGATTATTGCCACCATTTTACTAATGAGAAAATAAATATGTCCCAAGAAGAGGTGAGCTGCCTCTGGGTCCCTCATCCTCAGCTGGGAAGGTCTGGAAGACACCTGGCCCAGTCCCCCATTTTGATGAAAAATACATAAGGGTGGGCTGGGGGGACTCAAGACCCAGGTCCTGGGGCGCAAACCTTAGCACCTCCCTTCCACTGTTCTATGCTGCCCAGTTATGGCCCCAAGAGAGAAATTAGTTAATGAACTACTTGCTCTTTTTCTCACTAGAGAAATATTTTTAAATCAATTTGAAATGTTTGGGGGATACCATAAAAGGCATTTTGAGGCTTGAGGCATGAGCCTAAACTCTCTCTGAAGGACTCTGGAACCTAAATGTTATCGAAGCAAATCATCTACAGTTAGTGTGTCTGTGACACCTCTCAATTGATGCAACTTTCTCAGCACAGAATAACAGGGTGAGCTGAAATACTTCATAATAGGGAAATTGCATTAATTAAAGTTTCTCAATTTTGACTGTCTTTTATGAAATCACAAATAGTTGTTTTGAAAAATCTTCCAAATGAATGCAGATTGAAGCATCCTATTTTCACTTTCTTAAGGGTTTTTCTTTCTCATTGTTTTTTGCTTTTGTTCTGATTTTTCTTTCACAAAGTAAAGTAGAGTGGAGATATGTTTAAAATGATTGTAACCCATGAAATTGCTTGCTGTCTTGAGGAGGGGGGGGGAAAGGGGGGAGAGAGAAAAGTTTGGAACTCAAAGTCTTACAAAAATGAGTCTTTAAAAGTAATTGGAAAAGATAAAATACTATTAAGTAGGAACTATAAGAAGCAAATAAATAAATAAATAAATAAGCAACAAAGAGGGTCATTAAAAGCCATCCTCATTTGAGCAGTCGGGGTTGAGGGAGACAGTGGAAGGAATAGAACATCACAGGGAGGTTCATGGTCCCAACAAAAAGAAGCTGCCTCTTTATCAAATTCTCTTCCCAAAGCATCTACACCTCAAAATGGAGTGGAGGCAGACACAAAGCCGCACATTTCCGATAGGAATCGCCTTTACATGGCTTTATATGAGGAAGTACCAGGAAGGTAACAACTCCCAGAGTTAATCAGTATTAACCGGTTCACCGATTCAATGAGTAATTTACATTTTTGTGACACATCAGTTGAGTCAATTGATAAAACCAATGGGCTAAGGAAGAAGCAGCCGAACAAGGAATAAACCAGGCCTCTGACCTGTCTGAAAATCTGGTCACCTCCCTTTTTTCTGGGTTAATGGGTTTCCATTTCCTTCTCTAGAAAACGAGAATCATAATATTTGCAATTCCTACTTCCTAGGGCTGCCAAGAGGCAAGTGTTTGGGAAAACTTTAAAAACAATACAAATTGAGAGCTACTGTTTTATGTGCTAGATAAAAATGACTGCCAGAGGCATTGTAGTGAAGTAAATAGAGAGCCATCCTCAGAGCCAAGAAGATCTAAGTTCATATGTGTAAGGCTGTGTGAGCTTGGATAAGTCACTTAACCACAAAGTGCTTTAAGTCAGAGGTGGCATGTTGTATTTAGCTCATAACACTCCCCTGGCACCTCCAGAACCCGATTAAAATTTTACTGTTGTTGTTTGCTTACTTGATTTTTTTTCCCTTTTGGGTCTGATTTTTCTTGTACACCATGATAAATGTAGAGAATTACACACGCTTAACTTATACTGGATTATTTGCAGTCTAGGGGAAGGACTGGGGGGGAAGGAGGGAGAAAATTTTGGAACACAAGGTTTTCCAAGGGTGTGTTCTATCTTTGCATGTATTTTGAAGGGGAAAAAAGCTATTATTTTAAAAATAGAAAAAAAATTTATAGCTGGGGAAACTCAGTCTAGACATGTTAAGTGACTTGCTTTCAAGTAACACAGCAAGTTTAGAGTTAGGACCAAGACCGGAAGGGCAATCTGCTGTAGGTTTCGCTGCTGGGTCCATTTCTCAGGAGACAGTGTTCATTCAGATTAAAGGATGGAAGGATCTGGTCTTTTGGCCTCTTAAGGTTGATGAGCAGTTACGATATTGGCTTTCTCCCTGGTCCACTGACACATGCTATCCCAACTCTGCCACCTTCCAGTAGTGGGATGCTCAGCAGGTCCCCCTTTTACTTCATTTATAAAATGGGGAGAATTCTTTCTCCTGTCCACCTTACCAGGCAGCTGTGAGGTCTAAATAGGATGAAAGTGCACATACAGGAAGGAGCTTTGAAAACTACAGGGCCCCGAGGCTGATGTCATCAAATCCCCAGCTAGTGGTACAGGAGCATATTATATCATTACTGGCTCTTCTGGACCATTCCCGTACACAGAAAGCCATCTCTCTGGGTTACCCGAGAGTTTGCATCTCCAGCTCCAGCCTCTCAAGCCTCAGTCAGAGGGAAAAGGAGGGGAAAAAAAGAGCACAGGACCCTCCCAGCTAAAGAAAAATCATGTGAGTTATCTCTGCTGAGAACAGGCACGGAAAAGGACTCTACCAGTGGGACTATGGGAAGAGCAGGGGACCAGGAGTCAAGAGAACAGGAGAGCTGGTAGCTCCTAGTGTGTTCTTGAAGAAACCCCATCCCTTCTCTGTGCCTCACTCTCCCCCTTAATAGAAAAAGAGAAATGGCTTAGATGGTCTCTAAGGTTCTGTCCGGATCTAATAATCCATGACTCTATGAAATCCATTAGCAAGAGCTGATTAGGCCCTAATGTTTTGTTGGCTAATTTCAGGAGTTTTGAGTCCAAATGAATTCATCCCCACTTTCCGATTCTGCCTCTCATTTTATCTTATTAAGCGCTTGCATTAAGCCACCATATGTTTCTCCCCTTTCCAATCCTGTGGTGATGTCACTCTTCCATTAATTCAGGCACCTTTGTGTTCTTCAATATTGGCCAATTACAAAAGCCATCTGTGGATTTCCACAGCCCTCTTCCTGAAACCCCAGAGCACTTCACAGAATTTTAAAAATAGAAATGGATTTTTGTTTTCAATTTAAACAGCTTTATGGGAAAAAGTAAACTTTTATACCTGCAGATATTAAGAGAGACCAATACTTAACTGATTCTATATGAGCTCTGATGCCGTCACTTCCAGTTCTACCTCTCAGGGCCTCGGTTTTGTTGCCTGGAAAAATTGGGGTAATAATACTCATCCATCTTACATCCTGGGGCTGTTGAGCAAGGCTGGAGCTTTGAAAAACTTTAAATCTCAGTAGGAGATGAGCTTTCGTGAAGAGTTTCCTATAAATGGCACCACCGCTTATGGAGCTCTGATTGTATATCTTTGGGATTTGAAGACCAAAGTACTACAATAGGAAGCTCCCACCTGGAGGGGGGCAAAAAGCACAGAACTAGGAGATAGGACACCTGGCTCTGACACTAACCATGCAAGAAGAAGCAAGTCACTTCTTCTGCCTGAGACTCAGTTTCCTCATTTGCAAAGTACAATTCCTATCTTATGGGCTTAAAAACCTTGCTCAAGGTCAAACAATAAGTGCTGTCACAAAGGAGAAATGGAGGCCGAGCATAAGTCCTGAGCTCTTGGGCCATGTGCCCTAGAGGAAAAGACTCCAAACAGGAAAAGAAGCTTTCAGAGTAGATTGCAGAGTGATCCCCCCCCCCCCCAAAGATGGGAATGGAGATGGAGGAGCTTACAGTCTCAAAACACCAGTACCATCCTATTTTTCTTAGACGTGTTGAGATAGACAAAATACTTTCCGCACAACCCTATGAGATCAGCAGAGCAAATGATATCCTCATTTTACAAATGTGGGAACTGAAACTTAGAAAGGGTGACTTTGTTAAGTGGTAGAGCCAGACTTGAAGTCATATTCTTTGTCTGTAAGTCCAGAGCTTCACTAGTACTCCCCCCTCATGCTCTTGTTCTTTTGGAACCAGACTTGTGATTTTGTTGCTTCAGGGCCCTCACCACTCCTGGTGAGCAAAGTTCCTTTACCACAGCAGATCAGCACCTGGCTCTACAACTTGCTTCGTCTTAGACTGCTTCCTGGGGGCACTTAGAGGTGAAGTGACTAGCTCAGAGACTCATAGGCAGTGGGTACATCTGTTGTATTTGTGCCGCGTGCATGTGTAGGTGTATGTGTGTTCATGGCCAGCTCTCCATCTGCCACACCATGTGGCCTCGTTATTATTATTATATTTTTAAGAAGAGACTTGCAATTTATAATAGATGGTATCCTTCCAGAATTGCTGTATGGTTGTGAGTCACGAAGCACCGGAAGAAGTGAAACTTCTGAAGAACGGGAGAGAAGGCTCACCCAAAGAGCAACAGGGAGGCATCCAGACTGGAGCACATTGCGGGGGGGGGGGGGGGGGGGGGGGGGGGGGGGGGGGAAGAAGGGGGCGTGACTCAGAGAGCATTGAGCTAATATCACATCACAAATAAGAATTATGCAGGAGAAAGAGTATAAAGCGGGGGTTTTTAAAGGGGGAATATAGTCCATGGATAGATTTCAGTAGATCTATAAAATTGGATGGGGAAAATTACATCTTTATTTTCACTAACCTGAGGGTAGATTTTTAGGAGTAATGTATTTCATTTGATAATTTTATAAACATGATTCTGAAAGTCTATAGAGAAAGGTTCAAAACCCCGGGTATAAAGGATGATATTAAAGAAATGAGTCACCACAAAAAAAAAAAAAAAGGTGGACTAGTCATGTAGTGAGCTCAAGGGATGATCAACCAATGGAAAGTCAACATGTCCCATCAGTATCCTGGGGGTAGTATCCTAAAGGAGTATGGTATGGTGGACAGGACATTGGATTTGGAGGCTTCAACCTCATTCCCTTTCTAGCCATGTGACCTTGACACTTAACCTCCCTGTGCCTTAGTTTCTTCAACTGTAAGAAAAAGAGGGATAACAATGGCCTCTAACATCCTGCTTCCTGCTCTTAACATCTATGTGTCCCGATTCCTTTTACACTTTGGCATTCTTAAAGACGGCACTTTTTCCATCCCAAAAGTCTATTGTTGAAACACGACTTCAGCCATCAGGCCGATATCCTGGCTAAGGTTGCCTGCCACATTTTTTTCACCCTCCCAGGAAGCAACCTATTAACACCATCTTCACTCTGATGAAATTCAGTAGACACTGCCAAGGAGAAAAGCAGAAATCTTCAGGCTCAACTTATATTCTATTCAGAAAAAAAAGGAGCCATATAAAAATTAGTAATACCAAGGGGAACCTATAGGGATTTGTAGTCAATATATAAGAACCTCAAAGAAAAAGGGAGAGGTACTCTTTCCCATTCTCCAAAGAATATAATTCACCACTGACATCAGTGGGATGTACATTAAAAATTCTCCCACCTGCCTTTCACTTTCAGGGGAATAAGAATAGTAACGATAAACACTGAAGGATTCTCCTGGATAAGCTCATTAAAGCAGATTATCTCTTCAAATAAAAAAAGTATTAAGAATTTACCATGTCTGTGAACTAGTCTGACCACTCTGGAGAACAATTTGAAACTAAGCCCAGAGGACTAATAAAACTGTGCATATGCTTTGACCCAATAATATTGCTGCTAGATATATACCCCAAGGAGATTAAAAAAAGGAAAAAAAGACCCATATGTAGAAAATTATAGCCATTTTTTGTAGTAAAAAAAAATAGAAACTGAAGGGATTTATATTGAGGAACGACTGAACAAGTTACAGTACATTAATGTAATGGAATACTATAGCGCTGTAAGAAATGATGAAGGGGATGGTTTCAGAAAAACTTGGGCAGACCTTTATGAATTGATACAGAATGAAGTGTGAAGAACCAGGAAAACAAAGCGCACAGGAACAGCAAAACTGTAAAGATAATCAACTGTAATAGACTTAGTAACTCTGATCAATAAAATGATCCGCCAAAGGACTCATGATATAAAATGTTATGTACCTCCAGATGGAGAACAGATGGACTCAAAGGGCAGACCGACTCATTTTTCCCCTCCTATTTTTCTAGCTTCCCTACCCCAGAACAGGTAGAAATATATTTTTGCATGACTTAATATTTACAATAGGTATCAATGAACAATGCCTTCTCAGGGGGTGGGGAGGTATACAATAAAAATAAAATTTTAAAAACACTTCATATTTAGAATAGCTATCAATGAATAATACCTGGGGGAAGTATACAATAAAAAATAAAATTTGAAAAACCCTCAGACTTTAAAAAGATTTACAAAGTTAAAAAAAGAGCCTACTGTGTGTAGAACACCGAGCTAGGTACAGAGAGGAAATTCAATTTAGTCATGTCTTAGCTCCTACTTTCAAGGAAACTACGATCTAGTTAGGAGGGGAAGAGGAAAAGAAGCTTATTTCAAAACAGACTACTAGAAGCATGGGGGAGCTGGTCAGTGACAGAAGCTGTAGGAACAGCAGCTCAACTCTTACTTCTACATCACTTTGCTCACAATAATCCTGAGAAGTAAAGCGTGTGTACACTGCCCCCATTCCACAAATATGAAAGTTGAAGCCCAAAGAGAAAAAGAAATCACGCTCACTGTCACTGAGCTGATCAGGTGAGCTTCTAGAAAGCAAAGATCTATCCAATGGGGGAAGGGGAAAGAGGCAAACAACAGAAAGCCAAGGAGGGCTTCACGGGGAAGGTGGCATTTCAGTTGATGCATAACCGAAACGTGAACACCTAATGTCAGATTCATTACCCACGTGCTCTACTACATCTTCTTGGCAATGGCATCACAAGATGGCTTATGGCAAAATGGAGTAGTTCCTCTATATAACATCCCTCTTGGAGATTAAAAATACATATCACCTTTTCCCCTCATACACATACCTATTTTAAAATAAACATGCACCCAAATCTTTTCTTTTGGAAGCCAATTACTTCCCTGCTTGACACGGAGCCAATTCGGCCAACTCGAAAACTTTGGGAAGATGCGCCCATCCAAGAGAAAAATTGTCCGATAGAGAGATGAGGAATTGAAAGAAATCCTCCTTCCTTACGCTGCCGTGCTCTTTGGTCAGATTTTATGTGACAGGAGTTAGCAGGCTGCAACATGTTACATCACACAGGAGAAGCATTATAAAGCCTGTCCTTGGAGAAACGTACAACCAGAAAAAATGATGGGACGGTCATGTAGAGAGAGTATGGGGCAATCAATGGACAGTCCATGTTTGGTATATTGGTACAAGAAAAGTCAATAGAATGTAAGGAAGCTTTCTCTTCCCCCTCCCTACCAGCACATGGGCAAAAGCCTCCTTCCCTCCCCCCCCCCCCCCACCACCTCCTCTCCCTTTGGAGAGATGAGGAGATCCGTAAGAGCCACACCACATCTGGTGTGCACTGCTGAGCTATCAGCATTCTGGAAGGGGACATCCATAGATCCCCTGGGCCACCGTGCACCTGGAACAGAACTTCCCCAACTAAAAAGAGATGAGGGCGAGAGAGAATAGTCATTCCCCCTTCTCGAAGTCTCACTTGACTCACCTGGAAAATGAGACCTCTAAAGATCCCTTCCAGCTCTAAATCTATTATGAAGAAGACTCTCTTGGGTTGCTACAGCATCCTTGAGTCCGATATCGCAAAAGTCAGGAGCTCGCAAGTCCTGATTCACTTGCCATTGTTAATTCGACCCCCTCCCTTCTCTATAAAATGAGGTGATTGGATTCAGTGATCAAAAGATCCCTTCCAGTTCTGGTCTGCTGAGAATCCTGGAATCACCGTAGCAGAACAGTTGGTTCTACTTTTGCTGTCTTTGTAGTAGCTTCCCTATAGCCTCAGAGAGAGTGCAAGCTCCTTGAGGGAGTTTAACTCATTTAACTTTCTCCCCCCCCCCCTCAAATGCCTAGCATATAAAGTAGGAATTTAATAGTTCTTTGACAAAAGGATGCACCCAACATAGGATGGCCGAGCTGATTTCTGTAGACAATATGCCAGCTTTGGCTTAATGTTAACAGACTTTAGAAGTCATTTGGTCCAAGGTCCTCCCCCATTTTACAAAGGAGGAAACTGAGGAACAGAATAGGAATGGGACTTTTCCAAATGAATAAAGGGAAGGGATAGGACCTGGCCTTTTGTCATCTGCTTTACTACTTAATCCATTCCATCATAACGCTAACAATTCTTTCCCAGGCTGAAGGTCAGAGAAATAGTGCTATTTCTAGAAAGCTACATAACTAGATCCAATTAATGCCATAGTGTTGGCTCCCTGAGAGCAGGAATTGTTTCACCTGAAGTCCTTTACTTAAATTATGTTACAGGATGCAGCACAGTCCTAAGCACAAAGTATGTCTGCTACATTGTCGCTGAGCCGACTCGCCTGTTGGCCCCAAATGTGACCCGTGTAAGAAAAAGAGAAAGCATCCCTAAATTAGCTTTGAAATGTTAAGCTTTATGTTGGTATCTACTGCAACCGTGAGATTTGCATCAACCTGGGACAGAAACGAGAAGCTTCTTCGAGAAGTAAGGAGCCGATTGCAAGAACATGCCATGCAAACAAATGGCGCATCTCAAATTCAGTAATAGGCCACACAATGCTCTCCTTCTTGTCAATTAAACTGTAATGGGGAGCTGGGAGGCACACAAAGAAACAGAGCCGCTCCCTGCCTGCCCTCCCCTCCCTGCTGGGCTCTGAATGGAAAAGAAAAATCCTTTTCTCAGCATCACGATTTATGTACAGCCCCTGGAGACACAAATTAATGTCTTCCTAGACCCAAAGCCCCAGCTGCTTCGCAAAAACCTAGGACACAAAGCTTAACTAAGGTTCACACGTCCAGACACAAAGCCCTTAGAATTGCTAAGCTGGGTATTCCAAAGCTGCCTCCTCAATCAATCAAGGGCTAGAGTTTGCCTTGGTTCTCTTCTCCTCCCCAGACAGACTAGGCTAAAGTGGACCCGCAGAACTCATTGAAAACTGCCGGAGGCATCTGGGGGCCTAGCACATAGACATCAGAAGCCTATTTAAGGGAAAGATACAGAACAGAGGGACTCGAAACCGTACTGCCCTACTGATCAATGTCAGGCCGGAGCCATGGCCAATCTGGGCAAGGCCCAGTTGCTCCCCGTTTGGTTTTTTAATGAGCAGATTCAGACTTAAGATGACTGTGTTTGCATGAAAAATATTTCACTTGCTTCTCTTCTTACCTCAGTCTCCTTTTACCGATTTCTTTTCTTCTCTCTCCTTCAATGGAGTAATGGATATCCCCTTCTTAGATGAGGAGATCCTGAAGGACGTGAATGTCTTATTTCCAGTGGGAATCTGCAAAGGTCCTGCCACACTGCTCTATACCCTTCATTCAACAAATATTGATCAAGCGCCACTATCTGGTTTGTCCCGAATGTTTGCTGAATTCCCCATGGTTACAGGCAAGGTACCTTCTGTGCATCCAAAACCTTCAATAAAGCCTATCGCTGTCTCAAGTTATCATTTTGGGCACTAAATAGCACAGTGGACTGCAGTCAGGTAGTCTCATCTTCTTCAATCCAAATTCAGCCCTCACTAGACACTCACTAGCTGTGTGACCCTTAACAAGTCACTTCACTCCGTTTGCCTCCGTTTCCTCATCTGGAAAATGAACTAGAGAAGGAAATGGCAAACCACTCTAGTCTCTTTGCAAAAAAAACTCCAAATGGGGTCATGGAGAATTAATTGCACGTGACTGAAAGACTGAACAATAACCAAGGTGGCACTGGACCTAGAATCAGGAAAACCTGAGTTCCAACCTGGCCTCAGACATTCTCTAACTGTGCGACCCTGGGAAAGTCATTTAATCAGTTTTTGCCTCGGTCTCCTCATCTGTAAAATGGGGATAATAAAAGTACTTATTTTCCCAGGCTGTTGTAAGGATCAGTAGAGAAAACAAAAACATTTAGCATAGTACCAGGTATATAGTAAGCACTCTATAAATTTTAACTATTATTATTTCATATTTATCTTTTCTTTTCCTCAAAAGCCACAGTGATATAGAAGAGAGAAAAGTGGCTCTGGAGCCAAGAGATCTGGGTTCAGATCCCACCTCTGTAACTCACTTAGTGCTCCTGAAGCTCTGCTTCCTCCTTTGGGAAGTGAAGAGGTTGGTCAATCTGCTCCCTATGATAGCTTCCGGGGCTCAAGATCTAGGATATGACCCTATGATTAGAGAAAAAAAAACTCTCTACCCATCGTTTCAATGACCACTGGTTTCCAACGTCACCAAACTGCTCCCCCAAAGTCCCCAGTGACCTCTTAATCGCCAAATCCAACAGCACTTTCTCAGTTGTCTTCTTTCTCGACCTTTTTGCAAAACTTGACAACGGTGAGTGCCCCCTCCTTCTGGACCCAGTCTCTTCCTTGTTTTTTAAGATGCTATTCTCTCACATCTAACTCAGTTCCAACTGATCAACGATGGACAGAAGCAGCTACACCCAGAGAAGGGACACTGGGATATGAGTGTAAACTGTTTGCATTTTTGTTTTTCTTCCTGGGTTATTTTTACCTTCTGAATCCAATTCTCCCTGAGCAACAAGAGAACTGTTCGGTTCTGCACACATAGATTGTGCCTAGGATATACTACAACATATTTAACATACATAGGACTGCTTGCCATCTAGGGGAGGGGGTGGAGGGAGGGAGGGGAAAAGTCGGAACAGAAGTGAGTGCAAGGAATAATGTAAAAAATTACCCAGGCACGAGTGCTGTCAATAAAAACTTATAATAAAAAAAGATGCTATTCTCTCCTGGTCCTCTTCCTGCCTTTCTGGCCACTCGTCAATCTCTTGTGCTAGATTGTGCCATCCACATTGCACCCCGTACCCATGAGTGTCCTCTCGGGCTCTGCCCGGGGCCCTCTTTTCTCTCTCATCAGCTCCTACTGTTTCAATGATTACTTCTATGCAGATGATTCTCAGATCTATATAATCAACCCTAGTCTCCCTCTCGGCTTCCAGGCCTGCATCATCAGCTATCTGCTGGCTATTTTGAAGCAGATGTCCCGCAGTATCTCAAATGTGACACATCCCAAACGGAACTCAGCTTCCCCTCAAAACCTCCCCCCCTTGCCCCTTCCCAACTTACCTTTCTCTGGCAAGAGAACTACCACCCTTCCAATCATCCAGCTCACACCTAAGAGTCCATCTCAACTATTTTCTTTGTCTCGCTCCACCTCCATTTATACCCAATCAGCTGCCAAGTCTCATCCATTCTGCCTCCACAAGATCCCCTCCCTCCATCACTTTGTCTCCACTCATAGGCCCACCACATTAGTTCGGGCCCACCTCGGCGCTTACCTGAATTACTTTAGTAGCCTCCTAATTTTTCTCCTTACATCCATTCTCTTGCTCCTTGAATCCATACCTACCAAACTCACATTTTTAAGCACACAGATAACCATGTCATTCCCCGAAAAATAAAGCTCCACTGACTTCCTATTAACTTCCAAGACAAAATACAAACTCCCTACGTTTGACATTTAATTGTTGCAGTATTCATTCATATCTGATTCTTTTGCGACTCCAGGTAGGGTTTTCTTGGCAAAGATTCTGGAGTGGTTTGCCGTCTCCTTCTCCAGCTCATTTTACAGATGAGGAAACGGAGGCAAACAGCATGAAGTGATTTGTCCAGGGTCACACAGCTAAGTATATGAGACTGGATTTGAACTCGGGCCTTCCCGATTCCAGGCCCGACACTCCATCTGCTGCAGAGCCACCTAACTGACCCTTGACATTTAAAGACCTTCATGATCTGGCTCCTACTTAACCTTTTCAGGTTTCTCTTCTTCACACACCCCTCATTTTCATCAAATGGCCTATCTGCTATCTCTAGTTTATGACACGCTGCCTCCTGGACCCCTGGACATTTGCACTACTCATATCCTATGCCTGGAATGCCTTCTCTCCTCAACTCTACTACTCAGAATCCCACTTCGTCAAGGCTCAGCTCTTCTTTATGAGGTCCCATCCCTACAGTTGCTAATGCCTCTCCACAAAATGACTTCTTATATATTCTTATATATGCCTTTATCTGTCTCCATGTTATTTCTACTCCCTCCCCACGCTGGAATATTAAGTCCTCGAGAGCAGTAACTTACCATATTTGGGTCTTTGTATGCCCATCTCCTAGCGTGAAATACACTCCCTATTCTCAAGGAGTTCAGACTTTAATAGGAAAAATAACATTTAGGGAAGGTTTCAGCCCAAGTTAAAAAGAACTCCCACTTCCATCAACTTTAGGGTTTACCAAACATTTTCCACCCCCAATTCCGTAAGGTGGGTAATAAAGTGTCACCATGCTTCAGATGAGGAAACTGAGGTGGAGAGAGGCACAGTGATTTGGCAACGGTCACACAGTTATGGGGAGGTGAGAGCCAGGCCCAGCCTTGCCAGAGCCAAGCTTTTCTGGCCTCTCTTTCCCATCACCCCTGCTGCTCTGCTCCACCCTCCTTGCTTCTCTTAGTCTGGCACTCTCCTCTACATTCATCTACTTTGTATCATGTGTATCCCATAGAATATCAATATTCTGTATCCTAACAATTATATTCTAAGTTCTCTGAATACAAGAACAATATCTTTTTCATCATTTTATGCTTTCACCTAGTAGGATGACTTATTGTTGAGTCTGTAGAACAATTAGAAAGTCACCCTAATCCTTCCAGCCACATACATTGCCATACTTTGGGCTATAAAATTCCAAGAATAGGTTCCCTTCCATTGTGGACTTAGGACCACGTGCCCAAGGCCCTAATCCCAATAATGGAAACCTCCAGCATTGAATTGTGCAAACAACACTGGACTAGGAATCAGAAGTCCTGATCTGCCACTAACTCACTGTGAGGACCTCTCACCTCTCTTTGTTGGGCTTCAGTTTCCCAATCTTTAAAATGAAGGAGTTGGGCTAAATGATCTCAGAGATACCTAACGGGCCTATCCAAACAATTCATGCTATGATGATCCTACTTAGGTAAATGGGTTAGATGGGTTGAAGGTCATGAAAGTCTGTCTACAAAGAACTGCAAACTCAGCATACAAAGAGGAAGCCAGTCAGCCAGTCAATAGCATTTATTAGCTGACTGATATCTAAGCATTTTCATTAAGTCAATTCAATTTCTTGGGGGTCCTGAGTTTAAAAAAAAAAAAAAACAATTCCAGAGACTACACAACAGAAGTAAACTAAAGAGAGCAAAGTCTTGGAGTATTAGAGGGGAGAAGAGACCTCTGAATAAAATTTCTTACTTTTTGGACCCCTTCACACTCTGAAAATTTGTTAAGCACTTTTTTTTTGTTAACGTGGGAGATATAGATAGATAGATATTTACCAGATCAAAAATCAAAATATCTTGGTACTATTGTGAAAATAGACTTGAACTCTTGAATGCACTAAAAGCCTCAGAGACTCCTTGGAGGTTACCCAGACCAAACTTTGGAAACCACGTTCCTATCATCACTGGCAGCATTGACAGGTGGTAGACTGTCCCAGAGTACAAGCTAGGGGCACCAAGTCCTTGCAGATCACTTTGTTTCTCTTAGCCTCAGTTTCCCCATCTGTAAAGCAAGGATAGTAAGCACTTGCACTACCTCTCGTATAGGAGGGCATAGGCCTGAGGAAATGAGGGGAAGAGATCATGGAAGAAGAGAGACAGTTGAAGTTGGGACTTAAAGGATGAGTGCAAGAACTCCATGGGAAGGGGGGTGAAGAAAGGGCTTGCGGAGCCAGAGGCAGGATAGTAATGGGAAACAACTGAGCAAAGGTACCGAAATGTGAGAGCTCAGGGTTGTAGTGAGGAAATGTAATGGGAAAATTTTGCAATCGCAATTTCTTATGAAGCCTTAAGGCCCATAGAGAGCAATAAGTCTAATAAAAATAGCTAACACCTATACAGAGTGATCCCAAAGACTGTAATTTCAAGTGATTAAAGCATTAAATTGCACTACAACTTCTGGAACAGCCTGGATAGTGCTTTACACGGCATTATCTGGTTTGATTCTCACAACCGCTGGGTAGAAGGCAATCTTGTTCGCCAACAGAGGTTACAAGATTTTTCAGGGTCACCGACAGGTAAATAAGTTACCTAGAATGGGCGTCAGAACGCGTCAAAACCAGTTCTTCGTGATCCCAACTGCAGCCTTGCTATTCAGTCCAAGATCATACTGTCACAGCTTAGTGAGGCTAAACCCTAGTTACTCCATGTGACTAAACAATCAAGAAGAGAAAGGTCCTCAAGGTTTTAGGTTGAAAGAAGACAAGAAATTTGACAAGAAATTTCATAAATACCTTTCCGGCAGTGAGCTGGCAGTCCCTGGACCAGAAGAAGAGGCTAGAAGTAGCTTCTGAAATGCTGCAGAAGCTTCAAAGGCAACGTTGCCAACTAAACAGCCCAGGGGAAAGCCTAGTGGGAGGGCCGACCCTGAACTGGGCCCTGGGGAAGGAAGCAGATGGTCTAAGAGAACAATTCCCAGCTTCCAACATCTTTGATTGATAAGGAAGACAAAGCTTCCCTCAGCAATGCCAGCCCCTCTTTTTTTCCTCTGCTGAAAAAAGTTCCCAATATGAAACTCTAGCACAGAATGATCTATGTGCCTAAAACAAGGCCACAGCTATCTCGGTGACCCTGAGGAGCAGTACATCCCCATGTTGCACGTGAGGAGGGGAGTCCAGGAGCCACTCCACCGAGCACTGAGAGAGAAGCAAAGACCTTCCTCCCATCCATTCTTCCCTATATAAATTCTGACAAAAAAATAATCAAGGAAAAGGTTAAGAAAGAAGAAAATTAATTAAGGTTATTTAGGTAGAATCTTTCAGAGGGGCAGTGGGTGAAAATCAAATGTGCTGTTATGCTCCCCAGTGAATGCAGAAAAGCTTTTGGTTCCAAAAAGAAGGAACTAACATACCCTTACCACTCTAGCCTCCAAGAGCTCCCCTCCTTTTCCCAGTACTTTCAGGCCACAGATTTCAAGGTGGGAGGAGACTTGGAGCACATCAAGTGCAATATCCTCATTTTAGGGCAGCTGGGGAATTGAGGCACAGGAAAGGGAAGTGTCCTATAGCTAGTATCACAAGCTGGAATTTACATCCAGCTCCTCAAACTCTCAATTTAATGCTCTTACCCCTGTACCCCACTACCTCTCTGGTCTGTTCTTCAAGGTCACATCATAACATACTTTCATTGTGGGCCTGAATCTGTGGGGGAATGCTACAGGGGAGGTGGAGTATACTCTACAGTTTGAGGCAGAATCAGATTTCTCCCCCAACACACACACACACACACACACACACACACACACACTCACTCTCACCTAAAAGGGACTAGCCCGATAGTCTTTGAATCCATGAATAAATAAATAACTATAAATAGCCCTGTTCTTCTAAAGGACCCCTGAGTTTGTCCTTGAACTTCTATGTATATTAATGTATAGCAAACAATTCTGAGTTGTATGTGCAACAGGAAGCTTATACCCAGAGTATTTTTTTTTAATTCCCCCTATAATAATGCATTATTCTCCTGCAAAGGCAGTAATTCCATTTGTGACAGATGTGCTTCACATTCAAAGCTGAATTGTCAATTTACTGCATTAGCACAGTAATGGCTATTGGATGATCCCTAAGCAAGGTCAGAAGAGAGAAAGTCCAGAGGGGGAAAAAAACCCCAAAGTTGTCTATTCTTCTGGTCTCTGTATACAGATACACATCTTCCTGAAGTTACTACTTTACATCAACAAGCTTACATCCCAAATAAGGAACCGATTATAGCTAGATCAGAGGCTGTCAGGCTTTTAGCTAAAAAGAGTGAAAGCATAAATCAATAAATGTTTATTGATTGACAATGTAAGTGCAAACTACAGTCTTATATTATAATGGCCAAAACAAAAATGGCCAAGAAGATAAAAATCACTCGACCGAGTTATTTCAAATTTCAGGTTGTTGAAATTCAAGGTTGAGAAGTAAGGGATTTGGAGTCAGAGAACCTAGGTTCGGATCTTACCTCCGATACTGATTGTGTGAACATGGCCAGGTCATTTCCCCTCTCTGGGCCTCAGTTTCCCTCTCTGTAAAATGAGGCAGTTGGATTAGATGGCCTCAGAAACCCCTTCCAACTCTAGATTGATGATTCTATATGTGCTGTTGGGCAAATGACTTAACCCTTCTGGCAATTAGTTTCTTCATCTGTAAAATAAGAGAGCCCAGATTGGATGATCCTTTTAGTCCCTTCCAGCTTTAGAGTTATGACACAAAGTCAGCTTTTGAGCTGAGAAAACCAAGGCTGGATGCCTCTTACAGTCTCCTAGGCCAAAATCCCAAACTCTCACCCCACCCTCTTCATTTTTTGTTCAACTAGAAATGGAAACAAAACCACAATGGTACCTGTTCTCCCTCTGGATCTCTTCCTCTTGGTCATAAAAGCAATAGCTTTCCAATAATGACAATCAAAGAAGAAACTGATTATAAAAACTGGGGTCTCAATCAGAATCAGATCCAATTGTGTAAATACTGAAGTGTCTACAGTATATACATTAAAGTGCTAGGAGAAACAAAAGTTATTATCAAATTTGGTACCTCCCCTCTTGGAATTTAACCCCTAGGAAGCAGATAAGACATCATAAGCACAGATTACTATGGCATTTAACATTCTAGAAAAAAGGGTAGGTGGCAATCGGGTGCTATGAGAAGCTGAAGGGATACTCCATTGCCATCGGGCTGACGGGTTGCACAGCAGGAGTCCTGAAGAAGGTAAGATTTTAAAGATGGGTAACCAACAACAGGAACGAATATATGCCCAACATGGTAAAGGAACAGAGAGAACAAAGACATGAAACTGAACCGGTGCTGGGTGGGAGTTGGCAAGAACGAAAGCCATCCAGTTTGGCAGGTACCAAAGGAGAAGGCAAAGGAGACAAAATGGGGGCGAGATTGGGACAGAAGAGTGGTACCGGGGCATTGTGGAATACTTTGAATGGCAGGCAAAGGGGAGTGAGCTACAGCATAAGCAAAAGGGAGCTACTGAAGATTCCTGAATAGAAGATGCATATGAATCAGGTCTATACCATCAGAAATAATATCTAACACGGAGACCTCAAACTTGAATCAAGCACTTCTTAATAAACTAGACACAGATCATAGATGTCACAGCTGGAAGGGACCAGAGGTAGCATCTTATCCAGCTCCCATATTTTCTAGATGAGGAAGCTGAGACTTAGGTGGAGGAAGGCATATGTACATAGAAAGTGCTAAGCACGTGGCCCGGCGTCACACAGCCAGTAAGTAGGAGAAACAGGACTGGAAGCCGCATCTTGCCAGGTCAGTGCTCTGTCTACTACACTGAATTAATGCACTGAGAAATTCCCATGCACTTTAAATAACAGCTCGGGTCCCCAATACCAAGGGAACCCCATAGAAAGGGCAATGAAAAATGATCAAACTACCTTGGTTAGGAATCAGACTTCCAACTTGGCAGCTACTTAAAAAAAGAGGCTCCCCCTTTATCCATCAGGACTAGAGGGAATGGAAGAGGGAGCTGGCAGCTTGGAGCTGTCAAGTCTAAATTCTTCCCACAACACCTTTTCCTAAGACCAAGGTCCTAAATTAAAGGACTTAGAAAGTGCCCCAGAGGCAAAATAAATCATAAAAACAAACAAAATCAATTCTTTCAGGCCTGCTGTCTCCTACTCACGGCATAAACAGCCTCACCACCGCTGCTAGCTGCCCTGGAGCAGTCTCATCCAAAGAATACTGTGCTCTAGAAGTAGGGCATCTATGGAACATCAGGGCTTGAACCATTCTGGACAAGCTGTCTAGAAGAGGCAACAAGAACTGCTGTCCTCAAGATCCTCCCTAGGAAGAGGAACACAAATCCCCACTTGCAAAGGGTAGGGAAAGGGGACAACAGACAGCATCCATCTGATGGAATACCAAACTAGCCAGAGGCACCGAGCTGGGATTGGGACACAGCTGGCAAGGTCTCCATAATAAGTTCTCAAAGCACCCATTAAAAAGCAAGCTGGCTTTTCTCCCTCCAAGATGGTATTGAAGGCAAAGAAGGAGATGGTTGTCCCCCATTTTGAGATGCAAGACCTCAAAGGCCAAAAAGGTGGTATGGAAGCCACAAAAAGATCTAGACATCCCTTACCTTCTGGCAAGACAAGTCATTAAGACTTTGAAGGCTGACCAAATATGCTCAGCAAAATGCCCCCAAGAGAAACGAGCTTGATCATCAAACGGAGGACAACGGCACCCTCTCATCTGCATTATGGATGGCAAGGTTAACACACTGATCCAGGCTGATGGAGAGAAGGCCTAGGGACAACTTGCTCCAGTCTCTGATGCTTTGGTTGCTACTAACAAAATTAGAAACATCTGAAATTCATTCAGCTATCCCGCTCCACCTACAACAAAAAGTTTTCTAGTTTAAAAAAAAAAAAAAAAAAAAAAAGCAATCCGAATTATGAAGGATAGTATTGGATTGCTGCATGAAGTAGTGGTGAGCGCAGAAAAAAAAAATTAATAATAATAAAATAATCAAAAGGATTTAATCCACACAGCACAGTAATTACTGTTTTGTTTGTTTATCCCTGAATCTGATTCAGTGCTAAGTCCAGAAGAGGCACTTAGGAAATGTTTCTGAATGAATAAATGTTTAATTTTTATCCTTAACTTTGAAAAAACCCTCCAAATGTGACAGTATTGAACCAATAAGCTAAAAGTCATTAAAATATTAGCAAGGCCTGTGACATCAGGGAATTATTCCCTGTATCAATCAACAAGGAATTCTTTCTTCCTAAAAGAGTATTCTTTGGATATGGAAAACAACGATTCAGGATCTTGTTCCTGCAATTAATTCAATTTCAAATATATGATTTGTTCTCCTTAACCTTATGTTTCAGTCCAAATGTTTTGCTTTTATAATCCTTTTTGTCCTCCCTCACTATTGGCTATACATTAGTTTGGGGTTTTTTTGAAAGGCAATTGGGGTTAAGTAACCTGCCCAGGATCACATAACTATAGTCAGGGTGAAGTGTCTGAGGCTGGATTTGAATTCAAATCCTCCCAACTTCAGATGTGATGCTCTATCCACTGTGCTGTTTGAGCGCCCCCCTGCTATACATTATTTTTTTATTTTTTAAATAACAACGGCTTTTTAGTTTTCAAAGACAGTTTTCAACATCCCCCCTTGCAAAACCTTGCATTCCAAATTTTCTCCCTCCCTTCCTCTGTGCCCCACATCTTACACAGCAAGTAATCCAATACAGGTTGAACATGGCTGCTATACATTATTTCTAAAGCAAAACAACAAAATCTGAACAAGAAACGAGAAAGCAGATCTGAATTATATGTGTCAAATAATCTGAACCAAATAATAAAGTTGTTATTGATATTTATGAAAAAAAGTATTAGCCAGGGTCCCAATTCTCTTTCACAATTCCATCCCCATGTTGTTTGAGTACACATGAAATTCACAGGAGAGAAAATTTCCAAGGAAAAAGTTATTCTTGAGACCCAGAGCCATAAATGTCTTTATCTAAATTCCCTAAGTTTAAGCAAGAAGCAAGAAGATGTAATAACACCAATGCAAAGGGGAAGGTTTAATGTGACTGAGGCTTGGTGGGAGAGAAATTCATGAATATAATAATAAGACTCTAGATGAGTATAAAAGACAGGAAAACACTGGTGGAGCAGGGCAGCACTATTTATTGGTGATGTATATCCATGGAAGGAAATACATGAACCAGGGGAAGAAGGGGATGGATGGTGGAAAGCATTTGGATGATATTCAACACAGGATACACAGAAATGATTTTGTTGATCAATCAATTAAAAGCATCTATTATATCCTTACTATGCACCAATAGATAGTCCCTGCCTATTATTTAATGTTCTAATAGAGAAAAATGGCATCCATAGGAAAGTGGTAGTCAAGGAAAAGTATTTTAATTTGTCACATTACAGGGAAGGTGAGGGCCATGAGAAAGGGGGCCACATGAGGCCCTCACCCTTGGAGAGGGCAGCAGATAGTGTATAGAACTAAGAAAGTGATGAGCCAACTAAGACTTCTTCAACTTTTTCCACCCGTGACTCCTTTTCAATCAAGAAATTTTTATGTGACCCTGAGTATATAGGTATATAAAATCTGTTTGACAAATCAAACATTTACTGATGATGATAAATCAATTTCACCATCATCACCTTCGGTTATACAACCTCATATGGGTCATGACCCAAAGTTTAAGAAGTTTTGTCATATACACCATGCCTCTCTTAATGCAGTCTCAAATCACAGGAGACTTTTGGGGGGATGGGGTGCCCTGTCATACTGATAATTCACACTGGTGGCGACTTTGATCTACTGAAACACTCAGATCATCTTCAGATGTTTGTACTCACATCTACTCTCACACCTCCTACCTATCATGCTGATTTTTGAACCCAAGTGAAAATGTTGGATGAATCCCTAAAAGAATTTGTTTTATTAAATTCATCCTAACACGCTAGCCAGTCAAGATGTTTCTAGATTCTCATTTCTTAATTTTCCCTCTTTGTTTTGTGAGGGAAAACACTATTTGCAAACCTGATGAGTATTCTGTCTGTACCTAATATCCAAATCATTGTTTAAAATGTTAAAAAATAATAATCAAAAAAACCCCAAGAAAAGATTCCTGGGTTGCTCCACTGATGAGCTCTTTTCAAATGAACACTGAACTATTATTGACTACTCTTTGGATCAGGCCAGTAGTTCTTTTTTTTCCCCTCCCTTTAAGAAAAATTTTTTAAAATTTTTCTTTTTTCTTTTTTTTTGCCCCCCCACCAAACAACAAAATGGCAATTATTTACAAAGGTTAACAATGTATCACAAGAAGAACTAAATATAGGATTAATAAAAGCAATACTTCTGGAAGTGGCACAATATTAAATTCCCCCAAAAAATAATATTACAAAATGATCAACTCTGGGGCAATTTACCACACTAGGAGTAGTACCCAAGGTCAAAACATAAAAACATTTTAAGATACAAGACCCTAAAAGAATTTCATAGTGAACTCTGAATGAAGTTTCTCCTCTTTCAAAATATACCAAAAAGATAAAGGCCCTTCCCACCCCAACCCCTCATTGTACCTTCAGTTCAGTCCCATCCCCAACCCCATTTTATTTACAATTCAGCCTTGCCTCAACTTCCATTTTATTTATTTTTAGTCCCACCCCAATTCCTCTTTTATCTACAATTAAGTCTCAGCCTTGAACTCCATTTTATCTTCAATTTAGTCATCTCCCAAACCCCAATATATCTTCACAGTTAAATCACTGGGGGCCATATGGTTCAAATCTTTCCTGATTACCATGACTAGGTCCAGGAAGCGGGTATTCAGGTGGATCCTGCATTTGCCGCTGCCGCCGCCGCCGCCAGGTTCCTGCAGGAGGTGGGCTTTGATGTACTCTTTTTGGTGCCGGTTCTAAATCAGGATCCATTTCCCATGGCTGGGGGTATGGATGTCCAAGAGTTTCTTTTTCTTCTTCAGGAGGAGGCAGCCAAGAGTCTGGATAATAGTGGTGTGGCCCAGGGACATTTACAGGGAGATCAACAGGTTGAGGAGGAGGAAGTTGTCCTGATGCAAGATGATGTACGTACGATGGCATCGGGGCAGCGACGTAATCAAAGGATGTAGGAATTTGTGGGGGACCAGAGGTTGCTGATGCAGGGAGAGCTTGGCTATAACCAATAGAAGACATACCAGTTGCCTGGGAAGGAAGTTGCATTGTATATCTTGCTGCTTGGGGTGGGGGTGGAGGAAGAGGTAGAGGTAGAGGAGGGGGAAAAGAAGGAACTTGTGGCATTTGTGGGGGGACTCCATAAAATTCCCATGGAGATACAACAGGATTAGACTGAGAAGTCATTGGTTCATCCCGATAGTCAGGATAATGTGCTGGAACCGAAAGTGATGCTTCTCTGACAAGGGAATTTGAGTCTTTCTGAACAGGAAAAATTGTATTGTTATCCTTTTTTGTTGAAAATTGATAGGGATCCTGCTCTACCCAACGACTTAAGGGTGGCGGTGGAGGGGGAGGGGGAGAGGGAGGCACTGGGAATTCCCTGGAAGGATCTCGAAAACTCTCCCGCCATTGCAGAGTATGGAGCTCAAGCGGTAAAGGAGATGATGGCATTCTGATGCGTTGCTCTGGCTGAACTTGGCTTACTTTATGTTTCTTTAAACCCTGATCCTGAATCTCAGGGGCTGGTAGAACAACAGGAGTAGGAACATTTTGCATCAGAGGAGTAACAGGTGGTCTACTTCTGAAATGACGGAAGTTGATGTGAGCCTCTAAATCTCTTTGAGATAAGTACGTTCTCTTGCAGTCTTGAACAACGCCGCACATAAAAAGAGTACCCAGCGTATACTGGTCAATTCTTCGGATGGGGTTATTACAGTTTGGGCATAGGCTATCCGCCTTTTGCTCAAGCAAAATTGCACAGCCGTAGCAAAAAACATGCTTGCATGGTATCAAGCGCCCATAAATTTTAATAGGTAATTCACACATGTCACAGAAATGGATTGGAGTGTCATCTTTTACACCTAAAATGTTTATCTTAAAGTCCCAAAAGTTGAGTCCGGGAAATCCTAGCTGATTTCTCCATAGCTCGACCCTACCATGGTCATCATAGCTTTCTTCTTCATCATAATCACATCTATCTACATCACCAGGCTGTGGGTCGGAAGACATTGTATTCATAGTACTTGTTACTTCAGGACCAAGTTCATCTTCGTTTGTCTGTCTGGAGACTGGCTTCATCAAGATTGGTCCTTGAAAACCAAGGTGGCTGAAGGAGCGACGGTTGAAATTCATCCAGTGAGGTGCGCGCTTCAGCTTGAAGTGCATTGTGGGAGCGGAAGCCGGCAACGCCCAAGCTACCAATGACACAGCGCATGCGCCATAATCCCTACTATGTCGTGATCCTAAGTGAGCCCAATCCGCAGAGACTTAAGGTTTTGCAGGGTCCTCTTGGAGCCAGTTCAGCACAGTCTGGAACCAGTAGGAAATGAGAGAGAAAGAAAGCGAGAGCTCAAAGAAATAAAAGGTCAGAGTGCACCCAGGGTGCAGGAAGACCATGGAGATAGAACAACCCACTCCCTATGGTGGGAGAGAGCCGATTCAGGCCATAAATCCACCTAAATCCACATTTCTCCATCTTATTAGTGAAAAGAGTGGGAAAGGGGGCGTGAGATAGCACAGTGGATAGATCATCCAGCCCTGTTGTCAGGAGGACCAGATTTCAAATCTGGGCTTTGACACTTAGTTGTGTGAACCTGGGCAAGTCACTTAATCCCAACCGACACACACACACCAAACTGAAAAAAAGCAGGAAAGCAATAGCAAAATGCTTGTTGCAGTCAGTCTTCTAATCAGCAAAATGATGGGCTTGGCCTTCCAAGCTCAGGATCCTCATCCTGTCATCTCTGCAGTAACCCTGCCCTAATGCACTCTCCTGGCCTGTTTTTAATGACATTACAGGGATCCCCATTTTGGTTTTGACATGTCTGCTAACCACGTCTTTAATAATACATTTTACCAGGAATCAACATCAGGCTCACTATCCTACATTTGTCCAATTCCACAATCTTCCACTTTTGAAAATCGCAACATTTGGCCTCTAATTTTGCACTACCTTTCCCATTTTATATGATTTTTCCAAGATTACTGCCAGTGATAGCCAGAAAGTTTATCTGGGCCTCATCAAGCAAGAACATCTCCCTATTAATCTTAGGATTCAACTCCCCACTAATCATTTATTTTTTTTTCTGACTTCTGTAATCTGTTCTTACCTTGGCAAAGATTTAAAGCTAGAAGGGGCCTTCATGGTCAAGTTCAATCCCCTATCTGAAGTAGATGAAGAAAGTGAAGTCCTAAGACCTTGTCTAAGGTCCCCTAGGCAAGAAATAGAAGGGCTAGAATTTGAAACCAGGACATGTGACTCTGAATCCACTTTTTTTCCCACTACACCTGGAAGCATCTCTCCCAAGATCATTCTCCTTGACAAAGAAAACTCCATCTCCTTCGTTCATTAAAAGAAGGGATTGCTGAATGATAATGAAGTTCTCGCGTGGTAAGAATCGGGTCCAAAATAACACCTCTTAGTTCTTTAGTCTTTTGACAAATGACTCATCATTAAACCAAAGCAAGAAATTATTCGCTACTTTGATTCTGATAGACAGTCCTAACAGAGACGTTCAGATAATCACAGTCCTTGATTACTAGAAAATCCTGCCACTTTATTGTGCCTGTCTTGCTTGATACATGTTTCCCAAACTCCTCCTAGACTTGTTTTCTGTCCAAGTGAAGAGCAGTGTAATACCAATGGCAACTGTAACACTGTTTCTGCCTCCAATTAATCCTTACCCAGATCTGGCAGCCTCTCTCCCAAAAGGTTCCCAGGCTTCCTTCACAAATATATCTTTTTAATTTACAAAGTTACTCTGTTCCACTAACTCCAACTGAGTCTATAATCTATTCCATCTATTCCATGATCTATTCTATGATCATAATCTATCCCATTCTTGGTACACTTGTACATCCTATTCTGCTATGTCTCCCTAGTGTGAAAATCTCTAGTTTGTGCCAATTTCTGAGTACAGATGAAAGCATACATTTTCAATTTTTTTTTTTTGCTTTTTCCCCCCACATGGTTAATATGGAAATATGTTTTGAATGACTTTACATGTATAATTGATATCATATTGCTTGCCTTCCCAGTGGTTGGGAGAAAGTTAAAATTGGAAGGAGAAAGACAATTTGGAGCTCAAAATTTTTAACAACAAATTTTAAAATAAAGTATGATTTAAAAAACCAGTTTACTTCACTTTGATCCAGACTTAGTGCATTTCTAACTAGCTCTCTGAAGCTAGAGGTTCTATTGCATTTTCTTGTTTTGTCTCCTATGAATTTGTGAGTGTTTCTATGGATATTTTTCTTTTAAATTAGAGTTACTTTCGATGTTATCTAGCTTGCTGGTTTTATAGAAGCAGTTTTCTTCCTTTTCCCTTTTGATTTAAATACCTTTTGATTATATTTGTAAATTTATAGGCAAACTGTTTTTTATAAACACAAATACCAATTTTATTACTTTGTAAATATGTAGCTGTTGTTATGCCCTTTTCTTAGTAGGTAGCTGGATCAGTGGCATGTCCAGGCCAATGGCATAATTCCTGTTTCTGCCTCCAATTGATTCTTACCCAGACCTGGCCTCTCTACCTTGCTTCTCCCAAATGGTTCCTAGGCTTCCTTCACAAATCTATCTTCTTAACATATAAGGCTGTTCCACTATCTAAACCCAATCTATTCTATCAACTATTCCACCTATTCAGGATCTAATACTCTAAAGTTTGCAAAAAAAAAAATCCATAACATTTTTTTTTATCATTTGAGCTAAGTGACATGGTGGCTAGAGTTCTGTACCTAGAGACAAGAAGGCCTGGATTCAAATCCATTTTAAGATGTTAGCTATGTGACCCTATACAATTCACTTAAGTTCTCTGTGCCCCAGTTCTCTCATTTGTAAAATGGGAATAATAATAATAGCATCTATCTTTATATATAGTTTCTCAGTTTAATGATCCTCCTGCTCATCCTATCAGTGTCACTTCTAGACTTTCCCCATCCTTGCCTCTCTCCCAAACCTCTCTTCCCCCCCCCCCCCCCCCCCCAACTGAGTGAATCTATAATCTAGTCCATTGCTTTCTGGAAATGCAGCAGTCAACACTTGGTACACAAACTGAATCTTCAGAGCCTTTTTTGAGGGGGTCCTCAGGGCCTCAGACTTCCTGGGCAGCAACCCTCATTTTGAAAGAGCCTGAGCTGGTAATTCTGCCAGGAGGCCCTAGGAGGAAGCCACTATTTACTGCTTCCTAACTGAAAGCCAGTAGCCTGGAAATCAGGCTTTTTAGATTTTCTGCATGGACCAAACTCAATTCACAGCCCAGGTTGTCCTAAGGTGTATATCAGTTTTCTGAGAACATTTATTTACCAAATCTCCTCAGCTAAGGAGGCAAGTCCTCCAACTTGCCATACCCCCTTTAAGGGCTAGGGATGTGGGTGAGTTGGGGGAAGATAGGAGCCTTGGGGGGCATTAGGCAAGGTACAGAAGGGCCAATAAGTGACTACCAGGGGGTTTACAGTAAACCAAAACTGGCCTAAAAACAAATTTATATTTATTCTTCTACACACAAAAAAAATAATAGCATGTACTTCTCAGGGTTGTGAGACTCAAATGAGAATATTTGTAAAGCCCTTCAAAAATCTGAAAGATGTACAGATATCAGTTTTATTATTATTATTATTACTATTGTTATTACAATACTATAGGAAAATGTTTTTGTCAAACTTTTTTAGGTCCATTCCATCCCCGTCTCTAGACCCACCATTCCTGTGTGTGAAGGTACGGTCAAGGAAACCAAATCCCATTCTCAGCTACTATCTTCATAATCAGCTGTTCGCTTCCCAAATCTTCCTCTCTCTTTTGAATTCTTTATCTGCATTTGGCAACAGTCCAATTTCTTGTCCAAGAAATTAACCCTACCAGGCACCCTAAAACGATGTCAGGGCAGGATGGAACTTCAGAAAAGATAGTCCAACTTCCTCATTTTATGGGATACTAAGAGAAATAAACTTACCTGCCCAAGGTCACATAGGTACTAAGTGGAACAGTCTGAACATGAACCCATTCTTCTGATTCTAATAACAACCACCATGAACACTGCTATTCATGAGGGCTAACATTTATATAGACCTTTAAAATTAGTGAAGTACTTTATAGATATCATCTTATTGGAGTCTCATGACCACCTGTGAAGTAGCTGCTACTTTTATGACAACTTTACAGACAAAGAAACTGAAGCTGAGAGGTTAAGTGACCTGTTCAGTGACACACGTGGCTAGGAGGAAGACAACCATTTCCCATCAAAGGAATAGTGAATGTCTGCTATGTGCCTAACCAGGTAACACTGAGGGAGGGAAGTACACAAGGCAAGAGAGGTTGTGCCTGTCCAGGGAGCTTAGTCTTGTTTATTGGGGGCGGGGGGGGGGGGGGGGAAGAGAAAACAGTAAGATGGGTCTGGTGTTTCGAGGAAGAAGGGTTGTCATGGACTTTCTAAAGGGCCAGCTCAGGCCAATTCTTTCCTGAATGATCAATTCTATTATTATTATTATTATTATTATTATTATTATTGTAACTTTTTATTGAATCCATGCCAGGGTAATTTTTTTTTTTTACAATATTATCCCTTGCACTCACTTCTGTTCTGACTTTTCCCCTCCATCCACCCCCTCCCCTAGATGGCAAGCAGTGCTATATATGTTGAATATGTCCTAGTATATCCTAGATACAATGTATGTGTGCAGATCCAGTTTTCTTGTTGCACAGGGAGAATTGGATTCAGAAGGTAAAAATAACCCGGGAAGAAAAACAAAAATGCAAACAGTTTACATTCATTTCCCAGTGTTCTTTCTTTGGGCGTAGCTGCTTCTGTCCACCATTGATCAAGTGAAACTGAGTTAGGTCTCTTTGTCAAAGAAATCCACTTCCATTAGATTACATATTCATACAGTATCGTTGTTGACGTATATAATGATCTCTTGGTTCTGCTCATTTCACTTAGAACTGAATGATCAATTCTAGTTTGAGACTGGTGGATGTAGAACAGAGCAGGGTCAGCAGTTTGTTCTCCACCAACCCTTTACCCAATCTCTTCAAGTCACTGAATCCTACAAACACAGGATGGTAAGAGAAAAAAACCAACTATTTCAATACAATAGCAAAGCCACCTGTTACTTGCACTCAGAACTCCCTGTGTTGATTGCTTTTCTTATTTTAACAGATCAACAAACCTCCACTGACATCTGACCTTGGAGAAGGCCCATGATTGCCTGAAGGCCACTCTGATCACGCCAATGCAGCAGACCTACTAAGCTGGCAAGACTTCAAGTTGAGGCCCTGAGATTGACTTTGTCAGTTGAACAAAGACTAATCTGAGTGAAGGTCATCACAAAAAGATGGCTACAAGAAGATTAATTTTTTGGCCCTGAAAATTCACGGAAAATTACATAATTAAGCACAGAATGACTGAACTAAACTGATAAAGAGTTCCCACAAAAAGGAAATCTAGTTTTCTTAAAGTCATATGACAAAATCTCTGCCATTATGTTAACCGCTTCTGATCCAAAACAAAAAATAAATGTAAAATAAAGTCCTTAGAGCTTACTGAGGCAAGGGAATGACATGGTTAGGTCCAAGGCAGCTGTTTGTTGGACAGATTGTAAAAATAACCAAATTTGGCAACTGACTGGCTATCTGGGGAAAATGAAAGAGACAGATATTGTCAGGGACAATAATGAGGCTCTAAAGGTGACCAGGAAGATTGTGGCGTATGCAGCAGAAACAGATAAGTTTAAAATAAGGGTGCTTTGGAAGGAAGAGAATAAATTCTGTTTTGGACATGTTAAGTTTGAGATGCTTAGGGGACATTCATTTTGAAATATCCTATGGGCAGCTGGTGATGTGGATCGGAGAAAGATCAGGGTTAGATATATAGATCTGGGAATCATCCGTATAGAGATGATAACTGAACTCATGGGAGCTCATGAAATCACGTTCAGAGAGAGTAAAGAGGTAGAACAAGAGGAAATGGCCCCAAAACCACAAAAATCCAGAAAGGAGAAAATATTCCAGAGGAGGGGGTGAATGACAGCATCACAGGCTGTAGAGAGGTCAAAAAGGATGAGGAATGGGTTCATTAAGAGCTTGGTTATTAAGAGATCATTGGGAACTCCGGAGAGATTAATTTCAGTTCTGCATGAAGAATCTGCATGGCTTGCAAGGAGCTGGAGAAGAGAGTGTGAAGAAGGGAAGTAGAAGCAATAGGAATGGACAGATTTTCACAGCCACATGTCTGTGTGAGGGAGGAGTCCAACAGGATGATAACTAGCAGGAATGGCAGGATCTAGTAAAGGTTTTTTTTTTTTTTTTTTTTTTTTTTTTTTTTAAACACAACTGGGAAGACCTGGAAATATCTGTAGCTAAGAGGGAAAGAGCCAATAGGGAGAGATTAAAGATTGGGGAGGGGAGAGAAATCAATGTTGAGGTAATCTATTGGGGAATGAATGGAAAGTGGAGGGGCTAAGTCTAAGAGCACATGGTGAGGAGCTGGCCTTGGCAAGAAGGGCCACACCTTTATCTCAGAGTGAAGTCAAAAAGAAATGGAAAGGGAAATATGTCAAAAATTTATTATAAAACTTAGAAAAGCAGAAGAGAGGAAACTCAGAAAATTGCCTCAATTTTCTAAGTATGAAGAGAGATCCTCAATTGACAAAAGGGAGGGGAGGGGAAAGAGGATGGATAAAATTATCCCATAAGAAATGAAGGATAACCTGAAGTCAGGAAGACCAGAATTCAAATCTGACCTCAAACACTTCCTAGCTGTGTGACCCTGGCGGGGCAAGTCACTTAATCCCAATTGCCTCAGCCAAAAAAAAAAAAAAAAAATGGATAGGAGGAATTCAGAGAAATATGGGAAGCCTTTTTATGAACTGACAGAATAAAGAAAGCAGAGCCAGTAGAACAGTATACATAACTATAACAACATAAATTTAAAAAGAACAATAAAGTGAAGCCAAGTTGTATGAGTATAATGATTAAATTTTGAACCTAGAAAAGATGGGGAAATATACCTCCCACTTTTTCCTAGGTGCAGAATACTACATGTACTGTCAGATATAGTCATCGGGTTGGTTAGCTTTAACCGTTTTTCTGTTACCAGTGATGGCTGACTATAGGGGTCCATGATGCAAAAAACAAAAGGACATCAAGAAAATGTTAATTTTTTTTTTTTTTTTTTTTTTTTTTTTTGCTGAGGCAATAGGGGTTAAGTGACTTGCCCAGGGTCAAACAGCCAGGAAGTGTTAAGTGTCTGAGACGGGATTTGAACTTGGGTCCTCTTCACTTCAGGGCTAGTGCTCTATCTACTACACCACTTAGCTGCCCCAAGATGTTAATTTTCTTAATAAGAAAGATATGGATCTGAATAAGTATAGTTGCTGGGAAAGGAGAAAGACCTAAATGGGACATATTTCTGAGATAGAAGGACAGGATTTGTCATCATTTGGATACTGTGAGCCTGGATAACTGGGAAGGTGGAAGCACCATCAAGAGAAAGGAGAGGGACGTGTTTTAGGAACAAGATGATCAATTCATCTTCAGATATGTTGACCTAAGGCTGAGGGAATGTCTAGGAGTCAGTTGAAGTTACTCTGGGGAAAAGTTAAGAGTAGTCACAGAAATTTCCAAGTCATATCCACAATATGGGATCACTAAGTTTAAGAGTCTAAATTGAGAAAAGAATAAAACTTAAGGAACCTAGAAGGACCACCCACATCAAGAAGATAAAAGATGAGGAGGCAGAAAAAGATAGAGAAGGAAGAATAGACCCAGAAGAGAGCTATGTTTTAGAAGCCTTACCCAGGATGCCATTTACCATTAGCTAAAGTAAGGCTAGCAAGGGGCAAGATAGCCTCCTTCACTTAACATGTTTAGTTTGACAACTCAGGGTCATACAGCAGAGATGGAACCAACAAAACTGTTTTAAGCCCTCTTGGATCTATTTTTTTTAAAGGATCTATTTCTAAAGGCATGTCCCGAATAAAAATATTGTTTAATATGCTAGTAGAAAATGTTAGGGTTATTATGCAAAACAACTTATTTTTGTGAAACTGTAAGATATCCAACCCCTCCCACCCTCATTCTAGTCATTCTCTCTGTCTTGGTACCTTACAGAGATTTAACCCTGTTCCCCAGCCTCCTCCTGTGTGTGCATGTGTGTTTGGGGGGGAGGGATACCATAGCACTTGCTGGGTAGCACCCCAGCTACAATTCCCTTGCCCTTATTAAAGGCCTCCATTTTATTACATGAGTTGTTTTCTTTTAAAATTCACATTACAAAAAAAAAATTTTTAAATAAAATCCACATTATACATATATAGATGTGTATATATATATATATATATTTATTATCAAACATGTTTATATACATATATGTATATATGTATCCATACATGAATATATGAAACTTACACAAGCTCTGAAGATGAAGGAAGAGTTTAGTCCAGAATTCACTGGGAGGAGATGCAAAATGTTGGCACATAGTAAGTACTTAATGAATGCCTGCTAATTAAAAAGTGATCAAGATTGAATTAAATGGCATTTGGAAAATTGTACCACACTTTCAATGATCCCATGTTCCCTGCTGCTGTAAAAACCCATATTTTTAAAATCAGCATTCTCCTGGTATCCAGTTTGCAAAAGAAGAATGACCTTTGCACTTCTACTCCTTTAACTGCTCCCTTGTTGAAGCTGGATTCAATTGGAGGTCTTGAATCTCATTTAGACGAGCTACAGTTGGATGTAATCCAGTTATTTTGAGGAACCACATAAGTCTTAATGCACCATGAGGCAGATGGCCAAACTGTTACCTGTTCTCAACGGCAAAAAAAAAAGAAACAAATGGAGTGTGGGGCTCTTCTCTAGGTTGAAAACCTTCCATCACAGAATCATCATGTCAAGCCTGAAGCCCAGAATGCCCATCCGGGAAGGACAGCCTCTGAACTGAAGGGCTTTGAGGGAGGTTGAGAAATAAAGACTAAAAAAAAAAAAAAAATCTTTAAACTCCTAAACAAGCTTTTCTCTAATTTCCTCTAATGGTCTGTCTTATCCCATGAAATGGTAAGCTACTAGGTAGGAAGCATCTTTTCTTTTTTAGCGCAAGTGCCCAACATTGTTAGTGCTTGTGTAATGTTTGTTGAGTATTATTGAATAAAAAGAAGGGGCTCACCCAACATACTGGAAGTCCCTTGGTGGGGCTGAATGGCAAGATTTCCTTGCTAGTTGTTCAAACACTCCCTGAAGGAGGTTTCAATGAATTTTTCTTTGATTTCCTCCTCTCCTAGTCACAAAGATCCAGGTGATAATTAAGAAAACAAATTCTATCCAGAGCTAGCCCCTGAGGCTTTTGGGAAGTGTCATCATCATATTCGAGAAAGATATAATAATGCCATGAGATAGAGAAAGTCCTTAGAAAAGCAACTATGATGAAGGTAGACATGAAGATCAGCTTTTCTCTTCATATGAATCTAAAGAAAATAAGACTTATTTATCTGGAAGGATGAAGGCCAAGACAGAAATCTGTAAGACTGTAATTTGAGTGATAGTGGGCGACAAAGAGCTAGTCACCAAATTCCCAGTACCAGAAATTTAAAAGAGGTCATTTCACCCCTTCAAAATAAAGACTACTTTACACAACAGGGAGTAAATATGTGGAACTCAAGATTTCCAAAGGTGGTAGAGATAGGAACAATAACAGGATCCCTATAAGGTTTAGAGAAATCCATAGGTAACAGATTCACTACAGGTTATTGCAAGAAAATTAAATTCTTTCCTCCCACCACCCACCCCCGCCTCCAAGGACATAGCTATCCTTCTGAGAGTAATTTCAGAGAGAACTACAATGTTCCCTCACATGGATCACTGTTGAGTCACAATAATGAGCAGCATGGATCCTAAGTAGTTACTCAGTTTGACAATTCTTATGTTATTACCAATAAAATAAGATTCCATTAGTGAGAAAAAGGGAGGGGAGCAGAAATCCATTTCATCCATTTATCTGGGAGCCTTTGCAGTATTGAAGGCCTTAAAAACCCAACAGCTTGGAGTTGACATTGTCTTCCTTTCCAAAAGGCCAAGTGACCTTGGGTTCCCTTATTTTTACCTCCACAGAAACCCCTCTAATTTAGACCTTCATCACCTCTACTAATAACCTAAAACTGTCAGCTTGGAAGAAGGAGAGCAGACAAATGAGAGAATACAGTTAACTGACAATTTCTCGGGATCAAAGCTGTGCTTATTTCTAGGTTCTCTGGGCCCCTTGCTTCTTCCCCTTCTTTGGCCAACGCCCCACTCTTTAGTAACAGTGATGGAGAGAAAGAGCTCAGGAGGGAGGAAGAGCAGAACCCAGCACTTTAACCTGAGATGGGAGAGGGACACAAAATCTGAAGCAGGAAGAAACCTTGAAGATCATCTTATCTAACTCTCTCCTTGTACAGAGGAGGAATCTGAGGCTCAGAGAGAAGGAGGTACGTAATCAAAATCAATCAGGTAGTGCATGAAGAGTCAAAGCCAGGTCCTCTGGCTCCAAATCCAGTGCTAAAGTACGGGATGCAATGAGCCTGGGGCATTTTGGACATCTTTCTCCTAATGGGTCTTCAAGAGGCATCTGCTATGACCTTAAATATGCCTTGCTTTCTTAGACTTTCATTCTTTCCTTCTCCCTGTAGACAAGGCCAGGGTTACATCTTTTGTTTGGTGTGAATAGGAAATAGTTTAAGATCTAAAGAAATATTTATAATTTCTGTATTTAGCTACAATGACCCAGGTCTTGGGAAATTCATTTAGTTGAGAGAGAATTTAAGAGTCTGATGATACAAGGCAAGGTTCTTCAGCTTCCTGTTAAAGTACCATTGTTATCATAAAAAATAGTGTTTTTATAATTTCAGTTATTGAACTAAAATATAAGAGAAGGAAAGAAAAGGGGCAGGAAGAAGGAATAATTCTCACTTCACCTGAACCATGGAAAATCCTACTCTTATATTTCAATTTCTCACTCTCATTGATTTTTTATTTGTCTTCAAAACATGCTCTCATACTAATATACAGGATTGCATTTAAATATTACCATTCGTACTGTATTATAAATCAAGTGACAACAATGAAATAATCACCCAGAAATCAAAACGGAGCTGGCTTTGTTTTCTAGCTTCTCTCTCTCTCTCCCTCCCCCCACTTCCTTATCTCCTCTTCCCCTCTTTTCTCTCTCCCTATCTCTTGCTCTCCCCTTTTCTTTGTGTTCCCCATTTCTGTCTCTCTCTCTATCCCTCTTTCTCTTCCTTTATTCCCTTCTCTTCCTGTACCCTCTTTTCTTCTTCTCTTTATCTCTCCGTCTCCTTCCCTTGCCCTGCCCTCTCTCTCTCCCTCCCTCTCTCTCCCCTTCTTTCTGTTTCCCTTCCGTCTCCTTCTCTCTCCCTCTTTCTCTGTCTCTCCCTGTATGTCTCTCTGTATCTCTATCTCCAAACTTCCTTTTCATCTTCTATAAGTTTTAAGAGCATAGCTACAGAATTAGGCCTTCCTTGAAATCAATCAATCAAAGCCTTCCTTTTGTCAATGTTGATGGAAGAGAGGCAGGCCTTCTACTACAAAGCCCATTTTGGAGTTCACCTGAGAGAAAAGCCTCTTTTATGGACAAGAGGGCATTGGTGCCGCATAATGAGCTTCCACCCTAAATGTTCAAACTCCCACTCTCCAATGTAGGGACAACACTCATTTCCATCCCACTACCACTCGCTTCAGTCAAATGTGTCAAGGCGAACGAGATGATCTCCGTGACGTCTATCTCAAAAACTTACCACACTGGCAGAGTCGGTGGACATCCAAATATTCAGCACCTCTTCTGCCAAGAGAATCACCCATTCGCTCTGGAATGTCTGCATCGAAAACTTACAAGCCGCTACTGAAAAGCCATCGGAAACGAAATAAGATTTCTTAAGGAATGCGATTGTGACCGTTGAAATGCCAACCCAGTTAAATTAATTCACTGCAGAACGATGCTTACACCAGACACTACCAGCAAAAGCGTGTATCCTGCCCAGATGGAGAACACACCTAAGCGAGACTGGAAGGTAAGGCTCTGGGCTGTGTTTTAGTTGGCCATGCAGACACACTTCACGTATCTCCCTCTATCAGTTCTGCTTTTGTGAGTCAATATGGCCAAACAATCCACCCACATCTCTGTTGTGCATTTCAACAGGACAGATTCCAATAACAGAGTTTGATAAGGAAAGGAAGAGAACCTGTAGCTGAAGTTGAAGACAACTATGGCGCCGCTAAGTTATTTCTTGTTAGAAACAAGCACCACCCCCACAGAAAGAAAACTTGGTTGTCCTAATAACAGAACTCAAAACCTCTCTCTGCCAGGAACTCATTTACAAGACCAAGTCCCCTTCCCGCTCTGGACCTCCCTTTCCTCACCTGTAAAATGAGCTTAGAGCAGATGATGTTCAAGGTCTAATGGACCACCTCAGCCAGTTACAATCCTAAAAATGTTAAATGTGAGGCATTTCACTCAGAGCCCTAGGCCACTGAAATCTTCCTTCTTGGTTTCTCTGGGGGATTTGATACCAATCACTACCCCTTCCACCTTGAGATTTTCTCCCTCAGAACAACGGTAGCTCAAAGAATTCCAGAGGCCATCATGTCCAGAGGGAGCCCCTATGAGGCTTCAACCAGATTAAAATGTCATTCTGAAACATTTAACAAAATAAATAAAACATCTAACACTGAGAATTGGTGGTTTTCTAATAAGATATACTGATCTCAGTGATCCTTTTCTATTTGACTTTATATCACTGGACTGGTCTAATTGGTACCTGACCAAGAATCCCATCTATAACAACAAAGTGAGACTTCAGACACCTCTCTGCTCCTTCTCCTCAGGGAATAACAGTCCCCAAAGATAGGGAATTTTTGGACCATTATTCAATTTTTTCCAAATAAGAAGAGTAGCTATGTGATTTGCCTGTGATCACAGAATATTCAAAGTAAAATTTGAATCCAAGTCTCTTGACTTCAAACCCAGGGCTTTATCCACTATGGTTCACACTGCCTTATGAACATTCAGCAGGAGATCAGAGTTCAAATACGGTTACCATTTTACCATTAAGGAATTATCCAACCTTGAGCAAGTGGTTTTCCTTCCTAGAGCCTCAGTTTCCCCCTTTACAAGATGAGGCCATTAGAGAAGATGGTCTTGCAGATCACTGACCATTTGACATTTTGTGTCCTAAGGTCCATAATTGGCTTCACCCACCCATCTTTAGAAGAACTTGCTTTTGGATGCTTATGACTACCAGAGGCTTAAGTAAACACTTCCTCAGCATACTGTCTAGCACATAGTAGGCATCAGTAAATGGTGTGTGTCTGTCTCTCTGGTTTTCTATTTAAGAACTTCTTGATTATAGCTAGGAACCTCCACAAAACAATCTACATCTTTTTAAATATTTTGGGAACAAAGCAGTGATTACCTAAAGGCTCTGGGATTTCCTTGGAATGCCCCCCCCCTTATACCTGCTGGCCAACCTTCTGGTGCTAGACCAGACTCTCCCCACTTGGTTCCATGGACCCTGGAGCTATAGAGACACAGTTCTACTCTGCACCTGGACTCACAGCTTTTCCCACCTGATGGCATCTGCCAGAGCTTCTGCTCTGCCAGCACAGCTTTCGAAGCTCCAGGGCACCTCCACACTGGGATGAGGAGGCATTTTAGGCATAATTAGAACTGTCAAAAGCAATAAGAAAAAGTTTTAAACCAGTCATGACAAACCCCACTGAATAAAGTGAATGGCCTATAAGTCACTGATTACAATTATTTTTATAGAGAAAGCTAGTCTTCCCTAAATTGAGCATTAAGATATAAACGCTCCTTCCTCCAGAACACATTTAAAATGGCAACAGATTTAATTCCACACCTTCTACAAGGCAGGGATTTAATGAACATTTTGTGAGAACATCTGTTTGTTATTTATCTTTGTCTCATTTAGCACATCAGCAAATCCCTTTTTACCATCAGGAGAGAAGCAAAATCACCATTTCATTATCGAGAGTTCATAATTTTTCAGCTTCAACTATGGGACAGACACACAGATGCTAGTGCTGCTAAACTTCACACTTGATGTGAGGAGGGGTGGGCAAGGTGGGCAAGGGGTGAAGTAGAGAAAAAATGAGGAAATAGAGAAAGTCCTCTGCCCCCCACCTGGCTCCCACCCCCTTTCACATACCATCCATAGATACTGTACATACGCTATTGCCACAAGAATTGCTACCGAGAACCCAGAGTCCCCTTCTCCCCCGCTGACGCCACGGCCTTCCGAGAAGCCTACTTGTCCATAGTTTATTCTTGTTTTCTGCATATATAGAATTTTCTCTAAATGGACTTGTATGTTCCACAAGCAAGAGTTTGACAATGAAACCTTTATTAGAGCTGTTGAGTGCATGTCCTTGGAAAACTTAAGTGGGGAAAATAAACTGTTTGATGTTTTTCAATGCTCCTGTGTTAGTAGATGAAGTCACTATTCTCCCCATGGCAGCAAACTTATGTCGGAAAAGGCTTTGGCCTTGGAGCCAGGAGCCTTAGATTTAGGTCTTAGCTTTGACGATTGCTTGCTATCTGACGTGGACTCAATCATTTCATTTCTCTAAACCTTAGATTCCTCCTCTGTGAAATGGGATGAAAAATACTTGCACTACTTATTATTCAGGCTGTTAGAAACTGGACCAAACCACAGGAACTCCAGGAGTTGGTCTCAGATAAGTACAAGTTCACAACTTCTGCCAATGGTGAGGAGCAGGGGGTGGGCATCAAGGCCTTTGACTATCACAAATCCACAGTAGCTCCAGTAACCCAAGTGGGCGGTGTGCTTATGGGCAGTATTGCCAGTAACACTTCTCACTTGGAAAGTCTGCCTGGCAGCTAATTAGGTAGGGCTTGGGTGGGGCGGGGCTAAATTAGATCATGAGAAACAAAGGGATTTCCAAGCTTTGCAACTAAGAAAGACGCTGCCCCCAGGAGAGGAGTGGAATTAGGGCCTTATCAGTGTCCAGTGGACTTCTGCCTGTTCTTTAAGCTTACACACACACACACACACACACACACACTCAACTTGCATGCTCAATTCAAAAGGATGCACTGGTTCCCTTTCTGACTTAATAGAGATAACAAAAACTGGCCTTTATAATCTCTCTTTTGAGTCTCAAAATAATGCTGTGGGATAGGTATTGCAGGTATTATTCCTGATTCACAAAGAAGAAACTGAGCCTGAGATAGCTTTACTTGCATGCCTTGTCCAAGGTCATACAGAATTTGAATCCAGTCATTCCCACTGTCAATTCCAACCTCCAAACAGTCAAAGCTGCCTCCCATGCAATCCAGTTGTTTCCTGTAGCCCCTGGTGAGTGCAGGAAACCATTCCCTAGTAGATGTCCTAAAGCCCCATGTATGTGCTCTCTTCCCACTTCCCCACTCCACAACCCCTACAATACCGATATGTAGAACCATTCTGATGATAAAAAAAAAAAAAAAAAGGCAGAAGAAGAAAATTGGGAAGAGCATGAGCATGTCCAGTACCATTCTTTCCTTTCATTTCTCTCTTCCTTCTTCCCATTTGCTTATTGTTGAAACTGTTGTAGAGCTTAGCTAGGCATTGATCTGACTAAATGAGGCAATCCTCTAAGAAACATTTAGATTTTAAACAAATAATGTATTTTAAAATCTTTTCCCACTTATTTTAACAATTAGAAATGAATTTGGGCTAACTAGATATTTATTCCCGCTCTGCTTATTCTGTAGCTGCTAGACATCTTCCTCCTACATCTCCCCCCACTCAAAGAACATTTAGTCTACAGGAATTACTTGACTGGACATAGGAGCGGGGACAAAAAAGGAGAGTAGAGGAGATTATGAGCCTGATTGTCTGGAAGGATGGTGGTGCCTTTGATGAAAGAAGTAGATTTACAGGAAGATAATGAACTCCATTTGGAACATGTTTAGTTTGAGATGTCTATTAACCATCTAGGCAGTTGCCGATACACTATTAGAAATTAAGAAATAGATTAGGGCCAGATACATGGGAGATGTTTAGGAGCATCTGCCCGAGGTAGCCCATGGGAGTCAATGAGATCTCAAAGAGAAAGTGTTTAAAGAGAAGAGCCCTAGTGAATCCATCCTTAAGGGGCAAGAAATGGATGCTATAGAAAAGGAGAAAGAATGAAGCAGTCAGACAGGTAAGAGAATCAGAAAGAAATAACTGTCTCATAAGCAAAGACAAAGAGAAGCTCCAGGAAGAGGGGCCAAAAGTGACAATGAAGTTGAGGTTAAGAATGCCAGGCTAAGAGGGTTGAACTGTACTCTATGGGTAACAGGAAGGCACTGATGAGTTTTGAGAAATATCAGAAACATGACCAGCATATTACAATTGGTGGGCAGCAAATCTGAATAATAAAGTAGCGATTCAGCATTGTTAACAAGCTTAACTAAGCTCAGTTTGTTTGACACAAATTCAGATAAACAGCTGGTTAGCAACATTTTAAACAGGGCAGCTGGAACAACCATGGTGATGATGCATGAAGGTCCATTTGGCCACAGCCAACACAAAATCTGAAACGCTCTCTGTGACCTTCATGAAGGTCGGGAGACTGAGAGAACATAGGCTTGTAGAACTAAGAAAGTGATAATATCTAGAGCAAGGCTTCTTAACTTGAATCTTAAAATAAAAATTCTGCCAACTTCAATACATTTGGTTTCCTTTGTTATCCTCTATGTATTTTTTTCTTTTAAAAATTTAGTATTTTATTTTTCTCCAGTTACATGTAAAAACAAATTTTAACATTTATTTTTAAAATTTTGAGTTCCAAATTCTCTCCCTTTCTCCCTCCCCACCACACCTCACTGAAAAGACAAGCAATTCCACATCAGTTATATGTGCATAGTCATACAAAAACACTTCCATGATAGTTATGTTTTGAAAGAAAACATAGACCATAATAAAACCCCAAACCTCCAGAAAAATAAAGAAAAAGTTTGCTTCAGTCTGTATTTAGAAACCATCAGTTCCTTCTTTGGATACGGACAACATTTTTCATCATAAGTCTCTCAGAGTCGTCTTGGATCATTGTATTGCTGAGAATAGCCAAGTCATTCACAGCTGATCATCTTACAATATTGCTGCTATTTTGTGGACAGTACATTTCCCTTTGCATCAGCTCATGGAAGTCTTTCCAAGTTTTTCTGAGAGCATCTTGCTCATCATCTCTTATAGTATAACAGTAATCCATCATAATCACATATCCCTCTGCATTTTATTTTGTGTATTTAAAGATGTGATTCTGAGAAAGTGTCTATAGCTTTACCACACCGTCTCCCCAAAAGGTACAGGACACTAAAGAAGTTACGTGGCTGACGCTCCAGACCCCAGAATATGAGGGACCCCCTGAGGCATGGAAGAACCTGAAAAATATGACAGGGCATAAGGCCATGTAGCAAGCATGGCCATCTCAGAGCAGGGGGAAGTGGTGTGTGCTACTCAGAAGCGTGACAAGGAACAGCTAGAGCAAAAAGCATGAAATGTGCCCTCCAAAGGAAGACAGTGACCTGGGAAGTTACTGTGCTAGGGCACGGGCAGGCTCTTTACCCATGTCTATCTCCCCAACCTGAGAACATTCAATACTATCTAGCTGTTCTTGCCAACTTAAGCATGAAGCCCTTTGGTTTCTATGCTGGTTTAAAAAAAAAAAAAAAAAAAAAAAAAAGAGACCTGCAAGTGCTGCCAATCACTGTAAAATTTTATATCCTGGCTGCCCCAGTCTTATTATGTCTATGGGTCTAACAGGAAAATGAAAATTTAAAAGAAACAGAGCTTAGATCTTAAATAGTTACTGGTAACATCACGTTCTTAAAGTGGGACATGTCCCAAAGAAGCAGAGCAACAGGCAATAGCCTCTGCTTTCTACTCTCTCCTGTCTCTCTGTCCCTGTGTCTATCTCGGACATCTCTGTGTCTCTCTGTCTCCCTCTGCTCTCTCCTCCACCCCATCTCCATCACACAGAGAACTCTCTCAAGGAAGCAGAGGGTGAATAGGATCATCTGATTATGTTAGAAGAGTTGGGGTCAAATGTCAGTTTTTCTCCCCTACTTATTATGTGACCTTAGGACAAGTCTTCCCTCTCTGGGCCTCAGTTTCACCACCAGTAAAATGAAAGGGTTCGATTCAATAATCCTTTAAGCTCCTTCCAGTTCAGCTCAGACACACAGCGATTCCAACATAGTTTTACAATGCCACATGGAACAATAATAACTTGGGAATTCTTAAGGATGGCATCGGTGTTGGTATTACTAATCATCTTATTTTATGACAATAATAAGAAAAATAAGCCATAAAACCACAAGTCCCATCAGAGATGAATGCTTCCCTCTGAAATTACAGGACTAGGTACTGGGAGGTCAATGAGCATGCTATAGCTCAGGCTGCTTTCACTACTTAATCTACGGCCTCAGCTCCAGCCATTTAGGGCCTGGCACAGCCCCTCAAAGATGCTTCTGTCAGTCGAGAGCTCTGAGGGAGCCATTTCCTAAATGTTAAGAAGGATGATATTCTGCATTATACTGAATCCTACTAGAACTTAAATTGAGACTGGCAATCAAAGAACAGTGGTCTAAACTCCATCTTTTCTACAAGCCTCCCCCCTCCGACTCCCCACCACCAAATCCTCCTATTGGATTTCAAACAAGAATGGCTTTTTTGGCTGCCGATTTGAAATTGTTTAAATTGTTTGGCTTAACTCCACAAACGACATCAGGAACTTGGCACTCCATTGCACGATGCTTTTCTCCTCTATCAATATCCTTAGCCCGGGAAACCTAAAGTAGAAGCAATTTGGCTAGTGGTTTCCCGGGCTGATCTGAATCTGAAATGACAAAAGGGAGGAGGCTTCTGTTCACCTTCCGATTTCAACTCCTGTGTGTAAGGAGGGCCAAATGAAGACCAATGAGCTACTGGAAAGGAAGCCATTCAACCCGAAGTTCTTCCAAAGCAGCATCCCAGAAGGGGCTACAGACTCTGTTTCCTACCCATTCTACTCCCACCTGCCATGGACTAGCAGAATGACTGTTCTCTCATACAATAATCTGGTCACATCACTTCTTCTGTTGGGAGATCTTGAAGTATGCTTTCAGCTAGGAGTTCAAGACCCTTCACAACCTGGCACCAATCAACTATTATCTATTAAGTGTAAAGACGCAAGGAAAACCGCCCTTGATCTCAGGGAGCTTACATTCCAGGAGGAGACACAGCTAAATAAATACTGTAGGTGCATTCACGATAGATACAAAGGAGATGCTAGATAGGTAGTATGGCAGGTAAAGGCATTCCCAGTTGGGGAGCGGCAGATCTGAGAAAGGACTCCTGAAGAAGGGAGAACCCGAACTAAGTCTTCAATAAACCCAGAGCCTCCAAGAGGCAAAGGTGAGAAAAGAGAGCATTCCAGCCATGGGAAATAGTTTTCCTGGCTACATTTCTTAGTCCCCTCCCCATACTCTATGCTCTAAACAAAATGGCCTATTTCTGCTCTCTCCTGCTTCTGGGCCTTTCACCAGGCTGTTCCTTCTGCCTGAAACACCCTCCTACACACTCTTTAAAAGCTGAACTCAAATTCTATCTTTTCTTTGGAGACTAGCCTGATCTTCTTACTTATTAACAAGTTCCTCGTCTTGCCAGCTCCAGACCACACAAAGAACTTCCTTTTGTATGTTTATAAAATTCTATGTAGTACAACACTGTGTGTCAACATTAGCTTAGTTTCAGATATCTGAAAGATACCAAACACCTGGAAAAAAAATCCTGGACTTTTTCCATTGCCCCAAAAGACAACTGAGAAAATATTAATACCAAAGAACTTATCTACCTCCTTTTCCCTTCTCTATGAAATCTTGAGAGAATAACTGCCATCCATACTGAAGACGTCCTAAGTGCCTTCACTTCCTACCTATCCAAGAGATGCTGAAATCTCGAGGAAGATCACTGGGATACTGAGCAGAACTCCTGTGGAGAATTTAAAGGCGGCCTGAGACAAGCCACACAGGATGTTAGAGAAGGTGTACAACAGAGGTTTTAAAGTCAGCAGGTTGCAAAACTCCCCAGTACAGCCTGACCAGATGAAAATATAACTGGGAAATATTTAACAAAATACATAAAAATACAATACACCAGGATGGCCATTTTTTGTTTTCTTAGTCATACACAGCCCACAGAGGTCCTTTTTCATTTGAGTTTGTCACCACTGGTCTAGAGGACTTGGGCGATCCCCTTGGCACTGGAAGGAGCAGACACGACTCCATCTTGGTCAGTTATCTGGGTACATATCATCCCCACTGAGCAGGGCCAGGCTTAGGTCTCTGCTAAACTTTGAATTTTCCCCAAACGTCCTAATAATTCAATTCAACAAGCATTTATTAAGTGCCAACTGTGCAAGGCACTGTTCTGGGTATTGAGAATGGAAAGAAAAAAAATGGAAACTGTGCTTGACCTTGAGCACCTGACCTCTGACTGAGGAAGACTTAGAAATAAAAATAAAATACCACAAAGTTATTTCAAGAGTGAGAGAGTAACTTCAAGGACTCTGACAAGACCTCTTATAGGAGGTGGCCCATGAACTAGGTCATAGAGGAAGCTAGGGATTGGTTCTACAGGCCAGAATGGAAGAAGAAGGATATTCCAGATGTGACCAGACACAGAGGAAAGAGACCTAATGCTACATATGGGGAATTGGGAGCAAGTTAGTTGGACTGGGAAAGAAAGTTCAGGAAGGAGAAAAATAGAAACAAGTGGAAAGGTAGGTAAGTGAGAACCAGATGGTGGAGGATATTAAGTTCCAGCCTGAAGATTTTATATTTTATCCTAGAGGTGACAGGGAAGCACTGAAGATTTGTTGGTTAATATATCCAAATGCACGGACCTCTCATGCAAAGTGTTATGAGATCACACAGATTCTGGGAATTGAGGAGGGAAAGACTACTTTGACATGGGGCAAGTAAGATGCTGGGAAATGCTTCATGGAGAAGTAGCAACTAAATGCTATATCAAGTTGGGCCATAAAAGAAGAGGGAGGGAAGGGTTCATTTGGGGGTACTACAGATCGAGAGGGCTGGCTGATCATGGGAACATAACCCCATTTGGCCAGAACTTATAATATAATACACAGAGTGTGAGACAAAGCTGTAGAATTAAACCGGAACCAGACGGTGGAAGTTTCCAGATGCCAAGATCTGGCATTTGTTTTGTCTTTGGTAGGCAATGGGGAATTTCTGAAGGTTTTTTGAGGAGAGGGGCAATGTGAACCTAGCGATATATTTGGGAGATTTTTCTGGCATTTCCTAAATGACCCTGAAGCCCTTCATAAATCGAAGCTTCTCTGATTCAAGGGGAAAGGGCTCTTCTGTGGCCCAGAGTCATTTCTACAGTGGTCACATTTCTGCCCAGATCCATCTTTCATCCCCCTCTCTTTCTGTCAGTCTGACCTTGTTTTTTTTATTACTCACAGTACTTTAAGTAGCCGGGAGTGCCAATATCCACACACTCCTTGAGCTTTCTTGTATTTACTTCATGCTTCATTCTCATAAAGTGCTCTCTGTAGACCCTTAAGCATTTCTGTTGCTTTCTTCCAAAATTGGGATATTCTGAATTAAAGACAGAAACCTGGATCAATTAAAAAGAGGAACCACAGAGGACCATGCCTGTGTCAACTGTGACCTCAAAACCATATTGGCTCTTTCAATGCAGCATGACATTGACACCCCTAATAGTGTTTCTGACTCACTGTCACTTGTAGATGACCAAATACAAGAATCAAATCTGCTTTCAATGATCTACTTCCTTGCATATTTACAATAAATGAGAAATATAATCCACTACCAAAAAAAAAATAAAATAAAAAACCTTAGCTTACAATCAATAATTTCTTTCTTTATTTCTTTTTTTTTTTTTTACAATCAATAATTTGTAAGAGGGAAGACGATATCAATGAGTAAAGAGCTGGTCTTGAAGCTAGATTTGAGTTCCACTTCTGACACATACGATAGCTAAGTGACCCTGGGAGAATCATTCAAACTCTCAGTAGCCACCAAGCAACTCCCTAGGCAAAATTGTATAAATGGTACCGATTTGCACTGGGAGAAGTCTACTCACCCAGCAATCCCCCACATCTGTGAAACAGTAGGCTTAGTCCCAATCCTAATTAATTGTATAACTGCTTTCATTTTTATTAAACACGGATTCTTTCAATAATTACAGATGTGTACTTATTAAGAACAGAAATCAGACTTGGATTCCTTCTATCAGACAGACTGGGCAAACTCCCATGGTGTTAGGCCACTTGGCAGGATTACTCAGGGTGGTGAGCCAGAGTTGATTTTGCCCCACTGCAAAAAGTACAGAGAATGGGGGAAAATGTTCTTGCTATTATATTTATTACTTTTACAAATCATTTTTATTTTTCTTCTGAACTTAAAAATACCAAAAAGAGCATTTCTGTCTACACAGTAATCCACAAAAAGAGAATCTAGATGAAACCAGGAATCTCCATTTAATACCAGATTTTAAAAAATATAGATTACATTCCCTCCTGATTTCTGAACTTCCTTACTCTTCTGTAAATAATGGTATTCTTTTTCTGGCATCACTATTGCTAATCTCCATTCTTTTCTCTCCATCTGCCCTCTTCTAATTAAAATTGAGAGAAATCAATCAACAAATATTTATTAAGTGCTGAGCACTGTGCTAAGTGCTGATGACATTAAATAAAGGCAACAGATAAGCATGATGAAGCAAAACAAATCTACACAGGAGTCATAGTAATAAACGTTTCTCTCTTTCTGTATGTCATAGCCATCACTTCTTCATCAGGACTTAGGCAACATGTTTTACATGAGTCCTTTGGAGGCAGGACTGGTCTGTAGATGGAGTTCAAAAATACTTCCAAGTTGTTTGTCTTTACAATGCTATCCTTGTATAAATCACCATCCATTTTAGTTCTGATACTACTACTGCTGCTGCTGCTGCTACTTGGTTCACACTACCCAGGATTTTTTTAAAGAATAGTCTCTCAGCATTTATTACAGCAGAATACTATTCTATTACATTTATATAACATAACTTATTCAACCATTTCCCCGATTGTTTAAGAATCTTCCTCTCTGGATACTAATTCTTTGCTTTTCCACCCCACCCCCTTCTAATTTCCCCTGAAGGATCAGGAATTTGATTTTGTTCCCAGATATTCTCTCCTAAGTATTATCCTCCTTTAATCCATCTTTCCTTGTTTCCCTGTTGAATTTGGTATATATCTACACTATGTAATATGTGCTCCACTTTCCTTTATCCATTTTAAATAAGATCTGATTTAAGATTCCTTTGTCCACTTTCAAATAAAGTTCATTTGATGCCCAGCCCTGCCCCCCATCTTCCCTTATATTTCTACATACTCTTCTTCTTACATTCCTCAATTCTGAGAAATAGCAAGTTCCATTCCCTTCTTCCCCCTTTCTATATTAGCATATTCATTTTACCCTCTTTAAAAACTTTTAGAACAGTACCAATGCCCACTCCCATATAGGTTTCTCTAGACTTTTGTGTTTGCATTTCAAATTTCCTACTCGACTCTGCCTGTTTATTGGGAATGCTTGAAAGTCTCCTCTTCAATTAAAGATCCATTTTTCCTCTGTGGAATATTACTCAGCTTTGCAGGGTAAGCTATTCTTGGTTGTAAACCTATCCCCCTTTTGCCTTTTGGAATAGTATATTCTAAGATCTACTCTTGTTTATAGTACAAGCTTCCACGTTTTGTGTGATCCTGACTGGAACTCCTTGGTATATGAATTGCTTATTTTGGGATGCTTGCAGGATTTTTTCTTTAACGTGGGAGCTCTGGATTTTTATTATTAACATCCTGGAAAGTTTTAAATTTGGAGGGTTTTTCTAAAAAAAAAAAATAATAATTTTTCAGGAGGTTATATAGATTTTGTCTTCACTGTGATTTCTGATTCTAAAAAAATTCAGTTTTTGTGTATGACTTCTTGAAATATGGCGCCTAGGCTTTATTTATTTATTCATTTTTTTGGTTTTTCTTAAACCAAAGTTTTTAGAGAAGCTATGACTAATTAATCATCCTTTACCACTTTTTCAAGTCAATTGTTTTTTATATCAGATATCTTACATATTCTTCCTTATTTTTAATCTTCTGATTTTGTTGTAATGGTTTTTGCTGCCTTATGGAATTATTGGTTTTTGCTTGATCTATACTAGTTTTCATGGAGTCCATTACTTGGATAAGGCTCTCCACTTTCCCTTCTAAGTTATTTATTCTCTTTCCAATTATTTTCTTCAGAGTTTTGATTTTATTTTTTATAACATTTGCTTCATTTTATGTAGTCCTCATGGAAAATTCATTTTTTTTTCCTGTTTATCTTTGCCTGCATTGTTAAAGACTTATTCCTTCTTTGGGGAGAATTCTAGATTTATAGTAATTATAAAACCAATCAGGGTGTTCTTTGTTTTCCTATGTCTTTACAGCTTTTGTTCCTAAATTAAGGCTTTGCGCCAGGTTCCATACACTGCTGAGATTTTCAGTGAGAGTTAGCTCTCAGTCACATGGGTTCTTATATTGACCTCCCAGAGCACCATCTCAGGACCTCTAAGTCCCTGGGCCTGGAGTATCAGGCCCAACACTGTCAGGTCAACTTCTAAGGTTCCCAACCTGGGGCTCCCGACTCCATTGGGGCTTTCTCAGAGAAGCCATCAACTTTTGCTGCCTCCAGACACGTAATCCTAGAGTTACTAGTTCTTGTGGTCATATCTGGCTAGGCTAAAAGGTTCCTGGCTTGTCAGCACTAGCACTGGCTTTGCTGGGGACCTACTGTTTGTATGTTTATGACCGATTTAAAAGTAGTCACTAATTAGAGATTCTCTTTGTATTTCTGGATCATCATTCAATCTAGTGTGAATTTCAGGTTTATGATACAGTAGCTATGTGGGAGCTAAGAGGTCTGCCTCCATTTAGGCAGCTAGTAAATCTCCTCTGTTAAATTACTTTTAACATAAAAGGGTAATGCACTTTCAAGTTTTTCAAACTCTTTGTTGAAAATTTCTCTGCTCTGGATTGCAGATCACTGACATGAGGGGGATTCTTCCAGATTCCTATTGACCAAGCAGTCTAAACAGAGTAGGACAAATGTTGAGAACAAGAAGTGAAATGATGACTACCACAAGGATGATGATAACAGCAGCTGCTCTGACTAACCCTTTATGGATTAGCCCAAGTTTATAAGGAGGTTGTATAACTTTGAGTTTCCTTTTATGGAAAAGGGAGCTGCTCAATCTCAAAAAAGTGAAATGGAAATATGGGAGCCAGGCAATGAATCCAGTTTTCTTGACTCCAGAATCAAGCTATTATTACTACAAAGGAAAATAAGCAAATTGATCATTAATCATAGGATACAGCAATGGGAGTTGGGATAGCTTAATGCTGATCCTGGCTCCACCACCAACGGGTTATATGGGATAGAAAGAGTCTAGACCTGTGATTGAATAGTATGATGAAATTACCAGGAGAAGAACCTCTACTAGTTCAGGTTTGCACCTTCTCAGCAACTGATAGCACAATAGTTGCCTAGAGCAGTCACAAGTGACATGCCTGGGGTCATACAACTGGTATGTGTCAGAGCTGGGGCTTCAATTGGGTTTTCCCTGGAGTCAAAACCAGCTCTCTAATCACTATGTCCTGCTTCCTTTCATACTACTTCTATGATATAGGTCAATTCGTATATTATCCCTAATACTTTGTTTACTCATCTGCAAAATGATACGGTTGGACTAGATCCTTTAAGTCCCAACTGGCTCTGAGAGGCCAGATGCCGTTTCAACTAAGCACTAGTTTACAATCTCCACCACCAATAGCACTTGTGGAATGAGTAATGATGAGATATTCACTACAAATGTCCTTTCTAAAACAGCACGTGTCATTATTCTAGGTTTATGTTTTCAGAAAAATATTCCACAGGCTCAATGACAGTCCCTTCCTATACACACATTTCAAATCACAAAACTCAGTTTATAACAAGGCCTTTCCTGACCCTTCCCTGATGACAGTACCCCCATTACCACCCTCAAATCACTATATAATAAATTCTTGGCAAAGGAACGTCCCCAAACTGACTATTTGGACCACCTCCACCCAAAGTGATATAATGGATGTTCCCAAAAATAATAGCCAAAGACAAAATGCCTAAAATATACATGTGGTTCCAAATGCAATTTGAAGAAGAGGACCAAGAAAGGAAAAGCAAGGGCAATAAGGATTTGATTGAGCTCCAGATAGGTTTAATTTTCCCAATTTCTTCAAATTTAAAGCTGCAATCATCTCTCTCTAGTCTTCAAAAGTCAAAAGAAATCTACCTGCAGAGAACATCAGGCCAGCTCTAAGAGGCACCTGACAATACCCCTGTGTTCAACTCCCATCGGTTCCGCTCGATACAGCAGGGAATGCTGGGAATAGGTCTGTTTGGAGCAGAAAAAAAGGAACACTTTTTACCGCGGCAGGGGGGAAAAAGCAAAAGCAAGTGGCTCTCTGGGAAGGAAGAGAATGAATTTCAGGATGAGCTAAAAAAAAAATTTTCATAACTGAAAGAACTGAGGTCTAGGCAAAAACAGCAGGTCAAGCAGATAGTTATTTACCATATAGTATTGGCAAAAGGTAATATTCAAGTACATTATTATTCCTGGATTTTTTAAAAAAACATTATAGATCTGGACACTGGCTTTTCTTCCAAAGCCTCCAAGAGAAACTAATGTAGAGAATTTGCTCCCCAAGAGAGGCAAGAATTGAACCAGAATTGGTCTATAAACCACAAGGTAACTACTTAAAGAAAAAGGGAAACATGATGGGAGAAAGAGTCCAGATTTTTTTTTTTGGTGGAGACAAAGTCATATATAGTAGAGTTGCTTTTACTTGGAGACAGCAGTATAACCCTGATATACAATCCCAAACTAGTAACACCTTATAGATAATAAAATCATATTTATTTAAAGCAATAAGCCAAAAATAGACCTGCAAGAGATGCACTGCCAACAGTGTACTTTCTGCACTCCCTCAGCTTCAGTTTCCCTCTCTGTTAAATGAGGATGCCATATCAAATAAAATGGCCTCAGAGTTCCCTTCAAACTCTTGATCTAGGATCCCAGGACCAACCAAAAAGGCAAGAGTACAAGGGGTATCCACTCTGAGGGGGAAAATGACAAGCCAGTAATACCTGGCACGTTTCAAGAGCTTTCTCATTGAGAAAGCCCTTCATGGGCATTACCCAAGGTGAGCTTAGGCACTTTCAGGATTACTTCCATTTTATAGTTGCAGCAAGAAAAGGTAAGAGGATTTCAATTACTTGCCTAGAGTCACTCAGTTAGTTAGCTCATTAGGCTCCATATTCTTCCTTCTTGCCCCATTCCCCAATCTATATGCTACCCATCCATCAAAGATCAGCTCAAATCTCCAAGAAAGTATCCCTCAACACCCTTCCACCTCAGTGACTTACATCTTATAGTCACCAACAACTAGACTATAGAAACACAGAATGATCAAAGCAAAAAGATACCTCAACGGCCCTTTAGTGTGGCTCATATCTGAACAAACTATCTCTCTACAACAAATGGCCATTCACTCTACTTGGAGCTTTCTAAAGAAGGAAGGACAACTCGCCACTTGATAAGGTAGCCCCTAACATTGTGAGACAGTTCTCACAGCGAGCAAGGTTTTCTATACTACTGTAATCTGCTTCCCTCAACTTGGCTCCTAATCTCTGCCAAATTGAACAAATGTGCCACTTCTTCCAAGTGATAGCCTTTCAAATACTCGAGGACCATTATTATCCTGACTCTACTCCTACCCACCCAGTCTTCTCTACTCCAGGCTGAACAGCTTCAGCTCTTAAGCAATCCTGAAAGGAAATTACCACAGATAAAATTCTGGATTTAGAGGCAGGAAGACATGGGTTCAAACAATTCCTAGATGTGTGCTTTGTATCTCTGGAAAAGTCACTTAATCTGAGTTTCCTCATCTATACAATGGAGGAAATACTAGTACCTACTTCACAGGGGATGTTTTAAGAATCACTTGATTTAACATACATAAAGGGTTTTGAAAATATTAAAATGCTTCTTCTTCCTCCTATTCTTATCATCATCATCATTTATCATTATCATTATTATTATTACTGTTACATGACATGATCCCTAGACTCTTCATTCTGGTTCCCCTCCTATGGGAACCTTGCTTTGAGCTTATTAAGCTCATTTTAAAAGGTGGGACTGAGGACGGAACAGAAGACTCCAGATGGGATCTGCCCAGGGAAAAGCCCAGCAAGTAGAACATTCCAAAAGCCTGGATCTTGTGCTTCTTAAAAAGCAGCTCAGGATTCTATTGGCACCTTCAGCTGACATATTATACTGGCGGTTTTCTAGCCACATATTCCATCTATTACTTGTGAAGCTGTTTTTTCAGACTCAGGGTTAAGCGCATCATTCAATTGAGCACATCAGTGTAATCTATCAAGATCTTTTGGTAGCCTTACCGTCAGCCACACATCCCCGCCCCTACGTTAACACTCCCAACATCAATCATGTCATTGGCAGATGTGGAGAACTGTATCTTCTCTGGCTTCATCCAAATAAATGAGAAAAAATTTAAATAACAAAAGGCCAAGGACACACCCCTGGGATACTCTATCAAAGACCTCCCTTCAAAGTTAGTTCACTGGTGACTTATCCTTGGGGTTCAGTCTTTCAACCAGGTCCAAATCTAATGAACTATTCTATTATCTAGCCCAAATAGCTCCATCTCGTCCACACGGAGCATGAGCAATGCTGAGATCTGGGTACATATAGTATGTCTATAGCAGTCCCCTGGTTTACCATGGATGTCTAATAGCCCTGTCAGAAAAGGAAATAAGCTTAGTCTGGCATGACCTATTTTGGAAGAAGCCAGGCTAGTCCTCAGTGATCCCAGTTTCCCTAAGGGCTCTCAAAGCACCCCCTTAATAATGCATTCTAGGATTTTTGCAGGAATCAAAGGAAACTTCAATGGCTGGCAGACTTCATTCTCTTTCCTTTCTCCAGCTAGGAAGAAAGAGTGAGTTATTGATTTTGTACAACTCTGCCTTACTTAAATCTAAATCACACGCAAGACGAGACATCATTCTTGACGTCACCAGTCCTGGATGAACAACAACAACAATAGCACCACCTCACCTGTTCCCCAGCTTCCGGCAGACATCATCGACTGGCTAGACAATTGGGTGTGACACGTCTTTAAGTTCCCTAGAGATCAGGGCTCTTAACCTTTTGGTTTGTATGAACGCTTCTGGCACTTTGGTAAAGTCTTCAGACTCTTCAGAAGAAGGTTTTTTTAAATACATTGTAAAACTATACAGGATCACAAAGAAAACAAATTAGATTGAAATATAGCTACCAAAATAGTTTTTTAAGTTCATGGAATCCAGATTAAGAAGCCCTGATATCATTTAACATCACTTTCAACTCCCTGAGTTTTGTTCTCACTTTCTCAACACAAGTTGTCATTCTTAAAAAAACAAAATAAACCAAGAAGACAAGAGTGGTCCTGCCTTTTTACCACATTTTTTCACTGCATTCATCCCAAAAATCTAGTCCTTTGCTCCTCTGTTTGCCCCCAACACAGAAAAAAGGCCACAAATATTTCAAGTCCATCTAAGCAATCTTTTTTAAAATTTGTATTTCTTCTAGCACCTCAAAAAAGACTCAAAAAAAGGCTACATAATTAGTCTCAGAGCACAGAGCTAATAATAAAGAATATAAACAAAATTTGAATCCAAGTCTTCCGACTCCAAATCAAGAGCATTTTTTGCAACATCGATAGAGCTGTCCCTCTCTCTATGTATGCTACAGAAATGAGCTACAAGTAGTTGTTTATGTCACACCTGCCATAGTAGGCAAACACATACTTCCATTTTTTATCTCCACTGCAGGTTCTTATTCCCACACTCCATGTCTCTGTTCCTGGATATTCCCACAATTGCTTCTAGTCACCGATATTGATTTCTGTCTACCATTTTCTCTGTTCCTATTGCTCTAAGTTTCTCAGTTTTCCTCAATGAAAACTTCATGTAACACTGCTCCTTTCCTTACATGTAACAAATTAGCCACTTTGAGTGCATTTGGACCTCTTTCAACTCTTCTTCCTGGATGGATGTATTTTCTTTGCCATTCACATGCTTCTCCCAAACTCCTTCAATTTTTCACCCTCTAGCTGGATGTGCACTAATTCCCAGAGGAATATTTTATTTGAGCTTTCTAAATAATCTCCAGGGACCTCTCTCTTTGGGACACAATCTTTCTTATGTGATTGGATCTTTAATATCATCTATGGCCTTTTGCAACTTATTTATAAAACTTTTCCTAAAAGCTTATATGAATATATTGTTTCAAAAGAGACAAGAGAACTTAGGTTCCAGTCCCAGCTCTCCACCAACAGTTGACAATCTTTCTCAAAGAGCCCTAGCTTTTCCAGCTGTACAATGCGGAGACTGGATGAAATCATAGCTAAGGGCTTCCCCTTCCTGCCTGCTCCTCATTCTGAGGCTTCACATGGTTCTAACCTTTTACGAATCCAGATTGCTTTTCTTTGTTTTTTGTTTTGTTTTGTTTTTTAATAACAGCAATACAAGCCAACTTAAACCTTAAAAGGCTATTTTCATGAATGACATTTTAAAAATTGCTTTTTCCCTAGTCTGGAATCACTAATCTACTCTTTTCAAAGCATGGCCCGAGTTTGAATCCCAACTCTGATACCTCAGAGTTAAGTAACCCAATAGCTATATGGATCCAACATGTATACAAGTACACCTCAAGCATATTAAAAAGGAATACTCTGAAGTTTAAAGGGGAGAGGTCAGGGCAGTACCTAAGCCAGGTCTTAAAGGAAATTGGGGATTTCAAGAGTTGGAAGTGAGGAGAGAAATAATTTCAAACAAAAAAATTTCAAAGGCAGGGAAGAAATAGGAAGAAAAATGAGAAATGTAGGTGGGAGTTAGACTACAGAGTACTTTCAACGCTAGGTTTAGAATACTGCTGGGGGTTTTTCCCCTTAGAGGTAATAGGATGAGCAAGAGGTTAATATGGCCAGATCTGTGTTTTAGAAATACCAATTTGGCAACTGTGTAGAAGATGAAGCTGTGTATAAATGATGTCTGAGGTCCCTTCCAACTCTGAAAGTCAGTGGTACTCCAAGCACCAGTGGTAAATTCCTTATAGCTCAGTGATGAATCCAATTTGGGGACAAAAGTGCAGAAAATCTGGCCTTGTGCCATTCTGCTGTTCTAGCTTCTCTCCTTATCAAGGATGAGGACATATTCTGGTGAAAATTCACTCAAACTAGGACAACTAGAGTTCAGGTAACTCACGATGATCCGATTCAAATGTTTTTCATGAAGATATAGGCAACAAGATATATTTTCCCCCAACCTTAATCTGGGTCCTTCTTGAACCTTTCCCTCATTCCTTCCAAGAACCTGTATTTCTCTTAAATGTGTTCAAAGACACATTGGAGGGAAGAAGACATATTTAAACCAAGAGCAACTGGAAATTCACTGGGATCCTCTCCTCTAGGACTAAGACTATAAGACCAAAATAAATGATTTTTCTAAGTAACATACTTTCTGACACCAATATGTCTGTCTGTCTGTCTCTCTATGTGTGTCTCTCTCTGTCTCACACACACACTTTTTAAAAAAAGATCTTATTGGACTTTTTAACGTACTTCCCACTTATTTCCAGAAAAAGGAGTCACTTTGATTGCAGGCACAGATGACACAAGCTATGAAATTGTTTCCAATGACATTAAGTTGGATGGAACCTTGAAATCCCAAAAGATCTGGGTCAGCTAGAATCATGGGCTAAATCAAATAAGGTAACATTAAGTAGGGAAAAAGGTAAAGTCTTGTATTGGGTTAAAGAGAAACCCAATTAGACAAGTTCAGGATAAGAGAAGAATGACTAATTGACAGTTGTTCATATGAAAAAACCTTTTAAGTCTGCAAAAACAAGATGACAGTGTAACTTGGCAGCAACAACAACCACCGCCGCCACCAAACCAACCCACATGTGTTCTTTAACCACACAGAGTCATAATATCTAGAATTTAAGAAGAAACAGATATACTGCCCCACCTCCAGTCTGTCTACTCTCTAATCCTTTGTACAAATGCAAATTAATACTTAGAAAACACAAATCTGACCACATGCCCTCCCCTCTACTTCAAAAATCTTCAATGACTCCCTAGTACTTCTGGTATAAGATACAAACTCAGCCTGGGATTTAAGGCTCTTCAGTGTTTGGCACCTACCTACCTTGCTAGTTTTCTATCACATAATTTCCCTTCCCACTCTGGTCCAGTCAAACTGTCCTGTCAGCTATTCCTAGCATTCATGTTCCAGCTCCTGCCTCAGTTTCCCCTCCTGCCCCCATGCCTAAAATACTCTCATCCCTCACCATTACATCTTGAAATCCTTAGACTCCTTCAAAATACAACTCTGGTACCACCTTCTACAGGAGACCAAGCTTAATCTCCTTAGTCATAAAGTGCTCCCTCCCTCCTGAACTTACTTTGTACTATTTGGCATATATTTTGAATTTACTTATCTGTAGGTTACATTATATCTTCCAACATCCCAGCAGACTGTAAGTGCTTTGAGGGCAGGGGTCATTCTTGTTTTTCCTCTGCCTCACCTAGTATCTTGCACAAAGTAGAGCCTTCATAAATGCCTGCCGAGTTGCCTTGTTTAATTAGACCACATTTGGACTACCAAGTTCTATTCTGGAGGCACATTTTAGGAAAGACACTGACAAATAGGAATGGGCCTAGAGGAGGGTGACCAAGACTTTTGGAGGTGAGGGAAGAGACGAGCCATTGGTATCTTGAAGTATTTGAAGTCATGGCTCGTTATTCAGGCCACGATAGAAATGGCCGAGTCGGGAGAAGCCTGACGGAGCCCACCAGGCAGGTTGAAGGAAGGCAAGCATCTTTGTCTTAGGGGACCAAACAAAACTTTTGTGGAGTTACTTTGTCAGATCAGGGGTCCCTTCTCCCTGACTGTGGCTACCTCATCTGTAAATTCTATTTTTTTTTTTTACTCGTCTCTTAGCGCTTTGGAGTCCAGCACTCAGCAGATATTTCTCTGATTAATCCCACCAACCTTTTTGGGTTTAGCTTTTCTTGCCTTCTAACTGAGATCTTCTCAGATGGACCCCAGGTGAGTACAGTCCAATTCCAGTGGGAAAGGGGATTTGTCTAATTACCAGTGTATATCTGCCCTGCCTCAGGGCAGAAGGAAAATGTTGTCACATGACCAAGGACTACACTTTTTTTTTTTTTTTTTTTTTTTTTTTAAAGTAGAAGTGATGGGATGGAGGGAATTGCAAAAAGGTCTAGTTGAGCTTGATACAAAGGGAAAACTAACCATTAGAAGAATCCCACAGTGGAATGGGCCCCCTTAAGAGCTAAGTTCCCTTAACTCAGAGGGACACATGGAAACTTAAGAGTTGGAAGAGATTTCAGTAGCCATCTATTCAAACTCATGGGACTATGAGAAGCAGCACGGAACTTGAGAATTGGGAAGATCCGCATCCCCAAACCGTGCTTCGAACACTTGTTACTTAAATGACCCTGAGCAAATCACTTGACTATGCTGTACCTCAGTTCCCTCGTCTGTAAAAGGACAGAGTGGTTGGACTAGGAAGCCTCTAAGGTCCCTTCCAACTCTAAATCCATTATTCATGATTCTATAGCTAAACCAGAGTCTTCTTAACAACATACAGTGGTCACCCAGCATTTGCCTGGATATCTCCAAGAAGAGACAGCATCATCACTTGTTCAGAGACATTGCAAAAGGGATTCCTGTTTAAAATGTATTACAACAGATGTCCTCTGAGGTCTTTCCCAACTGAGATTTTCTGCGTGTTTGCTCCATGGAGTCTAACCGGGAAGAAAATTTACCATGGAAAATGCAATCTGCTCACACTTTACATTCATTCATTCAACAAGCATTTATGAAGTGTTCACTATGTGCTAGGCTAGCGGAAATACAGAAACCAAACAAGCCCTACCCTTTGGGGAGCTTTCATCCTGGGGGGAAAGAACATGTTTATGCAAACAGGAAAATATATACAAAATAAATACAAAGCAGTTGGGGATGGCGCTCTCTAAGAGGCAGAGATAAGGAGGGGATGCATTCCAGGAATGAGAATGGCCTATATGCAAAGGTATGGGGAAGAAAGGTGGAATGTTATAAACTAGGATCAGAGGGTAGGGATGCTGCCCCCAAAGCGATTAAACTATGCATATCCTTTGGCCTAGCAATACCAAGTCCACACTCCAAAAAGATCAAGGAAGAAGGAAAAGAATTCATATGCACAAATATATTCTGGCAACTGTTTGTGGAAGCAGAGATTTAGAAACTTGAATGGGTACCCATCAACCCGGGATTGGCTGAATGAGTTGCCGCATGTGAATGTGATGAAAGACTACTGTGCTATAAGAAATGAACAAGGGGATGGTTTCATAGGAACCTGGGGAGACTGGTCTTAACTGATGCAAGGTGAAGAGGTCAGAACCAGGAAAACAATTTATAAGATAACAAATGATAATTGTAAAAAAAAAAAAAAAAAATTAACTTTGAAAGTCTAACTGATCTATCCACAAACCACTCACAATTCCAGAAGACTCAAAGCGAATCCCATTGCCCACCTCTAGAAAGGTGATGGATTCAGAATGCAATTTGACACATAATTTTTTTTGATATGGCCAATGTAGGAAGTTGTTTTGTTTGATTTACATACAGTTGCAACAAGGGATTAGATTTTCTCCATGGGGGTGGGAGGCAGAGAGAAAAGGGAGAGGGAGAGAGATAAGCTTCATTTGCAAATAAACAAAAACCAAAACAAACCCAATAAGAACTAATTTTAAAAAGAAAATAAATAAGGGAAGAAACCCAGCAAGTAGATTAACCCGGCTGGAATGTGGAATATGTAAAGCAAAAGAAATAAAAAGAAATAAGACTAGAAAGGTTAGAGCCAGATCCTGAAAAGCTTTAAATGTCAAACAAAAGGGTTCACATTTTTTTCCCTGGAGACAAAAAAAGAACTACTGGAGCTTTTTGAGAAAGGGACTGACATATTCCTAAAGCAAAGACAGGTTTAACTATCAATTTGGCAGCTGTGTGGAAAATACATTAGAGAGGAGAGAGATTTGAGAAGGGGAGGCCAATTAAGAGGCTGTTGTACCAGTCCTGTGGAGAGGTGAGAAGGGTATGATCTGAGGTAATGGTTGTGTAAGAGAGAGACAGATACAAGAGATGTTACAGGGGTAGAACTGACAAGACTAAGCATCTGATTGAATATGGTAAGGGAGAGATGGAAAAGTCAAAGATGGCTTCAAAGATGTGAACCTGGATTGAAAGATGGCAAGGCTCTAGACAGAAATACAGAAGCCAGGGAAAGGTTTTATGGAGGAAAAAAAAAAAAAGGAGCTCTTCATTGGACTTTTTGAATTTTAAGTTGCCTATAGAAAGTACAGTTGGAGATGTGGAACTAGAGCTCTGAAGACTTGAAAATGGATATCTGGTATCATCTACATGGAGAAGATAATGAGAACAAATGAGAGGGGGAGGAGAGGACTGGACAGGACAAGACACAGGGCAGAGCCTGGGGGAGGGGGTATAGCCACAGTGAGGTAATAGGATAGAGATGATGATCCAACAAGGGAAACGGAAAATCAGCAACAAGATGGGTAGGAGGAGAGCTAGAAGTATCATGAAAACCCAAAGAAGTCAAGAAGAGTGAGGACTAAT